>NC_135483.1:25882984-27322150 GCF_052094955.1 Ictidomys tridecemlineatus
GAGAGAGAGAGAGAGAGAGAGAGAGAGAGAAGAGAAGAGAACAGGAGGGGAGGGGAGGGGAGGGGAGTGGGAAAGAGAGGGAGAAATAATAATCTAAGTTTACCTGGGAAAATTACTTACCCTTTAAGAATAAAAAGGCTTGGTAGATTAAAAGGCAAGTCTATTGCATTGTTTTTAATCTTCAGAAAATAAAAACCATAACTTGTATTTTGCTTTTTCTTAGTTGCCTAAAAACTTTTACCCAATTTGTTGACCAAATCTTACTCAAAATTTTTGCCTCAAAAAAGTTAGCACTTTTGTAACTTATTCATAATCTTTGATATATTTCATTTTAAAATAGAATTTTGTGTTATTTGTATTTTCTAAGGTTTCTCAAATCTTTTGAAAGTTTTTAGGTAGTGTCATAAATAAATCATTATGTTATACATGCAGTGACACTTGGGTATAAAAATCAGTGCAATTGATAATCATCTCATGCTTAGAAGGATCCTGTGTTTAGAAACTAAAATGCTCTTTCATGGCCATCCTAAATTCTTAATAGTTTTATCTTTGAATTTGTGTTTTATAACTGAATTCCACTGGGACAATGGAACATGTGCTGAGAACTTGGAATGAGCACTCTGCCTCCCAGTATTCCTTAGTTAGGTCATAGGCTTTGCCTCCTCACAGCCTGGTAGCCCTGACCCTGCTTGGCCTCCCTATTCTCATTCTCGCTGTGGGACTGTCAATGCTTTTAACACTGCTAATTGATTGTGTCATTTGTAGAGAGAGGTTCACACTTCTCTGTTGTCCTACCTTCCAGTGGGGGTTGATTGCAAATGTGGAGGGTTAGATGGTATATGCATGGTGTGCTTGAGGGCAGAAATGTCCCTGTATTAGGTTGATAATACTATGGAATATTGGTGAAGAATTTGGATTGGAAGACCTCAAACCCATCCAAGTTCAGGTAGCAAGTTCATTCTAGGGTAGAGGTTGCAATTTTTTGAGAGTTGCCTTCTGCTTGGGTTGATAATTATTTGTTAGAAATGGGAAATTGATTTCCCCCAAACGAGTAATGTTTTCTTTTTAAAAATTTGAGCCCACTGAGTGTACAAATCAGGCATACTACCCTATGTGTAATCATTTCACATTTTATATTCATTCAAAAATATTTCTTTTGGATTTAGCATTGTTTTGATTAAAATCTATTGCTATATCCAATTGAGTGATGCTGTGGGGAAAACATGCTCTTAGTACAGCAAGACACATGTAGGAGTAAAAATTTCAGATACTATGTTAGAAATCTGATTCCATAAGATGGTTTTTCTAAGGTCATATAATGCAGGTTAAAAAGGGTTACTGCACTGGAATTCCCTACCATGTAATAGAATATTTACCTAGACTTTTAAGGTTCTAAGTGATAGTTTCTGAACCATGTGTATAGAATTTTTAATAAGCATACCTGATCATAATCAAGAACTGCCAGTATGTGGTTTAAATATGCTTATGTTTTATGGTTAAAAATGAAAATGATAACTAATTTCCCCTGCTTATGTATTAAGTGTACCATATGCTTACTGCTTCTCTTCATTAAATACATGCACATTAACCATCTGTTCCTTTAATCCAATACTGATAGTCATCAGTTGTGGAGATCCAGGCATACCAGCCAATGGATTGAGATATGGTGATGATTATGTGGTTGGACAAAATGTTTCTTACATGTGCCAGCCAGGCTATACGATGGAATTAAATGGTTCCAGAGTCAGGACTTGTACTACTAATGGCACATGGAGTGGAATAATGCCAACTTGTAGAGGTATGATGATTACTTTATCAACATTTTCAAGTGGTAACCACCACATATTTCCTTAACTTAAAAAGTGCATTCAGTTTTTTTTTTAATTTTCAGTTTCATTCTTTTTTATGGTACTAAGAAATGGTGTATACATTTTTCTTTAAAAGCCTATTATAATATACAGGATTTAACAATGATATTTTGAAAAAAAAGCATTATATCTTATTGTAAGTGTGGATAATGAATGCAACAAAAAGAACACAAATAGAATGTACTTTGATATATAACAACCATTATTATTTATATTTATTGGTGAATATTTTGCAAAGAATGTAACTTTAATGAATTATAACTAATTTGGTAAACCAATAAGCCACTTTGGGTCAAGTCATTTAAAGATGAGGGAAAAAACTTTCTCTAACATAGGAACAGCTGAGTTATAGAACTGTAATTCTTCTAAGAAAAGGGAGCACTTGTTTCTTCAAAGAATGCAAAATTTAATTATTTATTTTCTGTCTATATGGATTTAGATTTGCTACTATATGCTGTTTATTTCATCCACTGGAAATGTTTTCCTAATAGTTCCACCAATTTTTATGATTATTTGTGAATGCAGTGTCAATTTGTATTGTTTTATAATGGTTGAATTTCATAATTCATGCATGTTTGTACATGTCTATGAATTAATAGTTTGCAATAAAAATAATAGTTTTGATGTGCTTGACATTTTGGATTATACACTTTCTGAATTGGATCACTATAAATATACAGTTAGTATAATAAAAATATATGAACAGACAAGTTTATGAGTTATACATTCATTAATCCAAATTGGCAATTGCATTGTTAATAAACTTTAAAAATTATTTATTTATGTTGCTAGTCATCATAATACTGTCATTTTTAGGCCTTGAAATTGGTACCTCTCCTGTCCCTTTCTTTTCCGCTACCTTAATCAACCTGCTTTTGTTTGAGGACAACTTAAAACAATTTAAACCAAATAAATTTTTTAAAAATTTAGCAATGCATTTATAAATTCTATAATAGGTTTTAGTTAAGTGGTTATTGGAATCAATTTGACTATTGTAATAGACACGTAATCTTTACTTTCCCAACTGCTACATAACTATTTCTAAATTCCTTAGTTACAATGTTGATAACATACGTAGCCAAACCACCAAGCTCTTTAGCCTAAAAGTCTTGAAAAATAATTTTATATAAAACCAATAATTTATCAGTTGTAGTAGTATACAGCCTTTCCTTAATTGGCAGGAAGCTTGCTATTTTGTAAAAGAATCTCTGACAACCAGTAGCCATTATCTTGCCAAGAAAAAGTAGCATCTTGAAGGGATTAATTTCAGGGATGTTTCAGGAATACTACTAGGAGAATAAAACATGTCACATAGCATTGTCCTCCAAAAGGTTAAATTAGCACATATGCTTCCTCTCATGATATTTATTTATTGTTTTTACACTCAGGATATTTCAACAGCTGTGTCTTAATCACTTTTAATGTAATTGCAGCTGTTACCTGCCCAACTCCACCGCAGATCTCTAATGGAAGGCTGGAAGGAACAAATTTCGACTGGGGCTTCAGTATTAGCTACATCTGTTCTCCAGGATATGAACTTTCCTTTCCTGCTGTTTTGACCTGTGTAGGGAATGGTACCTGGAGTGGAGAAGTTCCTCAGTGCTTACGTAAGTATAATTTCCATATTATGATGATGTGTTAAAGTGACAAATCTTCAAATTTACCAGAACAGATATGAGGTTTTTAAGCTCCCTCCAATGCTTAGTTAAAACTCAAATTTAAAAAGTCAGTATTTTCCAGCATAGCTACTCTTTATATACTCTTTTTATGTTTATTGTATTCTTTCTGGTCTGTCCTCATATCTTAGGCTTAACTGTTTTGATAAACTTTTCAAAATATGTTTTTCAAAATTTCCCCACAGACCCTCTTAGATTATTTCTGCAAAATGATTCTTATTTATATCCAATTTATCTCGTTTGATTACTTTTTAATTTCTATCCACAAATCTATTTTCACAATAAACCTATGCCACTTTTACATGTTCATTCACATTAAGTTCTCATGATAATAATTGTTTTTGTACATCTAAAATTAACAGGGTAAGCATAGAAATTACAGATCATTGTTTTTAGAGAGATTACTGTATACCCCAAAAGCATTATTTCAGGATTAATTTGTAAGAATGTAAAGCAAAACAAAAATCACATTTATGTTACACATAAATTATTGTAGCATGTATTTTAGACAGTTAGACCCTACTTAGATGTTAACCCAACATCAGTAGTCTTTGGTTTACTTAAATGAAAATCCCCAGGTAGAAAACTGATGGAATAACACAGTGGGGAGAATTGAGTTTTCTGGCTGTCTCTCCCTCCTCTCTTTCTTATTGCACAAAAATAAGATACTGAGATTAATCATTCAATAGAAATATGCAAGAGAAACACTTCAGAAGCAGGCCATTAAATAACTTAATGATAGAAATGATTGCCCAAGCTGAAATGCTCATTGATGAAATTCACTGAGAAAGCATGCAACAAATTCAAAATATGCTAGATGTACGAAATTTAATTAAACAAGGTTCCTAACCTTCAGGATTGAGATTATGCTGCCAGAGTGCTTGGATGCAGCAAAGTTTATAATATCCTGAACGATGGTGAAAATTAAAAGAAAACACGATAAACCAATGTTTGTATTATTTTACTTGTATTACTTTACTCTGGAAAAATTTGTTTTGTTTTCATATATATTCAATGATTACTTTCATTTTTTAAAATTTTTATTTTTAAAATTTTTCTTGTAGTTGTAGATGGACAGCGTGTCTTTATTTTATTTATTTTTGTATGTGGTGCTAAAGATTGAAACTAGTGCCTCACACATGCTAGGCAGGTACTCTTCCACTGAGCCCCAGCCCCAGCCCAATTACTTTTCTTTTTAATTTTAAAAAAGGTGTTAGAAAAGAGATTTGAAAGATACAAAGTTAAGGAAAATAAAGGTTATGTAGGTTTATCTTAGAATACTTCAGAGAAGGTTCTTTGAATAGTGAGCCCCAAAATAAGGTATTCTATGATGAGGGTAGGCATGTACACCAGTTGACCTGGGATCCCTAATTTTTTCTTGTTTTCCTGTCAGGTAGCCTGTCCAGTTAGAGACTCTTTCACACTGCCCAGCCTACAATAATCCTAAGGCAACACTTACTCTGAAAAATATATGGTTATTTTCTTTGCTTCACAGGGAAATAAGTTTTTAGGTGCTGAATCTGCACATTTAAAAATTGAGTATATTTCAAAATGGATAAAATAACAAAGCATACATTGTGAAGTGTGACCACAATAAAGGAACTGAAAGCATTTGATGTAGGTATATTTGCCTGGGTTATATACTAGATCTTAAATGATTTGATCTTATATGCTACTACACTTCTGCAGGCTCATGCTGGTCCAATCATATTGGCTTTCTTATTCTTTGTCCAGCTTGTTGGATATGCCCTAGCACAGAGCTTTGGCATTAGTTTCTTCCCTATGCAATGCTCCCTTGGAGAATCAGCATGGCTGAACACTGTTTTCTTCCTATCTTTTCTAGTGAGATACCTTTTTGCCAGTTTATGGGACATTTATCTCTACTTCTTGCCACCCACTATGCACACACATACCGACATGACAGGTTTCTCTTGAACTATTTTTTTCTTATAGAGCTTATTGCCTTCCCACATACTACCTTTCTTTCTTATTTATGTGTTTATTGTTAGTTTCACTTTAAACCCTATAAGGGAAAGGATTATTTACTCTTTGTTTACTGATATGTCCAAATGCCTAAACCCACTGAAAATAATACTTGTCTTTAGCAGGTAATAAATAGATTGTAAATGAAATCATGTAGTCTATTTGTTTAGACTAATAAACACTACATTTTCAGAGTAGTTGTTGTAGACCACTGATATTTCTTAATTCCATATAAATTTGGACTTTGATGGCCTTCATTTCTCTCAAAAATATTCAGCTTTACTTTGAAGAGGAAGGGAATAGGATATTTGGATATGGGATTCAAGTGTTCAGAGTACAACAAATAATCATATCTTTTATAGATATGTGTGAAAGGGTGGTTGTAAGCTGAAAGTAGTGGCTCATGTCCTAAATCCCAGCAACTGCAGGACAATGGAAAGTTCGCAAGTTCAAGGCCAACCTGGGCAATTTAGTGAGGCTCTAAGCATCTTAGTGAGACCCTGTATCAAAATAAAAAAGTAGAAAGGGATGTGAAATATATTTCAGTAGTAAAGAGCTCCTGGGTTCAATCCCCAATTTGAAAAAAAAAAAAAAAAGGATAGTTGTAAATAGCAAGCTGGAACATTATGGTGTGACAAAGCTACCTAGAGTCATACCTTTTCAGTATTCTCCAACTTTCCAGCATATAAGTACAGATATGTGATTTGATTCTCATCAATGTAAAACAAGGATACAAAGTATTTATGAAGGCAGTATGCTAGAAAAATATCTGAATGCAATTATTTAAATATTATACTGAGTTTTTCATTCACAATGTATTTATGTAGATCTAGCCCCTTAATTAGGATATTATGACAATATGCCCCCCTTGTGCAGTATTTCTGTGAGTTGTCATCATTTTTATAAACTGTTTATTCTCCTGACTCTAAATTTTTGCTGTAAATATCTTTATTTTAACTTCTAGCCAAGTTTTGTGGTGACCCTGGTATACCTTCCCAAGGAAAACGAGAAGGCAAAAGCTTTATATACCAGTCAGAGGTTTCGTTCAGCTGCAATTCTCCTTTTATATTAGTGGGATCAAGCACCAGGATTTGTCAAGCCGATGGCACGTGGAGTGGCTCATCACCGCACTGTATAGGTAACATTCATTAAAGGCGTCTATGCTTAGTAATTTTGGTACTAATAGAAAATGGTTATAATTTATGGTTTTCTTTAAAATCTACATTTAGTTAAATATGAAAAAATATGAAAAACAAAATATAGAAGCAATTAGAAGATTCTAAAAATGAATATTGGTAGAACATGTTATTATTTTTAGCACTTTAAACTTCCAGAGAAAGACTTGAAGTAATTTTGTTATATATCAGTAAAATGAAAATAAAAAATTTTCAGAATAATGGTATTAATAAATACTATGAATTATTTATATATTTATAGCTAATTATGCATATTAATACGAAATGAAACTTGCTCCAAAAATATCCAAAAGATATGGATTTCAAAATGATTGTAAATACATTTTTGTAATCCTAACATTTAATGGCACATTTGGTATACTAACCAAATAACCTGTCATGCAAAGCAACTGAGAGACTACCTGCTCTACCATTCTTATAACTGAATCCTAGAGATGTCAGTTAAGTGCAAATTACTAAATCCTGCTTCTTTAAATAACTTACTCTTTCAGAAAAAAAATATTTCTCTATCTGAAATCATAACTTAGCAAGGTCCTTGAGGAAATGTTTTATGCACATGTACTTCTTTCATAACCTTTATTTTCCTTAACTTTGTATCTCCAGGGTTAGTTGAGTGTCAAGTGTTTTTAATATTAGAAGGGTTCAAAGTTCAAATATTACATAATAAATGCCAAATGCAGTCTACCTGAATTTCTTGCTTTAAGATTAGCAGGATTATGTCCATGGAGAAGTGCTATTAGATTTATATTCTTTTTATTATTCAGGATACTTTCATTAAACCCCAGATGACTTAAAATTGTTTTGTATGAGAGAAATGTATCTATTATAAGTTTTAAAGGAATATTATGTTTTTAATCTTTACTTTAGAACCCACCCGTACCTCATGCGAAAACCCAGGAGTGCCACGGCATGGATCTCAGAACAATACGTTTGGATTTCAAGTGGGTACTTCAAATAGATATTTCTATTTAAGAATAAAACTAGGTAGAAAGGCTTCCTTGCTTCAGGTGCTTATAATCTTGATGACACAAACAGAAAGTGTCATGCTTATCTGCATTCATGAATATGTGAAAAAGGCAACCTGCAACAAGAGAGTGGGAGTTAAGGAAATCAGGAAGAAGGAAAGCTGCTTCAAAAAAGTATGCTGAGTGCTAAGGATATGGCTCAGTGGAAGAGCACTTACTTAGCATGTGTGAGGAACTGGATTAGACCTTAGGGCCACAAAATTAAAAAAAAAAATAGAAAAGGCTGAGTGAATATGAGGATAGAATGAAAACAAAGTAAAGATAGCAGCAAGTATTAGAAAATCCATAAGCAAGACAGTATGGAAGGGATAATTAGTAAGAATAAGTGAAGGAGTAAATGAGTAAATTCTGTGGAGAGATAGTGAGGAAAGGTTAAAAAAAAAAGGAAAGAGGTTAAAGGAGAGACTTCTGGGACAATAGTAAATGTAGAGATATGGTTATTTAATAAAACAATTATTGCATATAAGACTAAAATATTTTTTAGACATTGACATTGATGTGGAAAATTTCTGGAAAATATTTTAATCATGCCCTATTACTATACAACACAAAGTCGAATTGTTGTATTAAAATACTCTAGCATGCCCAGTAATGTGCAGATGATGACTTACTTGTTTTTTTCTTTTTCCAATTTAGATTTTATGTAGAGATTCAGCAAGTTTTCTGTTACACAGGTCTAAAGGGAGCCAAAGTGCATACAGATTCCAAAAGGAAATAGCCAATTTATACATTACCCAATTGCTTTGTGTTGCAGAGTTTTCTAAATTGTGCTATTTTGAGTGAAATTCAGTGTGAACCTGAAGAACATCCATTTCTAAAGGAAGGGCTCATCTAAAGTGCCATATTTTGTTGCTAAAAATAGTTTTCATTTATCTACAGTTCAGGCATAGTGTGAGCATTGATTTTATAGTGTTTCCAATTCTGGTTTGCCTCAGTCTGGTCCAGATAATAACAAAAGGGCAAAAACATGTCTTAGTCTGTGTTATATCAGTGTTTTTAGAAAGCCATATCTCCATAAAAGGTTTTTATCAATTGATCTAAATCCTGAAAAATGGACAACTAGCTACACACATGAGTTCTCATCATATAGGCAGTGAAAATGAAAGAGAATGTGACTTTGCTTTGATCACAGAGCAAGTTAGTGACAATATCTTGGGAGAACATGGAATCTTACTATAATGTCTATGCATAAAATCAGGCTGTTTTCTGAAAAATATAAGCCCTTTCTCATATTATTTAAGATAATGGAAATGGAAATGAATGATTTTAAAAGAATTAGCCAAAAAAATTGAAAAAAAATAATTAACTTTGCATTTAAAAATTTTTATTACGTAATCATTGAAAGGTTTTATTACCATTTTACCTAACCCTGAATATATATTATTTGGGCTAACAAATATTTACTAGAACATTAGATTCTACCTAGATCAATACAAATAGACTAGATTACAAATATGATAAAGTCTAATTTATTATAATTATATCAATGTCTATTAAAATTAAAAATATACCAAGTATGTTAAATTGGAGATATCAGCTTTCTTACATGCATGTTTTTGGTGTATACATAAATTTGTACATACTACATATGTTAGCTAAATCTGTATCGAACCAACACGAATTAAAATTATATGTAATTCTAACTAATAACAATTTATTGGTGGATTTCAAATGAATATGATTTCATTGGTCTCATAAGCAAAAGGTATAAGTTCAGAGAAATTTTTGCTTGCAGTTAAAAAATCTATGAAGAGCTAGCTTAAGTCTAAAAGGTGTTATAAATCATGTGCAGGTATGTTTGAATCCTCAAGAGAGAGGTAATCCAGGTGAGAAACAGCAAATCCAGAATCTAGGTACTGGATAGTATTAACAAATGTTTTCATTACATTCAGTTTATCTGTCTCATTTTCTATGTTTGTAGATTGGCCATATGGACAAGGCAGCATCCTTTCTATGTACATCTCAGCTATACAGAGAAAGTGATTGTGACAATCTTAGTTCTACCTTTTCAGAAACAGTGAGAATGTCTCAAGTGTGTACTCAGCCTGGTTTGATCAGGTGGCCAGTAGTAAGAAAGTAAAATTATAGCTATGTTAAGCACACTGCAAGGATGGGCAAGAGAAAGTTAATAATTATAGGGGCACTCAAACCATTTTTTAAAATTTCACTTTTTGCTTATATAGATTTACATAGTAGATTTTATATAGATATAATTATTAACATAAATACATATCACCTCTTGCTAGAGACCATAAAAACTCTAATTGAAAAATGTACTCAACATAATGCGTTTTTTGTACCCAAAATATTATAAGTTGGAATAATTTTGACTGAAAATAGATTAGTAGTGAATAGTTGTAGCAGTGAGTCTAGGAAGAAATAGTTGTCAAAATGATTGATACAACATCTAGATTAATTATGGAGTAAGTGCCAAATCTACATATTTCATTAACTGTATCACTCTTTAAATTGAACTCTAGGCAATGGAATATGCATCATTTGAATTTAGAATTTTTTTTCACAAAGGTATTGTTATGGAATATTTTAAATCTGATACTTTAGATATTTAGCCATAAGGTATTTAACCCTATAAAATTACCTAATAATATCCAATTTGTAATTATGTGTGATGTCCACTATATAATTGAAATTAATATGTAAGTAATTGGGTAAACATGTTACTAGTGTTTTGTTACCTTAAATTATAAATATGAATTATTAAAAATATATTTCCATTGAAATATTCTTATATTTTTTAATATAAACTCATAAGTTTTTAACTTTTTTAAACTAGGAAGCTCAGGACTAAAGTTGATGCATAATAGTGGGTGAAAACAGAGTCTAAAGTCAAGACATAACTACTGAGCATTCTCAGACTCCATTTGCTGGGGGCAGTCTGAAGTGACAGACCCTGAATATCACTTACCTTGTCCTTCACTTATAGTCATTTAATAAAACTTGTTGTTTTTTCCTTGTAGTATATTCTGAGTTGATGACTTCCTTCCCAGGCTCACTGCCATGAATAAGTTTAGCTTTCATACAATCAAACCTCCCATGGTAGTGCCAATATTATCAATAGAATTACTGCTCTTCATTTTTCTAAATACCATAGCCTGCCATTTGAGACCCTTCAGTACTGACTCTTATGTATGCTCTGACTTCATCATTACAGTTAGAATTTATTACAAACATACTCTATACCAGGGTGAATTGGATTATATATCCTATTTTGTCTATCATTATATATAGATAATAGAATAAATCTCAGAGGGGAGATAAACTGACTCAAGTAAGATCAGATTCAGAATTAAAGCCAAGTCTACAGTACCCTGGGGTTATTATTTGCTATATCTCACTGCTATCCACCTTATGCAGCCCCTTCCACCCCAACTTCCTTGCTTACTTTGTGAACCATTCAAGCTGACCAACTGTACTCTTTTTTTCCTAAAATGGATGATATGCATTTTTACTTCCTCATCATGATATGCATTTTTATTTTCTCATCATGTTCTTGACTTTTCTAGTTTTATTTCAGTCATTCTCAAATTCTAGTGTTCGTTAAAATCACACAAATCTTTTGTTAAATAAGATTTTTAGACTCTACCCTAAGAGGTTCTGATTCAGTGAATCTGGGGTAATGCCCCAGAACTTGCATGACTAATAGACTTCTGTCTGATATTTATAACATTACTGGCCTGGAGACCACATTTTAAAAACTACTGTTCTATTTATTTATTGTAATTTCTCATCCTTAAAAACAGTACAGATTGCATGACTTCTAAATCACCATAACCTTAATAATAACCACATTTGCTCTGATCTCTTCTTGTATTCACCATCTTTAAAATACATATACCTCTTATGATGTTATTTTTATGTTTAAACTTACATATCTTTATTTATCTTTACCTATTTTGCTGTCTATCTTTTTATTTATATGTAGTTTGTGGACTTTGGATATCAAATATTTTCTTCAAATTCTTATAACAAAAATTTGGCACCTTGTACTTATTGGGTACTCAAATATTTCATGATGGCATGTAAACATAATCATGAATTTTACCAATTTTCTTTTAAAACATTTCAAATTTTTGTTTTTACCACAACCATACAAAATTTTGTCTCAAAGTATTTTCTCACCTGCAGGTTTTTCTTTGTTGCTGGGTTTGAAATTTCATTGGGACATGTTATTTTCTCTTTAATATGCTTATAGGTAGGAAGTGTTGTACAGTTCCACTGCAAAAAAGGACACTTGCTCCAAGGATCTACAACCCGCACTTGTCTCCCTGATCTCACATGGAGTGGGATTCAGCCTGAATGCATTCGTAAGTATTGAGAGAAATAATACTTATGGGTAACAATTTATATATATTTTTCTTCCATATAATAAATGTGTGAAGTTGATTTTATATTATTATAAGATGTTTTTATGTATGTAATTTTAATACCATGTCAAGACCCAGTGTCCATTGGGAAGGAGCCTTTCTAAAGAGATCAGAAGGCATAAAGTGCAATTTCTTTTTTTTTTTTTTTTACTTTATTCTTTCTTTCTTTCTTTCTTTCTTTCTTTTTTTTTTTTTTTGGTATAGCTCTTTAAATTGTGTTTCAGTCACCTGATAATTATAGGTGATGATTATAGGTGATGATTTTGGGTATCATACATGTGTACTTATCAATCTAAAATTGTTTGAGATACAAGATGTTCTAACCTATCGACTTAGTTTTTTAGTCACCTGTGAAAGATTTTCTGAGAATCTAAAGGAAATTAGAAACATCAATTTTAAAAAAAGTATTCGTGGATACTTTGTAAAATTTGAAAACTATTTCAAGATTTGCTATAGTCTCAGTGGTCACTGATTTCAAGTTTAGAGCACTTGCTGAATGGATTAAATAAGAACAAAGCCAAAGATCATCAAATAGTGTTTATCTGATAATCCATTTAAAATATATTTCAAATGGTCACCTTCTTCTCTCTTCTTTCCTTCCAGTTCCCTCTTTTCAAATCCTCTCCAATATTTTAAATTATGTGTCTTTTGAGAGAAAAGAATAGAGTAAGCTGGAGCAGAAACACTCAGTAGGAAGGTATTTAGATTCTAGGATTTGCTTAAGCCCCAGAGAAGCACTGTGTTTCCTCTAGCCCTTTTCAGGACTGCCTGAATGATCATAAGACCCTTCCAGACCAGTGGCTTACTTAGAAGCGGCATAACACTCTAGTGAGACATCATGTTATTTCCATAGTTGGCTTATACTTACTAAAATGGCAAAATTCCTTAAAGGAAAAATTCTCTGAATAATTGCTTTTCTGTCCTATATTAGGTTTTTTACAGTAAATCAGTGTTCTTTGATGACCTAAGTTTGGAATATAATAATTTAAATAAAGTTTAATAGCTTCTGTTACAGCTTCGCATTTCAACATTTCTAGTATGTGCATAATGTGGGACTAAAGAATGCAGTAGAGGCAGACTCTGTTTATCCTTATTGATATTTACTCCATGAGTATTAAAGTAATTAAATTATAAAGTAATTTTACTAACTGAATTATATTAAATATAAACTATTTAACAAAATATTTAGCACATGGTGCAAAAATTGTTAGCTATTATATATAGCATTATGAACCTCTGTTGGGAAACAAGTGGAAAATATTGTTTTTCCAAATAAATTTTTCCACAAAATGCTTTTCTCAGAGACCACCCTTAAGGATATCTATACATATGAAAATATGTTAAAAACTTCTGTCCATGTAAGAAGGAAAATTTCTTATAAAAATGTATTTCTGATTGAGAAAGAGTGGTGTTTATAACATAAAGCAGTCAAACTGGGGGGAGGTATGGTGGATTCAAAATAGAGAATTACAGTGGAAAGAAAAATAGAAAAAGGAGACAAAATGTTAAATGAATGAAATGGTACTTCTAGCATATGAACCCCAATATGGCCAGGAATGATCCATGTATTAAAAAGTTGTTAAAATGTATTTTCTATATAGGTAAGTATTACTACCAAGGCAATATAATCAGCTATACTTGTATTTATAATTAGAAACTATTTTATTATTTGTAATAAATACATAAAAATCATAAAATAATATTCTCTAAACTAAGAAAATAAAACAAACAGAAAAACAACTGGACGCTAGGGCCAGTCATAATAGTGTAGATCTATATTCTCAGCTACTACGGAGGCAGGAGGATTGCAAGTTCAAGACAAGCCTGGGCAATTTAGCTAGATCCTCTCTCAAGGGGAAATAACAACAATAAAGATGTGGGGATATAGCTCAGTGGTAGAACACCTCTGGATTCAATGCCCAGGACTGCACAAGCAAATCAAATGAAAGCAAAACCTGAGCTTGACAAAACTTAAAAGGCATCTTACCATAGGACATTTAGATCCTTTAATATATTTTATTATTCATTGTGTCTCTCTAAAGTGGTGATATAGTATACATCTATGAGCTTAATTAGCCATAGTAAGCTTATGTTCCTTTCCCTGTCTCATTTTCTCTGTTGTCATCTACCAGTGTTCCTGATCATTTTGTTAGGAGATAGTAGAGTATTAGTATGTCACATTGATACATTTTCCTTGGGTTTTTAGGATAACAAATCAAATATATATTTCAATAATGTAATTAAAGGATTTTTTTTAAAGAGAGAGAGAGAGAGAGAGAGAGAGAGAGAGAGAGAGAGAGAGAGAGAGAGAGAGAGAGAATTTTTAATATTTATTTTTTAGTTATTGGCGGACACAACATCTTTGTTTGTATGTGGTGCTGAGGATCGAACCCGGGCCGCACGCATGCCAGGCGAGCACGCTACCACTTGAGCCACATCCTCAGCCCTAATTAAAGGATTTTAAAAGTTATATTGTGACTCTTATTTCAAAATTTCTTTAGAATGCACGTAGTAAATTAACACTGTTCTCTTTTCTTAATATAGCCCACAGCTGTAAACAACCAGAAACTCCTGCTCACACAAATGTAGTAGGAATGGACCTTCCATCTCATGGGTATACACTAATTTATACCTGCCAGCCTGGCTTTTTCTTAGCAGGTGGAACAGAACACAGAGTGTGTAGATCTGACAACACCTGGACTGGAAAAGTTCCTGTTTGTGAGGGTAAGTTTTCTCCATAGAAGCTTTTAACATAAGAGACATACTATTAGGCCTTCCTTGGATACAAGAGACAGAAACTTAATTCCCATTAGCTTAAGAACAAGTGATATTAGTTGACCAGCATTGAAAATAGGAATTATGCGAACACTTCTGAATCCCAAAACACAGAAATATTATTCAAATCTCTCCAAAATGTCTGATTGCTGATTTTTCTTGTCTTTATTCCTTCTTTATATTGTCTTTTCAGGGTAGGTGTATTCATTTTCTAGAGCTGTTGTAAAAAGTGCCGTCCATAATATTCTAAAGGTTTAGTACTTCATTATCTTTTTCTTTTATCCTGTATTCTCTCCTAGATGATCTCATTTTAAGTCAATGGCTTCCTTAGTCCCTTGTATGTAATTCATTTAGAAATTAATGTCATTAGTTCATTTGCCTTCTTTTGCCTTCAGACTTAAATAGTCAGTTATTTCCTTGACATCTCTACTTGAATTTCTCAGACATTTCAGTGTTCGATAGATGTGAAACTAAACTTGTAAATTTTCTTTTCCCATCTAGACTTATTCTAATATTCTCTCTCAGTGATACAGCCATCATATAATTTTATACACTAGAAATGTAATAATCTGCCTAGATATTATCCCAAACAAATCCACCACATTTTCAATAGCTTTCTTATGCCGTTTTATCACACTACTATGGTAATACAGTTTAGGATTATCTCTACTGGGACTACTGCAACAGCTGCTTAACTTCTCTGGCTATATCAGTATTTGTTCTCTTCAAAATATTCTCCACATCTGCAGCCCGCCCGAGTGATATTCACCTAAAGCACCTACACCTAAATCTAATTCTAAAGCTATCACAGTGTTTTTGTGATAGGTGCTGTACAAAAAACACATGTTATAGTTCCCACAACTTTGCATTCCCCTGTAGTACTCAAATGATTTCTTTGGTTTTGGGCTGCCTTTGGTCTGACTGAAAAGATTTCATTTTTGTGTTTATCCAATTCCTGGTACATCATGAGCTATTTTAACCATTTTGATTCTTTTTTTTTACAATAATAAATAATATAATATAATACATAAATAGAGCACAATTTTTCATATGTCTGGTTGTATACACAGTATATTCACACCAATTTGTGTCTTCATACCTGTACTTTGGATAATAATGGTCATCAAAATTCCACAAGTGTGAACCTTACACAAAAAAATGTTTGCCTTTTGTGCGTACCCTCAGCCCTCAGCTTCCACGGCAGAAGCACCTATTTCTATTAATTTTTGTGTCTAATTAAAAAAAAGTCCCAATATGATAAGACAGCAACAATCAGCCCCTTTTCCCACTGAACTCTGAAGGAGATAATTACTAAGGCTGTTAGATAAACAATAAATGTTGAGAAGATGAGTGAGATATTATGATGAACAGGACATTTTGGAGAAAATTATGTAATATCTCATAATAGAATTGTGTTATACTATGTGTTTTTGTGTTATTAATTACAGCAACTTTTTGAACCCTTGTTTGTTTTCATAGCTGGTTCCAAAATACTGGTGAAAGATCCTAGACCTGCACTGGGAACACCCAGCCCAAAGCTAAGTGGTTAGTAATTTAATTTATTTTTTTTGAACTCATTATGTCTAAAATCAATCTACTGTTTTTTTGGTAAAGTGACCAAATTTCTTTGGAAAAATATATCTTTGCATGGAAAAAACTATGTATCTTACTATATCAAATTTGATCATTCGTGATATGATATTGAATTTAAAATAGTGTAAGATTGTGATATGTTAAGATTTCAAAAATGTTGTTTATAGTTCTCTGTGTCAAAACATATTGTTAATAGATTTCTCTATAAATATTCCTTTGAAGATCTGTAAAGAACATAATATAATGAAAATACTTTAATTAAAATATTAAAATCAAAGCAAGATATTATTTAAAATTTTAAACATGTATATTTAAAAAAGAAACAAATCCACACAGTAGATCAGCAGCTTTTAGAACTTGTACAGTTTATTTGTAATCATTGGATCCAAAAAGAAAATTTAAATACCCAGCCATCATTAAGAACATGGACTTTAAATTCTATAATCTTGATGCAGTTCTCATCTGTGAACTCTCTAACCCATGACCTTGGGAAATTATTTTATGTGTCTGAGTCACCATTCATTTATCTATCAAAGAAATAATGATTAGATTATTATATAATGAACTTTATAAGAATACAGTGCAAAGTGCTTAGCCCATAGTAAATGTTCAATATATGAGCTACTTTTTTTGTATTATGATTACATTTCTGTGATATAAATTCAAAGTTAAAAATAAAAATAAGGATTTAATGAGTGTGTACCTTGTATACAGATTTGGCTTACTTGCATTCGACCAAGAATACTGTTAGGATCTGATTTTACTTGAGTTCACAAGTTCTCAATGTATATGCTGTCAAAGTAGAGTGCTTAACAAATCTCTAAGACTTAAACTAATTTATTCAATACTCAATGTAAACATGTTGATTGCCACTATGACAGTAAAAGAATATGTCAGCATAAGGTAGAATTAGCAATGGGGTCTAAAAACCATAATAGTCAATCAGAACCCAGAATTTCCCAAAGGAGATTTTTCTAATCTGGGAATAGGTGGGTTCTCTGAATGGTAGCTCTAGTACATTAGATATAAACCTGGACCATCTTGAGTAAACAAAGGCAATGACCAACCAATTGTCAAATCAGACAAAAAGTGAAGAAAACTGAAGAAAGCCAGAGAATTCGTACGTTTGATCCAGTATCCACATATAAAGATTTCTGTATCGATTATAACATGCACATGAGATAACTATAATAATCAATTGTATATTAAATAAACAAATCCAAAAATTTTCAGAGCAAATTTAGTCTTTCAACCTGATATTTGGCCATGATATAGTTAAAGGTTAATGAGAAAATGAATTAACATTCCTGTATGTTTGGAAATTCAAAGCAAAATTAATACTAATAAATAACTCACGATTTTAAAAAAGACATTAAAGTAGAATATACACTACTAAAATTTATTTATATTGAAAAATCTAAATATTAGAACTTGAGGTCTATAGGAAAAAAATTATAAGGAAAATTTATAGCCTAAAAAATCTTATATTAGAAAAGAAAAAGCCTCAGAATTAACAAGGTAGGTGTCTCTGCTAAGAACATATAAAGATTACAACGAACTAAATAGAAAAACCTACAGAAACAATAGAATTATCTCAACATTACCAAAGGTAATTCTTTGAAAAAAAATGAAAAAATTAGAAGAATCTCTAGCAAAAATAATAGCAAACAAAGAAAATGTGAACATAATTACATAAGCAACAGATTAAATAAGTTAGAAGTGTATTGCAAAAAACTATCAGCATGAATAATTTAAAAAATTAAATGAAATGCACATATTACTAGAAAAATATATCTTAATAGAACTAATAAAAGATAGCTTGAATTATTCCATTAAAAAAGAATAGTTAAAATTATTTTCACAATGAAACACCAGACTCAAATGGCTCCTCTGATGAGTCCCACCTAATTTTCAAGTAACAGACCAGATCACCCAAGTTTTATAAAAACTCTTCTAGACACTGCAGCTCCCTCTTGTGTGCTCTATATGATTAACAGCTCAGCAAAAGACATTATAAACAGGCAGAGTTTTAGGTTCACATGACTTGGGATTATAGATGAAAATCTTCCATAAAATCTTTGCAAATAAAATCTAACATCAAAATCAAATTGGACTCACCTTGATGTGCAAGGTATATCATTGTTAAATAATACTTAAATATAATATATCACAGTGGGAGGTTAAAGTATAGAAGTTATGGTCAATGTGTAATTGACAAAGAAAATATTTGATAAAATTCAACACCAATTTCTAATCTTTAAAATTTTTAATAACTAGAAAGGAAAACACTTATTCAATGTGAGTAAAAATATCTATAAAAATTCTAGATCAACTGTTATCTTTAACATGAGAAAACACTGAGCAGAATTCCATTAAAGTCCCAGGAAACAGTGATTATATTACTCTAAACTGACAAGAATAAAAGTTGGCAATCAATCAAGGTCAGGGACATGATTTCGTATTTGTGTATTTGCAATGGTGTGAAGTCTTTGAAATAAGTTTGAATTCAAACATATTTTGAAAGAAGTGATCATGGGGCTCAGCAGTAGAGTGCTCACCTAGCATGTGCAAGGTCCTGGGTTCGACTCTCTGCACCTCATAAAAATAAATAAAATAAAGGTATTGTGTCCAACTACAACTAGAAAAATAAAAAATAAAAAAGAAGTGATCATGACCATATTATTCCTTTTTACTGATGTCTACGTCAATGTGGATGACACTTTAGTTTACACAGAACTGCCAAATACTTGACTATACATAAATCTCATAATAGACTTAATAGAAAGAAATGTCATTCCCATCGTAGTTGGAGTACAGTAACCAAATAATGTCTGTCTCTTCCATTCCTCCATGAGGTTTTACTTCCCACTTTTGTGTGGGAAAGGTGAAGGCTCACTATTGTCAACTCTGGGAATTCTCCATACTCTGCATTCAGTAGATGTTATGTTGATAGCTTGGAATCTACAATAATGGACATATTGCTACCATTTAAATGAGAAAATTATCTTAGATTTTTTTTCTTTTTTTTCCTTAAGTGCCCATCATTAAACCTTTATTACCACATTAATGATTAATCCTGATGCAGCTGACTTTTCTGCTACTGCTACCTCTCTTGTTCCATGACTATTACCTCTGTGACTGATATGTTCTTTTATATTCTTCAGTTAATGCTCTTTCATTTCTCTAAGCACAAAGGATACAAGATCATTAGGTATGGCAGATTTTAATGAAAGCTTTGGTGGCAGTGAAGAGCAATCACAATGTAGGCTAGGGAAGGTAAACAATCAGAGATACAACACTTATTTACTGAGTATCTACTATTTGCTAAACACTGCTATTAGAACATCTTTCTGCTTTTATCTTCTCTAATTTCTGCAACCAAGAGCCTGTTACCCCTATCTACCTTGAAAATTTTTAATATTGGGCAATTTATCTTGTCACTGTATTTTACAAACCATTTCTAGACACAATTTTGTTAGCCAAAGTTATCTAAGATGTTTACCAAATGAAGGGTCTGTATTCATATACTATATCAAACTTTTAGATAAGGTTCCTCATCACACATAGCAGTATAACTTAAAAGTTCAAGGGGTCAGTGCCAATAGGAAAATGACTTAGCAAAGTTTACAGAGCCAGTGCTATAGATTTTTCATGACAGTAACTACGTGACTACTAAGTGTATATTTTACTAGTTGTTCAGTAATCTATAAAAGCAATAATTTCCCTATTCTATCTGGATAATAATAATAATTGTAATAGTAATAATAATAGTGATGGTAGCAGGTAGCAATTAGCTAAATACTTCACATTCTTTGTCATTTAATCTCTCTAAAAACTATGTTAATCACTTATATTAGGAGGAAATTAATGTCTAGAGTTAAGTAATTTATGCAAGATAACACAATTTATAAAATGTAGAGGAGGGAGTTAAATACAAGCAGCCTAACCCCAGTGCCTAACCCTTCTGCTGTATTCTGCCACACTTAATCTTTCTCCCATGAGAACTGGGCAATTCAAGCAACAATTCTTTTATTTCTAAAAATACCTATAAACCTCACAGCTGTCAATATAGTTCAGCCCTGCTCTTTTTCAGTAGCATCTATTATTGGAATATCAGAACTCAGTATTCCATAAGGGGGCCACAGAAGTATTCCCTCCATTTTGCAAATGGGACAGATTTATTCTGTGCTTTTCCACCTATGAACCTTTTCCCACTGCTAGGAGAAAAACAGTCCTCTTAGAACTTATGCATAGACTTATTCGGCTCAGTAAAATCATTTTATTTTCCTTCTGAAAGACAGATAATGTTATAGAAGACCAAGTATAAGTAAAGCTTATATTTATCTGGGTTCTACATAAAGCCTTATGTCTTTAATTGGTATTGTTTCTTATTGATGACATGTGAGGAAATCTAGCCAATATAATTTTGATTTATTTTTAAAAACTTGAAACATTTTTATAAGAATAATTAAAGATGATATTTTACAAAATACACAACATTATTGTGTATTTTGTAAAATAACATCATTCAATAAGCTGATATTCTTTAAATTACTCTTTAATACTTATATTTACAGGACACTATAAAATTAAAATGTGGAATTTATTTATCTATTCACAGTACCTGATGATGTGTTTGCACAAAATTATATATGGAAAGGCTCTTACAATTTCAAAGGAAGGAAACAACCCATGACCTTGACAGTGACTAGTTTCAATGCTTCTACTGGGAGAGTTAATGCTACCCTGAGCAATAGCAACATGGAACTTCTGCTTTCAGGTATTGCATTAAAAAAAAAAATAAGCAACAAAAATAGTGCCTTCATGCTCTCATTTTATTATGCCTTCATAATTCTAGTAATGATTTTATACTGTGAAATAATTGAAATATTTGTTTATTATGACATCCATAATTTTTTTCAGAAATAAGCCTCTCTGGCTTTTGGACTGATAAGTGAATATTATTATACAAAAATAAAACTCTTCAGTTTTGAAGTTAAATTTCTTCAAGAATTTTTTTGTTGTTGAAATAAACTATTATGTGTTAGAATAGAATTCTCACTTTTAAATATGAAATACTTATATTTGATATTGCAAATATGAGACATAGATATATATCTATATACAGCAAATGTCTTGGCTATATAGTTATTCAGTATAATTATTAATATTTTGGTAAGAATAAAATGAAAAATAATGTAATAATCACTGATTTTGTAAATTTTAGAAGAAATATTGAGCATTGCTTTATATTATTGAATGATCCTGCATTAAACTTACTAAAGAGTATTAGAAGTTTTGAGGGAGGGTACCAGGGATTGAAGTCAGGGCACTCAGCCTCTGAGTCACATCCCTAGTCCTATTTTGTATTTTATTTAGAGACAGGGTCCCACTGAGTTGCTTAGCACCTCACCATGGCTGAGGCTGGCTTTGAACTGGCGATCCTCCTGTCTCAGCCTCCAGAGCAGCTGGGATTATAAGCATGTACCACCACGTCTGGCTGAATTTAGTGTTATATTTTTCAAAATATACACAATTGTATAATATCAATGGAAAAAAAAAACTTTATATAACTGAGAAAATGCATTTAAGTTATGATTATTTACCTTTGAAATCTAAATGGTTTTTCTTTACTTTGTGTAAATGATAGCCAAATGAAAGGTATTATTTTTTACAATGTAGAAAAACTTCAAAATAAATCCCTACAAATATAGAGAAACAAACAGAAGATGTTTGATTGACTTAATTAGAATTTGCTTATTGTCTTCACACAAAATAATTATAAAAATTTTCCAGTGATATTTTTGTTGAGAAATTTAATTATGTCCTCTTTTTATTTCTTGCAATTTACTTTGGGTCAAATTTTGCATATCTTATTTTTGTATGCCCAGAATATTCTAATGGTGCCTTATCCGTAGTTAAATGATAAGGGGAGTCAATGAATAGAGTAAAAATTGAAGTAAATGCTAATCATGAAATTTTTATCTAGTCTTATTTTCTTCTATTCTCCAAATGTATTTATATTGCAGCTCATTCTCAATTTTAGGATACTCACTCTGTAAAAGAAATTGTATATATTATGCCATTAGTTCTATTATTTTCTTGGACTAAAAATCCTGCTAAATTTTCAAAACCTAGCTCAGATGTTCTTTTTCTTCCTAAGTATTTCCTTAAATAAGTATCTGCTTCAGTGTGGAATGGTCAGTCTCTCTTCTGGTCTTTTATTTATTATATTCTCTCATGTGTTTTACTTACTTGTGTAACTTACTTATACTTCCTACTTTATTGAAAAATCTTAAGTTTAGGAAAAACAAATATTCATATTTGTGGCTCCAGTAGCACCTAGAACATTCACAGTGTTAGCACCTAACTAAGTATTAACAAAAATGGGAATTTTAACTTCCGGTTTGTGCTCTTACTAATTTGATTAGGGAAAGAAATCACTTTGTTTGCAATATCATGGAATTATGTTGCTATAAATAAAGATATTTATCTTTAGTAGCCTAGGTAATTCATACCTCATAGAGCAGACTCAAGTTGATATTTCAACTGAAAGAGAGATCAATATATATTGCAGTATTTAAGGAAAGCACCATGTGTGAAGCCATCTTTGACTTGGGACTTGTTTTATTTCTTTTCCTATCACATTACTTACATGATATACTTAAGGAGTAGTAAATAGTGAAGCGAGGAATAACTATTTATAAAATTAAGTATACTAAGATGTCCATGCATTTCACAGGTATATATAAAAGCCAGGAAGCTCGGCTAATGTTACACATATATCTTATTAAAGTACCAGCTCATGCTTCTGTGAAGAAAATGAAGGAGGAAAATTGGGCCATGGATGGCTTTGTAAGTATTTTTAAAAATTCTGCTGATTTTAATTAATTTATAGTTTGTCCAGGAAAAAAATGAATTTTGTAAATTTAGCTCACTGTGAACATAACATATTTATACATACATATATTGATAAGTACAAGTATTTAATATCCTAAAGTATCAAGCCTTTGATTATTGAATTCTGACATGTTTGCATACTTTTGTAATGTATTCATTGATTGCATCAAATATATTCTGGCTATAGTCTATAGTCTGATAAATAAATCTGGATCAAATCTAATTCATTCTTTTGAACCAGTATGTGAGGCATATGCAATGTATTTACAAAATGTATAAGAAAATTAAGTATGTCCATTAAGTTGAATTATGAATTTAGAATATTTTATAAAATAGTCCATGAAGAGCAACTTATGTAAGCTGCTTCCTGTAAGGCGATAGTTACTGTAGCTTTACAATTCAGTCATTTATGTGAATGGGATGTTCTCAATTGATAGTTGAAAGCATTAAGTAATATATTAATACACTGGGCAGGCATCTTTGTTGAAGAATAAGCATGAATATCAGACCATATTTTCAAATACCAAGCCTTCTTTTACAAGGAAGATACAATGATAAAAATAAAATATTCAGTTATAGGCTTCAGTAAGTTTGATTCCCAAGGAAAAAGTTGTCCATCCTCTTTCACTATTCTGTACCATTACTTGTGGAATTGGAAAGGAACCTAAGTTATAAGTATGCTTAAATTGTTTAATTATATTATTTCGTATAGAAAACAAAAATGAATTCATTTATTAAAGTATTAGAGTTTGAATTATTATATTTAGAAGTATTTTATTTAAAAAAATGACCATGACCAGAACATAATGTCTAGTGATAATAAATCACTTATGAATACCAGTTGTCCATAGGTAATTTGGTATTCTTTGATTTTTAGGGTAGAGATTAAAATTTCTTACTACTTTTATGGAAACACCCATGATTTAAGTAACTAATTGCCACTAATTAGCACAAATTTCAGGATGTATTCACATTACTAGTTAGTTTTCAGGATCATTGAAATATATTAATTTCTGTTTTACTAATGAGATCAAATGACATTATACGTATGAGGTTTTTTAAATATAAGACTTTATACACATTTAAAAACACATAGTAGTCGGCATTTACAGCATTGGATACAGCCATAATATTTCAGGGTCAAACAACAATAAGTATTTAGTTCTTTCTCATCTATCTGGGTTCACTATGAGAGATCTATACTTGGGCTGTGGTATTGAGTTTATATGGGCTCACTCCAGTGACTCTTTCTGGGGCTAAGGCTAGAGGGGCAGCAGCCATCTGGAGCATGTTTAAAGAAATCAGAAGCTCACAGGAAAACAAGAGGATCTGAAGTAAGCTCTATGGTTTTGAAATAAATATATTGACATATGTTTCTTTATTTACAGTTTAATTTAGATATTCACATGGCCTATGTTCATCTCTGTAAAGTACACAATTCAGTGGTCATAAGAATATTGACGATTACATGAATCCATAAGTATGATGATTTTAAAGTAATTTCATCACCTTAAAAAGAAACCCACACCTTTGCTATTAACCCAACCCTCATTCTCACTCTACCCCTGAGCAATATATTTTATACCTCTATATACTCCCTTTTTCTGGACTTTTGTATGAACAAAGTCATGTAATATGTGGATTTTTGTGACTAGCATCTTTTACTTAGTGTAATGGAAAATATGCCTCAATGGTTTAGGCCAACAACTGACCTATGCTCAGCCATTTACATGTCCTTGGCTAAAGCAGGTCACAGTGTACACTTTCTGTGAAGGTGTTAGGGTAGGACGAATGAATGTACCATGAGAGGAGTAACCTTATTTACAAAGAACAGTGTTATTATATTTTATTTTTAAATTTACCATTTGCCTCACTCTTGTTTATCATATTAATGCCATTTTTTGGACAATAGACTTCTTAGCCTATGAGAGATCTATACTCCTAAGTCATTATATTAACAACTAGTCCCCTCTTTTCAATATCATAGTTACTTAAATTGGAAATTTTACTTTCCTTTTTATAATGGAGAATTTAGCACAATGTGTCGTTTTACTTAGGAGGGAAAGGATTGAAGAAAGGAACATTGGATAATATTCATTTCAGAATAAAATTGGGCATTTATTAAGACCAGAAAAATATAGCCATAGCTAGTCTTCATATTTAATCAGACTTTCAAATTTATTTAGGTTTCTGCTGAGCCTGATGGAGCTACTTATGTATTTCAAGGATTTATTCAAGGCAAAGATTATGGGCAATTTGGACTACAAAGACTGGGTAATGTATTAATTTTGGTTTTCATGTAGTTCCTTTATTACCCTAGACAGCATGAGAAAACAGAGTAGACTTTATATGTTAGGCATACTTACTATATTTTGAATTCTGCATTGTCAAAATTGATACATTTGATAGCATTTTTTTACAATAATCACTTTCCTCAAAATGTCAGTTCTCTGTGTAACAACTCTGTATGATGTTTAGCTTTTCATCATATTTCTAATAAATATGACAAACTGTCTAGCCCTTAAGCAAGTAAAAATAAGAAAAAGTAATATAGAAATGAAGTAAATATTAAACTGTAAATTATTTCATCTTATCTCATGAGAACTATACTACTTCTTTTCAGTTTGAATATTGTTACAATTTTCTTACTCCTCTGAAAACATAGTACCTTTGTGAGAAACTTGAGGAAATATGTATTTTTTTTTTGATGAGAGGCACAAATTTTTAGCATCCTCATTTCAAACTCTTCTAATATGCGGGTAAACATTTAATGGTCTTCTTAGAATATGTTTATAAATATAACTTCTGGTGTATACCTTTCCAAAAATCTACTGTCTCCCATTACTACACTATGGTATAGATATATAAAAATTGATTCAGTCTCTAAAAGCTACTGTTTAACATTCATCTTTAAAAAAAATCATTGCTTTGAAATTTTCATAAATATACTGATACATTGGAGAAACAAGATATAGAAAAGGGTATTAATGTTTTGATAATACAGACAAAGTTATGGCATAGTTGAAAAGGAAATTCAGTTTTCTCTAAATGAATGATAATAATAAGCCATACCACATATTGTTTTACTTATTTTTTTTCCTTTTAAAAACAGCCTAAAACATTCATTAATACAGCTCATTAACACAGTTGTGTCATTGAATGTAATACATTTTCATTTAATATCCCCTGAAGTGTCTCAAACACTGCATGTCTAAAACAGAACCTTTAAAACGGAGCTTTTATTTTTGAAAAAGAGCTGTTAGCTATTTGCTCTTTTCCCTCCCTGTGCCAACATGTTGATAAGTCTGATTTTTCTCACTTCCCAACTCAAGCAATGCCATTGCCATTTGCTTATCTTGAAGTAGAAAAATCAGTTCTGTGTCATCTTACTTGTGCCATCCACACAAACAACTTATGTTTTTGACTATGAAATGTTACCAAATCTATCTTTTCCTGTCTTCCTAATGCCCTGGTTCAAATCTTAATTTCCTTTTAAATCTGGGTTTTTGCTATGACCTTCTAGCTGCAGTTGCTTCCAGTTTGCCTTCCTTCATGTCCACATCACCACAGTCACTCCTTTAATTCCTGTATCTTATCACTGGATCCTTCATTTCTAAACACCATTAGTCATCCCTCAGTGAGGTGAATAGCAACTTGGAGCTCCTCAGCATTTTCCTTTCCAGCCTGGCCCAGTGGAACATGCCTGTAATTCCAGAGGCTGGGGAGGCTGGGGCAGGAGGTTTGCAAGTTCAAAGCCAGCCTCAACAATGTAGTGAGGCCCTGTTTTAAAATAATAATAATAATAATAATAATAATAATAAATAATAATAATAAATTGTTTTAAAAAAAGCTCAGTGGTTAAACTCCCTGGGTTCAATTCCCAGTACCAAGAAAAAAGAAATAAATATAAAAGAATATTTCTTCCCTCTCAGAGGCAAGCTATGGCTTCTTAGTTTAACCTTCTTTCTCCTACTACAAGTCAGTGTTTGTTCTGTAGATATACCATCATCTTCCCATGTCTCTTTATATGCTGCTGCTGCTTCCTTCTTTATTTGTTGTTCTACTTTTTCTTCAAGGCCAAACCTACATTGCATGTCCTCCAAATGTGCTGTGTGGCTTATCTAAAGCACTTCCCTTTCTAAAGCACATGACCATGAGTTCAGACTCAATGTATGTATACACCTTTTCTTTCTAAAGCACATTGACCATTAATTCATACTTGACATATACAATGTCTCCATAAGTCTTCCCACTAATATATGAACTCAGTTCAAGGGCACTACTTAATTTTTAGTTTATATCCTTCCCTTAAAAAATACCTATACATTGTAGGCATTGTGCAAAAATGTGTGGAAATGAGTTGAAGATGTTTCAAGAATTGTTTTTGTTTACTATGTATATTTCAGAATAGATATTTTGAGGATGGAAGGAATTAAATGACTTATAAAAGGAGAAATGAATTATAACATCGAGTTGTTTCTGTGTTTTTTATTTTTTGTACTTTGTAGGACTAAATATGTCAGAAGGTTCAAATTCTTCAAATCAGCCTCATGGTACAAATAGTAGTTCTGTGGCCATTGCTATTCTTGTGCCTTTTTTTGCACTTATTTTTGCAGGATTTGGATTTTATCTTTATAAACAAAGGTAAGTCAATTGATTTTTAACTATCAAATGCTCCAAAAATCTCATTATATCCATTGCCTTTGTTTAAATCCTAATCTCCTTTTGTTTTTTTGTTGTTGAAATCTGTGTGCCAACTATTGCTACAGTTGTTGAAAACTTTATTTCCCTAGCCCACGCCTGCAATTCTACATACACATTACAAAGATTGCTCTGTTAAATTGCATAAGCATTCAACCTAACTCTTCCTCATTTTTCTGTCAGTTTCCTGGTATAGAACTAATTATGCAAGTTATTTTTACATTATCCATAATGAGACTTTAGAGATAGAAAATCTAGGTTAAGGTTTAAATTGAAGAGGTGATATCTGCTGCCAGATTTATTTAGAGAACTAGGAAGAAGATTTTGTCCAGACCTCTTTGTTCGCAAGACAATACTGACTGATTTTACCTGGGTAGACAGCTGATAAAATTCTCTAATCCTCTCATTGCCTCCTGTTGCTTGTAAAAATTAGGCAATTAATATGCTATATTTGTGAGAGTGTATGGCTATAAATATTATTAGTAAGTCCTGCTTACCTGTCAAGTACCGAATTTTGGTAAGTGGTTTTAGTATATTATTCTCCACTATTTGGGACAACTATTTATCAAGGAGAAAATATAGGTAACCAGATAATTTGATTAATATTATCTAACCGCATTTTTTCCAAAATAATGTTTTCATTATATTTCAGTATGTAATATCTAAGAATTATATAATTATAAATTACAAGCTGTTAATGTCTGATCAATATCAGAGTATATTTGTAGATAAAGGAAAACCATCACTAAATTTATTTATATAAAAAAAAAGTTATGCCAGCTCTTTACTGTTGTTGTAAAATACATGTAGCATGTATACTTACCAGTTGGACCATGTTTCAGTGTACAATTTGGTGGCATTGAGTACATTTTCAGTGTTCTGTTGCCATCAACACTATGTATTTCCAGAACATTTTCATTACTAGAGAAGGAAACTATACACTCAATGAGCAGTCACTCCCTGTTTCTGTTACCTCAAACTTCAGCCATCTGCAACACTCTTATTGGCTTGCTTATTATAGGTTTTTCATATGAATGAACTTATACAATGTGTTACGTTTTGTGTCAGCCTTCTTAAATGTAGCAAAATATTTTTTTAAGTTTAATTCATTTGATGGCATGCATCAGTATTTCATGCCTTTATGTGGCTGAATGATTGATGTACCATTGTATGAATACATTGTTTTGTTTGAATATGTCCATACCTTGGGTCCTTCTACATTGTGAATTGTGCTGCTATAAATATTTCTGTATAACTTTTTTTTGAACATGTGTTTTATATTCTTTTGGCTATATGTCCAAAAATGTGATAATTGGGTCATATGGTTTGCCTGCTTTTGTTTCATGACAAATGTCAGCAAATTATACATTGAGATGTGAGAAAGATAAACTTGAAACAAGCAAGTGTAATGTGGGAGAAATAAAGAACTGAAGAGGAAATTCCAGACAAGTAATTTACACAAGCCAGCCTAGTAGACTCCATGTGTTTTATCACTTAAAGACAAATGTTTAATTATCATAACTCTTTAGAAACTGTTTTTATGACATTCATATCAGTATTAATTTCTTTTTTGATTTTTTAATTTATTAACAACATTTTTCTCTTCTTTTCTGTCCACATTTTTTTAAATTGGTGCATTATAGTTGTACATAAAGATGGGACTCTTTGTTACATATCCATACAGGCACACAATATATAACAATGTAATTTGGCCAATATTACTCCCCAGGACTTTTCTCTACCCTCTCCACCTCCCTCCCACTAGGCCCTTTCTTCTGCTGATCTTCCTTTGATATTTTCATGAGTTCCCTGTTTGCCCCCGCCACACCACCTTTCGTTTCCTTTTTCTTCACTAGCTTCCACGTATGAGAGAAAACATGTGACACTTAATCTTCTGATTTTGGCTTATTCTACTTAACACAATGGTCTCTAGTTCCATCCATGTTCCTACAGATGACATAATTTCATTTTTCTTTATGACAGAATAGAACTCTATTATGTGTGTCTGTGATATATATATATATATATATATATATATATATATATATATCATATATTCTTTATTCTTTATTCATTCATCCATTGATGGGCACTTAGACTGGTTCCGTAGATTGGTTATTGTGAATTATGCTGCTATAAACATGGGTATGCATGTATCACTATAGTATGATGACTTTAAATCCTTATTATAAATACCAAGGAATGACATAGCTGAATCAGATGGTGGATCCATGCCTAGTCTTTTGAGAAATTTCCATAGTAGATGTGCTAATCCCATCAACAGTATAAAAGTATTCCTTTTTCTCCACATCATCTCTAACATTTTTTATGTGTATTCTTAATGAGTGACATCTTGACTGTGTTGAAATCTCAGTATAGTTTTGATTTGCATCTAATGTATATAATTTTAAAAATCAAATTATTTGGTTTTCTGGATACTCCTTCCCAAAGTAGGCCTTAGTACAAGTTGCCTATTCTTAACAGAATTCCCTTCTCATTATTAGTGCAAAACTTCAGGACATGAAGGATTAAATTTTACCTCTTAGAGACTTATTTTCTAATTACCTGTTCTAAAGTGGCTCCTACTTATATTTTATCATATCAATCATTTTTCTTTGCATCATAACAATTCTCATAACAACTTGTTTTTCTTGTTTTGTTTATTTTAAATTTATCCATTTTTCTCTAACACTACATTATAAAAGCTATGAGAGTAATAGCTTTATCTGCTGTTTAAATAATACTCTATACCCAGTGCCTAGAATGAATACCCAGCAGATAATAGATGCCCTGTAATATTTGATGAGTAAATGAGGAAATGGTAATGAGTTTTAAATTCATCATGATAATTTATTTTATTATGCAAAATTTATAATATTAAGTTTGTATTTCACAAGAAAATTTAGAGTGGTCATAATATGATTTATTATATGATTTACACTGGTGCTATACATAAATATTTGTTGTATGTAAATCATAAAAGCCATTCAGGATTTAAAAGGCTAAGTTGTTGAGTTTGACTTATTATTATTTTTAATTAATACTTTCAAATGATGTTATCCAACAACAATGAAAACATAAATACATTATGTTTGAGTCCTACTCTGCTGTTTCTGAAAGAAAGTTAACACAATTAATTGATGCTTTCATCAACAGGACTGCACCCAAAACACAGTACACAGGCTGCTCAGTTCATGAAAACAACAATGGCCAAGCAGCTTTTGAAAACCCCATGTATGACACCAATGCCAAATCAGTGGAAGGAAAGGCGGTACGATTTGATCCCAACTTGAACACGGTTTGCACAATGGTATAACGTGGCAACTCTTGGCCTTCTTCAGAATCTTGGAAATCGACACACAAAACAGTGCACATTTAGTTCACTGCTAAACAAAGCACACTTTTCAGGACTTGCTGGGTCACCTTTTCCTGAGGAATGATACAGAAGAGTGTTTTTTCATAAACTGGATCATAATTCTTCTTCATGTTTACCATGGAGAGTTTTACAGAAATTTCAGCTGCACTCTGAGAGTGCTTACTCACAGTTTATTTGCTTTTTTTAAAAAGGAGATTATTCTAAAACATAAACTTATTTGCATATATTGGAGGAGCATCCACTATCAGTATTTCTGTGCTTTATAAACTATATTAGAGGGACTGGGTTACAAAAAAAAAAAAAGATATAGGGTAGAAAATAAGAGCTATACTTACAAGAGTCAATAGATCACTGACTTAACTGTCATGAGCTCCATCACACCCATAAGTCTGTACTGCATACCACAATATCCACTTCTCATTCCTGTTAATGAAGGCATTGTTTTCCTTATCTTCATGGTTATTTAAGATTGAGTCGTTCCTTTAAATGTTTATGAGCTAATTTATGGCACAGGAGAGATCAGGTTGTCCATAGGGATTTGACCGGTTTTGTTCTTTGATATCATATTGCTATTGTTCTTTTGAGACTGGTGGTCATAGGTTTTACAGATGGCAAGGTCCTTGTGCTACCTTCTCAATTTCATTTTTATGGAATAACGAGTTTTATTCAGTGAGCCATGGGTAGTGTCTTCAGTGTTTTTTCATCAAGAAACCATTTTGACTGACAAAAATTACCTATGAAGATGATTATTTTGCAGTTATCTGAGATTTAAAACTTATTCCCATTTTCTACCAACCTTTCCAATGTTTTTGAAAGACCAAATAGCATCCACTAATAATCTCTTGTATTTAATTTATGGTATGTCTGCATATACTTCCAGTCAACCCTTTAAATATAACATTTTGACACTTTTAAATTTCTAACAAAGAGTTAGAAATATACTTTGTTTTTTTAGCCCCTAAGCATAAGATTGAAGGAAAGAGCAATCTTTCAAATCATCAATATAAATTTGTTTCCTTAACTTGTGGATTTATCAAATTTTCACATATTTTGAAATTTCTATACCCTTATTCTTTGAAAAGCAGGTTTCAGATACAACAGGTTTCTTCCATTGTCAGATTGAGATACATCGTTGTAAGTTATTGGTGGCTCATATACAGACTATATCATATAGCAATGCCAGCATTTTTATTTATTAGTTCATTGTCTTCCTTTTTAGCATGTTTCACTTCATTGAATAAAATTGTGTACCCAGTGTGAACTCTCTGTTGTCCCTTTCAAATATGGACTACTCTGTGAATGGTCTCAACTTTTTGTATCATGAGACAGAGTGCCTAAGAGAAACCATTGCACCTGGGAGCCCTGCTTGGATCTATCTCTACATTTAGTGAATTTCTTGTAAACCACTTTGAGATACATTGTTTTGGAAATTCATACAATTTTCTCAACATTGTACTCTACTGACAGGATGCGGTTTTAAATTTTATTCCATCAGTTATTTATTCTTGTTTATTCAAATGACTGCAATAACAATGATTCATTCACTAATGTTAAGGTTAATACATTTAAGATCTTGTTTAAACAATGTTTCTTCTGCAACTGGCTACTCCTCTTATATTAATGCATACACTTTTGTAAAGAAGTATATTTTTATGAAAAAAAAACTTTGTAAAAGTATGATGTAAATTTTCAGTGCAATGTAAACAAAATAAAAATGGATAATTGCTTTTGTAAAATGTGTTTTCTTTTCAAAATTATCTGCAACTGGTCTGAGAGTAAATGGAATGGACAATACACATTTATTTGGTGTTTTTAAAAGTTCCCAAATTACATATTACATGTATTTAGTTAATAACATAATAATAAAATATAGGCATATTTATTCTTTGTATTCCATAATTGCTCAAATATGACACTCAGAGGTTAATAGATTCCCAGTAAATATATGTACTGGTACTGAGCAAGGCTTATGACTAGTGTCAAGAGGAAGCCAATACTTTTTGACAAAAGGTTTTATAAAAGTGAAGAGCTTTATTGAAGGCTTACCAAGAAAAAGAAAGGGAAGGACAGCTTTCCCTCTCCCTTTTTTGGAATGATAAGAAGTAATTGTTTTAGAGTTCTTTTGCTTCTGTGGGTGGGGTGAGGGGGAATCCCATGCTCCTTTTCCAGGGAGAGTTATTCTGTTCTGTGCTAAGTGTTTTGAGCTCCTGATGTCAAAAGGTCTTGGGTAAGCAGGCTGCTTCTGTGCATGCTCTACTTAGAAAAACAGGATTTTAACATGTAAACATCTATACTTGAGAAAGTGATTGTTTCTATAAATTATTATTAAATAACTATAAAATATTATTAAATAATAATTTATAAATTATTATTAAGTTCAATTTTATTAGGCAACTTTTTTTTTAACACAAGACAGTCTATATATTTCTGAACCTCAAACTCCAGTCTTTAACAACTTTCTGTTTATGACACTTTCAATTTGAAATAAATGTCTCTTGATGTAACTGTATCCACTTTGCCAACTTTTAACTACCCACCTTTCACTCATGATGCCTTCTAGATTTTAATTCACTCTATTTTGTTTTTGTTTTTATTCTATTTTGCTTTTCCCCTTCTATTCAATTCTGATGCTTTTAAAATTTTTCCTTCTTTTATGTGTCTTCTGCTCTATTGACCTTTTATTATTTATCTTTTTGTTATTTTTTATTCCTTCTTCCTTAGTCTTCTAAAAAGGTAGCAGCAATTTTAGAGGCAGTGATTTTAAAAAGCTTTAAGAGCCTCATTGCTTGTCTCATACACTTAAGAATTTTAAAGATGTAAGTTCTATCCAAATCTCCCAGTATTGGAGTTTGATGAGTGCCTATGGAAATAGACTAAAGGGCAAGATTTATTTTACTCTGTTGTTCACTTACAAGTGAGAGAAAAGAAAAGATATAGACTAAAAAAGTCAATAAACAATTGGTTAATACTCCTTTTAAACGAAAATGAAAATGTATAGCCTGTCAAAGATTTAATCTGTGAATATCTATAAATTTAAAATAGGCATAGTTGATGTATGATAAAAAAATCTGTTCTATAAAATTATAGAAGCATATGAGACTGAGAAATAACTTAGAATGGGTAGTTAATATTGGCTGAAAGAAATATTGATTTGCTCTTTTTTGTGAGGATCATTGGAGGTAAGAGAATATTGATATGAAAAGATATACTTGTAAAATCTGAGAAATATCTTTGTGTCGTCAACTTGGTGAGCTTGGTGTTCTAAAATAACTTATTAGAGAATTTAGAAGTCACTGGGGAATAGAAATGGTCATTGGAATTTGGATTTCATTCTTTAGTATCCAACAAGAAAGCTAGTGAACACCTGCCAGATAACTTTCCAGCTTTAATAAGTCCCCATGTGTAATAATTTTATTACTCTTGAAAAAGAAGTATATTTTGTGCATTCAAATTCATAACTATAAATTGTATTGCAAAACATAAAATAAGAAATCTGTGTTTAAATTTTCATAAGATTCAAACTTGCTTGTAACTCTTAGCATGCCTATGAAAATAGGGATGAACTTTTGTGCTGCTTTAGCAGGACAAATGAGATATAGAGATGTAGAGAAAACTATAAAATCATCTATATCATATAAGCTGAAGATATATATCTTGCTCAGGATGATGTTTTGAAGTGTATGAAATGAAATCACAAAGGAAATTGATCATTATAAAAGTTATAAAATATTTTAAAAATATTCTAGTATATATATACACACATTTATTTATATATATATGGATATGGATATATCCACTGGTATATGTACATTTCTCTACTGAAAGTTTAGACAGTGGAACTCATGGTTTCAGTAATTATGAGGAACAGTGATTGATAGTAAGCAATATTTCAAGATATTCAGAAAACTTAAAATAACTTAAAATGTGTGATTCTTTTTATAAAAAATGGCTATTTAAAATTTATAGATATTCACAGATTAAATCTTTGACAGGCTATACATTCTCATTTTCTTTTAAAGAGAATGTTAACCAATTGTTTATTAACTTTTTTAGTCTATCTTTTTTCTCTCACTTGTGAGTGAACAACAAAGTAAAATAAATCTTGCTCTTGTCTAGTTCCCTAATCACACATCATTTTTATGAAAAAAATCATTTTTTTTTCTGATACAAGGGATTGAATTCAGGGGGTGCTTAACCACTGGGTCACATCCCAGCCCTTTTTATATTTTGTTTAGAGACAGCATCTTGCTGAGTTACTTAGGGTCTCACTAAGTTGCTGAGGCTGGCTTTGAACTTGTGATCTTCTTGCATCAGCCTCCCAAGCCACTGGGATTACAGGTTTGTGCCACCACACCTGGCAGATTATTTTGAAATAACTAAAATTTACCTACGATCTCTTCTCTCTCTCTTCTCTCCCTCTTTTCCTCTCTTTGTTTTCTCTTTCTCTGAAATATATACCGATACAAATACAAATATCTTGAAATAAAGAATAAGATGTAAATAGATATGATTATAATGAGTGTGACTTATTTTTTGTTTTGCCACAGTGTATACATTTTAATTTTATTACACAAATAGTTCTAAATTTTTTTAAAAGTATGAAATTTAAAATATACATTTACTGTGATGATGACTTTGGAAGAATATTCAGCCTGAGAAGTAACAGATAAGAGGCTGAGTTTAGGAGATTCAGGATAATAGTTCAGGTTAAAAAAAAATCAAAATTGTTTTAAAATGTTTTAATACTTTTTTAAACTAAAATACTCTAAGACTAAAGGAGCAATGTGTATACACAGTATATTCTATGAATAATGTGAAGAATTAAAAAAATGAATACATCAAGTAGATGATTTTTGATAAACATCTCTGTATTATCACTTTTGTTGTTTGCATTACACCAAAATTGCCCAGAATAAGAATATTGGCCTAAATAGTATTTTTAAACCAAACTTTCTCAAAAATTATGACTAAAGTACTGAGGAATATCTGAGTCAATATTTTTGCTTATGCTATACAGTTTAGAAAATAAATATTTTCCCATGTAACATAATAATAGATGTTTTACTTTACAGAACATTTTTTAAAATTTCAGAATATATCTAACCACCTAACAAAAAATTGGCTTTTTTATTATTATTCTTTGAGCCTTTGAGAATTAGTGAATTTCTTTTTTTAAAAGCAGTTGCACTATCCAACTTAACTTTTTTATGTTATATTTTCTGTTACTGAGATATTGTAAATATTTTTACCATGAATAGTGTCATGTAACTAATCACGAGACATCATTATCAAGTGACACTTTAGAATATCCTTTAGCAATGTAACAAAGTACAAAGTATATTATTTTCTTAAGTAATAAAGCCTAGTTTAAAAATAGGCACCTGCAAACATCAATCCAACTACTGCAATTCACTGTGTGTGCCACAGGACACATCCATTGACATCTGTTCTGGCAACTTTCCATCAGATTTCAGATCATCCTTCTTTCACCACACAATAACTCACAAACATTAACTTTTCCGAGATATAATTCCTATAACACACTTGCCAGTCTCTCTCAGTGTAAGGTACCATATTATTGTAGTATTTAGGCATATCTTAACCACCTGACATGCGCAAAACTCTGCTGCTATTTTTATTAGTTTTTTTTTTTTCTGTGTGACGACATTTTTGAGTGTTATACCCTCAACTCCATTTTTTCTACCAAACCTTGTGGTTGATTTCTGCTTGGCACTGTTATTTTTAATACCACTTTAAAGCAAAACTTCTTGTAATTAAATGATTCCATTTTAATGCATTTTCATGTTTCAAACATTTGGAAAAAAAAGACATAAAGAAAAGTCTTCCTTTTATTCTGGTCCTCATAGGCATAATTCCCATGAACCTCAGTTCTGTTAGCTTGCTGTTAATTCTTTGCAGAGGTAGCTTTGTGTATAGAGAAAGCAATATTACCTCTCCGATTTTTACAAATGTCAGCAAATTCTACACACCTTTCTGCACCTCATGTTTTCTCATTTAAAAACATCTTAAAATATTGTCAAAATATTATCAAAGTGCAGGAAGCTTTCTCATATTGGATGTACACTGTGCAGTGTGGCATAATTCATATAAACAGTTCTCCAACGATGGACATTTATATTGACATTCCATCTCAGCTGCAATAATAATGAAATAAATAACTTGTACTTTGTTATTTTTGTGCATATGCCAAAATACCTAGAGGTTAAATTACTAGAACAGGAGTTGTTGGGTCAAAGGTTGTGAAATATTTGTAATTTTGATGGTGCAGAATCTCCCTACAAATGCTTGTGACATTTCAATCTCCCACCAGTAGTAAATGATACTGGTTGTTTCCCCACAGCTTTTAATATTTATCATTTTCCAAAATGCTTTTCACTATGTAAAATTAGATAAACAGTACTTCTTTCCTACTTCAAGTTATATTCAGTGTAATGGTATTCATCTATGCCATCATTTTTGATGTTATGTTCCATAAAATACCACTCTCTATCAAAATGCTCAACAGATGTTTTATGAAAGGAAAAGTTATGTAGTAAAAATAGTTTTGAAAACATGGGAAAGATTAGGTTTTCCCCAGGATTACTCAGAACATTTAACCAATAAGTGTGACATTGGAATTCTGAAGATGAGAATAAACGTGAGAATAAAAAGAATAATCTATTTTCTATGTAGCAGTCAGAGAGAGATTTAAATCATGTGTTTGTTTCTAAAAATGTGTGACCAGAGAGCATCTATTAGCATTACACAAACTGCAAGCATTTCTTGCAATAATTTAGGGAAAAAAGAGATCTGTGTCACATTTGGCATGTTGGAAAGATACATATTTGTGGTTATAAATTTATTTGATGTTAGCATCTAATTGGGCATCTAATTCTCATGCTCTGGATTATATTTCTCATCTAACACGACTGTTTGGTCTTTACCTTATTTTAAATATGTCAGTTTCACTATGTATCAGCCCAATGTCACTGAAGAAATTGGATTTACTACTTACTGCAGTGAGGGAGAGTGCATATAATGGGCAACCATGGAGCACTTCAGTGGAAGAATATTAGAAATAGATGTGTAGAATTTAGAATTGTGTTAGATGATTTGGGAATCATCTTCTAAGGAAGTGGATATTTTGTCTGGATTGGAAGCTGAGGTAATGCTTTAATATTTTTTATAAATGATGAGGAGAGATGAAGCACTAGATAAGATTGATAAGGAAGTTAACAGATACACATATAAGTTAAAACAAGGGAAAATTTGGTCATCTTGTATCTTGGACAATGGTAATGTTTTGTTTTTATTCAGACATATATTTTGAGTAGTCTTCTTTTGTTTAGATTCATCATAATCGCCTAATAATGATGGTCCGTGAAATTGTTTATGTTCATTTTGAGAACATCAGGGCCTGGCTGCAGGCCAAGCTGAGTTGTAAACCTAGAGGTTTATATTAGGATAGATGGTTCCTGGATGTCAGAGGCCACGTTTCTCTTTCTCAGGTGTGCTCTACTTTGGCCTAAATGCTAATATTAATTGTACCAAATATAAGCTAAAAAAATAATGCAACCTATTTACTTCTTCCCTTAGCTTTAATTAGGGCAATACATTAATTCAGCTGCATGATTTTTCAGAAATATTATCAAATGAAATATCATATTAAAAGATTATGCTGACAGATGGTTATCTTACTATACTGATTTCTGGTGACTATAATCATGCATAATTAATTAAAATAGATTTTTAGAAAAGAAATATATCTTATAAATCACAAATGAACATTTTTTAAAAAAGATTTAAATAGTATATATAGATATCAGTTTCAGAGCATGAGAATTAGTAGTTGCAAACTGTGTGTAGTGGTTGAAATATCTAGATAATAAGAAGTATTTCATTAGAGATAGTGGATTTTTACTTATGTTATTAGCATTCCTTTTCAGTGGTTTAAAAATATAGATAAAATTCTCAATAACTTACATTCACCTAAAACTCAACATATCAAACTAGAGAGTTACCAAACTTTTTGTGACATCATTGCAATGATTTATACCCAAGCTACTAGGTTATCATGCCATTAATATGGATGTCAACCTCAACACCTCCTTCACCTTCACTCCCCATAGCCAGCATATGGCAATGTGATATTAATTTTACCTCTGGATCATTTCTTGAATCCATCCATTCTTCTCCCCTTGCTAAATCTCAGATCAAAAGTAACATTGTCTTTCTCTTGGAAGATTTAGTGTGGCAGCATCCCAAGGGTACTTCTACACATCTAGTTTTGTCTTTTTCTAATCTGTTCTATGTAGCAGTCAGAGAGAGATTTAAAATCATGTGTTTGTCATGTGATGAGTGCTTTAATGACTGTTCAAGGTACTAATGAAACAGAAGAAGTGATTAACCTTATTTAATAAGGCTGATTCTGAAATAAAATGATTTGAGTTGATTCACGAAGGATGAATAAGAGGTAGGATGATATTAATGAAGAAGGGCAGAAAAGGGGAGATTCTAGCCTGTGTATAATACAGAAATACAGTGATGCTGAAATGAACAGCTGCCATAATCTTGAAGCATTTGGAGGAAAGATAAAAGAAAAGAATAGGAAATTTGGACAGTAGAAGATCAAGAAAATGCCGGTATGCTTTGCTATGGAGACTCACCCCTCATTTCCTGTATTACATTGAAAACCAATGAATATTTTAAAGAACTGGAAACAACATTAAATTTTTGTTTATGGAAAAACAATCACTCTAGCAACAGAGAAAGATAACATTAAGTGAGATGAATTTAGAGGTAAAAATTCCAGATTGAGAGACATTCTAGTATCTTAATGAGGTCTATAAGGACCCTGGTATAAAAGGGGTCGGCTATCTTGAGGAGGAGGTATGCACGGGGCTGATGTGAAGGAGATGGTCTGAGAATAATGTGGTGAAGACTGAATGTGAATTGTGATGAAGAAAGACAATGGATCTGAGTCTAAATGGACCCCCCAATTCTTTGGAGAGGAGAGTATGGTTGATAACTGGTGACATAGAATGAAAGAAAGTATAAGTAAAATGGAATCCAATTTGGTCAGTATAGGAAAGAGTTTTTAAGCCTAATTTTAAATATATTGAGTTTCTGGGATTCATTCTTATTTCAAATAGTTACATTATGGATCATCCTAGAGTATGGGAGTTAGGAGAGAAGTTTTTATTTAGCATTAATATATATAATTGTAGAAGATAGATGTAAGGGTAGGATTGTTTACTAGAAGTGTATGGAATATTTAAAAAATGCTTGAGACAGGCACAACATTAAAGATAACTCTTCAGAAGCAGCTAGACTGGAATGATTTCATACTTTGCATTTGCACTTTTACTCTTCTATTTTCCTTTGTAATTTTTGAACATTTGATTTTTACTTTTGAGGTTTTGCTTTTGTTACAAACATCAACATATTTCAACTATGCTCAGGGAAGAATAGAAAAATCACTTTTAGTAAGAGAGCATTAGATGCTGTGTGTAACTAAAGCCCCAGGAGCCCGAGGTTTGTGAAAACTAGAATCAAAAGTGGGATATTCTAAGAAGCAAGTTTGAAATTCATTGGAAAAAGTTAGGACCATTTCACGAGTTTCTCCCCTTTCTTCCTCCCCTTCCACCTCTTCCCCTTTCTCCTTCCTCTCCTCTCCTAGTCCTCCTCACTAGTAGACTATTCTGCTAAAGACACAACTAGAAAGATTAGCTTTAAATTATTCCTCTACTTAACAGCCACATTTCAATTGAATAGTTATAAGGAAGCTTATATATTGTTTTCCAAGTGTCATTTGTCCACATAAATTTTAAAATCCCTCACAGCAAGATTACTTGTTGGTTTTCTACATCCACATTTATGAATTCACCCATCACAGATGTAAAACAATTGAAGCAAAGAGGATTACAACTGTAATTCTCATGTTTCATCATTATTCCCTAAACAATAAATTATAACAACTATATACATAGCATTGCACTGTGTTAGGTATTGTATTGTCAATAACCCAGAGATGATTGTAAGTATACAGGAAGGTGTGTGGTATGTGTAGATTTTGTGCACATACAATGCAAGTTACATAAAGAACTTGAGCGTCTGAAGTTTTGGGAATCTATAGCGGTCACAGAACAAATTACCTTTATGAGGTTAATGAGTTAATGAGGTAATTGCTTACACACACACACACACACACACACACACACACACACACTTATACACACACAGTAATGTTTACTGTAATAATAATGTAAGTACATATACAGACACATATTCATTGTAAATTTTCTAGAGCTAATGCATAGTGGAAAGTATGTTGTCATGACTCAATAAAAATTGCACAAGTGTTTTCTTGGTTAATAATTAATGTTAGCCTGTCAATTGCACATTTGAGGACATAGAACCTAAATTATTTTTCATGAATATCCAAAAATGCATTCTTCCAACAATAGAAACAAAAATGAAGTACACAAATGTTATATGAGACCATATTCATTTTAAAAATTCTATTTTCACAGTAGAACAAAAGAGGTGATATGTCGAATCAAAGAGAAATGTTTATCAATAAAAAAAACTAAAGAAACAAATTTAAAAATAAAAATAAATTTAAATAAGTTAGATAATACTAAATGTAGTTCATCTGAATTTTTATCCATTACTAATTTAATAAATTACAAACAAAAGTAAAATGGTGACTAGGATAACCCCTTTAAAAGTTTCCCCTTGCAAATATGTGTGGTAGAGCAAGGCAGTATGTGTAATTTATCTATTAAGAAAAATAATTCTAATAGTAACTTGTCTCCTCTTTCATTATTTTTATTGTATTTCAAAATGCTTTTCTAACACAATGTCTGAGTTAAACTGCTAAAATCTACTGACTGTAGAAAATAAGTACACTATGTTTTCCCTCTTCTTGAACATTATGCCCAGTTTCTCAAAAGTTGATAATAATTTAGGTGAATTTGCATGCTATACATGATACTGGTCTTGGAAATAAGGATCAGGTCCTGATCCCCTGGTATTGAAGATTAAACACTTGGAAATGCTGAAGCAAGCATAGAAAGCAAGTTTTATTTAAAAAAGAGTGTTTTTCTATTTCTATGAAGAATGTCATTGGAATCATAATAGAAATTTCATTAAATCTGTATAGACTTTTCTTGTTATTCTCATTTTTTTGGGGGGGGGGTGGTTTACCAAGGATTGAACACAGGGGCATTCAATCACTGAGCCACATTCCCAGCCCTATTTTGTATTTTATTTAGAGACAGGGTCTCACTGAGTTGCTTAGTGCCTTGCCATTGCTGAGGTTGGCTTTGAACTTGCAATTCTCCTGTCTCAGACTTCTGAGCCACTGGCATTACAGGCATGAGCCACTGCACCCAGCCAGTATTGTCATTTTGACAATATTAATTTTGCTTATCCATGAACATGGAAGATTATTCCATCTTCTAAGGTCTTATTTAATTTCTTTCTTTAGTGTTCTATAGTTTTTATTGTAGACATCTTTCACCTCTTTTGTTAGATTGATTCCCAAGTATTTTATTTATTTATTTTTTTGAGGCTATTGTAAATGAAACAGTTTTTCTGATTTCCCTTTCAGCTGATTTGTCATTGGTATATAAGAGCACAATTGACCTATGGGTTTTAATTTTATATTCTGCTACTTTGCTGAATTCATTTATGAGTTCTAGAAGCTTCCTGGTGGAATTTTTTGGGTCTTCTACATATAGCATCATGTCATCAGCAAATAGAGATAGTTTGAGCTCTTCTTTTCCTATTCATATCCCTTTAATTTCTTTCTTTTATCTAATTGTTCTGTCTAGGGTCTAGAGGGTAATGTTGAATACAACTTGCAAAAGAGTGCATTCCTGTCTTGTTCCACTGTTTAGAGGGAGTGCTTTCAATTTTTCTCCATTTAGAATGTTGGTGGCCTTGGGTTTAGCATGCATGTTCAAAGCACTTGAAAAACTAGGGATAGTAGAAACATAGCTTTTACAATATTCCTACTATCCCTAGTTTTTCAAGTGCTTTGAACATGAATGCATCCTGAATTTTGTCAAATACTTTTTCTACATTTTTTGAGATAATCACTTGATTCTTGTCTATTGATGCGGTGAATTATATTTATTAATTTCCATATGTTGAACCAACCTTGTATCTGTGGGATGAACCCCACTTGAGCATGGTGTACTATCTTTTTAATATGTTTTTGAATGTGGCATCACTACACCAGACCTTAAACTATACTACAGAGCAATAGTAACAAAAACAGCATGATATTGGCACCAAAATAGACTGGAAGACCAATGGTATAGAATAGAAGATACAGAAACTAACCCACATGATTACAGTTATTTTATATTAGATAAAGGTGCCAAAAACATACATTGGAGAAAATCTCTTCAAAAAATTGTGCTAGAAAAACTCAAAATCCATATGTAGAAGTATGAAATTCTAATCCTATCTCTCACCCTGCACAAAACCCAACTCACAATGGATCAAGGATTTAGGTATTAGACAAAAGACCCTGTGCCTTTTAGAAGAAAATGTAGGCCTAAATCTCCATCCTGTCAGCGTAGGAACTGACTTTCTCAACAAAACTCCTAAAGCGCAAGAAGTAAAATCAAGAATCAATAAATGGGATTTTATCAAGTTAAAAAGCTTCTTTATGGCAAAGGAGACATCAAGAATGTGAAAAGAAAGCCTAAAAAATGGGAGAAAATCTTTGCCACCTGCACTTCGGATACAGCATTAATCTCCAAAATATACAAAGAACTCAAAATACATAACACCACCAGCACCAGAAACAACAACAACAACAAACACAAGACCAAATAACCCAATCAATAAATGTACAAAGGAACTGAACAGACACTTCAAAGAAGGGAAATATGAATAGTCAAAAATTATATGAAAAAAAGTTCAACATCTCAAGCAATTACAGAAATGCAAATTAAAACTACACCGAGTTTTCATCTCACTCCTGTTAGAATGGCAATAAATTTTGGTGAGGATGTAGGGTACAGGTACATTCATACATTTCTGGTGGCACGGTGTTGCAACTACTATGGAAAGCAGTGTAAAGATTCCTTAGAAAAAATGGAATGAAATCACCATTTACCCAGTTCTCCCACTTCTTGGTATATACCCAAAGGACTTAAAATCAGCATACTATAGTGACACAGCCATATCAAAGCCATATCAATATTTAGAGCAGCTCCATTCACAATAGCAAAGTTATGGAATCAAACTAGGTGACCTTCAACAGATAAATGGATAAAGAAAATGTGGGGTGTATACACACACACACACATATAATTGAATATTACTCAGACATAAAGAAGAATGAAATTATGGCATTTGCTGATAAACAGATGGAAATGAAAATTGTCACGCTAAGTGAAAAAAGTCAGTTCCCAAAACACTAAGGCCGAATGTTCTCTCTGATATGTGGATGCTAACACACAATAAAGGAAAGGTGGAGAATAGAAGTTTATTGGATTAAATAAAGGGGAATGAAGAGAAGGGAGGAGAATTGGAATAGGAAAGATAGTAGAATAAATCAGACATAACTTTCCTATGTTCATTTATGAATATACCACCCAGTGTAACTCCATGTCATGTGCAACCACAAGAATGGGATATAATTAGACTAAGTTATACTTGACGTTTATATGTCAAAATACACTATGTCATGTATATCTAAAAAGAACATAGAAAATAATAAATAAATAATTAAAAAAATATATATATAAAGAGATAGAGGACAGAGGCATCAGTCTTCACTGGATAAAAGAGAGCCCAGAGGTGGTGCCTTGGATATTGGATGTGTCTTGCTCTTTTCTAAGACTCTCAGAATCCCTTTTAATCTCTGCTCCTTTCTTCTTTGTGTATATGCCTAAAAGCAAGAAGGGGCAGGAGCTTGTTCTGGAAAGTAAGATCTCTGGAGGTGTTAGCAACCCGTTGAGCTGGGAAGTGTGATACAGGAGGTGAGCTATTAGCAACCCAGTGATAGCCAGCCATAATCCTCGTTTGATACCTGTCATTCATTATCTACACTGACTTCCAGGCCTTTTACCTCCTGCCTCAGTTTATTGAGGAATGTGATATTTCCTGTCCTCTCAGGCCAGGTGGGGCTGCAGGCTGATTGCTTTTGGGCAAAAGAATCATGTGGGGACTCAATACAGTGGGCTCATTTTATAGAATTTTTCTCTTACATTGTATTCCCAACATCTTTATCTATTTGTAATCTTGCATACAGATCATCAGCTATAACATTTAAAGCTACAAATTATGTTATTTATTTAACTTTTTGTAATATAATAAATGTATTTTTCTTGCTGTCTAGTCAGTGCCCTTCAATTTTTTTAGACTCAAATGTACTGTAGGACCTCTTTCTACAACTAATTTCTTTTAAATAAAATAAAGAAACATTTTATATTGATGATTGATAACTTTAAATATGAAAATTGACAAGTCATACTTCATATCTTTCAGCATAACCAAAAGTTACCATCAACACTGGTTCTGTATATGAAAATACATGTAAATTATTTTATTTTTTTGGATCCAAGCTTTTTCAGACTAAGAAATTATAAGATAAGTAATTCAAGTAGATACTGTAATTTTTTTCTTAATTCAGAAATCTGTCTTTTCTTCTTTATGCCATAGGATAACTAAATATGTAATATTTTATCTAGTATTTAAGAGGACCATTTGTTGTTGACTATTTATTACATCAACTTTAAATCTTATAGCTTGTTGAAAATGCATGACAATTCCATTTTAATAATGACCTGAAGGTATTGGGGCTATAGGCAGAAATAAAGCAAACAATAGCTTGAAAATATAAAAACCTCACTTCAATTCCAATCAGTGTTTGAGATACAACTCTGATTAAAAAGTGACCATAACTTTATAAAAAAAAAAAAAAAGAGTTGAACTAGTAATGTTTGTGTATGAATTAATACCACTCCAGTTCCTTTGCTGATTCTGGTTTACTTTGGCTTTAAAATTCTTCTTATTCAAAATTCAAGTCAGATCCTACCATCTCAGTCAATCTTTATCAAGTCTTTACACCTCCACTCGGGCAAAATGAATCAGGCTTCAGTGCTCCTGTAAATTTTCACGTAGGTAAGTAATAAAAATGCATTAGTCATTTCTATACCTGCCTCTCACCTAGATTGGGATTTCACAGGGTCAGAAAAATGTGGTGTTTATTTTTGTTTCCACAGTATCTCTCTAACATGATGTTTACTTTATGACTAAGATTTAATAGGGATTTGTTTCAAACTTTTTATAAGTTGACAAATTATAATTGTACTTATTCTGGGGGGTGCAGAATGATGTTATAATAAATATTGTTATTCGGTGTAGAATAAGTATGTCCAGCTAACACCATATCCATCATATAAAATATTTATTATTTTTGTTTTGAGAACATGTGAAATTTACTTTCAATGACTTTTAAATGTATAGTATATTATTAGTAACTGTAGTTACCATGTTGTTTAATAGATCTAAAAATACCTTTTTCCTCTTGTTTAACTGAAACTTTGTACCCTTCTTCCCCTGCCCCAGCAAAGATACTATTGAATGACAATTTAACTTATATCATTTAACATAATGTCCTCCCAGTTCATTCATGTTGTTTCATGTTGTTTCAGATTACAGAATTTCCTTGTTTTAAAAGGCTGAATAATATTCCACTATTGTATATATACATCCAAGATGAATACTCGGGTTGATTCCAAAACTTGACTCTTCTGAATGTCCTGCTATAGACATAGGAATGTAGGCAACTCTTCAACATACTATTCCAAATCTTTGAGTATATATACAGAGTGGGATTCCTGGATCACACATTAGTTCTATTTTTAGTTTTTTGAGGAAATTCAACACAGTTTTCCAGAGTAATTATATTAATTTACCTTCCCAGTTCACACACATCTCTTTACATTACATCCTTTTTATATTTTTGCCTTTTGATATCAGCCTTTGTACAGGTGAAAAATGATGTCTCATTGTAGTTTTTAATTTCCATTTATTGATTGCCGATAAGAATATTTTTACATATACCTGTTGGACATTTGTATGTCATCTTTTGAGAAATATCTCCTCAAATGCTTGGTCCATCTTTAAAATGTTTTTATTAATGCTCTATTGCCCCATCCTGTGGGGGCAGCGGAACTTAAGGTTGCTAGTGTGAATTTCCAGGACGCCAAATAAAACACAGACACACACTTTACCTCTAAACGGCTCCTCATCTCTTGGCCTCAAGCTTCCCAAATGGGAGAGCGAGGAGGGAGAGTCAGGAGAAACTGGAAAGAGAGAGAGAGTGAGCCATTTGGAAGTGGGCTTTTATTGGGAGGACCCTCATTCTTAGAAAGTTCCATCCAAAAAAGGTAAGAAGGGGCAAAGTTATGAGGGACATGTGAGTATAATTCGACCCAAGGGCTGTAGGGCGATGAAGTCGTGTCAGCAAACTTCCAGGACCAGGCAATGTCCAAGTCACTATGAGATGTAGTGACAGTCAAAGCCTCTTGGCTCCAAGATGAAACACGGGAATCATTCAGAGTGGCTCCCCACACTCTACTGTTATACATAATATTGGTGTTCATTTTGATAAATTCATTAATGCATATTACATTATTCCATTTCTATCCCCAGTATTTCCCTTTACCTCCCTTCCTTCTTTCCTCCCCCACCCCTTTCTTACTCTATATTTTTTTTCTAATCAGCTTTTTATTTTTTTTTCTGTTGAATTATTTGAGTTTATTATATATTCTGAATATTAGTCTTTATCTAATGTGTGATTGCAATTGTTTTCTCTCAGTCTTTAGGTTGACTCTTTACTGCGTTGTTTCCTTCTCTGTTCATCTATTTTGTTGTTGCTTGTGCTCTCCGAATCATATCCCAGTTGTCATTGTTCTAACCAATGTGAGGAAGCTTTGCCACTATGTTTTCTTGTAGTAGTTTTATTGTTTCAGGTCCTAAATTTAAGTCTTTTTGTCTTGATGATTTAGTCTGGGGTGGGATAAAGTCTACTTTTATTACCACTGTTGACCAGTGACAAGTCCTTGCTTCCCCAATGTTGAAGAATAACACCAGAGAGCACGCGGAGGCAAGGTCAGAGTAGAAATTAGAAGTTTATTAAAGGACAGCAGAAAAGACTTCTCCCGGAGGAAGAAGGGGACCCAAGAGGTGGAATCCATGGAAGTGCGGTTGTCTCCCCTTTTTGTAGTTCTTTCAGTGATGGAATGTAGGTGGGAAGGCCCGAGGGATGGGACACAGGTGGGCCAAAGAAGTAGTCTGGTCAGGAAGGACTTCTGAGTCAGCACCTTCAAGTTTGCTGGGGGCTGTTCATTAACACTTCTTAGGAATGGGCTTTGGCCTTGGGCTTTTTCAGGACTTCATTAACATTCCATGAATTGTCCTGCGTTTCCTGGAATCATTCTCAGCATGGCCTCCATTTTAGATTTCACTTGGTATTAGACCCGATTTACCTAACTACACTGACTACCTAATTTTAAATCTGGCTTCACTTTCTGACTTCTGCATGTGAATATTCAGTTGTCCCAATATTACTGATTGAAGAGACTTTTATTTGTCCATCATGTGTTCTTGATACTCTTGTCAACAATAAATGGATTAAAAATGTCTATGTTAATTTTTGAGCCCTCTATTCTGTTCCATTGGTCTATATGTCTGTTTTGAGAGAATATTATAATTTTTTGATGACTATAAGCTTTGTTCCTTTTTACTCCAAGTTGTTTTGGCTGGAGGGTGGGGGGCTGTTTTATAGTTTCACATAAATTTTAGACCTTCTATGAAAAACAGTATTGGAATTTCAACAGTGAATGCAATGGATTTGTAGGTTGCTTGGCATAGTGTGGACATTTTAACCATATTAATTCTCCCAATCCATGGACATGGGCTAGTTTTTCATTTACTTTTGCCTTTTTTTATTACTTGGGTCAATGTTTTATAGTTTTCAGTACAGAGATCTTACCTTCTTGGCTAAAATTATTCCTATGTTTTTAACTTTTGGGTTGTATTATAATTAAGATTGTTTACTTCATTTCTTTTTCAAACAGTTTATTTTTTGCCTATGAAAACATTAATGAGTTTGGTATGTTGATTTGTTTTATTGTGCAATTCTACTGAATATTTTGATTCTAAATGTTTCTGATGGAGACTTTTGAATTTTCTATACAACAAAATATATTTAATTTCATTAATTTCTAACTACTTCATACTGCCTTTTTTGGTTTCTTCTTTGACAGATGAGTTATTAAGTTACTTTTTAAGTTATTTTTTACTAATTTTCCAAATATTTGAGTATTCCAGATATGTATCTGTTATTTTCTTCTATTTGTTTTGTAGACAAAGAGCACAATCTATATGAGTTAAAACTCTTTATTACAAACAGTTTGTGGCTCAAAAATTGTTACAGCTTGCTTTATGTTCCATTTGCTCCTGAAAAGAATGTATATTTTAATATTATTGAGTCAAATAGAGTATAAGTATCAATTATATTTGATATTATTATAAGGTCATCTATGTATTTACTGATTTTGTGTGTAAAATTTATATCAATTATTGTAAGTAATGTTTAAATCTCATTATAATTATAGACTTGTAACTGCAGAAATTTTTAATTTATATAATTCTAGAAATTATTTCTCCTTGATGTGCTGTTAGTATTTGCTTGATATAGTTTGAAGTTTTGTTATTAGGTTCTTAGAGGTTTAATACTGTTATATATGCCTGATAAACACATCATTTTATATTATATAATATACAAATAATATATCATGATATACATATTATATAATGTATGTTTTCATTGATGACTGCTTTTCAGATATCTTTTTTGAATTTTTAATATAGCCATTGTATATTATACATATATGTATGTTACATGATAAACTAATGTATCATGTATACCCTTTTCATCATTGTGTATTTTAATTATTTGTTTCTTAAAGTATTTTACAAATAGTAAAATATTTTATATTTGGTACTTTATTGGTTTTTTTTTACAGTGATTTCAAACAGTTTAATGTAATTCTAAGACAAAGTGTGATTACATTTCTACACATATACAATATACATATGTGAGTTTATAAATTTTAATTAATGACTCGTTTCACTTCAGAGACCAAAAAAATGATCAAAAAAAAAAACAAAACTGTAACAAGCTATAACATAGTACACCACAATGGGACGGGTTAACCCCCTTGCTTCTCACCCTACAGTTAGTTACATTATAATTAAAATAACTATATTCTCCAATAATTTTTTACTATTCAAATCATCTCATAAATTAATAATACTATTATTAGTTTCCAAGACTAATATAAATTCACTCCATTTTTCTAAAACAAAAATGATTATTAATTTAATTAGAATTACTGGAATTTTCTATCCCATTTTGCTTTGACCACATGTATTGAGCTGCAGCTTGATATTATATCACATTTCCAAAAATGGTATCCATTAAGGTGGAAGGAAACAGGTTCGTGTATTTGGTACTTTTTATCCAACATAGAAATCTCTGCCCTTTATGTGGAGCGCTTGAAATTCTTATATTGAATATAAAAATGAGATGGATGGGATTAACTATATGAATGTGGTGTTGCTTTTTCTTTTGATTGTTTATGTTCTTTGTACCTTTTTCCTTTTCTTCTCTAATTTTGATTGAGTTTATTTTAAGATTCATTTTATAACCATTGATGGCATATTAGCCACAAATAATTGTTATGTTGCTTTTGTTTTGCTTTGGATTTTTAAAATTAAGTTATACTTTCAAGTGATATAATACTTCATATATTATATCATAGGTTTATAAGAGTATACTTCCATTCCTCTCTTCTACTCATTTTACTATTGTTTTTATAGACTTCACTTTTATTTATGTTAAAAAACAGTATTTTTGTTAAGCATTGGTTTAAATTTTTAAAGAATTTAAATAAAAAATAACAATTTTATATATCTCTATAAGCCATTGCTAATGTTGCAGTAGTCATGTTTTTATTTCTCCTGAGAAATAGAACCCTTAGGAATTAGAAAATGAATAATTACCTTAAATGATTATAAGGTATAAGAATTTCCATGGTTTGCCTCCTGGACTCAGGAACCTCACCAGACTCAAACTGGTAATCTAATTCTGGCCCATGAACCAGGAGATTCAATAATGCAAATTACAGTCCAAGTGTGGAAGATCAATATCCCAGTTTAAAAAGAGTCAGGCAGAGAGTGAATCGGGCTTACCAACATCTTATACTCTAGTCAGGCCCTTGTGGTGCATTTTCCAGAAAAAACAAAAGAGAAAAAAAAAATATATATATATATGCATATGATTTATCTTTATACATGTTTATATAACCTATGATTTATTTATGTATCTTTACATATATGTATTATATAATGTATTTATTAAATATGATTTATTGTGAAGAACTTACACATGCAATTATTTAGACTAACAAATCCCATAATCTACTGTCTTCATATTGGAGATCCAGGAATCTAGTGGTATAATTCAGTCTGCATCTGAAAGCTTGAAAGACATAGGAGCCATCTGAGAACTTTTTAAGCTGAGGGAAGAATACAGTGAGGTGAGGTGTCCTGGTTCAAACAATGAGACAGAAAAAAGGGAGGGAGTGAATACTCCCTTTTTCACCTTTGTTCAATTCAGTCTCTCAACAGATTAGATGAGGCCCATTCACAATAGGGAGGGCAATCTGCTTTCTTCAGTCTTCCACATCAAATTTAACCTCATTGAGAAATACCCTCAGACACACCCAGAATGGTTAACCCAGAACTAAATTTATTGTCATTTCTTTTTTCTATTGGAGAGGGTTTTTTTGGGGGGCAGGGGGGTGTAGCAGGAATTGAACTCAGGGACACTTGACCACTGAGCTGCATCCCCAGCCCTATTTTGTATTTTATTTAAAGACAGGGTCTCATTGAATTGTTTAGTGTCTCACTTTTGCTGAGGCTGACTTTGAATTTACAATCCTCCTGCCTCAGCCTCCAGAGCTACTGGGATTACAGGCATGTGACATTTTGTCTGGCTTAAAAAGTTTTCTTGTTAAGGAGTACTTTGGGGATTTGTTTATTTTTACTATTGTGGACTTGAAAATTCACTGGGTGGGTTCAACAGTAAAATATATGCAACAGAAAAAAAAAGTGACCATGAACTTGAATATGGAATAAAATGTATTATCCAATTCAAACAAAAATGGTGATACAAAAAATAGAGCCACAGAGACTTGTGGGAAAATATCAAAAGATATAATGTACATGTAATACAATCTCAGAGAGGACAAAGAGAAGAAACATCCTTTGAAAAAATAATGTTGGAAAATTTCAAATTTGAGAAAAAGATATTATTAGAGACTATAGAACCTTAGTGAACAACAACAGAGTACACTCAAAGAAATTTACACAAAGATACATTACAACCAAACTACTAAAAATACATGCATGACCTCTACCTCTCACCCTATACAAAAATGAATTCAAAATTAATCAAAGACCTAAAGGTAAGAACCAAGAGTATGAAACTAGAAACCAGAAGAAGACATAGAGAAAATATTCTGAGACATTGATATAGGCAAAATTTTTTTCATAAGATTCCAAAACAAGAGAAAAAGTAGACAAATAGGATTCTATCAAGCTAAGAAGTTTCTGCACCACAAAAGAAAATAATCAAGAGTGAAGAGACAACTTATGCAATAGAAAAACATTTTTCCAAACTATTAATCTAACAAAAGATTAATATCCAGAACAAATAAGAAACTTAAAAAGTTCAGTAACAAAACCCACATAATCCAATTAAAAATAAGAAAAGGGTATGAATGGATACTTCTCAAGAAAAGAAGAAATTCAAATGGCCGACAATTTTTAATTTCTTAGCTATCGGGAAATGGAAGTCACAATCATTTCTGCAGTCTTGGGATGTAGCTCAGTGGTACATCACTTGCTTACCATGTGTGAGGCTCTGGGATCATCCCCCAGTCTAACAAAGAAAAAAAAAATCCCGATAATGGTTATTCATATCCAAGAGATACCTACATGACACATATTTGTGGCTGCAGTATGCACAATAGTTAAGAAATGAAATCAACATAGAAACCCAGCTATAACTGAATGGATATAAAAAATATAGTACATAGATGACAGAATATTATTCATTCAGTCAAGAAGAAGAGTGATATTCTTTTATTTGCAGAACATTGTGTGGAACTGGAGAACGTTATGTTAAATGAAATATATAAGATTCTGAAAGACAAAGACTTTGTATTCTCTCTCATTGGTAAATGTTAAAAAATGTTGATCAGATATATAATGGTGACTGCTGGAGGACAGGAAAGCGGGGATTGGCCTGTGACAGGTTGAGTAACAGGTACCCAAACAGTTAAAAGAAGAAATAAGTTCTAGATTCTGCAGCACCACGGGGTGACTGTAATTCATAATAACCTATCATGTATTTTAAAAATAGCTAAAAGAGAGTTGCTCAAAGTTTCTGAACACAAGCTAATAATACAGGGATGGACATATTAATTGCCTTGATTGGATCAATATATATGTATTTAAATGTCACACTGTATAACATATATATGTGCAAATATGTTAATCCAAACTTTTGTTTGTTTAAAATTAAGAAGATGGAAATGCTAACTACCTTGATTTGGTCATACACATTGTGTATATATAAAATTATCACACTGTATCACATAAATTTTTATAGTTGAACTCATAATTAAGAAGTAAAATTAAATTTAAAAAAATGCAGACATGGATTGTGATTACATGAGTGCAAAGGCAAAGTAATTAAAGGACTGTATCCCTGGAGTGAAAGAAAGGTCTGCTCTCCTTCCCTTCTGATGTCTTTTCAGAGATCCCTTTGTTGACATCAGTGATTAACCACATTTTCTCTTTAGGCTGTTGAGTGCCCTTAAGTCTTAGGTACTCTCATCAGCTTTAGAAATCTATAGACAAGTTTATTTTTTTTTTTAAATTAAGCTCTGCTCCCCTAGGGTTCATCCAGGTATCATCTTCTTTAAGAAAGAGCTGGTCATCAAGGAAGGTGAACATGATTCAGGGCTCAGGGAATAAAATGAGGCTTTTGTGACTTTCCTTTAGAATCAGAATACAGCCAGCACAAGACAAGAAAAACAAGCTTGGTGATTTTCCAAAAATCCTCCACCTGGGAGTTTGGTTTTATACAGCAAAGATTCTGCTAACCTATTATGAACTCTTGAAATATTTCTAATTCATTGCCATCTGTAAAGAAGAATTTCAGAACTGCAGAGTCAAAAACAGATTTGGAAATTGAAATGTGGCTATGGGAGTCTCTATAAACCAGGACTGACAGTGAGAGGCAAGGTCACCTCTCGGTCGCTTCAGTTCAATACGATAGTCCATTTCTCCTTTGAAAAAAATCCATAAATCTCATTTATAAACAGTTTGCTTGTCAAAAACAACACACTCTTAAAAAGCCAAGGTAAAAAGTAAGTGATTTATCCAACCAAGAACTAATCAAAACATAACATTCAGAAAAAAAAAAAAAAGAAAAAGAAAAAGAAAACTTTTTCAAGTTTTACTGAGAACAAGAAGAGTGAAATTTCTCAGAGGTACCAGAGACATTATATAAAAAGGGAAATTTCTATGATGATCTCTCTAGACAAGAAAGGGCAAGGTTACTAATGAAGTAATCTTATAATCTAATTTTTTGAAGTGGAAATGATTTTGCAGAGAGGATTAATTTGTGTTTCAACTGCTTAATTGTGCACCCAGTTTCCATTTCTCTCGAGTGGCAAATAGCTGAGGTGGGGGGTACACAATGCTACTTTGACTTGAAGTGTTTCAAGCACTTTAATCATCTACTGGAAGGGATATTTACCTAAGTCAAAAGCTCAGTTTATCATTATTTTTTTTAAATTTAATAAATTTAATAAAGCATCTGAAAATTAAAAAAAAAAAGAAAAGCAGAGAATTGCAAACCAATGTAGGGAATTACCCAAGTCATCTGATTTACAGTGATTTCAAGGTCACTCTTTTTTTGTTTCTTCTTAAAATTAATTAATTTTTTATTCTAATTTGTTATATGTGACATTATAATGCATTAAATTCACATTACATGTATAGAGCACAATTTTTCATATCTCTGGTTATATACAAAGTATATTCACACCATTTATGTCTTCATACACGTACTTAGGGTAATGATGTCCATCTCATTCTGCCATCTTTCCTACCCCCATATCCCCTCCCTTCACCTCCAACCCCATTGTCCTATCTATACTTCATCCAATCCTCCCATGCTCCCCCTCCCAACCCCACTATAAATCAGCCTCCTTATATCAGAGAAAACATTTGGCATTTAGTCTTTTGGGATTGGTTAACTTCCATTAGCATGATATTGTCCAACTCCATTTACCTGAAATTGCCATGATTTTATTCTCTCTTATTGCTGAGTAATATTCCATTGTGAATATATACCACATTTTCTTTATCCATTCATCTACTGAAGGGCATCTACGTCAATTCCTCAGTTTAGCTATTGTGAATTGTGCTGCTACAAACATTGATGTGGCTGTGTCCCTGTAGTATGATGTTTTTAAGTCTTTTGGGTATAGACTGAGGAGTGGGATAGCTGGGTCAAATTGTGGTTCCATTCCCAGTTTTCCAAGGAATCTCCATACTGCTTTCCATATTGTCTGCACCATTTCAAAGTCCTACCAACAATTTGTGAGCATGCCTTTTCCCCACATCCTCGAAAACACTTATCATTGCTTGTATTCTTAATAGCTGCCTTTCTGACTGGAGTAAGCTGAAATATTAGAGTAGTTTTTATTTAAATTTCTCTAATTGCTATAAATGTTGAACATTTTTTATAAATTTGTTGAATGATTGTATATCATATTCTGAGAAGTGTCTCTTCAGATCCTTGGCCCATTTATTGATTGGGTTATTTGTTTTTTTTGGTGTTTAGATTATTGAGTTCTTTATATACCCTAGAGATTAGTGCTCTATTTAATGTGGGAGTATTAAAAATTTGCTCCCAAAATGTAGGATCTCTATTCACCTCAATGATTCTTCCTTTTGCTGAGAAGATTTTTAGTTTGAATCCATCCCATTTATTGATTCTTAATTAAATTTCTTGCACCATAGGATTCTTATTAAGTAAGTCAGGGCCTAATCTGAAATGATGGAGACTTGGGCCTACTTTTTCTTCTATTAGACGCAGGGTCTCTGGTTTAATTCCTAGGTCCTTGATCCACTTTGAGTTGAGTTTTGTACATGGTGAGAAATGGGGGTTTAATTTCATTTTGTTGCATATGAATTTCTGATTTTCGCAGCACCATTTGTTGAAGAGGCTATTCTTTCCTCCAATGTATATTTTTGGTTCCTTTGTCTAATATAAAATAACTGTAATTTTGTGCGTTAGTCTCTGTATCCTCTATTCTGTAACATTGGTCTACCAGTCTATTTTGATGCCAATACCATGCCATTTTTGATACTACTCCTCTATAGTATAGTTTAAGGTCTGGTATAGTGATGCCACCTGCTTCACTCTTCTTGTTAAGGATTGTTTTAGCTATTCTAAAGAATAAGAGTATTTTTCCTGCTGAATTTAATGACTGTTTATTTTTTTTCTATTTCTATGAGGAATGTTATCCAGATTTTGATTAGAATTATGTTAAATCTGTACAGTGCTTTTGGTAGTATGGTCATATTGACCATATTAATTCTGCCTATACAAGAACAAGGGAGATATTTCTATCTTCTGAGGTCTTCTTTAATTTCTTTTTTAAGAGTTCTATTGTCTTCATTATAGAGGTCTTTCACCTCCAGGTTGATTCCCAAGTATTTTACTTTTATTTTGAGGTTATTGCAAATGGTGTAGTTTTCCTCATTTCCCTTTCAGAGGATTTGTCACTGGTATACAGAAATGCCTTTGATTTATGGGTGTTGATTTTTTTATCCTGCTACTTTGCTGAATTCATTTACTAGTTCTAGAAGTTTTCTAGGGATAGTATCATATCATCAGCAAATACTGCTAACTTGAGTTTTTCTTTTCCTATCTGTATCCTTTTAATTTCTTTCTTCTGGCCAGTGTTTCAAGAGCTATGTTAAATATAAATAGTGAACGAGGGCATCCCTTTCTTGTTCTAGTTTTTAGAGGAAATGCCTTCAGTTTTTCCCCCGTTTAGAGTAATGTTGGCCTGGGGATTAGCATAGATAGCCTTTACGATGTTGAGATATGTTCCTGTTATCCCTAGTTTTTCTAGTGTTTTGAACATAAAGGGATGCTGTATTTTGTCAAATGCTTTTTCTGTGTCTATTGAGATGATCATATGATTCTTATCTTTAAGTCTATTGATGTGATGAATTACATTTATTGATTTTCATATGTGAACCAACCTTCCATTCCTGGGATGAATCCCACTTGATCATGGTGCACAATCTTTTTGCTATATTTTTGTATTCAATTTGCCAGAATTTTATTCAGAATTTTTACATATATGTTCATTAGCGATATTGGTCTGAAACTTTCTTTTTTTGATGTGTCCTTGTCTGGTTTTGGAATCAGGGTGATATGGCTTCATAGTTTGGATGTACTTCCTCTTTTTCTATTTTATGAAATAATTCGAATAGTGTTTGTATTATAAGTTTTTATAAGTCTTGCAGAACTTATCTGTGTATCCATCCTGTCCTGGCCTTTTTTTGGTTGTAGGCTTCTGATGACATCTTCTATTTCATTGCTTGAAATTGATCTGTTAAAATTGTGTATATCATCCTGATTTAGTTTGTGCAAATCATATGACTCTAGAAATTTGTTGATGACTTCAATATTTTCTATTTTATTGGAGTAAAAGTTTTAAAAATAATTTCTAATTATCTTCTGTATTTCTGTAGTGTCTGTTGGGATATTTCCTTTTTCATCAAGAATATTAGTATTTTGAGTTTTCTCTCCCTTGCTCTTTGTTAGCATGCCTAAGGTTTTGTCAATTTTGTTAATTTTTTTAAAGAACCAGCTGTTTTGTCATTTTTTTCAATTGTTTCTTTTATTCAGTTTTATTGATTTCAGCTCTGATATTAATTATTTCCTGTCTTCTACTGTTTTTGGTGTTGATTTGTTCTTCTTTTTCTAGGGCTTTGAGATGCAATGCTAGCTTATTTTTTGTTGACTTTTTCTTCTTTTAAGGAATGAACTCCATGCAATGAACTTGTCTCTTAGTACTGCTTTCATAGTGTCCCAGAGATTTTCATATGTTGTTTATGTGTTCTCATTCACCTCTAAAAATTTTGTTAATTTCCTCCTTGATGTCTTCTGCAACCCATTGTTCCTCCACTAGCATATTATTTAGTCTCCTGGTGTTGGAGTAACTTTCATTTCTTATTTTATCATTGATTTCTAATTTCATTCCATTATGACCTGATAGAATGCAGAGTAGTATCTCTACTTTTTAATTTTTGCTAAGAGTTGCTTTGTGGCATAATATATGGTCTGTTTTAGAGAAGGATCCACCCTACCCTAAATACATACAATAGCATCCTATATCAATTAAATGCCTATCTGCTGGAATAAGGGTTATCTGAAATCTTCTCCAAAACTTTCCCAGACTCTAGTGCACAGTATAATTTTACTACTTCTAGACATTTTCCCATTCTTTTTTGCTACCAGAGTGAAAAAATCCCTATCAATGGAAACAAGTTGGTTAAAAATAGTTTATTCTATTCATTAGTAATTTATTTAAAAAACTGTCCTATCCCAAGAGTGAAAGTCTGCTGATTATACTAGGAGAGTTTTGTTTTTGATTTTGTTTTTATTTCCCTCTTATAGAAAGGTCACACACACACACACACACACACACACACACACACAAATAAAAAAACCAACAAACAAATAAGCATCTTATGTCTGCTGAGCACTTTCATTTCTAAATATGATATCTAATATGTGGTAGTAATTTTACAAATAGAGTACAGATGGAGCCTGTATTCAAAAATTCAATATGCTGAAACCTCAAAAATATAAACTTGAAATTCACAAATATTGGGAATGTTGAACAAATAAAATATATATCCCTATCCTACCCATAATTTTAATACAGGAGATAATGCTGCCTGTGTTTTTGAAGTTATTTGACTTCAAAAGTCATTCACATCTTTCTTTTTGCACTCTTCATTACAGATATTTGTATTTAACTCAGTTTCCCAGTAAGGATACTAAATGATTTTCATAGATCACCCTATGTTCACAAGCAAACTCATGAACTCAATTCTTACTCAGGAAAATCTCAGAACTGAACAGAGAACCCATCTCCATCTTATAGGTGAGGAATCTTTGTCATGTTCTTTTGTTTAACAGGAGGTCTGGTGTCAGGAGAAGAAAGGAATAAATGATGGACAATGACTTCTTTCTGCTGACTAGGAAATTACATATAGTACTTCTCTATATGCCAGTGGTCCATTGGAAGAAATATTATGGGGACTCAACTTGCCTTCAAGGGCAGGCCAGGTATAGAGCATAGGGTAGGCAATGTTTGATGAACACTGCCTCTGTTTCTGCCATAGAATTTTGCATAGATAGTCCAAGTCTTAAATAGTACTCTCCCATCTTTGTTAGTTCAGATCTAATGAAGCTTGAAGGAGTCCAGTGACTATCTTAATCTCTGATGTATTTAGTAGTCAAATTAACCAAATTTCTTCTACTTTTATTGGTGAGCTACTTGTCTACAAAGCTCTTGTGAACTGACAGGCCCATATGTAAAAGATGCATGTTCTAAATGTCCTCTTAAGGAGTGAAAAATAGCCTAAGATACAAAATTAATTTTTGACTAGTCACTGTATGCTGATAGAAAAGATAAAGCTGAGTGGAGAGTTGACTGAGACTTTTCAAATTGCATTTTTGTTTTGCTAATTAAGTCCTTATTATTTATATAAAATAAGGGAGTTGTTTGGAAAAAAATATTCCTTTACATAGAAGACAACTCTTTGTAAATACATTAGCTAAGAAAAAAATATTTTTTTTATGTCAGGTTTCTATGACAAAGTGAAAAGTTTTAGTGAAACAGTAACTTTTCAGAGTTTGTCATATTTTTTATTTCAGTTATATTATACTCACAGACCATTACAATTTTAAAAATGGACTACTTTTGTAATGCACTTTAGAGCTACTGTATTCAGATGTACTCATCTTGGGTATATTCCTGCATAGAAGAAAATAGTTAATTTTTTTTCTGTTTTGAATAGTGCTTTCTTGATAAATTTTCTATTGGAGACACAAATACACACACACACACACACACACGCACATTCTAGGGACTATTCTTCTATGTCACTCTTAGCAACTGGAGAGCATGCTATTTCTATGAAAGTCTGCAAGTAAGCATCCCCTCAACCTGTCCTTCAAGAAAAAAAAATTAAGCAGTTAGACTTACTTTCTCCAGAAATCCAAAATTTTCAATAAAATGGATGCAAGCATTTTCTCAGAGATAATATCAATTCAACATGAACGTCACCAATTTTGCAAGAGTTGAATTCATGCAAATCACCAAAGGTAATAAAAGGCTAGGAAACAAATACAGTATTTCATTGATCAAGACTTCATTGATTGTAAGAAGCACCATTATTCTGTGCACTCCTTAGAAAGACAAGTTAAGCTACGACACAGTGCTTTATTGACAGCCAGCCCTGGATGTGCACGCATTTATCACACCAGCCTCTCATATTCTGACATTGCTTCCACCTATTCTGAGGTAGTTGGCAATTTCTCCTATATTCATTGAAATTTTTTGGCATAGATATGGTATACGTACATTCTTTAATCTCAATAACAAATGTAATAAAGCATCATCTTAAATCTTCTCATCTTAGATCCTAGTATCTGGAGGTTATTTAACAAAAAGTATACAAATGTGGCTGGTCACTTCTCTAAGGACAAATATTTGTTTCAGAAATATTGTATTTCAATTTCAAAATACAATAGGTTCTTTTGGAAAATATTTTTAATGATATTTGAACATAACTCAAAGTGTTGACATCAATGGCTATGCTTAAGTTTGCACATCAGAAGAAATGACCAATAAGATACAATTGCCACTTGGCTAATTTTATGATATTATTGATAACAGAGTTCATTTTAGAGATGTTATAATGTAAAAACCACGTATGTGTCTAAGTGTAGGAATTATGAGAAACTATTACTATCCTGTTGGCTAAAATTACCCCTCAGAAGAGATATATCTTATTACATACACACACTGGGAATCCTGGGATCAATTCTTTTCTTAAAAAAAAAAATTGCATGACCAACCAAAACGATGAGGGCACATGCAGTATTCTTATTCTTAATTTGTATATTAGTCCCCCCTCCTCCTGATACTTATAATTTTGTGCTGCTTCTCTTTTAATCTAATTTATAAAATATTTTTAATACTTTAATGAGGCATGTGGAGTGAAAAATAAATTTCTTTACTTCCTTAAAATCTTAGCCAAAGTGATTCTTCATCTTCTCAAGAAGATTATACCTCAGTTACAGTTATCTATTAATCCCATGCTACGAGTGGGTATAAGAGACAACAGAATCTCTGCATCCTGCTTAAGGAAAAGTTTCTATCCAATCACATGCTGCATAACTCAGGATAGAGAATGGGTCTGATTCCAGTGTCACTTCAAGAACAGCATTTTTCCTCACAAGATGTTCTTCAGTTGCTCTAACCTGAGGCTTTACCACCTTCTCAGACTTGATGTTGGCATGTAGGATTGCTCTCTTCCCACCTGTTCTGGATTTGATTCATTGTACTACTCTGTTCTCTATATTCAATTTCTTCCTTTGTTTTGGCTCTTTATATTAGCAATCAAGTATTTCAAATCTGGTAACTGAAAACAACTGTAAAAATCAACAAAACATTACAAAAATGTCTCCATCAACCTCAGTTGCTGTATTCTCTGATCTTATACACAGCCCCTTAAAAGAAATTTCTACAAATTTTGATTGTATTCTCACTTCTATTCACCATTTAAATCTTAAATAACTTCATATCACTATATTTAGTGGAAAATTAATAGGCCTTAGCATAATTAATCTCTTAGGTGGTATTTGTAATGGCTGATACTCCTTTATTTGAATTTTTTCCCATGAGACTTCTATGCTCTCATTATCCTGTTAAGAAGACTAGCTATGACTGCATTTACTCCAGTTCCTTCAAGACTCCTTCTGTGTTCTCGATCTTACTTTCCTTTCCCTTAAAGGACATTCCCAATTATCTCCTTAGGTTTTCCTTACTTTGTTTGATAATTCCTCCGGTGCAATTTTATTCGTTTGTGTCAATCCATTGTTGTCTCTTTGTGATAAAATACAAAAACTTAGCTCAGATCTTTCCTCTGAAATCCAGATTCATACATCATGCTGTCATAATCAATGTCCCATAATCTTAGTATTTGCATTTGTGAACTATGATCTCCAGACTTATTTATTCTAGGTTTTTCAAGATTTCTGATTCAGTACATGACCCAGTCACTTATTTGCTCCACCCAGAAACCTGTCATTTTGCCTCCTTTTTTTCTTATTACCCCAATGCAAAAAAGAAAAACGAAACAAAACAAAACAAACAAAAACACATTTCCTTGCTGAATTCTATTTCTTGAATGCTTGGATGTTAAAAGTTTCTCCATGTGCACTGCCATTCCTTCAGTGCCTGCCACAAATCTTCTTTCTTTGGGCTCAACACAAGAGCTTTGTAATTCTATCTGTTTCACTCTCATCTACTTCCATGTTTTTTATTTAAACTGACATATGGAAATTGTCTTCAAGCCACTAAAATGCTGACTACTTTGTCACTCTCAGTATACAATAAAACCCCTTCAATAAACAGTATTTTACTGTTTTCAGGGTAAGATTTACATTTCCTAACAGCCATGATTTTACTCTTGTTTTTCTCTCTAGAAACAATTTAATGTACATGTCCCCGGAGCATTCTAAGTTATTAGAATTATTATCTTAGTATATTTAAGTTATCTTAAATATTAATATTATCTTAGTGTATTTAAGTTATACTAAGCAATTCTGTTTCTTTATGCCTTCAACACACATGTATCTGCTCATCCATTGCCCACTGAGTATGCTCTTTCCTGTGATTGAAAAATACTGCTTTCTTACCCTCGGCCTAAATTGAATTCAACTAGTTGTATGCTTCAGGTGTCAGCTAGAATATATTCTGAGAGACCATCCAAAAGTTGTGACATTCCTATCTGCTTTTAAAGAACGCTCTCCTTCCCCTACTATAGCATCTATATGACTGTGATTTAATTGCTGATTTACATGCATGTTGTCACTAAATGGTATGATATATAAGGACAGAACTGTTTCCTTTAATACTGCAGCCCAAGTACTGTAAAACCTTGTGTATAGGTCTTATTATTATAGAAGAGATACTGGTAGTTATGGTTGGGATAACTTCAATAATTCTCATTCCTAGAGTAGCAAGAATAATTTAACTTTTACAAATCTGACAGAAGGCCTTGAAAGATATTATCATCCTCCAGAAGAGGAAAAGATATTATCATCCTCCACAGCAGAGGAAACCCATATGATTCTTGGAACTTGTCTTCAAGGAGAATTTGGAAAATAATAGATCCACGAAATCCCTTTACTAATAGCCCCAAACCTACTCCAGTGTTAACCTCTAAATACCAAAATTGGGATCTTGCCATCTTCAATATTTATCCACATGAACCCATAACTTTACCCCTCTACTCCAGAGAAAGACCTGGAAAATCCTCAATGTTCCAAAACTTCACTTCAGATTCATAAAATTTACTTGTCAAATCTGGAAAATACAGAAAGTGATCTGTGACAATAAAAGAAATAAAATGATGTTAATATTTAAAACTGTAAGAGGGAAAGTGACTGAGTTTTGTTTCATTAATGAATTTCAATTATCTTTAACTCCAGTTTTATACTGTCTAAGCCTGAAGTGAAATGTATTTTCCACAAGTTATTATCTCCCCTCCCGAACTTTATGTGCTTGTTAATATTGAAGGCAGTCAAAAATATTTATTGAATAAAAGATTCAGTGAAGAATTACTAGTTTAAAATGACTTTAGGTGGCTATTGAGTATAATAGCTAAAGGGGAAAAAAGAAATTTTTTTTTGTTTCTTTCATCTTTACCATGTTTTCTTTTCTTTTTCCACAATAAGGTATATGAGATTCTTACAAATAAATCTTTCCAAAGGAAAAAAAATAATAATCCAAATATTTTGTACAAATGGTTGACTGAACACGCTTTTAAAAATATTTTATGAACTGCCTTAGTTCATTTATACTCTTTTAAAAAGATACTCGAGACTGAGTAATTTAAAAAGAACAGAAATCTATAATACTGTTTTGGAGGCTAGAAAGTCTAATTTCAAGATGCCTGCAGGTTTGGTATCTTGTGAGGGTCTGTTCACTAGTTCCAAGGAGGTGCACTGAATGTTGGGTTCTCACATGGTGAAAGAGAAAGAGAAAAAGGAGCTATTCTCACTTTTTCAAACTCTTTCATTAGGGAACTAATCCCATCTATGAGGATAAAATCTTTTTGATCTAATCACACACCAACGTCCCCACCTCTGAATAGTGTTGTATTTGAGGATAACATTTTAGTATGAATTTTGTAAGGAACATACTCAAGTCACACCATGAACTAATAGCTCATGCTTTTATGATTCGCCAAAATGACTATCCTATGTGCAAGAGAAAAATAACAAGAGGGAAAAATTAAGAAGAGGGAACTGCTTTTTACTGAGAACAAGAAATTGTCTCTTATTGAAAGTGTCTACAAATCCAGCATTTTGTCATATAGTGTATGCAAAAATAATGAAAAAGATGGGGAGTTATAGGAAGAAGGGTTGAGCTAAGAAATTAGAAAGTAAGTAAAGGTCAAGGAAGTGTGAACCTGACCATGACAGTATGGAAGAAAAGATGGCAGTCCATCTTGGAAACAGACAGGACAGTAGACGTCAATAAAGGAAAAGGTGGAAACCACTGGGAAAAGATGTTGTGGTGTGAACTAATCAATAAAATCAGTAAGAGTGTAAGTTATAGGTAGATTAGTAAAAAAAAATATAGATTATAGACATGATAAGTGAGATAAGACAATTATAAAGCAAGAACTGTCATAGACAGGCCTAAGACTCCATTTTGCTGCCTTATATAAAAGAAATCTTTTACAAGAGCTGTTTCTGAGAGACTGAAAGTTGTTTTCCTATAAAATTGTTTTTCTGTACTTTGTACCCCATGAATTGTACCCTACTCAGGATGCAGCGGAGGTCGTGGTGAGTGCCTCCTGGGTTTGAGTGCACTTCTGGGTCTACATGATTGGAAATAGATTGTCACCCCCGCCGACCTCTGCTCAAACTCAGGATACAGTTGTCTAGCACCTGCTTGAATCCAGGAATGTGGTTAACTGAATTCCAAAGCTGATTCTTTTTTCCTAGCTTCTGTACTTGCTGTTGATCTCCGATGCAAAGAAAAGACCATTAACTCCAGTTTTAAATCCAATTAAAGCAAACTTGTATTTGTGTACAAAAAGGCTGGCCAGTGACTATCTCACCCAAAATCCTGGGCTAGAGATCAGTACCCCAGCTTTCCAGGAACATGGTTTTATAGCACTAAAAGTTTCAAAGGAGGGTGAATTGAGAACTTACAGATAACAGGATTTTGACAAGCATAATACAAAGGCAGATAGCAGGTTAATGATCTATTTGGCATATATTTCAAGGTAGGGAGTAAATTCAGATCCCAGCATCAGAATTTATGAGGCGCTGCTGAGGTTTCAGAGAGGGTTGGTTGTTATCTTATCAGGGGTAGCCAGAATTTATGAGGCACCGCTAAGGCTTTAGAGAAGGTTGTTATCTGGTCAGGGAAAGCCAGGCATGGGTGAGTTCAAGGCACACACAGAAATTCCAAACAAGTTTAGAAATCAAAGTAATTTATAGTAAAACAGAAATCAACTTTTCATGACTTTGTGATGAGATGGCTTCCAATCTTAAGATGGAATTAGGCTGGGTTCATCACTTGTTTGGTTGCTAACTGGAAAATTCCTGTCCTTCTTAGGGCTCACAGGTCCCACTTACTACTGATTTATTTTCTGTGATTGACTTACCTGAATGACTCTAAGGGAAGCCCCTGAGTTGTGGTTTTCATCATTAAGTTCCCAGGATACAAGCTAGGAAGTTGCTGTTCTCCCACAGAGCTTCAGTCTCTATGGGTGGGTGACAGTCCCTGGCCAGGTAAATAGAGCTTTTCTGAGCAGCTCCCCGTAACAAAGAAAAATGATGTGACAACCTCAGCTAGAAAGACATGGGAACCCACAGAAAGGAAAACTGTTGTCATGTCCTGAGTATCAAAAATATGAACATAAGATAGAAAAGCTCTACATGAATACATGTATGCACATATTATATACTAAAACCTATCTGATAGCAAAACCTTCCCTGTTCAGTAGTGTGTCACTTCCTTATATGATACAATTCAAGCATCATGTGGAATAGAAATAAGTGCACTTAGCACCCTTACCCCCCATCATTAGCTTACTGTGGAAGCTCACAATGGAGTACCACAAAATAGCTTGAACTCTGACAGGAAATGGCTGTGCCATTTGTGCTGCTCAGAGAAGAAAGCTGCAATGAGCTCTGCTCATCTCATTCCCTAGAAGATTCAGCTGCTCAGAAATAATTGGAACTATATTGTCAGGCTTTCTTTTGACAAGGAATATTTTAATTTGTATGTAATTTATAACAGCCCTTACTCTTTCCTTTATTCAATAAGTGTGTTTCAGCTCTCGTTCAGGGAATGTGTATTATGTCTGTTGAATTGAGAGGAGCTAAATCTACTCATTGGAAAGCTTCCTTTAGCCTTTATTCTGGATTTGTTAAATTGATTGATACATGTCTTCTTCAGAGTGGGAAAGCACATGCTCAGGAGTTCACATTGTTTTCACACAAGAGGAGGAGGGTAACACTGCCCGCCTGTTTCAGGTGGGCTTTGTCAGCAATGGATGACACACTTAACCTGGAAGAGTTGAGCTTCACAAAAGCCTTATTTACAAAGCTGTAGGCAGGGAACCCAATAAAAGATAGCACAGGTACCTAACATCAGCAGTAGCACCATTTAAGCCTGACAAGCAAGATAGAGGAGTGGTCACCAGAGCCAGGAGAAGGCCACTGGCAAGGGCTTTGGACTATAGCTGAAAGATCCATGATCTAATATGGAGAAAGCCAAAGAATCCCATTCCTGATCCCACTTGTCTTCTGATATTCTCCTGAAGGAAAATGTTAAGTCCTTTAGAGAAAGTTGTCACAAGAAACTTTTCGATTGAAGTTTTCCAATTGGAATAATTTTATTTATTTATTTATTTATTGTATTTTTTTAGTTGTAGATGGACACATACCTTTATTTTATTTATTTATTTATTTTTATGTGGTGCTGAGGATCGAACCTATACCTCACGTGTATTAGGCAATTACTCTACCACCACTGAGCCACAAACCCAGCCCCAATTGGAATATTTTATAACTAAGGAATTAGAATAATTTCTGTTGTGCATTGAAAGGTTTTCAATGCACATATACAAATATTAAGGATATATATATATATATTTATACATAAAAATATACAAATTACATGTGTAAATATTTTATAAAATTTTATATGATGTAAATGTGTGCATAATCATATAATTTTGGCTTACTGTATGACAATTTATATAAAAAGAGTAAATATAATTAAACTATAGTAAGTTATTTTTGTAAATGTATTTTAGAATGTCTTTATTTCCATTTTATATTGTATTCCAATTAGATTACAGACTTTTAATGAAAACAGCTTAAAAGTAAACTATTAAAAAAAAAACCCTTAAAAGTAAACTATTAAAAAAAAAAAGACCCTTCAAAGCTTGGCTCTTGCTTCCAAATTAGATAACTTGGCTGTCATTTCATTTAAAGTTTTGTGAATGTGTTATTCCATAGAGTTGTGAATCGTTTCTTCTATGATATCCTCTTCAATAATGGAAAGAAAATGGGCTTTCTTTCTTAAAGCCTTTGGAGTTGAATGTCAGCTTGCTCGTATCGACAGATATGCTACTCAGTGAGAGACTTTTCATGTTATTGACACTGATCACATCATAAGCCTAGAGAACTGGAAGCCTGCCACCCAAGCAATTTAGTCTGTGTCTACACTGTTTCAAGAGAAACTTTTGGAAAATGAATATTTCCTGAAAACTGTTCAACTTGTCTTTGTTGACTATATGGTTGTAAAACGAAGTAGATCATGTGTTCTCCCTACTGCATCCAAGTGTTATGGTTACAGAGTGCCAGCACAACCGTAGTCTACTATTTTGCCTTTGGCAAGATCCTTTCCTCTACTATTATAACTAGATGAGAAGGGATGGGTGGTACCTGAAATTCTCCTGGTGGATCAATATTCACCCTCTTTCCTTACAGCCTTCCTCTAAAAGAAGAAAAGTAACTGATGGGTTTGAGAAGGTATTTCTGCATAAACATCAATTTTGGAAAGCTATACAATGTAGAGTAAGTTTGCAAAAATCCTAAATAATTTCCTGTTGCTACCATCCTATTTTTAAATTTCCAGTCAATTAAATTAATAAGTATCAAAAAAACATCTGAAAAAGATATTGTGACTAAAATATTTCAATAAAATAACCAGAACACTCTCTGTGTGGAAATCCAATTGAGAGGATTAAATTGGCACCCTCTATTACTTCTTGGGTATTAGGTTTATCCTTTCAATTAAATTTCCACATACAATCAGTACTACCTATTATCTGTCTATGTGTGCCAAGGTCAATTCTTTTCATATACTTAATAAATGTTTACTGAGAGGCTTTAATGTGTCAGGTGCTTCTGTATGCACCTGGAAAGTTAATAACAACACTGGACTGAGCCATTAGTTAGTACCAAGAAGTGATCCCTTTCTTCTTCAATTCTTTTTCATTATTGGTTCCCAAGTGAAAGAATCTTGACTTGGAATAGCAATTCACTACCTAAAGGAAATAGTGTCACAATAATAGCTTTTCATTTTCAACCAACACATATTTTTACATCCATAGAATGCCCATGATGAGCTTATGGACTTTGCCCAATGTTGGTTGTGGGGCTAGAGATTTCCATGAATAATTGTTTCCCAAAATATTCCAACTTTAACTCTTCCTTTCACTTTAGTCATCAAAAACACTCTCGTGAAGCATAGCTGGTCTCTTTCTCTCTCTTTATGCATGTTGTCAACTACTTCTCTTTCTCTCCCAATCCTGCTGATGAGAAAAAGCAGCCCTTTACAATGTTCTGGAATTACAGGCTCTGAAGAGGCAGGGCCCACCTCAGAAGGAAGGACTGGGAACTAGCAGAGGTACCACTCTTGGTGGGAAGAAACCTCCTACTAGATTCTTGTAGTCAGTTTAGCCCACAATCTGCCAGGACTGCCAGTCTAGAGAGAGATATTGCAAGGATCCAGGATGAGAAAAAGTGGATTATTTTGTTTTTCTATCTCTACAGTGTTAATATCGTCCAACAAATTCTCAACAATCATTGCATCGAGTTTATAAATTAATTCTAGTTTTATATTTTCAGCTAAATAACGATGTAACTCTCATCATTCTGTTTAACTTTACCAAAAACACATTATGGATGATACTATAGCTTACCTTGTACACCAGATTTGAGGTCAGAATACGACAACACATGAAAACTTATAATCAACCCAACTAGATAAAAAGCTCCTTGAAGTGACCAATCACCTCCATTTTTTTTTAAATCAGGGAACACCCAGAAATTTTGCTATGTTTGGCACATGGTAGGAGGTTATTAAATATTTGCTGCTTGAACAAAATGTCTTTAGAAACTACAACCATCAATTTCTTTTATACCACTACTTCATAAATGTACCTAAAAAGTAACATTTAAATGATTAAGAATCATACAAATTTTAATTGATATTCTTTTTTAATTAAGTGCATAAAAGTGCTCTCTGTAGTGCATTAAATACAGTTTTTTATACTAAATGAAAAAGAATTGCTGCCATTGTTATTTATTTTAATTTGTCAAATTACATTTAGTACAACTATTTCTTTATATTATTCTAGACTTTTTCTCTACCATATATAACACCTGTTTTTCCAGGTGGTCATCTTCATCTTTTGGGCAGAACTACCATATGTTTCCCTTGTTTTTTATATTAGTACTGTCTTGGACACCCATATGCCAGTCTATAATTAGAATCTCTATTGTAGTTCTTTCTTGGTCTTTATAAATCTTGAGATTGGTCTCACATTTCATGCATTTCAAATCAATACCCAGTAAATGCTACAACTCTACTCATAGTTGCCTAGATGACAGACTTTTAATATTTTTAAATGCCAAAGTATTTGTATCTAAAATTTAGATGTCTTTTCTCCAGAATTGTGTGAAAATGTTTTGTAGTTGTAGGGACTTGGAGACCTGCCCTTACAATCCTTAGATTCACCAAGATGCTGTCCATTGGCACAGTAGATACATGTTTAAAAATGAACTCATTCCATTTTTAAAAGGAAATATTTTTAACTTTCTTCTCTTATTGATGTTCTAGTTTCCCAAACTAGAATCTGTAAACAAAACATTCTATTTTTGCCCTGTTACATTCATTTGATCACTACATCAAGTTATTTGACACCTAAAATGATTTTCCCTCTCTGATTGCCAGTGTTTTGACTCAGATATTTATAATTCCATGCCTGGATACTAGCAAGTTTATTAACCAAATCTCTGCTTGGGACTAAGAACAATGAGAGGAGTGAACTTGGGTTCATTGTCATGGCTCCTACACTCAAGGAAGCCCTAGGTGCTGAGAGAGACAGTATGAAGGGACCTGTAACCTAATTAACAACTGGATAACCCATGAAAAGTAGTCAGCAAAGGCATGTCCGAGGAAGAGATATTTAGTTGAACAGAGGGTTTTAAAATAGGCATTTGTTCTATCTTAAAGAGGGTATTTTTTTCCCCTCAGCATGAACAAATGCAAAACTTTGGACAGACCAAAACCCTAACCCTAACCCTAACCTGTGTATTTCAAGGAAATTAATAGTAATAGCAGTTTCATTGTAATCATTTTGATTTAATAGAAAAACTTATCATTACTTTATTAGTACTAGAGTGAAACTCATTTTATATTCATGAAGCACAATGGTCAAAGAAATTAGTAATTTTTTTGAAGGGGGGAATAGGGATGAATATATAAGAAGCAATCCAAGGGCTATTTATGGAAATAATTCATTATAAATGATAATTTCTGCTCTTTTTTGCCCAGTCTAATCATGGATTTCCCAGATTTGCCTTCTGTATTCAATCCAGTTCAGTCTTTGAAGCAATAACTAATGTGTAATCCCTTTTGTCTATTAAAAACCTTCTTTTTACCTTCTTATAGTGCTTGAAGTTTTCTTCTTTCTTTCTTTTTAACTTACCAATATATTGCATAAGCCCCAAGGCACCAATGTGTAACACAAAGTACAATGATGATTAAAATATATGGCCGAGAATAAAGGTTTAATAGATTTGGGATATGTTGAGCCTTTTACTGGCTATGTGACTAAGCAACCAACTGTGCAGTCCATTTAAGCCTAGCTTCCCTATTCGAAAAATTGAAATATATTTAATGTTGTTGTCAGGAAAGAATTATGAAGACTACAGTAGAAAATATGTACAAACACTTAATTCATGTAAAAACACCTTGTAGCTCTTCTACATAGAAGTGCTCCATCACTACTTGCTGTGGCCAGTCTCCCTGTTCCAACTACTACTATTACTACTGTTACTACTGCTAGTTCTTCTACTACCAACACCACTACAGCTGTGACTTTTATTTTTCACTACAAATACTACTATTATGACAATTGGTCAGTATAATTGGCTTTTATTCCACTACTGTGGTATCAAAAGGGGTTGAATCTACCACTTAAAAAATATTTCAGAGTTGAGGAAAGGAAAGAAATTTATTTTTTGCCTGGGATTTTTCCAATAATTTTGAAATCTATTGGGTTAGTATGCTTTATGATGTACATTTGATAACATAATATTGTAACTTTATTAGGTTTCAAGAAATAAACTAAAATTCAGATGAGTATTGAAAATATTTTTCTTCCTAAAAGTACACAATCAAAACAAAACAAAACAAAACAAAAAAACCCCAAACACCTAGTCTAGTAAAGATACAAGCAAGTAAGCAATACATTTTAAATATCATAATAAACCTTATAACTGGGATAAGGTTCTAAATCACATTTTAGTTTCAGAAGCCCCTGTCATTTTGCAGGAAGTTTGAGATCCTGTCTTTATGTCCATATATACTTATTCTATTATACTTCCAAATATTTGAGGTAATTGGATTGATCTCTGAGTCGTTGTTTAGCCAGTCAAATCTCATTCCATAAAAGCAGGTGTGCAAGAAATATAACTTTCTAAGTTTTGTGTAACTCAGTATTTTTACCACCAATCAAGTGTATATCAGAAACTAAATCTCAGACAGTTCTGTGTAATTTTAAACACTCAGGGCTTCCCCACCATTGCTCCTGGAGTCTGGTTTTTTCAGTCCTCAAGTAGCAAGAAGTGGGAGTGGTTCATCTGCTTCCTGGCTGTCTTTCTCCACACAGGCATTCATGAAACCACTGGACCACTGGAAAGGACTTTGGTTCTTGATATTGAAAAGGTGTCAGTACATTGTTCCTCACTTTGAACTGCAGGGATGACAGCTGTGGAAAAATAAGTAGAGTCATAAAAATGCATTTTGCCATATCTCTGCTTTTCTCTGAACGAACATCTAAAACACTCTACACTTTGAGAACCTCTCAGACCTATGTAGCTGACATCTCAGCGTCATTTTTTTTTTTTCTGTACTACTGGAATTGGTTAATTCTCTATGGTTTCTGAAGTCCTGATGCAAAGTTTTATCTTCATTGAGACCCAAAAATATATCTAGGAGATTAACTTGTCTCTCACTTATATTAAAAAATATATCTAGGAGATTATTTATCTTGTTCTGTGATTCTTTTGGGAGAGAAGAACTGAGTTTATACTCATTCTATGGGTACCAACTTTATTTGCTTATATATTCCCCTTTTTTTGTTCCCAACTACATGTTCCCAACTCATTCGTTGGATTATTTTCCCTATCATTTAATCATGAAAAATTCAAACATACAGAAAAGTTGAAATAATTTTTACAATGAACAACTCATAAACGTGCCACTGAATATACTATTAACTTTTTACTTTTATCACAGATCTGTCTACTCACCCCTACATCCATCCATCCATCATATTATTTTTTGATACTTTTCAAAATAAATTTCAGACATCAGGGAACTTCCTTCTAAAGAGTTCAGTATATATATCACCAAGAAGAATTTAGTATTTATGAATATCTTTTGATGTGAATATACATGAAAATGCTGAATGAAGTCTTAAGTGTATAATCAGTGAACTTTGACAAAGCATGAGTCAGTGTAAATAAAACTCTATCAAGGCATATGGCATTACTATCATTTTGTAAATTTCCTTTGTGGTCCATCTCAGTAAATTCTGTCCCAATGGCAAGCATCATTAAAGTTTTATCATCATAGAGTAGTTTCCTTGCTCTAGAACTTCACATAAATGGAATTACACAAAACACAGTATTATTTGTAAGGGTTATTTCTTTAGCATATTTTTAAAATTTGTCCATGCTGCATTTATTAACAGCCTTTCTTTTTATTGCTGCATAGTATTTCTTTGTATAAATACATCGTAGTTTATTTATCCTATTGAGGAATACTTGGCTTGTTTCCAGCTTTTGTTATTAAGAAATTCTAATATGAGTCACTGTGCACATGTGTTGTTATTTCTCTTAGATATATACCCAGATGTGAATTTGTTGGGCTACCAGGTAAATACACATGTGGTTACCTAAGACATTGCAAAAATATTTTTGGAAGTGGTAATGTCAGTTTGTATCCCACTATACACACAAATAATGAGAAATGGATGGATTCTTTATGTGTGATTGTTGGGGGATAAGGTAGGATTTGGAGCCAGAACTAATTTATTTATCACATAGACTTATTTTGTCAAGGCATTAGGAATACCTGAAACATTGATTTTCATCGAGGAAACATCACAGAATAACTAGAAATACCTAGGAGGAAATGTAGTCACTTATTTAAAAATATACAGTCAGACCACAGAGCCTAATATTAGGGAATATCATGGAGATGAATGGTGGGTGTCTGAATGAACACAAGGATACTTGGAGAGTCTGTCTGCATTATGAAGTTGGTTAAAATAAGGTAAATCATCTCCTTGCTTGTTCTGTTTCCAGCCATCACAAAGATGCCTTCTGGTTACAGCTTAGGGTCTCAGACTTTTTCAACTTAGAATGATTGCTTCGTGTTATTTACTGAGTACTCCATATTTTACTTTATTTTCCTCAGAGGAAATATGGAGCTTTGTACACACTAGTGAATTATACCTATGGCTAATTTATGTTAGTTCCTATAGGTTTTATAACTAATGGCTGTTTTGATAGGCTCTATTTTGAACTAACTGTTAGGTTTCTATTTATTTAACTAGCCCATTTTCATTTTAGGGTGTGAATTATAATATATATATTATAATTCACATAATATATATATATATATATATAATTTTACTCATTGTTTAACCCCATGGCAGATTATATTGAAATGCTATTAATCCCCAATCCTCCCAGATAAATATAGAAAAAACTCTTAAATCTTTTTCCTCCTACATACAATATAATTTAAAACCAACCTAAAATGATCATGGCAGCAAGTTTAACAATCTTTTGGATGCATATATAAAATATATTTGAGGACTGAACTTTGGCAAAAGTAATGTAAGTATACTAATAATATTGTATATGTAGTCTATGTCTCTATGTTAAAATCAAAACTGATAATAATGTTTTTTATGGATGAATTTATCCTGTCCTCAGTGATTTTCAGATATGCCTAAGTCATAGAATGCTTTCTTTCTCATTTGTATCTGAATAATGTAATTCAACTGGTTGGTTCATTTACTTCACGTCTACCTTCCTTCATTTGATTCACTTATCAGACATTTGCAAGTAACTTATTTGCAGCTGATTGGCATGTAACAATCACAGAGCTAATTTCAGAATTACGAAGATAAATAAAGTTATTCTGAACATGTTAATAATCTGGTAAGAGAAAAAAAGAAAAGATGCAGACACAATAACAAGGAAAGGATTATTGGAGTTGAGATACATATGTGTAGGTTCTGTTGTGGCCAAGCAAAAATAGAAGGAATAGTTTTGATAAAAGGCAGGGAAACAGAGTATGTGATGAATGAAACTAGTAGCAGGGGCAGATTTAGATCAGGGATGATACTCTTTAGGGAAATGAAGTGTTAAAACCCACCTGGTCCTTACTGGTCTTATTAATAGAACACGTTTTTTACAAATATTTATTTTTTAGTTATAGTTGGACACATATCTTTATTTTATATTTATGTGGTGCTGAGGATTGAACCCAGTGCCTGACACATGCTAGGTGAGTGCTCTACCTCTAAGCCACAGCCCCAGCCCCACATTTTTAATTTATAGCAACTTTGCTGATTTCAGCTCTTTTTTTTTTTTTAAATTCTGTTCATGGGTTTTATTTACTCTGATATTACCCTAATAGGGAGTAACTGGTATTTTTATTTAGTTATTGCCCCAGTAGGATCTCACAAATAATTTTCATAAGGCTGAAATTACTCTGATTTTTTGAGTTTTCTCAAATACTGAAATAAGCCAATTTGGTATGTGGAATCCTTGTAACCCAAAGATATTTACTAATCCATAGAACCGGTGGTAATTTGGTTTCTGCGGCAACAGAGACTGAAGGTTGCAGATGTAAGTAATGTTAACCAGCTGATCTTAGTGATCCGTAAAACCCAGGTTAACCCAGCATCATCACAAGAGCACTTGAGAGTGAATGGACTCAGAAGAGTCAGACAGATGGTGCAGAAGGAAGGAGCCGCTTGGTGCAGCTTGCACTGAAGGTGAAGGAATTGTGTGCCAAGCGAAGCAGTGGGCCTCTAGAAACTCAAAGAGGTAAGGAAACAAATTATCCCTTAGAGACAGCAGAAAGGAAATCAGGCTTCCCTCCACATTAATCTCAGGCCAGTGGAACCGGAGTCAGATTTCTTATCTACAGAACTTGAAGGAAAATAATTGTGTGTAGTGTTTTAGGCCTCCACAAGTGAGGCTGTTGTTTAGATCAGACATCAAAAGCTCACACAACTACCTTCAAGAACGCCTTCTTAGGTGTGACCTTAAAATCTGTTTTTGTTAACTTATCTGGACTTCTAGCCCATAATAATAGTAATAATAAAAATTATAAACTGAGCTGGTTAATTGAGAAATATATCTGAGGCACTTGGTACTGTCTAAGGCTGAGGTAATCACTAAGAATACAGTGAGGCAGGACTAAGGACCCTTCACTCAGAGAGTGCAAAATCTGACGAGGGAGTAGGATATAAAGTAAAACAACAAACTTTCTGAAATATTCATTGCAACCAAAGTAAAGTCCCTTGAGCAATAAAAAATAAAGACTAGAGGACGTAAATTATTGGGAGGATTTGGAAAGTTTCCATGAAAAAGTCACATTTAAGTGGTGACCTTCATGATGCATTGGAATGATTTGTTAGTAGGGGCTGGGTAGCAGCTGTGTATATCCCCTCATGTGGGAAGGAGGCCACACATTTCAATACAGAGAGGTGACAGGAGCCATGTTCCCTAACAGCTCCCTGGTGAGCCTATACTCATGACCTCCACCAGGCATCTTTTCTCCCACAGGTGATCAGAAGGCCAGCCTCCCCTCCTAGCTACACTCCCACAGGTTATCTGCTTTTCAAGGTCTATATTTTTTAAAAAACAAAATCACCTTGCATTTCTTACAGCTGGAAACATTTTTTTCCCTATTTCTTTAGCACTTTATCTGTTCCGTTCCTCTGGTATTTATCACCCTCTGCTTTGTGGTAGTTATTTTTGAGCATTCCTTACTTCCCAGACTAGACTATAGATTTTTAGCTTTTCGAGTGTTCTTGGAAAGTGTGAAAGGGCAGAAAGCAGCATATGGTGTGATAGCACCGAGTGTGATGTAGAGATGGTGTTGGAAGAGGAGCCGGCAAGCTGAAGCACTTGAACACGCTGGGGAAGGATGGGAGCTGAATGGAGGCACGGGGAGCATCTTAGCCTTTTCAATTTCTCACAAACCCTGAAGCCACATATGGATAATCATTTCTCATTTAAACAATTGTTATGACTCTTATTCTCAGTCCTCTGCCATTTCCTCCAATCTGGATGTAAACTACAATGATCTATTTAAGAAAAATGCCTCTTTACATCCTCAACTCTCCTTCTACCAAATCAGCTGGCACATTCTACTCACAAGCATGCATCCAATGTGAGAACATATGGAAGGAAAGTAAAAATCATAGTTATCTGAGTTTTCTCTACTTAGCAGAGGATATCTGAATATTTGAAAACACTCTCATATTGCATTTAGATATTTTTGTGATGGGCAAATTCCAAAGCCATCATTTAAGAATTCTTCAATATATTATATTTCACTATATGTCAGGATAGGTTCGTTTATGTTGTAATAAAATAAATCAACATTTTAATGCAACAAAAAAATTCTCTTAACTATATATCACTTGAAGTTTACATGAGGTCTATAGGTTAGTTTATGTTGTAATAAAATAAATCAGCATTTTAATGCACCAAAAAATTCTCTTAACTATATATCACTTGAAGTTTACATGAGGTCTACTACACATAGTCTCCATACACACACAGGGAGATAAAGTCTAGAATGACAATATCTAACCTGCCAGTGGGATGAGAGCATGAAGAATTGATTTGGCAGTATTTCTTTTCTTTTTTTTTTTTTCCTTCTTTGGCTGGGAGGAGGCAGGGGTTACTAGGGATTGAACTCAGGGGCACATGGCCACTGAGCCACATACCCAGCCATATTTTGTATTTTATTTAGAGACAGGATCTCAATGAGTTGCTTAGTGCCTTGCCATTGCAGAAGCTGGCTTTGAACTGGCGATCCTACTGTCTCATCCTCCTGAGCTGCTAGGATTACAGGTGTGTGTCACCGTGCCATGCCAGGCTTGGCAGTATTTCTTAACTGCATTTTATTGACCTAATCATTTCACCTAATTAGATGATTCCCTCAAGAGGGTGAGGAAGTGCAATCTTGTCAGAGACTTGGAAGAAAAGTTATAGTGGAAATACTAGTGAGTAACTGCAGTATTTACTATGTTTATGTTTTGAAACAATATTTTATGTAAATGCAACAAAAGTAAAAAAAATGCTAAAAGAAAAATCTCATTGACAACTCTTGGAGATTATTTTTGCATAAATGGCTATTACTGAAAATTGATAATTAAAGATATAGAACTTAAGCTCATCTTCTTACTTGTCAATGAGAATTATGTTGGATAATCCAAAAGATCATCATTGATAAAAGAAGGTTCTTATTTATAAAAGAATGCCAACTAATAATTACAGAAGAAATATATTTAAGCAAGTGATAGTTTGCAACAGAAATGAAATGATTGACTAAAGCAAGAAAGGTAGATGGGTGCTAAAATCAGTAGAGGAAAGTAGATTGGATGTGGATATTCCCATGATGCTGAAGTTTTATCATACAGATTACTTACTGCTCAGTGATGAAAAGCTTGCTTCACAATGGATGGAGCTAGTCATCTCAATTGTAACCCTATGACTAATCACCTTACTAACAGTACAAAAAAAGTATTACACAGTATCACCTGTCAATTATTTTGACAATATGGTTGCATCTAATACCTTTCAATCTATTTTCTGTTTATATGATATTCAAATAATAAGGGTAGGAGTTAAATTTCCTTATTCAGATAATTTCAGAAGATGATGTATTCTACAGAATAAATAAAGCAACTTCAACAAATTGTCATATAAAAATAAGAGAAGTAGAACTTTCTAGATGAAAAGAGATCTGAGAGAGATAGTATTCCAAACAATTTGGGTGTGGTGGCACACACCTGTAATACCAATGACTGGAGGAGGCTGAGTTAGGAGGATCAGCAATTTAGTGAGGTCCTGAGCAACGTAGTGAGACCACATCTCAAAATAAAAAATGAAAAGGGCTTAGGATGTGGCTCAGTATTGTAAAGTGCTCCTGGGTTCAGTTCCCAGTACCCCTCCCCCCAAAAAAGAGAAATATTCCAGTGAAAATTGTGCTCTTCAATTAAATTGTGAACTAAACATAGTGTTTTTTTTTTTTTGCAATTAAGGAAATTGTACTATATTAGATGCTGTTAGGTAATTGATAATTTTTATGTGATCATAATTTGCTGATTTATGTAGAAAGAGTCAAACAACCTTGCTTTCTAGAAATGCATACTAAAATATTTAGAGATAAAATTCAATGGTATGTTTAATCTACTTAAAACAGGTTAGGAAAAATTTAGCAAATATGGCAAATTACTAATAATTTTTCACTTTCTGAGGACAGTTGTATTGTACATATGACTGGTAAGATTAAGAGATTTCCCAGGCCTCAATCATGTGTCCATATCAGCAATTTACACTGCAGAATAGAGGTAGCAATCAGCCCAACTCAAAGGCATGGGCCAAGAGTAAGAAAAGCTTGAAGATGTGGTTACCTGAAGAAAGGTAAATGAGTTTTGGAAAGAGAAAAACACTAAAGTTGTAACGATCAGATCCATGATTCAAATTGTGCCTCTACCTCATTCTTCCAACCATAATACACATCCTTGTTATTTTTTTTTTATCACTTTGCCAATAAAGAGTAGTATTTCAATGACCCTCTGTTTTCTTCCTCTATAAGATTATATGTGCATAGAAACTGAGTCCCATTCATCTTTGCATACTTAGTATTTAGAGTGGTGTCCAGTGATGATGGATGGATGTTAGAGTGAACTATTTGGTACTGTCACTCAATGAATACTTGTTAGATTTTGAATGAATAAATAAAATAATTCAAGATAATGATATTTAAATAACAGTTAAATGTGGTTTGTAATAATAAGCTTATGTGCCCTTAAAAAGGTTTCAGAATTCCTTAGTAAATTCAGAAACTTTATTACTATAGTCAAAAATGAAAGTTGATAACAGTAATATTTGGTAAAAGCCACAGGGTTCCCGTACTAAGCCATTAAGCACATTCATCAAAGTTTACGACCTGATGAACTTCACTTCTTGACACTTTTGATTACATACTGGATTTTCTTTCAAATTGGAATTAATGTCCTCTGATATGTTAGTGTTTATGAAATTGTTTAAAGAAATGCAGTTCCCTTAATTTCATGTGTTTGGGGTATAAGCCAAGTACTAATATAATTATTCATTCCTATAAATAAAATAACTGCCTTATTTCCATGTCTATCTTAATATTCTCCTGAGATATTTCTTTTTACCAAGTCTATTTCAGCATTAACTCAGGAATTATTCTCCAAATATTATTTATTGTGTCATACCAAAACAACTTTCACTTTGAATATATTTGTAGTCATCCTCTTGAATTTTCATTGACCTAAAAATTTTAAATTTCAGATGTATATCCATGACCTTATCAGACCTTATCTGACACTATCAGATAGGCTGGCCTAAATCTGTATTGCTAGATACAAATCACATCTCTAAAGCTGACTATTCTCTTTCATCCCAAGTCTTCTAAAGTATCACTTTATAAAAACATTTAACATTTATTCAGTGTCATAAACAACCCCATTAAATATTCACAAAACTTCCAAGGGTAGGATAGAGTAACTTAATGTCTTCAGTCAGAGGCACTCAGCTGAATAATGACAGGTGGCAGCTGCCTTCATGCTCAGTCTCTATAAACCTGACTTTCCTAAAAGTCAAGCAGACATTCACTGCCCCCACAAATGGCCACCCTAGGTCGTGGTGAAAGTGCCCAGCAGAGCCAACCCAGAGCCCTGCAGCACCTACCACAGTGAAGCTGAGTGAAGGGGAAGGTCTGCGTAGCTGACCTCAAGCTCCATCAGGTGCAGAGGCAGATGGAGGAGCCAGCAAGAAAAGTGAGGCAGCAGCAGAACCCCCAACAGCCAACTTTCCTGTCAGCGCAGGTGGGATGCTCTCCACTGTCTCCAGTTATATTTGGCAGATGAACATGGTAGAGGATGAGCAGGTGGAGTAAAAGTCTTCCAAATCTCACTGTTCTGTTTCCATCGTCTCATCTGAATGCATAGGCTGATGAGGCTTCTGGCTACCAGTTCTGCTTGGTTTAGTTCTATCTGGACATGCTCTGTTACTCAGTCATAGGATATCTAAACTTTTGTTATAACCAGTAAAATATATTTATTGTTGGAATTCTAAAACATAAGAATCCTGCAGATTTTCCTGTTGATAGAATGGAAAGGCTAGTAGAAAGAAATGAACAGAAGTATTCAGGAAATTACACATGGAAAAAAGATTTAGAATAAAATATTCGGTGAACAACGAAAACCTTAAAATTAAATATCGTCCTTATTAGGGTAGTTTATACAAATGTTCTAATAATCATGTGATCATGTCAAAATCAGGAATGGATCATAATTTTCATTCGTATTGCACTATATTTTTTCATACTTACCTGCCAAATCATTCTCTTCACATTCAAAGCCTACGTGTCTGTGATATGTGTAAATGACATGTAAACTAAATTATGAATTTACTCGTTGTTTACATCAATTCAACACATCCACTCACCTAACAGAAGATTCTATTCTCATTTGAGGACTAGACATAGTGTACATATGGGTCTTTAGCTAGATTTCAGCTCTGCCAACACAAAACACTTTAGGTAATGAAGCCTTCTGGGTTCACAGATATTGCATCCAATCTCTTCAATGGTATTAATATTCCTGTTAGTAAATTCATTTACTGATGAGCAAGAAAAATTATCAACACTTTTTTCTATAGGGTATCTAAATATTAAAAACATTTGAATGATTACTTTTGAAAATGCATATCTATATACTCTATAAGAGAGTAATATAAATGTTTATGAAACAAATTTGTATAAATGACAAAAATTGTCACAAAATTATCTCTTGTACAAATATTTTATGGAATATAGTTTGCATTAGTATAAGAATATGTTGGAGTAAAAAAGACTTAGGAACTACAGATTTACACAATGGATATATTATTGAGGCAGAGAATGAAGCCCTGAATAGCTCATTTGAATGAGGCTCAACCAAATACTTTCCTTGGTTCACAAATGTTCAAAATCCTTTACAGTAAAATTTTGGAATTATGATATCCCTTACACAGCTTTTTTCAGAAGAATGATAGATGATTCAGTAATGTTTGTTTATAGCAATTTAAAATATTCTGGAGATTTCTAGAAATTTAGAAACAGTCTGATTGTCACTGCATGCCGTTTGCACTATTTAAACAAACAAGATTTTGTTTGTGAACAGATTGATCACTTCTCCTCTGACAAATCATCATAAACTTGTGAAGTAGTTGTAAATATCTATTGTTAAATCCAAACATAAGCATTTCAATTACCTCTTAATTATAAATTAAAACTAAACAAGTTTAAAAATGACCAATTTAATTTCTATACAACACTTTTTGTTATTTCCATGAAACAAAATTATCAGTGATTGAATAATAAACATCTAACTTACAGTTAAATTACAGCAACAACTGCTCATAAAAAAAGATAAACAAAGGAAAATCCTCTTTAATTCAGCCTTCCCTACTAGATTTTGTAAACATGATGTCAGGTATTTGTTTTTGTATGTATTTTTACAGCTTTAAGTAATCATCATGGAGCAAGTTAATAATACAGTGTACAAGTATTTTAAGAGCACAAATTGGTTTAAAAAATGTGAAAGTCTTCCACTAAGCAGTATAAATAGTTATGCCTAAACTTTAGTGATAAAATATTTCTTTATAAAAAGCTTTCCTAAATGAGACATTTCTATTGACTTCAGACTAGTTTTCCTACAAATTAGACAGGATTAAAGAAGCATTTCCATGTTTATTTTTTCAATATTTCATTTTGATAATATATGGAAATCGTTTATGTGCCATCAATATTGTGGAGTCAGTAGAGTACAGGAATACCAGGAACAGGAAGCAAAACAAATATGCCTTCATATAGCTTAAATTATAGGGGAAAAGACAGACAAGAAATAAATATATGATGTCACATACTGTGCAAAAGAATACACACAAAGAAATAGTGAGGTAATGGTGGAGGTTAAGATCGAGTGGCTAGGGAACACTTTTTAGGAGTTTATGTTGAGAGAAAACACAATCAAGGAGTAGAGAATACACCACATAAAGACTGTGGATCAGAAGAATAGGGTTCAAGAGATCTATTGTTCAACATGGTGACTATCATTAACAACAACATAATGTTCAATTTGACAATATAATCATTCAAAAATGTAAAAAATAACAGATTAATTAACTAGACTTAGTCATTCATCATTATACAAAGCTCAGTCATGCTCCACAGAACATTTAGGTGAATGGTGGAGTGGATATACAGTGGTCTCACATATTAGATGTCTGTACTAGGCTATGCTATTTAGGTTGGTGTAAGTACATTATGGTGAAATTGCCTGAAACAGTTTTGCAGAATATGTCCCTGTCATTACTTGATGCATAACTATGTGTATTTTTTTAAAGAATCATTTTGTACATGATAGATGCATACAATTTTCTCTGACAATTAAAAAAAAATGTATAAAAACAAACTTTAGAGACTAGCATTTCTAGTCATGAAAGAGAAGTACAGAAAACCTGGATCAGAAAGGAATTTTGCTGATTCTAATAAGAGCAAATAGACAAAATGGCTAGAATTTAATGAGCTGGGGCAGAGAGACAGAGAGGATAAAGTAGTAGGCCATGGTTAAGTTTGGATTTTACTCTGATTACAATGGGAAATTATTGCAGAGGAAAGTGATTGACATTTAAAAATCACTCTACATATCTAGAGACCTGCAGTTGGAAGGTATGAATAGAATCTGGGAGACCCTGGAAGCCAATAGGAAATCACCTCTAAAAGAGTAGCGACTTGAGATAGTGTGGGAACAGAAGGAGATTGAGAAAGCCTTACATTTAAATTGCATAGAAGTACAAAAAGAGCTGGCCAATGATGAGGTGGAGGGAAGAAAGAGAACTCCTAAGATTTGAGGTCTGAGGAAAGTATAAATGTAGGTGACTTTCACTTAATTTGAAAAAAAAAAAAAACAGAAGGAAGAAATTAGTAATGAGAAACAAGATTCTTTTTTGGAACATGTTAAGTCCAAAACAGTAGTTAAAGTGGAAATGTTAAACAGAATGTTGGATGTATGTATGTGGTGTTCAGATACGGGCATGAGCAGATACTGATTTCTTTCATCAGCATATATGTAGTATTTCTGTGAAATTCCTTTATAAGACTAATTTATAGTTCCTTTGGGGGGTTTCAACATTTTCTTTATATCTGCATGTCTTGCTGGATCAGATTAGATCCCCAATCTCCACTGACTCAAATCCTGAATATCTCTCAGCAGTTTCAAACTATAAGCCCTCTGTCACATGTATCTCCAGACCTGTTTTTGCTTCTGGAGAAGAGGACTTGAATGCAACTAAAGAAAAAAGCAAACATAATTGTAAGAAATTGAGATATAGTTGAGAGATAATTGAATAGCCTATTGATTAATTAATGAAAAATTCTCCAAGCCATTATGCTTACATAATTAGTTTTTCATTTTTGGTACACCCCTGTAAACTTAGGATCAAATTCTCTATTGTTTAAACTATTCACAACATTTTAATTCACATTTCGAAGCTTCATGAAATCATTTGTATTTTCACATGTCCTTTGTCATGTCAGATTAATGAAAATTAATTATTCTTAATGGTCCCCATTCTTTCTCAAAACTTCTCTTGTGACTATTGGCCATATTGATAGATTGATGTCTAGGGCTATGGATCCAAACTAGAGATTGAATTTAGGGACATTTAACCACTGAGACATGTCCCCAGCCCTTTTTTATATTTTGTTAGAGACAGGGCCTCGCTGAGTTGCTTAGGGCCTCATTAAGTTACTGAAGCTGGGTTTGAACTCTTGATCCTCCTACTTCACTGATATTACAGGCATGCACCACCACACCCAGATTGCTCATTATAGATTTAGTCTTGAAATTCTTAGTTCATTTATACTTGTTATAAATACATGTAACAGAAAATTCAATGGATATCATGTTATCTGTTATCAAACAAGTTTCAAGACTATATACAATAATACGAAAAAAAAGACTAACTTTTTTTTATATCTTTTAAAAATTTTTTAGTTATAGGTGGACATAGTATCTTTATTTTGTTATTTTATATGGTGCTGAGGATCAAACCCAGTGTGTCACATGTGCGAGGCAAGTGCTCTGCCACTGAGACACAACCCAGCCCAAGACTAATTGTTTTTAGCACTTACTAAAACTTTATTTCTTCAACAACTAATAAGTGCTCCTTGAATACCTGGCCTGGGTTAGACCCAATTTTGCCTTTTGGGATACATCAAGATGAAATAATATCCAAAATCAGTTTATTTTTCACATAATGAGACATTTAGTTGATATGAAGCTGGTTTTACAAAAAGACTTCATGACAGTCCATTCTAAAATTCTAAAAATTTTTAAGCTCACAGATCTTCAAACCAATTGTGAATGTGAGGATGGAGGCAGGTCTTCTGGACAGCTGTGCTTCACTGTAGATTAACTGGATCTGCCTTTTGACAGTGGCTTAAACTCAGGTCTTTCCATATGTTTTTGTTTGAGGGCCCTATATCAGCAGTATTCCAAGGTCATGCTCTTCTCCTGGCAGATTACAAGATTACCACATTTCATCCTTCTAATATGTCTGCACTATCCCATTGGCCAAAGCAAACCATAAGTATGGACGATGATATGGAAAAAATGGAAATTTTGTACTCTGTTGGTAGATATCTGAAATGGTACAATAATTATAGAAAACAGTACATATTTTCTTCCAAAATATTATAAAAGAACCACTGTATCCAAATATCCCAACATTGAGTATATATCTAAAATAATTGAAATCAGAAACTCTAGACGACATCTTTACCTCCATCTTTATTGCGGCCCCATTGACAATAACCAAAATATGAGAAAGAAATGTCCATCAACAGAAAAATGGATAAAAAATGGTGGTTGACATATGTCATGAAGTATTATTCATCCTTTTAGAAACAGGAAATTGCTGGGCATGGTGGTGCACGCCTGTAATCCCAGCAATTTAGGAGGCTATCGCTGGAGGATCACAAGTTTGAAGCCAACCTCAGCAACTAAGTTTAGTGAGGCCCTAAGCAACTTAGTGAGACTCTGTTTCAAAATTTGAAAAGGGAAGGAAAGGGCTGGGAATGTATATCAGTGTTAAAGCACCTCTGGATTCGATTCCCAGTACCAAAACTAAAAAAAAAGATAGAAAAAAACAGCATATTTTGACATCTGTGACAATACAGAGTAACCTAGAGGACTTCAGGATAATTAAAGTAAGATTGTCACTGAAAGAAATACATCAGGACCCTCTTATGTAAGGATCTAAAATAGTTAAACTTTTATAGACAGAGTACAAAGCTGGTTTCCAGGGCTTGGGGAAGAGAGTAATGAGGAATTGTCATTCAATGGGTTTACAGTTTCAGGCAAGCAAACGGGTGTGTGTTCTAGATATCTCCTACACAGCATATTATCTGTGGTAAACAATAATGTGTTTTGTACTTCAATTATTTAATATAGCAAATCTCCAGGTGTGCTATTGCTCTCCCAGTTATGTTACCCCAAATAAAATAACCATTCTCACTTCTATCATCATGAATTAATTGATTCTGTTTAAATTTTAATGGAATGAGTTATTCATATGCAAAAAAAAGTAGAGATGACGTATATATCTATTGGTTTGATTATGATGATGAACTCATGAAAGTTTATGTATTGGTCCAGGAAATTACATACATTAAATATGTGTACTTTTGAGTGCTTCAATTTAGCCTTAAACTATTAAAAAATAGTAGAATAAATGCAAATAATAGTGGTATATAAATAGGTAAAATACCTTTAAAATAAGGCACATATAAACTCACCTGCTACAGTTATTTCTACTTGCGTGGCAATGCCTAGGGAATGAATTCAGAGTAGGCTATTAGGTGGAATCCTAGTTCTGTTAATATAGGCTGCAAATCCTTGAAACTGCTACTTTCCTTTCATCTCATTTTCCCATGTGGAAAATTAGAATAATTACATTATCTACCTCTTGTGAGTGTTGAGTTCTAAATGAGTACTTACATGTATTTTGGATGGAAGCTTGGATAGAATAAACGTAATTATTTTCTATCTTACACTTTAGGAATCTATAGGAATTTTTAATTTACAAGAACAGCTCATACTCACTATGGCATCAATGTATAAAATAGCTAGGAATATAAATTTAAAATATAAATATTAAATATTAAAACATAAATATAAAATGTTTATGCAAAACATTTTTAAATATTATAAAACTCAATGGAAGGGCACATAATGAAAACAAAATACATGTAGAGATTTTTACCATGTATACATGATGATTTACTTTGTTAAAAGAATCCATAGTTCCCTCTTTTAAAAGTATAATTTGAAATTCAAATAGAAATAGAGCCTATGTGTATGTTTGCATGTATGTAACTAGAAAAACTGGCTCCAGTGTATTTTCAGAAGTATAACAAAACCAAAGTGGATCAAGGCAACTTTGAAAGAGAATAGCATGAAAGCTTACTTTACCAGATATCAAGATATGTAATGCTTCTGCAGTTTTAAAATAGAGTGATTTTTACATGAGATTAAACAAATTGATCAATGGAAGAGAACTGAAGCATTCACACATAAATATGCCATTGATATATACAAATCACTTGGGAAGGAGGAAGAAGAATGAACTACTTAATAAATCATGTTGAAATAATTAGCTATATTTCTGAAAGTACAGTAAAGCTGGGCCTGTATCTCATAAAACATAAAAGAAAAAAGCCCACATTGATTAATGATCTAAATGTGAGAATCATTTTCTTTGAAACATTTTTGTACTAAACACAAGATGAATTAATCATAAAGGATACTTGAGTCTTATTTAAGTTAAAATTTCTGTACTACTAAGGCACCAATAATAATGTTTGAAACACTCCTATGTCAAACAACAAAAACTTTGTCACAGGTTGGTATAATGTTTGTATACTGATATTATATATATTGTTATTCATAATGCATTTATGAAAGACAATGAATTAAGGATACAAATGAATATGAAAAATATCCATGGTTCATTTTGAAAATTGCAAATATTTGAAAAGTGCCAATATTTTAATTCTTGTAAATTAAAAATTCCTATAGATTCCTAAAGCATAAGATAGAAAATAATTAAGTTTATTCTATCCAAATGTTTGAATATTAAATTGCAATTCACAAGAGAGTAAACAGCAATGATCCAAATAAATGTGATAGTCTTGCTGATATGCATGAAGGATGAAGTTAAATACTTATTTGGCATTTTACATTCAACAATTTGAAAGAGTTTCACACTCTTAATATCAAGTGCTGGTGAGAATGAAAGGGGAAAATAAAATGAAAATCTAGTACTTGGTCATTGCTAGTTCACGGAGTAGCTCCTTCTAGAGTGATAAATTTCAGGCATTTCTCCAGATCTACAGAAAAATACTTCCATATGGTGATCTTAGTGCATTTGTGCTGTTATAACAAAATATTTTAGAGAAACTGAGAAGTTATAAACCATAGAAATTTATTTCTCATTGTTTTGATGCTGGGAAATCCAAGGTCAAGAAGCCAACAGGATTGATGTATGGTGAGGGCTGTTTTTTGCTTCTCAGAAGGAACCTTGTTGCTGCATCCTACAGAGAGAAGAACATTGTGTTGTAGGCACGTGGTAGGAGGATCAGCAGGGCAAGAGAGAGTTCCTTTCAACACTGAACTCCTTATAAAAGTGCTCATCCCTTCTTGAGGACAGTATTCTCATGATTTCATTACTTCCCAAAGGCCATATCTTCAATACTGTTGCTTTTGGGATTGAATTTCAATGAATTTTGGGGAAAGTACCATCATCAAACCATTTTTGGGGAGAGTTGCAGTGGTTTTGCACTCTCTAAAATTATGTGAATATCATCTTCTGATATCAAATACTATTAAAATAGCAAAACTCAAACTTGTCTATTAAAATAATTTCTAATCATATCCATTTTAAAGGAAGGCTGTATAGTCCTTGATTGACTATACTTCATTATCAGGGGAAAAAAAAGCAGTATTTCTAAGTGAATAAGGAATAATGAACTGAGAACCACCAACTATCATTGTGGTTCAGATTGCATATTATACAGAGTATTCTCTTCACATTTGGTATCATGTGACCCTTATTTTTAAATAAACTCCAAGATTAAATTTCCTGATATGTGTTATGATCACTATCAGTGAGTAGATGTGTAGAACATTAAAGTCCCCTTAGCCATAGCATGAGATAATAGTCTTTTGAGACATTTTTAAGAACCTAAACTAGAATGTTACTAAAAATTAGGCTTCAGTACAAAGAAGAGATTAAATAGATCAGACATTAGTACAATGTGAATTAGTTATACAGAATGTTATAGAGTCTCACAAAAATATGTGGCAACTTTCACTCCGGAATCATTAAAGACCACTTCAAGGCCATCAGCACTTCAGTTAAAAACACTATACATTGGGTCTGGGGATGTGGCTCAAGCAGTAGCTTACACGCCTGGCATGCACAGGGCACTGGGTTCGATCCCCGCACCACATAAAAATAAAATAAAGATGTGTCCACTGAAAACTAAAAAATATATATTAAAAATTTCTCTCTCTCTCTCTCTCTCTCTCTCTCTCTCTCTCTCTCTTAAAAAAAACTGAACTTTTATGGGCTTGTGTTGCTTAGTAATTTTCTTACATTATTATGACTATGGAAATCTTATTTTCTGTATTTTATATGAAATTATTGCACATGTATTTGTTAATATACATGAGTTAAATATAATTAGGGTTAATAAAACAGCAAAGAAGTGATTTTGGTACAAGGAAAATGGAAGCAAAGCAATTTGGTCTCTCTGAACAAGAGTATAAAAATCTTAAGAACAAGCTACATAATTCTTGGATTGAAAAAGTAGAGGCACTGAATTCTGGGTCTACTCTTGTAATACATGGATCTTATAGTTGCTTATTTCCAGTTATCTCTCTTGGAAAATGAGGGTAAGGGCCTCTAGTTCTTGGAGTTCCTTAGTTGCCAAAAAAAAAAAAAAAAAAATCCAGTTATCCTTCGGAAGACAAAATATATAGCTCATGGAGGAGGGTTTGTGAGAATATGTGAAAGAGGGAGAAGCCTGGCCATCCCAGTGCCCATTTGAGGCTTCAGATCCCCCACCACTTCCCAGACCACCATCTTGGCAGCTATATGGGGAACCTGCTTAGGAGAACTGAGCTGCCCACTAGAGTCCAGTTGAACCCTAGACCCAAGACAGATACTAAAATGGTTGGTGCTGTTTCAAGCAATTAAAGCTGGAGTGTTTTGTTAAGCAGTGATCAATAACTAAAATATTTATACCAAAAGGTCATGTAAGTCTTACATGACTCTCATTCATTCATTAAACTAAAAGTTACTGAAATTTTATTATATGCCAGGTGTTGAACTGATGATATAATGGTGAGCTAAAATAGTAACATAATAGTGTGCTGTGAAGGAAATTGATGAAATACTTTGGGGAAATCTGATGTAGTCAACATGGTCATGGGGGCCCCTGAGGAAGTAAACTGAGTTGACAGTGGGAATCGCAGAAGGAGAAAATATTCAAGGAACTCAAGAGTACTTACTGAGGTGCAGCACTGAAAATAAGGGGAGAGTGGAGATGTGGACAAATGTGATAAGGGCCAGATTAGGCTGAGCATTATAGGCCATTGTAGGAGAGAACTAATTTAGTGGAAAGCACATCCTGTCCCTACCCAGTTTTTTCATTATTTATGAAATGATTTAATACTCTTAAGAGGGTTATATTTTTATTCGGGGGAGGGGTGAAGACTTTTTGTACTTATCTTTTTAACAGAAGGAAAGGTGGTCTGAAAAACATAGATGTTATTTTACAAGCCTCACTGAGATGTACTTAATCCAAAATTTCATAAGTTAAGTATCAGAATTCAGTATTTTGTTTAAAAACCGCATTCCTCTCCATTTTGGATGCAAAGAATGAATGGATTGATATTTGGGAACTGTAGGTCTGGAGCAGAAAGAACCACAATTGTCTTTCTCAGTTTTATAAGTGTGCGAGAGTGTACACACACACACACACACACACACACACACACACGCACACGGAGTCACAGAACAGTTAAGCAGCATGTCTTTGCACATTGGGAAGTTATACAGCTGAAACTTTAATACAAGAAGCTTGCCTCTGGAACTTGGGTTTTTAAATCATATACTACATGGGACATTAATCCCATGCCTGATTCTGACATAAACAAGTTGTTTAAACACCTTTGATCCATGTTTCCTCATAATTTAAACAGAAAATTGGGCAACAGGATTCTTTAAGTTCTTCTTCAAAAAAATTAGACTTTTTGTCCACCACGTTTCACATATCTTAGAAATAAGCATCAATGAAGAATTGGGAGAATTTAATGGGAGCTCATCACTCTTCCCACTTGCTAATTATTCCATACACAACGATATATCATCAGTTCACAGCGGCTGGTCCTGTGACTGCAGAGCAAAGCATATTTTGCTCAGGCTCTAAGCATGTTTCAAAGAAGTTAGTATCCTATTAAAATAGACATAAGAGATAGGGATACTAGGCTCATCTCTGAAGGAAGAATAGACCCAGGAGTGGAATTCTGAATCAATGCTGATGTGGAACAATAGTGTACAACAGTAGGAGAGTCAAAAACAGACTTTAGTGTCAATGCTAAATCAACTTAAGCAAACAGTTAAAACAAAGCATCACTTAAAAGGAGGACACTGAAAACAATGTCTCCCTATAGAATAAACATCTGACAAAAGAGAAGTATTTTTTTTACCAATTTTTAGAAGACCAAATTGTACAGAAATACCACCATCTTAAATTTATGATGTGCATTTTGCTATTTTTAATACAGCTTTCATAGTGGAGTGGTATTTTAATATCACTACACATAAACAAATGAAATTATGAAAATAGAGGAGGAAAAAGCTTTTAAAGAAGCATAAAAACAGTTTTATTAGGGTCTACAGTTGCTTTTAACTATATTAGATTACTGTGATCATATGCCACCCAAATACTCAGAAATTATATGTCTCTGTTAATTTGGAAATAGTATGGGTGTATTTTTAAATAAATTATATGTCTCATAGCATTACATTAGTAAAATTTGAGTAGCCAATTTTGCTCTTTAAATATTTTATCAGTAAAATTATATACTGGAGTACTTCCATACTTAAGATCCATAAACCTGGACAGATGGCTAAATGTTGGGCAGATAAATAAAAATGATGAATAATTCAAGAAAGGCTACTAATAGCACATTTATCCACATTAGTTTAATCTGCTTATGTCTAGACTACAACTTAAAATGTTGAGGAAATTTTCAGTTAGAAAATTAGGTTTTATACTTCATTTTCCCTGTTGAAACTTTTCTTTAGGTGTTAGCAGAAACCACTTCTTCTTACACTTTTTTTATTATTATTAGTTGTTCAAAACATTACAAAGCTCTTGACATATCATATTTCATACATTTGATTCAAGCGGATTATGAACTCCCATTTTTACCCTGTATACATATTGCAGATTCACATCGGTTACACATCCACTTTTTTACCTACTGCCATACTAGTGTATGTTGTATTTTGCTGCCTTTCCTATCCTCTACTATCCCCCCCTCTCCTCCCTTCCCCTTCCCTTCCCTCCCCTCCCCTCCAAGAGAGAGAGAAATGAATTCTTACACTTTTTTATAGATGAAGCTTTACACTCATTTTATACCCCATCATTATTAGGTAGAGTATATATTATGTGTTAGGCAACATTTGTTTATGAAAATTACAGCTTGCCTTTGCAAAATTTCTAATATTTTTGTCAAGTTTTTGGCAGTTAAATGTCTCTAGTGTAAAGTATGTGAAGAAAATAACTTTGAATGAATAAATGAATGCTAAATATATTTAATAAAAATTACCAGAATATAATCTAGAGTTTAAGGCATAAAAAGTAAGTTGAACTTTTTCATTAATATTTTTTCTCTTTTTATTTAGACAAAGAGTTCAGGGTCTGACAGAAAATAATGAGTAAAGAACCTAGTAAAACATTGCCTAGAAAAATTTTAAGGAATTTAAAATTTACTTCAAAAATGAATTTTGATATCTATAAACTTGAATGCTTAAATATGTGAATTTATAACCAATATTTCCTGAAATCCAACTGAATTATAACAAATAAATAACAAGTTATAAACCCACAGATAAAAATGTGAGAATGGGAGTCATACCAAAGAATAGATGTCAACAAAATTTTGCAAAATAAGCAAGTGGATTGATGAATTCCAAATGAAATGACAAAATGTAGAAAGCAGAAAACTTATAACACACAGAGGAAAGGAATACATGAAACAAACTAATTTGTAGATTAATGCATAAAAGATAAAAATTAGAGGCATTAGGTAAATTTGAAGATAAATGAGGGACAGTTTGAGAAGCACACAGCAATCCCTATCCTCTTACCCAGGTGAGTTCCACTGTCTATTCTGGAATGACATAGGAGTCATGTTGCTCAGACAGTATGAACCAAACATGTTCTGATCTATCCCCAGACCCTACAGAAAGAAGGGATCTTCTCTTCTCTTGGAAACTGAGCTTAGGGAATAGGTGGAGTTTACCTAAGAATGAGGAGCCTCCTGTCTTCTTTACTTTAATAGATGTGAGATTCCTTACACACAAGTTTATTGCCACTCTAATGGTTCTGCCCCCATCCCTTAACTAACTATCTCTATCCCCACCCCCGCCAGATACCTCAATCACACTGCAGAATATTGATGAGACTAAGAAAGAAGACCTAAGTAATGACTTGGTCCTCACATGATTAACCTACTCCAAAGCCCCAAACAACAAATCCTATTTTCCTCTCAGTGTTCTCTTTTAGTTTGTAAGTTTGTCATTAAAAAACCACTACACACTGGTTGGCTTAAAATAACAGAAATGCATTTTCTTTCATTTCTATAGGCAGAGTCTGAAGTGAAGGTGTCCACAGGGTTGTTCTCCCTATGAAAGCTCCAGGGAAGTGCTGTTCCTTTCCTCCTCCTCACTTCTAGTAGTAGATGGCAGTCCTCTGTGTCTTTGTCTTCTAACTGTATCACTCCAGTCTCTGCCATCTTCTGCACATATTTTTTCTTCCTTTGTGTGTCCTTGGTTCTGAATTTGCATCTTTTTGCTTGGAGAATGATACCAGTCATTGGACTTAGGGTCTTCTCTATTTCTGCATAAACGTATCTTGGCTTAAAAAGTTATATCAGCAAAAGACTCATCCCAAATGAAGTCACATTCTAAGGTTTTGAATGGACATGAATTTTGGGAAGACAATTTTCAATCCATTATGAATAAGATCTTTACATTTGATTGTTTCAAGAGTGAACAGACAGTAGTATAAAGATATTTGTTTTTATGTCAAATCTTTTTTTTTTCTTTTGATGGATAGGTCATGGATTGACAGAGGCAGATTCATAGAAAGAAAAAAGAATTCTGAACATAATAACAAAGCAACTCAATCAAACAAAGAATGACCAATGACTGATACTTTTTCTTTTATGAAATTCTATATTTAAGTATATATTTTATGTCAACTAATAATATGGATTATTAGAAACACTTGAGACAAATTTGATTGGTAGTAACATTTTCACCTATCAAATTTTTAATTTTTACATGAGAAAAACAATCAAATAGACAAGTTGGTTATTTCCTTCTCTATATTCTTCAAATATAAAGTTTCTCTATAAAACTGGAATTGAATTTATCAAAATACATTATTTCAACCACTTAAAATCACTTGACTCATTATGAAATATATTCTCTACTTCTGTCTATATTATGGATTTAAGAAATGATTATTCAAAAATTGTTTTTTTCCCTAAGATTGTGGTTGAAAATAAGGCTGCTCTATCATTTAATGTTTGCTTTCATAAAAATCTTGTCGTTTTTCCCAGCAAAGTATCAAAGAAGCAAAACAGTAGGTGCAAAAGCCATGCTTCTTCAGGTGGCTTTGTATGATTCATTTATAGAAAATAAAAATAATGACATGGATTTAGCTTTCCTTTTCTTATCTTCTAGAAATCCTAAATTCAAATATGCAATTCAAATTTCTGAAATCTATTCATTCTGGGTCTTTTCAATGTGATTTCTGTTCTGAGTTATGTTTTAAGGTATTTACTTGTTCTGCTTGAATAAACATAGAAGCTGTAATGGTAAAGACAATAGAGTTTTTATATATCTCTGCCTTCTAATACTTGTTTAATCTAACAAACTATAAAATCCTGGACCTTGACAATTTCATTTGAATAGGGTAATAATATCTACCTTACTAGATGATTGTGAGAATTAAATAAGATAGTATGTTTATATCGTTTAACACCATGCCAGAAATGTTCATTTGTTTATTCATATTTCTCTAAAACCCTTGCTAAACATATAATATGCACCTGTGATTACAATACTTTTTGGAGAGATGATGTTGAGTGAACAAATATGAAATAAATATGAATATATTTATGAAATAAATAGGAACAAATATGACTCATAAAATTTAGAATCAGTAAATGCCCCCCCAAAGGAAGTGTACTTACTAATACTGTAGCTAGCTATGTACAGTGATTCTCTTTCAAACAGACCCACAAATCATTGGTAACTATAAAATCAGGAAGGAAAGTGTCTTAGCTTTAGATTGATCTGAATATTTTTATAAAACTATGTATACTTTGTAGATCTTGTCCAGATGCTACTTTACCTGCAGTGTCTTCTCTATATATGTTCACTTTTGAAAATTTGACTCAAGCTCTAAATTAATTCTGTATTTAAATGAGAGGTGAAACAATGCAATGGATAAAAGTCAATCCCATTATAACATTTAATGTTCTGTAACTAGCCTGAGACATCTTTCTTCTACTTATACCCTATCACAACCTAATTATGAGTGAACAGAGTCAGATTTCATGCATATTCATCTTTGTATCCAAGAAAGTGGTGAGTACACTGTTTTTTAACCCAAATAACTATTTCTAAAATTAAAATTAATTCTGAAGATTTGGCATGCAATTACTGCTATTGTTCTAATTGGGCAAGTTCCTTAATTTTCTTACTTGCAAAATGAAAAGGTTAAATAAGATAATCAGTCACTCCTATGTCCTACCTACCACTGTACCTAATGTTTACCTTTGTTGCTGTCCTCATCATATGGAGAAGATCAAAATGATAGGTATATATCATTTTGTTTACAGTGCCTACTTGAAATATTTAAATTCTCAGGAAATATATGTTTAATTAAAAATTGAATTGTGGATTCTAAGGCTGCATCCTTATTACATTTATAATATATATTATAGGAATTTTAAGCATTAATTAAATCATGACTTATTTTAATTATTTCATTACATTTTCCCACCTAAAATACTTGGAAGAATCTAATGAGTAACTAGGGAAACATAACATTTTTATGAGTGTTTCTAGAAAATTTATTACATAAATATTTTCAGCCCACCTGTACAAACTCATTTGAAAGCAGAAGATATAGAGTCGTTTGCCCAGCAGAAAGGTGATATGGTGATAAAACAGAAAATATCTGAGTTATATTCTTTTTCCAGATGGGACTATGTTAACAAAAGTTGAGTTCAACTGAATTATGGTGGAAATGTGTATTCTTTAAAAATAGATCTGCATGAATATTCTTCTAAACTTCTAGGGGCTGAGTTTGCACTAACATTAAATAGCAGTGATTTTATTTTATTTTTTTCATTAAGAACATTGGGAGGAATTCATTTAAAAGGAGAAATTTGTCTAGTGTTGCATAAGTTCTAATTTTTAAATCAAAACAATGAAACTGTTTAGAAAAGGAAATGCCCTTGAGAATACAAAAAGATCTGTGGTTTAAAACAGTATTTAACACTTCAAACAATTATCTCAAAATTATTTATGTGAATATCTAACAAGGAGAAGGAGAAAAAGAATATATTTTTAGAGGAAAGAATGTATTGTGTTTTTCTCTTTTGTTATAATATCCTTTTACCACTATTGTATACCATGTTAGGGTTCTAACTGCTGACCCCAATAAACCATAAAATTTTAGTGAGATTAGCTAATAGGTGTTTATTTCTGGATCATGTATCAGCCCCACTGTGGAAGCCCCTACTTGTCTGGATTTCTATTTCTTGGCTGATAATACACTTAGGCTTCTTCCATTCTGTGCTTTGTCATCCCTCAGAGTCTACTGCATTTAACTGCCAGATGGAGAAATAGACGGTAGATAAAAACACATAATAGTTCTGCATGGCTGCCAGGCGTTTGAACACATAGTCCCTGGCAGAGCAGCTATTTCTCAATTTTACCACTGTACTATAGAAGGGGGACACAAATTTATTCTGGAAAATTAATCATCTCTGCTTCACCTATTTAGGGCTACTCTCACATTTTAAATTATAGTTTTTGCTAATCCCAAAGTTACCTCTTTATCATTCTCACTTGAAACTTCATAAGAGTAAGTTGTATGTTTATCCATTTAATTGGGGGACAGAAGGCCTCATAAGCAACAAATATCCATGAAAACATTTTATGAACAGTTAACAGATAAAAAATATATTTTTATAAGTCAATTAAAATGGGAAATATTTGATTCATTTTTAAATAATAACCAAATGTCTATCTTTAGAAAAAAAATTATCTGAATACCTGTAACATAGTGATATTTAATTGGTATTTTCAGGTTTTAATAAAATACACTCATTTTCATTTCATTGATTGCTCTCTTATGACCGACTAGGAAACATAGTTAAGAGAGGGTAGTTTTGCACCCACCGCTCTTTTTAAAGTAAGAAGGAGTTCACCATATTATCAATTAAGCCATGATTTGGGTAGGGTTTGAATATGCTCTCCAAGGGTTCCTGTGTTGGAAGCTTATTCACCTGTGTGGTGGTATTAAGAGGTGGTGGATCCTTTAAGATGTGAGACCTAGTAGGTGATAATTAGGTCTTTGGGGACATTGCCTTTAAAAGGGATTAATGAGTTAATCAGAATGAGTTAGTTCCCATAAGACTGGGTTGATATATAAAGACCAAAGCTAGTTCACCATAGTCTCTAGCTTCCTTTTTGTGTGTGTGTGTGTGTGTGTGTTAAGATGTGGTTAGGGGGGGATACCAGGGATTGAACCCAGGGGTGCTTAGTCACTGAACTACATCCCCAGCCCTTTCAATTTTTTTTTGAGATAGGGTCTCTCTAAGTTGCTTAGGGCTTAGCAAAATTGCTGAGGCTGGCTTTGAACTTGCAGTCCTCAAACCTCAGCCTCCCAAGTTGCTAGAATTATGGTTGTGTGCCACCACATCAGATCTGACTTCCTTTCTTGCCCTGTGATCTCTCCCCCTTGTACTTCCACAATGATGCCAACTACCATGATGTGATGCAGTCAGAAGAGTTGAGCAGATGCTCTTCAATGCACAGAACTGAGAGCTAAATGAACCTGTTTTCTTTACCAGAGATCACATGGCAAGAAAGGAAGTCAGATCTGGGCATGGGTATACATACCTATAATCCTCACAATTCAGGAGGCTGAGGCAGGTGGACTGCCAGTTCAAAGCCAGCCTCAGCAATTTAGCAAGGCTCTAAGTGACTTAGAGAGACCTGGTCTCAAACTAAAAAATTGAAAGAGCTGGGGATGTAGTTCAGTGATTAAGCATCCCTGGTTCAATCCCTGGTACCCCCCACCCCACCCACAACACACACACACAAACACAACAAAGGAAGCTAGAGACTATGGTGAACTATAGCAATCCAGTCTTGTGGGAACTAACTCATTCTCATTAACTGATTGGGTATTTTATTGAAGCAACAGAAAATGAATGAATACAAAGCCAAAATTGTAATTTAAGTAGTTAGAGGTATTTTATGAGAAAATTTTTTAAAAATTCAAAAGAAAATTTTAGTTCTCAATGGACTTTTATTTTATCAATTTATAAGCTCTCTGAGAATTGAACCCAATTTTTCACATATACAAGGCAATGCTACAAACCTCAGCTCCTTCTGAGATAATTTTTAAGAAAAGGTTTATTAGAATCTTGAGTTAAAATTGTAATGAATATGAGACTTTGTTTTATCAGTTGGATTCTATTTCCTAAATATTTTACTTTTCTCACAAGGGAAATGTTTTGAAATAGACATTCAGTTTCTCTCTTTTGTCTGGCATGCCATCAAAGGACAGTAAAACTGGTAAGAATATAAATACTTGGGAAAAGGGAAGACAAAAGCTTAAACATTCTATAAAATGACATGTCTTTTCATAGATAATCAGTGTAAGACTTTTAAACTTTATTAATATTTAAGTAAAGACATGCACAAATAATATTAGAGTTTAAAAAATATTACATAATGTTTTTCATAAGTAAAATCTGGAGTTCTCATAAACTGTTTTAAGAAGATATCCAGATATTCTGAATAAGAGTTTGGCCACTCCATTTTTACATACCAAATTAATCTTTACATCATCTGCCACCTTTTAGTATTGTTCTCTCTCCAAATATTCCACTTCCTCAGAATTCAGACCAAAGCCACGAGCATCACCTAGAAGGCTTGCATGATCTATGCTCTGGCTATCTTTTCAGACTGATCTGTACCATTCCATGCTCTAGCTCAGTGACCTTCTCTGGGTACAATTAATGCTTATAGACCTTCTCATCAATGGGACCACATACACATTATGTTTCCTTGTTTATACATGTTTATGATTATTGTCATTCTGCTATAATGGCCACTATATTATTGTCAATATCCATCTTTGTGTTTAAAAATACTCATTCTCTTGAATTCTTGTAGTTATTGGAACTATTCTAGCTTGCTTGTTCTTATTGTTTAACTGGTAGATCTTATTTTGTTTTAAAAAATGTATTCAATCTGTCATTTTAATTTAACTTGTATCTTGTAGATAACATTAAGTAAATATAGTCTTCCTTTTTATATCTGAAAATATCAGTCCTTTATTTGAATTTACTTAATTTAAATTGAATACAATTTTTAATATAGTTACATTTAGGTTTACCATTTTGCTATTTGTGCTGATTATTTTTATATTTCTCCTTTTGTGCAGTCTTTGGGCTAACCAAACATTTCATATTTGATTTTACTGTATCTGTTGGCTTTTCTTGATCATATTTGTAGTTAAATTCCCTTATATTCTAATAATTTGTATTACTCTTTGTTTTTTTACACAAAAATAATATTGAAAAATGTATGCTATATTCTCCTTTGTACTTTAATTTGTCTAAAGCATATATATTCTGAAAGTCCTTATCAAATGTAAAGTTGATAATCCAATCAATCTATGTTGTTCACTCTTTCAAATAAGTAGTTTGTGTAATTTTTTATTATATACAGATTTTAGAAGATCCTATTAGAGACAGAAACTAAAGTCTTCCATTAGTGAGCTATTTTATAAGAATATAGTTTTGTTTACATTTAAAATAATAGTGTCATGATACTGAAATACATCTCTGATTCTTCTGAGATACCAATTAGTTTTAATTTTTTTTCTAGACATCATAATATATTTTTGAATTTCATATATTAATTATTTCTTAAAATTGATTTAAGTATCAAGTTTAAAATTGGATGGAGCCTGTGTTAGTCCATTTCCATCACTATTAAAAAAAATACCTGAGGTGATTAATTTATCAGTGAAAAAATTTCTTTTGGTTCCTAGTTTTAGAGGTTCTAGTCCATGATTTGATGAATTCCATTGCTTTTTGACCTTCATCAAGGATGCAAGATGGCAGTGCTGGGAAGTACATTATTGAACAAATTTCTCACCCTATTGATAGGAAGCCAAAGAGACAGAATCTGAACCAGGGTCCCACAATTCTCTTTGAGAATATACTCCTAATGATTTAAGGACTTCCAACTAAGCTCCACCTCCTAAAGTTTTGTCACTTCCCAATAATGTCATTCTGGGGGGCAATCTTTTAACACATGGGTCTTTGAGAGATATTCAGCATCCAAATTATGGCAGAACCCAATACTGTTGATCTGATGTGAGATACCATAACTCATTTGAATGAGTTATGACTCTCTTTTTAAAAAAAATCCCCATTTCTTATTCTAAAATTATGGCCATACCTATAGTATAAAATAAAGTCATATTAAAAGTTTATAATGCTGCTAGCCTCAGTCAAAATCAAATACATTTTAGCTGTCATGTTTGGTAATAGCATTAATGTTAATACCTACAATGGGCAAATGTTAGTAGATTTTAAGCATCTCTCTCCTTACAAACAAAAGGTGCTACTCAACAGTGATAGTAAAGAGGAAGATATTTGTTGTAGGATTTCTTAGTGCCACTATCTACTAGAAACTCCTCTATCCTCAGTTCTATTCTCTTATGGGGAATACCTGTTATGTAGGTGGCCTCCAGTAGTTTACTATTTATTATAGTTAATTATTATTTATTTCTATATATATTTATATAGTTAATTATTACTTTTTACATAAACTGGAGTAATCATAATGAGTCATACTAGGGACTATCCAAGAATGTATCAGTGGGGATGCAGACAGTCATATGTAGGTAGACATCCTTCCTTTGTTTTCTAGGGTGCCTGCATTGTTGCTTTGAATTCAGAATCAACACGGAGGCTCAGGTAGATTCTGCTAGGAAGCATGTGAGTACAAGGCTGAGTGAGTGAGTGATCTGGCTAAAAGCACCTTGCTATTATCCATCCCAAATTCCTAGAGGCCAAATAGGAAGTGGAAATGTCATAATTCCTATGTGTGGTATTGTGGGGAGTAAATATAGATACCTGACAATCCAAGACCTTTGTGTGCTTACTGCCTTCAGTATTCACCAATTAATTAGGTAGTGCCTGATGAATGTCCTAAAGGACTATACTTTAATTGTTGAATATGTCAGTTTGGGGATTGAATATTTTAACAAGTGATGCCATTATACCTGTGTCCCAAGCTAAATGTTTTGTTTATATTCAGATTCATATCAAATGCAAGTAATGATAGTGTCTTTCCTCTTAGCAATATTTAATTTATTTGCTTTTTAATACTTAATAATCCATTAAATTCTATTCACTTATCCCTTTTTATTTATTATATTTATTTTATGTTTTATAAATAGTACATTTATTTCAATGCAATTGTAAAATATCTGACTTCCAGTAGGTTATTATTTATTTTTATTTTTAAATTGATGGACAGTTTTCTTTAGTTTTATAAATATACAAATAAATTTCTTATATCTCTATAAAAATCAATAGGAATATAAGAAATTTATAAAATTTAGTTAGGAATTTAAAAAATTCTTTAAGAATGTGTGTGTGTGTGTATTTATGTATTTATGTATAATTGGGGATTGAACCTAGAAGTGCTTTATCACTGAGCTACACACCCAGCATTTCCTATATTTTGTTTTAAGACAGGGGCCACTGTTTTACTTAGAGCCTTGCTAAATTGCTGAGTCTGGCCTTGAACTTTTGGAACTCCTGCCTCAGCCTTCTGAGCCACTGGGATTACAGGTATGTGCCATTGTACCTGGCGAGAATTTTATTGCTGTTTCTTTATATGTACAGATTATTGTAAAGCTATAGTCATTTTGTTTAGTACTGTGTTCTCTCAGCCATGAACATAATCTATCCCCTATACTTTTAGAATGTTTTCTTTGCTATATAATAACTGTAAATTTTTATCCATAAAAGTTAAAGTACATTTCTTCATTAGTCTTTCATAACCTTATGCTTTTTTATACTTTAAATTTGTATTATATTTTCAGTGTGTTGTTCATAGAATAGGGTGAAATTATAGATGTTTTATGAAAATTTCATTAAATTATAACATGCAAATGGAAAATGTATATGAATCATAAATTTAGTTATTATCACAAGATAAACACAAATGTATAAATTCTGTCTACATCAAGAGGTAACACTTAGTCTTCCATTGCTTCCTACTCAGAACTGTTGTCTTCCTCTGCTAAAAGTTAATTACTTTTTAGGTTTCTAGCACCAAAGATTTATTTTATCTCACACTAAATTTATATGAGTGGAATTCATGGTCTTTTATGTCTGGCCTCTGTGGCTTAAAATTATGCTTGTGATATTTGTGTTTTTCTGTATGTGATAACTTCTGTTCATGGTTTTGTGTTCTTCCATTGTATGCATTATTTTTTGTTAATTTGTCTGAACTAATGTGCCTTGGAAGTGTTTCAAGTTTGGGGCTATTTCAGTAATGTTCCTATGAATGGTTTTGTGTAATATGTTGGTGCACATAGGCATGCATTTTTATTCAGTTGATACTTGGGGATAGAAAATCTGGATCATAGGAGATGTGCATGTATGTTTGGCAGTGATGATGGCATGTGAGTTCCTGCTGTGGAATAACATCATCAAAATCTGAGCCATTAGGTAAAGTGCATGATAGGGTCCAGTTGCTCCATACCTTTCTGTTTTAGTTAGTTTTCTGTCACTGTGACCAAAAGATCTGTGAAGAACAATTTAGAAAAGAAAAAGTTTATATTGGGAATCATGCGTTTCAAGGTTTTGGTCCGTGGTAGGCTGACTCCATGGCTCTGGGCCCTAGATGATGCAGAAAGGAATAGAGAAGAAAAACAATAAGGATGCAGACAGAGAGTTCTGTTCACCAGGAGCAAAATATAAACCTAAAAGGCAGGCTACCACTGACTCACCTCCTGTAGCCACTCCCTACCTGACCACATTTATCACCCAACCTAATACATTGATGGGGTTCCAACTCTCAGAATCCAACATTCCACCTCCAAACAATTATTCTTTTGTCTCCCACATGAGCTTATGGGGGCCATCTCACATCCAAAAACAACACCATCTCTTGCTGGTAGACAAACATGCAGTTTTCACCAACTCTTACCCCCAAAGCCTAGCACTTTCTTTCCTACATTGAGATTTGATTCTTTGGGTGCTTGAAGTTAGTTTTTTTTGTTTCATTTTTCCATTAATCTTGGTATTGGGCTTCTTTTTAAGACTATGTCATGACACTTATCTGAATAAGAATTCATGAGAGTGCCCACAGGGAGTATTTTACCAAGAATAATTTTAGATAGGAATTCCATTTTCATTTTCTTGAAAATCATTTTTTTTACTTGTTATCTAAAAAGCTGTTTCTTCTCCTGTTTATATCTCTATTCATTTTTCTTCTTTAAAATCTGAATCAGTCTAGGTCAAATGAGGAGAGAGAAATTATACACTACCTTGAATAGGAGAAATTACAATATAAAGCAAGATTGACTACAATCGAGCCACAGAGTGATGAGGTGCTGATTAATAAGGAATGTAGGAAAAGCAAATATATAAAATAATAATAAGCATGTAATAGCTGCTATTCCTACAGCTGAGATAGAATTCCCTGGAAAAAATTCTCCCCAACTCCAGACATGAGATCCAGGCACTGTTGGAAAGGGCAAAACTGTGGCTCATTGAATGGCAGAGAAATTGCTATAGTGCTGAAAGAACTTGCAGGCCTATGCTGTAGGCCACCGGGAAAAGGTGTTCACTGGGAGCTGTCTCATCAGAGACACTCAGTACTAAATTGTCTGCAGGAGTTTCTGGCCGAAGATGCTGGTCTTGAGTGATGGGATCTACTGTGAATTACAATGCCAGTCACTGGGGAAGCCATGTATCCTGTAGGATGGCCTTTGGGTAAGCTGCCAGCCAGTGCTGTAGGAGCCTGCCAGGGAGCACATCTGAACCAGGAAGCAGAATCTCATACCCCTAACACATCTCTTCAGCACCTCTGACTGCCAACGCTTATCATTAAGGGAGCTAACCAGTCAACCAATCAACATCAACAACAACAACAACAACAACAACAAAAATTTGAAAGACAGATTTATTTCCACAGAACAGGCAAAAACAAAAACAAAAAAAATGAATTTGGAGTTGAAAGATAAAGCCTCATTTCTAGTTCTTTTGCCTTTTTGCCACTAATAAATAGGACGTGACATAGAGTTCACTATCTACCCTTGCAATTTTTAGCTATCATAATTCTCTTCTTGGTCACATAAGGAAATGACTGTTTTTTTCCAATGTGTGAGTATTAACTTTCAAAGTGTCTAAAATATATACAGAAATCAATGAACATTTTTTTTTCTTTTTACTTAGTAAGTGCTGAATACATTGTTGTCCAGATCTGCTCCTCTTTCTATGTTCCCTGTATCATCTTTTATTCAGTCATCTAACTTAGAAACCTAGGGATCCATTTAATTGATTTCTGAAATAATATTGATATATTTCTCATGTGTTGGCTATGTGCCCTCTTGTTATTTTCTTGATTCAGGTCTTTGTCATAGCTTTTCAGGAATATTGTATTTTTCCCCCTACTGGACTTTCTGACTTCAGTTTTGCAAGCCTCTGACTTATTCCACATAGCATTGCTCCTGTTATCTAATAAAATGCAAATCACATCACATATATGCTTTGCTTAAATCCTTCAGAGGTTATCTAGCTTAAAGCAATGCTTTTCAACTTAGGTTCTTTGGCATCTATAGGTGAGTATAGTAACCCTTAGAAGTTACAAAGAGGAAAAAGAACAGAGGAAGGGCAAGATGTTGGGACCCATATTTTGCTTCCTACTGAGCAGCTTAACTTTGTCTCTTTTACATATATTTTTGTAAAGTTTCATTTGCATAGTGTTTCACTGTAAGCAACTATTACAAAATTTCAGTTGAACAATTTTGTAAATAATTGAGCTAAGGGATAAATGCTAAATCTTTTATATTGCTGCTGCAATCTAAATTTTCCCTATTTTTTAGCCTGATCTATAATAATTTATGCCCTGCCAAGAAAGCAAAAAATATTCAAGTACAATCATATTCAGTTATTCAAAGTTTCTTGAGTATGGCACATTTTTAACTCATTCATTATTCTAAAAAATGTTTTGAGTATATACTATTTGCCAGTTACAATTCCAAGTGCTATGAACATAGTGGTGATTAAAATAGAAAGAAAATATTGGTATATATAAGTATATAAAAATGTTATAGAAAGAAGTAGGAAATTACAGTAGGGAATTTGGGGAATAGAATTTTAATTTTAAACATAATGATTAGGGAAAGTCTAACAGAGTTGGTGACATATGAGTTAGGCTCCCAAGCTGGTGTATAGAATAAGCAGTTCAGAGATTTGAGGGAACAGCTTTTATAGCCAGAGAAGAAGAAATGTTAATTCCCTCATGGAAAAGCAAGTCTGAAGTACTGGAGGAACACCCCCAACCATATGTGTCGGGAGTAGGAATAGGAGGAGCAAGCAAAGAGGGGCAGGAGGTGAGATGATGGACAAATGGTAACCAAACCAGAAAGTACCAAGTAAGTCATGGTAATACTATGTCTTTTACTCAGGAGAATGTGCTGTATCTGTTTCCTATAGTGGCCACAATGAAGTACCTTAAACTGGGTGTATTAAAGTAATAGAAATTAATTATTTCCCAGTTCTGAAATTTAGATATTCAAAATCAGTATGTCATCGGTGCCATGTTCCCTCTGAGGGCTATTAAGGAAAATTCCTTTATTCATTCTTCCTGGCTTTTGGTAGTGACATTCCTATTTTGTATCTGTATCACTCCAACTTCTGTCTCTGCCATCATATAGTATTCTCCCTATACGCCTCTCTCTCCTAATATGGCACCAGGCACAATATATTAAGGGCTCTTCCTACTCAACTGTGGCCTTATCATAACTAATTACAACTACAATGACTCCATTTCCAAACCAAAGCTGAGTCATATTAGTTTCCTGGGCAAAAATGAGCTAGGTAGGTATATGTTAAATATTTACAGGAAATATGAACAGAATTCTGCCATATTGTATAGAGAGTGTAGTCTGAATATCCTTGCTATAGTGCTTTATCATTTAATTTATAGCATAAATTCAAAATATATTTATTAATTTTTGATAATGCAATTATCCTTTAGATAAAAGTAAGCTCATATAAAGTGTTTAAAAGAATTTATCAACGGACTGATGCTTTTCAAGATAGTTGATAAGAAATATGTATTTAAACACTATGGTACATTCTTATTTCATTGACTCTATGTATTTTAGTTAGGTCTATATCCTTCTGTTTTAGTCAGCTTTTTGTCACTGTGACCAGAAGACCTGACAAGAACAATTAGAGGAGGAAAAGTTTATTTGGTTCTTATGGTTTCTGAGGCCTCAGTTCATAGATGATCAACATTTCATTGCTCTAGATCCAAGATGAGGTAGAACTTTATGGCATAACAATGTGTAGAAGGAAAGAAAATTAGAAAATGGAAACTAGGAAAGAGAGAGAGAGAGGAGAGGAGAGGAGAGAGATCCACTCACTAGGGAAATAATATAATAGCTAAAGGAACACTCCCAGTAACCCACCTCCCCCAGTCACTCCCCTCATGCCTATTACCACCCAATTAATCCTTATTACTGAATTAATGCACTGATTAATTAGGGTAAAGCTCTCATACTCTAATCATTTCACTTCTCAACTTTCTTGCACTGTCTTACACATGAACTTTTGGGAGATGCCTTTTATTTTTTCTTTATTTTTTTTTATTAGCTACACATGACATTACAATGATCTTGGCAATTCATACATCTGAATCAATCGGGGTATAAATTCTCATTTTTCAGATTGTACAGATTGCAGAATCACACTGGTCATAGAGATGCCTTTTATTTAAACCATAATAGAATGGGTTCTGTAAACTGAATTGTATCCTCTCCAAATTCATATGTTGAAACCCTAACTCCACCACAAGGACCTTTAGTGTGTTCAAGTTAATTAAGGTCATAATGCTGAGATCCTACTCCAATGGAGTTGGATGTTTCATAGGAAGGGAAAGATGGAGTCTGACTCCCACTTCTCCCACTTTCCTGACATGGGCTCTGAGGAAAGGCCATGCAAAGGTGAAGTTAGAAGGCAGGTATCTATAAACCAGGCAGACAGCCCTCACTGGGAACTGACTATGCTGCCGCCCCAATCTTGAACTTTTTATCTTGCAAGACTGTAAAAGATAATTTTTTTCTTTAATCCATATAGGATATGGTATTTTTTTTTTACAGTAGCCCAAGATTACTAAGACAGTGAGCCAAAGTGATTTCATTGACCATGTGAAAATCATAAGACAAAAATCTAGTTCAAACATTTATAGTTATTTTAAAAGATTTTGCTCAGTGATAATGATTTAATGCATGCAGCTGCTGAGGTTATGTTTAATTAATCACTTTCTGAAACTCAACTTTTTATTTAGATAAAATTGCTGTTCTTCTAAAATAATTTTGCTCATTTTGGAATTTGAATTTTCTCATGTACATATAAAAAGTGAAGTTATAGCTCCATTAACAGAAGAAATACTTCATAGTTATATGATGTTAATTTTATATCAGTGCCATCACATGTTAAAAATAGAAAACCTGTTAACTTCAGTAATGAATTGAATTTTTTACCCATTCATTTACTAAAAGTAAAATCTTTGGACATTTGTACCTCTTCAGAAAAATATCTGACAAAACCAGGGTTACTGTTGATTATAAATTCAATTAAGCAGTTCAACATTTAAGGTTTAAAAATGGGAGTTCATAACACTTGAATCAAATGTATGAAATATGACATGTCAAGAGCTTTGTAATGTTTTGAACAACCAATAAAAAATGACAGAATATTAAGAAATCAAATTGTATTGCAGGAAAGTTATGAGGTAGAGATAAATATGGAAACATCTGAGCCTTTTAAGACTCATTTTTAAGTAAACATGTATCTTTTAATAGTACTGAATGGCTTAGTAAAGGAGTATTTTAAATTCTGTTTGCATTATTTATTTATTTATTTATTTTTAGCACTGCTTTTACCTTTAGATGTTTCAGGTAATGACTTAGTGAATACTGTCACATTAGATACCTCATTGTACAATTCAAAGAAGCAGGTGGGAAGATGGGTAGGGAAGGCAGGGAGTACTCTGGGTTACATACACACCTTGGAGGTCAACAGTATATAGATGGAAACTTAAACCATATAATATGACTTTTTCCTTCACTCTAAAAGAATAAAAATCTTCATATGCCAAATTATAATCCTCATTAAAGTAGATATTAAAAATCACCTTCAATGCAAATTCTCTAACACTTGTTTTGGGGAATTTTGTGCATTATAGAGTCTTATTTCTCTATAGCAGAATATTGCCTAACAGACTAACAGGGCTGTGAACACAGACACAAATATCTGCTACAATAAAATTATGGAATTCATTCACTTCAGATATTTTAATACTTAATTGGGATGGATTTCCATTAGGAATAATAGTGGCTTACATTATTTTTTAATGCATTCTCCCAGAAATTTAGAATGGCTATTAATAGTATTTACCAACATTCTATATTTCTCTCAAGAAAAATGCTGAACACAAAATAAGTTTATAAGCAGCTTTCCAAATGTTTAGTGAGTAAAACAAAACAAAAGCAAACAGCAACAACAAAAAAACCTCTCTCTGATTGTTCTACTAGACACTCAAGAGCAAATATTAAAAGTGAAGCATTTTCCTACCTCTCCTAATTACTTCCCAGATCTTTTTCTGTATTTTCTACTTCTACTTAAGAATGATGTTTTCAATGTACTTACCTGTAAAATATCAGAATCACTTCAGATTCTGTATTTATTTATTTGGTATCAGGGATTGAACCCAGAGGCACTTAACCAACAAGCCACATTCTCAGCCTTTTTTTTTCCCAGACAAGGTCTCTCTAAGTTGCTCAGGGTCTTGCTACATTGCATGATCCTTATTGTCATACCTCTGCAGTACCTCTTATATCCAACTCTCCACTCTGTCTAGTACATTTTGACCTCCATTTACTTTACCAAATGATCAAAATATTTTTCTAATAAATGTCTCTGCTTCTGTTCTTTCCTCTTGTCTCTTTTCTGTTTCTAAACCTACCTCCATAATCCTATATCAATTTAATCTTTCCAGAGAAAATTCTTAAACATGGCACTCCTTTGCCCAGTCATGCTCCTTGATTTCCCTTTAATTACTACAGAAACTGATGTTCTTATGCTGGAAATTGAGTTTCATTCTCCTTTTACAATCTTACTTTTTGCCTTTCTATTTTACACTGTATACTTTTTAAAAAACTGAATCCCTCCCTCTTTTATGAATATAATATTGCATTTTCTCTCCTAAATTCCACTGCTGAAATTGTTTCCTCCATCTGATTCTTCTTTGTCTTTTGCATATTCAAATGTATGTAGTTCAAATGCCATCTGATCTTGTGAATAACTTGAGCTCTGTGAATTATTTTTGCACTTTGCTTTTTATTCTGAAAATAATACATACACATTTTATGAGTTTCAAATCACCATTGCACTTTCCTTAGACAGATTCCCATTATTGTTTTTGGTGATTACATTCATAACTCCAAAGAACATATTTTGGTATTTTCTGTTTTATTTTAAAATCAAGATTAAAAAGGTAAATTGAAGGATTTAAGAGATTTACCTTCCAAAATACATGTGTTAAAACAAATCTGCCTTGGTTTTCATTTGCTTTAACAAAATGTACTCTCTTGACAATAGATATCTAATACTTACAGGACATTAGACATTGTATTTCAGATTCAGTTCAATACTGCCTAGCACACTTTTCTTAAGGCTTTTATTTCTTTTCCTCCTAATACTTTACTCCAGGTTTGATGAGACAGCCTTCTCTAGATTCCCTGCAGAAAGACTTAATAAAGCCACTTTTAGCAAGTTCATATATTTCAGAGACTTTGAGGCACAGAGGATAAGTTTTAACCATTTCTAATTATGGTCTCACTCAAATTCAGTCCTATATTTCAGCTCTTGGTTTGTCTTTCCCAGTAGCAGTGCCCTTAGACATGTCTGTTCAGCTCAGACTGTGGCTATGAACATCTTGCAGGTCTGAGAAAGGCAAGGTGTGTCCTTCTTCATGTCAAGGTATACCTCCAGATCACTTTGTTTTCTGTTTTTATGTCTACTATCCAAAGATAAATGAAAAATCCAGATATCTGCCTTATCAGAAAGATCTGAAATGTCATCTGGCTTTATAAAGCCTTTAAAGTTGTAGTTTCATAAACACGCATCATTTCCATGTTTTCTGAAATTATATTGTTAAGTTGCCAATAATAATATGTGTAGGTTGGCTGTGGTATAGTCTATACAAAGTTTTTTACAGTGATCATACTCTTTCACTTGTTAAACTTACTCAAACAAGTGTTGAATAGTAACATTAGAGTTCTTTTGATTACTACTCGTCCAGGATGCTGTACATACACACTCGCCTTTCACACATGCTGATGAACAAATGACAGTCCCCCACACATGTATACACACATGCACCTACAATCAGAAACACTCAGATATACTTCTTTCACAACAAGGGTCACAATGAACAATTATGATAGAGATTAAATCCATATTCCAAAAGGAAAGTTTTCACTAGAAAAAGTGTGATCTGTACAATAATTTTTTTTCTCTTAAGTGACCATATAATATAGAAAATGTAGACTTCTTGGCTTTACAGCACTTCAAATGCTTCCAAAACTGGATAAGGCCATTGCTTTCTTCTGTATAACTTATAAGAGAGAAATCTATTTAACTATTGAAATCATTTTCACACTTTGGTGTTCTGTATTCTGTAACTTTCTTATTTCAGTTTTAGGTTTGATGAGACAACCTTCTCTAGATTCCCTGCAGAAAGAGTTAATAAAAGCATAAGTTCTAGCTCAAAGACCAATTCTTCCTTCACCACTTACAAACTCAGCAAAATGAAGATTCCTATTGTCAACGCTGAGAAGTACAGTATCACCAGAAGGTGTCTGTCTCTCCTTTGTTGTCCAGGTGCTGGCCCCAGATGGTTGGTGCCAGAAGGATGCAGAAGAGCTACTACTTCTTTGCTATTTTTTTCTTTTTCTATAACAAAACATTCAAGTTTTGTAATAAGACATGACATACCAAAATGAGATGACACTTCAAAATACATAATTTACTAAAGAAATGCATAATAAAACACTCCATGTCTCTTGTACCTCTCAGTCAGATCAAGTTTATAAACAAGCCAGATATGTATGAAGAAATGCCACAGTCCGGCTGCAGCAAACTAGCCTGGGCGGGGGGGCGGGGCGGGGGACGACGAGGAACTTGTGTACATTGATACAGCAGGAATAGGAGCAGTTTATTGTAGGACAACAGAGGTATTTATGCATTCCACACAGCTTATCTTAATTAACATAAACTAGATACAGCAGTCAACCAATAAGAAATCTCCACACTTAATGGCTCGCTGGCACCACCTCACAAACCACTCCCCCTGGCAAAATACCAGGTGCCATCCTGACTTGTTTACAGACTCTAACATTTTAGAAAGAACTTATTTAAAAATTTCTTTAAGAGAAAATTATTAATTTCTTATAACCACCCCCAATGGACCTCCAGGCACCACCTAGGTAATCCCATCAGGGATTACTCACTTCAGTGATTGGATTAAGACTCTCACAAACCAATCATTTCTCCTCAGAACCTTCTTGCATTGTCTCACAGGTGAGCATTTGGGGAACACTTCATATCCCAACCATAACACAGATACAGATGAGCATGTATAATTCTTTTTTAATTTTTGCTCTACTTTTCTCAATTAAATGTTTACTAGGAGCATCAGTAAAGGTAAGGGAAGAGAAGAGCATACAGGTTCAAAGAGATAGTCATTAGGAAGAATGGTTGAACTAGCATCTGGCATTAACTGTCTGTTTGAGGTTAGTAGTCAAGAATTTAAAGTGATTAAGACCCAGTGAGATTGTCAGTGACTTTTCAGCCATATTTTGCTATTGGTAGATGAATAGATTAAGAAGAGTTAAATTTAATTTTAAATTTTACCTGCCTTAAAATTATCCCAAATGAGGGTACTGAATGGTAACCACAAAAGGTAAATTCTGATTTGCCTAATATATTAATTTTGGAAAATATATTTTACACAGTATAAACTTATCCTAATAACAGACCAATACATTTTATTTATTTTTTTTTAAGATAGAGTGAGAGAGGAGAGAGAGAATTTTTTTTTTTAATATTTATTTTTTAATTCTCGGCAGACACAACATCTTTGTTGGTATGTGGTGCTGAGGATCGAACCCAGGCCGCACGCATGCCAGACGAGCGCGCTACGGCTTGAGCCACATCTTCAGCCCCCAGACCAATACATTTTAAGCATCAAATGCACCATTGATATATTGAATGAAGAGAGAACATCCATGCTATGTTTCTCACTTTCTGTTCTATCCGGTTTCCAACTGCTCTTTCTCTTTGGCAGAATATCCTGGTTTGATCTAACTAGTCTTCCACTTTCTTTTCCACTTCCCTTTAGCTTCTTCTCCTCACTTGTTTTGTTGTCCAGCATAAATTGAGGGCATTTCTTCAAACTAGAGCAAAGAGTACCTGAAGAGTACATAAGAGTACATGAAGGGGATTAAGAAGGAGGAAAAAGGGACACAAAAGGGAACGAAAGTGGAATGAATCTGACAAAAATTTGTATGTGCATGCATGGATGTGGCATTGGTTGTATTCACAGGGCACTAGTTAAAAAAAATAATTAAAGTGTAAATGAATTGAAGAGGAATTAGTAGAGTAGCAGAGGAGAGCGGAGGTAGGGTGCTGGGGATTGAATTAGAGTGGATTGGGTTCCATGCTTTTGTTATCATGTCAGATTGTATCCTGATGTTGTATATAACTAAAGAGACTTTTTTAAAATTTCATGATCCTAATTAAAATGAGTCTTAGTTTGTATTCTGCTGCTATAACAAAATACTACTACCTGGGTAAATTATATACAACTGAAGATTATCTGGTTGACTGTCCTGGAGCCTTGGAGATCAAGATCATAGCTCTGGCATTTAGTAAGGGCATTTTGTTCTGTCAAAACATGGCCAAAGGCAGAGCATAGTAAGATAGCCCCCCAGTGAGATAGACAGAAGGAGCCAGCAAGACATAGTTGGAGATCCAAACTCACTTTTATAGCAAAGTCACTTCTGTGATGAACAAGAATATGACCTTGATCCACTCACTAAGATGGCACCCTCATGATCTTATCATTCCTTTGAGTCACACCTCTCACACTATCATAGGGAGAAGTACATTTCAACTGTAGTTTGGAGGGGATGTTTAAATTACAGCAGATACTTCAGATATTTTTGAAAAATTCATTTTGTTATTTATCTGAAAATAATACACATATTCCTCCCAACTCTTACACATATTCTGGCACATCCACACTTGAGAAAATAAACACCATCAAATAGGAACATGTTCAAATTTGCATGCTTCCTTCCTCTCAGTATGAATTACAATATAATCTTAAGCACTATATATAATATTTAGCATTCTGCATATTCTTAATTTTCCAGTTTTTCTTTCTAAATGACTTAATTTATTCACCAAAGCCTGCAATTTGCAGATTATTTATAGTCACAGAGGCCATTAAGCCTCACTAAATAAATGGCAAATAACAACACCATGAAAATAATCCTTTAATATCACTTTATGAATATGTATGGTGTTATTGTAATACTAATTTCTCAGAACTTCCTTATAAACAGGATAATACAAATGAAAGGAGCAGTAGGTACTCCAATCATATTGATTCTTTATATAATACACATGAATAATTTATATACAAATTCTAAAAGAAAGTTTGAAATTATCTGTTGAATTTATAGTTTAAAATAAGATCTCTTGGGACTAGGTAATAAAAAGGGGGAGACATACTGTTAGGTATGGACATTATCACCTGGACATTCATCTTCTTATCTAGTTTTCAGATATGTCAAATAATTTTTAAAGAGCAATAACAAGGCCAAATCCACTAACTACTGAAGTTTACTCTTAAATTGGATGCAATTAACCAGGAATTTTATTTTTAGATTCGTCTTTTTCTTTAATTATTAATCTCAACTGTATTGAGAGCTTTAAAAAATGTGTTTTTTTTTTGTCAAAGGTATTCCATCTTGAAAAAGCAGATGCATCATGAAAGCTGATTGTTACAATTTTCTCTTACAATATTTTTTCAAAAACAGCTGATAATTTATGAATATTAGATTTTCATTATTATTAATTCTGGTTGTGAATGCCCTCCATTTCAATAGTGACAATATGATATTAAATTATCCCCAAATCATTGTTCAGGTATTTATGTTGCCCAACTCCAGTAGATAGAACTACTTACATGAGACCATGCTAAATCATTGCTATCTACCGTTAGTGATTTTGCATTAATTATTTGTAGTATATATATATTTATAGGAACAGATGATAATATCTTACTTACAATTCAATAGAAGAATATCCTTCCTTAAAGAGTATTGCCTTCCAAGTTAGTGGATGTTTGAATCATTTACACACTTGAGTTTTTATAAAGAATGTTACTCTGGATGTTTACATACACATTTTTCGTGACATATGTATTTGTTACTCTTAAGTATATACATAGGAGTAAAATTGTTGGGTCATAGGAAAACTTAATGTTTGACCTTTTCTGGAACTGCTTGACAATTTTCCAGGGCAGCTCCAACATTTGACATTATCATCATGGGCATGGAGGGGTTTCAATTTTTCCACATCCTCACTAACATTATTTTTGTATATATTTTAAACACAATGATCCTAGTGAGTGTAAAGTGATTTTTCATTGGGCTTTAATTTTCATTTCCCTAATGAAAAATATTGCTGAGCCATCTTTCATGTGCATATTGCCTGTTTGTACATTTTCTTTAATGAGATATCTATTCAGATAATTTGCTTATTTTAATTTGGTTATTTGTCTTTTAATTGTTGAGCTGTACCAATGTCTTTAATATATTCTTCCTACTAGATCTTATGTTGCTTGAAAATGTTTCCTCCCATTTATGTATTGTTTTCACTCTTGATGATAGTATCATGATGCACAAAGTATTTAATTTTCTTGATTAATTTTTGTTGCTTGGGTACTTGGTGTGACATATAAGAAAGTATTGCTAAGCCCTAATTTGCTAAGATTTATACCTTTGTTTTCTTCTAGGATTTTTGTAGTTAACTGTCTCATATTTAGGTCTTTGATCCACCAAGAGATAATTTTTCTATTTGATATAAAGTAGGCATCCAACTTTATTCATATAAGTATCCAATTATCTCAGCACCACCTGTACAAACTCTTCTCTCCTTATCAAATGGTCTTTGCATCTTTATCATAAATCAATTAACCATAAATGTTTGATTTTATGTCTAGATTTTTAATTCTATCCCATTGATCTATTTATCTATCTTAATGCTAGGATAGCACTGTCTTAATTACTAGATCTTTGTTGTAAATACTTAAATTAGGATATGTGATTCTGCCAGTTTCTTTCCTATTTTTCAAGTTATTTTGCCTGCTCTAACTGGATACATTTCTTATAACTTTTAATTACAGAATTTGTATTTATTTTAAAAAGGGCTATTAATATTTGAGAAATACATTCATCCCACAGTACTTGGAAAATTGATTCCTAGAACCTCAGTGGATATCTAACTCTAGATGCTGAAGTCCCTTATGTAAAATGGCATAATATTTGCATATAACTTATGCACATCCTCCCCTATATTTTAAATAATATTCAGATTGCTTATATATAAGTAATACAATATAAATAATGTGTAAATAGTTACATTATTTGTTTAGAGGATAATGATAAGGAAAATGTCGGCATGTGTTCAGTACAGATGCCGACTATTTTAGGCCAACCTAGTAGTGCAAGGACAAGCTGTGAGGTTAGCAGTGCTCAAATAGTACTGGAGAGAGACAGAGGGTCTATAAAAGGTTGAGAGGCAGTAATAAGAGCAAAGTGCCCACACATCACATCATCTGTGTGAATTCAGCATAGTAGTAGGCATGTGGCAAATCAAATTTTGTTCTTTGGAACTTTCTGAAATTTTAAAAATATATTTTTTCTCACAGTTGTTTGAATCTGTCAATGTGAAAAACATGGATATGGAGAACTGACCATGTATGTGTGTTGGGAGGGTATGGTCACATGCCACATACTGACATTTAGGTTAATAACAGACCACATAAATGATAGTTCCACAAGATGATGTCACTTAGTGGTATTGGGGCTTGTGTAAGGTATTTTGTGATGTCTGCCCAACAACAAAATTGCTCATAATGCATTTCTGAGAATCCACACCTGGCACATGATACCTTAATAATAATTGATATATATTGAATATCTGATAGGCATCTTAGGTCACTGCAGAAATAGAACATAATTCTTACCCCACCCACCTAAACATGTCCTCCCAGTCTTCCCCATCTTGGTAAATGACACACTGACATCACTTCTTTTAATCTGCAAAACATCTGTATTCCTTTATTTCTCTTTCTTCAGTTTTCTCTTTATTGCAAATAAAATCTTATTCAAAACTATATACACATAAAATATGATAAATATGTATAAACACTTTATATAAATATAAAATTATATGTATACTTTAAGTGCATCATTATGTATTTTTGTTATTATAATTCACCTTAATCTAGACTCTAATATTTCTGCCTACAATACTGTAACATTCATAATAGTTTTTTAAAATAATTTTTAGTTGTAGATGAATAAGTTATATAAATAACATAAATCTAACTGGTGGGCAGCAAAATATCTTTATTTTATTAACTTACTTTTATGTGGTGCTGAGGGTCAAACCCAGTGCCTCACACATTCAAGGCAAACACTCTAGCACTGAGCTACAACCCCAGGCCTTTTAATAGTTTTAAACTCCTCACTCTTAGTGAATTTTTCACAGGGAGACAAAATTAGTCTTATTATTATCCTAAATAGTCTTTTAAAATATAATTCAAACCACAGCCTTGCTTTGAACTGTCCATGGCTTTCCACTATACTTGGACTAAGTTAAGCTTAGAATCTTACACATATACACCTCTTTGACCTCATGTCTCCCTGGTTTCCTGTGTTCTAGTCTTATTAGCCTTCTTATTCTAAGCACATCCCGGTGGATTGTTTGAACATTGTGTTTCCTTGTCCTGAAGCATTCTTCCTTATGTTCAGCATGGCAGGTGGAGTCCTGTCATTGAAGTTTCAGGTCATTTGTCACTTAACAAGATTTTCCTTTTATCTCCCTAAGGAGCCTATTTCCATCACAACACTGTCTAGCCCATCAGTTAGTTTTATGTTATTTATATAACTTGTCCATAGCTAAAATAGTCTCATTTGTTAATGTACCAAATTTTAATCTGTATTTCTCCCTTTGTTGTGCTGGGTTCTAGAATTCATGGAACATGGCTTTCTTGCTCTCTGCTCTACTCGGGTACCCAGAGTTTCCTATGAAGTGACTGACATTTACAAACCACTATAACCACTTCTAGTATATAACTCTCCTAGAGGTTAGATTATGATCATTACAGAATTCAAGAGAGGTACTTGTCACTTTTAAATATTGACTTAGAGTTGAACTTTTCATTTTTCTTCAAACAAGGATGTCTGATGAGGTTAGGATCCCTCTATTCTGTGTCAATAATAGAAAGGAAGATATACTGAGGACAGGAGTGTTGATGCATTGCTTTGGAGTACAAAAGAGTAAACCCCAAATATTTGGAGCACTATATTTACGTCTTGTTTAAAAACAGTTTTTCCTGCTTGCAGTGATGCACCCCTGTAATCCTAGCAGCTTGGGAGGCTGAGACAGGAGGATCTCGAATTCAAAGCCAGCCTCAGCCAAAGTGAGGTGCTAAGAAATTCAGTGAGACCCTTTCTCTAAATAAAATACAAAATAGGGCTGGAGATGTGGCTCAGTAGTCCAGTGCCCCTGAGTTCAATCCCCAATTTTAATAGTCTTTATTTTATACTTCTCCAGTATCCATTGCATTGATTCCCATTAAATGAGACACTTGTGTTATAATTTTTTCTTACTATCTGGAAATAACAAAATAATATCTTTTCCTCACTCCATTTACAATATGAATTCTAGGCAGATTCAGTTGAAGCCTAACTATTAAAACTAAATATTAATGTTTTAAAACGTATACAGAGGTAGTTTTTATATAGCACAAAGAAAGTTTACATTTGTTTACATTAAAATAAAAACAAACCTATGCATGAGAAAACCTAATAGAAAAGTAAAGCATAAGCAACAGACTGATAAAAGACATTTTAAACATGAAACTAAATAGAAGTATTACTCATAATGCGAAAATATCTCCTTAAAATAAGTTACATACCACACCCAAGCACAAAGGTCCAAAAGATATTTATAGGAACACTCAAAATTTTATCATATGGAAAATATGCAATTATCCAAAATCACTCTTAATCACAGGAAAATGCAATTAAAAAAAAACCAACTATGAGCTACTATTTCACACTTAACAGATTGGAAGAAAGTTATAATGCTAATATCTATCTAGAGTATGGGAATTACTCATTGTGAATTACATGGTAGAATAATCTTTTTGTATAGCAATTTGACAATAGCCAGAAGAGCTGAATATGTACTTTTATAATTGCCAAAAAAAATCCAGAAGTATTAGTTCAAGGATTCTCAAAAATATGTATAATATATATATTCTAAAAAATATGTAGATTTCTCAAAAATACATGTTTTCAAAAATACATATAATGTAAATATGCTCAGAGATGTTATTATCTTTAGTACAATTAAAACAAATTTAAACCAAATAAACTAGATGCAGTGGTGCACCCTATCTTTCTAGGAGCTCAGGAGACTGAGGCAGGAGGATAGCGAGTTCAAAGCCAACCTCAGCACCTTAGCAAGGAGCTAGGCAACTCAGTGAGACCCTGTCTCTAAGTAAAATACAAAATAGGGCTGGGGATGTGGCTCAGTGGTTGAGTGACCCTGAGTTCAATCCCCTGTATAAAAACAAATAAACAAAAAAGCCAGATAAATTCCCATCAAAAGAAAATAGATGAATAACTGCTTGTTTATATGATACAAAATAGCATTTAAAATAAGTGAACTAGATGGAAACTTTAGAGGTAAACCACTTAGTGACTAAAGCACATTACCAAATAATATAAATGATGTATGACTTTTGTAAAAGTTAGCATCTGTCTACATTTAACAAAACAAGGCTACATTGTATTTAGAGCTATGAACATGTCTAATAAAATATAAAAACATGGAAAGAATTTAAACTTATTTCAAGATAGTGGCTGTTATCAGAGTTTGTTGTGGAAGGGAGTACTGTATTACTATTTTTTAAAATTTTTTAAAAATCTGAAGTATACATGGTAAAGATTAACATTTGTCACATTTTAGCAGGAATAAACCTTTTTTAAATTACTATTTTATTTTCTACATATTCAAAAATTGCATGTATTAGTTTCCTATAGAGACGGTTACAAATCTTCAGAAGCTTAGTTGCTCAAAAGGACAGATGTTCCTTATCTCACATTCTGTAAGCCTGGAATTCAGAACCAATTTTATGAAGCCACAATCCCTGTGTTTACAGGATTGTAATCCCTCAGAAGGTGAGAGGGGAGTGCTGGGAGGTTCTTTACTCCTGGCAGGTCCTTTGACCACCTACCTTTGTAACCACATCACTCCACTCTGCCTCTCTTCTCCCTACACCTCTCTGTGTTTGCTGCTGCTGCTTTTCTGGAGATACTTGTGATGGCATTTAGGGCCCACTAGACAATCCAGGATAATTTCCCATTGATATTCTCATCTTAATTGCATCTTCAAATGTTTTACCATTTTAAGGTTATATGCACATTTTCTGGGGATTAGAACCTGAAATCTTTGGAGGTGACCATTCAGTCCACTATATTTAGTAGCAAATATAAGGAAAAGAAACCTAACTAAACAATTCTAATTCCTTTCTTATTTTCCTTTATTGCTTCATTCCTGTCTTCAACAAGTATTTATAAATAACCTGTTATAAAATGGATACTCTTTAAATCTAGGTATATAAAAGTGAATAATTAATATTAATAATATATAATAATAACAAAACAAGATGCTTGACTGAAGGAAGCGTCTTCTACTGCAACAATAGAGGCCCAGTAAGTGATTATGTAAATGAAATCAGCAAAACAGGTGATAAATACTGTAATGTGTGATCAAAAATATCAAGGGATATAAGAGTGCTACTTATTATTTTATTTTTCTAGGAAAAGACCTTCCTGATTGGATGTCACTTTAGTTATTACCAGAAGGGTGAGAGAAACTGGTGCTGCAAAGAACCAAGGAAAGAACTACAGAAGCCGTGATACCAGTCTTGAAAATCAGGATCAGGTCCTTGTTCCCAGGTGATGAAGATTAAACACTCAAGAAACGCTGGGACAAGAGTAGAAAATAAATTTTATTTAAGAAACAGAACAGAGGGTGGTGGAGGGAGGGAGGGAGACTCCTCTGGAGAAGAGAGGACTCAGAGCTGGTGCCTGTGGACATGGGTGTGTCTTTGCCCCTTTATGAATTTAGTTCTCCTTTCTTCTCATGCCTAGGTGACCAAAAGGCAAAAGGAAAAGAGCTGTCCAGAGGGTTAGTGCTTATGTTGGAAAGTGTGATTCTTCCCCTCCCCTAGAGGTGTTAGCAACCTGCTGATGGGGAAGTGCTATCTACCTATTTCCTTTGCTTTGATAATCAGCTACCTGTCCTTTGCCCTGTCTCAGCAGTACATGAAAATCTGGCAAAGCCATGAAGGTAGAGCTTCCTATGTCCATATCATTTCTCACTGTTTTGGACAAATTCCTTTATTGTCTTTGGAAATAATAACAACAAAAATCCAAGACTCAAATTAAATATTTTGAAATTGAAATTCTATTTTCATTTGTATGCAATGGGAAAAGATACTTGATTTCCCCCTTCTGCTAAATCCAGTCAACTAGTATAATGTGGTGAATTTTAATGTGACAGTATGAGGCAGCAAATAGATGAGGATGGTGAAAACAGGAGGTTAAGTGAATAATTCTATACAACAAAAGGAGTGTGCTGTGCTTACTCCCCACATGCTTTCCTTGCCAAAAAGCAATCTGCCTGTAGCCCCATCTGGCCTGAGGGGACAGGAAATGTCACATTTCTCAACAAAGTAAGAAAGAGTAAGAAGTGGAAGTCCTGGCAGTCAGTGTAGATAATGAATGATGGGGATCTAGAGAGGAGATTGGCTGTTTATCACTGGGTTGCTAATAGCTAACCTCAAGGATCACAGTTCCCAGCACAAGGAGTTGGTAGCAATTACCCACTCTGCTGTTCCTTTCTGCCCTTAGGCATGTACTGGGAGAAGAAAGAGAGAAGGTTGAGGGTTCAGGGGTCTATAAAAGAGCAAGACACACCCACACCAATGGGCACCCAGCTCTGGGCCCCATTTCAGAGAAGTCTGTCTCTGTCCCTCTCTTAGGTAAAACTTACTTTCAACTCTTGCCTCAGTGTTTCTGGTGTGGTTAATCTTCAACACTGAGGAAATGAGGAGGACCCTTTCCTGGTCTCTAAGACTGATATAAATAACACATGTCTAAAATGTGTAAATATAATAATAAGAGATATATTTTTTGAATCTTAAAAGTGGCTATACAGCAGTCATTGATAATGGGAAGAATTAGAGAATCTTTATTGCAAAACAAGGAGAGCTTACACAGTACTTATAAAAACACTTGGAGTCCTATCATTTCTGTGTATGTATGTATGTGTATATATACACTTTTTAAAAAATTAATTCATGGAGATGATGAGAGTCTTCATGCCTGTAAGAAAAAATAGCAAGGTCACTTATTGAACAAAAATAAATTTGAGGTGAGAAAAGGTGAATTTAGCTGGAGGATACTGAAAAGAAAGAAAATAAATTATGAAACATAATCAATAGATGAAGGGCAGGAGGTCATTAACCTCTGGCAATGCTGATTTTTTTTGTGTGTGTGAATTTCAAATAGAGAATATGTAAAGACTCTTTTGAAGTGTATGCCTTCTAAGTATTATAGAAGTTAAAATATTGCAGAGAATATTCAGAAACAAGGAAGGCCCAATTTTCAACTGAATATCTTTGCCTAGAAATATTCCAAGAAATACTCTGAGCTTCTGAATCTAAGAGCTTTGATGACTTTGTTCAGGCATGTGAGGTTGTAGTAGCATTAAAAAAAAAAAAAAAAAAAAAAAAAAACCTTCCAAAAAAATGGGGTTAAAAAGCAGCACCATGGTTCCATCCCCTGTGTTCCTATTTGCATTTGATCTCTGAACAGCAGGGGACTATGTGATTCAAGGAAGTACTTCTGTCATCAGTCTTACTGGCCCATTTACCATAGTACACCAAGAAAAGATTGTAGCATTTAACATAAAAAGAGATTCTCTCTGTATAATTTTAACAGAAAAGGTTTATTTCCAGAAGTTTGAATGTGCAAAGCAATTGTAACCATTAAGAAAGGCATATCTGTTCTCATTTGGAAAAAACATTGTGTTTTAAATACATGGATTAAAAAGATAAGCACAGTTAAAATGCAGGAGTCTTTTCCCCCCTTTTCCAGAGATGTGTGTGTTTTGATTTTTAGTACTGTTATTTTAGAGAGAAATTAATTTTCAGAATATAGGATGTAATTGCATTGGTAAGAGTGAGTATGGGAACTCACTCCACACTTCTACATTCTTCTTTTTTTATTCTTCAAGCATCAGAATGATACCTCCTGAACAGTTTAGAAATTTTCTCTTCCTTTTTTTTTTTTTTTTGAGATTTTTGAAGAGTCACTATCCTTTCCCTAAGATTGCTTCCAAATTCTCAGTTCTATAGCTGCTCAAGAAAAAATAAAAATGTTTGCTGATGGAACACTTTCACTTTTTACAGAAAGTTACCAGTGGGAATGTCCCAGGCAGAGTGAAGGCTGGATATTTCAGAACCAGCAGCATGAAATTTTCTGACTTCATTCACAATATACAGAAATAATAATGGCAAATAATTTTTAAAATTTCTATTTTTCTCTTTCTCCATAATTCAAAGAATCAGAGTATGGATTATAGTCTATTTAAGCTTGATCAGGATTACGTAGGGAACCTCTCACTTTGAAGAATATTCATTACTTCATCATGCACTAATTGAAAATATCAGCAACTATATTTAAAATTGTGTGGAGGATATGACTCAACTACAGTATACTTAGAAGTGTTAAATGATGTGATGAAATATAACAATTTTTGATCCTTACTAAAATATTGTTTGAGTTATTTTTCCTAATAAATTATTTCCATGTAGATAGATCTTAAATCATACTTTGTAATCAAAGTTTGATTCATTATGTATACATTTGTCATTTTCCTGGTTTGTTAGTTAATTTTTATATGCTATTTAACAAGCATTTAATTAATACCATTTTAATTTTTATATACCATTTTATAATCTACAATTTGTATATATATATATTCATATATTCATATTGAATGAATTTATACATAATGTTTCACTGATACTAAAAAGTATATGTTTATTCCACCTTTGTTAGTAGATACAGGGATGATTATTTTGATATATGTATCTTTCTTTTAAGTATTATTTCAACCTAAAGAGCTACTGTTCCCTAAATGACAGAAGTACTTTGTGAAGCTAGGGCAAGGGTAATGTTTAGTACTCTATATATTTGTAGGACAGCATTTGACTTTGAATATTATACAAACCTTTTTATAAATTATATAGCCAAATAAGATTCCATGAACATCTAAGTCTCACTGCTATGGAATACAGAAGAAAAATAATAGGTTTTTGGAGGTAAACATGAAAGTAGAAGAGTTTGGGTAGCATCTTTCATCTCTGACTTGCAGGGTGACCTGGTCACTCCACTAATCTTTCAGACTTCCCTATGTGAAGGGTAGTATAAGACACACCTCAGCATAAGTAGAGGAGTTCTCATTAGGTTGGAGCAGCAGAGGTGGCTAGTTTTCTTCCCTCAGTATCTATTTTCAATTCTCTCAGGAATAAAAGGATGGAGTTATCCACAAAGCCACCCTGAAGAAAAATTGTAATTCCCAACTTCCTTTTCAGTAAGAGGAAGCATGGTAATTAAGTCCTGGCCAATGGTACACAAAACAAATGGAAGCATTTTTAAAGCATGTTCCTTTCCTTCCCACTATCCTTCTTTTGAACCATGAGGTAGGCCCCTGAAGATGGCAGAAGAACCTTGGGATTTGGTAATTCTGGGACCATCAGATCAACTCTGAGTTGCCAATGTTTACTTTTCATGGAGATAAATCACTTCACATGTACTATTTCGCATATACTATGTCTTGACAAAGCCATGCTTATTTTGGGTTTTTAGGTTACATATTCTCAGTCCTAATCCTAATGCAAAAGGCAATGATTTTGTAAATATTCACTTTTTTGTTATGTTTTATAAGAACCGTTTTCAAAGTTACCCTGTAAAGAAAGACTACAATAAAATAAATTATTCTTGAAAAGGCAATTAAGAAAAGAAATTATAATTATTCAGAAGCACTAATGTGAATTTATTAGAAATGATAATCAAAATTAAACTCACAGAGGTGGTCTAAAGCATACAATTGGCTTGCAGGCCTCCATAGTTTCTTTTTCTGAATTCTTTTCCTCCATTTGACTTGTAAATGTGATGTATCAGGGCTCTGGCATGAGACCTCTTAAGTCATAAACTTTAATCTAATGGCTTAGAGAATCCTGTTATTTTAAATGTTATCTCCAGACTTGATAAATGTCATTTAAATCTATTATACATAACTGCCTACAAGAAATCTCCACCTGATGTCTAATAGGTTTCAAATAATTTTTCACCTAAGTGATCTCTTTTTCCAATCCTCCCCATTTCTGGAAGTAGCACCACTATCATCTTTGTTAAGAAAGGCATCTGTAAGATGTCCTTAACTTCCTTCTGCTCACATGCTCTGTGGTAGTCACTGAGGGTAACCTACCCAATAGTCCACCCCTCTTATGGCTCCTGGCTCTCCAATGGCATCTCCCACAAGAAAAGGTAAGAATACTTCTGCTTCCTTGTTATTACGGAATATGGATGAGTTTCAGTCATGGCCACTGATTTCTGCAAGGAAGTGTTCACTGGAGTTTTTGGAGGAAAAAAAAAATTTTTCTTTTAAAAAGGGAGCACCTAAGGAGAAGAGAGATTATCCCTTTCTCTATGTTCTGTAAATTGTTATGTACACATGTGATGGATGTACATATATCAGCCATCTGTGGCCATGAGGAAATATGCTGAACAACCAAGCCAATAATTTAGATATTTGCAGATAGAAAAACACAGAACAATCTCTATTGTATTTTAGACTCTAAAAATTGTATTAAATACTCTATTGTATTTTAAACTCTAAAAATTTATTTTTCCTTATTTCTTTATTACAGAGGTTATTAAGTCTTTCAATTAGACACTTTATGGCTTGCATTTGAAATTATCTTAACTCATAGACATGCTTCACCTAGCCTATCTATATATCTTTTAGAATCTGGGTGAAAGTAATTCTGCTAATTTCTCTTCATCTCCTCCAATTTGCTAGATGAGCTTGCAGTTATCTCTGGCTGGGAATACCACAACAGTCTGCTACATGTTTCACCTGCATCTATTCTTACTCCCATTCAAGTCACCACACCACAGTTAGAAACAGTCTTATAAAGACAGAGATAATTATGTCCCCTTTCTGCTTAAAATCCCACTGCACTTAATAAAAATATCTAAACTGCTTATTACATTGAGAGCCTTTATAATTTTATTTTGCCTACTTCTATCTGACTATTCACTATGCTTTAACCATACTGTACATTTCTAGTTTCAAAAATATATTAAGATGTTCCCTTAGTGCTTTTTCATTAACATAACCACAGCTTTTCTCACTTGACCTAATGACTATTTATATTGAGATCCATTGTACCTCAAATGAAAATGACCTCCTTGAGGAAATGTTATGTCATAATGTGATTTAAATTATCCATCCAATCACTTCTTTCATAACACTCAGTTGAGTATTATTCATTACTGTATATTTTATAATGAATATTATATATTTTTATTATACTTTGAGGAGAAAACTGGGGTATATTGATTTCATGCTGTAGTGAAACAACTAGAATGTTATTGGACTCAACACAGGCTTTCAGTCTTTATTTGTAGTTATGAAAAAGTGCTATGTCTATAGTCATTAATCTTAGTTACATTTTATCTCCACATTAATAAACTCCCTGCTTTTTGTGCTTGGTATGAATTTTATCCAGAGGTCATCACATTTGAATATGTTGAATAAATTAAATTTGTAAACCTATAAAACACAATGTCTGGAGTATGGTACAACATCTTGTGGATTTTATAGAAGTCTACCTAATTACAAATACAGTTTTTCAAGGAGCACCTTATACTTTGGTTCTACCCGTTCTCAAATTGAAAACTGATTTTTTTTTCTATAGACTTTTGTTTGTTTGTTTGTTTCTCAATCCCTCCCATCAAATTAGTGTAAGAAAATTGATAATTTTAGATTATTGCTTGGGGAAATAGTTTTCTTCTTTCTAGATTTTTAAGAGATTATTGAACCTAAGTTATAAAAATTTAAAAGGATATTTTTACACTGTTTTTTATATTCTAAACATTTTTTAATAAAGACATTGAATCACAGTGGATATATTGTAAGAATACACTTAGTTTACTTGGTATCAAAGTGTGGTTCTAATAAGGTACCATGGACTTCATTTAATGACCAAGGCCTCTAAAATCATAATTTGATTTCTTTAATAGTAATAAAATATTAGGTATTTTATAGCAATCCTTGAAAATTGGAAACATGAATTTAGGTTTTAGTGTGTTACCTCTTAATTCAAGTTTTCTTGAGATACAATCCATTTCTTATAGTTTCTGTGCTTTGTAGAAATATGACACATTAAAAGTGTTCAGAAAACTTTATTCAAACTATACTATGGTTCTTATGATCTTCCCAATGGTAGAGATTGTTTTTTTTTTTTTTTTTTTTTTCCAAAACAGAAAGAACAAGGAAGATATTGTGTTATGGGGAGCCGCTTCAGAAAAAGAGCACTCTAAGTCCGAATTTAAATCAAAGAGAGCTTTATTTACCTGGCCAAGAACTGTCAACCACCCATAGAGACTGAAGCTCTGTGGGAGAACAGCGGCTTCCTGGTCTGTTCCTTGAGAATTTATGGACAAAAACTACAACTCAGTGGCTTGTTTAGCATCATGTAAGCAAGCCAATCACAGAAATTTAAAATAGTAATTAGAGGGACCTGTGGGCTCTAAACAGGACTGGAATTTTCCAGTTAGCAAGCAAGCAGTACAGAAGCTAGAAAAAAGCAATTAGCTTTACAATTCAGTCAACCACATTCCTGGGTTCAAGCAGGTGCTAGACAACTGTATCCTGAGTTTGAGCAAGGTCTGCCAGGGTGAGAATCTATTTCAAAGTCACGTAGATCCACAAATGCACTCAAACCCAGGATGGAGCTCACCATGACCTCCGCTGCATCCTGAGTAGGATACAATTTGTGGGGTACAAAGTACAGAAAAACAATTTTTATAAGAAAACCACTTTCATTTTAGTTTCTCAGAAACAGCTCTTATAACAGTTTTTTTTTTTTTTTTTTTTTTAATAGAAGGCAGCAAAATGGAGTCTTAGGGCTATCTATGACAGTTCTTGCTTTATAATTGTCATATCTCACTTATCAAAATCTTATATCTATAATCTGTATTATTTTCCTAATCTATAACCTATAACTTACACTCTTATTGATTGTATTTATAAGTTCACATCACAACAATTGGAATGTGGTAGAGTGGAGAGCACTAGAAATTTGTCTCTCCACCTAGACTAGACATAGCAGTTATGCTGGCATACTCTGTCTGATTTTTACTATCTTGGAACTCTAGGGCCACATGATAAATTTGCTAGTCCCATAAGAAAGTTTGAATGGTAAATTATGGTTAATTTCAGTCCATATAAGCTTTTAATACTTTAGCATCTACCAAACTCCCACCTCCAGCTTCTTGGCAAGGAATTTGGTTTTCTACAGCAGTGTAGGTACAGCTTGGGAAGCCACAGGTGAAAGGATTCTGTTCTCCCAGTATTGATGATCTGTTTGATGCTCTGAACATAGAAATTCAGAAAAAAAGAGGTAGGTTACCATTGTTGGACCTCTCTCTATTTCCTCTTCCTCTCATTCCAAAGTGATTTTCATGGACTTTAAAGGGCTGATGTTCTTTTTTACCTCTGTCTTCATTTTTATCTATTTACCTTTCTGGTAGCCAGACATCAATGATTAGGACACTGAAAATAATTTCACAAAATAAAAAAATAGAAAATGGTCACACATGAGAGGGGATAGGCTTACAAAGACCCAAGAAGACATTGAGACCCCAAGAAACCAGGCTAATCTCCATCACAGAGACAGTCTACACCATTAAAATTAAAAAAAAAATGAAAACAAACAAACAAAAAACCCTAAAACAAAATGCAGTCAACCCAACAGAAGTCACCTAATCTGATTCTATTACATTTAGATGTCTAGTTTTTTTTAAAAAAAAAAATCAGAAGAAATTTCCTCCTCAAAAGAAATTATAGTTTAAAGAAAAAATATCTATAGAAAATGTCCCCGAAAAATACCAGATACTATTTTTCTTGACAAAACATTTAAAACAACTTTCAAAATTACTAAAGGAATTGAAATAAGAATTTAAGAATGACATATAATATCTGTATAAACAAAATAGAAATATCACAACGACACAGAAAACCTGAAAGGAAAAATTTAAAAAATTCTGAAATTCAAAAGTAACAAAGATAGGACAATGGAAATCATGGAACCTGAAAGTCTGAAGAACCAATACGAAATAGATTGATGAAAAGTGAACAGAGACTAAGGTTCCTGTGTATAACCATCAAGTAGTCCAAAATACATACCGTGAGAGTCCCAGAAGAATCAGAGAGAAAGGAGCAGAAGGAATATTTGAGGAAATAATGGCCGAGAACTTTCAAAATTTGAAAAAGACACAATACAAATCACCAGGAAGCTTAAATTACTCAAATAAAATAGAGAAATTCACACTGAAACATTGTAATCAAGCTTTCATAAGTAATAGGCAAGGACAGAATTTTAAAAGCAGCAAGAGAGAAGGAACTTGTTCCACCCAAGAGATCATCAGGATTTTTCAGGAGATTTTTCATCAGAAACTTGAAGGACAGAAGTCAGTGAGAGGACATATTTAAAAGACTAAAAGGAAGGAATGTCAACATAGAATAATCCTGAAAGCAAAATTTTCTTTCAGAAGTGAGGAAAAAATTAAAATATTATCAGATAAACCAAAGTTGAGGATGTTCATTATCACTAGCAACCTCCTTCAAGAAATGTTCCCAGAGAATCCTGCAGGGAGAAGGATATTAATTTATATATCATAAAAGAATGACTATATTAAGAAAATATAACTTTCCATATTTTTACACCTAACATCACTTCATCAAAATATAGAAAGCCAAAACTGACAGAACTGAAAGGAAAAGTATACACTTCTGGAGTAATTCTTGGGGAATTCCATATTTCATTTGCAATAATGGATAGAACAAGTATAAGTAAGAAAGTAGAGGATTTAAAAATAAACCAACTAGATCTATCAGACATGTGTGGAAATGCTGTCCAATAGCAACAGCATATTCTTTATTTTTGAGTATACATGAGACATTTTCCAAGATAGGCCATTTGTTAGGCCATAATAGTCTCAATAGATTTTTTTAAAATAAATATATATAAGTATCTGACCATAACAAGGAGAAATTAGTAGCAATAACATAAGTAACACTGAAAAATTCACAAATTTGTTTAAATCACATACTAACTCTTAATGAGCAGATCAAGGAAGAATCACACAGGAAATTAGAAACTACTCAGAGATGAATGAATATGAAAACAATATATCAAAACTTATGGAAACCATAGCTCTGATAGAAGGGATATTTATGACAATTATATTAAAAATAGAAAAAAATGGGGGCTAGGGATGTGGCTCAAGCGGTAGCGCGCTTGCCTGGCATGCGTGCGGCCCGGGTTCGATCCTCAGCACCACATACCAACAAAGACGTTGTGTCCGCCAAGAACTAAAAAATAAATATTAAAAAAAATTCTCTCTCTCTCTCACTCTGTCTCCTCTCTCACTCTCTCTCCTCTCTTACTCTCTCTTTTAAAAAAAATAGAAAAAAATGTTTAAAAAACCATATAAATTTACAACCCAAGGAAATGGGAAATGAAGAAAATATTAGAAGGAAATAATAAAAGTAACCCAGAAATATATGGAGTAGAGAAAAGTAAAACAACGGAGAAAATGAATAAAACCCAAAATTTGTTCTATAACAATATAAAGAAAATTGACAAATCTTTATCTATATTGACCCAGGAAAAATAAAGAAAACTTGAGTTATTAAAATAAGAAATGAAAATGAGAACATTACTACCAACTCTACAGAAATAAAAAAAAAAAGAATGGTAAGACAGTACAATCATACTCAAATTTACTTATGGAAATCATGACACACATTTCTCAAAAATGGATATATCATATATAAATTGTTACTAATAATATCATGTTTATTAAATGCAAATAATCTAAGATTTAATTTTTTATTTTATTGGATCTTTTTAGTTATACCTGACACCTGACAATAGAGTTAATTTTTATATAGTTAAACAAGCATAGAATATATTATTATAATTAGGATACCAGTCTTGTGGATATACACAATGGTGATATTCACTATGGTATATTCATCATATATGTACATAGGAAAGTTACATCAAATTCATTCCACTATCTTGCTTTTTCCTGTCCTCCTTCCTTCCCCTTTGTCTAATCCATTGAACTTCTACTCTTCCTCTCCCCTTTTGCCTTACTGTGGATTAGCCTGAGTATACCAGCAAAAACATTTCAGCTTTGGTTTTGGGGTTTGGCTTATTTCACTTAGCATAATAGTGTCCAGATCCATCCATTTACTAGCAAATATCATAAAGTGATTCTTCTTAAGGCTGAGTAATATTCCACTGTATGTGTGTGTGTGTGTCTCATATTTTCTTTATCCATTCATCTCTTGAAGGGCATCCAATTTGGTTCCATAGCTTAGCTATTGTGAATTGTGCTGCTATAAACATTGATGTGGCTGTATCACTGTAGTACACTGATTTTAATTCCTTTGGATATATACTTAGGATTGGGAGAACTGAGTCAAATGGTGGTTTCATTCCAACATTTTTGAGGAATCTCCAAACTGCTTACCAGAGTGGTTGCACCAGTTTGAAGTCCTATCAACACAGATGAGTGTACCCCTTTCCCCCACATCCTCACCATTATTTATTATTACTTGTATTTTTGATATTTGCCATTTTGGTTGGATTGAGATGAAATCTCAGTGTTACACAATGTGTATGTGATATTTTATAAATCAAATATCAAAAGGGTAACCAATTTTTTTCCATATGTGTAGTAAAGAATTGAATGAAAGTTTGAACATTCTCTCAAAGAGGAAATGATAAAAAAATATTACAAATCCATCAGCAGTGTATGATACTAAACACAGATTTTCAAAAATGGGGAATCATACTGCCTGTGGTGGTGCACAGCTATAGTCTCAGCTACTTTTCATGGTGAGATGGGAGGATCTATTGAGCCCATGAGTTCAAGACTATTCTATGTAACATAGTAAGAATGGATCTCAAAAATTAAAAAATTCACCAGCACAGTCGCATAAGCCAGTAGTCCCAGTGGATTGGGAGCCTGAAGCAGGAGGACCTCAAATTCGAAGCCAGCCACAGCAATTTAGTGAGGTGTTAAGCAACTTAGTGAGACTGTCTCTAAATAAAATATTTTAAAAGGCCTGGGGATATGGCTTAGTGCTTAAGTCCCCTGGCTTCAATCCCCGGTACCACACACACAAAAAAATAATAATTGTTATAAATTAGTTAGTAAATATATATGTGTAGACAGAGCTAAAGCAGAAATTAGAAGACTATTTAGAATTTTAGACACTTTGAAAAGCAGCATGTAAATGAAATAATCATCCAATTCAGTAAAGGAGAGCAACAGGAGTAAACTGAAGCACTAGAAAGAATAAAACAAATAAACAATCAAACAACAACAAAAAACAGTGGAAGAATAACTAAATATTTCTAATTAAATATTAGAAAAAGTAACAAATTTAAAAATGTTACTTGAAAGGTTATATATCATCTAGCAATACATGTGTATGCAGATTTTGCAGAGCTGATCAGAGAACATACAAGGATCTTAGAATCTCCTATAGTTCAACTGTTTTTGGATAAATAATCTATGTTCTAAAACATGGATTCAAATTTCAGAGCTGCATATACAAATGAACCATTTTTAACCATCTAATAATGGTGAAGATAATCCATTCCTTTAAAAACTATTAAAGAAGCTTTTCTAATAATGCCTATTGAGTAATATATAACTAAAATATTTCATGTTTGCTACAAAGCATGGGGGTAACTTCTGTAATTTCCAATTGTCTTCTTTCGTATTCAAATAGCACTTTCCAGTATGTTTATGATTATAAATTTAATCAAAAGTACACCCCTGTTATAAAATAACTTACATGGAGAAAAAGAAGTACTTCTAAGTATATAGAGTTAAGCATTTTTTGTTCTACAGTTCTTTTTTACAAAGCAATTGAAATTCATTTAGGATCCCACTATCAAACTTTCACTTTTCAATCAGGCAGATATTTTTTTCTTTTAATTTTCTTTTTTTTCCTTTGTAGTTGTAGATGGAAAGAATGCCTTTATTTTATTTGTTAATTGTTATGTTGTGCTGAGGATGGAACCCAGTGCCTCATGAATGCTAGGCAAGTGCTTTGCCACTGAGCTACAGACCCAGACCCAGGTAGTTATTTTTATTTTTAAATAGCTTTTTTATTTTCAAATAGTTTTTTATAAGGCAACTGGAAAATATATTAAAGCAGTATAGAGTCCTATCCCTTATTAGCATAGGATTAACTTTCAAAGAATGAAAGTGATTTAGCAAACTGATCTATTTTCACTCAGGAAAAAATTACCCTGTAAAATAATAGTGTACAAAATAATTAATAAGTGCATACTTAAAACTGGCATTTGTTCATTTAATGTCCACAAAATATGTAAAATTAAATCCAAGAAAGGAAATAATAAAAGGGGAGTTTGAGTGGCTTAAAAAGGAAAAAATATCTTGTCTATTCTTTGATTTATCATCGATACTTATGGAAATATAACTTTTCCCCCACTTACTTACATGAGTCTTTATATTTCTGAATTTCAGAAATCAGAAAATTAAATGCCTGAAATACTGAATTCCTTACATTTAGATACCACAGATATCTCTGGGTTATTCCTTTTCCTCAAAGACTTACATTAATTGAAGTAGAACCTCACTCTTGTAGCCTAGGGCTGTTCAAAGCCCTCTCTGTGATTTTTGCTCTTCATTCCTTACTTTTTTAAAGTTGTTCAGCTCTCTCTGTATCTAATATCCCAACCCACTTAATTAAACTCAGGTGATCCTTTCATATTTCTCAATATATTTTTTCAATGGTACAATATTCTACATTGCATTCTTGATTGAACTGTATATTGGAGGAAGCCGACAAGAAAAATCACATTACATACCCAAAACTCTTTCCTGTCTATAGGAATCATTCTCATTTTTACTATGTGAGACTGCTCAACTTCCAGTCTACATAGTAATAAAGACTGTGATCTCTACACTTGACCCTCTTTGCTATGTTTAACCTATTGGAAGTGTAGTTCTATCTTTTGTTGCTTTTTATTTCGAATTTGATAGTGTGTAGTCCTGATATATGTGTAATTGTGTGTGTGTGCATGTGCGTGTGTGTGCACATATTGTTTTGAGTTGCAGGAGCAGACATGAAATTTAAATTAATTTTACTTTTCAGACTTCAGGACACTTTTTCATCAGTGTGTTAAGACTTGTTCAACACACTACACCGTGGTACAGTGCATTTAGTGTTTTTTTTTTTTTCTTTTTTCGGTCTACTTTACTTTTATTATTTTCCCATGTGCTTCAAATTTCTCCCCTTTTTCTCTTCTCATAGAAACCTCCTAATCTGTTTGATTTATGCCATTAGATGTGAGGTATCTTTGAAAATTATATGGGATATGGCAAATATATGTCTTATTTAAATAACCTGTATCATGGTACATATTATTTTCTATTTCCTGTTATAAAAAAAGAGTCAAAACTGTTTTTTTAATGATCTACCCAAATTGCTCTGTGTATCTATCATAGTTCATCAAGTTGTGGCATTGAATGTCACAAGATGCCTTGCCGCATTTTACTTTATCTTTTTCACTCTAATGTAAACTGAATAACTACATTCCCTCCCCTCATCCTATATAGTGTCAGAAATACATGGCTTTATGAGAGATTTTGTGGGGGTTACATAACCACAAGCCAGAATATTTGTTCCTGGATTGCATACTTACTTATTTTCTAAGTATTATCATCATCTTGCAGCCCAAATGGCATCAAGTACTGACATGCCCCGAGAGAAACATGAGAACTCCCATTTCTATATTCTAGGTAGTATAATCAACTTTATTTACTTTGGTCAAAAGAGTATAAAATGTCCGATGTAATGGTTTGGATGTGAAGTGTCCAAAAGCTCACATGTGAGAAGGTTCAGAGGAGAAATGATTGGGTTACAAGTGTCTTAACCCAATTAGTGATTTAATCCCCTGATAGGAATTAACTGAGTAGTAACTAAAGTCCTGGGGTGTTGCTAGAGTTGAGAATGGGCACATGGCTTTGGGTATATGTTTATGTCTGGCAAGTGAAATCTCTCTTTTTGCTTCCTGATCTCATGTGAGCTGCTTCCCTGTGCCACACACTGCACCATGATATTCAGCCTCATCTTAAACTCCAAGGAATGGAGCTGGCCTTCTATGGACTAAGACCTCTGAAATGGTGAGACTTCAAACAAACTTTTCCTCTTTTAAGGTTGTTCTGTCAGATCTTTAAGTCATAGCAGTGAAAAAGTTGACTAAAACACCATATTATTGTTGAAGTTTGTATATTTCTAATTACTAAAGAGATCGTACTTATTTTCATACACTTACAAACATTACATGTATTGCCTAGGCAAATTCTTTTTTGTAATTTTCTTTTAAATTTCTTATATTCTCTTGTTAAATTTATATTAAATTATTAATATTTGTCAAGGATGGCTGCTGAAATATCTTTTTCCAGTGTGCTAACCTTTTTTGTATTTAATTTGCTTGTGGTTTCTATTGCAGAGAAGAAATACCTTACTCTTCTATTTCTGATGTTTTAAGTTTTTCATGTGTGAGAAAGATTATTTGGCTGAATAATTTCTTCGAGTTAAAAGAGATTTTTTTTTTGTGGGATAAAAAAATTTCAAGTGAGTTAGAGGGAAAAAAAGTCTTCTCATTGAATATATTTCCTTACACCATTTAAATTTATAATTAATGCCTTTACCCTACTGGATGTTATTGGTTAATCATTTGTTCATAATTTTTCAGTAAACTCTCTTAATAATTATGAGTTCCATAAAAGTTCAGGTTTAATGATAATTAGACATTGAATTTAAACATCTCAAACCAGTTGTATGTATAGCTTATATTATAAGTATGTATAACTTATCCAAAATATTAGTTGGCATTTAGCATATGCCCTGGCTCTGGATACTGCAGTGGTGACATCTCTGGCTACTTGAAAACCAGAAGACACAAGTTAGCTGAAAAAGTGTCAGTTCTATTTCACAAGATAATAAGTATTTAAAACACTGTGCCTGAAAATGCAAATTTGACAGGGACAGTTGCAGAAAGTTTATTTACATAGTACTGTATAAACTATGACTTCACAATTATATCAAATGACTACTGTGATAAATTAATTTGGTTCAGTTTTGATACCAAAGTTGAATGTGTGTGTGTGTGTGTGTGTGTGTGTTTCCACTTCTAAGTGTGATGATAACTGCTGATGTGTTAGATCCATTAATAGGAGAATTTTACAAGCAGTTACATGGTTTCAGTAAATCAGTGTCATCATATACTTAAACATAAAAGAAGTTAATTCTAATAATGGATCATTTATTGCATCCAACCTATGAATCAAGGAAAAAAAATTTAAAAATTCTGTCAGAGATATCTGACATTTTTGTGATTGAGATTTTACATTTCATTATGGTGTTTAAGGTTAAATATAAAACTACTTTTTATAATAATACAAATATAAATTTGGGGGGAGAAAAATTTCATTGTATAACTATCCTTGCTAACTTAAGATGCCTCTGACCAAAATGTTCTTGGAATTTTAGTACACCACATAAATTATAATCACATCTGAATAAGCAGTAATGTTCTTCTACCAATCAAAACATATTCTAGCAGCAAATTATATTTTCTTTTATATATATACAGAGTATTACTAAAGATTACATATATAAAATTAGCTCTGTAGTACATATTTTTTCACCTTCTGCTTGTATTAAAGGAACATTTAAACCTTTAAAAATTATCTGTAAATTAAGTTTCCATAGTGACATTGAATTATTTTTTATAGATATAACCTCCAAAATATGCATGCATTTTTTTCAAATTTTGGAAATTTTCAATCAATGTATTCATAACCCAAGAAAGGTCAAATTCAACTTTTCAAGTTTTCTACAAATGATAATTATTGGAATTTAACTTGAAATTAAATCAGTAGAATATCTTTCTTCAAAATCAATATAGGAAATAAGTCATATGATGAAAACTCAAATACTATGAGTTCTTAGTTCAAGCTGCTTTGACAGAATATCACAGACTGGGTGGCTTAAACTGCTGTAATTTATTTCTGAAGGCTAGTAGGTCTAAGTCCAAGGCACCAGGACATCTGGTATCTGATGGGGGCATTTTTATTTTGCAGATGATAAATTTTGTGTCCACACTAATCCCATGGTAAGTGTTACACTCTCATGACTTAATTATCTCCCAAAGAACATATATCCTAATATTATCTCACTGAGGATTATGGCATCAACATTGGTATTTTGAGGTACACAAACATGCAGTCCATAATGGTAATTAAGATTGAATTTTAAAATTTCATTCTTGTTCCTTAGAAAACATCAATTTATGGGATGAACTTTTAAAAACGTCATTTATTTCATTAAAATAGATTCTTTAATGCTGGAGTATATGATGCAATATCTAAATGTGTAAAATACCTAAAATAATCAAAATGCTAGTAAATTATTTGACTAAATTTGTTTTGTCAAAATACTCTGAAGAAAAAACATCCTGAATGAATGGAAAATATTTTTTTCCACAATTATTTTAGCTGAAATGTTTACACATTTCAATACAAAAATATAATAAGCAATAGGCAACAATTATCATATTTTTTCATGGTTTTTCGGAGGCACCTTTCCTTCTGACTGAGGTCCATGTTCCTTCTAGTAGCTCTTTGCTCTGCTTCACTCTGGGTGATCTGTCAGCTTTTGGTATCATGATGTTCCATTTTTAATTTCCTTTTTTTTAGTATTTACAGCCAGAATCTAGAATGAGTTTATGTCTACCTGACATAAGTTTGACATAATTCAAATAAGGAACGAGTTATCTAATTATTTTCTTGGGTCTTTCTGGTATACAGTGATCTCTGACTACTGAAATCAATTCTAATATGAATTCTAGTATTCCTTCTCAGAGGAGTCGTAAATTTTAAACTTATTTCTGATAGTTTTTGGTAATCATACTTTACTCATTTGAGTTCTCCATATTAGATTACACTGATTTAGCTCTTCCATGTGTTGAGGAGACCAAGGAAACCAACATAGCTTGTACTAACAAGCTTCAATTTCTTTCGTAGTACATGTTGGCATTGCGACGTTCTAATGAAGTTGAAGTTTTTAAAATAATGACAAGGGAGTGAAATAGCTAAATTATGAATGTATAAGGGAATCCTCTAGGGGAACAGCAAATATAAATAAAAAAGTAAAGGCAGAGGAAAGAAAAACAATCTAGTCCCGAAAGATAGATCAGTGAACTCCATATGTTAAGAAAATTACCCTATTTGAATGATAGAGATATTCTTTAAAAGATTAATATTAAATAGAAGCTCAGAGATTCCCTAGGACAATATAAACCAGATTAATATATATATTTTCAAATGTACTCCTAGCAGATCAGAAGAGAAAGAAAAAGGCAGTAATAATCCTTGATGAAATATTTGCTGAAAATTTCTCAAATTTGTGAAAACATTAATATCTAGACCCAAGAAGCACAGTGAACCCCACTATGGTCAATACAAAGAATCCACTTATAATCATAAAATAATCAAATTCTTAAAAAGAAAAAGAGAAAAAGAAAAGTTTGAATGTAAGCAAAGAGAACAGAATTAGTCAAACAGGAGCAACAATAAAATTAATGGATGACTTCTCATCAAGAATCATAAAAGTTGGAAGACAATGGGATGACTTATACAAAAGAAAAAAGAAGAAAAATTGGTAACTAAGAAATTTACATTCTGCCATACTATCCTTCAAATTTAAGTCTGATTAAGTCAATTTTAGATGAAGAAATGGTAAGAGAATTATATTCCCCAAGCAATTAACTCTATAAGAAGTGTTAAAGGAAGTTTTCAGTCTGAAAGGACATAGCACCTTAGCCACTCAGGTCTGCAAGTTGATGGAAGGGAGTTTTGGGAAAGTATTTTTGAGATTATAGGCAGATTCTACATTGTGATTGTTGTATTTAAGAAAATGCACACATTTTCAAAACATATTCAAAAATTCCTTACTTAATATTTCATACTGTATAACTTGTTCTTTGATAAATGCTACAATAAGAAAGGTCTTCAGTTGGGTGCAACAGGGCAGAATTCATGACTTGGTCTTACTGTGCGGTAAGAAAATAAGTTTTTTTAAATCATTGTCTACTCCATTATATTTCCTATACCTCCTGACAGAATTTATATTGGAGCAAGGAATATATTTAATAATGTCAATAAATAGAGTCTAGTACAGTTATAAATGATATACTAAAAAGTACTTGAATAAGTGACACTTCTTCTGGGTATGATAATTCCAATTTAAAATCATTTTGACTAGAGGGTTTGACAATGATAATTTTGTAATCATCTTTTAGAGACATTGAAAGCATAGTTTTTCAGTTGCTCCACTCATGGATTTAAAAAAAAAACAAAACAAAGTTTGGATAGAATTCTCATTTTTTTTTTAAAACAGAAAGCTAAAATATTTAGCTTTAAAACTTATTTTGAATTTGTAACAATCCTAGTAAAGCAAGAAGAATTAAAAAAGCTAAATCCTAAGATTTACATGTGGGATGGAGTAAGAAAAAGTAAAAATTGTTCTAGGCTTTAATGAATCCAAATTTGCATTGAGGTAAAAATTAATATAAAGAAAAATATAGAGAGACAATAAAGAAGAAATTTAAAAGTTGATATTAACAATTTTTAATTTGTTATAATTCAATGTTTTGTATCTCATCTGTGTTTAAAAAAAGGTTGAAGCATTTAAAGTGATATTAGACAGTAAAAGTTTTAAATGTTAATGGTATAATCAATATATGTTTTAAAAATCCAATTTCTTTAAAACTCTAATTTTTATTCATTAGTTCTATTTAGAAAAACAATTTTGGGGATTGTTATTAGATTAGGCAGTGAGTAAAAACAAATGATATTGACAGAATAGTGATAGTGAAAGAACTAATAATAATTGTTCTTCATGCACCAAAGTATTTTGGGGAAAACATAACATCTAAAACAAAGAGACTTTCTCTCTTTAACAAATAGTAACTAGTACAAATAAAACTTGGAAGCTGCCCTGCTTTTGTTCTCCTGTATTATACTAACCATTTTGGTTATACTGTGTTTCAGGATATAAAAGGGATCCACAAAGATAAATATAAAGGTGCTAATGTTAGCACAGCTTGATTGATTTGCCTTCTTTTGAAGCTCATTCAATTCCAAGACTCTTTGCAAATTCCCCATGATAAGTTCTTTAAGTTTGAGATCCTTTTCTGGAGAATTCGAAGGGGCAATGTCTGATAAAACTTTTAAAATTCATTCCTGCTTTTTACTAAATGACAAAGGCAACAGTTATATACTTACTATTTTTACACATAGCAAACCAGTGAATGGCAGCAAATAGACCAAACACACAAAATGCAAACAATGTGCAGGGGTAAAACACCTAACCTAGAATTACAATTGTGTTCAGACACAGAAACTTTAAAAACCTTTTAGATGCTTGGACTGGGAGTGTCCCTCAGTAGTAGAACCCTTGCATAGGATACATGAGAACCTGGATTCATTCCCAGTATGACAAAAACAAAAAACAAACAAACAAAAAACTTTTATACATCAAAGTCCAAACAATTTCATATAATGATAACAATAATATTTTACTTTGTTTTGTTTTAGTACTAAACACTGTGAAAGGTCATATGTATAATTAACTTCTTCAGTCTTTGCGTCTGGCCTGTGACTGACCATTTTCATAAATGCAGAATTAGATGGCATGCTCAAGTGACAAAGACATTTCATTAGGCCAAAGTATATCAGAATTAAGATTGAGATAAATTGCCAAAGGATCATAGCTTATTCATTTTTTAAAAAGCATTTAAATACTACTACTACTACTAGATTAGTCTTATGTAGCAGCAATGATGATAAGAATATTAATAAAATTATTGAGTGTTTGCACACTGAAACATTAAAGAAGTAATGAAAACTTTAATACAGAAATGCTAAAAGAAAGCATTAGTTCTTGTACACACATTTACTGTGGAACTATTTAAAGTAAGTTCTAATTCTTTCTCCTTATTGAGCTCTGGCCGTGAGAATTTGTGTTCAAAGAAAAAAAAAATAATTTGGGTTAAAAAATGTTTACAGACAGAAACTAAGAATGATTATTTACTTGGACTGGATGCCCTCCAAATTGAAAATCAAAAGTATTTAATTAAGACTTGAAACTGCTTTGGATATTATATACAAAAAGCAAATTTTCTTGTATTTTAAGATAAACACATATTGTTTCCTGTCCTGACAACAAAATAAGCAAAGGTAAATATTTTAACTGCGTATATAGGAAAATTTATTGACTTTAGGTTAAGTTACAGATCGGTCAAAATATATAAAAGCAGTTAAAATATTCCCAAGGTAATTTTTCTTTGAGTTGTGATTGTGTTTAGTCATGGCTCTTCCTAGACTGAGTTATGAGCAAAGTCGGAGAAAAAGGGAGCAAGACACAGAAAAGAAAAACAAAGAGATGGGGAGGGATTGGTTGTAAATTGGAGAAAGAGGTGGGGATGGTTAAATGCTTTTAGGTTCCACTTCTTTAGTGAAAGGTATATTTGTTCAGGTATGGAGATGGGGAGCAGAGACCCGGAGGGACTATTGAGGAACTATTTTGAAAGTGTAGAGAGTCTATTAACAAAGCCAGTTAAAACCAGGTAGGAAATCTTCTGAATTAGGAGTTTGGAAAAGAAATAAGGGTCTGGTGCATGCACAGGTTATTATCAGATGGGGAGAACCAGCAATAATGTGCTCCAAACTTCATCAAGCTCTGAAGATTCCATAGCATTTTTGTGTACAGCCTGGACTTAGCCAAGTTAAATAGTACTTTAGTGATTTGCTTAAATCCTACTGGTTCTAGTGAAATAGAAATTCAGCTTCCCTGCTTCTTGTTGAAAAAGGAAAAATATGAGGTGAAGGTGGCTCAGGTGAAAGAGTGCTCCAGATGAAGGACTTAAGAGGAAAAGAGGCCAGCTCTTCCAAGAGGCACAATGAAGGTGGAGGAGAAGTCTTTGGGCCTCTTTCTCTTGAGGAAACCAGTGCACTTTCTGGAACATGGAATAGACCTGAGGGGAGACTGGAAGGTAGACTCCAGTGCAGGTGGCACTTTCTCTGAGTAAATTACAGGTACCAACTAACAGGACATAAACAATTAAATCATTTTTATTTTTATTATTATTATTATAGCTAGTTAAACCCCTTGAAAGTGTCATATGCAAGGGCCACTCCTACAAATTCCAATCTGTTAAAACAAGTTACTGAATCCTATGTGCCCAAAGCCTTGCCACCTATTTAGATAACCAATAAATATACAATAACTGCATTAACTTAAATACCTTTTGAATTTTGGGCATTCAACACTTGCCACATAAAAACGAAGTTCTAAGCAAAATCTCACACTTGGTATTCCATTTCATTAACTTTTTTTTAACAGTGCGAGGTCCTACTTATGTTAGGTATTTTATATTTCTGTTTTCTCATACATATTTGGAGATATTGAAATTTCTTTTTTAAGATATTATGCTATGTTATATACTGTCAGGAGATCACATCTAGTTGTAAATTATAAACCTAATTTGAAATAATTGGTCAATTTTTTTCAAAGGAAATTACTAAAGAAGTCTTCTAAAAAGTGCCTGGGAAGGGGTACTGATCTTCACTTCCATTATTCTGCTTAGTGGCTGATTCTACATTTTTATTTGAACTAAATGTACTCTTTCCTACACCCTGCCTACAATACATGAGTCATTTTAAAGATCAGATTCTAAGATTCAAGCAAAAAATGATAATAAGACAAAATTTAATTTCACATGCAGAGCATTTGTGACAAGCTTGAATGGTTGCTTGACTGCTCCTTAGATTATATATTTTTTCTCTCAGGCTCTCATGGCCTATTCTGTGTCTCATAGGAAAAGAGAATGTGTCTCATGGCAAATTTGGGTTTTGGTATTGAATTAAGGGAACCTTGATGTGAATGCTATCTATTGATGTGCTTATTTTCACATCAATCCAGTGTATCAGAAAAGTGGATTCAATTACATTATAATGAAAAATTTAAATTATTTCATTCCTCACTGTGGGTTGCCTGTTTTAACTGCCAATAACTAATAGTTCTACTTCATAGGGGGGATACTTGAATTATACAGTAGAATTCAATAGACCACAAGTTCTGCACTCTAAATCTACCTCTAAATAGGATTTTAAGAAGACAAATTGGTTAAAACCCATCATGCATATTCTTAAAAATGGTCTAGTTTACCAGAATCTATTATGGCCATGAAGTCTATGACAGAGAGCTAGAAGTCCCCCTTATACACCTTTTACAGGGAAGGTTATCTGATGTTTACATGACATTATCCAACTTGATAGCCAACAACAAAATAAAATCTTCAGGCTATTCCTAATAATCTTATTAGTTGTTTGAAAGGTCAAGTCCAAGTTCTTAGACCTTCTTTTTGGTCTATCTCCTGACCCAGTTTTGGCTGTGACAAATGGTATTGAAACCCTGTGGGATTAAGCAGTGGCAGATGTTCTCAACTGTACACAGTGGCATATAGTGCCAGGAATGAGGAACTTAGATAGCTGCTTTCCCCTGTAAGAAAGTTCTTATTTGATTGGATAGTCATCTTTTATTATCAAATAAATATAATAATATAATCAATGCACAAAGAGCATCTGCATTCCACTTCCAACACTTAAGACTGTGAGATGAAAGTCAATTGGTACAGACATGGATTCCATCTTTTTGGGAGAAGCATTGAAAATTATACTCTATAACTTGTGTTCCTGCTATCCAGTAATATGGTATCCAGTATCCATATTTTGATACTGAAGGAACTGTTGATGCTTCCAATTGAGTAAAAAAATAATAATGATTAAGCTGTGAAAAACTGCAACATGAAACAGTCCAAATATATACTACGTGGGATAGCACGAGGGAGAGAGTTGAAGCAATTTTATTTTTGGCACTTTAATTACCTTCATTATCTGTGTTCTCTGCTGGTTTACATAGTCTTTGTTTCAATGATTGATTGCTTTCATCTGCCCTAGTAACTCCCTGAGATCTCAGATAAGGATCTGAGGCTGTGGTCCTGATTGAAGGAAGCCTTAATTTCTAGATACTGTTCATCTATGTGTCTCTAATCTAGAATAAGTCTTGTTATATTCACCATGTGTACAGGACTGATTACTGTCTGGAGCATTTTCTTACTCACTGGTTATTAGAAACTTTATTATACCTTATGATATCCTACTTAGAAGAATTCTTCAAAACTGACAAGTCAAATTTTTAATAAAGCAAACAATTGTAATTCTCTTTCTGGGAAAATACTTGTCATTCTGAAATGCTGAATTAATCCCACAGTGATCAATAGAGAAGAAAAAGACAATAAGTCTAAAAAAGGAATTCAAAGTAAATCAGAGAATCTCTAGGAGTTTATATGTTTTCCTTTATCCTGCTGAAAATTTTTATTGATCCATATTAATTATGTAGAATTATAGATTTCATTGTGGCATATTTATACATACATAAAAAATAATTTGAGCTGGACTCGACATTCGGCCCAGAATAATATGGCGGTGTGTGCGGGGGTATCTGGAGGGAACTCTCTGCCCTAGCCTCCAGAGTTGCTTTTTGGGGAATCCATCACCCAGTTTTCTTTTCAGCAGGGTGGATGGGGAGCATCATTAGCTGACAAACTGGTAAGAAAACGTGATGTTCTGAATTGTGGGTTTTCAGGTTACAATACCAGATGGGCCAAAATTATTCTTCCAAGACTAATCAGGAAAGGGAACAAATTGGACAACCCAGTAACAGTTACAATTTTCTTTGGCACCAATGACAGTGCACTAAAAGATAAGAATCCCAGGAGCACATTCCCCTGGCAGAGTATGTTTCAAACTTAAAAAGCATGATTCAGTACCTGAAGTCAGTGGATGTCCCTGAGCACCGAGTCATACTCATTACACCACCTCCACTTTGTGAAACAGCCTGGGAAAAGGAATGCCTCATGCAAGGTTGCAAATTAAATTGCTTGAACTCCATTGTTGGTGAATATGCCAGTGTGTTTACAAGTGGCCCAAGACTGTGAGACTGATGTCCGTGACTTGTGGACCATGATGCAGAAAGACAGTAAGGACTACTCATCCTACTTATCCTCTGATAGATTACATCTATCACCAAAGGAAAATGAATTTTTGTTTTTATACCTCTGGCCTCTGATAGAGAAGAAGGTCTCTTCTCTGCCTTTGCTGCTTCCTTACTGGAAGGATGTAGCAGAAGCCCAACCTGAACTAAGTCTACTGGGAGATGGAGACCATTAGTCAATTCTAGGAAATTCAAGTCTGGTTGTTAATTTATACATTGAAGTTGGTGATAACACATAGATTCCAAGACAATTGAGTGCAGAATATTTTTTTCTCAAGCTTAAAATTCTTTATCACTATGCTGGATCAAAACATCAAATTTGCCACTAATGTTTATAATAAAAGTTTTGAGAGTCTTCCAGGAAAAAAATAATTTGATTAATTATATTCCACCAAATCTCTTCCTCTGTCCTCTCTTCCCTCCTCTTGATCCCCTTCCTTTATTCCACTTGTCTGTCATCTAATTCTATAAAGTCTCTCTACCATTTTGTTCCTTTTAGCTTCCAACATATGAGAGAAAGCATTCAATACTCTTTTGAGTCTGTTTTATTTTGCTCAAAATTATGATTTCCAATTCCATTAATTTTCTGAAAATGACATAAATGTATCCTTTATGGTTAAATAATACTTCATTGTGTAGATATACATACAGGTATATGTATATATATATGATATAATATACCATGTACATATATTATATGTGTATATAATGGTTTTCTGTTGACACACATGTAGGCTGATTCATAACATGGCTATTGTGAATTCTTATGTGACAATGTACTCATTGGTCTTTCAAATATCTTTAATTCTATTTGATAAACACAAAGGAGTGGCACAGTTGGATCATATGGTGGCTCTACTTTTGGCTTTTGCAGGAACCTCCTTGCTGATTTCCATAGTGGTTGTACTAATTTGTATTCCCACCAATAGTACACATGAATGAGTTCCTTTCTTTGCATCCTCTCCAGGATTTATTGTTACTTATATTCTTGATATTTGCCATTCTAACTGGAGTGAGATAAAATCTTAGCATAGTTTTGATTTGCATTTCCATGATGGCTAAAAATCTTGAAAAATTTTTCAAATAATTATTGGTCACTTGTACTTTTGAGATATGATTGTTCAGTTCATTTGCCTATTTATTGTTTGAGTTAATGTTTTTTTAATATTGAGTTTTTTGAGTTCTTTATATATTCTGGATATTAGTCCTCTGTTGGGTGAACAAAAATTTTCTCAAAGTCTTTCAGTTGTCTATTTACTTTGTTAATTATTTCTTTTGCTATGTAGAAGCTTTTAAATTTGATGCTATTGCATATGTTGATCATTTTCTGAGTTATGGGGTCTTATTCAGGAAGTCTTTATAGCTATCTATATGTTGAAGTATTTCTCCTATTTTTTTCCTTCTTACAGTTGTTTCTGGTTTTAGTGTAGGTATTTGATCCATTTTGAGTTGATTTTTTTGTACAGGGTAAGAGAGGGTATTCTAGTTTCATTCTTCTACATATCAGTAACTACTTTTCCCAGCTGCTAAAATAGCTATTCTTTTTCTATTTTTTTTTGCACCTTTGTCAAAATCAGATGAGTATAGTTCTATTGGTTTGTTTCTGTGTCTTCTATTCTGTTCTTAGTTTTCAAGTCAGTTTTTATAACAGTAATGAGTTACTATGGCTTTGTAGTAAAATTTGAAATCAGCCCGGGTCCAGTGACACATGCCTGTAATTCCAGAGGCTCAGGAGGCTGAGACAGGAGGATTGCGAGTTCAAAGCCAACCTCAGCAACAGAGAGGCACTAAGCAACTCAGTGAGGCCTTCTCCCTAAATAAAATACAAAATAGGGCTGGGGATATGGCTCAGTAGACAAGTGCATGTGAGTTTAATCCCTGGTGCCCCCTGCAAAACAAGCAAAATTTGAAATCATGTATTTTGATGCCTCTAGCATTGCTTTATTTTTTAGCTCAGGATTGTTTTGACTATTCTGGTTTTTGTTTGTTTGTTTGTTTGTTTTTCCATATAATTTCTAGTATTTTCTTCTAGTTTTATAAAGAACATCATTAGTGTTTTATGGAAATTGCATTAAATATGTTGGTGGCTTCTTTGAATAAAATTTTGACATATCAGGGGCAGTGTAGATTTTATTATAATCTTTTTCAAGCTCTCCTTATCTCAAATAATCATTTGATGCAAGAGTGGGTGTGATGGTAATTTACATTTTTTTGTTATCATGGACAAATCTCCAACTAACTTGGGCTCCTGCTGAGTCCCTTCTCTGAGCATAATCCCAGAGATATTGCAGAAATGTAAGTGGATCTAAAAAAAGCCTGCAATCTATGGTAAAAACTGAATGGAGACATATTTGTAGAAGTGAAAGGTGGTTGATTATAGTGCAAGGAGGGAATAAAGAGAGCTGTGTCCCTAGGGAAAGCAAGAGGAAAAAGCAGGACATTTTACTTTTTCCCTGTTGTCCATTCAACACTGGCAAGTTAGCACCTGGCAGAGAGCCAAAAGGTTAAATATTCTACTGTATCTTACTCCACTATAAAGATTATGTCTTTAAAATACAGAAGGACAACTGTTGGAAGAGAATAAAGAGAAGTGAAGAACAGTAACTTGAGGGTATGCCACCCAAGAGAAAAGTGTAGAAAATGGGAAGACCAGCCTATAATTTATATCAGAGGCTACCCTGAGGCTTGCCTTTCCTACCTGAGGATTATCTTGTAAAATTAAACAAAATGAATGGAACTTAGAAAAATCTAAATAGGCATAATAACCATTCTCAAAGACATAAAAAAAGGATAAAGGAAACACAAAGCAGGACAAGAAGTTATTAAAATAATCATCTTTAAATATCACATACAAAATCTAAAATAGATAAGTCAAAAGAGGAGCTGATTAACAATATAGTTCAACAGGAAAATGGGTTAGTGAAGACACAGATGAGTTGAGGAAATCTTACAGAGGGCACCAGGAGGAGGTCACCAACTGGAAAATGTAAGATTAAAAAAACATTTTTTTAAAAAACATGGAGGTTTCAAGTACAAGTGTCAACAAACCGAAGAGGGAGGAAATAGAGAATATATAGAGAAAAAGGATTATGTGTTTAAAATTTCCCCAAGTTAATAAAGTATATAAACTATGAGAGATTTTTAAACAAATCATGTTCAAAAGAACCCCAAAATATTCACATCTAAATTCAAACACTTATAAACATCAAAACCAAAGAATTATGACAAAGGTCCCAAGAAAACGTGTATATACATATGTATGAGGGAATTAGCATCACAATTGCAAGAAGAGTATAAGGAAAAACAGGATAAGGCTTCCAGAGATTTTTAAGAAAATTTTCAAATGTGCAATGATATCCCTCAGGATATCACATAAGTGAAAGACTGAGGTAAAGATTTTAATTCATAGAAAAATTTAAATGTGTTATTCCATAAAGAATGTCTTGAAAAGAATATGAGAGAGAGCTTGGGAGGTGGGGGGACCATCTCGGAAGATATTACTAGGCATTGCAAAGAATGGCAAAGTAATAACTCATGCATCTTACTTCTTTCATGTTAACAGTGATCACTTTCCTTCCCCTGACTCACATAAATTGTGACAATCTGGAATAAAAACTCTAGAATGACTACCATATATGGGTGGGTGAGTGGTGAATACAAGACCAGAGGTCAGTGGTTGAGATTCTCATGGTCTAGTAGATAACTTAAACTCTAAGCTTAAAAATTTGACAAAGAAAAATAACTAGACATATGGACCTTAAGTAGATACATTTAGTCATTTGAAAAATAAAAAATTTGTTTGTGTACTTCCAGTTAAACATGACAGGTTGACGAAATATTTGTCTTCTACTCCCCCTCAAAATTATACAAAATTAACTCTTCATGAGTGTCAATGGTATAATTGCACAGCAGTCAAATAAAATAAAATACAAAAAAATAACAGGAGTGAACACTGGTGACTTGGGAGGATGAAAGTGAATGGAAAAGTGGTCACTGACTTGAAGCTGAGAATGCTACATCCCTAGTCTAGTAAAAAGGGGAAGTCAAAAAGAAGAGAGATTATTTGCATGTCCTGCCCTCTGTGATCAGAATTCTATGCCCTGAGTAGCAGGCACTGGAGACAGATTGGGCTGAAAAGTACAATATGTTCAGACTACCTCCTTGATCTGAAACAGCTAAGGGCCTACTATCCTCCCATCATGGAAAGCCAAAGTTTTATACTCTGGGGAAATTGAAAACCTGATTTTGCACTCAAAAACTCAGGCATAATAAAATGCAATGGATAAGTTTCTCTATTGGTAGAGGAATTAAATAATATCTTTATATTTTTCTTACTGTATTGCAAATAATAGAGTTGTGAAATCCTCCTACTCACTCTCCAGAAGTTAACAACCATACCGGTGGCTATAGGTAAGAGACTGGAAGATTCCTCCACAAAGTGCAGTGAGTGCAGTTTGTGGAGTTTGTGATCTCCTGAAGGACCTGGCAAGAACAGCTCTGTCACAGTCCACTGATGCACCCTTACTACCTCTGCCATTCCAGGTTAGAAAAACCACACCTTTTCCTCAAACATTTTACTCTTAAATACAAACAAATACCCATGTACTTGTAGGTATTTCAAATGACTTCTCATATCAAAGAAACAGAGCAAAACAAGTTCAAAACATTGAGAAAGAAAATACAATTTTCAAAATAATATCCTTAAAAATATTAAAAAGTATTATGTATATGGATCAAAATAGAATGATAGACAAAGGAATATTAACAAAGCAAGAAGAAGTTCCTGGAATCAAAATCATGACAGCAGAAGAAAAAGGTATGAAGAATACATATATAGCTGAAGAAATCCAAAGAGTAGGCAAAAAATGATAAAGAAATGAAAAGAATACTGAAAAGGCAGGAATTTGAAGGATCAATCTAGGTAGCTGTATATCTGACAAATTATCAAGAAAAAAAAAGAAAAGAAAATGGATAGAAGAAAATAATCATACTATACTAAAGTTCTTTATTTACAAGAATATATCCTATCAATATTACTCCAACAAAGCAACTGAAAATGGTAAGTGACGGGAATTAAATTTCAACAAAGCTGTTATAAAAAGTTTAAAATGCTAGATGTGAAAACATTTTAAAAAATATTTTAAAATACATAACTAAATGGAGAAAGGAAGCAAACTCCTCAGAGAACCAGGATAAACCAGGAGCATCCAAAAAATGTTAAACCCATGGCTGCCCTGAAGACATCTGCATAAGCACTTCAGTTTTAAAGGTTCCATTGAACAAAAGAACCAAGACCTAGTGTCCTGTGAAAGATAGAGAATCGGAATAATAACCCATATAAACACCTCTGAAAGTCTAAACTCTCAGTGTTAAAGAAAAACAATGAACTCTTTAAAGGGAGAACATGTTTAGCAAATTTTTCACAGTTTGCCACTTGTTTGTGGAATGAAAGTCACTCCTGAGAATTCATACCTATAAGCTGCCCTCAAGTAAGACTGGAGTTTAAATTCTTTCTACATAGGTGGTATCAAAAACATCCAACCTGGGAAATTAATTTAGCAAGGCCACAGGTTTCAAACACCTTGAACAACCATAGAACCTCTCTAGAGTATTGCACCTCTATTCTCAGGTTCATAGAATTTTCTCAGATAAAAAACTATTGCACAGGCACATACAATGTTTTCTTAACTCACAAAATACTAAAATAAAGTAGCAATCTACCAACTTTATGTGAAGAGCTAATTAACTCCTAATTGTTTACTCTGATATTTACTGCCTTCTTTTAAAGGTTTGATACATATTTATACGTTTTTTTAGATTAGGCTTTTATGTTATTATAATTCAAGGGAGAGTAGGTTTTAAGTTTATTTGGTCATGTACAGAAAAGCAAACACAACACTGTGCCTGTGGTTAGCAGTACTGATGTGAACGTGTGAAAGTGTGTTAAGATATGAATAGAATACAAAAATAGAAAGAAACTAAAATAGCAAACACAGTAAAACCAAACAATGACAGACAAACACAGGCACATTCTCTAGTCCCAACCTCACAATATGGTGTACGGAATTTTTAAAATTAATTTTAAACTTCCGTGTTCTTGAGTGTTGGTGATTGTGACTGTATATGTGATCTATGTTTAGCTGCGAGGATTATATTCATAATAAGAGTTTAGCTTTTTTAATTTCAACTGAAGAAAATGACTATCATCTTTCTGTGAGCTTTTTTATTTTGATGAATTTTTCATTAATTTGCCACCAGAGGTGCAAATTTCCTTTTTGGTAGTAAAGTGCTTTGGGTCTTATATCTACCCATGTTTCTGGAAGACTCTTCTGCCCTAGTGCCCATCTCTGTAGTCTTTTCTTCGTAGCTCTTTTACCTGATTACAGGCCTACTCTGCACTATTTTGTAGTAGTAGTAGTTGTTGTTTTGTTTTTGCCAGGTGCTCTGTACCACTGAGTTTCATTCCCAGCCATGTTATTTTTTATTTTAAGACAGGGTCTCACTAAGTTGCTCAGGCTGGCCTGGAACTTTGGAGCAGGACAATGGGAGTTTTTGGGATTGCAAGTGTGTGCCGCCATGTCCTGGTCCTGGACCTCACTTTTAGCAACATATTGAACCTCTTATGATAACCTCCTGATGCAGAAAGTTCCCATGACCTTTGAGTCCCCTGTTATCTCTTTCTTTATTATTTTATTTATTTATTCTGTTTGGTTAGTGAATCCTTTAGTATCATGCTAAGAAAAGGTAGGCATTGGATTAATTTTTGTAATTCTTGGTTGTTTGAAAATGTCTTTATTCTAGGAAATTATTCAGAAGGAAAGGTGGGATGATGAATCTATGAAAATATGCTGATTTGTATCTGTAAGTAAGAAACCCATTGGGCTGGGGTTGTGGCTCAGAGGAAGAATGCTTGCCTGTCGTGCGTGGGTATCTATCTTCAGCACCACATAAAGTAAAATAAAGACATTGTGTCCACCTATAACAAAAAAATAAATATTAAAAGAAACTCATGTGGTGGAGATGGATATGAGAAATGCTGTGGCCTGGGACATTATGTATGGTTCAGGTGATATGCAACATACATGTATCAAAGACATATCTGAGTTCATTGATCCTGCAGATGCAATGTGTTTTAGGATTATTTGCTACTGATTATATATTTTAAATACTTTCTTTTGAGCGTGGACACATTTGGAATGCTGTGCTATCATTAAGGTGTAAGTTCTAATGTATTAAATAAAAGATAACACTTCTTTCTTAATATCACCCCAAGGATGAGGACAACTTGGGGTTTTCACAGTTATAAAAAGCATTGGAACTGTTTTCAAAAAGAATTTTGGTTAGAGAAAAACTGAAATAAGTTGGATTGAACTCACTATCATAGAGAAGGTTCAGGGTGGTATGACAGTGATAACAGCACATTTGAAATATTTAATTGTGAAAAATATTCAGCTATAGAAAACATATTTTGTATATTTATGGGTAAAGATCCAAGAGAAACTTTTCCTAGTCTCAATAATTTTTATAATTTTAAGAAAAAAAATGGGTTGTTCACAAATAATTGTAGTAGATGGTAAAGGTTGATCAGGACCATACTAAAGAGACAAACTAGTATTTGATAATTAGGGTTCTTCTTATAGTAGAAAGGTTTCATGGTTAGGGCCATGGTGAATGAGTTAAATGCTGTAAGCCCAAATTAAAGTCCAATTATCTAACATCTGGTTAAGTATTTACCAAGATTCACCATATTTCAAAACCACAGAGAATGTTCTGACAACTTTATATAGATGACATGGTAAGAGGCAGGGTTAAATCTCAGGGTTATTTTTGTTATTTGATATTTACTGACTTTCTGACAATCTTCTGTATAAAACATCATTGATAAGATTTATCTTTACATATATAGATCATTCTTAGCTGACATAATGCAATATAATCATTAGCAAATTGTTATAGTGATTATGGTCATTGCAAATTGTACGATAATCTATAACATAACTTTAACCTTACAGTTGTAATTTTTATATAAAATAATTAATTTAAAATCTCATTAGAAAATATAAATGTTATATATAAATATATTTGACTTGCACATCTACAAAAGAGAATATTTTATCCCTTGCTAATGTTTCATTTTTATTAAGTCATTTCTGCTCAAAACCCCAGTTCAGATGATGAAGATGGTGAATGTTGAGTTATTCTGGAATAAGGCTACAAATATATTATTCTTTACAATCTCTTTTTTGTTACCTTGAAGAGTTTACGAATCAAGCTGCAACAGTAATTCTCAAGATGAAACTTGCCTTTCAAAGTCATGTGTGTGAGAGGCTTGTGAGGATGGCACTTGAGTACTTGAGCTGATTGCATTCCAAATGAGCACAGGACCAGGATGGCAAGTTGCTCCTTGGTGCTTTCCAACTCACAACTAGCTTTCATTTCCAAATGATATTTCATAGGTCATTGAATTCTCACTTACAGTAATTTTATACTTGGGGAAATTTGAAGGCTCTGATTATAGGAAAAAACATTCTTACAGCATCTAATCCATGCAAACTTCTCTCTGGTCTGTCAAACTTACAGGGATACAATACATCTGTTACGCTTTGCCAAGGTATTTCTTTTTTTTTTTTTTCTTTTTTTTCTATGTTGCTGGCCACTGGATTTCTGTATGTGATTTTATATTATTCTTCTGGATTTGATTTAGATTTAATTCAGGACTGACAAAAAGAACAGGGACTCTGAATACAGTGATATGTGGATTCAAGTCTCAGAGCTGTTATTTACAAGCAGTGTTTCATCAGGCAACTTACTGTGGCTTACTATTTTTTTTTCTGAAAAATTAGGACAAGATATCATGAGGTTGTTGATAATTAGGTGAAAAGCCTCATACAAAGGGTCACACAGTGTCTAAGAAGCGCTGGATGATTTCTTTCCCGTCTGTGAAGAACAGTACCTTCTCAACAGGCAGAAGTGTACCAAGTACTTTGTGCTAAGGGCATCATCTTTGGTGATATGTTAGATACTTCCTCCCTAGTAAGTTCCTTATTAAGTATATTTGAGGTTACATCTGATCTGATCAGAGTAATAATCAAATTTCTGTGTTCTTTGGACCTGTTCCAAACCTTGAAATTCTCCCTTCATTATTGATTTCTAGCTTTGATATTTTAATTATTTGGGTTATTAATTCTAGCATTTTACATAAAATCACTTTGTTTTTTAATTACACTAACTAATTCTTATGCTAAAGTAAGCATGAATTATTGAGTCACACCTTTAGAAATTACTATTATTACAATGTATTGGATCTACAAAAATGGAAAGTTTAGTTCAAATTTGAAATTTTTTTTTAAATAAAAATACTTGAAAAGTTTTACAAGTATAGATTTTTTAATGATCTGATTTACAGTAATCATTTATTCCTCATACAATGTGTACATATGTATGACACAACCAGAGGTAAAAGATGAATAAAATTTCTTAAAAGACAATGAATACCACAGAATTTACAAGTAAACTTTGGAAGGGGGAAGAAAAGTATATTTTGTGAGCATTAGAAGTTGCATTATTATTTGTTAACACTTCCTATAATTTATACAATTAATTTGAGATGCTTCTCCTTGCAGATATTAGTGGATTTTAAGGCAACTTTTATGAAAAAATGGGGGTTTTAATAACATGCTTGGCATTTCTCCTTAACAGTCACATCATTAACAGAGAACTTGAAATTCAAACTCTGAAAAACCTGAACAATTTGCAGGTCCAAAAATAGTAGCATTGAGGGAGTTCATCAGTGCATTGTGCATCTTTACTTCAGCTAAGAAAATCATCATTTCAGATAAAAATAATTCTCTCCTTAAAACATATCCACATATTTTCAACAATTACTCAGCAAATTATCACTTCAGTTCCTTATATAACACGATCATGCTACTGGCTAAGATAATGACAGTCAATTTCCCACTTACATCTTTTTAATTGTATTCATTTTCCTTATAATGTCTAATCCTACTCAGTGTGAACTATGCAAGAAAATTCCTGGATTAATGTCTTAATGACAGTGTTGATTAATGTTGCTAGGTAGATGATTCTTCAGGTTTAACTATTCTTTTTTTTTTTTTTTTTAACACTCTGTGAAGAATAAAATGGGCAAGCTTTTAAACAGATAATCTAGTTTTCTGTAGTCCTAATTCTAGGAAGTGGACTACTTAAGTATCAGGGATGGAAACTGTCCATGAATTCAAGAATATAGACTTCCTCTCACCAAAGTTACTGCTGTTCTGAGCTGTGCTGAACTTTCTTCCTGTCCACAGAAGAGTCTGATGCTGAGAATCTCATGAAGATCCACTTTCTGGGCTCCAGATTGACTCTTCATTAAGATACCAAAATACATCTATATTTTACATATAGGTTTTCTTTTATGCTCACAACTTTTCTTCCATTATCATTATCAGTGGCTTTCAGAATGTGTTTATCAATGTGGTACTGGTATATATTAAAACCAGTTCCCTAAAAATATGCATATATATTTAAAGACATATTTACTATTGATACATTGATATAAAGGATGTTTAGAATACATGGTAAACATAATATATAATGTATAAAATTATTTATTGTAAATTCCATGAAACTAATTGATTCTCATGGACTGAATTTATTTATGCTGAACTTTTATCCATAGCCCAGTTATGATTGTGACTAACAAATAAATGCCATTCAGAAATAAAAATTGATATTTTTATTTATACTAAAATATAAAAATAACAATGATGTGCTTTAAATTTTCACTCATTGGTTCTGATTAAGATAAAAATTCTTCATATACTAGAAAATTCATTTTTAAATATTGGGAAATATTTTCACTCTTTTTTTTTAAATGTTCATAATGTAACAGTGATAGCTATGACATCCTTTTAAGTTTAGTCAGCATTCTTAACATTTGTTCCATCAATTCTAGACAACCACACAAAAAAATGAAGTTATGGTCTGTAGAGTTTGCGATTTTCCTTGCTGTAAATATTTCCACAATAGCCAGTGAGTCATCCACTTATCTTAGACTTGGAAAACGATACACAGTTGGCATGATGTAATGTAGGTATAATAGATGAACATCAATTCAAGGTTATACAGAATAGTAAGACATAGTAAAATAACTCAGAAGTGATAATATTTAAACATATACAACTTTTGTTTAAAATGTTTTATTTAATTGTAAGTGTTGGATTTTTTTATTCTTTTTTTTTATTGGTTGTTCAAAACATTACAAAGCTCATGACGTATCATCTTCCATACATTTGATTCAAGTGGGTTATGAACTCCCATTTTTTACCCCAAATACAAGTTGCAGAATCACATCGGTTACACATCCGGTATTATGTAAAAAGTGTTGGATTTTTTTATATCCGTCTTCTCTAATTTTACCTTGACTGTTCACATTCAAGGTGTTCTAGTCAGAGGCAAATATCTTCATTATTTTACAGTAAATAATAAAGCTCATCAGATGTCTTTTACCTCCAACCCTTGTCCCAGATTTTACCCTGGGTGATGTGACAATAGGCAGGTCAAATATTCTATTCAAGTAACTGGATACTTCATAAGACAAGAGTTTTCAATAGATTTTCTCCATTTTTTTAATATGAGAATAAGGGGGAAAATACTCCTTTTAAACAGTATAAAAGGAACTTAGTTTCTTCCATCCTGGGTGTTTTCAACCTCTTTCAACTTCTATAGTTTAAATACATCTTTTCTAGGGCTAGACAAATTCCAAGTGGCTGTCTTTTATGACTATTCTAATCCATTTTGTGCTGCTATAGCAGAAAGTTAAATCTGAAGCAGTATAGTTTATAATGAAAATAATTTCTTTTTAATTTTTTTTTTTTTTTTTTTTTTTTTTTGGTACAAGTCTGGGACCTGGGAAGTCTAATATTGAGGCATCAGTGGATTTGTTCTGTGATGAGGGCCTGGTATCTGCTCCTAAGATGGAATCTTGAAAACAGCATATTTTATGTTCTCACTTGACACAAGAGTGAAATGGAAAAGAGCAATCACTCAATCCTACCTGCCCCCCCACCTTTTAAAAGGCATTAAACCTGGTCATAAGCATTTATACAGTAATAATCTTAAATCTTCTCCCAATACTGTTATGCTGGGAATGACAGTGTAGTTATTTAATTCAATGTTCAGCATGAATTTTTGAGAGGACAGTCAAACCATAGGAAATTGTCCCAAATCTAGTTTTTCCAAAAGTTTGGCTTTAATACTGGAGTGATTGCCCCCTAGTGTTTCAACCACTTTACTAACTTACTGAAGGGCCTATTCTGAGCTGCAACTCTATGGCCTTCTTAAGGAGATAAGAGAAGTTTTATTACCCTTATTGATCAGAGAGATCAACTAGACAGATGACTAAAAATCTAATTCTCAACATGTAAGACTTTAGAAAGTCAGAGTGCTTTATTGACATAATTAGAAACTCAGTGATATTTTATTTTCCCACAGTGAGCTTGAATTATTTAATTTTTAATAATAGCTGAGTATAACAGTCAATTAGTGAAATTCCTAAAAATTTAACAATTATCTCTCATGGGCCAGTATCATGAATCAAGCTCACCACTCAGCAATTTGTCAACATATTAGCCATACAATATTTCTAGTAGACAAGGATTTTTTACCCATGGAATTCCCTCATATTATCACAAGTCTATTTGTGATAAAATAGCTTCTAGTAGACCAAATCAGAGTCTGAGGGTAATATCTTGAAATGTTCAGTAATTGTTATTTACAATAAGCTGAATATTTGGTGTTGCTTCCCTCCCTGGAAAAAATATGATTCCAGGAACTAAGGGATGTAAGTCAGGGACTTCTTTCATTGTTACACTTAATGAACTTCTTGTAGGTGTTTTGCTTCTTTTACCTATCCTCAACTCAATAAATTTGGAAGTCCTAATGCCCAAAGCTACAGAGTCAAGATTCCCTCACACTAGAAAATGACACTGTATTTCATCCAGTGTTTTTAACTTCTAATACTAATAATCCAACAGCTAGGAAAAGTTTGTGCTACTGTCTGGGATGGTTGATTCAAATTATCAAGGAAAACTTCTATTGCTGCTATGCAGTGAGGAAGAGGTAGAATATGGTGAGTTAAATAATACCCTCCAAAGATAGTTACACCTTAATTTATGGAGTATGTGAATGTTTCCTTATGTGACAAAAGAAATACTGCAGATGGAATCAAAGGATACCCAGATGGGGAGATTATCCTGGATTATCGCAGTGTACCCAATGATATGAAATAAAAGGATCCTTACGCAGACAACAATCAGAAATAGAAGAAAAAAGAGATGAGATTAAAGATGCTATATGGCTGGCTTTAAAGGGGAAAACAGGGGTTAGGAGGCAAAGAGTGTAGGTGCCTTTTAGAAGCTGGGAAAGACAAGAAAATAGAATCTCTCCTGGAATTTCTAGAAGGAATAGAGAATTGTAAATGTATTTGAAATTTCTGATTTCTAGAATTAGAACACTATAAATTTGCAGTGTTTAGATTTCATGAAAGTTACTAAATTTGTGGTAATTTGTTATGACAGCAATAAGAACTAATATGAAGTCTACAAATAAACTCTGAGGATGCACTGGGTACCTTTTATTATCCTATGATCAATAATAGGATCATAAACTACATAAACATCATAAACTACAAGAACCTAATAAATAAAGGATAACCTGGATCCTGTGAGCAATTATATTTTAGGATCATTTTATCAGTTAAAAGCTGTCAACTGGGCCCTGCAGAGGACAACAGGAAAGGATTATACAATATGAATATGAGAAAAAAGAAACTATGATTTTGAACTTGGACCTTATGGTCAACAATAAAATAGATATTGCAGTAGATTTGTTATGCAGCACACAGGTTCCTCATGTTACCTGTAGTTTTTCAGTATTCTGAACAGTCAGTGACAATCAGGAGGTGAAATAGAAATTTATGGTGCACACAGTGAATAGACTATTGATCCATTCATTTCAGTGTAAGTCAGACAGATATTATTTTATTATAGGAAAGACATCCATATCCATTTCTCAGTTATAAAATTCTGATTTGGGTTCCAAACCTTTCAGATTCTAGGAAAAAGCACACCATTTCCTCTGCCAACATATGACTTTTAAAGTAGAATATCCCATGAGGATGGCTATTTTCATAATGTTCACTTTGGCTTCTGTACAATGGAGCTATAAAATAGAAATATTGAAATCTGCCCCTGAATCTGTGCATGCATACATGTGCCAAGTTACCAACTTGGATATCTAAAATTTCTTCTAATGGCCCAGGTAAATAATCTCTTGTTTCAAGTACAACATATTTTATTAGTACATGAAAGGATGGGGTTGGGAATAGAAGTTGGTTCTGCCTTAAAGGGAACAAGGTGTAATTATGGGTTATTATGAAATAAGTCACTTTTTGAGTCACTGTAACAAAGCCAATAGTACACTCAACTGGATTTTCTTGGGGCCATTTAGTTAAGGAATAGCCCTTGTGCCAAGCTCTTGGTCTCATTATGAAACATTAATCCACGCAGGACTCTTTCTCTTAGCTACCCCCAGGACATGCTGTCCACACTGTCATTGACACAAATGGAATATTGGCAATGTATCCTACAACACTGACCCATTGGCTACTGGTCTTCTCTCAATTGGACTCTGTTCCCACTCTTTAACCTCTGAATAACAATGAGTATAGATGTCATTAACTTAAACCTTCCATCAACTGGAAAAGTTTATTTATTCCATTCTAAAATAGGCGAAGTGAATGTTAGAACTATCTTAGCTTTTAAAACACAGGCTTACTTGAGGGAAGTGGAAAGTTTATAGTTACATAGAACAACACAATGCAAACTCCCATTATCATTCTCACCACTCATTTCAAAGGTAGAGTATTTCTTTTTCAAAAAGCTACCATGGAATCAGTGGCCTAAAACATAAATAGTTTATATGATTACAGGTATGGTTTTCCACATTAATCCAGTATACCAGGTTATTAGTGGTTTTCTAATTTAGCAAGAAAGTACAAAACCAGTCATGTTAAATCTGCTAGTGTTACTCAGAAAGAGAGCATTCCCAATTAGAACTGCCAGCTGAATTGCAAAGACAATTCATACCTTTAGAGAACCAGTTTCTCTAAATCAGAGATCAAAGAGGTTCATTATCTGAATCAGTTCACTTAGAAAATAAATGAAAGCTACTGCATAGGAAGTTCTCATATCACCATCATAATAATAACCATCTCTGCCCCAACTCCCTGCCTTTGTTCTTCTGACTGCAGAAGAAATCTCTGCCTCTATCAGGCCACACCCTGAAATTTTGTGCTGGATTTCCATTACCTATTACATTCTCAGCAATGTTACTTTTTCAATCTCACTTTGTATTCTACATTATTGAGTCATCACCTGCCCTTACCCCCGAATTCTTCTCACCAATGTTCATACCTTTGGGGGATTAATCTATTTTTTGCTTTATTTGTAATTTTTAATTTTGAGACAGAGTCTCAGTTGCTCAGTTCCTTGAACTTGCAATCCTCTAATCTCAGTCTCCCAATTAGCTGGGGTTAAAGTGTACTTCACCAAATTAGGATTTTTTTTTTTTTAATGTCTTTTGGTTGTATTTCTTTTTCTGGTTTCTATGCATTTTGTCTCTTATTCATTCCTTTAGAGAAGGATTTATTCACAGCTTGTGTGTGAATTTGTTCATCTTTCTCTTCTCAACTTTCTAAATCCTGTATTCTTCCTCTTGGTTCTCTGAAAATAATTGTCAACTTCATAAATGACTTAATTTTTATCGAACCAAATAATAACTGCTCTCTTTTAAATTTTTGAGTTTTTATCAACTTTGGACATAGTTTTGAACTCAGTTCTTCTTGAAACTTTTTTCCTTATGATTTTGAGATATAATACTCTTTCCTTATACTTCCTTGACCAGTGTGATTCCTGTCTTCTGCTTGAACTCCAGATGTTGGAGTGCCTCAGTTTCTATCTTGGCATTACTGATCTTTTCTATTCATTTTTCCTGGGTGATTTCTTTGAAGTAAGGATTTTATATTATGTGTGCTGAAGATCCCAAAATCTATATATCCATTCATTACTTCTCTCCGCAACAACAGACATTGCCTCCAATATTAAGTGTTACATTTCCAAATAATATCTACTGGATACTTCAAATTTAATATGACCAAACCATCTCTCTTTTATTGTGCTCTGCTCCTTGCCGAATCTACATCTCTGTGAATGCTAGTGCTCATTTGTTTTAGTCTAAAATAGAAGAATTACTTGTCTAATTAATTAAAAAAAAATTTTGTAGGGCTCATCCCATATCATCTAGTCCAACAGAAATACCTTCTGAGCATGTAACAGAACTGCCCCTTCCACTCCATTTTCACTGATAACCATTTTAGCCAGAGCTACAACCATCTTTTGTCTGGACTTTAGACATGGTCTCACAACTTGTTCCCCTTTTTTCTGTCTTTTTCTCCTAAAGTCTCTTTCCCATACAGCTAGTAATGTGATCTGTTTAATCTGTTAATTAGAAAATATCATTCTCTGGCCAAAACCCTTCAAACAGTCTCCTAACAAAACACCCATATGACTCACTCACTAAATGAGTTGATCTCAAAATGAGTAAGAAAGGAAACTGTCTCTAGTTCTATCCCTGCCACTCAAAATCATTCTTTTTGAGTTTTCATCTGCATCTCAGGAGGTATTCTTGGGCTAATTCTACAAATTTATCCAGTCACATTGCTGTATTGATGAACAGTCTTGTTTTCTTGTATTAAAAAGGCCAAAGCAATGAAGTATAAAAATGCTTCAATCTGTCATATAATTTAAAGCATCTCTCTGAGAAGCCTGGGCCTGACTCAGATTTTTAAGACTGTAACATAGAAAAGAAATATGCTTTGTTTCTTCTCCTTTCCTCCCTGACTAGAGAGCTGCTATTGTTGTTGGCTTCTCTAGGATCTGGTGCAGAGGCAAGAAGGATTTAGGAGAAATGGCAAAATCTTATGTGACTCATGCTATTGTATTTGTTACTGTGTCCTCTGTAGAACAGGAGCCTAAAAGCATTTTCTGTGATTTCTTTTTGTTGTTGTTGCTCTTTTTTGTTTTGGTTTAAGATCCATTATTCTATTGAGACCTCCCTCTATATCTGTTCCTGTTATGAGTCATATCCCAGCAATTGGCTTATAACTCATCCTCAAATCCTTCCCTCTGATAGGACACCCCCTGTGAATTCCTTTTGCTGGGGTCATATCCCCCTGCTAGGCAGGCCTCTTTGTTAAGTCCTATCACCCACCTCCACATTGGGCTAGAAGACACAGTAGGGGACATGGGTAAATGGATGCATGGACACCTGTACTCTGATTATTTCTTACCTTTCAGCAGTCTCTCAGTGAATCTTTCCACTGCTTTGAAATGGCATAGCAATTGGTGATTACATTTATAATATTGGGTTTGATCCACTCCTCTATCAAGTTTATTGTGGGTCAAGCACATAATTTGTGATATTATGGTACTTATTTTTCCATCTTGCCTACTTTCAAGGTAACATATCAAACCAAAAGGACAAGGCTATCTTTTTACCAGGTAACTAACTATGGTTATAAATTTAGTCTCTTTATCTTAGTTTGTAGAGACTAACAGGATTTGACTTCCCCCTAATTCTCCGGATCTGCCTTTTAACGCTTTATCTCTCATATGACCAAATAGCACTGGTCTTATATCAGAATCTTAAACACACGGGTGTTCTTGCCTTAAAATTTTTATTTGCTTTGTCTTCTTCCTGGAATGATATTTTTCTTAATACTTGCACAGCCAAATATATTATATTTAGTGGCTTGGTGAAACATTTTGTCCTCAGTGAAACCTACCCTGATCTTTCTATCTGTAGTCACAACTAAGTCACTGTTACTTCAAACCTACCACCCTTTCTATGGAGAATTTTCCCACTTTGTCAGAAAAGGATTTCCTTCTTTCCACAAACAACAAAAACATTTCTGCAGTTCATTCATTTTGTGACTTTGCTTCTTATTTCTCTGAGAAACCAGAAAAAATGATAAGGAAACTGTACCATCTTCCTACCACCAAGACTCCCATCTTATTTGTGTCTGTATTTATACATTGCCTTCCTGTTATTATGGATGAATCCTCTCTACTGTGTCTAAGTCCAACCCTGAAGTCATGGAATCTATCTATACCTACTTACCTATTCACGAAAACCATTTAATGCCATCTCATCCCCCATCCTACCCCACCCAGTTGTACCACCACAGTGAGCATACACACATACTGCAGTATCTCCTATCACAAATGAAACTCCCTTGGAGTCCCCCATTCCTTTTTAGTTACAATCCAGTTTTCTCTCATTTATGGCAAAAGTCCTTGAGAAACATGTTTAATCAGATTTTCTCCATTTTATAAATGAATTAATGACTTTAATCCTAGAATTTCACATGTCTATTTTAAATTTTCAAGGTGAGAGATCTTTGAATGAATAATGTCCAACATGCTGTCAAACTTTTTATAACTTTTATCAATTGGTCCCAGATTTGGAAATGAAAAAAAGATCGATAGGCATGGTATAGTCATACCATCAAAATACATCAAGACATCCAAAGAAGAACTACATAGTCTAGAGAAACTTATAATCCCCTTTACCTGGTTGCTTCTCAAAAGCAAAAACAATGGGAGGTAGAAGTAGCTGCACACACCTTTCTTTACAATCTCTTATGTTATATCTTTCATCTGTGAGCACACATCCTTTCTCATTCTACCAGGGAAGTTGTGACTCATCAATAGTTTCACTACTGAATGCATACATGTATCCATAACTGATAACAAAATACATTATTATTTTATTCATCAATTTTTCCATATCCCTTTTGATGGTGTTAGTAAGTCTTATTGGCTCTTCTCTAAAATATATCCTTTGTTTAATCACTTCCAATGCTACCATCCAAATTGATAGCACTGATTAATCCTCATTATCTGAGAATCTTTCCTTCATTTTCTTCATTCTTTTTTCCTTTTCTGTATACCTGTCATCACTAGTACATAAGCCCCATGATGACGCAGACCCAGCCTGATTGGTTTGCTGCTAAGTCTAATTCTGAAAAATTGCTTACCATGCAATAGGTACTTTATAAATAAATTACCATTTTCTTCCTCAGAATGAAATGCAGTAGTTACTGCCATTGACTGGTTCTTTTGTCATACCTCATTTAACCCCCTTGATACTTATATAAACACAGTTATATTTTTTTCATATTTTTATTGTTGCATTATAATTATTTGCAATTGTGGGATTAGTTGTTACTTATTTACACATACACATGAAATAAAATATAGTCTGGCTAATCATTCTCAGTATTTTCCCTTTCTCTCTCTTTTTTCTTCCCCTGGTCCCTTTCCTGTACCCTCCTGCTCTCCCTTTGATTTTCATGACATCTCCCTCACCTTTTTTTTTTTTTTTCTTTTTTCTTCCTAGCTTTCCCACATGAGAGAAAACTTACTACTTTGGCTTTCCAAGATTGGCTTGAAATACATGGTTTTCAGGTGAGGGATGTCAATAGCCTTGTTCTTTCTCTGGTGTATCATCAGGGTATTATTATTATTATTATTATTATTATTATTATTTTACATAAAACTTTGTCAACATACAATTTTGTTGAGTGTAGACTCTTTATAAAAACTCTGTTCTTTTTATGCCATTCATCAGATCAGTGTCCCTGGGCTTTTATTACATTTGTCAGGCACAAGATCTTTAACCATATTGCATTGACAAAAATCATTCTGCAGAGTGAAAATGTGCTGAATAGTATTTTCCTAATATTCTTTCATTCACCTTTACTTTTGAGACAAAGAAATAATTATAGCTCATAAAAGGACATAATAAAGGACAAAATAATACATCTAGAAAAATTATTTTATGACAAATTCATGTTATGGCTTATGTTTTCTCTTGAAACTAATGATTTATATTTCATATGCTCCTAGTCACTTGAATTACCATATTTAGGGCTTTATGATTAAACTTAAGTGCTTCTACAAATGATTATAAAAGTCAATGATTACATTAAGTTTATCTTTCTCTTGGGAGTATGATTTTTTTTAGGGGAGACTTTGATCATCCCTGCTAAATCCCCTGTGAGGGTACATTTACCAATAAGACCGAGGAATGGGAAACTGGAATGAGGCCCACTGATAAGACAGGGAATTGAAACAGTGTTCCTGAGGTTGAGTTAGGGTTGTTAAGGTCTTCATGAATCTTTTGCAAATGGTAGTAGGAATAGAGACAATAAATAAACTAATTTATTTCTTCCCTGTATTTGTGCTTTGCTACCTAAAGAAAAATACTCCTCTTGTTGAGTCTCCATTTTTGTTAGTCAAATACAAAATTGCATCTATACTCTCCACTGTTGCATACTGTCCATCTGACAAGAGCTTCTTCCCATAATGTTAAACTTGTAACGCTAAATTTTATTCAACCTAATTAGAAATTCGGTACATGTCAAATTATGCTCCAATGCAAAGATTATATGATATTGTCCCAATCATTAATTTCTTCTCGGCTTCAAATTCACCTTTAAATATGTGCTGTACAATAATATACAGAATCCCTTTAAGCATATTTGTTTTCAGGAGAGTACTGAGGTTCCTTACCAAAAGAAGGGCCTCTTCTGCAGTTCTACTTACTGTATGGATAAAAACCACTCTCAACCTTAGCACTGAGCACTCATGACACTTAATGTGCTAAATATATTTGTGAAGTAATTATTCAATACCTCTTTCTATATCCCAATTTATTTTTCTTCTCATCATCACTACTGAGTTACTCTCATGAATTCCTTCTTGTGCGTAGGGACATCTAGTTCTTGGGTTCCTATAACATTTTGACTTGTTTCTCAAAATAATTAATCAAATTTATGTTTCTGCTAAGCTTCTTTAGCTACTCATTTCTCTTCCACATTTAAATAAATAACATTTAGGAAAATCCTGCTTTTTATTTTATTTTTGATGCTTAATACCTATTTGATCCCAGTACTTTTGACTAGGGATGGATATTAAGACACAAATCCCTTCTCTGATTCCTACTAAATACCTCAGACTTTTAGATTATGCAGTAAGTGGATTTTACCCTTTGGCATTAAACTTATTCAATAAGGAACTTTAAAGTTCATTAAATAGAATTCTTGTCTGTTGATCCCCAAATGATTTTTCACATATGGTCAAATTTGTGAAATTGCTTGGCAAACACAAATACTTAACATCTGTCATCTTTTAGTCAAATAGTGATCCAGTTTTCTGTAGTGCATGAGGCTATAGGATATAGCTATTTTGAGGGTGACTCTAGTGGAGTGAAAAGTTTTAATGGAACCGAAATGGAACTTTTGGATAATTCTTACCTTTCCTTTCACGAAACACCATTAAAATACTTTAAAAGCACTTCCAGGAAAAGAGAATTGTAGAATAATTCTCCTTTTCAACTTTTTAAATAAAAGTGCCTACATTTTCTGAAATCATGAAATCATTTAGAATAAAGTTATAATTTCCAGTGCCATCAACATGTTTATCTTCAAAACTTTTATAAAGTATCTCAGTTGTCTGAAACACTCTCTTTGGTGTTCTAGGGTAAAAAAGTCAATAAGATATGATTCCCTTCTTCAACAAAACTTAAACTCAAGTGGGAGAGATCATGGAGAGGTGGAAAAAACTGAATGTGAGCTAAATATAAAAATAAATAAGACAACCACCAAAAAAAATGGTTTAAATTCTAAATCAAGGTCTATGTTATGATGTAAAATAATTAAGAAACTTTAGGGAGAATTAAGTTGTATGAGCTAACTAAAGTTTTTCAACATTTTTTCAGTGCAAAATAAATATATACTGATTGTGAGCAAATGTAAACACTTGATAAAAATATAAAGAACAAACTACAGAAGTTTTTGGGTTTTTTTTTTACCTCTTTCTTAATTGTATCTCTAATTCTTTGATTAAGTATGCATATTTAAAACACTGGTATGCCTCTAGACCATTTATGTTCACTTGTAAACATTGCATGATATTCCAATAGAATATGAAAGAAACCCCAGGGAGCTTGTTTACATTTTTTACCACTGCATATCTCCTGCATAGAGCACTCTATGCACAAATTAATTTCCTCAAGAAGTACTTATTGAATAATAAATGAATATGTATGTATATGTGTGCTTGAAAGTATACATAGAATATGCAATATAATCGGTTTATATATCATTCTGTAATGTGGTTTCTTCAATCTACATTGTTTCTGGAATCTTGTTTCAGAACAATATTGTCAACTTTCATTGATTTTTTTGTCTATGATATCTAATTGTACTATAATTTGTTTAACCAGCCTTCAAAAAATGAAGTTTAGAGTTGTTTATAATTGTGAATGGAATTTTAAAACTTCTGGATCAAAGTGTATATATATTTTATATGTTGAAGAGTTTGAATCAATTTATATTCCTACAAATGGTGTGAAACAAATAGAAACTATATTAAGCTTAGATTTCTAAAGTTGTGGCTTTGTCAGAAAATTGAGACAATCCCTAAAATTAAAAATTTGAAATCTTTTTTTTTTTTTTATTGCTCAATGTTATCTTCTCTAATGGTGATGAATTCTGAATTTCTTCTAATTGGGAGCCATAGATTCTGCTTCTGATGTGTTCCTGAGAAAAAATCGTAACTTCCTGTCTGAAAAACAGACCATAAGCATTCAAACTCAGAGTCCTGTTTATTCAGACACTTGCTTATTAACTTATTCACTTAGTAAGATAACAATAGTTATTGAGCATGTTTTATTTTCTGATCACTCATTTACAAGTCTAGATAATCAGAACAGAGGTGGCCCCTGGACTTAGTTAATGGTCCTGTCAGAGAGCATTTTAAATAGCATTTTCAATAATGTGATAGTTGCTGAATTTGAAGGTGAAGGGTATGGTGAAAACACACACTGACCAATTAATTTCATCTCAGGTGAGAGTGAAGTAGTCAAGCATGACCCTAAAGAAAAAGTCACCTTCAAGAAAATGCAAACTGAGATCTAAAGGAATAGTGGGAATTGGCTACGAAGAGATTAACAGAAAAAGTGACCCAAGCAAAAGAAAAGCTCTGTGTAAAATTCTTGTAGAATTTGTCTAAAGACCTGAAAACAACTCAGTATGTCTAGAATATTGAACAAAATTTTCATTTTTTTCTTCTAAAGTAATTTTGAATTTTAGGTTTCTTTTCCTTAAAAAAAATAGGATATTTTCTTGCTTGATTTAGAATAGTCCAGTTTTTACTATTATTTACCATTTTTATGAGAATTTGCTCTTACGTGGCACTTGAGTACTCAAAAGAAATTTCTGTTCAGATGCTTAAGATCTCTTCAGGAACTGCAGCTTAAAATTTTTCTACAGTTACATCGCTCAGTTTGAAATAAGTTAGTTATTGTTTATAATTTATAAGTTTTGAATGTATAACCTCACCTTTTAGTAAGAGCCACCATGTTCATAAAATAGCTGATAAAAAAAGTGGGAAACACATAATAGTGGTTATCTAAATTTATAGACTGTGAACTCACAGGGCTTACAAAAAGCACATTAGTGCTCATAAATTATACTTGAAGTAAAATGTCATCATGTATTTGGAAACTCTTCATTTAATAAATCATTATATGCTAGAAATGAATTCATACTGTAAAAATATCTAGTATTAATGTGATAGAATTTACATTTCTCTTATCCCAGTGCATTCTTTTTGCAAGACATCTGAATGAGCCAATACAGAATAAAGTCATTTACATTTTTTCTCAGTGTCAAGCAGAATTAGATCCTCTAAAATTTATAGCCACACTCTTTAATCTTCTATCACGTAATCCTGGCAGTATTCTCCTTCTCATTTTTGTTAGACTTAGATGATTTGTATTAGATTTAGGCATAGTTTCTGTTCCTAGGCTAGGAATCCTACCATCCAACACATAAAATTTCTAGTTTGAGAATTTTTCATAATAAAACATGGAGGTCTTTGTGTGGTACCTGGTGGTGCTAAGTATATCAGCTGAAAATATGATTTGATTTGATGAAAATTACATGTATGGAGGGCCACATTTCTCCTTAAGGGCACATAGGCAAAAAGCAAAAACAAAAATTGAAACAGTTTTGTTTTTCAAAAGTCTGAATGTGATGAATAGTTAGAAAGAGAAACATTGTTCAAAACATTGTACAAATATTTGTACTTGGAATTTTCAGATGCATCATTTTCACATGCTGTTTGGAAAGGTACTGTAATTTTTCTTCAATTGTGCTTTTACTTAATTTAGGTTGATTTACTTTTTAAACCTGTGATTTACTTTTTAAATTGGTTAATATGCTAGAACATAGTGTCTACTATTTAGAAGTCACTTCATTCCATTTTGTGTTTTAATGTAGCTTTTTCCTATTAATCATCCAGAAAATATAGATCACTGTGTAATGATTTGGACACACAAACTTTGTGTCCAAATCATTTAAAGGAAATTGTCCTCTGAGGCTCAAACTCTCTCAAGTAGTTATTTTATCATAAAGCATTCATGACTTTAAAAATTTTATAATTCACAGAATATTTTGATATAATATGTAAATAATTCCGGATTCACTAAAATGATCGAAAAATCTTTTGGCATACTTTAAAATTGAAACTAAGGAAGTCACTTGCAAATTACAAATCTGTGCTGGATCCTTATTTTTCATACAGATAAGCCTTTCTTTTCAACATGAATGGGAGTTTAGCTCTTTGAGGAATAATAATGTATGCCCCCTAAATTGAAGTGAATTTTAGCCTTGCCTATCAGAATTGAAACAAAGTCTGTAAATAATTGAGTCATTGTCAGCATAAACGTATTTCCATATAGATGTCATGTATATATTTACAAGCTTCCTAATATAAAGTTGTGTCCTTTAAAGGAAAAGAGAGTTTGTGTGGATATAGATATCATGATAGCAAAGTAATCTTAGGGATTACTAATGGAATGTATTTAACTAAATTACATTTGAAGAGTAAGATATTTTTGCAGGATCAAATTCATAAGTTAATTTGCAAAGTACATGAGTTACCTAAGGCACTAGAATGCATGAGATGAGAACAGAGTACCCATGATCACTATATATGGGCCAATCCTATGATTTCCTAATTGAGAATCCAAAGAGTTTTTCACACAGAGCTGTCTTCTCTTAAAAAGAGGTATAAAGCTATATATTGTCTTCTTAAAGAACTGAGAGAGTATTTCTTTTTTCCTGCCTACATCATTCTATTTAACCCTGTATTGCTGTAAGAAATTGCTGTAAACATTGTAGCTTAAAATCACAGAAATATGTCCTTCCACAGCTTTGGAGTCTGGAAGCCAAAATTGGTATCAGTCAGCCAATATCAAGATGTCAGCAGGCCTAGCTTCCTTGGAAGGCTCTAGGTAAGAATGTTATCTTGCCTGGTTATGCTCTGGTGGACACCTGTATTACTTGACTTGTGCCTGCATGACTCCAATCTCTGCCTCTGTGTTCATATTGATTTATTCTCTTCCATCTGCATCAAAACTCATTCTGTCTCTTCCTTGAAAGGATACCTTTATGATCAAGATTTGTCCTGATTAACCCAGAATAACCCCCAAATCTGAAAAATCCTTAGTTTAATCATATCTAAGGCAATATTTACAGCTTCTAGTAAATAGGATGTGATGTACTGGAACTATAGTCATGGTTATGGAAAAGATTCTCATGATGTTTAAAAATGTTCATTGAAATATTTTTAATGGAATTTACACTGTTCTAACTAATCCTCTTCTTATTTCTTAAGGAGAGCTTGTCGCTCTTGTCATTAACAAAGAATAAGGAGACTCACATCAGCAAAAGTACTGCCTAAATATCTATCACCCCAGGTATCTCACAGAGGCATCCATAAAACTGAATTCCATCCTTTTCTAGGAGTTACCTCTAAGTGGTCATAGCAGCTGGCAGAGTAAGAGAGTCTCAAATCTGTGACACACCACACTTGTTATTATTGGCTTCAGGAAAAGCCAGCAGGGTAAATGAAATGCTCAAAGACCCATGTCTAAAGAGTTAAGACATTTTTGTGTGTTCAACCCAAATCCTTCAAGCTTTGCTGCTAATATATTTTTATATCATATATCATATATATATATTGCAGAAAGTTTCTACCCTCCTTATTAAGGGAATAGAATAAATATTTTTATTTCATTTGTCAATTTTTTTAATGGAAAATGAGAATAAAATGTTAACAAAGAGATCAGTAGAGAGATTCAGTAATTATATTACTAAAAAATAATTGAATCCTGATCTTCAAATGTTTTAGCAATATTTAAATGCCACAGGATATTTTAGCAATAGATTGAATGAAGGCAGTTGCTTAAAGTATAACAACAAAAATAAAGGTAGTTAACTTGGTGAAGATGCTTAATTTAAATGATTTTGTCACCATGACTTACATATTACTTCCAAGTTGTTAAAAAGAAATGAACAAACTAAAAATAAACCTCATTATTATACTGATAATCTGTAAAAGCCTCTGACTTGAAATATACAAAGATTTTACATAAGAGTGTTGAGAAAGGAAATAATAGAAATGATGCTATGAGGAGATGGTTGTTTTGCCTTTGAGAAGGTTTTATAATTTTATAGCAGATGTTACATTGAACATTTGGAAATCTCAAAAAGCAGTGTAAGTTTTCTGTTTCTTTAAACAAATAAATATTACTTTCCAAAAAGTATATTTAGCATAAGCCAATTAATTTGTTTAGTATTTAAAGCTAATGATAAAACCATTGTTTGTAATTTGAGGGATTGGGGATTCTTACAACAAACCAAAAATTTGCATAAGAAAACTTTTACTCTTTTGTGGCAGTAAGGATTAAATTCTAAACTTAATGTATTATATTCTTATTTGTACTAAGAATCATTCCACACAAATTAAAATACTGATTTTTCATATTGTATGCAAGTCATACTTTAATGTATGTCTGGGTTATTTTTTTTATTATTTAAACTTTCTAGTAAGTGACTATAGTGAAAGGGATGCTATGGAGCCTGGGGAAAGTGGAGTGGGATTGTTAAAGGTTTCAGTGTACCTGAATAGCTTTCACTGTGGTCAAGGTTAACCAGCATCCATGAAGCTCAGCTTCAGATGTGGCATATTTTGGTTCCTGTTCTTTATATGATCCTCAGTACTGGAGAATTTCACTTATTTTTTTAACCCCAATAAGCCTTTGCTTCCTCATTTCTTCACTAAAGCAAGAGAATTAACATGTATTTCTTTGCAATTAGTGGGGAATTCAATGGAAGTCCAAACAATAATATTAATAATTTCTCCATTAAACAATCCCAAAGGAGAGTGGTTCCAGGATGGTAAAATATAGTGGTTTAAAGACATAGTCAATTATTACTACTCTTCAATATTTCTGCTTTGGTATCTCTGAAGCTTTGAATTTGTTTTAAAAATCATTCTGGGGTCAAAATGACTGTAGTTTTTTGAGGTCATATGACCAGACAATATGCAAAAGTAAAAGAGACATTTTAATCTTTCCCCTCCTATTTATAATAGCATACTCACAGTCACAATGAGAGTTAGATTTTATTTCCATAAATAGTTAACAGAAACTTTGTTAAAATTACCTGTGACAGAATGAATGAAGTTGCCATGATTGGTTTAAATTAATCACCTATGTTGACTGGAATATTAAGAGTTAACAAAATCATTTGTAAAAACAATCATTTAATTGATTGATTAGCAGTTCCTGCCAAATAAGTAGGAAATCAAAGTACACACTGTTAAAATTACATTTGTATATAAGAAGTGCATCAGAAAACTTGAATAATTCATAACCAATTTCCTAACCAATAAAAAATAACTGATAGCTTATTGAATAACTTGGTTGCTATCGTTTTATCTCATATTTCTCCCCCAAATGAAACTTGTCAGCCATAGTCTTTTAAAATAAGAAGGCAAAATAAAACATATTTGCCATCTTTTTGCATAGTATTTTCACATACTAGGAACTAGAAAATCAGTGTAACTTACTGTGTAACTTCCTAGAACCTTTGGTTTGGAACATAGTAGCATAATTTTCAGGTAAAATGAGACTGCAATATTTCAAACCACATACAGTTTTTAAACTGGACTTAACAAAATGAACTAATTTAGAAATATTTCCAGATATTTAGGATAAGATATTTCATAACACATCACTGCTGTGCATATTTACAAATATTTATAGTGCCTGATTCACATGAAAAAAAAAGAGAATGCTTAAAAATTCATTAGATAAGAGAATTTTATGAGTCAGAGTATCAGTCTTACCTGTCTGTGTGACAGGTCTAATAATATTCATTATCATTGCACAAACAATTTTTAAAAACTACTATGCCTGTACATGATTACATTTGGAAATACGTCCCATAGCCTAAGTCAATATAACATTAAACATTTTTACATAACATATTTTTGGATATTTATGATAATATGAGAGTTGTTTCTTTTCTTTTTTCTTTTTCTATTTTCTACTGAAAACAATCCTAATAATACAAATGAGCTTGTGAATACACCAAGTTCTAAAATATTATAGCCATCATATTTTCATGTGTCTCATCTTTTATTTTGATAAAATGACTTATTACAATGAATAGAGATAAGAGGGGAAATCTTTAAGTAAAATATGGGAACATGAAAAGCTTTCTCTACAGCATGGTTGTTTTATCAACAAATTATAACATTATCATTAATTTCTATAAATAAATTCCCTAAAATATATAAAAAGACTCCCGGGGAGAAATAAATTGTTTGGGTGTAGAACAACAGCTCTCATATTGGTTCATACCTTATTTGGCCAGGATAGTACTTGAAAAGCATAGTGAAGCAAACAATATATATTTGATAGATTACTTTCCAAATAAAAGAATGAATTGAAATTTTTAAAATATTTGCCTCAGATAAAGTCTTTCTTTTTATATAATGTGATATAAATCAATCTATTAGCTAGCACAATTTTCTTAGACTGATCCAGGAGTAGAATCTACATAAAAACACATTTTGGCAAATTATATTTATTAGCATATTGTCTTTTTTTTTTTTTTTTTGCTTCAAAGGAGCATAAGGTACACGAACAACATGCCTTTTAATATTAGCAATGGAAGCCAGCAAACAGTGGGCTGTTACTTTTTTAGTTTGTTGAACAAAATTAACAAAAGTAAAGAATTCTATCTATGAGGAAATTAGTTTTTTCAAAAATAGGTTAAATAGAACTATTTTCAGAAAGAAAAGATTTGCCACATGCAGAATCTGAGTAAAATAATTTTATAGCATATGCTTGTAATATATAAACATATAGGTTAGTTTCTGAGACACAAGAAAGCATGAAAATCAAAGGAACTTGGCTTATATTTTATAAAGGACCTATTCAAATAGCTCCCTTATTAAATAAATGAAATGTTCTATTGCTCAATTTATGTTTGGTTTTTAGCCATTGGAAGGGTACATTTGTCAGTTTATTTACTCTTCTTTAGGACCATTTAGCTACAATAATGTATTGATTGGTTCATCTGGTCTTCATTTTTGTCCTAAGTGCTAATGTATTCACAGACACTTCAGTAACTGACTTAACAGGAAGGAAAATAGCAGCAGACAAATATGGCAGTTCCTCTTTTCCTGTGGTTAAGAATCATGAGCCCCTTTTCTAGGAAAGAACTGATCTGATCACTGTACTGCTACATGTAATTACATTCCTCTTTAGTTTGGGGGCCGGTGGTGGGAGAACACCTTTTTCACATTAATTTTTTTTTTTTTTATAAAGGACTGTTACTTCACAGTGAATTAAGATAGAAAGTTAATTATAGATTTTGCTTTTCCATAGATACTTCTTCACTGGGGTAAGAATCAAATGATAATTGCTTAATTAATAAATTAGTAAAATTAACAAAAATCTGTGGAAACATATTAGTCAAGAGGACAGAGTAAGCAGAAGGACACAAGAGCCCAGAGCAGCTATCAACCGAATAATGATGTGTGAAACCTGCGGACGATATGAAAGGGGCCAGAGCAGTCACTTAATGAGACTGCCAAGGCGCCAGCTGCTGCTGTGGGGAACTGAGGTTCACAGCTTAGCATCTGGGTCAGGGTTTGCCATATGAAGAGGAAAATGAGTGAGGAGTTTAATGTGGTAGGGCAAATGGCACCTTTCCTTCACTGCACAGTCACTTTAAAAGATGGTATTTAGAAGGCTGCTCACCACCCTCCTGAGAAAAGACACTAATAAAAATGACATCAGTGCTCAGAATCTTTCTGAGGATGAAAAGTCAAAGTGAATTAACATATCTACTACATAAGAAGTGAACACTTCCAAAGAGTATAAAGTTTAGTTATTATGGTCACTATCAAACACTGTGATCTACTGGCAATGTGCATGGACCTGGATTAAAGATGATTAGCATAGCAAAGTCTAAAATAAGAGTAGAATCAAGCTGGCAGGGGTGGGCAGAATAATACCAGGAGCTCTGGAGGCTGGGATCGAGAGTTCAGAGCCAGCCTCAGCAAAAGCAAGGAACAAACAATTCAGACAGACCCTGCCTTTAAATAAAATACAAAAAGGTTTGGGGATGTGGCTCAATGCTTGATTGACACTGTTCAATCCCCAGGACCAAAAAAAAAAAAAAAAAAAAAAAGTAGAACTCGGAAGTTCTGGACCTTGTTCAGATTCAGTGCTGATACTGAATCATTCAACATCCTTGAGTCATAATTTATTGAAAATGGGAAAAATAATTGTATTCCTCCTACTTAATTGTATTCCTCCTACTTAATGTCTATCAGGTGCTTAGGAAAGTGGTTTATCTGATATGAAGAAGTTAATTCTTACTTGGCCCTTACAATTAATTATGTATGTAGTTAGATTAAAATGTCTTTATCATATTATAGGCCAAAATATCTAGTAAATTTACTTCTCTTTCTTAATATTACAAAAGTTTATGTGATGGGAAACAAACTGAAATGCAAGATTCACTACCCTTAGTTCAGCAGTGTCTCCATAAACTTAGGAATGGCTAGCTAATAGAAGATATCATTATTGTTAATTAATTACACTATCAATATTTTTTGCTGATTCCATAAAATGCTTTTTTAAAAATAATTTCCAGCTTTATTGGGGTAAAATAAAAATTGAATTAAAAAAAATTGTTTCGGTGCCGGGAATATAGCTCACTTGGTAGAATGTTTGCCTCACATGCACAAAACTCTGGATTTAATCCCCAGCAACACACAAAAAGAGACTGCTTCAGATGTACACTGTGATGATTTAACAAACCATACAATAGGAGATGATTACCACATAGTCACTGTAGTTAACACTGTATTGATAAGAGTGTAGAGCTTCATGTGTTGTCACTTTATTTTATTTATTTATTTATTTATTTTGGAATGCTGGGGATGCAAACCAGGACCTTGTACATGCTAGGCAAGTGCTCTATAACTGAGCTCTAAACCCAGCCCAGAGTGTTTTCACCTTTAAATTTATCTTCTATATTTTTATTATTTTTCTCTAAAAAATACCTTTCTTATTTTTAAATGATAAAATTACATCATATGTTCCTATGACCTAAAGTTTTCAAAATATTTATACATTATGAAATGATTGAATCGAGGTAATTAACGTATGTGTTACCTCCCATTTATTATCTCTCTACTCTTTATGATTAACCTCTCTGCTCCATTAGTATTTTTCAAGTGTGTCACAGGCTGTTCATAACTATAGTCATCATGTTGTACAGTAGATCCCTTGAATTCATTCCTTCTATGAAACTGAACTGTTGTGGTGTCCCTAAAAACATCTCAATATCTTTCTCAATCCTGTGGTAACTACCCTCTACTCTGTTTCTGGGAGTTCAACTTTTAGTTATTTCACAGTTAAGTGAGATCATGTGGTACTGGTTTTCCAATGCTTGACTTGTTTCATTTACTAAGATGTCCTCCAGGTTCGTCTATATTGTCATTAGTGTCAGGATTTCCTTCTTTTTAAATTCTATATGGTATTCCATTGTGTATAATTGCCCTATTTTTTTTTCTATTGGATCACTGGTTAATGAGCACATAGGTTGATTCCATGCCTATGATGTTGTAAATAATGCTGCTATGAACATGGAAGTGCAGATATCTCTTCAACATACCAATTTTATTTCCTTTGGATATACACCAATAGTGAGTGTGTGGTTGTAACATATGGTATTTCCATTTTGGATTTTTTGAGGAACCACCACACTGTTTTCCATAATGACAGTACAGTTTATATGGGTTGTCTGTTCTTTACATTATTCATAATTTTGATAATAGCCATTCTACAGGTGTGAAGTGGTAACTCATTGTGGTTTTAGTTTGTGTTTTCCTAATGATGGGTGATATTAAGTGTTTTATTTTCCCTGTACTTGTTGGCCATTTTAGTCTTTTTTTTTTTTTTTTTTTTTGAGAAATGCTTTTTAGGTTCTATGCCCATTTGAAAAATTAGGCTGGTGTTTTTTTGCCAACATTTTGTGTACATTCCTTGTATGGGAGGGGCATTAACCCCTTATTAGATATACATTTTGCAATGAGACTTTTACTCTTGATTTTTTTTTTTTTTGCTTAGCTGTACAGAAGCATTTTAGATTGATACAATCCTGCTTGTCTGTTTTTAAAATTTTATTGCTTGCATTTGTGGGATTATATGTAAAAATCATTGCCTACACCGATGTCAGAGCTTTCTTATGTTTTCATCTAGTAGTTTCATAATGTTAGGTCTCATGTTTAAGTCTTTAATCCATTTTAAGATGATTTTGTGTATGGTGTCATATAAGGTTCTCCTGTCATTATTGTTCAGATGGAATCTAGTTTTCCTAACATCATGTATCAAAGAAATTATTCTTTCCTCATTGTGTATTCATGATATCTTTGTCACGAATCCGTTGAGTGTTTCTGTCAGATTTTTCATCACTGTAACCAAAAATCTGATAAGAAAAATTTAAAAAGGAAAACTTATTTAGGGCTCATAGTTTCTGAGGTCTTAGTCCCTCAATGGTCATCTCCACTGCTCTGGGAAAACATCACTGCAGGAGGAGAAAGGCAACTTAGGACATGGTGACAACAACAAAAGCAAAGGGAGTGTTGTGCTTATCAGGAACAAAATATAAACTCCAAAGGAATACCCCCGGTGACCTATCTCCTTCACCCACACCCTACCTGCCTGCAGATACCTACTCCCAGCTAATCCATACCAGTGGATTACCCCATAGTTTTAACTGTTCTAGCATTTTCCAAAAGTCCAAGTTCAAAAGTTTCTGAAACTCAAGGCAAACAGTTCTTTCCCCTGTAAAGATGAAAAACAAGTTACATATATCCAATATATCATGGTACAGAATAAACATTGCAATTCAAAAAGGAAGAAACGGGGGCATAGAAAGAAGGGATGGGACCAAAGCAAGACCAAAATTCTGCTGGTACCTTCATGTCTAGTGACGTCATGATGTTCTCTCCAAACGGCTTAAGTAGACCTATCCCTTTGGTCCTATTGGTGTGCAGCCCACATGACCTCTCTTGGCTTGTTTCTGCTTGATACTGGCAGCTTTCCTTGGCAGATGTCCCACATTGCTGGCATCTCTTAATCCCACAGGCCTTCACAGCAGCTTTGGTTTCCTTTTCACATCTTTACATATCACCCTTTTCAGTGGCATCTCACAGGGAAATCTGACCCTGGTATACTTTGCCTGGTCTAAGTGTCCAGCCTTTCTCTGAAATCTCAGTGGAAGCCTCCCTGACACCCTAACACTAGTATCCTGCATTCCTGCAGAACCAGCACTAGGGGGTTGCTTCTAAGGTCTGCTGTCATTTTGAGCAGTAGCCAAATCTCCAGGGACCCTGGCTGCAGCAGCCTCTGAGTACCTGGGTGAAAGAGCCTGGTAAAACAACTTCCTTGCCTTCCTTTGCAAGAAGGGAGCCCCACTGTTTTTTTCTCAAAAGGATTTTTTACTTTAAACATTGAGCTTGGGAAATATGTGGTCTTACCAATTCCTGAGATGCCCTTAAGCCATTCTTCCTATTGCTTCTGCTTAGAGTACTTAGCATCTCTTTAGTGGCTATAAAGTCTTTAACAACCATAACTTCTTCAGCCCAATTTTACTTGCACTTTTCTGGTCATACTGCAAGTTCTTAAAATCTTTATGCTCTGCTTTTTGCTTCTGAGTATCAGGGTAAACCTGAATAAAAATTGCGAGCAAGCAATATCCATGCTACCACCAGAATCCTGTGCTGCCTTAAAATTTTCTCCAGCAGATTAATAAGTATATCATCTTTAAATTCAGCCTCACAAAAAGTCTCAGAATGTGGGCAAAATGTAGACAACTTCTTTGTCAGAAAATAACACCAATGACCTTCAGTGAAGTACCAACTCCACTCTCAATACCAATTTCTGTTTTAGTATTTTCATTGCTATGACCAAAGACCTAGCAAGAAACCTTAGACAAAAAGTTTATTTAGGGATAATGATTTCAGCAATCTCAGTCCATAGATACCCAACTCCATAGCTCTGAGTCCAAGATACAGCAAGCATCACCGTGGAAGTAGAAAAGCAGCTCGGAACATGTCAATCAGGAAGCAGACAGAGGGATTTCAACTCACCAGAAACAGAATAACTCCAAAGAAATGCCTCCAGTGATCTCTTGTCTTCATCCACACTCTACCTGCCTACTGTGATGCTCCAGTTAATCCATAACAATGGATTAATGCATGGATTAGGTTTAATCTCTCATAACCCAATCATTTCACCAATGAACATTATTGCATTGTCTCACACATGAGCATTTTGGGGATACCTCATATCTAAACCCTAATGGAGTATAAATGCATGAATTTATTTTGCGTCTTTACTCTGTTCCATTGGTTTATGTACCTGTTTTTATATCAGTATTATACTATACTGATTACTACATCTTTGTAGTATATTTTAAAATTAGATGGTATAATGACTCCAGTATTGTTTTTCCCACTAAAGTTTTAATTTTGTTGCTGTTGTTGTCGTTGATTCATATAAATTAAATGACTCTTCCCCCCTCTTTCTGCAAAAACAATGTCATTGGAATTATGATAGGGGTTATCTTGAATATACATATCACCTTGGATATTATGAACATTTTAATAATAATAATCCTCCAAATTTGAGACCAAAGTGTATCTTTTCACTTATTTGTGTTTTTGTTAATTCCTTTTTTAATATACTATAATTTTTATATATAAAAATATTAAGGTAGATGGTATCAGAATAATTCTCTCCTGAGAGATGGAATAAACAGTATTTTTAACTACAGAACTGATCAGATGAAAGAACATCTGACTTTGAAATTGAGGCATGAAATTGTCCAGTTGAGGGAGGTCACAAGAGAAACAAGAGAAACACCTAACACAAGAGAAACAAGCATGAAAGAGCATCATGTATATGTGGTCAAGGGGACACATCCAGAGGCCAAGTATCTGTTGAAATGGGAGAACTCATATACAATTGAACTGATATAAAAAGGAACATTCTAGTTGGGAGAGCTTTAGAAAGGATAATTAACCTCTACTCATACTTAAAGTAAAAACCCTTATTAAAAGATAGTACAAATTCAGTAAGACCTAAATTAATAAATTTGACTTAAAGGTATTTGCTTTTACTTTTTCTAAAAACAAAAATGAACAATAACAACAACAATAACAACAAAACCCCATATTTTTTGTAAAACATTTTGACAAATGAATAATGATCTCTATCATATTTTCTATTTCTAATAAGCCACCTGCCTATTTCTGTAGTTAAGAAATAGTGCCATAATGTATGAGTCATTCATGTGAGTGCTAAACAAGTCATATTCAATATGTGTTTCCTGGAAACAAAAATCCAAAGTCTTTTCACTTGAAATGTAGTTAAAAATATGAAATATTACGATGTGGAATCTGCTATATTCTAGATAGTGAAAATAGATCAAGGAATTTTTTATATTTATAATCAGAATATGAATGCATTCATTTCTATATATGGTGAGGAAAAATATTAACTGAGAAGGAAACATTAAACAAAATAACTGACTTTTAAGCTGTCTTTGGTATTCAGCAGTTCCATAGTTCATCTCAGGAAATGAATTATACAGATATAAGAATGTGTAAATGGAAAGATATGCATTCAAAATTTCTTACTAGAAAGGATAACAGTGTAGTATTTCAAATGAAATATATATTTGTTGAATATATTTTATATAAACTATATATGTACACATATGCATATATTATATTACTATGGGACAAGGATCTGTTATACTTCATAAAGCTCCATCATAATCATTTCTGTTTTATGGAAAGTGAGCCTATGTGTTAGGGCTACTAGATGAGGCTTTGGAGTTTTTACTTTAATCATATCTGAACCTAGAGTGTCTATTTAATAACTGATAGTGAGCTTAGGTATCAAATTTTCTTCCTATTATGGATTCAAAGTCTTTCCTTGGTTACTGATCTCCATCAAGACAATCTTGGGCCATATAAATGTTCTGAGAACTGAAGGAAAGAGGTCATGAGTCTCAATCCAGGTTCTCCTGGTTATTTACTTAATTCCAAATGTTGTAATTCAAAGTTGACAAAATTTTCTGTTACTGCTACACAGTAGAAGTTATTTGGATATGGCAGACAAAGTTGGGCTCAAAACCTGCCTTATCATAGATATGTAGAATGAGAGAATATTGGCAAGCATGTTAATTATAATTCAATAGTATTTTGTTTCACCAATCCCCAAACTTACTCAGAACTTACTTTTTTTCTTTTACTAGATTAAATAAAAGAACATCTGACTTTGAAATTGAGGCATGTAAATTGTGGGATTCTTAAAGATATCCAGGAGAAATATGATCGATGCCCTATAATACAGAAAATAATATCCCACATTTTTTAATCAGGTTATGAATATGATAGAGATAAGCTTGACACACTTCATGTTTTATAGAAAAAATGGTTTATATTATAAAATCACAATCGAGTCAGTATTATATAATTTTCCTTATAATTGATATTAATAGTGGCACTTTATTATAGTCATGGGTAAAAGTATATGAAAAACAATGATGTACCAATATACATTCTAGAAATATAAAGAAAGCTTACATTTTAATCTCAACTATTTCATGGTTTAATTAATCTAAATTTTTTCTTCATTTTACCTCTGCTATTGACCTACTTAATGTGTTGAAAGACTCAGGACTAGAAGAGAGAAAACAATCAGTACCAGTTATCCCATGGAATGCATGTAATCATATAATCTTTCCAAATGACACATCCTCACAATTTTTTTTTTTTTTTTTTTTTTTTTTTAGAGAAAGGATCTCATTTAGTTGCTTAGGGTCTTGCTATGTTGCTGAGGCTGGTTTTGAACTCATGACTCTTCTACCTCAGCCTCCAGAGTTGCTAGGATTATAGGCATGCACCATCCTGCAAGGCCACATAGTCATTTGAAAAGAAAAATACACCTATTTTGATTAGGCCAAAATTTTATGTTAGATCTTTCTATTACTGATTAGAACAATTAATATTAACAAACTTTATTTTAAAAAATTAGTTATACATAAGAAACTTTAAATAACAAGATCTTTAACATCAATAAAACATGAAAAAAACAAACACTAAAAAAGTTGTCTGTTACTGAGATTCTTGAATTTGAGAGAAACCATGTACTCATTGGTAAACTTGTTTTCATTAGAGTTTTATACAGAAGCATCATTTTAGAAAACTGTTTCATATCAGGAGGCATGTTTTCATTTACAACAAATGAAAGTAAATTTCATTCATTAAAATTAATAATGATAAATATCTTCATTTGCTCATTGGAAGTGCATAATCAGATTGAATTAGCAGTATGAATTAATTAGTCTACAAAATTAGGAGTTTGTGGTGATGCCAAATAGATGTGAGTAAATAAATGGATGAATGGATAGAACTAATCAATCTGAATGTGGGATGTTGTCTGAGAGACAATAAACAATTTCTGATCCACAGAGAATAGTTCAAAATGATGCCAAATAATACATCCTGTTTTTAATTGTACTCTTTGTAGAAAGAGGATTACACATATGACTTTTTTGGAGTCACTATTTTTGGGGGTAAATTAGTTAAAATTTGTACATTTTTTCCCACCCACAAAATTGTAGATTTCATGTGGGAGAATACCAAAAGTGGGAAAAAAGGCTAAAATATATAAAATGAGATATAATTCCATATTTTTAAATGGATGGTTCATCTAACATAAAACCAAGATAAATCCTCATCAGCCAAAAGCAAAAAAGTATGAATCCTGAATGCTGGGACTATCTCAAGGTGTAGTCAGAGGACTTCTGTCAATCCCTAGAGGCTTGTAATTTGTAATTTGTAATGAACTTTGAAAGAGTCTAATTCCTGAAGAGGAACCTATGAAAGGCAACACATTCACTGCGACAAACTCTAGTAAAACACCCTTAGAGTGAGACATTATTCAGATTTTTGCCTGATGCATCTTTGAGTCAGAAGGAGATAGGAATTGGAGAGGGTAAGGAGACTTCCCCAAGAATTCTTAACACATTATTATGTTCTATTTCCTAATGTTTAAATGGTAAAATGTAAAGACCAAATACTCAGAACAAGATTTCAAAATAAGGCTGGGGTTGTACCTCAGTATGAACCTGGCCCTGGATTAAAATCTCCAGCACTGAAAACAAAAATTTCAAGATAGTATATTACTTAGTTACTTAATAAACATTCATTGGTTACCCGTTTTAAGCAATGGACTAAAGGATTTAAAAACATGAATAAAATGTGGATATTTTTCAAAGGGAGATCACAGATGACTGATAAGAAGAACAGATAAAGTAAATGAAGTAAGAAAAATTCGATGATTAAAATATGCTTTAAAATATAGTAATAGTAATATTGACAAACTGGTCAATTCTTATTTTATTTCAATTAATTTTTAATTTATTTTTATTTTTGGGTACCAGGGATTGAATCCAAAGGTGCTTTGCCAGCTATTTTATTTTTTATTTTAAAGCAAGATCTTGCTAAGATGGTATTGAACTTGCAGTCCTCTTGTTTCAGCCTCTGAGTCACTGGGATTACAGGCATTCACCACCATGCCCAGCTTTATTTTACTTTTGAAGGCGGAAGAAATTCAATTTGGGGGAGTTTTCTTGGATCTAGGTGTCAGCATATAATTGTAAATTTTCCAAGCAAAGGATTATAGTGCATTTCTGGCAAGAAGAATATAAACATATTCAAGGCACAAGGAATGACACCCTGGAGTGTGTGTGGATCTTTTCGGTGAGTGAGATTGAGTTTATATAGTAGAGTCAGAAGCACATGCTGGTAGAGAAGTAGTATACAGTCAGACCCATTTAGATATTTGAACTTTGATTTTTCAACTTGTTGCCAAAAGTAGATTTGCCTCTGTATTTTAAAGTTTGTTCTTAAGAAAATAAATTTACCCATAGTTCTGGAGGTTAAAGGGCATGACTGACATCATTTCTGCTCTGATAAAGACCTGAAAGGAGATGGCATCCCCACAATAAAGAGTTCTGTCCTTGAGAGAAAGAGACTGATCACATTATTAGCTTAGGGAGGGCCAACAACGACTTGCCATTAGGCCCCACATCTTAAAGTTTCCATCACCTCTCAAATAATCGAGTTCAAGCTTCCAACACCTGAACCTGGGGGTGTGTGTGGGAGAACCCATAGCAGTTCTTTTGTATCACTTTCCAGAATTGAAAGTCCTTCCAGACCTGCAACTTGGGAGTGAGCAATCCCGAACATATCAAATCTTACCTTTGCTAATAAAGCCAGTGCACCTACAGGTTCCCTTCAGCCATTTCAGTCAGTAATTATAACTTCAATTTCCTTTTCTCTTCTCTCTGGAACCTCTTCTGATTGACAAGTTCTTCAGCTTTGAAACAGAATAGTCCTGTTACCTGGTGCTAAAATATCTTTTAGCATCATGTGTTCCTCATACTTGCTCATTGTGATTATTTTCTGGTATTTTTCATTTGGACTCCTTAACCTCTTTATTCTGAAGTACAGAACATTTCTTTTTTTTAAAATATTTTTTAAGCTATACATGGACACAATATCTTTATTTATTTTTATGTGGTGCTAAGGATTGAGCCCAATGCCTCACATGTGTGAGGCAAGCGCTCTGCTACTGAGCTACAACCCCAGCCCCTGCAGATGATTTTTTAATATCACATCTGCTAATTCCATTTTTTCCTCATGTTTGGATTCTCAAAATGGAACAAGGTTTGGTAAACACCAACCCAAAGGGATGTATCAAATACATCAGATGATTTTCAACAGTTATGTAGTTGTTTCTTCTCACTCTGACAATTGTTCCATTACCTTTGCCTGATTTTGTTAGATTTTTAGTGGTTTGATTCTTCGAAGTGTAAAGAGATCTAAAAACTTTGTTTTGTATTCAATATTATCTTTTTGATAAAGCAGTCTCTCTAGAGATAGAAAAAACATTTCCACCATTTTATGTCAAAACCTGGAGTACAATAACTGATTATTTTTATCAGTTATTCAGTTAAGTTAAATCACTCTATTTCTTGTTTCCATTTAAGACGAAAATAGCTTTTGAGCAGAACTCTATCAGATATGGAAATATGTACAATTATCATCAATGTATCAATTTAACATAATTTGATAACTTGGAAATTTGACCAGAAAACCAAAGTTTTGCTGTGTTTTCCACATTAGGGTTACTCATATTTCACTTGTGACTCAGGGAAGAGTAAACAACTGATAGGAGACTGGAATGTGCATTACAACAGCTGTTATCAGATATAAGTGCTAAAAAGTTGTCAGCATAGAAATTAAAATTCCTGGCAGACAACAAAGCTTTCTTTTATAAGCTTTAGAATTACCTTTTCCTTTCAAATAAGGAAAATGACTTTGACCCCATTCTAACACTTATTAACCAAGCACATTTCAGAAAGCAGAGTAGTCAAAATATACTTTCCCTTCATTAGTATTCACTGCATCATGTTATAACTAATGATTTCTATTACTAATAGTGATTACTAAACAAGTCTTATTTGAAGACTTCATGACATTTTTTTAGGCATTCTTTGCTTTAATTGCTGTGAAGATAAAAAAAATTTCATTATGTAATGATACCATCCTTCAGTCAGTTAGCAAAATAAATTGGTTACCCACTGTGTGAATAATACTGTGGTAGACACATTTGGGAGGGTACAAAGAAAGGAAATAATGTTTTTCTTTCTCTCTCCTGAAGTTCATAAGATTTTTGGAAGGCAGAGTACAGTCAAGTGAAAATGAATTGTAAGTCCTTGAGGAAAGTTCAAAGAATTACTCAGTAGTGTATATAGTTTCTTGTTATAATAGATTCCTGATGAATTTATAAAGATCAGTAGTTATTTTTGTAATTATGGCAATAAATAACATTAATAAGTCATATATCTTATAATATTTTTTTAAAAAACATCTATATGCTCCTAGGTTTTTATCCAAAGTTTCCAAAATTTGTGATCAAGTTTTAAAATAGTAGATTATAGTAAAGGACTCTTCCTGCAGTTGTAGAGGAAAGAAAATTGGTTTTAGATTCAGATAGGTTAGAATTTGAGGATTGGCTATAGCTCCTATTAGTCAGGAGTTCTGGGATAGTTCACTATCCATTCCAAATTTGTTTCATGTCTGAGAAGTGAATAGGTAATGCAGAACATCTAAGATTGTGGTTGACTTACAGATTAACTTATATTTGAAAATAACTGGATATTTGGAATCTTTGTGGTCATTGTCTTTAAGTGGTTATGTAACTATGTCCTTTGTTTCTTGCTTCTGAGTTTCTCACTTTTAATCAGGGGCTCACTTTGCTTCCAGATACTGGGTCAGCCCTATTGCCAATGATGAAGCACTACCTATCCTTCAGGGGGATTTGGGGAGATTTAAGCAACCATAAAGTCAAACTTTCTACTTTCTTCTGAATTTGTACTGGTTCCCACAACTAACTTCTTGTCTTGCTCCTCAGGACAATTTCACCTAGTTGCTAAGAGCAACATCTGTGGAGGTGATGCAGTTCATACAGGGTAGCCTTTTGAGGTACAGGAAAGAAGGCAAAAGAGCTGAGAATAGGCTTGGGTGATAATTGTAGAGAAATCAAAACAATTCTCCTTTCCCCCTTATTTCTTGATAAAAGAATGGTAAATAAAAAAATAGATGTGATATATCTATATTTCATCTAGATTTTCAAAATGTTTTTCATTTGCAGGGGGATATTCTGACTGATGTGATATGCAGATACATTTTATTAGAGGTTTCCTAAACTTGTTATTATTCCTTCTCTAAGTTCAGTATATTCACGTGCAAAGAGAAGAACATAGTATTTTCTTTACTCCCAGTATGTTAAATACATACATAAATCAAGACAACTAATCACATTAGGAGGCTTGGAATAGAAGACAATAGAATTCCAGATGTCTCTATGGTATGTTTATCTATGAGCTTGGATAAGGAGATAGATGCGTGCTTCAGATACTTTGAGAACACATTAACCTTAAGAAAGTATTAAGGTGTTTATTGAACAAAATAGGTATTATAAAATGATCACAGTTTGGAGAAGGAAATCAAGTAAGATTTAATGGAGAATTTATTTATGTGCACACACACATGCACATGAACACACTCAGTAACTCATATACAGAGGTTTGAAAATATTCTACAGAAGAAGATAGTGCAAAGATCCATTTATTTGTAATCATATGAAAATAGACATTGCAATTTTAGTTATGTATCCTCAAAAGTGCTAAAATGTGGCATCACTGACAGAAAAATAATGTAATCTCAGAACATAGCAAAATTTGCAGAAATATCATTTAAAAAAGAAAAATAGGACATCAGTGATTCTAATGATAATGATTCTAATATTTACAATCAAGAGAAGCAATAGTATTATCAAGGCGTGGAAAACAGAAAGCAAAAAGAAATAGAATAAAAGAATATGAGATAAGAATGAACAGAAATACATGAAGAAATGGAAATTACAAAAAAGACATGGAAGGAAAACATAGGCATCTTGAGATGACTGAAAATAATATTGTCATTTGAAATAGAAATTCCATTCTGAAAACTTTTAGAAATTACAACTAGAACCAGTAGGTAAAAGAGATGAGTATATTTGTACTTATTTATGGAGTACAGTATTATAACTTGATGTATACAATGTGTAATTATCAGATCAGGGTAGTTAGAATTCTACCTTCTCAGGTAATTGTTTTCTATATGTTGGGACTTCACCTCTAGCCATTTTGAAACATATTTAATTGTCAGAGACCATCCATCTCTGTGTTGCAATACAGCACTCTTTGGTTTTCCTACTGACATATTTACTTATTGATTATCATTATTTTGAATTCCCTGTATGATAGTGTCAAGATACATGTCACATTTAACTCCATTTCTGTTGATTACCTTGTCTCCTGACAATAGATGCTTTGAATCTGTTTCTTTGTGTACATTATAATTTTTGAATTGAAATGCAGAAATTTTTTGTAGAAAAATATTTTTTGTGTTTAGAAATTAGCATGTCTTTCCTTCTTTCTGGGTATTCTTTTTAGGAGTTGGGTCAATTCATTAAGAAATGTAGGTGGGTATGTGGTTTGGCTTTTCTATGAGTGCTCAGTGTGTGGCCACAATTTCTCTAGCATTGAATGTGTTTAGTCTTAAGACTTATTGGTAGAGGGTATTTATAAATGTTTATTCTACCCTTTTTGTTGTACCCATGGAGTTCCTTCACTCTACTCTTGACCATCTTTCAGCTATACACACACACACATACACATACACACACACACACACACATATATATACATACATATGTATATATATATATTCAAAATTGTTACTTTTTAACTAAACTCTCTTTAGTCTGGTACTAAGTGGATGAACAAGAGATGTCTCTGTGGTTGTGAGTAAGCCCCATGGTTAAGAATGCACAACCATTGAGTCTTCTGATTGGATCCTCTCAGCTACACTGCCCCTGCCCATCTCAAAGTCTAAGCCCGGTACCTGGTTATGCTCCTTCTTCCAGGAAGTTTTCCTTTCCCTTCTTTCAACTGCAGTGGGTTTTCAGCTGTGTGACTGAATGCCCTGGATTGCCTGGGTGTGATGGACCAAAGGAAATTGATTACCTGATCACCTTAAAATTAAGGGTAATAGGTTTTGTAAATACATCGTGTGTGTGAGCATACCTATCTCTGTATTTCCTGTGTTTATTTGTCAGGGAGAATCAGGGATTTTAAAACTGGAAAGCTTCAACTGCCATTTTGAAATAGTGTCTAATCTGTTTCTAAATTATATACTGTAGATTATACTTGTATTGAATATTTTTTTAACATTATAGTATATTAAAATGATGTATTAACACTGTTCCCAGTCTTTGGCCCTGTATTTTCAGTGATTCAAAAGCCATGAAAATATGGAAGTGAACTAAAAGTATAATTGTTAAATAAGGAAGAATTTTGTCATGAATTTTGAATGTTATAAAGCATGTTCTACTTAGGGTTCTTAAACTAAGAAGCAAAACAAAACAGTAATAGAAATTCCATGCTAGGCATAAAATAGGTATATTGAGGAGGATAATATATATAAAATTTAAAATATATAGTCTTCAAACTCTAGGGATATTAATTCATTGTCTCTCATGTTAAATTCTCTGAATTTCATGCAAATATTTCTTGAAATATTTCACAGTTCTAACAAATTTTTGGCAACTTTCTATGTGTTGGATGATCTCCATGTTGAAAATTTTAAATTTCCTTAATGCATTACCCATTAGCACAATTCTGTTTTCATGCTATTCATGTGAGGTCAGATAAAATTAACTTCCTTTTATGCATGAGAAAACTGTCATGTACTAAGACTGAGTGACTTGCCCAAGGTCATAGCTATTTAATGCAGAAATGTGCTGGCATTTATTTTTCTACATTCATCCTGAGAATTTCCCTGTATATCAAACTGCTTGGCATCTTATTTCCCAAGATGTTAATGTGAATTTTTCTATTTCCTTTTACATGAAATGAAAAGTCTCTGCATATATTTTCTAACATTTTTTTACTTTATAGATCTCATGTTTTAAAAAAACCAGACCTCATGAGAAATAATTTTAATCTTTCTCTGCCTATCTTAATATGTACAATGTAGAAATGCATTCTAAATATTTTTAGATTAGCTTAAACTAACACTATGGGTGAATATTCTTAAATTTCACACTGAAATACATTTTCAGTTATTCCCAAAGTGATAAAAAGGTTATTTTAAATTAAACAAACTTCGTCATAAGATAAAAAAATGAAATGTTATGATTATACCATCTACCAAGTAAATATTCTTTTTTATTTTAATACTAAAATGATGTTGTACAAGTTTTATTAATAAGCATATGTTACCTTCAGAAATAGGTATCTCGACAATATGATGGCATAAATTTATAAAGAAAATTTAATGAATCATGTTTTACCCATAATCTAATATCAACTTTAAGTCATTTATCAATAACATTTTTATCATTCATCCTACATATAGTTTTAAAATTCAATATGGCATATTTATTAGAGAAAATGAAAGAATCTACTATTCTTCATTTCATACTGCATTTCTTACTTCAATTGTAAGTAGAAAAAAAATCACATAATAATCACAATTTATTCTTACTCTCTGGATCTGAACCACAAATAACAAGTGTTAGGGGCATTTGGATATAACATGCTGTATCAATATTATATTTGCTAATAAAAGAAACTTGGCAATGATGGCTTAAGTAGTCAATGTTTGTATTTATCTTGCATAATTAATCAAGTCTGGGGATAAGTCTTCCATTTTTGGTTTAGTGGCTCCATGGCCACCAAGAAACTAGATTCCTTCAGACTTTCCACCCTGCCATCCATAGTGCTAATATCTACATTTATGTTGTTGCTCTCACTCAAGATGGTGGATAGTGCTGCTGTCATCACTTTTGGATTTCAGCCAGTTGGAAAGTGGAAAGAAGAAAATCCTCAATGCTTGTTTTCATTCCCAACAAATTTTGCTTATATCTCTTTGGCTGTTAATTATAAAAAGTGGGCTCAGAAATGCAGTGTTTATCTGAGAGGTTGGGAAATCATCTATAAATCATTATTCTGTTGTGAATTAAGCTGGGAAAAGATGGTATTGAGTAATAAGTCAGAAGCTCTGTCCTAAAACTAAGGCTTAGGGAGCTGGCAGTGGTTATTCCACCACTGAACTGAAGACCGGAAGGAAATTTCCTAAAGTTCAAAGAAAGAGGCAGATATTTGAGGAACAACAGACACAAATGAGAATGATATTTCCATTGAGTCTATATTCTGTAATTATTGGTTACTGTTTCTCTTATTCTGTTTTCCATATGACAAAGACAAATGATAATAACCATGACATAGTTCTCTTTAAAATTAAAAGATAACACTAAAATTAATATTTGTGAATTAACTGCAGTATAAAAAAAGAAAATTTTAACAATTTTAATGATAATATAAGTTGACAATTTGATAATCATTTGGGAATCAAAATGGATTACAGTAGGACTGATTATAAATTAGGAACAATTGTTTCAGGAGATGGCAAGAAATAGGATTACAAAAGGAGTGATGTTCTTCACTCCAAAATACCTCAGAATTCTAGTTAAAACAGGATTGTCTAAGACAGTCTGGTTTTGTACGAGAGTATTTGCTCTGTCTCTGATGACTTTCCTCTCCAGATGTCCAAGACATTTCACTTGACTGGACTCTCAAAGAATATTTTCCATTTGACCTTAAACTCTAAAGGACAAGGCCGTCTTCTTTGACTCCTTATTCACATTTGTATTTATATAAATTGGAAAGATTTATGCTTGAAAATTAGTTCCACTAGGGAACTGTGTCCTTAGAAAATTTGAAGATAATTACATACAGAAGCACCGCTATTTTCCTTAGAATATTTATCTCTAATATTCCCTAATTCTTCTGGGACAGATGTAGTGCATTTCCCTAGGGCAGGAGATATGATTCAGCAGAGAGGAAACTACTAATGATTTTGCAAAAGAAAAAGAGTTAGTGGGTAAAAAGGAAAAAAAAGTCTCTTAATTTGTGCTAGAAATTTACAATGGAGACACACTGAATTCAATGAGATTTGAGTAAGTGAACAATAACACTGACAGTCTGATTGATGTGATATGTGATGTGGCATAAGTGTAAATGGGGAAATATTAATTTATGAGGAAGTAATACAAGTTGAAGTAGCTTTTGCAGTTATACACAGAAAAATAATGCCACCACATTTATTTATCCATCTCTGACTTAACTATGTACTATGTACTATTAAGAAAATACTGATTTATAAAACATTGCCCTCACCTTTAAGAAACTGGCAATCTGTGATTTGAGATAGCACGATATATGGTTCATATTAATGTCATAAAATACTGCAAACCACTTAGGAATTTAATGACTACATAAGGATTACATCAAAAAACCATAAAAGCTATAACATTTAGTACAACTTATGCAAATAGGCATGGGTATTCTGAATATACAGGGTTATTTCATTACTCTTTTAGCCATATATCGTGATCACTCTGAGAAGAATCGCTCTCTTTAAAGTGACCCACAAATCCATTTCTTTGTCTTTGAATTTGACCAAGCTCAACAATTTCAATGCCTATTGTTTATTTTCTCCTGATCTACATTGTTCTTTAACATTCCTCAAAATATTCAATCCAAACAAGTCCAATCCTCATCAGGTACTCCCTTCTGACTTCTCAGGATGGCAACACCATCCTGTTTCAGTAACTTAGGACACATGACCCCAGGCCAGTGGAAGCAAACAGTTCCTCCCTTTAACTCATTCCATGTAATGAGCCACCAGCCTCTATGTTTTTCTCTTTGGTCTATATTTCAAAAGTGTTGTTGTTGTTAATTTTTTTTAAACTTTTTCTCATCTACCATCCCTATCAATATTTAGAACACAAGAGTTCATCATTCAGGTTTGACATATAAGTTAATTGGTTAAAACTATTTAGGGAACTAATATAGAAATTAATTTTAACTTCCCTAAATTTTAGAGAAGCCAGGATAGTCAAAGACTGAAAGATAATGGCTTAATGATTAGAAGAAGTGCCATGTTTCAAAACCTAGTGATTTCTGCCTTGCTTCCACCAATTGAATCATACACAAATACATCTCATTTGCAAACTGTGTCTCAGAACCCTGCTGTGAATAGGAAATTTTCCTGAACTGCTAATGAGATTAAATACTCATGACATTATTTTGGGAAAAAAAGTTGGCTTTATGTACTAATAAATGGGATATATCCAAATTTGAAAAGTTATGTTGATCAAAAGAGTCACGTAGTGCATTTTTTAGGAAATAAAAATGTACAAAACTTTATAATCATCAATGCATATTCAGAAAGTAACAGTTAAAAGGGAGGAGTGATTACTATAAAGTCAAAATAGCTACCATTATAAGAGGGGAGAGGGAATAGCAAAGAGCAAGAAAAAAGAGAATGCGGAGTAAACACAAGTAGCCTTTCATGTCTTGTTCATGATGAATGTAATGTGGGTATTCATTTTGTGATAAATCATTCTATTTATTTTTCTTTAGCTGTATTATACTCTTTCATAACAAAAAATTTTAAGGCTATAATATTCTAGAGGATATTTTTTTGGTTTAGATTTTGTTTCCAAACTCTAAGACTAAAGAATCATCACGCAAAAAAAAAAAAAAAAAGAAGAAATCATCAAGGCAATGACAAAATTTTAAGAGGTTGCAACAACGTGAATGGTAGATGTGCTGAACTGCTCTAATTGTGTTTGCATACTGGACTCAATTCTAAAGTAAAATAATATGAAGAAAATGCTTATCTAAAATACTGAAGTCAAAAATCCTATGTTCCTGTGAGCAATATCTTTCTTCTAAAATAAATTGGAAGAGGAAAAAGGTTCATATTTTGAGACGTGAACCAGTAGTGAACGTTACTCAGAGAGTTATTTGTTGCTAAAGAAAAGTAAAGGCTGAAACAGTTATGATTTTTAAAGTGAAAGTTATATAAGAAGAGAAATGTGAAGAGAGATATTACAAAATTGTCAGGTAACAGGAGGCTGAGCACCATGTCTAAAAAGAGAAGGAAATGCAGTAAGCTGTACTTCATCTTTCTACTCCATTAATCTTCTATTCTACAGCTATATAAATCTCTAGTCCTGAAGCAGTTTCTGAAATTTTCTTTATTAAGATTAGATTTCATGGCTTCACATCCATAAAATTTAACTTTAAATTCCAATTTTATGGGACAGCCTATGTAGAATGAAATCTGTTTAATGTAAATATATATGCAGTAGGAACACTTTTTCTTAAAAAAAAAAACTTCAAATTTAAAACCATAAAATTCATAGTAAATATCTCTATGGTCAATGCCTATGCCCTATACTGATTTATGTCAAGGACGTAATCAGTACAATCTATAAGCCATGATTGACATTTTGTTTGGTATGGTACATGCTATCATGAACATTCTGTCAATTGATGACCAACATCATTGAAAACCAGATCATTAATTTCTATTACAAAATATACATAACAAAGGCTTTTAATTAGTTAACTAATTAGTTTACAAATCTTTCTATTTCTCACATCCAACTGCAAGGCCTTCTCTGGGCTACAAATAGCACATACATTTTCCTTTCTTCTCTTTAATACATGACTACCAATTCCCCTTAATAAGTACTGTATACCTCCCCCTCCCCTGTGGAAAATCTGTCCCTAATTACTTTCAATCATTTCTTGCTTAAGAATATTATATTTTTATGATTTTTGTTGTCTCCTGTATGAGCCAGAACCCAGGAGGAAACAGATGGTACACTCAAAAATGGGGTAATTAAGAAGAGTTTAATAAAGCAGCTAATTATAAAGTTATAGGTGGAATTAAAGGAACTATCAAAGAGAAGTACCAAGGTTAGTGAACCTGAATAAATATAGGATACAGGGATTCCTACAAATTAAGGAGAAGTGTTGCATACAGTTGTGATGTATCCTGAAGGCGTTGAAGGAACCTGGGCAATAGATACCCTGACTAACCTGTGTTCTGTACATAGCTGAATTGAACTGTAACCAAAGAGCAAGGGAGCACGCTCACCTAGTCCCTAAAGATAAACCTGTCAAAGGTACTTTGCAAGGCATAGGATAAAGCAGTCACACATTCACAAAATAACATGGGAGAGACCTCACAGATTTGTTGCAGTATGTCATATTGATTTATGGGTCTATGGAATATGTTTGGGAGTTATTTCTAATGAATTGCCTTGAGATCTTAATTATTGTGCATTACCAGTCCTGTAGCATACATTTTTATACTTTACTTTTTAAGTAAAAACATCTTAAGTTCAGGAATCTTATTAGCTCACTAGTTTAGATTTTTCTCCCCTGTAGGAAGAATATGGATTTGGAATCAGTAAAAAAAAAAAAAAATGACATTTTCTCTGACTTTTTTCTTTGTAAGGTACTTTAATTAGATGAGCCTCATTTTCTCCTTTCGAAAAAAGGGATAGTAATAATAACTAATAATAGAATTTCTCAAGGAATAAACTGAGAGCATTTTAAAATGTTTAATACAGTTCCAGACTTGGGATCTCTATGAGGCAGAAACTATAAAATGAACTCTTGCTTATAAGAAGCAGAAATGCAAGATGAAATATGAAAAAAGAGAGACTTCCAATACAAGTGCATTTGTGGTTCATCACTGCTAAGGGTCACTGATGTTTGGCTACACCAGTATTTCATGAACACATCTTATTGAACACAACTCAGAAATGACTACTCAGGGGAATAAGAACAAAACTCATATCCATTCGTTCTGACTTCCTTCTGATCATGAGTTGTTCTGCCAGTGCTCACACTCTTATATCATGAGATTGCACATGCATGAAGGCACCTAGTTTCCTGATGGCACTCCATGCAAAACCTTCTGGGAACAGGTTGTTACAGTTATGGTTAGAGCTTTAGTTTGGGATGAGAGGATTTTTAGGTGGCACATAATAGATGCCCCATGTAATTCCTGATATATGGTAATATATAAATGTGACCATAACCATATCATTATCAATTAACCATAGGCATTATAATAATTCAAGGAGTCAGGTCAGAATGGGAATCTACCAGTGTGTAAGAACATGTTCTAATAATTTGAACAAAGCACTATATAGCTAAAACAGACCTCTGATAATTAATTTCAATCAGTTAAAAACTTCCCATTTGATTTCTTAGAGTTAATTCTCAATATGCCTCTCTCATTTGTAATTTTGAACTTATTATTGCAATATTTTTCCTGAACATGAATATTTCAAATGTAGCAGATCACTTCATTTATTTATTTTTACTTACTGCCTACTATGCAACAAGGACACAAGAGTGAACAAAAAGATTCAAGTCCCTGTGCTCATGGAGTTTATATCCCAGTGGTGTGTTAGTCTGTAAACAAGTCAGGATGGTGCCTGGCAAATGTTAGAGTCTGTAAACAAGTCTGGATGGTGCCTGGCATTTTGCCAGAGGGAGTGGTTTGTGAAGTAATGCCATTAAGTGTGGAGATTCCTTATTGGTTGACTGATGTATCTAGTTTATGCTAATTAAGATAAGCTGTGTGGAACGTATAAATACCTCTGTTGTTCTACAATAAAAGGCTTCCACTCCTGCTGTATCAAGGTACACAAGTTGTTCATCACCCCCCGGTTATTTTTGCTGCAGCCAGACTGCGGCAGTGGTGGAGACAAATAAGGGGAAAAGGAATTACAATTTATAATAAATTATAAATATACATATATATATAATGATATATATGGATGATAATTAGGTAATGAAGAGGACCATGGGAAGTACTAGAAACAGAAACAATGATTAATATCATGAAGTCAAAGAAGCCCAACTGGAGAAATATTTTAATAAAACTTTTAGATAGGTGAGTGAGGATACAAGGCACATATTGATGGAGTTCTTGTGCACGAAGAATAGCCAGAGAAGAATGCAGCATACATTCAAGGAGAAGCAGGGAGGTCAGTGTAGCTAGAATGTGGTGCATGATGAGAAGAGAGGTAGGAGAATCTAGAGAGGTCACAGCTTCAGATTGTGTAGTTGTCCATGTAACTTTGAGAATTTGGGGTTCACTGATTAAGAAAGAAAGTGACTGACATGCTTCAAATAAAAGAGTATAAATATAGTTTCCTGGTGCTGTGATGAGAACAATGTTTTGGAACTCAAAGTTGGAAGCATGAAAATTATTGTGTGAATCAGGTTATTGACAGTACCTTAGTACAATGTGGTAAAGAATGATGAGGTATAAGATGCATTTTAAATGTTTTTTTTCTGATAAATTTAACAGAATGTGAAGAAAAAAGGAGCTAGGAATGACTGACTGAGGCTTGAATACCAGAGGAAGAGTGGAACTGCTATTAAAAAACTGGGCAAGTTTGAGAAACTAGGAAGACATACATCTTTATTTTTTAATTTTTTGTAATTTTTATATGTATTAGTTCTATTTTGTTTTCAAAATATGTTTTATTCTAATTTGTTATATATGATAGAAGAATGCATTTCAATTACTATTACACATATAGAGCACAAAATTTTTCATGTCTCTGGTTGTATACAAAGTAGAGTCGCACCTTTTGTGTCTTCGTACTTGTATTTAGGATAATGATGTCCGTCTCATCCCACAATCTCTCCTATCCCCATGCCCCATTCCTTCCCCACAATCCACTTTGCCCTATCTAAAGTTTCTCCATTATTCTCAAGCTCCCTATCTCATCCCCATTATGAATCAGCATTCTCATATCAGAGAAAACATCTGGCATTTGATTTTTTGGGATTGGCTTCCTTCACTTAGCATAATATTATCCAACTTCATCCATTTACCTGAAAATGCTATGGTTTTATTCTCTTTTAATGCTGAGTAATATTCCATGGTGTGTGTATATATATATCCATTTATCTACTAAAGGGCATCTAGGTTTGTTTCACAATTTAGCTGTTGTGAATTGTGCTGCTATAAACATTGATATGGCTGTGTCCCTGTAATATACTGTTTTTAAGTCCTTTGGGTATTAAACCGAGGAGTGGGATAGCTGGGTCAAAAGGTGTTCCATTCCCAGTTTCCAAGGAATCTCCATACTGCTTTCCAGATTTGTTGCACCAATTTGCAGTCCCATTAGTAATGGATGAGTGTGCCTTTTCCCCCCAAATCCTTGCCAAGACTTGTTTTTGTCGTTTTTTTTTTCATTTTTTTTCATTTTTTTTATTTTTAATAGCTGCCATTCTGGCTGGAGTGAGATGAAATCTTCCCACAAGTAACCAATACCTCATTTTTAAGGGGGACATCAATATTAGAGCACCCAATGTAACCAGTGTGCAACAATAAATCAATTAGCTTCTATTTTGACAGTTACAGATTTGTCACTATAAACAGAAATGATAAGTTTAGTTATATTCTACCATATATTCAATAGGTTTTCATAATGGCTTACAGTTTCTAATGGTAAAGTTGGGGGTAGGCTGTGATGTTTTTGAGATAGGCTGTGAGAATATAAAGGTATTAGATTATATGACTAGTGAAAAGATAATCAAAAGAAGTTGGTTGTTAGCAAGAGAAACAAGAAAGAAACAACCCCATTATAAGGCTCCCTATTACCTCTGCAACAAGATGGCAGGATTAGCATCCCTGGTAGAGACACCACTGGAGCAACCAGGCTGATAGGGATCTTAGTGAAGTTATACCAGTTTCTGATTGTTGTCCCTAGATAAAAGTGGTCATATCCCATTTTGCTGGCAGCGTCAGCATCAGCGTCAAGCCTTTATGTACCTTGATGCTGGGCTTTGGAGACACGCTTTGGTGACTAGGGAACCACAGTGCCAGTGTGCCTCTCTGGCAGGCCTCTGTCTGGGGTATGGGACCATGGTCTAAACTTTCCTGATTATCTCACACATGAGCTTTTGGTGGACATCTAATATTTAAGCCATAACATGGATAGACAGTTAGATATATATGAGACTGGAGTTGGGATAAAAAAGCACAGGATGCAGCTAAAAGTTGGGAAAGTGGTTGATACAGTAAAAAAATTAATTTTTGAAGTGGGGGAATGAACTAGAATATCAGGAGGTTAATATAGCAAAAGAGCAGAATGGATCAAAGGACTGGGCTTTGGGGAATTCTTACGTGTATTTGTTGTAAATATGAGGCATAAACAGTAAAGGAGTCAGAGTAACCAAAGAGTCAGGAAGAAAATCAGAAGTATGTGAAACCTTGGAAGCCAGTGAGGAAACAGTGCTGTTAAATGTTAATGATGTTTCAAACAAGATGAAGACTGAGAGCCAATATCAAGCTTTTAATAGTGGGAATAGTTTTAGATTTTAACAGGGGTAGCCCGAGTTGAGTTCTGGATAGAAAAAAAAAAAAAAAAGAGGTTGGCTATGAAAAATAGAGAAAATAGGAGTGAGGAAATGGAGACAATGTGTACAGATTTTTTTTTCAGGATTTTTGCTCTATAAACTGAAATGAGATGGTAGGTAGAAGGAAATATGGAAAAAAATGACTTTTGAACAGTAGAAAATATAATCATATATTTGAATTTTTATCAAATTGATGCTCCTAAAGAAAAAAAATGATGATTTAGAAAAGAGTAAAATTTCTCAGGTTATCAATTATGCTGAAAAATATTTTAGTACCATAGATATGAAGGTGATCTGGATGTGTCATGTATGGGGCCACTTGGGAATATATTAGAGATTTTTATTCATTTACCCATTTTATTCATGCCATTGCTTTTTCCCTCTTTTTTGAAATGGTTATTGTATAAGATAAATTCTATAATTACAATTCAAATTATACATATTTCTACCTCTTCAGCTTCTGCTAATCTCTGGTAGATTTCTTTCTTTTTTTTTTAAAAGAAAGAGTGAGTGAGAAAGAGAATTTTAATATTTTTTTTTTTTTTAGTATTTGGTGGACACAACATCTTAGTTTGTATGTGGTGCTGAGGATCGAACCCAGGCCGCACGCATGCTAGGCGAGCGCCCTAACACTTGAGCCATATCCCCAGCCCCTCTGGTAGATTTCTAAATAACCTCTTCCTTCATCATTTCTCCATGTCTGTCCCTCTTGAAATTATACAATTTATTTGAAGAAGGTATCACATTGGTCTTTCTAAAAGAATCAGTTATTGTCCTTTCATTGTAAGAATGCAAAAATAGAAAACCTCAGTCATTTTAAAATTCCATGAGATGCAGTTAGCTTTCACCAACGACTTCTATGGAGGCTGGCTCTCTATGCCATTGAAGGGAAATGACGCATGTGGAGGAACAGAAAACTTGGACTCAATAAACCTTGAAAGCAAGAAACTATTAATTTCAATTTTAAAGCTATATATCTACTTGTTTGTCTATATTTATTGCAATCTACAATACATGATAAGAGATCAGAAGTTTTATCTTCCTGTGCCTTCTCATATTCATCTTGTTCCTTTTTCACAAATGGTCATGATAAAAATTAAAACTACTGTGTTATTGTGTTTCTCATCTTCTCAAGCCTACACCTTCTTTTTCTGAATTCTCTATATTTTTATTCATTCATTATACTCCTACAAGATGCCTTGAGATTGCTGTGTTTTCATACTGTAGATTACTTTGTAGAAGCAACAAATAGGGTCAATAGATATCTTTACAATCTACTAGACTGCAGGCACTGAGAATTAAAGGACCTTCATTATGAAACACTGACCAGCATTCTAACAAGTGAGAAACATTACATATTTACATTTTTACACTGCTGGGGATCAAACACAGGGCCCTGTGCCTATACTTTACCACTAAGCTATATCTCTAGCTGAGAAACATTTTTTAAAAGCATAATATTCTCCTCTGGATTTTTACTTCAAATTATACATATTTCTACCTCTGTGTAAGGTATTTCACATTTATCTACCAACTTTATAAAATTATGATGTCAGTTCACAAAACCTCTTTATGGTGGGGAGATTCATTTAAATATCATTCTCTGGATCCCAGTAGCAGTAATTGCCACCATTCATTTATTTCTGACTTTTGAGAGAGAATGGGCTCAGTTCCTTGAGAATATATTAGAGAATTTTATTCATTTACCCACATTTTCATGCCATCACATTTTTTTCTTTTTTTTGAAATGGTTATTGTATAAGATGAATTCTGTGAAAGTTGTCACCTTCTGGCTGGATATTTTTCTTTCTATTTGGCATGTCTGTCAATGAAGTATTCACTCTTAGAATCCAACTAAAATTTATAAAATCTTTCATGGAAAACATAATACATATTATCTCCGTAAGCTCAGTGCAGTGAAATAAGCTAGAAAAACTCTTTTTTAAATAGGATATTTCACTTCTTTGATTGATAAGAAAAATCCATCCTACTGCTTAGTCATATGCAAAATATAATGTGAATATTAATAAACATAACATTACCTATTTTCACAAAGATGTAATACAGAATTAGAAAACATTTCCTATGGTGATTCTTGCAAAATATACTATAACATTTTGGAAATAGCTGTTATTACCTTAGAGAAAAATTGCTTGTGATCAGAAGAACATTTTACAAACTCTCTTTTAAAAATTATTGGAAGTATTTTGAAGGCATGATTTTAACACATTCATTTTCACATTTCCTAGTTAACTTAATAACTAATTAGATGATAGATGTGCCTTCCTTTCTAACAAGTCCCATGGCTCCTTGTTTGTTTAATTATTCATGAAATCTTAACACATCTTTTGTTATAGTTATTTGGATATTTGTAGTTCCAGGAGATAGAGATCATGGTTTACCTATACTTTAACTGATTACTATAGTATCATCTGCAAATTGACAATGCAGGAAAGATTTTAGTGCTGAAAGCTTTATTTCATTATAGCAACAATACAGATAAGAACCTTGTATTTTTCATTAAAGCAATCTTAACAGATTCCTATATTTTGTTTAATCCAACCCTCAAGTCCTATTAATGAGTTAGAAAAGTAAACAATAGGGCCAAGCAAGACTGACAAACTGTCTTGTTTATTTAAAGTATCTGGGAATGACTTTAGTTTTCTTTATCTATGGAAGACTTATTACCACATCTGTCAGGAGGAAAGAGCAAAAGACAGCCATATGTTTACCAGAAATCTGTATCAATTCATAGTTTCGACAGATACTCAGGGAGTTGAAATCTGGAAGTAATGGATCAGAGAAGCATGAAAACATGTCAAACTCAAAAAAGATTTTTTTTTTTTTTTTTTGCTGTGAAGCTAAGAAGCCTTATTACTTTTGAGGGTTGGATTAAACAAAATACAGGAATCTGTTAAGATTAAGTTGTAAATAACTATAACAGAATACTTCTAATATTTTTTTAGAAAATTTGAGAATCTTTTAAAATTGAAGTCTCAGATTTTTAGGTTATTGTAATGCTATAATGTATTATATACTTCAACAATCTGTGCAGGTTTAACTCTGATCTGAATAACATAAAACTTAATAATAAAGTAAATATAGCATCTTATCTGATATATATTATTTAAATTTAGTTAGATGAAGAGAACCAAGCTAGCATGACACAGAAAAATGCATTCATGATGTTTACTGAACCCAGGATATTTTTTCCCCAACTTCCAGCCATGGAATTAACAAAAACTAGGAAAAATTTTATAACTACAGAACTATCAGCTAGATTATATATTTTATATAATAGCATCATAACTACTATTTATTTTTTTTCCTAAAATATAAAATCACTATTCACTATTACTGGGAGATACTAACATTTAGGGAGCAAAGGAACCTAAAAATGTGGAAAGACTTACAAATACATGAGAAAGAAAAAAATGAAAAGGATTTTTCTGGTGGTTATAAGGAAAAATGAGTCATTAAAGACTTCTTGAATGACAAAAAGTTCAGGAGATGAATTTTAGTGTAAACAATTCTGGGGGGAGGGGCGGTTAGAGATTGATTCATAGATGTGAGACTAGACGTATAGAATTTAGTTAGCTCAACATGTATTTATTGAGTATTGAGCACAATAATGGGTACAGAGATATGACAGATGATTATAAATGTAATATTATTCTTGAGTAAGAATAAGTTAAATTAATTATTGTGATATGTGTTAAATTAGTGTATGTATTCAATGTTTTAGGATAGAAGCTGCAATATATGAAACTAAAATTATTTTAAAATGCAAATACATCACTAATCTCAGAAAGCTTAGAAGCTGCCTAATATATTATCCCTAATTTTTTAAGGGATGATGGAAGAAAGAAAAAGGATTAAGGATGTTCAGACACATAATGGATAAGAAATAGTTTACATGAGATACTAAAATATGTGAGATTTAAGAAAAGTAACTTTTTTAATACCTTACCATTTTTATTTTATAAATATTAATTCATATTAATTGTAAAAATCCATGGAACTTACTCCTATATATGCATACCCACCCTTCCTACAACTCTTTCTTGCTCTCCTCTTGCTCCCCATTCCTCCTGGTTCCCTTCTCCATCTCTAATAATACCTCTTCTGCTTTCAAGTCTTTGTTTTTGTTCTTTTAGTTTCCATATATTTAGTTTCCATATATGATGCCAATCTTTCTGTGTCTGTCTTGTTTCTCTTAACATGATACCTTTTCTTCCATCCATTTTCCTGCAAATGACAGGATTTCCCTCTTCTTCGTGACAGAATAATATTCTATTGTGTACATATACCATATTTTCCTTATGTATTCATCTGTTGATAAACATCTAGGCTGATTCTATATGTTGGGTATTATGAATAGTGCCATAATAAAGATAGGAATTCAGGTATGTCTTTTGTATGTTGACTTCATTTGTTTTGGCTGTACACCAGGACTGGTGTGACTAGATCATACGACAGTTTTCTTTTCATAGTTTTGAGGAAACGCCATAATGTTTTCTACAGTGGCCATATTAGTTTACATTCTCACCAAAATTGTATAAAAGGTGACTAGTTTTAAACATAATAGTTAAATTTGTACAAGTTCAATAAGAAGCAAAAATTTATCATATAAATGAAAACCAGTTTATGTGTATTATCATTGTTAGCATTATCATTAATAACTTTATGTGAGTAAAATAAGAGGGTATAATGTATTATTTTTTAAACAAATCACAGATTATAATCAGCTTTGATAATAGCCCCCAAATAATTTTTGTGTATAGTTAGTTAAAGCACCCTTTCTTCAAAATATATTACTGCTATCTGCAGAAAAAAGGTGATTTTAACTACACAAATGTGTGATGACTATAATAGGAAGGGGGTTTCTGATAATTGGTGTAAACTCTCATTTGTGTGTATGTGTGTGTGTGTGTGTGTGTGTGTTAGGATGACATATATTCTGTCAAAATTTAAGATGCTTGAATTTTATATGTTATGAAGATGAAAATAATGATGACTACAAATGCATATATATTTAAATATATGTGCATATATATATTTGTGTATGGGTGAAATTTTAAAATAACACATTTCTGGAAGATGATATATCCATCTATATGGAAGAAAATAATATATTTGATTCCAAAATACAAATCAAATGAATGCCAAAAATGAAAACACACTTAATGCAGGCACTTAAAGTTCTGTAGTAAATAGTGAAGTATTCAAAATCATTAATACTTAAAATTTTCATAGTTTTAATGAATTAATTGTCTTATTATAGAAGAACTAACTTGAATTATCAGTTATGTTAGAATATCTACATGTTGCACAATATAACACATAATGGTCTTATAAAGTTTTATATTAACTTTTTTCAGAAAGAAAAAAATACATAAATTTTCAGGTGGAGTAGTGGCATGGTAGGACAGGTCCAAAAGTAATAAATCAGTAATTTAAAAACTTGCTTCTATATCTCACATATTGAGAGTGACAAAATCCCAAATTTGAAAGAAATCTCCAGGGATATACATATTCTACACAGCAGCCTGAATTGAGAGTCTCTTAGATCAGAGGAAATTGAAATATCATTAATAGAGAAAAATATCTCCTAGGAGTGTGCATCAATTCAACACTTCAGTTCCCAGTTCTGCAATAAACACAGATTAGTCCATTTATCACTGATCTTATTATTTAAGGTCTTGCAATCCAAAGGAATGCATGCACTTGTTCTATATTGGTTATTGAAGCAGTTGTTAAAGGAATGCTTCAGAAGATCTGAATTCCATTTCCTGTAAGCGATAGTGTGTTAAGAGTGTAGATAGATAGATAAGGAGATCTTAAAGGTTCCCAGTATCATATTAAATTCTGAAATGGAACATGACCTGATACTTCGGTGTGAAAGAAAAAAAAAACATACAAACTTTTCTACAGTTTTTCAGTATAAGAAAGATTAACATAATATTAAAATACCAGATTAAAATACCAGAAGATGAATTAAAATACCAGAAGATGAATTAAGTTCATTACAGTGTCAATAATTTTAATGCTATTAATATAGCTCTTGATAGCAAATAAAATCCAATGTTTCTACAATTTGAAACTTTAAATTTTATTTTACATGCAATTCATAACTGTTATAGAGTTTGAGGGAACTGAATTGAAAGATATTTCAAGAAAGCACAAAATTAAGGACAGATTTTTCTGGACAATAAAATAAAAAACAAAACATAAGCTAGATTACATGTTAGAAGATAGGGCAAATAACAATTCTGAGAAGAATAAGATGTTAAATTTTGAGTGTAAGAGAGAGTTTTATTTCATTAACATTAAATAGTGATTCAGTTTTGAGGTATGTCATAGTGAATCTGCCTTTGATAATTATTAAATACAAAAATACAGAAATTATTTACCCTTTAACAGAATAAAAAAATTGCATGTTCATATGTGCAAAAATATATCAATTTCATTCAATTTGTTTTATAGCATTCTTTTTTTTGTTGAGAGAGAAAAGTATTGAGTTACTACTTGAGTACACCAAGGGAATTAAATGATTTTCAAACTATCAGTGTTTGCTTTGTCCATTCCGAGAGCCAATGACATAAAATCAGAACATACAATTCTCAAGTGTCTAGAGCATTCAATTGATAGAGAGGATTGTTTTGATATCAATGAGGCTCACTCATTTGTCTGTTTACTTTTTCTGCTGCCCTTTATTTTCCTCCTAGGAACAGTGGACATGTTTAGACATATGTCCCTCTTTAAAGTGGCAGAAGCCAAGCAAGAAAGTGGAGACATTCAAGGTCTCTTGAGGACTGGGTTATGAAGTATCATAATCATAACTTCTACCTCATTCTCCTGACCAAAGCAAGTGGAAACTCTCAATCCATATTCAACCTGCTTTTTCTTTTTTTAGTTGGGAGACAAGGCAGAGAATGGTAAAGATGTGATGTCTTATGCAATTGGACAGTAGAATAAACCAGAAATGAATTGAGTAATTGAAGGGATTAATGAAAGTCATTGTCATTTCTAAGTTAATCTACTTCCGTAAAATGCAAAGTGGAAATGAGTATGGGTTGTCATAAAAATGAATCAAGAATAACTCATTGAATTGAGAGTTTTCAGATTTATCTCATAGTATATTTGCCTTTTCCAACAAATTTATTAATTATCTCACTTAACAAGTGGCCAGTGATAAAGGCATGGTTCAACAACATTGTTAGAAACCTAGGTTCTTTTTTTTATTTCTGCTGCAATAGCCTCAGAGTTTTGGCAATATCACCTCAAGCACCAGGGATCCAAGTACCAAGTCCTTATGTGGACATGTCTCAAACAAGAAGGAAAAGGTAGGAACCAAAGCACCACTCTGTTTATACTCAGAAAGTTTTTCTGGAAGCTCAAAGTATGCTTTACCTTATATTTTATTGTAGAGAACTGGCCACATAAGCCTCTTACCTGAAAGAGGAAAGAAACGTTCATGATTAATTTACTCTTAATTTAGTTTTTTTCCAGACATATTACCATTCACTGAAAATTGGAATTCTCATAGCAAAAGAAGAATATGGGGGAATGGTTGTTGTGTATGTGCCAACAATGTCATGGGAACACAAAGTCTGAGAACTACTGTGTCTATGACATTTCCTAAAGAGCAACTTTAGCCCCATGCATAAGGTTGATTTTATTTTGTGATTCTATAAATTTAGTGGATGTTATTGTCCCTGATAGATTAGCTATATTTGATTAAATTATGTTATTGTCTTTGGAGTTTTCCTGTCATTTAAAAAGAATTCAAAGAAAAAAAAATTTCTCATGTAAGTTTCTACCTGTACCTTTCATTTAGAATAGTGAATTGGGAAAAATTATGCTTCCATGCCCTCAAGGAATCTGTGGTCACAAGTTTTATTGCATTTGACTCAGTTTCAAGGAATATTACAAAAACCATCCATGACATGGCATTCTTATTGTTACTCACATAGTGTAATGGAGCCCTTCAAAAAATGTGCTCTGATTCTTACTGAAAATTAATATTAATTTTCTCTTGCCAGTCTATGAGTTATAATGCTTGAGTGACCAGGGTAATCTCTATTTTTAACAAGCTGCCTGTGTGATTATAATGCATAAGAGCACTTGAAAATACTTGCTCTAATATGAGTCATATCTGGAGTCAGAAATCAGGATGAAAAACCAATGGTTTCATTCCTGATTATAGCACAGCTAAAAGCTTAAAGACCTCAGATCTCAATTTAACATTTAAAAAGTAGGGAATAAAGCACTCTCCTAAATTATCTCACAAAGTCATCTTAAACTAGGGTTCATTATAATTAGAAATATAGCTAACGGTCATCAAAGTGCTTATAAAACTTAAAGAAATATACAAATTAATGATTATTATTTTCAAGCAACACAAATTAATTTTAAGTTTTATGTATTGACTATATGAATGTATATACATCAAAAAAGACACAAGTGTATAGAGAGGATCCTTGAATCACAAGTGCAGTTAATATTTTGGTTCTAATTGAGTTTAAACCCATCACTACAATTTAAACAACTATGTATTGTTTTGCAACATAATTCATCCCTCATTTAACTTGTATAACTTTCCTAATAATAAGCGAGTAAGTGTAAATTTCCTACTCACATATGTTAAAAGACAAGAAAGAAACACTGGATTTTGCTGTCATGTCATGATAGTTCATAGAGAAATACACTCAACAATGGGTGGTATTTTATGATACAAAACCACTTGAGTTTTGGAATTGATGAAGGAAAGGTATTGTAACTACCAGTCTTCTCTGGACCAGATCTTGCTTTGATTTAAAAAAAAAAAACTTTATTATAATTAACTAAATTGTTAAGACAATAAAGAGGCTGTTGACTTCTTATTTCTTTCTTCTTGCATTTATTAATTTAATGAATATTCACTTAGTATGTAATACTTACTGGACACTCTTGTGAACATCTTCAAGACAAAAGAAAATTAGAGAACATATCAAGTGTATTTTCTTTAGTTCCATATACTTCAGTAGCAGAGGGTTTCTGGATATTACCTGTTCAACTCTTCCTTCTACCAAACAGTGAGAAACATTGAATTATCTTAGTGACGGTGATCATACAGTAGCTCAGATCACTCAAACTTTACAAGAGATGACAGAAGTTGTTTCCTACCTACAGTGAAAGGGCAGAGATGTTCTGATTACTTTTATCAATATGGGTATTGTCAAACATGAGCTTCTTTCCTTTTGAAGGACAACAAAGAACAGGCATATTTTCCTTCACTTTTCATATTTATGTGACTATAACTAAATAATATAATATAAAATGCTCATAAGCTATAAGTATATATATTATGAATAAATATATGTATAAAGCACACATAATCTTCCAATGAAGCAATCTTAACCAATAATTAAGATTTGATTAAATAACCATAGTTAAGATTATGATTCCTTTTTGTTCTTTAAGACATATATGTTTCTTTTGGGAAGGAATAAAGAGATCTTTACCCTGAATTATCTGAAAAATACAAAATAATTTACTTGAGAAATAAAAATTTGTTGCATGTATCTCTCAAAGCAATTCAGGGATATACTCCTAGGATCCTATCAGACTACAACAGAAGGATGCTAATACAGTACTGCAGGCTTTAAGAAGTAGAAGATTAGATGACACATGATTTGAATTTAAGTGCAAGAATATAGACAAAATAGATTACCCTAGTGGGTCTTTGAGTAGTTCCTAATACAATCATATATTATGTAATCAAGGTACTAATTCAGGCTTAGTTTTGGTATCCTATTTGCAGTCTAATTGGAGTGGTTGTTATCAAATGACATAAGATTGCTTCTAGTGTTTTCTAAATAGCTCTAAATAGCAAAGTGTTTTATAATTGTGTTAATAAAAGCTTTTAGTGATTTGAAAAAGATTAAGTGTGGTCAGTAGGCCAAAGGCGGACAAGCCTAAAAGGCTGAGGTCTTTCTCTGCTCTTCATTTTCCAAAGAATTGGTATCAGTGAAGGCTGAGCAGACATGTACGAAGAGGTGACTTCATCCAAAGAATGTGATAAGGTTTCAGAATAGGCAAACACTTGTTCAAAGTATTAGAGACCAACTTTAAAGAAGGCAAATTGTCAGTCTAGATCATTCATTCCTAGTCCTTTAAAAAGGTGTTATTGGTAGGGTCTTAGCAGCATTAGGGTAAGCAATAGAATTATTCACATTTTTCAAATTGATGAATTATAATTCCTAAATCAGGAAAGTCATTTCAATAAGATATCAAATACTTCTGGAGGAATTTTACAAAGCCCAACATAGAGAAAAAACTTACATTTCCATTTTACCCTGTCTCTCTCTCTCTCTCTCACTCGTCACACTACCTTAAGTAAATGTACATATCAGCTTCTTTCCATGCAAGTACTCAAAAAGGTGGTGACTGTCTTTTGCAGGCTCTCTCCTGAAGCATTTCCTTTTGTTTTAACACTGGTTCATTTCAAAGTCATAAAGTTCCTAAACTTCTACTGGGGCTAAAAGTCTGTCCTTGATATTGAGTCACACATAGAGGTTTGTCCCATTTATCATAAACTTATGACAATGAAATTAAGCTAAATAGTAAATTGAATCCAAACTTGTGTGAATCAAATTATTTATATTTGTTAGAAGAAAATAAAAAATACATTCAGGCAATTATGATAGTGTTTTATTTTCAATTTGATATTAAATATTAGAGTTTTTTCCCTGGATAGAAATCATTCATTGTGAAAATAGAATCCAGACATGTTTGCTATAATTGTGACAAACTTATCTGAAATTCAAAATCTGTCATGAATATCTTTTATTAAATAGTGAGATATCAGCAGTTACCAGTTCCCAGAACACTGTCCCTTCATAGTTTTTTTTATGAGTTATTTCATTATCTACCTTAGGATTAAAACCTCAGAACATTCCTGGTTACTACTAATAAAAAGAAAAATAAAATGTCCCTATTTTCTGTAACTCACAGAAATAGCTGCATTTTATTTATTTATTTGTTTGTTTGTTACTGGGTATTGATTGAACCCAGAGGCACTTTATCACTGTGCTACATCTCCAGCCCCCATTTTTATTTTTTACTTTAAAACGTGCTCTTACTAAGTTGCTTAGAGCCTTGCTAAATTATTGATGCTGGCCTCAAATTTGGGACCCTCCTGCCTCAGCCTCCCAAGCTACTGAGACTACAGGCATCCTCCATCAGACCTAGCCAAGAATAGACATTTTAATGACAAGTGGAGTTCTTTAAAATTTAAGAATGTCCCCAGGACTCTTAAATAAATATTAAAAAATATATTTATTTTCTTAACCCTACAATCTCCTTAAACTAGGTGAGTTGAATTAAATATAACAATATTGGATTTTGTAAGATCTCCTAGAATATATTGGTCTTTGAAGTAATAGTAAAAAAATGGAGAGAGAAAGAGTTCAATTTCAGCATTTTTTTTTTCTATTAAACTGTGGAATTATGGAGGAAGCTAAATGTATTGAAATGCATTTAACAATTGTTATCAGAAGTTATTGATGTCATTCTACTCCTCCTTATTAACATGTGTGAATCTTTGGGCAAGTCACTTAGAATATTTTGAAATGCAGATGTAACTAGTACATTTATGAAATGGCAGCTGTCACAAGTATTAATCAAATATGAATATATTTTATATAATTAGATTAGTATACAATTATATAACATTATACTGAACAGAATAATGATTATTAACATCATGGAACCATGAAGAGATCAAAAGATGTTTATACATACAAATAATCACAGTTTAAAACAGTATATAATGTTTTAATAAGTTTTATTCAGCATTAACTTCATGCTGCCATCATTTAAAAATAGTAGTATTTATTCACCCTTTAATTTGGTGTTAAGGACATCCTCCTTATGTGACAGGCACTATACAATTTTATTATTTAGCTTTATATTGCTGTAAAAATTACCTGAGATAATCAACTTATAAGATGGAAAAATATGAAAATAGTTTACTTTAGTGGAAAAATATGAAAAAAGTTTACTTTGGTTTAGGAGTTTTTCGGAGACTTCAATCCATGGTCAGTTGGCCTGCTGCCTTTGGCCTGGTAGGAAGACAAAATATCACGGAGAGGAGGGCTTAGTAGAACACAGCTGTTCACTTCATAACAGCTGGGAAGCAGCCAGAGGCAGGAGAGTCCAGGGTCTTAATTATCCCCGTCCGGAGCATGCTCCAAATAACCATGTTTCCTTCCACTTGGCCCCACATCCTAAAGGTTCTATCACCTCCCAATACTGTCACAAACTAATTACCAAGCCTTCATTACATGGCCTTTGGGGAACATTAAAGATCCAAACTGTAATAACATAGAAAAAAAATATAAGAATTATAACCTAGATAAAATTAATTATAAATACTGTCAAAGTTTCACATAAGGCATTTCAGGATTTTGTTCTGAGAATTGTGTAGTTGGTCTGAAGTATTTTTTTTCATTAAATTACTTCCTTTAAGTCAGTAGAAGAAAATATGACAATAAAATAAATTATATATACATTTACATATATAAATATATATATATTTCTTAAATGTAGTTTAACGTTTATGATAAGCATCCAGAGATTCACTAAAAGCACTTTATTTGAGAGATAAAAAAATGTATGCCCTATGCATAATAGAAACATATATGTAATTTATTTATATATCTACATATTCTAGAAAACTATAGCTAAATAGCTGTATAATTGTATTTACTCTCCAAACTAATCTAAATATGTTATTGGATTATAGAGATGAGGCTTCATTTCTTCTTGATGGTCCAAAGAAGATTAAACAAATTGCTTAAGGCCCCTTAGCTAGTAGGAGTAAGAGTTAGAATTTGGACTTTTATCTGCTTGACCCTGAAGAACATTACCATTTAATCTACATGCTATATTCCTTTTTGGTTAAAAAAAATCTTTAAAAGTTGAATTTTAAATTATAGCCTCAATATATAAACTTCAAATTATAACCTTAATATATAATTGAAGTTAAGAATATCTTTTTTGTCTTAAGAGAATCACCATCTCTTCTACATGTTTTATGAGCATGAAAAAGTGATGTCTAATAATTATGAAGGATTTGCCTGCATGGAGTTCTTTATATGCTTTATTTCAGTCAAGCCTTATAGTAGACATAGGGTGCAAATACTATTATTCAAAACATTTTATGAATGATGTAACTGAAAATTATGTAGAGACCTATGGCCAAAGAAGATTCTGGATCTTTTTCTAAGTTGTATGGAGAGCCATTGAAGTTTTGATCGAGGTAGTGACGTGATCTGTTTCAAATTGTGAAAGTAGCAGTTGGGCAGTTGGGTGAGGACTGATCTGGAGAACCCAGACCACACAGGGAAATTGGATAGAAGAGGATGGTTGAAGTCCAGGAAGAACTTGGGCTAACAGTCAAATTCTCATATATTTCAAAGCCAATTCCAACAAAATATCTGATGGTTTGAATAAGGGATACCAAAGAAATATAATTCAAAGATATCACCAGATTTGGGCCTTAGCAATTGGGAAAATGTGGTTATAGAAAGGATGAATCCTAGTAATAAGAAAATTTGATAAAAATGCAAGAGATTAGTTGAGGATAGGTTTGTGTTCAGATAAATATTAAAGAAAGACAAGTACTTACTTAAATAAATTTGTTATGTTATGGATCTGGAAAGTCCCCCAAAGTCTCCTGTGCTCAGAGATGGAGTTTTTGGGAAAATAATTAGATCATGAGGGTTCTGACTTTATTAGTGAATTAATCCATTGATAGCTGAATGGACTACTAGAAGGTGAAACTTAGTTGAAGGAAATAGGTTACTGGGGGGTTGCCCTGGAAGGGTTTATCTTTTCCTCATCCTCTTCCTGTCTCTCTGTGCTTCCTGGATGCCATGAATGACATAAGCATCCTCCTTTGCAGCATGCTTCTTCCACCATGATGTTCTATCTCACCTCAGGCCTAGAGTAATGGAGTTGATTGACTATGGACTGAAACTTTGGAAGCTGTTAACTTAAATAAATACTTTTTGCTGTTTTTCTTAGGTATTTGTCACAGTGCCGCAGTCCAGCTACAGCAAAATAACCGGGAGGTGATGAACAACTTGTGTAGATTGATAACAGCAGGAGTGGGAGCCGTTTATTGTAGGACAACAGAGATATTTATACATTCTACACAGCTTATCTAATTAACATAAATTAGATACAGCAGTCAACCAATAAGGAATCTCCACACTTAATGGCTCCCTGGCTTTACTTCACAAACCACTCCCTCTGGTATTTTGCCAGGCGACATCCAGACTTGTTTACAGACCTTAACATTAACCACTCCCTTTGGCAAAATGCCAGGCGCCATCCAGACTTGTTTACAGACTTTAACATCACAGTGATGTAAAGCTAACACAATACTGATACACAAGCTCTTCATAAAATAGAATCTATTAATGAAATTTTAGAAAAGATTGACTCTGATGGTTGAAAATTGCTATTTTTTACAAGATACTACTTTTCTATTAGTCTATTGGGGCTGCTAAAACAAGGTATCATAAACTACAAAGCTTAAAAACAACAGAAATTTATTTATCATGGTTCTGGAAAATAGTAAGTCCAAAGTCAAGGCAGTTCAGCATCTAGTGAGGGCCCACCTTCTGCTTCATAGGCCACCTGTTGTGAACACATATGATAGAAGGTTCAAGGCAGCTTTCTGAGGCTGTTTTAATAAAGTCTCTAATCCTCCTCACAAGGGCTCTTTCTCATAACCTTATCCCTTTCCCAAAGCATCACCTGCTCATATTACTGCTTGGAGTTTAGGATTTCAACATGTGAATTCTGGGAGGAAATAAGCATTTAGACTATAGCATGATAGAAAGGAATTATGTTTGGGGATAATTAAAAATATTATAAATGTATCTATGAAGAAAATCACAGGCAACTCATACTCTTTCTTGGCAAACACTAAAATTCTGATAATTCAAATACTGCAGAAAATAAATAGTATCAAAAATCTCTTCCACTTGCTCTTATTTTAATAAAATATTGCCTAAAATATATATCTTTCAAGATAATATCTTGAGCAGTAAAGTGAAGGAAATGAGGACTCTGTTTAACTATGTCAATAGTGAATTAAAAAAACAAATCAGTAAATATATTATTTGTGTGTCTTGCTATCCAAAACTCCATGATTTGTCTATTAATGAAATACTTTAATAATACTATGGGAAATATTTTAAAAGATATTTTCATAGTATAATATTTCTCAACTGTAATTTAAAAAACAAGCCTTATAAATAATAGAAATCCATGCACGTTTTTTTCTGAAAATTATCTAAAGAAATCTGTGCATCATCTCAGTAGTTACAATAATGTTTACAAAAGCATTCTTAAGAAAATTTTGAAAGTGCTATGGGATTTTGGAAATGTAAAATGTCTTATACATTTTATATATTATTTTGCTGGTAACAAAATTTATTTTGCAGAAATCTATTTAATATATCATAGAAAATCACATGCTCAAACATAATTAAAACATTAAAATGCTAGATTTTTGGTTTCATAGAGTTTTATTTTTTAAATGTAAATGTACAAAGTATTTTCTAATTATATGCTTTAAATTCTTTCTACATAGTCACTGGGAAGTTGGATTTAGGGCAAATGAGATTTCTGTGGTTCTCTCTGGAAACTTCACTTATGTCTATATTATAAAAAGATAAAATGCTGGTACCTGAGATATGGTAATATACCAGAAAGGAGATTAAACTTGAGTTTCAAGACTTAGCCTTTATCCCAGCTTTAGAACCATTATCATTCTATATATGAACCTTGGTACCCCCATTGTAAATGATGAGGTGTCACAAGAATCCATTCCAAATAAAAGACACATATGGAACATTAAAAATTTTGTGTTGGTTGTAGATGGACAAAATACCTTTCTTCTATTTATTTCTGTGTGGTGCTAAGGATCAAACCCAGTGCCTCACACATGCTAGGAAAATGCTGTGCCACTGAGCTACAAGTACAGCCCCGTGGAACATTTTTTTAAAGAAATATTTGTTTTTAATTTCAGTCTTTCAACAATGTTTAAGGTAATTATATATATTCTTTTCCGCACGAGGAAGCTAAATTTCATCAAAGTTGTGATCTTGTTCATGTGTATATGACTAATAGAAAGCATAGACGGAATCTGAAATCAGGTCAGTGTGACTTTCAGAGACTGTGTGATGGTTCTTCAATTGGAAGAGGTAAATGAAATAGAACAATGACATTACGGATGAACAGAAGTAAAGGAATGGTTAGAAGAACACAAATAAGTAAAGACATTTAGAATAACTTTTTCTGGAGAACCAAAGAGAATGAGGATCTGAGGAACAGTAAGAGACTTGATGTGGTTCAGGAAAACACAATGGAAAGATTTTTGAGTTATCTTAATTATAGAGAAGGCAAGATAGCAAAGTCAATTGAAAGCCTAAACATAATAGTGAGTGAGTATTTGAAGATTAATTTAAATACATGAGAAAATAAATGCATTTATGGATTTGGATTATATATATCATTAGAGTTAACTTACATATATTTGAGTGTAAATGACATAAGCAAGTACTAGGCAAAAAGGTCTTTTCCTGAAACTTCTTAATCCCCATCCTTCAATCAAAGACTTGCATTTATTCTCATCTTAGCTTGCACTCTCATTGTTTAACCTTTTCCCAAATAATGAAAAGCTTCTTAAACCAAATTAAACACAAAGGCCTGGGGTTGAAGCTCTGTGACATAATGCTTTCCTAGCATGCATGATACCTTGGATTTAGTTGCATTTCCAACATGGAAAAAACAGAATAAAACAAAAACTAAGAATATTATCAAGAATATTTAGGAAAAAACCACCTTAAAAATTTACAATGTAAGTAAATCGTGTAAATAGCATGCATATAATATAATTAACTATATTTAGAACTTGATTAGTGTCACAAAAACTCATAAAAATCCTAGGAAATCAGATTTGGCAATTCATTGTAATGAGTAGGTAAGTCCCTTTATGAACCCTGAGGAATCATGATCCTGCAAATTACATATTCTTTTTCTCTTCTAACTTCTTGAGAGGGCCTCACATCGCAGTCACTGATTAAAAGACATGCGGTAAAACATCTCCTTGGAGAACCTATGAAACAGAATGACTAATGTTCTCTTTAAATTAGTGATAGGTGAATCACAAAGCTTTGGGAGGTTGAGTTCCTTTTCCTCATCTGAACTTTCTTTGATGAAGAAATAAGACTGGAAAACATGTGAGAATGCATTATCTCTTGAGAGATCTAGTACTCCTCTTTCAGCCTCTAGCTTTAAAATGTTTAAAAATATGAAAAAAATCATTCCTGTTATACCAATACCTATGTCATCTTTTTAAAAATGAATTGGAAAAATATTAACTTAAAGAGAAGAAAAAAAATTATTACAGTTTACCCATTCCTCATAATTTTTAAGATGTATAGAAAAATAAAATCTTATATTCTGACTCTGGACAGGACAACAAAAATAACAACTCATTCTCTGCTGAAGGAGAAGTAAAGGAGGAAAAATCTTTGAAGGAATGAGGGATGAAAGGAAGGAAAGAGAGAATCAAGGCAGAGAGAGAGAGGATCTTTCATTATCACTTGTTTGAGTTCTATGTCTCTCATCTAGTTTCTCTGGCTACCCTTGGAGAAGCATGTGATTCTAATTTCTAACCACATAAAGATTAATAATAAATTTTTCTAGTGTAATAAAAATCCTTTTGTAACACGCAAAGAAAGCATTTAAATTTTTTTTTGTTAGTACACTGTGGTTATACCTAATAAGTAGGGTTTATTTGATATACTTGTGCATGAATGGAATGAAATTTGCTCCATCTCAGTCCCCAGTACTTACTCTCTCCCTCCCTTTTTAAAACTCCCTCTTTTCCTCTTCTTCTACTCATTTCCTTGTATTTATTTATTGTTTTTTAATTGGTGCTTTAAAGATATACATAAAGATGGAATTTACTGTGGTAGTTATATATGTATATAATTCTGGTTTTGTTTTCTGTCAAACACTGTGTAAGTCTATAATATTTATAAATCATTTGATCCATGTGTAAGTCAGTCAGGGCTGCTGTGACAATCTACTATGGACCTGGTGGTGCGTAGAGCATACATTTATTTCTCACAGTTCTAGAGCCTGGGAAGTCTAAGAGTGAGGCTCTAGCAGATCTGGTGTCTGGTAAAAAGCTCTTCTGGTTCACAGAGTAGTCTTCTCATTGCTCCTCACATGGCAGAGAGCAAGATCTCATGTCTCTTCTCAGAAGGCCACTATGCCATTCACAAAAGTTCTGCCTTTTTAACTTAATCACCTCCCAACAGCCCCATATCCTAATGCCATCAATTTGGGTTAGATTTCAACATGTGAGTTTTGTGGGAAACACACAGTTCGTCCAAAACAGCAAGGGAAACCACCATAAAAAAAATCCAAAGAACATTTTAAAGACTACAAAACAACAGGGTATATTAGTACAAGCTTCCTCTAAATCTTTGAAAGAATATGAAAAAGGGGAAGTTATATGCAGGTAAAAACACTTCATATTTGGAACTACAAAATGATTTACTAATTGTAGAAGCAACTAATTCAATTCCTTTCTCCTTTACCTCATAGATATTCATTACATGTATAGATAATTCTAAATCAAGTCCCAGTTAACTCAAATCCTCTTCTTACGTTTTGAAAGGTATTTCTTCTAAGAAGTCTCAGTAATTTTGTAGTTAGGCATATGGTTCCTTTACATATTCATATTTACTTCCTAAGGTGAAGTACTATAGGCTGATAAGATTAATGACTCTTTTCTTAGAAGTTCCATTGTAGTGAAAGCCCATATATAATATTATTGCAAGTAATACATAATTGTATTTGTTTCTTCAAATATGCAACCTCTACTAGACTGTAATACCCTGAAGTCAAGAAGCACAGATTAATGATCTTTGTACCCTCACAATTTTTAAAAAATAATGTGAAAATTATGATGATGGCTAGAGTATTCAGAACCTAGGTTGACTTTCTTCACCTTTTCCTAATTGAAGTAATATTGAGTTATTCACCTTTATTCTGTTATGAATTTATTTTGGTGGTAAACTATGCTAAGGTTTTAAACACTGCTATAGCTTCTCTCAAGAGGAAAACCCTGCTATAGCTTCTCTCAGGAGGAAAACATGTATTAAGGGTAGTAAGATATTGCCTCCGACTGAGAAAAGAGAAAGAGAAAAAGAAGTCCTCTAGCTCAGACTGCACTTGTAGCCTATTGACAAGAATTTATATTTAAAGTGTTGTTTGTAAGCAACAGGTTGTGGGGTCTTGGATTTTGTGTGTTTGTTTTAATCTCACTCTGACAGTCTCTGTCTTTAATTGACCATTCACATTTAGGGTCATTAGTAATACAACTGGGTTAATATCTACTGTGATGTTAATCATCGTCTATTTGCTATACTTTTTATTTCTCCTCTGCATTTCTAGATTTCTTGATTTTTATTAATGATATGATTCTATTTTATCTCTTCTCAGCACAATTATTTTACATTTTTTGAGAAATTTTAATTGTCCAATTAGCGTTTTGCAATAATAAATAATAAATAATAATAAAATCTGTTTAAAATAAAAAGAAAGAAAAAAAGAAAGTCAGAACCATATATAGCTTCTCCAAAGACTCCTGCATTAATTAGGTGGCAAAAACCCAGAAGATTTGAAAGGGTGGTATGCAGAGGAGTGAAGCAAGCATCAGAATTTTTCAAGTGAAAGATTGATTAGGAACCATATTAATATTTTGCAATCCCCTCTGCTCCATTTCCAAGAAATATATAGAACTGTAGCAGGACTCTATGAGTTGTTAGGATGGCTCAGAAAATACTTTATGGGTTATGATTTTGTTGTTATTATTATTCTGCTTGTCCAAAAGAACAGAAGTGCATATTGTGAGTTATGTACAAATAAAAATTCAATTTATTCACAACTGATTTTTGTGAACTGAATAGCATAACCATGATCTTTATTTAATAGATTTAGCTCAGATTGTGGAATAAAAAGAACACTGAAACTACCAGAATTGAAGCTCTATATTATTTATAAAATTATTTATGGTAAACTATTTCAGAACAGTGTAGTAGTAAAATTTGTATCTTCTAAAAGCTAAATAAAGAACAGTTGTCCCAACCAAGAAAGCACTATTTTTATCATCTTTTTTTAAAAAAAATTTTATATTGCTTGTGTAATTCTTCAAGTGCCTGTTTTTCTTTTCCTTCTCAAACATTATACCCATGCCACTTATCCTTTACTGTAGTCAATCAATGAGGCCAGATGGCTGGCCCATCTACCATAAGCTGCAGGGAAAAGGAAACCTCATACTTCACATCATTATGTTTATGACAATTCACAGTGTAAGACATCCCAAGGCTTATTCTAAAAGGTACTAATTGGATGTTCTAGGCTGATATGAGCAGAGAAAGAAAATATATAGGTCATGCTGAAGGACTTTATGGTATGAAAAAGACTAAGCTAAACAAAAGGCACATTTGTTAAGATAAATTTTAAACAAATTAAATATAAAGGAACATAAAGGCACTAGTACATTTTACACCTTGACCTTCTAATATCAAACAACATCTTCCAATTATCAATAAATAAAACAAAGTAATATTCCCTTTGCAGAGACTGTAATATTCAGGTTCTTTCAATATCAAACCGAATAATAAAACATTAGTACACGAGTCTCAAAATGGGAACTGGCATTTCTAACACACATTCTGATCTATACTGCCTTGTGAAGACCATAAGCTGCATCTTAAAATGGCAATGGAAATTACTAGTCACCTAAACATTCTATCTCACATTCTGATTTTTGAATAGTTATGACATCAATAATAAACTATCAACAAAATGGTGCTAGTTATACCAATGCGATGAAATAAGAAAAAAAATAATATCAAAATAGGAACAGAAACTAGAGCATTTTCTATTAGATTTGAAATAAAATGTTAAAATTTTAATTACTTTAAAAATAATGTATTTAAGCTCAACGGAGGAAAGATAATTATGAAACTTTATTTAAACTCTTTATATTATCAGAGAGACATTATTGATTAATTATTGCTTTCCAAATTGACAAGTAAAATTTTGTTTATAGCATAAAGGTATAAAAAATGTTTTGATACATGTATACATTGTGTAAAGCCTAAGTCAAGCTAATTAACATTATCCATTATCTTGCATACTTATCATTTTTGCTGTGAAAACTTTTTTAAAATCTTCTTTCTTAAAATTTTCAAATATATAGTACATTGTTATTAATTATAGTTATCATATTGTAAAATAGGTCTTCTGTACTTTTCTTTCTGTTTAATTAAAATTTTGTACACTGTAATCAACATCTCTCTGATCCTCCTACCTGCTACCTTCTCGTAACCACCATTTTTCTTCTGTTTCTATGAGTTTAACATTTTTAGGTTGCAAATACATGTGTGATCATGCAATATCTATCTTTCTGGTCTGGTTTATTTCACTTAATGACCTCAAAATTTATCCATGTTCAACAGAATAGGATTGCTGTCTTTTTAAGGCTGAATTACATTGTATATCAATGCCATATTTTTATTATCCATTCATCTCAGTATGGAAACTTAATTTCTTGTCATAGCTATTGTGAACAACTCTGCAACAAGCTTGAAGGGTTCAGATATCTCTTCAATATACTGATTGTATTTCCTTTGTATATACACCCAGAGGTAGAATTGCTCAATCATATGGTAGTTTTATATTTAATTGTTTAGGAACTTCCACAGTGTGTGTGCTAAAGCACATTTCCTCTAGTCATCCTCAAGAGATCCATTTTACTTTTCTTTACATACTTGGCAATACTTACTTTTCATTTTTTTCATGACAGGAATGAGGATATATTTCTAAGTTAATATTTCTAACTTCCAAGTAAACCAAGAAACATTTGAAAATAACTTTTATTTCATTATATCTATTTTATGTCTTGTTCTTTTGTTTGGAGTTTATTCTGCATTTGAGCAAGTCATATAAAAATCCAAGTTTCAAAAACAAAAAGGTCAATATAATGAAAGTAGGTTTTACATAATAAGGAACTGAACACATAAATAATGGAAGCTAACATTTTGGTTTAAACAGAAGAAGTCAGATACCAGATGCCTCCTACTCTAGGATTTCATTTATATCACATTTTATAAAAGAAAAATTGTAGGGATGAAAATCAGATGGTGATTGCCAAGAAGTAGTGATGGGGGTAGGCATTGTACACAAAAGATACTAGTTAACATTTGGGTGTAATATAAATATTTTGTATTTTGATTGTATTGGTGCTTACATAACTGTATATGTTTTCAGACTTTTAGAACTAGATACATAATGAGTAAATTTCATTAAGTATACTCTACAGCTCAATAAACTGATTTCAGAGAAGAGAAATAAGTATTCAACTTAAATTTAGAAAGTATTTGCTTAAATTGCCAAGACAGTGTGATCTAAATATCCTGTCACATTATTTCCCCAAATTATTTCCTGATTCCTTCTCTTAAAACTATGTAGAATGACCCTAGAGTAAAAAAATACCAACTCATTTTTTTTTCAGTTTGACATTTTAAAAAAATCCCCCAAAATAAGGATAAGGCACGCTCACTCATTTTTCCAAAGACAATTAATGTAATTGCTTGAATTTGAGTCATATAAAAATGAAAAGTACAAAAATGCTTTTGTAGTCATAAAAGATTATTTAAAATCAGAATATGTACACCTGAAAATTATGATGAAATTTAAAAAAATAAACCAGTAGTAAATATTATCTTTTTCAGAGAAAAGGAATGTGTAAAAGAAAACTAAAATTTATATAAAATTTCATTAAGAATTATGTAATTTATTGAAGAGAAAAATATTTTAGTAGTTTTAATCTTTCCTTTGCTTCGTAGTCTAAAAATTTCATATTAATAACTTCCAATTAAGGAAACTGATAGATAATACTCTCAAAAAGTTTTTGATGAAACCTTGTAGAATATTTCAAATGTCCCCGAAGGCAGAATTTAGCTCAATTATGAGCTAAATTTTCACTCAACATAAAGAAACATCTTCTACCTGATTCAAAATATGGAAATAATTCCATCAATTGAAAATTTCTAGCAGGAATGAAAAATAATCTCTCTCTCTCTGTCTCTCTCTCTCTCTCTCTCACACACACACACACACACACACACACACATCTATTTCTATATGTTAGTGAAAAACTTTTCAGTGGTATAGATATTAAATTAAAATGATAGCTTTAAATTATAATTTTTCTTAATTCTAATATTTATGAGATATAATAAAACCTATATACATACATTTTACACTGTGGGAAAACAAGTTAGAGTAAAATCCTATTAAAATGATATGTATTTTTAAAATTCAGTTAAATTGATATTTAAATTCTCTTTCCTATGTACATGAGAGTAAACTTTGGTTGACTTGCTTATGTTTACCCAGTTAAAGTGACAACTAAGGACTCATACATTATCTCTTTCTCAAAGCAAAATGTTACTTTTATTATTTCACAATATATTATGGATTTTCTCTTCAGTTTCAATAATAGTGAATGACACTTATTTGATTAAAAAGTAGTAGTCAACTGCCAGAGCATTCTGTTGACCGTTTATAAAGACAGACTTAATTTATCTTAAGAAAAAAAATGTTGCCTTCAGTCTTTTCCAAATGACTGACATATATTTGTGGCAAAACTCCTGGTAAATTATGTTAAATAAAGGAAGGTATCATCAGCTCTCACTTGAAAATTGGATTGGATGCCAAATCCATATTAAGAAAAGATAGAAAAAGTAGTCATCATATTATGCAGTGAAGGCATCCACTGCTCATGACAGACATCCCAGAACTCTCATATGCAGAAAACAAGAGAGAAAACTCATTCTTGGAGATACATGGTTAAGGAATACGGAAACATAAAGGATCACAGTGAATATTGCCATATTTAGAAAAGTTGTGATATAAAAGTAATACTTCTGGAACCTCAAAAGATATTCAAGATTTTAAGTTATGATTAAAATATCATCCCACCACCAACTTTCAAGGATCAACTTTCTCTTGGTGAATGTGTGTGTGTGTGTGTGTGTGTGTGTGTGTGTGTGTGTGTGTTTTCAGTACCAGGGTCTCATGCTAGACAAACATTCTACCTCTAAGCCACATCCCAAGCCTTTTTGGTATATATTTTTAGAGGGTGAAGTTTGAGATACTTTTTCATTTTCCCACCCACAATTTGTTCCCCAATCTGTCTGTTCTTGTGTGTTTCATTCACTTCAGTTAAAAATCCTCACTCAGTTTGCCATGGTTTGATCAAAGGATATCCTAGAATTTGGTGTTTTCAACACAATGTTACCACTTTGTGAGCTTCAGTAAAAACAATTTTTCCTTTATTGTCTGAATTAATCTAAGCCCTGGCAGAAACAGATGGTGCATATATTGGTAAACATGAAGAAAGTTTAATAATGGTTTATTTACTAAATTGTAGGTAGGATATTATAGTAGGATTGCTATCCAGATTTGAGTGTATATAATGCTAAGCACCCATACATCTAAAGAGGCAAGTGATTAGGACACTTTCCAGAAGCAGAAGGAGATAGTTCCTTAGAAAGAGCCAGATCATTAGAATCTTAGATTGAGAGTTATTCAACCCAAAGAAGCCCCTCAGGAGAAAAGCTGAGTACTGAACACTCCAACTTTATTTTCTCTCCTGCACCCTTTCTCTTCTTGCTAGGGCTCTCTCTAAGCTGAACCAGAAACGAAGGCAGAGGAAGATGGTGTATCTTGAAGTAGTTTCCACCAATCAGATGCATGAGGACACATAGCTTGAAGAAGGACAGGGAGGGCAAAGGCTAGATCTTGAGATGCAAATCAGAGATATCTATTAGATTTTTAGAGGTAGTATATAATATTTGTTAAGCCTTATTGATGGATTAGAGTAATGAATTACACTATCATGCAGATTAGAAAAATGCAGCTATATATAAACAGTCATTTCCAAGTCTTCACTGAAAGTCTTGATGAACTTTCATGGAGGTTGCCTTTTTTCAATGTCCCTAATTTTTAATGTCAAGTCTATCTGTAGCTCTCTATTTTGATATACAAGATTATATCTTTTCCAAATCATACTTTTACTGGAAGAACTTGTATTCATCACAAGATTCATCTCCTTGTCTCACAATTATATGTCTCAATATTTCCAAAATAGCACAGTAGAAATGGGGTTTGCAGGCACTTCAAGTAGAGACTACATGGACGTCTTCCCAGCAGGTATATATACTTCCATATTCATCTACCTGTCCATAGGTGATTATAGCATCCATCTCACATAAATATACACACTCACATACACAGAGTCATACATGAGTATTCACATGTGCAAACATATATGAGAAGAACTATTATTTTTCTCTAAGATAATGAAGGCTAAACCACAGGAAGAAAATAAACATTTTCCTAACTGGGATATATTTGAACTCTATTATTATGAAGGTCAACTCCCTTACAATGGAATTATTACTTGGCATTACCAATCAGAACTATGTTATTTCTTTTGTTTATTTCCAACTGCCCTCTATATTCAAATGGTGCCCTCCTGAGCCTAGAGAGAATAAGAAATACATCCCTTATCGAGTCACATTCAGCAGAAGATTGCGTATCTAGGAAACAGAACACCAGAATCATTCCAATAACATAGTTAATCTATGGTGGCACTCTGTGATCATCCATTTGAAACAAACAAATAACAACAAAAATGATGTAAAAATAATTGGAGAATTCTATGCTCTACAGCACAGAGTATGGTAATGCCATCTTCTGCACATCTATGAATGGCCACTTAGGAATACTGCAGTGGCCCAGCCTATGCTGTGTGAGCTGAGAAACACAGAGCTAACAGACAGATGAAAGTAGTTATTTTAGAGTCAAATTGAAAATATCATTGCTGTCATAAATAAGAAATAAAGTACCAATAAGGATATATCTCAGTTGTGTAAATTATGTTCCCATATTCCTGTGTAAATCAACAAGTAGTATCCACAAATGCAATTTGCATGTATTTGTTATTAATGAACATCATCTTTGAATCATATATGATTTTATTAAAATTTGATTTTCTTGAATAAGAAATGAAAAATCCAAATAATTATATTTATGCTACTCAATGTCTTATATAATGATTTTTGCTTACAAATTTTTCAAAACTTGATATTTTTTACTCATGAACTAAGTTGTCATATTTAATATATTCTTTAGAATGTTTGTAGAGCATACATATATCTATTTGATGTATAATATCTCAATATCATATTGATTTCTCAAGCTTTTTTATTGAATCTCATATTCCATGATATGCACCAAGTTTTGTTTGCCAGATATCTTTTTGTTTGTTTGCTTCTATCAATGTATGTTTTGTAGTTATTAAATACAGGTTTAGTTAAAAAAAAAAAAAGGAGATTGGGAAGCTTTTCAGTAAAATATGTTAAATCTGTTTTTAATGACTATTTGGACAGATGAAGACCTGTCTCAAGTGTCGAAATAACTGCTTCACACTTGAAACAAGTACTTAGACAAAGTCTGATTTCTTTCTTGATCTCTGAGAAGGGAGAAGTATTGATTCCCTAAAATTAAAAAAAAAAAATACATACATACAAGGAGCAGTCTTGTATAGCAGTTCATTGAGATATTTTTTGAAAAGGCTCAATCTTCCTCCCTTGAAGTTCAGGATTTACTTCTCATGGTGACAAAAACAAAACAAAATCTTCTGTAGAGCCTGCAAATGGTCTTATTAATTATTACTTTTCCTTCCTTCAGGTAATCAAGTCATATAATGCAGGGGAGAAAAAGAAAGAAAAAAGAAAAAGGCAAGAGTATCACATCCTGACTGTGTTATGTGTTATCTGTACTTTTTTAGGAAAATTAACTCTGCTGAGTCAGAATTTCAATTATTTGTTATTGATTATATAATAATTTATTGGAAGTTCCTAGGTATGGGAGTCATAACATGTTCTTCAGAATTATTCTGGGGAAGGAGTCATTTTTATAATTAATTAAAGAGTAACTATTTACAACTGCATTAAGAGATGTGAAAAACAGGTATTGAAAGCAAAGAGGGCACATAACAAAATGTTTAGGAAAGAGAAGGTGTTCACATGGAAAAAAAATTTTATTTAGTTTTGAAGGTAGAGTAGAAAATCCTTCATAATGTTTTTTGAAGAAGACATCAAAATTACAGGTGATTTTATATGCATAGTTTCTGAGATAGGAGTTGAGATGATCATGTAAGTTTATTGAATAAAATGACATCTAGAGGAAGAAGTGTTGAGAATTAAAAAAAAAAATCATAGTTCTCTCTCCCTCCCAGATTAAATAAAAGAGAAAAATAAATCCTTTTCCATAGGACTATAACTATTTTTGTAGCTCATCATGTTTAATAAGAAATCCGTTTATAATTCCAATGACATCTTCCACAGAAATAGAAGAAAATAATCTTAAAATTCTCAACTGGTCAAAGACCATTAAGCAAAATGAACAAATATGGAGGCACCATACAAACTTACTTCAAAAATGTACTACAATGATAAGGCTATATAAATCAAACAGCATAGTGCTGGCACAAAAACAGACATATAGACCAATGGGATATAATAGGGGGCCCATAAGTAAGTCCACATGTCCACAGTAACCTGATGTTTCACACAGTACTACAAATATGCAATGGGAATAGTCTCTTCTATAAATAGGAACATTGAATATATACATGAAGAATGAAATTGAACCTGTATTTCATGCCAAATATAATTCAAAATGTATTAAAGACATAAATATAAGACTTGATACTATAAACCTACTAGAAGAGACTATAGTAAAAATGTTCTTAACATTGGTGTGGGCAAAGATTTTTTAATGTAATCTCCCAAGTACAAGCAACAAGAGCAAAACTAGGCAAATGGGATTGTAACAACCTAAATAGCTTGTGCACAGCTGAGCAAATAATCAAAATAGTGAAAAGTAACCTACAGAATAGGTGAAAATATTTTCCAGCTGTGTCTCTGATAAGGAGTTCATATCCAAAATGTTTATAAAAAGAATTTCAACAACTCATAGAAGACAGATAACCCAATTAGAAAATGGGGAAATAACACAAAATGACATTTCTACGAAAAAGATATACAAATGGCTCATGGAAAATGAAAAAGTACTCAATGTGTCTAACCACCAAGCCAATGCAAATTAAAGGCCACAGTCAGATAGCATATCTCACCTGTGAGAATGGCTACTATTAAATGATACTAAGTGTTGGTGAGGATGTGCAGAAAAATAACATTTACACGTTGCTGCATAACTGGAGATAGAAAATGTGGTCTAATTTAACAACAAAATGCTTTTCTGCCTTAGAAAAGGAAATCCTGTCACATGCAACAATATAGATGAGTTTGGAGGACATTATGCTTAATTAAGTAAGACAGTCACAGGAAGATAAATGCCACATGACTTGACTTAAATGTATAAAGTAAAAACGTGGAAGTAATAGAAACAAAGAGCAGAAACACTTTTCTGTTGTCCCTGAAGGAGCAAACTGGCATGTTGTAGAGAGGGCCTAATAACAGAAAATGGTGACAACCTATAAACCACAGGAACCCGATTCTTCCAGAAATCACTCATGGAAAAGGACACCAAGTCTCAGATGAGATCAGAGCTCTGGCTGACTTGACAGAAGCCAAGTTCCAAGGAGATTGTATTTGTAGCTGTATTCCAGTTAAACCATGCTTAGACCTGAGACCCACAGGAATTGTGAGATAATACATATGCGGTGACTTCTAATTTTGTAATAATTTTTATGCAGTAATAGATGACTCATGTAGCTGTAGTGTGGTAAACAGCAGGACTAATCCAAAAATTGGTGATTAATTAATTTACCCATTTAATATTTACTATTATTATTTCACTAGAAAGAAGAGCAAACAAATTTTACAGTCTAAAACCTAGTCCTAAGGCATAGAATATAACAGATACAGACGGGGTTATATAGTTAAAGTAATAAAAACTGAGTTGTAGGATCTAAAATTAGACTATGTTTTTCTCATTGCAAGTAAATATCAAGGAGCCCCTCCTAGGTTCAAGGATGGGGTAGTGAAGTTTAACAAGGAGCTGGAAGAACTAGCTGGAAAAAACATTGTAAATAGAAGGAATTTTGTAACAGGGCTACTATATTAAAGCAGGATCCTAATGCTTTTGTAGCCTGTTCCCACTAAACAATAAATGGCTTGAATACAGATATTACATAATGTTTCCATTCAAAGAGTTTACATAATTAGGTGCTCCTTATACACTAGAGGAATAAAAGAATAAATAAATGAATGAGTGATATCACAAGAAAGTGGCTATTAAAATGGGGTATAAAGAGGTGTTTCTCATCTGAGAACTGTCCAATGATTGTTTAGACTACCCCTTAGAAGTTGCTGTATCATTATAATTTGAAGTCTAAGCAGACAACATGGTCATCACTGAACATCACTGAAAAACAGTAAGTGACCTATTGAATCCATTCTAGTTTTCAGCATCTGCTCAATCCTAGGAGTGATAAACAAAAATCATGGTAAACATAGTGGGGCATCTTCATAAAATCAGAAATAGCAACTAGAAAAATGGAATTGCCAGAGGAGAAAAGCCTTGGAAATAAGATGCCTTATCAAATAGAGATAATATGGAAAAATAAAAGAGCAGTTTGATGCAGATGAAAAAAGCAGGATTTTTTTTTTATCTTAACAGAGTTTAAATGAGCAATGCATATAAATACAAGAGAAATTATATGAGGAATGCCATTTCAAAGGATCATCAGACTTTCTGGACTTCTTTCTCAGAATATAAGTGCTTTTGTGACGTAGCTCATATGTCCATGCTCATGTAAGGTGAAGGACCAGGCTTTAGATTAAAAAATATCAGGTGCCTTATTTGCAAGACCTTCCATTTTTCTCCATTCAGACCCAAGTTTCAAATTGGAGGTGAAGAGGTTGGTACACGTGCTACAGCCATAGCACAGGTAGGTTGGTCAGCCTTTGTAGCCAAAACTCTAACAGACTTTTCTTCTGCCTTACTCACCAATGCAGAGGGTTGTATGTAGGTATTACAAAACTGAACTAGACAAGTATGATCTTTTTGAGTACATGGATGATAAAAATTAATTATTATTTAGCAATCTCATTTGGGGCTTATTCTGTATATTAATTTGAGCTTAGAGATAATGCCAACAAATCAAATATAAGTTTTAATTATTGCCTAGGTCATATACTTTATCATGGATAGTTCATATTGTAATTTAGGGTAACAATTATGTAAATATAAAGCATAGTAAAACCTTAAAATGGAAAGTAAAATTTGACTTTCATGAAATCTAATTAGTAACCTCTCTAATGAATAATCTGTCTAATTTTGGTAATAAAGTGAGTTATTAGCTACTTGAAGAAGAGGGATTTGACTTTCATTGCTGCTATTTCTATTAAGATATCAGAGCCTAGCATAGTGCCTGACAAATAGTAGAATTAAAAATATTTTAAGACATTAGTGGATGCATAGAAGGATGTTCTCTAATTAAGCTAGTCACCTTATTTAGAATTTCATATTTTAAAGTAGTAGCTAGATTCCATTTATTATTGAAAATGCTTCAAATAAAACTCCACTGTAATAAAAAAATGTTGATTTTGTCCTTTTAGTGTAACTTATCACATTTAATGAATAAATACTATGACGTCATTGATGTGAGTAATACAATTATCCTGATAGTCAGTATAAGGCGGAGGGGTGGGAGAGAGAGAGGAGACCAGAAGGGCAGAATGATAAATTGTTCTGTTAAACAATTTCTAATCATATAAATGATCAAGTGATTTAATCAGCTTCGTACTAGATAAGAAAAGATAATGGAAAAAATGAGAAAGGCTTAAATTAGCTTTCAGTATGAAAAAGCAGAATGTAAAATGCTAATTAGTGTTACTGGTATGATGATACTCTCCAGAGAATTAGCGCTCTTCTCACAATTTTTCAGTTGCATAAGATAAATGACATATACTATTTAAAAGTGTTATGTGACTAACAATTATATAACTTTATCTCTAGGAGAAATAATGTGAAAATAAAATAATCCATAAATGAATTCCAATAAAATTTAATAGATGGTCAACAAATCTTACTAATGAAAATCATTAACTTAATTATTACTTAGAGTGAATTGATGCCTGAAAATTGTATTTTGTAAGCATAAAAGACTCCAGATTATTATGTGGTAAAGGCCATGAATTAATAGTCATTAAGAGTTATATTTTAGATGATCCCAAATATTGAATAACATTCTATTGGCCTACATTTAATTATATAAAAGAACTATATCTGGAAACAACAGCATGGTATTGAATTGATAAATATATTCACATATAGGTCTGTAAAATAATATTTAAAATAATTAAATGAAAAAATTTTAAAATACTTGAAGTGTTTATTTTCAGAATTGGATTCCTGCTGTTCATACAGCATTTTCCATTACTGTTTTAGATGAATAACAGACTTTTAAAAACCTTTTTCTTATTTAGGATAAAATAAAACAAAGATCAAGGGATAAGAGATTATAATGACTTAAAATATTTGCTACAATTGCTTCCAAGAAGTGATTTTATGAGATCATCCACACACAACGTAACTTTCCCGAGGGGTAGTTAGCAGCCCAGGAGAGAAGAAATATTAGCATTAAAAGAAAAGTTCATGCTGCTTGTTCAGTTTAGTCAGATGATATATTTGTTTTGTATGTGGCTCACTTCTTTTGGTTCCCCTATTTAAATACTTTCAGTATACCTTGTGTTGAGTAGGCTAGGAACACTTACTGCCACTTTACAAACTTGAAAGTTACTACATAAAATAAGAAGTACTTGCAAAACTATTTGCTCAGTATTAAAACTACATTAAAAAAAGCCTTGGGTATCAGACATTTGTATTTGCTGTTTATACATTTTTTCTTATAACAAAATATAAATGAGAAACCAAATAATGCATCTCACTGTTTTTAATAATAGTACTTATAATCGTTTCCATTTATTTTTTGAGTGGCTGATGAGGTGAGATGACATAATCCTTACATCAAGCTCGAACTTATTTATTTTAAGTAGGCATTAGATGGGAAGTAGGAATTCAATGTTCTGGATTTTATTTTCATTTTAGTGTTCAGTGGTCATTTTATTGTATTATTATTATTTTTTTATTGGTGCTGTTTTAGTCAGTTTTTGCTTTGCTGTGAACAAAAGACCTGACAAGAACAACACAGAGGAGAAAAAGTTGATTTGGGCTCATGGTTTCAGAGGTTTATTTCATGTCGGCTGACTCCGTAACTTTAGTCCTGAGCAGAGGCAGAAACTCATAGTGGAAGGGCATGGCACAGGGAACCAGCTCAGGACACAGCAACCAGGAAGGCGAGAGAGAGAGAGAAAGAGAGAGAGAGCGCGTGCTTCTCTCACCAGAGACAAAATATAAACTCCAAAAGCATGCCTACTCAGTGACCTACTTCCTGGATTCACATCCTTTCTGCCTACAGTTATCATCCAATTAATTCGTTCAAGTAGATTAGGTTACAGCTTTCATAATTTAATCATTTTACTTCTGAATATTTTTTTCATTTTCTCACATATGAGCTTTTGGGGGAATGCCTTAAAACTAAACCATAACAAGTATATCATAATTATACACAGGAGTTGGATTCAGTATGCAATATTTGTACATGTCCATAACATAATTAGATTAATTTCATTCCCAAGTAACTTCCCTTTCCCTCCGTACCCCCTCCCTTCTCTTGATCCGCTTGTTTCATTCATTCTGATCTCCCGTTTATTATTTTTATTACTGTTAGCAAAGTTTGATAGATTTTGACCTGGCAGAAATAAAATTCTGAGATATGAACAAAAAAAATGTTAACTAGAAAAAGATATGTAAATGAACTTGAAGGTCAGAAGTCTAACTATAAGACACTGAATTAGAAATCAGCAGAAGGGTAGTAGCAACTAAAGCCACCACTGTGGATAGGATCATGCTGCAGGAATTGTAGACAAGAAGAAAAAAAATGAAGAAACACTAGCATTGAAAGAACTGATGGGAGGAGGGAAGACCTTAAAGGGATTCTGGAAAGGAACCACTTGGGGAAAAATCGATGAAGAGAAAGGAGTAAGAGGTGCTAAGAGTATTCTTAAAATGAGATTAAAAGCTTCTGAGAATTCTACTGATTTCCTTATATGAAGCCTAATGGTGATCTGGAGACAAAATATTTTGGTGGTATTACAGGATCAGAAGCCCAATTTCAGTGTGAGAAGGTAAAAAATGATCAGGGAGAATATTAGAATGGAAAGTTTCAGAAACAATGTGAACATTCTTGGCCATTAATGAATGTGAAAAATGAAAAAAAAACATGGTGAGGGAAGTGAAAAGGGAAGGTTGTACATGGTTTAATTTATTTTTATATGAAAGAGATGCTGCCAAGGGAAAAAAAATTATTAGTGAAGGTACTAAAGTTATAATTGAAGGAAGCACTAAAGAATATAGGAATATCCTAAAGAATTTCAGATGTTACAGGAAGCAAATATTAGGTAGAAAGACTATATTTTAAAGCACATCTATAAAATGTAATTATTTCTTCTCTTTTCTTTTCTCTACACTCAGAGAAAAACTAGTTATAACAACATAATTTGCTCTTATCTTTACTACACTGACTATCAACTAGGGCCCATTTCTGTGGTAACCAAGGAGAAGCCCAAGAGAAAGCAATTCATTACTTTTGTTATTCTAATAAGGACCTTGATAGAGACAGAAACAAATCAAACAATATTTTATACTGAAAAGATAATTACTGTGTTTATGGGAAATTATAGATGACTTGTTAAATGGAGACAAGTTTCTTTGTTCCATATGGATTCCTGAGTTTCTGTCCTTAGGTAGTATATAAGTGTGTGAGCTAGCTGGTTCACTAATTAAAGAAATGATTATATTCTGGAGGCTGAAATGAACCAAATTTTATCCCATGAATGTCTAATTATATCACAATAAACCTGTATTAGTCAGAGTTCTCTAGAAGAACAGAACCAATGGGATGGAGATCTATAACTAGATTGGCTTACACAACCAGATGCTGGATAGTCCTATAGAGGCTATGGTTTACACAACCAGATGCTGGGTAGTCCTATAGTGGCTATCTGTAGGCTGGAAAGCTGGAAGAACTGAAACATGAGGGATCAACTATGCTACCCAAGTCCAAGACAGAAAACCTGGAAACTCCCTGGAGAATCACTGTCAGAGTCTATTTTGGAAGACAGAAGGAGCTGGAATTTGATGTCTTCAGATAATCCCAGCAGCAATCAAGAACCCATTTAAGAAACTAGAACTTTCATATGTTGCTGCTTCCTTTTTCTTCAAACTTTTATCCCATCTAATCCTCCAACCTATTAGATGGTCCAACCCACTTAGGGTGGGTCTTCTGTTCATTATCCCATGGGCTAAATTTTCAAACACCCTTATTGACACAACCTGGAGCCGCTTAGGTGCTTTTTAACCCAATCATGACCATTCAGATTAGTCATTATAAAGCCCCACCATTATGTATAATTGTGATGCACTAAGAAAAACATAAAAATAGAACTGATACTTTAAACTCTTACAGATAAGAATAACAATGAAGATGGGTTTATGTCCAACTTCAATGGAGGAGTCTTAGAATTCATTCTACTACCAGTGCTTAAACCTTCTTCTTCTTTCCATCTGAGACTCTCACTCTACCTGGCACTTATTAATCTACAGAACTTTGTCAACAAACAACATCACTATTTAGGGAAACAAGGAAAATGTATTTCAAACTCTTAACTATAAACTTTCTATTTATTACAAATGAATGAAAGAAATTGTAATTCAGGTAGTTAAGATTTAGTCATATATTATATGGTTAGCTATTTTATCAGAGGTGGGTGAGGATTTCTATGGTGAGAGTAAATGAAAGATTTATTTGAGAAATGAGAGCATAGCCTCAAGGCAAAGAACCAAGCTAAGTCAAGCGGCATCGTGAGAATAAAGATCAAAGGTGTTTTCCTTGAACTGTAGAAGAAACATTATTTTGTCAAGAGTTTATCCTTTTCTTTCCTTTGCTGCAATTGTCTTTAAAAATGTGCCAATTGGTAGTTAAATAGATCCTTTCTTGGCCATAGTCTTGGGGAATTTGAAGAGACAGATGAGTAATTGGGAAAATGTGCTCCTAATTTTGTCTGTCCATAAAGATAGAACTTGATCCTCTCTCTTTAATAAGGTAAAAAGGTAAAAGAAAACAGAAAATAAAAATAAGTGGTTAATGCACTAAGAGTCCCACTGGGATTGACACACAGATTGAGGATGAGATCATAGGAATCAGTTGAAAAAGGATGGAAGCTTATTGTGGAGGATACAGCCTAATAACTGAGAGGGGAAATTATAAATTGAGATATATATCTTATGTCTGGGTGGGTAAGAAACTTAAGAGCAGATACTTTGAAATGAGAAATAGTGGTAGGAATTAATATTATGTATCTAAGGTAATACAGGTCCAATGCTGGTTATTCTGGAACGTCTGATTTGGGGTAAAAAAAAATCAGTTTAATTATGACAATAGTGAGAAAAGTAATGTCTTTAGAAAGAAACCAGGTTTCAGTTTAAACCACAGGGGTAGGAAAGGATTACTGAAAAGTTGATGGAGGTGTAATAGATAAAATGACCATCCCCAAATCTATGGATATTATCTTACCTGATAAGAGGAACCTTGATGATGTGATTAAGGTTAAAGATGGAGAGATGGAAGATTAGACACAACTATCTAGGTATGCTCAGTTTAATCACATGGGTCTTTTAAAACAGAAAACCATTTTTTGGTTTTGATCAGAGGGAGTATGACCACAGAAAAGGGGTCAGAGAAATTCGGTGTTGCTGGCTTTGAGGATAGAAGGAGTTGACTGTCCACTAAGATAATGTGGGCAACCTCTAAATGTTCAAGAAGGCCAGAGAACAAAGTCTCCTCCAGAGCTTCCAGAAGGAAATGCAGCCCCTCCACGATGCTTTGATTTTAGGATTTTGAACAACCAGCACTGTAAGAAAGAAAATTTGTGTTGTTTAAGCCACTATGTTTGTGGTCCTTTGCTACATCAGTTGTGGAAAATTAATATGTAGTGAAATGGATTAATCATGGGAATGGAAGGAAACATGAGGATACTGGTGACCATTTCACAAAGTTGTTGATATAATCAATAACATTGAATATATAAACCATTTAACAATCTGGAACATAGGCTTTCAGAACTTGTAGTAAGTATTTATATATTTTTTATTTATTGAAAGTGCTATGAATCAAACAACATAGTAATTAGTAGTCACTGCTGATAAGATGCGGAAAAATGTATACATGGAATTACTCTCAAATAGTTTATACTTTTCTGAATAGAATTGATTATTGTAGATAACCAAACATTATAGTTGGGAAATAAAAAGAACTGTGACCCTTCCCCCACCAAGAAATTTTTTAAATTCTTTGAGTCTTAGTTTTCTTATTTATGAAATAGGGCTTTCTCATATACTGTATAAACTGCTTATAATGACTAAATATTTCATGTAAAAGCAATTGACATGAAATATTTTTAAAACATGTTTAATGTTTTATAGTGCTTGTGTGTGTGTATCTGTCTGTAAAGGCTTGAGTGTAATTTATGGTGAAAAATATAGCAACTCTTCTTTTTCACTCTATATTTGGCTGCAGCTACAGTGGTAATAGAGATGTTGTAAGTGGCATTAGGTAATGCGAGCTTTTCACATTATTAGCAGTGGAGTTGTTAAGCAACCCATTTATTTGTGGAGCTGCCATGGCTTCACAATTAAGGGGAAACACTAAAATCAAGGAAGTGTTTCTTAGTAATTTGTCGAGGATCAATTTAATTGTCCTTTGGCACTCGGTGCTACTGAAACTCAATAAATAGTTCACTTGTAGGAAATGTGATGATGAGTAAAACCCAATAGAAAAAACACAGCAGTCACTGTTAGTCACTATTCAGCTTTTGCCCTGAGGATGCTATCATGTGATGCCTAAATTCAATGTTGCAAGTTGGAAAAGTCTAAATGCAAAAATAAGTATCCTGATCATTGATTGAACCACATAATACCCATTTACAGAGTAACAATTACATTGTATGCTTTGTTAGTTCCCATACAAAGATGAATTAGGAACAATTTCTACATCAAAAGATGATAAATAATAGTAACTGTCTTGTTTATAATGTTTTTCAGTTTACAAAAATTTGTGTTTTTTTTAAATTTGAAATGCTAAAGTCCTGTTATAGACACAGGAGTGCATGTGTAACACTGACTGTTATAAGACAGCAAGGAATCTCCAAGGAATCTGTGATTTTTGCCTGGATGGTGATTAAATGAGTTAACTAAATGTTATAGTTTGGATGTGGAGTGTCGTCTAAAATCTCATGTGTGAGACAATAAACATTCAGAGGTGAAATGATTGGGTTTTGAGAGCCTTAACCCAATCAGTGAGTCAATCCCCTGATATGTATTAAGTGAAGGGTTACTGTAGACTGGCAGAGTATGGCTTGAGGAGATGGGTCCCTGAGGGGCATGCCTTTGGGATATATATTTAGTAAGCTGAACCTAACTTCTCTTTCTGCTTTCTGATAATGTCCTAAGCTACTTTCCTCTACCACACTCTTCTGCCATGATGTTCTGCCTCACTTTGAGCCCTGAGGAATGGAGCCAGCCTACTATAGACTGAGACTTCTGAAACCATGAGTCTACAAATAAACTTTTCCTCCTCCAAAATTGTTCTCACTAGGTCTTTTAGTCACAGCAGTGAAGCTGACTAAAACACTAAAGGTGAAAAATCTGAGTTATGATATACAATATTACTAGGCATTTAAAGTAAATTCTGATACTTTAAAAAAATACATTCTGCTCTTTTAAAAACTGAATTTGTTTTTAAACAAATTGTGGTGGGCTTAGTTTTCTCAATCATGATTTTTTTATTGAAATTGTTTTTGCAAATTTGTATAGTACTATATTAAAAATAAATAAACTTGCCGAGAGGAAAATAAAAGAAGCAAAGACATTAAAATTTAATCAGAATACCTCTTCATTCTTTTGTCATTTTTATTTTTAATTAATTTTAACTGGCAATTAACAATATTATATATATTTATAATGATGATATGATGCTTTAATATATGTATACATTCATTATGCAATGACTAAATCAAGCTAATTAGCATATGCATTACATCACATATTTTGGTGGCAACAATATTTAACATCTAATCTCAGCAATTTTCAAGTGTACTTCATATTGTTAAATCTATTAACTAGTATTTTCAATGGAACTTGCATATAACACAATTTAATAATTTTAAGTGTGCAATTTTGTAAGATTGAGGAGCATCATATAGAATATTTTTACCACTGCAAAATGTTTTCTCATGCTTTTTGCAATCAACCTTACCTCTCCTAATCATTGCTCTGCTTTCTGACATTACAGTTTTGCCATTCCAAGAATATCACATAAACAAACTGTTCATTTTGTGAATACGGCAAGACTTTCTTTCACTTAGGCTGATCTTTTTCAGCTTCATCCATGTTGTTGGGTGTATCAGTAATGAATCAGTAGTTATTTGCTTTTATTGCCAAGTAGAATTCTGTTGTGAGGTTATACCATAATTTCTTTATTAATTTACAAATTGATAGACAAGAGAGTTCTTTCCAGTATGTGGATATTATGAATATAAATAAGCTGTTAGATACAATCCTATCTTGAACATAACTTTTCATTTACTTTTAGTGAGTCCTTAGGAAAGGATTTCTGAATCTTATTAAGAAACTTCTAAAGGGTTTTGCAAAGTATTTATATCATTTTCCATTCTCATCCACAAAATGTAACTCTTCTACGTGCATTATAATATCTTCAACAACATTTGATGCTGGTTTTAATATTTTGATTGACATTCAATAGTGTCTTGTTGTGTTATTACTTTACATTTCCCTAATGAGAATTTATTAACATGCTATGTCTCAATCTTAGATTTTCTTTGTGGAAGTGTCTACTCATATTTTTGTAAGTGGCATTAGGTATATAGGTTGAATTCTTTGTCTCATCCTGGTGAGTTGAAAATATATATTCTGGAGAGGAGTCCTTATGAAGGGTTCACAAAACATTTGCATTTTGTAATATAATTTATTTTTTAAAATGTACTCATCCAGTTTTGAGGTTCTGGCAAGAGCAAGTTCAGTTCCCCTTCTTTAGCAGTTGATTAAGTCTACTTAATAATTACTTCCCTTATGTACTTTAACACTCTGGGGTCAGTACATACTTACCTTACTTGTGCCAGAGCCACGTACCAGAAACCTATGGACAGGCCCTATGCCAAGAGCCAGTGAAATTGTTCAAATTAGTCAATTCAGAGTGAGCCTATCCAACCTAGCTAATCCTACCCTTCTTTTCATTTTTTTTCTTGGTACTGGGGATTGAACTCAGGGCACTTGACCACTGAGCCATATCCCTACCCCTATTTATATTTTATTAAGAGACAGGGTCTCACTGAGTTGCTTAGTGCCTAGGTTTTGCTGAGGCTGGCTTTGAACTGAGGATCCTTCTGCCTCAGCTTCCTGAGCCTCTGGGATTACAGGTGTGTGCCAGTGTACCCAGATAATCCTTCCCTTCTTGCCACACAAAGCTACTTCTTGGGCTTTGGCTTGCACTTATCCTATTCTCAACTGCAACCTTCTATGTGTCCCTGTGTGACAGCCTTCTCTCATTTGGAGATGTAACAAAAACTTTTGCTCCTTACCTATGTGTCACTGTGTTTTGTCCTACAATAAAAAGAATCTTCAAATCTAAAACACTTTTATTCTACTACAGTGTCCTGACAAACAATAGACTGAATTTTCATTTCACCTTTCCAACTATACATGTGTTAGGAAGAATGTACACTTGCTGTATGTATTTTTGGGTGTACATGACCTATACATCAGGTTAAGGAACATGTCCTGTTTGCAATAAGCAAATCATTATATTCTACATCTGTGTACAATTCAGAGATGAGAATGAAATGCTTGCACAGAAATGCAAGAAAATGTTTTGGAGATTTTCCTGAAACAAATACTTGTCTCATACTTGGCAGGAGATAGCAAAGATTTTCTTCCTTTCTTCATGTTCTTTCATCTTAAAGTCTCTATTTTTCAATTTCTATTCTATTTGCATATATATTTCTGTACTGGTGTGTGTGCATGTGTGTGTGTGTGTATTCATGTGTGTATGACTGTTACATATTAGTTATTCATATTGTTCTACTTTTTTTTTAACTTGAAGTGTCAAGAATTGAAAGAGCTCATTTCACTCTGATTCCTTTTACTGTTAACTAAGTAGTTACTTCTTCTGAAAGCATATAAGATTTTTCTCTTTACTCCTGGAGTTAGAGAATAATATTGGAATATAATTAAGTATTGTTTTATTCATTTTTACTACTTAAAAAGCAGTGATGCCTTTTAATCTACAGAATCAGGTCTTATTCCAGCTCAAGAATGTTATCTCTTACCTATTTAAGTTTTGCCTCCCTACCTGTTGTTGTTACTTCTCTTTCTATAATTCTAATTGTTGTGTACTTTCATTTCATGTGAATGGATTCCTAATATGGGCTTCATTCTGTCACCTAATTCAGTGACTATTATTTTTCTGATTTTTAATTCATGTAAAATATTACACACAATTATCTCACTATTTACCTACCTATTCTAGAAAATATTTTATGCTACAATTTAATCATTATAAATACTAATTTATTTTACATTCAGTTATTCTATTGATAGCAGTTACATCACACTCTGCTGTAAATGTTCATTTTTATTATTTCTTTTTTTGCCTGATGGACACGCTTAGGTTGTAGTCCATTGTTTACTCACATGATATCCTTGGAATTCAGACATAGCTCTGGAATTCCTTAATTGGTGACAATCTCATTGGAAATGGGAGGGGCCAAGATTTTGTCCTGTGTATTGATGGAATGCTAGTCATCAAGTTCTTAACATTCTTTGTGTGATCATCAGTAAACTCCTTCTGTTTGGATTTCCCATTTAGAATGGAATTAATCCTGACTCAGAGATGGAGACCTCAGACCAACAGTTCTCAGAAGCCAGGGAATCCTTTTATGAACATTCTTGGAGATCAGTGTTGGCCTTTCTCAGGCTAATCTCCATTTCTAGTATTCTACTTTCTTGGACTCAAAACACAAGTCTTTCCACTGTCCTCTCACTTACTATTTTCCATCACTCTTTGTTTTTATCATTTTACATAATCTGTTGCCTCTACTCTCTTTCTAGGTGCCATGTTTCTACAGTAACAATCCTTGGAGGACTAGTGCTGATTGGGTATAGGGTAGCAGGCATAACTCCATAGCACCATAATCCCAAGATTTTCTCATGTATTAACTCATTTTTAGTCTTGATAGAGGCCCTAGTGTTGATTATCTGAGAGAATAAGAAGAATATCATGAAAGTGAAGAGAATGACATGAATAAGATTTAAATGATCCTGGTCTGTGTAGAAGGCATAGAATAGATTTCTTTCATTGTCATTTGTTAAAGATTGACAAAGTAGAACCAGAAGATGGAGATTTTTATCAAATACATTATAGAGTTCAGTTTTGATAAAACTGGTTAGTGATAGGTTGCCATGAAAGACAATTGAGATTTTTAAAGCAAATGTAATGTGTGGACTGAAGTTGGAGAAGAATATTGTCAGGAAGATTAGCACCAATGGTATTTTATATAGGTGGCAACAGGTGAAGGTGGAATAGAAGAAACTATTAGTGATGACCAGTGTTCACGTACAGTTCCCAGCCTGCCTTCAGCATGTTTTCCACACGACATGTACAGAGCAAAGCAATGTGAGCCAAAGAAAAGGGTGTCACATCTGGGAGGTGTGATATAGTTAGTGCATGGGTAGCCAAATCTCTACTCTCTTTTGATCCTGAATTCTGGTGTCCCTGACTTCTGCTTAGACACATGCTCAATATTTAACATACATGGCATGAGGGACAAATCATCTTTGGATTTCAAATCATCTTCAGTCCCTACCTAGACTGTGGTGTTTCTTGTTCCAGTGAAGCTTATGCTATTCTGAATACTGCAGAGTGCATCCAAGATAACAGTGTGGATGACAAAGAGAATAATCCTAAAAGGATATTCCTGAAGTACCAGACAAGCTCCCTGGCTGAAATAAAGCACGGAGGCAGCTTCTCTGTTCCCTGCTGTTTCATAGCTTCTTCTGTCTCTTTCACCCTTGGGTTTTTATTACTCTTCCTGTTACTCACTTCCGTTCTATACTGGGTTTAGTTCTTCTCTTACATCCTGGTAACAACAGTTGCTCTTCGTGGGTTGCCTTTCTTGATGCCATCTCTCTGCTCTCCCCTTTCATTGACAAGCCATGGAAACTGGCTTTGCTCACTCTGACTCTCCTCCCTGATGCTTTACTCCACCACTGTTCTTTCCCTACTGTCCTCAAAGCAAAAACTTGTGAGCAAAATGCCCAAAAGGCTCTCCTGAATTTCAGAAGTGACTTCTAAGTTTCTATTCTTCCACCTTTTATTGGAGTGATTTCAGGTATTACCAAATACTTTCTGTTTTAAAAATGAAACATGCAGATACATAATTGTTACAAAAATAAAGGAGAATTATCCATGGTCCATGGTAGATATTTATATTTCTTTAACATTTTGCCGCACATACTTTACAGTAGTTAAATTAATATAGTGCATTGAAATTACTTTTTAAATTTTTATCATAGTATTAGGATGTTAATTGTATAAAATTTTCAAATACATCAAATTATAATTAAGATTTATTTTGAAGTAAATATTTTATAGTAACAATCATGACATGCATAATTGGTCTGAATTCTTAAACTTATTGTGTTCTTAGTCAAATTCATATTGCTGATACAAAATAGTCATAAAAAACTTTTTTACAGAATTTAAATAAAAAATGATATTTAGTATGGGGGGTATATATGTGCCTGAATTTTTGTAAGAACATCACTTACATAATTTTTCTCTAAGAGCAACATTACTAAGTAGATATTGTCAAATCTGATTTTTTCAGATTGTGACATTGTGGCAGGACTGTTATCTTTCAATTGGCTTATTTTAAAGGCAATGGAAAATGCTTTTCCAAATTCTATAATCCCTCCTGCATCTACTTCAAAGTTGTGAACTCAGTCTAGATATTTTAAATATCTCTGCATATAATGTTCAATAATAATAGTAAACTTCATGCACATATACTTATTAACTAGCTAATTGTTTCATTAATAGCTTTTTTTAAACTAAAACATTTTATATCATTTTGATCCTACTGATGAATTTTAGAAAGATTAAATCAATGCAGTCTTTTATTTTTACTTATCCTTATGAGGTTCCAAAAATGAGCAAGTAAATTTTCTTAAAATATGAGCCAATTATAAAGAATTATTTAAATAAGAGGCAAATATGCATGCATATCTCATTGTTGATGTTCTAGCATACAGAATTATGGGATTTGGGGTAAATTGTGATTATTTATAATGAAGTCAGAGTAATACAAATTTTAAAAATGATCCTACATTCAGCAGATTGCTAACCACCACATAAATTACACAACCATTAATTCACTTTCACTCATCTGAAAATCAGAAGAAGAAACAAATATGACCTTAGGAATAGAAAATTAACTCCCTATAAATTGCTGGAAAAATTTGCTAATAGTTCCTTTTGTTATAATATTATACAAATTAATTTTACTATATAATTCTTTCTATTCAATTTAAATACAAAGCAGAAGCAATTTGCTGTGATGTAAAGAATATAGAAAAACAATTATTTGGTTTTAATAAGATTTTATTTTAGAGGTTCTAATTTTCATATGATCTTTGATAGTTCACAACTTTTTTGAATTTTGTTATTAAATATGAGTAATAATATATTTTCTTCTGTCTCACAGGGTTATTTTGGTGATTATGTTATGAAACATGTTAAAAAGTTCTTTGTAAATTGGAAAATGAAACGTGTACATTATATTTGTGTGGATTAATAACAGTAGATTATTCATACCATTTGCAATACTAATATAAAATTATCTAAATTTGAAGTAACTGTTATTATTATTTGCATTTTTCAGGTAAGGATGCTATAATAGATCTTAGGCAAATTGTCTAATGTCACATTGGAAATAAATGGTGATACTGAGATTCAAATGTCCATGCTTTCATTACTATCTTATATACAATTTCTTTTTGCTACTCAAGAATTTGGAGTTACTTATACACAGAAGTCCTCAGTACTGTCTCCTTGTGTAAATATAGAAATCTGTTATTTTGGTTCAAATTGTTTTGGTTGTCACATTCAAAAAATAAATGTTGAGGTTCTGTTATATGCAGTACAGAATATCCAGAGATAATTAAAGATCTATACATACCTTTTAAAATGGCCATTGAAAGGATAAATCTAACATTGCTAATCTATAATATGATATAGATCTGTAAACCAAAAAAAAATTCAAATAAAAAGGGTTTTTAAATTTTTTTTAGTTTTGACATAATTTCTATCTCAATCCACAGAAGTGAAAAAAATTATGTTTCTCCAATAGCTAAATCATGAAATAAATTCCCATTTTTTAGAAAAAAAGTTAATTTTCATAATTAAAAACTTGTTTTTCAGCATTTTGAGGTCTGGGAAGTTAAAGATCATGGTGCTGGGAAGGTAGGTCCATTTTGAGGCTTATCCTCTAGGCTAGTAGGTAGCCATCATCTTGCAATGTGTTCACATGCCTTCTGTTTATGAAAAGGGAGAGATAGATCTCTCTCCTTTTCTCTTTGTATGAAGTCACAATCATAAAGATCCCATTCTTCTGGCCTCATTTGATGATAGTTACTTCCTAACAGGAAGTGCAAATCAAAACCATAAATGAGACACCACTTTACACCAACAAGAATAGTTATAATTAAGAATCGAAACTGGTAGCGGTGAATATGTAGATGAATTAGATCCTTTGTACATAGGAGATAAGAATTTAAAATAGTACAGCTCTGTAGAAAGCAATATGGTTCTTCCTCAAAAGTTAAACATCTTACTACTTGTTGACTCAGCAATTTCAATTCTCTCTATATATATACTAGAAAACAGGGGCTCAAATAGATAATACTACACTGTTTTTTTGTATTGTTATCCATAATAAATGTGGAAATACTCAATTTCCATCAATAAATAAATATCATAAAACATAATACTGAGTTGTAAAAAGGGATAAATTTCTGGTGCTATAACACAGACACTATGACCATAATGCTATAATGCTATAACACAGATGAACTTGAAACCTTTATGCAAAGTGGAATAAGCTTGACATAGCAGGACAAATATTATTTAATATTGCTTAGATATATGAAATATACAAAATGAACAAATTTACAGGTATACAAAATAGATTGGAAATTATCAGAAGCCTAAAAGAGGAGGGAGTGGGGTATTATTGCTTACTGCTTACTGAGTTTCTGTAGGGGTGATGGAAAAGGTTTGGAAAAACATAAAAGTTACTGTTTGTAGAACACTGTAAATGTAACTAATATCACTCATCTGTACTCTTAATAATGTTTAAAATGGAAAATTTGTGTTACATGTATATTTTACCATATTTTAAATTTTCCACTGTTTATATCTACTACATTTTCTTTATTCTTTTGTCTATAAATAAACTTTTAGGTTGAAATACTATTTAGCCATAAAATAGCATGAAATACTCTCATTTGTGATAACATGGATGGTCCTGAAGTCATTATGTTAGGTGAAATAAGCCAGGCACAGAAAGACACTGTATGTTCTTACTTAAAAACAGAGCCTAAAAAGTAGGTCTCATAGAAGTTGTTGAGTAGAATAGTGGTTACCAGAGACTGGAGAAGATAAAGACAGTTCTTAGAAATTCAATAGTGAAGATGTAAGGTTTCTAACAAATGGTATTAGAAGAACTTGATCTCCCTATGAGGAAAAAAATAAAATAAAAAAAACTTGAAACCTTAATTCACACCACACACAAAAATGATCCCAAAATGGATCATAGACCCAAGAATGTAAATTAGCATTACAAGACTTTTAGAAACGTATAAGATACAGTCTTTGTGATCTAAAATTGGTCCAAGATTCATTAGATAGGATTCAAAAAAGCATGAGGAATAAAAATAAATTTAAAAATTGCTCTTTTTAAAATTAAAAAGATGTTTTTAAAAAACATGTACAAGTCATGAGGAAAGTTTTCATGGACCATGTATTTGAAAAATATCTCATATATGGAATACATAAATATTTTGCATCTCAACAAAAGGCATACCAATAAAAAAGAAGGTTGTTAATATGTCTTCCTGAACAAGATATATTGATAGAGAATAAGTACCTAAAAGGAAGCCCAACATCATCAGCCATCAGGGGAGTATAAATTAAAACTATTATCCATGCATTGGGATAGTTAATTAGTAAACCTAATTACACAGGGTTTTGTTGTGGAAATAGTGCAATAGGAATTCTTTCAAACTGTTGTTGCAAGTGCAAAATGGCATGAACTGTTGGGAAAGCTCTTTAGCCATTTCTTAAAAAGTTAAACATACACCTTTGAGATAATTCACTTGTTCCTCTTAAGTATTTATAGATAGAAAATGCTTTCAAGTTTCACTGAGAGTTTCAGTCAGTGGACAGAAAACCTTCTGTATTCTCTACTAAAAGTCCTTGACATAACTTCCTCTGTTGCTATTGACTTCTTTCTTTACCCTTCACAATAAAACTGAGTTTTATTCATTGTGCCCCAGTCTTCCTTTTCCCTCTACCATCTACTTAAGTCTACTCTTGTCATTTGGCAGCAACCATGCTAACCACAGGCATTAATTAACTTCATATAGTTAAAGACATGGACAATTCTCAGACTTCATTTTCTCTAAAGCGTAGTAGTATTTATCATGTTAAACCATCCTTTCTGAGACATTTTCCTCTCTAGGGTTTTTTTGTTTGTTTTTGGTCACCATCTTAATTATGTTGTCCCCCTTTCATGTTTTCCTTACTAGTTTCATCTTCTTAATAGCACCTCTCTATATTTGTGACCCTTAAGGCTCTATCATTGCCTTCTCCTACTATGTACTACATTATTCCTTCATGTCAAATACTATTAGCTTGAAATTGGAAATTATTGTCTCAAATTAACACAAACGTCTTCTTAGTATAAGAGTCATATATTCAATATCCCACTCAAAAACTCCACTTGGGTGTACAAAATGCTAAAGCTGACCAGATATAATCACTGTTAATTCTAAATCTGTTAATACAAACTTACCTCTATCACCAATGACACACTAAGGATGGTGGGAGCAAACTTCCGTGGGCATTTTGTCTTTAGTACTATATATTAAATTGTTAGCCTGTCTTCTTTCTAAGACTTTACTTATTGAGCTCCTGCTTTATAATATAAAAACTCAAAAACTAAAATTCATTCTGTTTCAAAACAACAATGTATAAAAGACAGGTATGATAGGTCCACAAAAGATTTCTTTTTAATTCAATGTAATGACTGTCAAAATTTCAGAAAATTCTTTTATTTTTTTCCTATTAGGGTTACTTATAAGTTGTTAAGTACAATACAGACTTTTTAAGCTTCAATTTTCTTGGTGAGCCTGCTTATTACAACTGTCTTAGTATTTCTTATTAATCTCTCCTCTTGTCTTCAGAATCACTCTTTTCCTAATTTTCTTTTAAATGTACATGACTATTTTTATTGAACTAATGCATTGTTCTTTGTCCTTCAAGACTTTGATTTATACAGTTTCCTGCCCCATCCAGCTATGTAATTGGTATACACACACATTACAAATAAGTAGAGAGATAGATATTCTTCCATTCTTCTGCCTGATCAGTTTTGCTAATAAAATCTTAGTACCTAAGTCCACTTAGTCATGTAAAACAGCAACTTGAAAGTACTGTACTATTTTCTTTTTGTATTAATACTATTATTAAAAATTAATAATATTACAAGTTTCATTGCATAAGTATTTTTCAAGCAGAGCTTTTTATGTGTTCTGTTCACCATTGCCAGGTACAGGTCCAGATTATTTATTGCTTTAGTGATTGTGACTGGCTTTTTGTGATGTGATTGATTGTGTGATGTAGTGATGTGTTTACTCTGATCTTAGTCTCATCCTTTCTACACATCTAGAGTTGTCTGTTACAAATGAAAATATAACTATATTATTCTTGTGCTTAACATGTTTTCAATGCTTCTGAATAATTTGCAATATAAAATTAAGCTCATTGATATGGCATACAACATCCTTCAAGACATAGTTCCTCCCTAATTTTACTTACCATTCTAAATTCCGATGTGTACTTTTTTAAAAATTTGAACTAGATGAAATTGTCCCTTAAAAAGTTCAAATGGTTAATTATCAGCAATTTCCTAGAATATAACTAATCTTATGCTGTAGCAATGGTGAATTGCCTAAAGTACCCATAATACAATTCTTGCTTCTATGACTACCAATTTTGATTTTGAAAAAGGGGATCAAGTTCCTGATTCCAGAACCATAATCCTATTCTTCTTGTTTTATTTATGCTTCTGAGACTTTTTCGTGATCCATGATACTTATTCATTTTATTTATTTATAACTGCACTATTAAAACTGGAGTTTTGAGATGAAACTCTATTTTCGTTTTCTGCTGGTAGGTAGGGTCGTGCACAAGCTGCAAACCTCTGCAGCCAAAAAGTGTGGTGTGTAGTGTTGCAGGAAGCCCAAGCAGCTCACTATCAGCTTCTTCTTTCTGTTTCTTGTCCCTGAATTCAAAAAATAAAATCCAGAGACAAAGACAAATAAATGCTGAGAATAGGATTTATTCAAGTGTGCATAGAAACAGAACTTCACAGTGTGAGAGGGGACCCCAGAAGGGTTGCTTTCTGAGTATGCTAGTCCAGGAGTTTATGTAGCACTTGGGTTGATGCTATTGGTCCAAACTTTTGCTAATCAGGGTTTGCAAAAAGTACCAAAGCTAAATAGGGTTTGGGGAAGTACTAATGCTATCAGTTAGCCCTGATTCCCATTCAGGTTTGCCTTGCTTCCATTTTCTCCCCACATCTTGGGAAATTAGAAGTTGAGGTCAGTGAATGGCACATGCTCTGTTGTGGTGGGGGACCTGAAGTTGCAGAGCTGTGTGGAGTGAGTATCTGCATTGGGCCTGACCGAGCTGTGCAGGATGACAGATATGTGGGTTTTGGCTTGCCTGCAGTGAGTGCTCCACTACGCCTCAGGCTGGTTTTCACCACCAGTGCTCCAGCCTGCCTAGATCACCACTCCCCCAGTACTCCACTTTGCTATACAGCTCTGCTGCCACTTCCTGAAAGGGACCGGTAGGCTGGCTCTTCCCCTTCGTGGTCGGGGGTGGGGGGGGTGGGGGGCTGTCACTGAATCAGGTAAGTGTGAAAGTCATAACAGATTTTATACTAAACCACACATAGAATAATTACATGGGGGTAAGACCACATTTTTCTAGTCTTTCTCCCTTTTCATCTTGTGATATGTAGTAAGTGATGCGAAGTTTCTGAAATTAGTTTTATTCCATTATAAAATGAGAATAATTAAACATATATCCTCATAATGATGTAACTCCCTTTATAATGGCACATGGTAAAGAATATTCTAAACTTGAAAATTTTTATGTTGATAATAATCATTTCTGTTGAAACTTCCAAAATAAATTTTAAAGAGTCATATACATATTAAAATTAAGTTCATAAAATATTAGAAACAATAAACAATTGTATTGAAAAATCCATGCAGAATAAAATTTATCCCTTGCTGCAAATAATAATAATAAACCACAAAACTCCACAGAAAAACCATAATGACCTTCAAATGATACAAAAACATTCATTGTATTAATATAATTTTGTGTGTGAGTTTTAGCTAACACTATACTATTATTTAAACTCTTAAACATAGAATAATTCGCTTCCATTAAGATTACTACAGCTTTCATTTTCCACTATCATAATTTTAAAAAGTTATGTGAAATGAGAAGTTAAACTTATATTTTACTGTCTCCAAATTTTTTTCAGATATCTTAAAGATCATTTTAACATAACAAAAAGATGTTTTATGTAATGCCAGTAGAATTACATTAAGTCTCCATGATATTGTCCTTTGAAAAGTAAGTTAGAGAAGGTAGGATTGCTAAAATGAGTTTCTCATAATGGGATGACTTTTGTTGCAAGTAATTGAAACTTAAGAATGCTTAAACAAAGAAGTCACAAGATAAAATGTCTGGAGACTTTATGGTGGATAACACTTATTAAGGGTTCAGTTTCCATTGCTGTATTTCAAACTGCCATTCTCAACATGATAATTGCGACATGGTTTCAGCAATTAAGATGCATTGTTTTCTTACAGGAAAATACTCAGAGGTGAAAAAGTAATTTCTTTTTGCTTTCCACTTTTTCCTTTGTTAGATAATTTTTTAGTTGTAGATAGACAAAATATCTTTTTTTTAAACTTTATTTAGATTTATGCAGTGCTGAGGATCAAACCTGGTGCCTCATACGTGCAAGGCAAGCACTCTGCCACTAAGCCACAATCCCAGACTGATTTCCACTTTTTTTTTCATAAAGAAAAACCTTAATGAAATATCAGGGGAACAGACTTACTGGGCACCTAGTAGTTGAGGGCTGAAACACAAGTCAGTTCTTGTCACCAGTTAAAAGAATAATCTTGGTTATCTTGATGGGTTAATATCTACTACCTGTGGCTCTAGAGAGGTAAACCAGACTGCCATCCCTGAATAAAACTGTGTATTCTTAGCCAGGAAAAGGGGGAGAATGATCATTGCTTAAGAGTGAGGGTTTGGAGGCCTCCTCTCAAATTGAATTCTGTTCTAATCCATAGAATGAGATTACAATATTCAAAATGTGTGTCTACATAGTCATCATATGAGGACATACAGATGCTATCCTGATGGAGAGTTCATTAAGGGATAGAGTGGGAGAAAATGAGTAGCAGGAGGAGAAAGAGAACTGCTACTGCAGTTCATCACTATGAAGTAAAGGATTATATTTCAAATAAATTGTATCAAAGAAAGATTTTCAACTTGTGATTCTCAGACCAGGGTGGAAAACAGATTTACCATAGAAATCCTCAAGTTTATGAGTTCCCTGCATTAACTTTTTAGATAAATAAAATGTTAACCCATATATATAAGAAAATAGGTGTCACTGTCGACTCTATTACTCTAAATGTATTACTGAATTAGTTAGCTTTTGTTTTAAAAAAAACATGACTACCCTATAGGGGTCTTAGAACAGGTTTTCTTTTAATTTTTAACAATAAAAAGTGAGGATCTCTTATAAAGACAATGTGTAATAAAGAAATAGTAGGACTTTCAAAATGAAAACTTACGTAAAGTAACCTCTGCACTTTTATTTTACCATCATCTTTGGAGTTTCTTAAGATAAGTTCTCCTGTGATATTGAAGCTCTTCATTAAGTGAGTCACTGGACCCATGGAGATAATGATTTATTCTTCTAGGTCTCCACACTGGGAGTTATAAATTATAGAGAAATGTGGGTCACCCCTAAGTCTCCTAAATACAATGCATGTGATGTATAGAGAATCTTGCTTGATGGTTGAAACATATCATAAAACACAAGGTTATTTCCAAATATTAAACATATACTGGGAAAGAGGTGATTCTCAGTTTAGCCATGTGCAGGCTGAAGATTTTCTGATTGAGCTCTCAGTTACAAAGTTTGAAAAGTTGAAGTATGGTACAACATGATGAATGATGAATATGATATTGTTATTGCTACTTGTAGGCATTGTAGGGAATGCATTCAGGTGGGGGAAGCAATAATTTTGACAAAGGTTAAGTTTAAGAACATGAAATAGCAGAAAGAGAAGCAATGGAAAACTGAATTCCTGGAAAATAGATCAGAAAAATAGATTAGAATTAAACTATGGTGAGTTTGGTGAGGCCTCTCTTTTCTCATTAAAGCTCTGCTTGATGCAATAATAGTTTCAGGTGGAAAGGGGATTATATGAAAAGGTAGGTGAGGATCAAATGTGATTTAAAGACAATGCCTCTAGAAATAAGATTACCAGGATATAAATCAGGAAGCTCCTCCTGCAAGATCATTAAGGCAAATGTATCCTTCTCTGTGGCTCAGTTTTGCCACCTATAAATGCAGAAAAATAATATTCTTATGCACTGGCTTGTAAGGGTTAAATTAGGTATACAACATAGAGCACTTAACAGAGGGCCCATAAGCTAATATGTGCTCAATAAATGTTATGTAATGTACTTCCATCTCCCTTACGTTTAAATATGAGAAGAAAGAGACACATGATGAATGTATTTGAAATCATTTACTTCAAAATATTCAGTTTAATATTTGGACAAATGCGTTATCATGTAGCCCATTTATTATTATTGTTTATTTAATTCAGAGTATTTTTCAATATGTCAGTATGGGACAGCTCTTTTATTCAAAAGCCATACAAGCACATTGTATTAATGTACATCTTTTCAAAGTGATCACTTTCCAAAGAAAAGACAATTGTTAAGATAGGGTTCCTTTTATTTATACACATCATGTATTTTTCTTCAGATAATAGAATAATACTCGAAAGCAGGATTATGTAAATGCAGAACTACAAAAGCAGCTTAGTTCAATGGTCTCATTGAGGGTCATGCATTAACAATTTTATGAGAAACCCTATGACAAGAAAAGGATTTAACATATTAGATGACAACATGCAATTGAATTAGTTTCTTCAGGAGAAAGTTCTGAAGTTTCTATTTGAGAACATTTTTATGAGAAAAGGCCTGTTTGTATTTTTACTGACACATGTTTTAGAGACAAGGCACACACACCTGTGGCACTCTAATCTGTTCCTAAGCATAGTAAAAAAAAAAACACGAACAAGGTTGGAAGTAATTATTAATAGATAAAGTGACATTGCTACTCATGTAAGCATGTGATTAACAAGATTTGCATAATACAAATAAATGACAAGAAAAATAAAATCACGGAAGCATAACAAAAATGCATATCACTGTCACTATCATTTACTTCCTTGAATATCTTGTCAGAGAATATTCACATTATTTAAAGATAACTGGATAAGGGAATATACTGAGTTCCATTTATTGAGTTGGTACCATGTGCCAGGCATTGTTATTCTCTTATGTACATAAGCTACACTAATTATTACAACTAATTATGCTGATATTATTGTTTCCATTTTATTGATTAAGAAACTGAGGCTCAGATATCAGGTCTGTCTCAACTTAATGACTATACTCCTGGAATTATAGTATATAGTCTCTTGCATCATAACAATCACAGGTGCTTGATATAATACAGACTTTATAGTACATATCTCAGAATTATTAATCAGACTCTCAGGAGACAGTTCAGGTACAGAATTGTCATTTTAGCATGTTGCTGGGTGATTCTGATATTCAACAAAATCTGAAAAATGTTGCTTTATTGACTAGCAAAACCAATTGATCCTGGCTATACTCTAAATCACACATTGTTAAGAAGTTTTACAGATTAATAAATTGAGTTTGAGAGAGGTCACTTATTTAAAATTGTAATAAAGTACATACATTGCATTGAATAATGGTCCAATTAATTTCTGGATAATCATCAATAATGCACTTATGTAGCCAGCATGTAAACAACTAATCTTTAAGAAGGAATCATCAAAGATTTATGTTCCTATTCTATGATGATCATGAGAGTAATGGTTATTTAAAGGAGCTGGAAAAGAAGTTTTCAACATGATCTCTGTCTTCAAGTTTCTTATAAATTTTATTGTTCTTTGCTTGTTCCATGATGGAAGTTTTCTGACTATTAAAAAGTACTTAGATTTTTGCTAGTCTAACTTTGGCTTTAAGGCTTTCAGGATTGGTCTGAACCTTTATTTTTGTATATTCTTTATTTTACATTTAATCTTTATCTAAAAGTAGTAAGTCTCATTTGCCATAAGCATGATAAATATTATAATGTATACAAATTTTAAAAATAATAATTACAAGTTTATAAAAATATTTAGGTGGATTTAGGACAAATTTCATGCTACGATATTGTGCTAATATAGTTTTAGATAATGACTACTATAGATCAAACTTCATAATGCAGTCTATGCAGATCACTATTGTAAACTAATAAAATTGGTGGTTGAATATACTGCAGTGAAGGCAGAACTAAGTTTTATCAGCTTAATGTCATATTCAGAACTACTGGGATCATATAGAATGCAAAATAAAAATAGCAGTCTATACACGTGCTAAGTATATTTTGTATATTTTTGTTATTCTCTCAGGATACTATTATACTAGCTCTACCTAGTGGTCAACTACAAATATTACACTTAGCTAATAAATTAAGAATTAATAAGTGTGCTCTAATTTACAACCTATTACTTCTAGTTGACATTTTTGAACTGAAGTCAAATGATTTGAACTGGAGTCAAATTTTTGAACTGAAGTCAAATACAGAATTTTCAACTCCATTGTCATTGATTGGTATAGTTTGTTTTGCAATTTTTTTAAAAAATTGTGGTGTGAAATTTAACTTGAGCTCTATGTTCTTACATGTTCCAGTGCACAACAGAGTATTGCAACCACAGTTTCACCCAGCAGATCTATCATTTTGCATAATTAATTTTTTCCCTTTGGTAAAAGGGAAATGAAGAGGTGCTATTTCAGCAACACTGCTAATAACCACCATTCTTCTCTCTGTTTCTGTGTGTTTGCCTGTGACAGAAGTAATTTGTAAACTAGGCTTATTTATTAAAATGGAGTATTTTGTTTTGTATTTTCTTGGCACTGAACTTTCAGTACCAAAACCACATTACTTGAACATTGCATTCCATGACCAAATCACGTCACAAGGCAGGTGGAAGGGGAAAGGAGAGACTCCCATCTTGATGTAAGTGGTTGTAAAGTCACATTGCAAATGACACAGATACAGGGAGAGGTAAAGAACAATGGTCACATTTTTAATCTGTCACAAGTTTGAGAGGATTTTATAGGTATGCATTTGTATTCATTGAGAGTGGGAGTTTCACAGACGTACTATGATTCAACATGAGGCCTTGTATTAAGTTTATAGACAAACATTTATAGCACCTTTCTTTAAATTTTAAGAGTGATAATTATTCCTTTGGGATAAGGATTGGTCAATAGACATCTTTGTTTATACATTTAATAAGATTAATTGCAATTTAATTTATTTTAGCTCTATGCCCCAAATCTATACTCTTCAGTGGAAATCAAAACTTTGGACTAAGAGTCAAAGGACCAGATTACTACCCCAATTGGTTGCATGGTCTCAGGAAAATCATATCCCCTCCTCTATGTCTCCTTTTTTTGTCTGTCTATGCAATGAGAGTATCAAATTGAATAGGCTTCTAAAGTATATTTTTCTATTTTAGGGTTTCTTCTAGTGTTGTCTGTGATAAACCTCTCCATGCTGTCACAATCCAGTATTTTCTCTGCTAAAAGCATTTGAGAATATTCAAACTAGCAATTCCTTGCTGTTCAATTAGAATCATCTTAATATTGCCTAGACTACAATGTGCACATCAGTCAAAGATAAATTACTATTCTCAACACCTTTGTGACAATGTCCACCCTGTTTATTATTTTTTTGACATGAAATTTTAGGTCTACATTCTCTGAAAAAAGGACAACAATAACAAGGACAACAACAATAAAAAATACCCAAACTTCTCATTGTTCTCTGTGTCAGATAGAATGACACTGTAGAGGCTGTATTAGAGTGTTTTGTTTTCAATTATTCACACTTAACACAAATGCTGCAGTGTACATGTGTCCCACCTCCCTACCCATGTTTATCATCAGTCTATTTGCTGTCTCTAGACTGCCCAGGAAAAGTGAAAGTATTTGGTCATTGGAACATGTAGTTTAGCTCTAAAAAATGTGTTTGCAGTAGCAATGTTTTTCAAGTTTTGATAAATGTATTGCTGGAATGCAAGAAGATAATGGTACTCAGGAACTCTGCACTATCTTCATGACTTTACTATAAATCCAAACTTATGCCAAAATAAAAAGTAGACCTAAATAAGATGAAAAGAAAAATCATGTTATGAACTTGTCTATTTATTTGTAAGTGAGTGAAGACAAATAAATTTTTTTTGCTTTGTTGTATATTAATACTACACTATAGTTAATGAAGAATTGACCAGATCAATGTATACATAAATATGGGTAGAGCTTGCAAGATATAGTTTTGAAAAGCAAATTATAAGAGTATAAGATTTAAGTAAAATTCAGAAAATGTTAAAATACTAGTACATATTTTTCTTATGAAGGCATATATATGTATTTAGGAAATTTTAAAAATCATGAGCAGACTATATACTGAATTTATAATAGCAATGCAATATGGCTAGGGAGAGAAACTTGAGGAAATCCATTCTAATCTGTAATGATGGTTTTTTAAGGGGATATCTTCAGCAAATTTGTCAATGAAACAAAATAAAAATCACTTTGTTTCAAAAATATCTGCTATAAAACCATCAAAGTGAATTTCTGTTAGCTAATTTTAACTATTTCTACACTCTCTTTGCTGTATCTGAATTTCTGTATTGGAGTAAATATGAAGAATACTTCATCACCAATTATTTTATCTCCATCAGTGTCTTCTAACTCTCAAATCCACCTTCTCCTTTCCATCCCAATTACTCTCATTCTAATTTTAATGAGGACCTCTAATCCTTGCACAAAGCCTTCTGTCTGTTGCCTTTTACCTAATTGGTCTTCCTGTCTCTGGCTCATCCACCCTCTGACTCATCCTGTGGCTGATAAAAGTTCCTCAAGTACAAAACTGATTTAATCCTTCTGCTGCTCATCCACCTTAAATGACATCCGAGTATCACTGAATTAAATAGAAATCTCTCCATCTGATTTTCAAACAATTCCATAAAATGAACTTAGCTTAAACTTTCCTGTCTATGTAATACTTGAGCAACACCCTTACACACAATACAGTAGTTGTTTAGCTCAACTGATTGTTTCTGCATGAATTTCATGCATCACTACCTTCATTTTTTTTTTGTACCTGTTAATTCTTCAATTTGGAATAACTTCTATAAACTTTGACTCTTGATAGCCAGTTTTCAAAGGAAACATCACTCTCAATAATGGCATGTTGGGATTTATTTTATCTGGTCTTGATTGACTCTTATACCCTCAGAAATATGATATTTCTTTAGCCACTCATAAAACTTATCTTGTACTTTTAATGTCTCCTGGATATATATATATATATATACACTTGCCTTAAAGCTTTGTAAATTGTTAGCCCTAAAAAGTTAGGATTTATGCTAATCACATCAGTTGATATGATTGAGGAAATCAATCTCAAAATAGATAGATTTGGTTATGTCTGGAATTGAAAAAAAAATGGAGTTGAAAAAATGGATGAAAAATATTTAGCATTTAAATCTTTGATATATTTGTGGCAAGTATTTGAGATGGAGACTTATAATATGGAGATTAAAGTGTGGCATCTATTTAATAGTAACTCAATACTTGAGTAATTACTTCAGCAATCCTCTGTTCAAGGGAGTATGTAAAACACCATAGTCAGCACTTCACAAAGAATAAATGCATAATTTTTATATTAATGAATATAGTTCAAAAATACCATTGAACCGAAGGCAAACTGATTATTCAGGAAAGAATAGTTTTCAGAAACACTTCTATTAACAACAATAATTTAATGAATTACTTATCTATTTTTTTTACATATGATGCCATAGCTTCTTGACAATAATAGAAACAAAAAACCTCTATCTTTTGCTTTTGACTAAATTATCTCTTTATTTTAGTGTACCAACTATCATTTCTTTGCTTTCTTTACAACCATGTTAAAACTAAGGCATAAAAGTTTTGGAAGTTTTAAATGTCAAATGTTAAAAATAAAGGGGTTATGGAAATAGAAATGCTGATTGAATGCCTAAAGGTTATTTGTGGAGAATTGTGATAAAAACTTCTTCCCCTCTTCTTTTTTGGTTAAGAAAAGGAATAAAATATGTGTTCTCTCAACAAGATGGATGACTCCAGCTTTCCTAAAACTATGTTCTAAAAAGTAACTTGCAATATTATTAGATGTTAAATGAGAAAGTGGTTTTGAAACAAATATGACAAATACTACATAGAATTGCCATTTCTTGGAACCTACAGTTTATATATTCTTATTATAAATTTTCTATTCAGGTATAGTTAACCTGATATTTCCCAAATTTATAATACAGGATCATGTTTTTTTTTTTTTTTTCCTCCTGCAGAATGTTTATCAGCATTTTTCTTTAAACAGTTTGGAAATGTTATACCAGTTTCCCATCATGGGTCATTCATGCATCAAGTATTTACTGAGCATCTTCTATAGCCCAGGCAGTTTTCAAGCTGGATTTAGACATAAAAGCTGGATTTAGAAATAAAAGTCATTTTCTTCCAGTTGAGAATCCTCATAGTACAACATGAAGGAAGAAATCCTAACTCTTTATCATGTGATATCAGAGGATGAAGGTAAATTCTGGACACAGCCGTGCTGGTGCTCACTCATTCCTATCTACCTACCAACCACTGATGGACAGAAGCTGGGTCAAAGATTTCCTGGAATCCATCTCTAAACTGAGTATATAAAAAGAGAAGCTCCACAGACAACAGTGTTGGAGCCTGTAAGAAAGACAGAGGACTTGAAAGAAATGAATCATCTGAAGAACAGTAGGTGATTTGTCCTAGAATCCTTAATGTGGAAGAGGAAGTAGAAAGAGGAAATGGTAAAGGGGTAAACATAGACATATCCTCCTTCTGTGGAAACTAAGGCTTGAGACCTAACAGATATCAGGGTCTTTTGGAAGAATGTAACAAACAAAATGATTTTTTTTTGTTTTGTGACTAGATTGGAGTAAAGATAGTCTGGAGGCGACTGAAGACCTAAAACATATAGACATACGAAACAAAATCGCAATTGTTTAGAGTACATCTCTTATTAAAAAAAAAAAAAGTTCTCATTCTTGTCCCAATACTTCATTCTGCTTGCTAAATTATTGTACCTGGTTATCTCTGGAGCAGTAATTTGACTATCTTCTTGATGATTGAGGGCTACATTGAAACATCCTTCCCCATTCTCACACACAGGAAATGGTGAGAATGAAACTACCTTTTGATATTGATCTTATAAAATATAAAAACATAATAAACTTGAGTTTAAATGTACACAAGTATCTTAGGGAGAAAAAAAGCCATAGATTTCATCTAGAAAAAATGATCACAAGGACCACAAACTTTAGAATGAATAACATTAAGTAATATGCAAATTAGACATTACATGTATTTGCAGGGGTGGGAGATTGTTGTTTAGCCACAAAGTATATAACTAAATAATTACAGGTTGCAATTTTGGCAGTGTGGTTAAGCAATGTTCTAAGGGAAAATAGCTGCTAGATTTTTATACCAAGGTCCTATTAACATAACTCTTTCTAAAGTAAAGATGAAGGGAAAAGTTATGGTTACAAATTGCAATAAATTTGATAAATGTTTCACATATAATAACAAGATTTTTGATGATCCCCATCTCTTATGCTTACAGTGCTCTGCCATTTTTTCTTTTAGGTTATACTATGTAGATCTTCACTCTTCTATTGGTTATTTATCACTTGTTACTACTTGCATATTCCTTTCTTCCTAAGATACTTATGTATATTTATCATAAGGGATTCCCAGACTTGTCTGTATTTGAACTAATAGCTATTTTGCTAACTGTCACCCTTCTCCTGTGATCTCTGTTGTAGATGTGGTTTCCAATGTTTTCCCTGCCACTTATGCAGAAACCTGAGGGTTATTGTTGACTCCTTTGTAACTTCACCCGTACCTTACCTATGTCATTAAATGTAAAATTCTGCCAGTTTCACCTTTTAGATATTTTTTTAATCATCACTAATTTATACACAATATTGCAATAGCTTCCCAATTGATTTTATAATTAACTTTTTTCACTAAAAAATCAATCTCAGTTTCTTAGTTGAGATGGCCAAAATAAAATTCTGATTGTTTCATTCACTTTCTACTACCATTTCATCTCCTTTCCAAGCCACCTTTACTACCAAACAAATAGCAGCTTAAAAGACTTTTTTCATATTGACTTAATATATGTAGTTCATAAGACCAGATTATCTATTTCAAAAACTATCTATATCTTACTAGCTTTGTGAACTACAAAATATACTTATTGATATGAATATACATAAGTATTATATATATGATATAGACACATAAATATACAATGCATATGAGAAGAAAATATATAATATATATAGTTCCTATATGTAAAATAATTTATATATATATATACATATATATATATATATATATATATATATATATATTCTACTACTTCTTGGCAAATGTAAATAGTATTTGGAGGCAAAAGTCTTGAGTATAAGTTTATTTCTATGTAATTTTTTCCTAAACCTTATTTTCTATACAATTGAAGATACAATAATCCTAATGCCTTTCATTTCATTAATGTTACGTTTGTCTCTGTGTGCTTTTATATATATATAATATATATATATAAATATATATATAAATATATATGTATAAATATTTTATATATTTTTTTTGCTAAAAACAAAATTATTAATTGCATATTTCTTATAAAATTCACTCCAAGAAAACTTCATATGGATATTATACCTTCAATTTATTACTGAGTTTAGAAGGTGAAAATTTATAAACATTAAAATCTTTGATTCCTTCTTGAATATTTAGCTTATATAACATACAAATTTAATAATAATGATAAACACTTGTTATATCATCTCCATCTTATATTAAATAACAGCCTTATGTTCTCTATTTTTTTAATAAACATATGGTTAATGATAAGCCCCTGTGTGATTGTAGCTAACTAGTATAGCAACCCCAACACTGCAAGTATCAATTGATAAGAAAGATTAAAAAAGAAAGACTTTGTCCGAAAACATACGAAAAACTAAGGGTATATAATATGAAACAGTGCAACAGGAAATATATTTAATCTCTAATAAAACACACACACACACACACACACACAAAGTGAGGAAGAGAGAAATGAAAGAAAATAATTTCTGAGTTTAACAAGGATGTAGTATACTAAGGACAAAATTAAGATAAAAGATCTATGTGATAAAAGGGGTTTGATTTTTAAAATTATTAATTTAAAGTTATTTTGATTTGAACATTATACAAAATTATAGGTAAATATGATGTGTTGATATGTGTATGAAATTTATTAAATGGCATGACATAATTAAGTCAAACTAATCAATATTTTCATTGCCTCTCTTACTTATTTCTTATTGTGATTATATATTTATAATTTACAATTTACTTATTTTTAAATATGTATTACCAAACATTACTATTATTGTTATTATTATTTTGATACCAGGATTGAACTCAGGGGTGCTTAACCACTGAACCTTATCCCCAGTCCCTTTTTACATTTCATTTTGAGACTTGGTCTCTCTAAGTTGCTTAGGGCCTCACTAAGTTGCTGAGGATGGTCATTGTCTTCCAAGTCACTGGGATTACAGAGGTGCACCACTGTATCTGGCTTCTAAAACGCTATTGATTATAGTCATTCTGCTGTTCAATAGAATTAGGAACCTATTCTGCTGATCGATCTGAAACTTTGCACCCTTTGATTAATGTCTCATTCTCTCCTCCCTATTTACCAGCCTTGGCTCTGGTAACTATCCTTCTACTCCACAATTTTATGAGTTTAACTATATTAGATTCTACATTCTATTTGTCACCTTTGCATTACTACAATGTATCTGTGGACACTAACTTTAAGATATAGTGCTGGGGCAGACACAAGGTTAACAGGGAGCACTAGAAAAGTAAAGAGGAGAAATTGACCAGACAAGATCCACATCCAACAGGGCAAGCCTCAAGTCTTAAATCTCTAAGTGAGGCATTCTGGGCATGTGGCAGAAGGGTCACCTCCCAAAGTTTCAGATAGTCCTGCCCCATGACTTTGCTGGTTTCATGACACATGGCTACTCTAAAGATGTTTGCATCTTTTCAAGGTTGTGTGTCACCCTGCTGGAAACTCTCCTTTCCTGAGTTCTTGTTGACTTCACTTCTATAGCTCTACTGGTCATCTCCAGTGGTTAGCTTCACTGGTGGCAAATACCCAGGAATCAAATTATCAGGAAAATAGATTTCATTCAAAGCCAGTTTTGAAGGAAGATAGAGGAGACCTATTTTCAAATAACTGTCTGCAGAGAATTCAAGGGCCAAGAAAGCATTTATAAGAGAAGTGATGGCAAAGTGGGTCAAAAGGCATACATACATGCAGATATAGTTAGGCAGAGAATCTGCCAGTCTGAATTTCCTTGGCCTCTATCAGATTGAAGGTGTGTGTGAGAAACTTCAAGCTTTACTTTCAGATTGGAGCACCGATTCTCAGTATGAGGAACTTGCTCTTAATTTCAGAGGGAGTCTGCTTCAGAAGTTGCCAAGACTCTATAACTCTTAGCTTCTGCACATGTCCACATTCAGCATTGTGTGAGCAATGCTAAGATCTGTTGCTGGCACAAGCTGTGCTCAAACTTGCATAAATCCTGGTACAGCAGCCATGGTGTTCTTTGCCAGCAAGAGAGAGCCCCAAGTGGTTTGTGTGTGCACAGGGCACCCCAGGGCTCTTTTGTTGCCTTAGAATGTCTCTGAAAAACATTGACACTTCTAGGCTTCTGAGAGGCCTATGAGGAGCTAGGCAGAGCCTGAAGATTTCTTTTTCTTTTTGTTTTCTGGAGTTGTATTTTCTTCCTTTCCTCTCATCTTTCTTTCTTTCTCTCATTCTTTCTTTCTTTTGCATTTCTGATAGGATTTTCTAAAATGGCTACACTATTTACATTTCTTATCGACAGTATAAAAATGTGTTCTTTATGTTTTTGCAAAAAGCTATTCCTTTTTAAATTTTAATTATTTTTCAATTTATCTTTCTATTTATTTATTTTTATTTGTCCTTTTTAGTTATACATGACAGTAGAATTTCATTTTGATATAATTATATAAGCAAGTAATATATCTTATTCTAGTTATTACTCCATTCTTATGTGTTATGGCGAGCTTGCAATAAATCACCTAGTCAATCTTAGAGCAGTAGACGGAAACTTTATTCACCAGTTGATGGTCTGGATTCACCAGTTGGTGGGCCAAGGGGCAGATTGCAAATCTATACCCTTTGACACCCACCTGGGATTTGAGTACACCTTTTATAGTCCAAAACCATATTAATCATAAGTGACTATTGATATGATTCAAAAACCATAAACATCATGAAATATAAAATCATAAACATAAGGGAGAGTGTGTCAAAATGTCCCTTGAGTGCAAGTTAAAGAAGGATTACTAACATCTAGAAAGTCTATCTCTGACAGGGTTCATGTTCCATGAAAAATGAAAATCAAGGAGAGAACAATTTTACATTGTATAAGAATTACCATCTTGTGCTGCCAAACATGCTATGCTAAGCAACTACTGATGGGTACAGAGGCAGGGCTTTCACATGGAAGAAACAGTTTTTACATGATGCGGAGTCTCAGGGTAAAATGGAGTCTGTTTGGTCCTTGCCCATATAGCCTGGCCCATGACATATGCATGTACACAATGGGGGGATCACTATGGTAGACTCATATATGTACATAGGAAAATTATTTTGGATTAATTGGACTGTCTTTCCTTTTCCTATTACTCCTTCCTTCCCTTCATTCCCCTTTATCTAATCTACTGAATATCTATGCTTCCTCTCTCCCCTCTTATTGTGGATTAGCTTCCACATATCAGCAAAAACATTTGACCTTCAGCTTTTGGGGAGAATTGGCTTATTTCACTCAACATAATAGTCTCCATATCCATCCATTTACCTGCAAATGTCATGAAGCCATTTTCCTTTATAGTTGAGTAATATTCCATGTTCTTTATCCATTCATCATTGAGGGTCACCTAGCTTGCTCCATAGCTTAGCTATTGTGAATTGAGCTGCTATAAACATTAATGTGGCTGTGTCAATCTGGTATGCTGATTTTAAATCCTTTGGAAATGTACCAAAGAGTGGGATAGCTGACTCAAATGGCTATTCTAAAAAGCATGAAGTGATACTCCTTGTAGTTTTGGTTTGAATTTCCATATTATTTAGAGGTGCTGAGCATTTTTATGGTATTTATTGGCCATTTATAAGTCTTCTTTTTGAAAAATATTTATTCGGGTTTCTTTCCCAAGAAAGAAACATTTGTTTCTTATTAGAACATTTATTTTCTTGTCATTTGGCTTAATACTTTTATATTTGAGATGTTAACCTATTTTTAGACATAAGGTATGCAAGTATTTTCTCTCATATGTTCTATCTTCACTTGGTTAATCATCTCTCCTGCTGTAAATAAGACTTTCAGTTTGAAGCTATCCTATTTATCTATTTTTATTTTTATTCCCTATGCTTTTGGATATCTTATTCAGATAATCATTGCTCAGATCAAAGGCAATGTGTTTTCCTCCAGTGTTTTCTCCTAATATTTTTCTTCTAGTAGTTTTAAAATTTTAGATCTTATATTTTAGGCTTTAATCTCCTTTGGGTTGATTTTTGGATATGATGTATGAAAAAGGTCTGGTTTTATTCTTCATGCAGATATTTGTCTTTCTGCTTTTAGTTATTCTTGCTTTTCTTTTTCAATGTGTATTTCTAGAACAGGCTCTAAAGACTACTTCTGGTTTCTCAATATTCACATCGCCATACATATCTCGGCTTGTTTTCCTTTCAGTGAGTGAGTGTGATTTGAACTTCTATTCTCTTTTTCTTTTGTCTATAATTATGGTGTTCCCCAGATCCCTCAATTCAAATCTGTTTGTAGGCAAAACAGACACTGCTTAATATAGTAGTTAATTTTATTCCATTATGATTCAGGAAACAGCTTACACTGCTCAGTGCTCACATTGCATTCATATGTGAGTAACACAATCTCTTCTCTATGCATAAGGTATGTTTAAAATATATATTGTATTCCTACTTCTAAAACAATAATATAAAAAATTGCCAATATTTTATTTTAAAAAATCATGTAAAAAGACATTTTTAATGTTTTTTGAAAAAGACTTTTTTCCCAGATTATACCATATTAATTATTTGGATTTTTTTTCACTCAAGCATTCATTACTCTACCATTAACTTAAATTTGTCCTAACTATTAAACTACTAGCATATTTTCCCTTTGTACTCACTTCCTATTCTACCAATTCTTTGTCGCAAAGGAGGAATATATTTTATTTTATAATTTAAAGATGTGTGCATGTGTGTGTGTGTGTCAGAGGGAGGGTAATGACTATATTTTCTTAGGATCATACAGTAAATAACCTAGAATGAATTTAAGGAGGTATAGTTTTCTTAAAGTTTAAAAGCTATGGTGAGTCTTTTAAAAATTAATAAGATGAAGCATTTCAAAAGAAGGATTAGAAAGCAAAATCACCCACTTTTACTACTCAGAATAAGAAAATTGAATCCAGACCATTTTTAAATCATTTGTTATATAAATCATATTCACATATCTTCAAAACGCCTACTCCTACTTTTCACCTACATTGTTCTGTAGTTATTAATACTAGTTATGAATGGTGGTGAAGAAATTCATTTCAAACTTGTACTGAATAATATGTTGAATAAATTGCATGTTCTGTCAGGAGTAAAATCTACTTATTTTTATAGCACACTGAATAAAGAAGAGAATTTTAGTCTTGTCAGCTCAAGATTACAGAGATGTGAAGTTTACCAGATTTAAGAATGTATTAAATCTGCTTCCTGATGCTGTGTAGGTGGACAGAAAAACCTCTATTGGCTCCAAATCCTAAGTGAGGATCAGGTGTGAGACTAGTTTTCTAAGTGTCCTGGAAATTTATGAAATTAAGATCGATTTAGGGCTGGGGATGTGGTTCAAGCAGTAGCGTGCTCGCCTGGCATGCATGCGGCAGCCCGGGTTCCATCCTCAGCACCACATACCAACAAAGATGTTGTGTCCGCCGAGAACTAAAAAATAAATATTAAAAATTCTCTCTCTCTCTCTCTCTCTCTCTCTCTCTCTCTTTCTTTCTCTCTCTCTCCTCTCTCACTTTCTCTTAAAAAAAAGATCGATTTAGACTAACAATAAATCAGCATAGCTATTGTGTTCATTAGTTTCTCTGGGAGGCATACAGTGAGATGGATTTAAAAATGCCAGAGATTTGTCAAGGGATAATTTCTGTAAAAGATAAAATGGAAATTAGTAACATTGTGCAGGAAAAAAATCTTCACATTGTGTTGCAGAACTGACATCTAGAAAATGAAAGGGAAGAAGGAAAAGAAGATTGCCCTCCACCATCTCCACTGGCTTGGCTACTTATTTCACTCAATTCTCATTCCTAAAGAGACTGAGCCCCTGGGAACATTTCCCTTGTCATGTTGAAGTTGCTGCATTTATTCCTTGATGTACACAGTTGGGAAGAGAATGCTCAGAAGAGATTCCTCAGAAGATCAGAGTTCTGTATACAATCTTCCTTCCCTGGATTGCTCAGTAACAATCCCATGTCCTCCTATTGATCAACTTCAACTATTCCATCAAAGACAGTTTCGGTAATACTCTGGGCATAGAATTCAAAAGTGTCTAGGCAACAGCCTATATAAGAAGTCAATGAATATTGTTTGATTGTTTTTTGCTTGGCTAGTGAAACATGCAATTTTCTTTTCTTTTCTTTTTTTTGTTTAATTCTCATGCATTATTCCTACCAGGGACACAGGGCCATATGGAGTTCCTAGATACAGTGTATATATTTCATTGTGTGGGATATTGGCTCCAAGAGAGCACTTCAGCTTTATGCGAAAAAGGCCATGCCAATACTCTCAAGCCATTTGCCTTTGGGTGGTAAATTATATGCTAAAACCAGTGGATTCCATGGTGATAGGTCTTCTGTGTTTCCTTTGCTGTAAACTCAGTCCTCTGTCCAGATGCTGTTTTATAGATTTCTATACCCTTAAGTTATGCATCTGTAAGCTCCAGGATAGTGGTACTGGCAGAGGTTCTGCAAGTCAAAACCCTTTTGCTGGCACTTTGACTTTAAGAGTCCTTAATTCCCTTCTCATGTTGGTGCTGTCACTTGGCCTGTATGACTTTGGGACCTTGTCATATCCATTACTATCAATAAGTCAATCTCATTGACAACATCTTCTATGATCCCTGGCTTGTAGACAAGAGTCACCATGGAATTTCTTAGTGCTTCTCTCGTTAGCACATGCCATATAGTATTGATTAGTAGTGTACTATTTGGATCATCCTATGCAACTTTAACCTCTAGTGAGTATTCTAATTTTGCAAAATATATCTTGTCGTAAACCTGCACAACGACACTTATTCAGTTTACCCCAAACTTGGGCTGATGAGGGGATTGGAAAAGAGATAAACAAACACACAAATACAGGAAAAGTGGAACCCAATGGTAAAGCCAAGCCCTGATGAGCCTTGACTGATACCAGAGAAGGCTCTGAACATTTGTTATACAGGTTTAAATATGAAAATGTTTTGTTGTGAGCAGGAACAGCCATTTAAAGCTAGAAGCTTCTTGTCCATATTTCGTCTCCCTCTGGGAAGCTGGTATTTGAACTCAAAGCTATTGAACCAGTGGAATCCATGACAAGCAGGGAATCCCCCCTATTAACAGGGGCCAATGGGCAGACCTCTCAGCTCCCTTGCACAGAAAGATTCCTAAAAGAGATGTCTCTGCTGTCCAGGACAGTTTCAAAGAAATGATTCATTCACTGCTCCCAAAAATATCCATTCTAACATGCCCAACTACTTGAGCCTTTTAATCCTTTCCTGTTCCATTTGTGTTGGTAAGTCCAGATTTTAACTTTATTCATCATAGACCACAATTTCCCCACGATTCTAGAGGTCATTTGTTATGCTTTGGACATGAGGTAACCCTCTAAAATTCATGTAGAAAAGTTAAGGGATAAAATAATTAGAATAATTAATTTGAGGGTCAATGATATGAATCGATTAATGAGTGGTAACTGAAGGCAGGTATGGAGTGGCTAGAAGAAGTAGGTCACTGGGGGCATGCCATTGGAGATTAATGTATTGTCTCTGACTCCTTACACTCAAGCTCCTTTGTTTTCTGGCTGTCATGAACATAGCAGCTTTCCTCCATCACATGATATTCTGCCTCACCTCAGATCCAGAGGTATAGAGATGGCCAACCATTGACTGAACCTTTGAAACCGTGGGCCAAAATAAGCTTTTCTTCTTCTAAGTTGTTGTTGGCTTATAATTATAATGATGCAGAAGCTGCCCAACACATTCTTTTTTGACAGGTTTTCACTTCTGTGAACAATTTTAGGGGAGGAAAAATTTATTTAGGGGCCCATGATTTCAAATGTCTCAGTCTATAGAATACTGATTCCATTCCTGGGGGCTCAAGGAGAGGCAGAACATCATGGCAGAAGAATGTAGTGGATGGTAGCTCAAATGATGAACAGATAGGAGAGAGAGAGAGAGAGAGAGAGAGAGAGAGAGAGAGAGAGAGAGAGAGAGAGAGAGACACACCACTCACCAGATACAAAATATATACTCCAAGGGCATGCCCCAGTGACCCTACCTGCCTTTAGTTCCCACTCAGTTATTCCCATTATGGGATTAATTCACTGATTGGATTAAGGTTTTATGATCAGATCAATTCAGCTCTAAATCTTCCTGCATTGTCTCACACATAAGCTTTTGGGGGACACCTCAAAACTATAACACATATCACTCTAGTAGAGAATTTTTACCATGCCCTAGGGTTCTTGTCAAACATTAAATTTTGTGTCTGAGATATCTTAGCCCAAGTAAGTAACCTATCCTTATCTAGCCCTACATTTCAGCTCCCCAATCAAGCATTTTCAAAATCTAGTCTTATGATAGTTTATTAAATTCTGTTAGTGTGAACTAATACTTTAGTGTTAGAGTGCAATATTTTCCTTTTTATCAGACCTGGATATTCCTGGTTGAGTTATGTCAATAACAAATCATAGTTATCCATCTAACATCCAAGAGTGGAGGTGAGGCAAATCTTGATAAGAAGTCCTATTGACTCATGGAAAGGGGCTTCTGAAGTAGATAATGATATTGACTTGGACTTTGAAGAGTACTATCTTTTTATAAAAGGGTTGCCTCTTCAAAACACTGGAAACTTAAGGAAAAGTAGAGAAACGTGATTATATCAAACTGAAAAGCATCTGCACAGCAAAGAAAATAATCAAAAGATTGAAGAGGCAAATTACTGAATGGAAGAAAATAGTAGCAGACTGTCCACTTGAAAAGGAATTAATATTCAGAATTTTGAAGGGACAAAAACTCAACAGCATGACATGATTAAAAAATGGGCAATAGACCTAAATAGACATTTCTCAGTCAGTAGGTAGCTGGATTATGCTCAGCATCACCAATCACCAGGGAAATGCAAATCAAAACCACAAGGATATGTCACTTAATTCCTGACAAATGAATATTATCGAAAAGACAAAAGATAGCAAGTGCTGAATGATAAGTTGAGAAATGTGAGTGCTTCAAACCATTGATGGGAATGTAAGTATCTGCAACCACATGAAAATCAATAGGAAAGTTCATCAAAAAATTAAGAATAGACAATAATGGGAGGGGCATAAGAAAAATGGAGAACTTTGATTGGGCAAAGTGGAGAGAGGGAAGGGGAGGGGCCATAGGGGCAGAAAAGATGGTGGAATGAGATGGACATCATTACCCTAGGTACATGATGACTGCACAAATGGTGTACAACTAGAGAAGTGAAAAGTTATGCTGCAATTGTGTACAATGACTCAAAATGCATTCTGCTGTCATATATATCTAATTAGAATAAATAAATTTTAAGAACAAAAAAGAAATTAAGAATAGAACTACTCATGACCAATGTTATTCTGCAACCTGTGCACTCAGAAAAATGTATTTATTCAATATGTATAATATGTCAAGATCATTGTACTGTCATGTATAACTAATTAAAACAAACAAAAAACACTAAAGAAAAGAATAGAACTACTGTATGATTCAGCAATCCCATTCTTGGTGCTTCAAAGGAAATGAATTCAATATGTCAAAAATATATCTGCCCTGCCATATTTATTGCAATGTTATTCACAATAGACAAAAAATGAAAGAAACCTAAGTGTCTATCATTTGATGAATGCATAAAGAAAATGTGGTAAATATGCACAGTGAAGTACTATTCAACTATAAAGAATAGTGAAATCCTGTCATTTGTGACTACATGGCTCAAACTGGAGACATGGATATTAAAATATTTGATCTCATATAAGTTGAGAGTAGAATGGTGGTTACCAGAGTCTTGGGAGTCTAGGAAGTGCAAGAGGGAAAGGGAAAGGTTGATCAATATAGTTTATAGTTGAATGGGAAGAAGAGATTCTTGTGTGTTATTGAAAAGTTGCATGACTATAGGTAAGGATAATATGCTGTATGTTTCAAAAAGCTAGAAGAAAATATTTTGAATGATTTTACCATGGAGAAGTAATGGATGTTTGAGGAGATGGATATGTTTAATTTGTTTTGAGATTTGCACAATGCATTCATATATTGAGGCATTGCATTGCATACAATAAATATATAATTCTTTTTTATGTATCAGTTGAAAATAAATTTAATGAAAATTTATAAATCCAGAAACAATAGCTACTTTGTAAGCTACCAAATAGGCTCCAAGGTTAGTTTCCATTTTTAAAAAAATATATTTCAGTTTTCAATGGATCTTTATTTTATTTATGTGTATATGATGCTGAGATTTGAACCCAGTAAATCACACATGCTAGAAAGGGCTCTAATACTGAGTCACAACTGCAGCCCTGAGTTTCCATTTTTAAAGGAAATTTCCCAGAGCTTTTCATTATCCCTCTATTAAACATAACATTACTTAATAATAACCAATACTTTCCATTGTCCTAGCTACATGATTATCCCTGTATGTTTCAACCTTCTAAATCTCTCTAATGACTAGGGTATTTACCTCTGATGAAACCTCCTTTCAAGTCACTAAGTCACTGTCAGCAGTATGACAACAATTAAGGCACTGCATTGTGCAAGGGATTATCCATGTCTCACATGCACACTTTGATGTTGTCCTTGTTTTCAGTAAAATGATAATGATGCAGCTTCCAAACCCCACTTCTGGCACTACTTCAGTAGAACCAGCAAAAAGCAAATGTAGATACAGAATTATGAATGCAAGAAGTCTTACTGGGCTTTGCCTGTGAAAGACAAGGGAAAGATGAAGCAGAATCAGACATAAAAACCTAAGATTATGATACTGGCAAAGGAGCTAGTTGGTAAACAGAAATAGTGAGAACTTAGTACTCCTAAGGTACTCAGTCATAGTTGGGCTTGCCAAGAAAGTGAATGTACTCCTCTGGAAAACTGCAATAAAATGTTATCACATTTGTACTTTTTTGAGATGTTATCACATGTTGCACTTTTTTGAGATGATGAGAATTTTAGGTTTCTTCTTGTCTTATTACTGACAACAATCAGGCAGTACACAAATAGAATTCTTAGATGGTGGCTCCTAAATACTTTAAAAAATTTATTTCAGATGTACATATGTATTGTCAGGTACTGTGGAATACTGCTGTAATAAGCACTAGGGATACTGAGGAAGGAGAATTGCAAGCTCAAAGCCAAACTCAACAATTGTTAGACCCTGTCTCAAAATGAAAAATGAAAGATTGGGGATATAACTCAATGGTAAGACTCTCCTGGGTTCAAAGCCCATACAAAACCAAAACACAAAACAAAACAACACAATGAATATTTATGGAGTACAATGTAATAATTTAATACATGTGTGCATTGTGTAAAAGGTCAAATCAGAGGAGGTAGCAATTCTATCTCCTTAAACATTTAAGAGTTTTTGATTAGTACATAATAATCATATATATTTATGAGATACAGTGTGATATTTCAATACATGAATACAGTGTGCAGTGATCAAATAAAGGTAATTTAGTTCTGTGTTTCCTTATTATTAATTTGTGTTTGTAACCTTTGAGACTACTAGTTCTTCATATGATAGGTTGTTTTGAACTATACTATCCTAGTTTGCTGTAGAACACAAGAACTTACATCTGGAGGCTGTCAGCCAACCATTCCTTCAAGCTAATTGGCAAGTTTTTCCTTTTTCTTCCCTCCCCTTCTCCTTCCCTCCCCTTCCTTCAGTAGTGGGAATTGAACCCATGGGCACTTTACCCCTGAGTGGTATCCTGAGAACTTTTCCTTATTTTGTATTTTGAGATAGGGTCTTGCTGAGTTGCATAGGTCCTCGATAAATTGCTGAGGCTAGCCTTGAACTTGCCATCCTCCTGTCTTGGACACCCAAGTCTCTGGAGTTATAGGTACATGCAACCAAACCTACTGTGAGTCTTCTCTTGATGGAATGTCTAAACAGCACCTTGTTGGAACTTCTATGGTCATGAATAGAATAGCCAAAGCTAGTTGACTGCATTATACACACAGTTAAATTGAACAATATGTAGTTTACACTTTTTTGTTAATTGTTAAGACATTTACAAATCAGATTAGGGAAATCAGCTAGAAAACATAATTCTGATATTGTAACTATGTTATACTTATTTAACTCTAAATAAATCACAAGAAAACAATTTTAAGGTATTTAAATAATTCAAACAGCAAAAGTAAACACCTGTTGTTGATCATACAAGACATTGTAATCTTAAAAACAGCAACAATGCTCCTGTACATTTCAATATGATTTTCTAATATCCAAAATCTTTTGGGGTGTATTTAGCACAGTTATGCTATTTTAAAAGGAAAATCTTTCTCTTCTATTAACTTGAGACTGATTATAAATATAAAATACAGAACTAACAGTCTGCAAATGATGCCAAATAAGCATATAGAATAGAGCCTTAACTTTGATAGCTTTTAAGTTCATTTTAGCAAGCACTTTTCCAGCATGCTTTACAATACACAGAGTGCTAGGATGTAGTGATTAAATACCTCTGCCTTCAATGAGATTTCATTCTAAGCCCTGTAAGAAAGGTACTAGCTGATAAGTGACTTCACTTTAGAGAATTTAGGTGCCTGGAGAGAGGAGAAAATTTAGCAAAAGAGGTGGAATTTGGCCATGCCTGGTGGTACACGCCTGTAATCCCAACAGTTTGGGGAGCTGAGGCAGGAGGATTGTGAGATCAAAGCCAGTGTCAGCAAAAGTGAGGTGCTATGCAACTCAGAGAGATCCTGTCTCTAAATAAAATACAAAATAGGGCTGAGGATGTGGCTCAGCAGTTGCATGCTCCTGAGTTCAATCCCTAGTAACCTCTCCCACCCCCCAAAAGAAGTGGAATTTCTGTAGAGAGAGAATATATGTATAAAATTTCAATAAAATAAATGAAGGTAAGAAGCATGTATAGAGAAAGGGACAAAGACATAAATTACAAAGTAAGAAATTGCTAAAGAATACCCAAAACAAACCAAAAAACTTGTTTCTTTGGATTCTCAAGAGAGTTGTAACAAACTAAGGCATAAAGTCAGAGCTGAGTGGTAGAATCAGAATTTTTCCATAGGTGATTTTGGAAATCATGCATCTTTGTTAAAAATACATATTTCAAGGTTGATGGATCTTGTTCTACAATATTTGGAGAGGACAATGTTTTTGCTCCTTTTAAACCCAAGTTTTATCACTTACTGAGTAAAAAGTACAGACATGTTCTGGTTACGTAAATAACATACCCTTGTGGCTCATGCCTGTAATTCCAGTGACCCACTAGGCTTGAGACAGGAGGATCACCAGTTCAAAGCCAGAGGTACCATGGCTGAGGCACTAAGCAACTCAGTGAGACCCTGTCTCTAAATAGAATACTAACTGGGGCTGGGGATGTGGTTCAGTGGTTGCATGCCCCTGAGTTCAATCCCCGATACACCCAGCCCCCCAAAATAGAATATATTCTTTCATTTTCAAGTCACTAAGGAGATGAAAAGTCACTAAGGAGAGGAAAAGCCTGATTTTAGAACTAAATCATAAAAGAGTTAGAAGTATGGTTTACAAAAATATATGATTTAGATAGAAATTGTTAAAATCAGGCTGGGGATATGGTTCAAGCGGTACCATGCTAGCCTGGCATGCACGGGGCACTGGGTTCGATCCTCAGCACCACATAAAAATTAAAAAAAAAAATATGTTGTGTCTACCGAAAACTAAAAAATAAATATTAAAAAATTCTCTCTCAAAATAAAATTGTTAAAATATCTCGTGTATTAGAATTAATTAATTAACTGTAATGACAAGGATTACAGTAGATTTTTGTTAGTAGTAAAATAAAGCTTTTGATTATAGAATTTGAGGGTCATGAACATTGTTTCAAAGAACATATTTTATTTCTTTACAGAGTTATTTTTTTATTGATTCATTTTTGATTAAAATAATAATAATTTTTCTGAGACAGTTCATTGGTAATAAGCTTGTATCTTCTAGAAATAAAGCAGACTATCTTAAAACAATTAAAAAATAATTGGAAATTTCAACTATTTTAGGATGAATAGAAATTCTTAACAGGTCAGTCAATTTTAGGTTTATATAGAAAATAGATTAAAACAAACACAATGGCGCTATGACAACAACATTTTATTGAAGTAATTTACAGTTTTTACTATATATTATTTAATATGATGTGATATTGCAGGGATCTCAAAACCAGAGAAAATCGCCCTTCAAATATCATGGATATTAAAACTTAACTTGACTAAGAAAATAGTAAGGGAATAGAAGACTTTGGAATTGCTTCATTTTACGTTAAAATAATATACTTTTCTTTATCATTAACAGAAGTTATTTATTAGAGTGACAGGAGATTGAAAGCACTGAGAAGCCATAAAAATTACCTGTAAGATACTAGAGCTACATAAATGAACCCACTGATATTCTCAGTTTGAATTAAATGCTGCTGTCTAATCTTTGAAAACATGAGTTCTTATTTTTTTTTTCCTAAATACAATAACCAATGTAGAGGAATATTCTATCAAGAGTAAACAATGTTTATCACTCTCTTGAACATGTGAAAATGTTCTTCTAATGGTTCCTCTGTGCTAAAATTCCTAACACTAAAATTCTTCAGAACATTCAACCCAAAGAATTTTCATCTTGTGCAGAGGCATGAGTGAGAAGGAGCACTCACAAAAGCATTATTCATGAAATAACTACACTAATAATATGGATAATAGTTAATTTTTATTGAATACTTATAGTGTTCTTTGAGAAATAGGTTTATTAAGGGAGACCCAGCATTCTTTAAAAGCTCTTTCCTATGTACCAAAACTTACAGTGAAAATTACAATACAGTGGGAATAATTGAATATGGTGGCACCAGTATCCAAATGGTGGCGCTCAACTATCAAAGGCAAGGTGGGTATGGTTCCAGTAGTGGATACCAGAGACAAGGAAACTATCAGAATAGAACAAACATGCTAATAAAAATGTATGTGGTAGAGAGCCTTCTACAGTCAGCTGGAACCTACACACACCCAGGCCTGTGCCCCTTCGTAAGCCCTTGCAAAGCCAGTTGGTCCACAGTACATAAAAAATATCAATAGTGCTTCTATATACCAATAACAAACCGAAAAAGAAATAAGAAACAGGAGGGAAACCAAATCAAGGAAACAATACAGTTTACAATAGTTACAAAAATAAATAAAATACCAAGGAATAAATGAAACCAAAGAAATGAAATAACTCAATAGAGTGTTTTCACTTTATTAAAAAGTGAGTATACTCTCTAAAACATGGATGAAAATAATTGAACAGGACAGCCAAAAATGAAAAGACATTCTTATTTTATGGATTGGAGGAATTTATATTCTTAAAATGTCCATGATACCCAAAGCAATCTAATTCAATGTCATTCTTATTAAAAAATACTAATTGCCTTCTTCAGAGAAATAGAAGAAAACAACACTAAAATTTCTATGGAACCACAATAGATCCCACAACTGGAGCTGGAGGCATCACAGTACCCAACTTCAAAACATCTGCACAGTTTTAGTAACCAAGACATCATGGTCCTTCATGGACAAACCAATAGAAATGAATGAAGAACTCAGTAATAGATCCATGTATTTATAATAACTAAGATATCTGTCTATGTATTTATTGCCAACTTCTTTTGGATAAAGACACCAAAAAATTCATTAGAGAAGATAGTCTATTCATCAAATGATTCTGGGACAACTGATAACCATTTGGAGAAGAATAAAACTATACCTCTTGGAATTTATCAAAATCAATTCAAAATTGTTTAATGACTTAAATGTTAGACCTCAAACTATAAAATTACTAGGAGAACATGTGTGAGAAATTCTTCAAGTCATTGGGATGGGTAAAGATGTTTTCTGATATGACCCCAAAAGAACAGGAAAGAAAATACAAAGTTGACAATGATATATGATATATCCTATCAAAATGTTTTCACACTACAAAGGAAACAGCCAGCAGAGCTGAGACAACCTAGACCACAAGAGTTAATATCTGCAAGCTAATAAACCAATAAGGGATTAATATCCAGGATATTAGAAACTCAACAGAAAAAAAATTAATTTGATTTTAAAAATGTGTAAATGACCCTAATAGACATTTTTCAAAAGAAGATATACAAATGACTAGCAAGAATCTGAAAAAATGTGCTCAACCATCACTGATCATTAGGAAATGCATATTAAAACCCAAATAGATATCATCTCTGATTATTATTAAGAGGACAAAAAATGCTGGTAAGGATGAGGATAAATGTTAAATGTTATGTAAATGTTAATTTCTTCAGGCATTATGAAAAAAGGTATACAGATTTCTCAAGAAAAGAAAAACCAACTAGACATAGAATCACTGAAAAATTTAACAATCCCACTATTGGTTATATATCCAGAAGATAAGAAATCAGCATGTTGAAGCAATACCTGCACCCCCATGTTTATAGAAGCAGTATTTACAATAGCCAAGATATGGAATGAATGTGGGTGTCCGCTGGTGAGTGAATAAATAAAAAATATATATAATACCTGGTGAAATATGGTTCATCCATAAAAAGAATTAAATCATTTCATTTTGGCAACATAAATGAACTGAAGGATATTATGTTAAGTGAAATAAATAAAGCAGAGAAAGACAAATATTCCAGGTTTACATTTATTTATTTTTTATTTTTTTAAAGAATTCTTTTTTTTCAAGAGAGAGAGAAGAGAAGAGAAGAGAAGAGAAGAGAAGAGAGAGAGAGAGAGAGAGAGAGAATTTTAAAATATTTATTTCGCAGTTTTTGGTGGATACAACATCTTTATTTTATTTTATGTGGTGCTGAGGATCGAACCCAGCACCCCGCGCATGCCAGGCGAGCGCGCTACAACTTGAGCCACATCCCCAGCCCCTCCAGGTTTACATTTATATATGGAAGCTAAAATTGTTGATCTTCTACAAATAAAGAATTAAATACTAGTTACCAGAGGCTTTAGAAGAAAAGGTGAGGAGAGAGAGAGAGGTTGGTTAACAGGTATAGGAAAACAGTCAAATTAAAGGAAAACCTTCTACTATTCTATAACCCAGTGGGGTCACTACAGATTACAACAATTAATTACATATTTTAAAACAGGTAGATGAAAGAATTTTGAATGTTCAAAGAAGTGTCAAATGTTTGAAGTAATGAATGTGCCAGTTACCTTAATCATTACAAATTGGATACATATATTAAAGTATCATACTGTATCTCAAAATATGTAGAATTATGATGTATTAATTTAAAATTTAAAAATATAATTAAAATTGTTTATGGCTCGGTTGTAGTACTAATGGCTATAAAATACAGCCCTGATGTCAAAATTTTTAAAATTTTGTCTTTAATCTGAGTCTAGTTTTGTAATCTTCACATGATAAAATTGTGTTAATTTGACTTGCAATATTCATGGGAATAGCACAGATATATTTAAAAGAGGATATTCAAAGAGGTACCTAAGAATTAATGGAGTTGAGATTATATAAGTTATAGTCCATTTTGTGTTACAGAATTTTTATATTTGGGTTAAGATTAACAAGTAGCTGGGGATCCAGTCAAAATTTTACTAAACCACCATCTGTAGCTCCAGAGAGGAGAATATGAATTAGATTTAGATAAAGCAAAATACCCATAAGAAATCTGTACTATTGCCATCTGGAGATTTTTTTTATGTGAAAAATGAAAATTTATTTGATTGCATAATTCTAGACAATTATTTTGTGTAGCACTTAGGTTATTTCATCAAACATGTAATTTTTACATAAAACATATTTTCTCTATGAACTTCTCTCAACAAGAGAGGGAATTTTTGAACATACTGAATACACCACAGGGAATCTCAACATCAAGCATATCCGCATGACACTAATTTAAAAAAATTAAATAAATTACAGAAAGATTAGTCAAGTAGAGAGAGGGGATCAGGAGGAAGTGGGGAGTGCTGGGAACCGAATCCGGAAATTATATTCCATACTTTTGTGATTATGTCACAATGTATCCTAATATTATATAAAACTAAAAAGAATCAATACTTTTAAGAAATTATAATTTCACATATGTGTTTATCATACTTTTTCATTCAGTTGACAATTTAATTAATCTTATTTACCATTCTAATTAATGCCATTTACCATTCTTGCTTTTATTTCAAGTATAATGTTTGTGGAATTTTGCTGTGTTTTGTTATTATATACTTTTGTCATTTGTAATGGTTAATATTTTAATTTATTTCCTTAGTGCAAAAAAATTAAAATGTAAGTCACTATATTAGAAAGTAAGAAAGAATAAATGACTATATAGGAACTCCATATATTAGTAGTTTTTTATGATATATTGGTTTGTATTTATTTTAACAGAAAGGTCGCTTTCTAAGAAAGAAATATAAATATCATGTACTTTTACATTCCTAATGATAATATAGAAAAAGTAACTCATAAGAATTATTAGGCCATATTAATATAAATATTCAATTGAAGAATCACTGATCTCATTTATATTCTAATTTAAGTATGTATAAATATTAAGTCATTTTATTTGAGTAGAATAGAGGCCTATATTGAATGTACAAGAGGTAGAATAGTTAGCATAAGTGAATAAAGCAAGGAGGTGCAGGACAACAGGCAAAGGCTGAACTTGGGTACCTGTCATTAAGCATAAAATTATGTATGTGTGTGTGTGTGTGTGTGTGTTTATATGAAATTTTTGCATAGCACCAGGATACAAGAGGTTGCTGGGAGAATAAGTCACAGATTTAAGAGATCTTATATACAGGGTTTGGAATCCCAGAGTCAGAGAATTTCAGGCTTTTAGAGATTATATTTTGCTTTTAAGAATGTTCCATCTACTGATTACTTAAAGCTTTTAGAAAGAGTAAATTAGTTCTCTTATAACATCAGTATCAAAGAAGAAATAAAAGCATAAATGTTATTTATTGGAATGACTTACTCATAAAACCCTTTTCAGAGCAGTATTTTTTTTTGCATTTACCAAAATGGCTTTATAACAGGGATAAAAAGCCATTAAAAGTTTACAACTGTGGCTATGGACCATAAAAAGTATATAACTAAAAAAGTAGGATAATTATTTCAGAGTAGAAAATCATAACGTAATCATACAATCATGTCATACTTTTTATGCCCTTTTAAAACAATGTATTTTTCTCCCCTCCTGCCTGATCAAGTTTCCTGAACTCCTACATAAAAATGGATAGTACTGGGATAAAGATTTATAATCTCCAGGAATGATTTGATCGTGTTGATAGGAGAAATAAACATATTTTACAACTTAGAAATTTAGTTTTGGGGGCTACAATAAACATTTATTCAAATATGAGATACTACATAATAGCAATTATATTCTTAGAAATATAAATGCTGAAAATATTAGTGTTAAAAAGCATTTGTTAATAATAGTAAAGTAAATCAATCCTAAAGCTGGTTTATAAAAATTATTGTGCAGGAGCTGGGGATATAGCTCATTTTGTAGAATACTTGCCTCGCATGCACAAGGCCCTGGGTTTGATCACCACCACCACCACCATATATATATATTTTATTGTGCAAAATACCAAGAGATTATTGAAACATTTTGACACAGAGAATCTAGAAACTATATACACACATCCACACAAATCATATTACAAATGAATAAAGACTTGGATTATTGAAAAAAATCTATAACTGAAGTAAAGAACATAAGACTATATTTAAACTTAGATAATGGAAGAAGACAAAATATTAAATAGCTAATACAATTATTAAATGCATAAAATGGCAGTAGTTTACCCAAGGAAAAAAATTGAAGTCAATGGATAGAAAAACAGTTAAGTTTAAACACATAATTATGAATATCTATATGTCATAGTGGAACTTGAAAAATAAGTAATAAACTGGAAATATACTGTCAGTAGATTGGAAAAATCATGATGTGGATAATGGAAAGATACAGAACTTCTACTTTTACCTCTTTTATTTAAAAGGTACACTCCTTATCTTCAATTTTGTTTTCTGTGTGTACAGATAGATTGACTCTTAGAAACTTATCTCTTTTTTTTTTCATTTTAGTGCCTGTTGTTTACAAAGTTAATCCTCAGGTATAGAATTATATGTAACATTTTTTATCCTCATTTGCTAAAGAAAGACAATTTGATAGATAATTGTGGTGGGGGTGGTTATAAAGCAAAAAGAAATATACAATGTACATACAAAATGTCACAGATCTACAGAAGTAAATAAGGTATTTCAATGTAAAATAATAATGATATAAAACACTTTATTATCTTAGTACGTTTTTAAGTTCATAATATCTAGTTTTAAAATTCTGGACACTTCTATTCTCATACTCTGAGTATACAATGGGAGAAGCTATTTGGAGAATTATGTCAAATACTGTCAAAGTTTAAGAGCTATATTTCTTTTCTTCCAGCTATTGTACTTGTAAAAGTGTGTCCAGTAGAAATATGTGTTGTGTACAGTGACAGAAAAAAAATAGACCTTATAAAAATTCATTTTGAAGAATGAAAGTGAACAATTAAGTGGCTATAAATACTAACTTCTGCCAATCAGTAGCTATGTGACCTTGGGGGAGCTACTTAACGTATGTTTGCATTTCAGTTTCCTTTTCTAAAGATCAATCTATTTTTCCCTGAAAAATTTATGTACTGGAATTTAAACCCCAAGGTAATTGTATTAGAAAACAGGGCCTTTGGGAGGTGTTTGTCACAGGAATCATCCCTTTTGCTCTTGTAACATATGAGCAGCAACCGATGACTGTATTGGAAAAGGAAAGAGCTAGCCCTGACCAGATGCTGAATCCACTAGTATCTCCATCCTTGGACTTCTCATTCTCCAGAATTGTAAGAAATAAATTTAGGTTTATAAAATATCCAGTCTAAGGTATTTTGTTATAGTAACAAAGATGAGGCTAATAATATCTGATATTATTTACATTAAGTATATGGAAAATTATTATTTGACACTTACTAGATTAGTGTCTTACAACAACTACATGGCACCAAGCCAGCTTTAACTCTGAATATTAGGACAATGTGGAGGGAATGATAGAGCCATAGGATGTTGAGAACTTTGGTTTGTGAAAGCTTATGCCATTGGTGCCCATGTGCTTTGGACCACACTGTTTTGTGAATCTCTTCATTATAACCCTTTAACTTTTATTCTAACCATTCTCTAAAATTAAATAGAAATGTTATTCTCTGCTCATGTTTTATAGGTATATTTATTTTTTTAAGGGATGAAACTTAAAAAACTTAATTCTAGTAATTTTTTCAGGAGGAAAATAGCACTTTGGATGTAAATTTTATAACCATATGTACATTTGAGATCTTTGATCTTTCTTTTCTAATAAGGCTGATTTATAGTTTTATAACAACTATGTTTTTATAAAACAACAAAATGATAAAATATGATATGCATTGCCAAGTTACCAAACTCCACAGAATTTATGCAATTAAATTTTATAAGAACCCTATAAAATTTGTGTATAGTGTGTCTACATTTACAAAGGAGGACACTGAGATTCAGTGATTATTTTTATTCTGATTAGAATTAAAATATTCTGGGAGTGTATATTACAAATGGGATATAACTGGAGTCACTCTGAATTTAGGGCCCATTTTCTTTCATTGTGTGTTGACTCTCTTTTATATATGCAAAGACAGATGATAGGCAGAGTTTGATTGTTAGAAATAAATATAGGTTACCTTGTTTAAAGTCTTCTAAGAGCAATGAACCTAAGATGTTAGTTCCTGTAGGAGACACAAAAAACATTTGCTTTACCTTCATAAGAACTTAACACTAGGTGTTCTTAATAGACAATATATCTTTTATGAGGATCTTTACTTATTTTCATTTTGAGACAATGTCTTTATTTTAGTTATTTAATAGATTTATTAGGAAACATGAAATTCTTACTTTGTGCTCAGTTTGGTTCTATATCCTAAGAATTCAGATCTTCATATTCGTTTTTTTCTGAATCTCAAGAGGCTGACCTCTAATTACTCAATGATACATTAGTCCTAACCTGATAGATACAATGTTACCTGTCTCTATTAATATTATTATGATTCTAAATGATCCAACTTTAGTATTTCATAATAAAAAACATTATAAGTTAATAATTGAATTGCTAAGAAGGAGAAAATGACATAAATAAACCAAGTTAAAAAATTGCTTTGAATATTTTAAAAACACAATCACAGAATGCTGGACTTTTCTGAAAAACTACCATAGGTATAACTGAAATATCAACATTTTGTGAAAACAGTGTCTGATCTTCTCTTAAATACTGTTTATACTTATTATTTTTGTAGGCTGTCATTCAAATTTCCTCACTATGGTTGAGTAAAACATGTCTAATGAATTAAGCAGCACTGAAAAACAATTAAAACTTAAGTCAAAAATTAGAAGGATGGGGGATGGGGTTGTGGCTCAGTGACAGAGCTCTTGCCTAGAACATGTGAGGCATTGGGTTCAATTTTCAGCACCACATAAAAATAAATAACTAAATAAAATAAAGTCATTAAAAAATTAGAAGGACAGGAATGAACTCTAAACATTAAATTCTATGTGTTTTAGACTTTTTAAAACTATATGCTTTTATATATGTAAAGTCAGATTGTAGGCAGAGTTTGATTGTTAGAATTAAATATAGGTTACCTTGTTTAAAGTCTTCTATGAACAATGAACCTAAGATGCTAGTTCCTGTAGGACACACACACACACACACACACACAAAAAAAAAAAAGAACATTTGCTTTACCTTATGATCTTAACACTGGGATTGAATTACACATCCTCAAATGATACAAGAATGATTACAATGAAAGTGGGGAAGAAAAAGGTTGGTTGTACTATGTATTAACCAGAAATTGATCTGGTATATCCAATTTTCTTTCTTTCTTTCTTTTTTTAAATACCACACAAGCTGTAAACTGTAAAAAGGTAAGGATTAGCATATTACATTTGCAACTGTTAAGAAAGTATAACATAAGGAAGTACACACACATATACACAAATACAGTATCAGGAATTCAACACAGAGCTTTGTACATGTTAAGCAAGCACTGAGCTACATTCACATCCCCTTTGAAAAATGTTACAGGGTTCTCCCAGACATGTCTCAAACTTGCAATGTTCCTGTCTCAAACTCCAGAGGAAGTATATTTTAAGCTTTAAAAATTATGCTGTTTTGGATCAACATCAGAAGTCTATACTTCTCATACTCATCTAAAAGCAGAAGAAGGTTTGTATGCTTCCATGAGGATCATATTGCAAAGTTCATGAAATGCTTTCTGCTCTTGGTCACAGCAGTAGAATAGATAAGAATGCCTAGGAACACAGTTCTGAGACCTCTCAGCCTTGCTTGTAATCCAATCATTGAACAGTATGCAAATGACCTAACAGGAATACAATCAAGGCTACAAGAGCAAGTAATTTCCATTTCAATTACTGCTTAATGAGATTGTGCTGTAATTTTAAGGTAGTACACCTCTAGGAAGGGCTTTTACTTCTTCTCTTTTTGCTTTATTCAGATTACTTCCTCCAATTACACTGAGCAACAAATTATTGCTTTATCTGATCAAAGATTTAAAGGCTGCTCTTTCACATGAATCCAGATATTCCATTCTTTGTAAAAGTCATCCACAGCTAACTTTTCAAAGTATTCTTATCAACTGATTAACAATGAAGTATGCAGGAAAAGTAGAATGTGCTTTCTTTCAGGAGACATTTGACTTTTATCAAAGGAATGGGGCTATTAGCCAAAGGATTAAAAAAATGTTTTTAAAATAAGTCCCCCCCCCCTTTATGAGTGTCATTTGAAGGGTTCTAACATAAGAACCCAAAAACCATGACTATAATATATTGATTTTCTCTACATTTACCAGAGTGATAACCTAGATTCTATAAGATCTGCTTGCTCTATATCCTATCACCTAGCCTATCAGCTTTTAAATAAGATTAAAATAACTTCTAGAGAAAGCTACTTCTTAGGCATTGAAATTCACTATGTAGAAAAGGTGTTTCCAGGTTGCTATAGTCAGGGACAGTACTGGGCACAATTATGAAAATCACTGAACATTTGAAATGAAAGGACGCTTTTGAGATCATTATCCTCCCATTATATTACCCCTCATTCTGCAAATGAGTTACAGAGAAGTTGAAATTATCCATGCATAAGTTCACAGAAAGCTATTGATGAAGTTGCTTCTCATGTCCCCTGACTGGGTTAATTGTTTGGGTATCCCTTGTCTTTGAGATCTTCACATTCTTTTCTTCCTTCCCTGGTAATATCATTGCATTAATATTAACAGTTACTACATATGTATTATTTACATGAATATACTTGGTATGAATTGTGATTAGTGTTCTATCCATCTTTAATTCTAATAACAGCCTATGAAATGAGTACACTTAGTGACCTGTTTTCACAGATGAAGTGAAGTTTAACTGATTTTCCTAAAGTTACACAGGAAGCAGTGGTGTCAGGAAAATGAACATTTTCAAAATGAACAGGTCTCTCTGATCCTGGGCTTCATTTGTAAGCATGACAGAAAAATGACTCAGGAATATTTTGTGCTTAGGCTGCTCTTTCACATGGATCCAGATATTCCATTATCCAAAGCTAACTTCTAAAAGTATTCTTATCAACTGATTAACAATGAAGTGTGCAGGAAAAGTAGAATGTGCTTTCTTTCAGGAGACATTTGACTTTTATCAAAGGAATGGGGCTATTAGCCAAATGAATGAATGAATGAATGAATGAATGAAATTTTAGAATTGAAAATTCACTCCTCAATGAATGGCTGTTAAGAAAGAGATTTAAAGTAATGAGTACTGTATTGTGTCCTCCATTTAATGTCCTTTACGGAGTATGATGAAAAGAGATCAGGCTTTGGAGGTGCAGTTTATTTCATAGCTGCAAACTCATTTAATGTAAGAGTAATCTTTTACTAAATCAGTCACTATTTATTTGCAAAGAGCTAAGCAATCCCTATAGTCTAATGATGCTTAGATTTTTCTGGGAAATTCATTGACTTCTAATGAAGGTTATTCAGTGATATAGTGGGAATAGAATGGACAGTAGTTCAGAAACAGCTCTCCCATCTCTCTCCACACTTCATTAAGATAAACTCTTCCTTAATATAATATATGTATTTCATTTTTCACACACACAGAAAATGTTTCTTTAAGAAAGGGTACCGTGCCAGGAACAGTGGCACACACCTGGGATTAATCGTGTAATCCCAGCAGCTCTGGAGGCTGAGGCAGGATGGATTGCAAATTCAAAGCCATCCTCAACAATTTAGCAAGGCCCTAAGTAACTTGGTGACACCCTGTAAGGGTTTTAGCTGTGGAAATATACAAGACATCAAATTTCCTCTGGTGGGCAAACTCCCAGGGAATAATAGGTGTTTTGTTTTCCACAGCTCTGAAACATTCTGTAGTTTCTCTCAGGAATAGTAAGATAACTAATATGTGTTCATTGCCTAGGAAAATTTCTGTGCAAAGGTGCAAGATGCCTAGCTGCTGTGGTAATGCCCTCTGTAAGGAGCCTCTGTGCTAGAGTCTATCAACCTCTACCTTAATCTCAGACACTTAGCTCCTGGGAATTAAGGAACTATTTTATTAGATAACTACAATGCTTCACCAAGCTCTGCTGCTCCTAAACCTGCCCACAAAACTGTAACTTTAAACAACAGACTTTCTTGAAAGCTACACAAAGCTCCTAACATTGAACATGGCAACTTAGTATGTAAATGAGGAAAAAGCTGCATAATGTTGCTAACTCTGTAACCTCCCTAGTGATACAATGAATAATATGCACTAAGGATGCCAGTGATCTAATGTAACTTATTGATAAAAATAAGACTGGCAGTTCTGAAGAGCATCCATTATTCTGCCTCTGCACCTTGCTTGTGTCTCCTTTTGCTCTCTTTATAAGACCCTGTCTCAAAATAAAATAAAAAAGGTCTGGGGATGTGACTCAGTGGTTAAGCACCCTTAAGTTCACTCCCCAGTACCAAAAAAACAAAACAAAACAAACAACAACAAAAAAGTGTTCCTTTTTCTTCACATCATTTCCCAGCATTTATTATTGTTTGTATTCTTGGTGACTACAATTCTAAACTAGAATGAGATGAAATCTGAGTGTGGTTTTGATTTGCATTTCCCTAGGTGCTAATAATGTTGAACATTTTTTTTTCATCCATTTATTTTTTCAGGAAAAAGCCTTATTATTTCTTCTTTTGAGAAGCATCTGTTTAGTTCATTTGCCCATTTACTGAATGTGTTATTTGTTCTTTAGGTGTTAAGCTTTTGAGTTCTTTGGTTAAAGATAACTTGAAATTCTTTGATTTGATACAAATTTTTCACTTAACAAGAAAACAAATTACCTTAGTGATTTTGTAGAATTTATAATATGCAATATTATACAAAATCCATCTCACAGCAAAACTGTTCAAACTGCTCAGGGTTATTAGTTTAGTAACAAGGCTATCTATTATACAATACATCTTGTGGGATACTCTGCCCTGTGATACTATCTAAAGTGGGTTTAATTCAGTAATACTTTCATAAATTCCCTAATATGAACATATACTTTTTCTTTTTAGCACCAACATAATTTTTCTTTCCTACCTAAGAACAAAGCTCTCAAATAAAAATACTTAATATCTATTCATAATTTTCACTTACATAGCCATTTTTATAAAATTTCTACTTAAAACATATTAGGGCATGTTAATCCTTATGTATTTATTTTAAAACAGTAACTTTCTTTTCTTTGTAAGAATTTTGATATTCTAATTCTAAATATTGTATTCAAATTAATAATTTATATATTTTACCAAATAAGTCAATAGCACAATTTATATTATATCCACAAAATCTAAATATTCTAAATTATTATTGAGTAGATTTATTTTTAATGGAAACAGTATTTTATTTTAAAATTCCATCTATATAAAACATATACAGGCTTCATTTACATTGTGTTAGAATTTATAAATAATCTAGCGATGATTTAAAATATTTGGAAAGATATGCATTTGTTAAATGCAAAAATGGCACAGTTTTATACAAGGGATTTGAACATCCTCAGATTATGGGATCTATAGGGGTCCTGAAACCAATCCCCTACAGACCTCAAAGGATAACAATATCAATTGAGCCCCCTAGTAATGAACTAACAATATCACTACTGCTTAGTATCAAAGTTTGATATTATTCTAAAGCTTCATGAAATATTAATTACAAATTTTTATTATAAGACATCAAATTCACTATTAGGAAGTTTTTTTTTCTTAGAAAAGGTTGCATAAAACACTAGCTTTATTGTTTCTATATTTTGGTTATGCTTTCATGAATTATATAAAATCCTAAGAGAATATATAACATTTTTAAAATTTTCTTGTACATTTGTATATTCCTACATGTATTTTTCTCTGCTTCATCATGTATGCACAGCAGTTATTCTGATATTCATCCATGCTGATAAAGGCAACTGTAGGATTCCATTGTATCATAATGCACAACCATTTACTTATTAGTATATATTAGGGCTATCTTGACTTTGTTTTGCTGTAAAAAAAATAATAATAATATGTAAAAATCTTTTTATATTCTTCTACCTCTCTTCTGGTGAACATGTGCAAAATTTCACTTATAACATAACTCAAAATATAATTGATGGCTCCAGAGTGTAGATACAAATCAAGCAAACACAAAGGCAAATTGTCTTCTGAAGAGCTTCTATCAATTTTGATTAATGCCAATATTGCATACAAATTTCTTAAATATTGTACTCTTCAAATCTTTCTGTACTGTCAAATGTCTTTGGGTATCTTACTTTTTACTAGACAGATAGGTTTTAAAATGCATCTCATTGTAGTTGTCTATTTCCCTCATTACTCTGAGGTAGAGCAGACTCAATGTTTTAGGCTGTATTTGTTTCTTCTAGTAAATCCCTCTTCATATCTTTTGACCACTTTTATATAGGTTTTTAACATTCGAATTTATTTTTAGGATTTATATATTCTGTGTATTATTATTTTGTGGAAGGCAAATTCTTTTATTTCTAATGCATGATATGATTTTATAAAGGATTGATGCTGACTTTTATTGAGTATTTTTTTTTTTTACTTATTGAGATGATTGCCTTTTTTTTTTTTCCTTTTAATCTGTTATACCATCTGTATTAGTCAGGATTCTCCAGATAATAGAAGTGAGACAGAAGAAAAGGAGAAAGGGGCAGTGGGTGGGGGGAAGGTTTGGAGGTAGACAGATTGGCTTTAAGGCACTGGTTAATACAGTAGTGGATACTGGCAAGCCCAAATTCAGTAGGCTGAAGATCCAGGGAAAGATTGATGTTGCAGCTCAAGTATAAGTACTGTTCAGAATTTGGTCTTCCTTAGGTAGTCTCATTTTCCTTATAAGGAACTAAACAAATTGAAAATGATTTTATTTCCGCTTAATTATCTCTTGGAAGTGGATAATGGGCATGACTCAAAAATATTGAGGAACAAGAATAGTAAAGGCATAGATTGTGTTTAACATTAAAAAAAACTTAGAAATATGCATTTAATTTTCCTGGAGAAAACTCGAAGGAAGTAAGGAACATGGTACAGAAGAGATTATACACATTATTTTCAGAGTAAACTTATAAATGTGTAGCACACCATCCTTTACTTCATAGAATCACAGACTAGATAAGGAGAAAAATGTTCATGAAAATATTTTGCACAGTACAACATGTAATCCTCAGCATGAACAGGATAAGCGATAAATACCACATTTTATGAGTCTTAAATCAGTTTTTAATTCACTAGTTGACATGAATAACATATCCATCCATGTAGCACTATAAATGTTGTCCATCAATCCACATTCTGCAGGAAGTTATCTATTTCCAAAAGCATAGATATCATAACTAGACATAGAAACTTTTGGCTTCTCTAACTTATTATGTCTTTGGGTATCTTACTTTTTACTACTATTTCTTTAAACATAATATTAACTACAATCCATAGCTTTCTTTTTGTACTGCTCCATAATTGTAACAACTTCTTCAAAATCCTTATTTGCTAATTTTAACATGTAGTTATCTCAAGATCAATATCACTTTCCTTCTACTTACAATATCAACCATAATATATGATATATAAACATGTTCCTTCTGTGCTTCTGTTTGCCTGAGAGAATAGATTTCATGCCTGTGCTAAGATCATATTTAGAATGCTTTTATGCTCTTCATTTTTCCCTCAAATTGCCTTTGAACCTTTTTCAGACATATATGTATGCATATATATGTATATATGCATATATATTTTTTCAGCATATTTACATAAATTTGCAGTTTATAATTAATTCCTTCTTATATTTCTCCATTGGTGCAGATATACTTTGTTTCATATTCAGAATTTACACAAGTACAGCTTGAAAGCTTGAAAGACAATATAGAGAGTTTCACAGAGCAAGTGAACATAATAATGACAAGATTTGTATACAATTATGATTTTATTATATCATATAATAAAATAATAATGACATATTTCACTATATACTTAGATATGTTCATGTTCTTTTGATAGTTTTGTCATATTTCATCAATTAAAAGAGTTTGCCCTCTTCTGGGGAGACAATAAAATGTATAAAATTTTCTCATTATTTCTGTGTTTGATTGGGTGCTTCACCTTTGCCTTTATCTAAATAATTATTGTTATTAGCCAGGCATGTTGCTGCATGCCTGTAATCCAGTGACTTCAGAGGTAGAGGCAGGAGGATTGTAAGTTCAAAGTCAGCATCAGCAACTTAGGAGGCCCTAAGCAACTTAGTAAGACCCTGTGTCAAGATAGAAAATAACAAGGACTGGGGAATGTGGCCTAGTGATTAAGTCCCCTGTGATCAATCCCCAGTACAAAATAATATATACACAGATACAAAAGAATATATATATATATATATTCTTTTGTACTTGGGATATATATATATATATATATATATATATACACACACACACACACACACACACACACTCACACACACACAAATACACACACACACACACACACACACACACACATATATATATATATATAATCTCCACACACATACCCAGAAATCAAAATCAATGATCTAAACAGTAAACACTAGAAAATACAACATTTTTATTTTTTATAAGCTATTCAAAGGGGTCTTTTTCTTATAGCTTTTAAAGATGATAAAATAGAGTTACAAGAAATATATTCAATTAAATAGTAGTCTTGACTAAAAACAAAACAAGAAGAAAAAACATCCCAAATTCACAAACAATCTCATTGGAAATACCACTATTTAGATACCTGTAATCAAAATGAAACAAATAACTGTTTTCTAAGTTTTGTGAAAGTATTCCTGTCATTTACCATAAGATCTGACACTTTCAGACACTGCATCTTCTCTTGCAAGCATTAACTATCACTTTCTAGAAGATGATAAGAAAAATTGAATTTTATTTCAACTACTTTGCAATTGAGAAAGGCAAAAAATGCTGTATATTAAAGCTTAACTATATTGATATAAATGTTTGGGAAAGTACCAAAGCATTTTCCAGAACCATACCTGTGTTCCCCACATACTTTTATGAAATGCTAATTTAAAAATATTTGAAAATGATCTTTTGGAAACAGTTAACATTCTCTGTACATAAACGTCTTAAAATGTCTTCTGCTCTGACTGAGATAATGAGATAAGCATAGCTGGAATCCTAATATGATTGTGCTTTTATGCTCTCATTTTCGTTCACAGTTCATAAATTGCTATATTATCTGTCAATGCTCTGACTCCACTTGAGAAAGAAATAAGAAGACGCTTTTAGGTGAAAAGGCAGATATACATCTTTGGTTCTTTAAACATATAATATTTGATACACCTAATAGCATTATAATATAACAATGTTGTCTTCTCTCTATAAAAATGACACCACTGAAATATGCTTGGTAGAGTGGTGACTATGAATTGCTTTCCCGGAGCAATAGGATGTCTGTCATTACTCACCTATGCTCTTTGCTCAGCCCTCTCGTAATAAGCACAATACACTGGCTATATTTTTGTTTTATTGTAGGTGTTCCACTTATGATTTACGTAGATCTATAAAGATGATATCTGAGAACAGCAGTGAGTTACAAAATATACTGTAGCTATGGAATTCTGTTTTCAAATAAAATCTTTCTTGAAGGCACAACATGTGAATCTTATGAAAGTTGGACCACAATTCCAGAAGGGATAGGAGTTTTTCTCTTCTTTCTCCCAGACAATTCTGGGCCCAGAACACTAAGAATCAGTATTTAAAACTCATTGTATCAATGCATCATTACAAAAATATTCAGGGATAAAAGGACCAGACTGATACTTATGTTGCCACAGTCACAGCAAATATTCTAAGTGATTATTATTTGTGAACTAATTTTCTAAGTGCTTCAATTACTTAATTTTTCTAGTTTTTCCTTATCTCATCATCTAAAGGTAACCATGAATTCTGGGTATTGTACCTAATCCATCTTATAAAAATGAAAATGAAGTACAATGTGCTTACGTACATTTCCCCATATGTAACAGCTAATAAATTCTAAATGTGGGTTTAGACTGAGGGTCACCAGATTCATAAGATGACTTACATAGTGAACATTCATTGTTTTTATGTGCAACATTAATTTCATCATTTTACAAACCATTCTCTTACCTATCTAAATCTATATGAAATTAATGGAATTGAAAGTCAAGAGCCAGTCCACTCAAAGCATGCATTTTATTTTTATTTATTTATTTTCAAATATTTATTTTTTAGTTGTAGTTGGACATAATATCTTTATTTATTTATTTTATGTGGTGCGGAGGATCGAACCCAGGCCTCGCACGTGCTAGTTGAGTGCTCTATCCCTGAGCCACAATCCCAGCCCCCAAAGCATGCATTTTATCCAGGGTGGTCATTCAAAAATTTCCCTTGTGTGAAGCAAGGTTATAGGAAGAGATATTTAAATAAGTGCAGTCTCTCTTTCTGGGATTGCTATGTATGCAGGGAGTTTAAATAAGTTAAATTTTTGATCTGCTGGGGTTAAAGCAGCAATGGAGATGGCAGTATATATCTCACCATAGGGTTGTAGTGTACATAAACTGAAGTCAAGAGGGATGTGATGATAAATGTTCACCTGAATTCCTCAATCATGAGAAAAAATATAATAAATTATTTTATTTATTTATTTTTTGTGAGCCAATTTGAGTTGTCATATTTCTTACATTTATTTGTTCCTAATTGCTACATAATGGTTTTATTATTTAGGTTTTTAGATCTCATTTATCATTTAGATTGAACTAATCCCAAACACATACAATAAAAGGAAATATCTTTCTCCAGCAAACTATTACGGGGAATATAATAATACAGAAGACCAAACTTTATTCACAGAAAGGAAATGCATAAGAACAAACTTTACTCATAGCAAAACCAGACCTAAAATCAAGTGCTGTAGAGGGGTATTTAATATAACTGAGTTGTGTTTTAATGATAACTTTGCCACTGGAGGAGTGTTATAGACTGAATCTTAAGGATGGAAAGTCATGAAGAGGGTTGGGAACTCTTCATAGAATGAAGAAATAGGTGTACAATTATCATCATAGAGTTGGAATAAGGTATATAGTCCTGGAAAAACTGAATCATTTATTGGGGGATAAAATTAAAAACTAAAACTTGGTCCATCACTGAACCACTGTTAAGGATTCAGCAGCCTCCCACCCAAGCCCCTCTCTTCCTGTTGCTCTGTCTCTCTACTGCCCCAGCTGCCTTGTGCACACTGGTTCCATTGAAGAGAAGGAATTGGATCTTATATCTACTATCCAGAACCTCCACTAATTCCACCCCTTAGCTGATACAAATAAGTGATAACCTGCTTCCTGCTGGCACTGAGGATTATATCACAATTCAACAGAGAAACAGTGGGAATATCCTTACTGATGATTATGATAAAAAGAAGCTAGTGAAGGTATTTAAGAAGAAATTTGCCTGCATTGGTACTCTAATTGAGCATCCAGAATATCTAGAAGTAATTCAGCAACAGGTGATCAGTGTAAGAACATATACCAGTTCCTGGTAGATTGGACTGACCAAGGTGATCAGCTGAAGGTTCAATGGAGTTTAAGTGCTTGCATCTCACTGAAGCTTAAGGGAAGACATCCTGGCAATGAGTAGAATGTCCCTTCTGTCCCTTGTCACAAGTTTAAAAACCTCACAGCTTGTATAATGTAATCATTTTGGGGTCCACTTTTAACTTGGACTAGTGTAACTCTTTCATGCAATAAACTGAAAAGAACCATGCTGTCTAGTCTTGAAGTCACTCATTTAAACAAAGGACAAGCAGTAGGCGCCTGGCAGCATCCACCCTGAAACAAAGCAATAATGTGATGCTTCAGTGATGCTCAGACCCTACAATCACAGATGGCTGTGTCTGGCCAGAAGCTCTTTCACTCTCCCACTGCAGAATCCCCTACCCTAAGAGAGTGTCATGACCTGAACAATCAGGAGAGGATGAGGTAAGACAGCAATGGCAATAGCAGTAGCAGGACACCACTCCAGGGAGCCTTTGGTAGCAAAAAGAGCCCCTGGTGTCTCTAACCTGACCAGATGGGCAGAACTCAGAGGCCATCTTCCCTCCAGTGAGGTGATGTGACATCTGGCTTGCCACCAAGGTCTTCTTTTTGAGAGCACATATTCTAGCTATGGTATGTGCAGAACAACAGAATGTAGGGGCAGCTGAATATCAGTTACATTTTTGACAAGGAAACAAATCCCAAACTGATGTTATCAGTCCTATAGCTAACAACAGAGCTTGCAACTCACTAGCAACAGCTGCCCAGGTCCACATGAAGTAAAGCGCTGATTTTTGGCATTCTTTTTCCCTTCCAGTTTTAATGTTATGTAATGTACTCAAACCCGTATTTAAACAAAAAACTTGTTTTCAGAAATTAAAAAAAAAAGAAAAAAAGGCAAAACTCAGACTATGATACTTTGTATTACTTATATGCATGATGTAATGATAGCTATCATTTTATGTATTTAAGAAATATTTCCGAGTTCAAGAGAGAATGATACTCTTTAGCTATTATGAATAAACAAGATTTCTAATAAAATATAAGCTTATTTATGAAAAATAAGTATTATTGATAATCATATTTTTGTTAATTGAGTCTTGGGTCTGTAAGTTCTTTTAATATTCGTTTCTTATACAGATATTCCAATTATTAACTCACTAACCATACAACAGTTTTGATAACTGCCAAGTTTCTCCAATCTGATAAAAGAGAAAGGAGAGGAAAAAAAAAACCTAATATTTTTATGACATTTTTTTAATCTAAACAAATATTAAGCATAGATGGGTAATAAGACAGCAAGGAACTCAATTCCCTTAGTGAAACATTCTAGAATCATGACAATCTAATCAATCTATGTTACCAATCAAATTTCCTTCCATTTTATTGAGCCACATATATTTCTTTTTCTTTCTTTCTTTCTTTTTTCTTTATGTACTAGGCATTGAACCCAGCAACACTTAACCACTGAGGTATATCCCCAGCCATTTTTTGTATTTTATTTAAAGACAGTGTCTCACTGAGTTGCTTAGGGGCTCACAAAGTTGCTGAGGTTGGCTTTGAACTCAACAATCCTCCTGCCTCAGCCTGCTGAGCCTCTGGGATTATAAGTGTGTGCCTCTTTTCCCAGTTTATCAAACGTCTCTCTGTTTTATATAGTTCCAAGTGCATTATAATTTCCATGCCAGTATTGTCCTTACTCTTCTCATTGAAAATAAAACTCTTCATTCTTCAGTATATGATTCAGAAGTCAAATCTGAAAATATTATATTTTTTATTTATATTTGAACAACTTTCTATCACTACCTCTACTGTTTAGGGAAGCACTCATACATAGTATGTCACATTTATGTCACTCAATAAATGAAAAACATTTGAAGGGGCATGGAGAGATAACAGAAAGAGAGAAACACAACAAACTATTCAATTTGATAACATTATGCTGGAATGGCCTTCATTTTCATACAATTATGTCTTTTTATTAGGATATTTTGTGCTTTTAATACTTACTTTTGTAACTAGTTTGTTCCTTCACTTATTCATTCACTCATTCATCTAACCTCAGTGATTTTACTATTTGAAAAATTAAAACATTATTTTCCTTAAGCTGTAGATATACTCTTATTAGAAAATTTTTATATCATTAAATATTTTCCACATAATATGATAATTTACAGAGGACTATGGATGTACAAAGGAAGGAGCATTTAGTTTTAAATAAGACTTTTAAAAAAGGGGTCTTTTAATTTGTCTCCACAAATAATTTTATAATGGATACAATTGACTTTATTAATGTTCTTTGCTATTAAAAAGTCAGAAATAAAATTAGAATATCATATCTTATCATTTATAATTTACAATTAAGTTTCTCATGTTTTAAAATTAAAACCACTAGAATTATTTTGATAATATCATATAAAGCATCAAAATATTACATAATCTCATACACAATGTCTCTTAAACATGATGGCTATGGGTGCACTAAAGAAAATAACAAATCAACCAAATCAATTATATGAGCAAACAGACCCATAACCTGTAAGTACTTTGCCCTCAGCTTTTACCACACACAAATGGCTTCCCACTTCCTTATGCAAGGAAACCCTTATATAGTCCATCAATGTCAAGGCTAGATTATAATTAACATAAATACTTTACTATTAATCATTTTCCTCAGTAAATTGTGTTTTCATTAAAATAGTCATGCTCATTAATCATAATTGTAATTTACAGTTTTCTTAAGCAAAATCTTTATCTTCACATAAATTCTACTTTTCTTATTATCCATAATTATACTAAGGAAAATAAGTGAGACAAACTGGAAACAACTAGTTTCTTTAAATTTTGTTTCAATATTAATAATGTCCTCAGGCCTATCCATCACTATAATGGATTTTGTCATAACATGATTAAGTGAAGAGGTAATTTGCACTGTTGTGAAAATGGCTTTGACTATGGAGATATACTGCTTTCATCTGGTTCCTTCAATCAGGGTTATGCTATTACATATTCCCCTAATATTTAAAAATATATTAGAAATGTACAGAGGGCTAGGTTGCCATAAAGTACCATTATAACATTGAACAGTTATTTTCTACACAATATTTTATTTTAGACAACCTTCACAATTTGGAAATTACTTCTATATATTTCTCTTTGAGGGGATAGTTTGCTTTTGCTGTTTTTCTTCTTGTAGAAGAAATATCACACAGTATGATTCTGTATTTTGAGTTTATCAATAATAATAGCATCAATAGAAACTTGAATAATCATTAACTCTTTCATTCACATGTTGAGCACCTACTAAATGCTAGGGATTGCATTAGTGGTAGACAAAGTATACATGAATAGAGTTTAGAATATAATGGAAAAAGCTGTTTTAGAATATTACAAACAACATCCTAACAAATGAGTACAAATGCTATTAAATTATGTGTGTGTATTTATGTGTGTGTATTTATGTGTGTGTGTGTGTGTGTGTGTGTGTGTGAGAGAGAGAGAGAGAGAGAGAGAGAGAGAGAGAGAGAGAGAGAGAGAGAGAACTGCATTGTACAAAGAACAGGGAACTAAATTACTTCTTTAAGAGACACTACTTATAATGAGGCTTGCAGGAGGAGTCAGAAGAATGAAACATTAATTGTCACCAAAAGAGATTCCAAGAGTGAAGAAGTAACACTTGCAAAAGCTATGGTTTTGAAACTCTCTGCACTTTCAGAGAACTTGGGCTAGGTATTGACCATTTATTTATTTTTTTATTTTTTTATTTTTTTAAATTTTTTTTATTGGTTGTTCACAACATTACAAAGCTCTTGACATATCATATTTCATACATTAGATTGAAGTGGGTTATGAACTCCCAATTTTACCCCAAATGCAGATTGCAGAATCACGTCAGTTATACATCTACAATTTTACATAATGCCCAATTAGTAATTGTTGTATTCTGCTACCTTTCCTATCCCCTACTATCCCCCCTCCCCTCCCCTCCCTTCTTCTCTCTCTACCCCATCTACTGTAATTTATATTTAAAAATAGTGAAGCTGGATACTTCAATACTATTATGTATATTATGCACCAATTATTCTCTGAAGCAGATACTAACACACTTAATAATTTTTGTGGAATTTGCCCCAAAACGCTATGAAGCAATGATCCACTACAATGTAGCTTAGGGGAAATGTCAAGACAGTTATTATCCATGGATTGAAAGTCAAGATTAATTTTTAAAGGTTATGGTCAATAAAAGCCCTTTTCTGATGAACTTCATTTAATCACTAAGAATTGAATTAACATGGTCTTTTTTGAATTGTGGAAATAATTTATGAAAGTTTGTGTATCTCAGTGAAGAATTACTTTCTTTACCCATGCCCAAAACTGAAGTCAGGCTTTGATAATGACTTCAAACACAAAGGACATTCCTGTGGTGAAGGGAAATAGTACTTAGAAATGATGAGAACTTACTCAATAGCATGCCATTCTTCTACTGTCTGCATATATTTTCTTGCCTGAAATATTTTGCTAAGTCATTAAAATATTTCTAATAATGGTGTTGCTGAAAAATAATTCTTGTTTTTCTCCATAGAATTTAGATGACTTTCATTTTTTAGTGCTTAATAATATTGAACATATTTCAGTTAAAATGCAAAGTTTTAAACTGTGTAATAAATCAGTGAGCAAATTTGTGTGATTAAAATTTGTATAATAGCAGTTATTTTTCTTCCAGCAGCCAGAGTGATCCTTTTCAAAAAGATTCCCAGCGTCCCTACAATTAAGTACCAGCCTCTAAAGATCCATCTTCTCTCTCACCTTTCATGCCTTGTTCTCCAGTCTGTCTTAGGTTCACAGCCTGCTGTCCTGTCTGTCTGTACTCTAGCTGTACTCCTACCTCAAAGCCTGTACCCTGTGTCCTCACAGAATGAACCTGCAGCACTCATCTCCCAGATGTCCATGTGGCTCACTTCTTCTCAACCCCCATGTTTCTTTTCAAATGACACCTTATCACAGAAGCCTTTCCTGATCAGACTAGAAAAATTAGTAGCCCCAATTTACACAGTACTGAACCTCTTGACACAAACTATTTTTCATATCCTGCTTTATTTACCCTATGATACTTATGAAATGTGTGCATCAGTTTTTTTTTATTGCCTATTCTATCCTCCATGAGAATGGAAATTTTGTGTATTTCCTTGCTCATGTCCCTGATGTCTGTACAAATTCCATGAAACTGATAATTAGGAACATTTGTTGTCAATGAATTAATCTGAAACTTCATTTAGTGTTTCATTGGTTCATTTCAAGTAATTCATAATTGATGAAAACAAACACATTTATTTTATTCACAAAACTCAAGAAATAAATTAGCAATTTTATTAATATATTCAAAACTTTACATTGTGTTGTTTTTTTTTTTTTTTTTTTTGTACTGGGGATTGAATTCAGGGGCACTTGACCACTGAGCCACATCCCCAGTCCTATTTTGTATTTTATTTAGAGACAGGGTCTCAATGAATTGCTGAGCACCCTGCTGTTGGCTGAGAATAGCTTTGAACTAGCAATTCTCCCGTCTCAGCCTCCAGAGCTGCTGTCATTACAGGCTTGCGCCACTGTGCCCAGTGTGGTGTTTTTTAATGGTGAGAATACCTGAAATCTATTTTCTCAAAAAATTTCAAGCATCCAATACAGTCTCCTATTAAATTTAGTCACCATGCTGTGCATGTATATCCAGAACTTATTCATCTTTTAACAGAATTATAATACATACATATGTATATATAATGTAATAATTATAATATCTTTCCTTTACCCCACTTCTCAGTTTCTGGTGAACATCATTATATTCTCTGTGACTATGCATTCAATATTTTTTATTCCATGTATATATTAAATCATGCAAAATCTATTTTTCTGTGCCTGATTTTTACCTAGCATAAAGTCCTCTCTTCTACCTGTGTTATCACAGTGGCAAAATTTCTCCCCTGTTTTTAAGACTGAATAAAATTCTGTTGTGTGTATATTTGTGCATGTGTTTTTTTAAATCCAGTTCTCAGTTGATGGACTTTCATAGTTCAATTTCATTTCTCAGCTATTGTGAATAGTGCTGCAATAAACATGGGATTGAAAATATCTCCTTGACATACTGATTTTATTTCTTGGATATATATCTAGTAGTGAGATTGCTAGATCATGTGGCAATTCTACTTTTAATTTGTTTCAGGAACCTCCATACTGTTTTCTATAATGTTTTTTACTGGCTTGAATTCCCACCAAGAACTTTCAAATGTTCCCTTTTCTCCCTGGTAGTTATCCTATCAAACATAAGGTGATATTTCATTGTGGTTTTGACTGGCATTTTTCCAATGATTAATGAAGTTGAGCATCTTTTCATGTACCTGTCCATTAGTTCTATGCCATCTTTGGTTCAGTTTTTTTAAAAAATAGGCAATAGTATTGTTGAAGATGTCTTTTAAAATATAGATGCAAATATATTTAATTAGGTTTAATTCACATGGTTTCTATTTCATAATTGCTTATATTGCATTTATTTACAAAAATGTGAAACAAAATCATAGGGCTATTAATTAACGAGGATGTAGTGGATACTGGCTACTGACTAAGTAGGCCAGTTTTTGAACAACATAGTAGGAACAACACTAATACTTTTTTCTCCTTCTTTCGATATTTATGGGTTAGAAGATCTTGGCTTGGAGCCTCCTTCTTTTATATAAGGAGATATTGAGGATGCCTTATAATCTAGGTCAAGAGTAAAGTATTCTTTTCATCAAATAGCACTCATAGTCTCTGTGAGATTGGTAGCAGGCATCCGCCTTTCTTCGCCCTTTCCATATTTCCTGTTGTTTGCCTTTATTGATATAATTCTAGTCCAATTTTTGCTAAATCTCATGCTTATTCTGCAATCTTCCAATCTTTTAAGTCTGTTGATCAAAGTATAAAATTCAAGCTGTTTAATAATATTTATTTGCAGTGTACATCAACAACTGGAACTGGGAAACACATAATAAAATGAGGGATAGATAATAGTAAGTTCTTACACAGCAATCTCCAGAGCTGTAGTTAAGATGTGAGTCTCCTACAGGGAGAGATTAAGATTCTAGACAACCACCTATTTAAAAAAAAGAAAGAAAGAAGGAAGAAAGAAAGAAAGAAGAAATAAAGAAAGAAAGAAAGAAAGAAAGAAAGAAAGAGAGAAAAGTAAAAAAAAAATAAGCTACCACCAATAACAGGCAAATTAAAATTGTAGGAGGACAACTGTGGCCAAAGAACAAGACAGAGACCATGTTATCAGAATATGCTTTCTGTTTTAAACTGATATGCCAGATATCAGCTGCGCTGTGCTACAATTTTTTTGACAGCAAAATGGAAAAGAAAAAAAAAGCAGTAATAGCCTAGAGGGTTATGAAGATAATTAAATATTATTAAGTAACTTCCATGCAATAGGTGACTATTGCCTGTGTTCTAATCCTTCTTTGTATTCGAACATGGTGGAATATTATTTAATATTTGGAAAATAAAGAACAGTGTTTTGCGCATATTCACTAAGCCCCAGTGTGATATCTATTTTTAAAATAATCTACATAAAATCTAGCAAAAATATGCAGCACATGTTGTGCAATAAGTTCCATTTTCTGGTTGGCTAAATTTCATAAATAAGATTGTTACTACTCTATGAACCACTGTCACCACTGGGTTCTTATGTGTTTGCTTTTATCAATTTGTTAATAGAAAATAAAGTAGGGGAACAGGAGGGGCCTTAAAAGGCATTTCTTTTCCTCATATGAGAAGAGGCTGGAAAAACGTGATTAAAATAAAATTGAGTCATATGCATTCCTATGCTTTTTGTTTAATAATCTTTTGACATATGACTTAAATGAAACAAAATTACTCCTGCTGAACTAAAATGTGCTTACATCTATGAAGAGAGAAAATGTCTATATTCAGTGGAGCAATTTGAAAAGTGAAGGGAGTTAATCACCAAATTAAGAAGAACATGGTTGGTTTTCATTTTTAATGTAAAGAAATGTCAGGGCCCATAGATATATGATTAAGCATTTGGGTCAATCAAAATTGAATGAACTTTTGAATTGAGAAATATAGGTTAGGATATTTTATATAGGAGTAAATTTTTCTTAGCTGATTTGTTACCATAATAATTCATTAATATATGATTCAGAAGTGTTTTCAATGTGTGACCATAATTATCCCCTTTCAATATGCATATAATTAATTATATGGTGGTAGTCTTTAATAAAATTAACCTGCAATGTACACTTAGCACATACTTGATAATATTGCAAATTATTGAATATTAGTTGATGTAAAGTAACTCTAGTTATCTCTGTGTAAAATGATAAAGAACAATAAATATTGGTACCAAAGAAAGATATCTTTTGATAGTTGTGTAAAAATATTAACTTTTCAAACACACCTCATTTGAAAGTATTTTTTATTTGTCCATAGACTATGGTACTAGCTGACTTTGGGTTGATACTCCTACCAAATTCTGCAACAGGAAAACATACCTTATAATTTTAATTTTTTTAAATTTAGCTTTATCATCAATAAGATCTAATGAAAATTTTAATTCTCAGTAATGTTAAATTCATGGTTTTAACATCTCGACATTGGTTAGAGTGTCTATTTATACATATGAATGATGCGTTTTTTAAAATTCAGCATTGCATCTAGATCTCATGGAATATTATTTTCTGGGTTTACTTCTTTTTGTGAAGTGCTGTGAGACCCAGTGGACACCTGGTGAGACACATACTATATTCTGCTATGCGGGCAGAATTCATTTCATTCTCTCCCTGGGAAATGAAGAGAGTGAATCTCACAAAATAACTCTATATTTTCACTTAAATTTCCTTTCTACTTTACTGATTCCATTCTAATTTTATTTTCACACCAATTTATAAAAGCAAGTTAATAATCATTACAATTATTTAGAAACCAAGTTCAAAAAAAGACTTGTTATAATTAACATAAATATGATGTTATGAACTTATAGATTTTATATACTTGACATTTGATTTTTACTGAGTGGTGCTCAAAATGATTATATTATTACATCTCCCTCCCTCTCTCTCTAATACACACACATACACAGACAGACATCTTAGAATTCTATTGCCAGCCTTCCTCATATCAGTGAATGGCATCACCATCCAATTGCTAGGACAACAAAGCAAACACAAACAGAAAGGCAGACATTATCGTAAACCCCTACATTTTCTCATCTTCCACAGTGATCCTGTTAGTTTGTTCTATTATCTCTCCCTCAAAATACATTTTAATGCCCTTTATGAGATATAGTGGGATGTGTTCATCTCAATTTTCAACACCTCAGTCAAAGCCAACACTATTGCTTCTCTACATTAAATGCAGTATCCTCAACACTAGATCTCTACTTCCACCTCTCTCTACACAGAAGCCAACATGATCTGTGATAAATCATTACACCCCCAACTCACATTTCTCCAATGGATTTCTTGCACATAAAATAGAATGTAGACTCTATAGCCAGTCTCTGGGACCCTGAAGGATTCAGTCACTACTTAGTCTCTCTCTCCACCGAGTATTATGCCTCAACTTCATAGAACTTCTTTACAGACTTAGGATCTTCATGTTTGACATCACTTAAGACTTCTCTTTTATCAACTATGGGAATGGGTGATTCCTTCTCTTCCTTTGGAAACATACCAAATACATCATGTCTTTAAGGAAATCTTTCCTGACTATACTGAGAAACCCGGTTAAATCCTAATTCTCTATCCTATTATCCCATTTATTTCCTCAATAGAATGTCTATTTCTGACCCAAATACAAGTCCCTTGAAAAGATAGAGGGTGTAAGGCACTAAGCAACAATAACAAAACCAAGAAAATCATTCAACATTTTATCAGTTACAATTTTGCTTTTTCACATGGGTAAAAATTAGTAAAATACTTAGTGATTAAATGAAAGAATAGATAGTTCTTTCATTATCATTTCATATTATTTTGTATTATTTCAAAAGTCAAATATATTAAATTGAAACATTCATGTTCTTAAATTGAATGATAATGTTTTGCTAACACAGTTATTCTCTATTAATGTTTAATTTCATTTCTTCATACCTTTACTTTAAATATTAATTATCTGCAGTTTTTCTTTGTTGGCGTTCCTTCAATTTCAACCCAGGGCCAACAAACAAAAAGGTTCAATGATTCTTTCCTAACTAATGACTACTATATTTTTCTTCTTTTCCTAGTGCCCTTGTTTCAGAACCTTGACCAATATTAAGCCACTGTTAAAGTATCTTAATTAATTGAATTGCCTCTATTGGTTTTTCTTTTCTTTTTTTTTTCATGGAGGTTGAAAACAGTGATTGTCATATTTTTGACATATAGTGTGATGTGTAGGTTCATGTATACACTGTGCAAAGATCAAATTAGGGTAATTAGCATGCGTATCACCTTAAATATTAATATTTATTATGGCAACATTTTGTCATTTTTTATGGCTGAATAATTTTTCTTTTTGCCTTCATCCACTAATGAATATTTAGATTTCCTATCTTAGCTATTTGAAGAGTGCTTCATTAAACATAGGAGGGCAGGTGTCTCTTTGAAATACATACATATATATATATATATATATATATATATATATATATAATTTGTTAATATACATCCAGAAGTAAGATTTTTGGGTGATATGATACTTCTATTTTTATTTTTTTGAGGAACATTCAAACTGTTTTCTATAATGGCTGTACCAATTTACATTCACAATCACAATGTGTAAATTTCCTTTTCCTCAATATCTTGTTAGTATTTGTTATTTTGTGTATTTGATAATAACCATTTTATGGTGCTGGGAAAACTGGATATCCATATTTGGGAAAACTTGATATTCACATGTAGAAAAATGAAACTAGGTCCTTATCTTTTATCCTGCTAGAAGAAAACATAGGGTCAACACTTCGACACATTGATGCTGACATTGGTTTCCTTAAGAAGACCCTGAAAGTGCAAGAAATAAAATTAAGAATCAGTAAGTGGGATGACATCAAATTGAAAATATTCTGCACATCAAAGGAAATGATAAAGGGTGTGAAGAGAAAGCCTACAGAATGGAAGAAAATATTTTCCAGATACTCTTTTGACAGGAGATTAATGTCCAGAAAATATAAAGAACTTAAACTTTTTTCACCAAGATACAAATAATTCAATCAACAAATGTGCAAAAGATCTAACCACATTTCTCAAAAGAAACATAAATTGACGATAAATATATAAGTTCAACGTCCCTAAAAATCATGGAAACACAAATCAAAACTACACTGAGATTTCATCACTCTCCAATCACGATGGCAGTTATCAAGAATACAAATAATAATAAATGTGGGTGAGGGTATGGGGGAAAAGATACACTCCTACATTGTTGGTGGGCCTGCAATTAGTATCACCACTCTGGAAGGCAGTATGAAGTTTTCTCAAAAGACTAGGAATGGAATCATCATGTGACCCAGCTATCCCATTCCTTGCTATTTACCCAGATCGAAAATCAGCATACTATAGTGACACAACCACATCAATGTTTATAGCATGCATCTCACAATAGCCATGATATGGAACCAGCCCAGGAGCCCATCAATAGATGAGTGAATAAGAAATTCTCTCTCTCTCTCTCTCTCTCTCTCTCTCTCTCTCTCTCACACACACACACACACACACACACACACACACACAAACACACACACACATACACCCCAATCACTCGGGCATAAAGAGAATGAAATTATGGCATGTGAGAGTAAATGGATGAAACTGGAGACCACCATGCTTCGTGAAATAAGCCAGACACAGAAAATTAATGGTTGAATACTCTCTCATGTGGAAGCTTCAGCAAAGTAAGATAAAATAAAGGCAGGGGGGTGGATATCATAAAGACAGAGGGAAGACCAGGGAAGTAGGAGATTGATGGGGAGGATGGAGTGACAGGAAAGGGGAAGAAATGCAGAACGAATTTGACAAAATTATGCATATGCATATATAAATATATCACAGTGAATTCCATCATTATGTGTATCTTTAAAACACCAATTAAAATATATAAATAAGTGAAAGTTAGACACATAAGTAGAAGAAGAGAAACAGACGGAGGGAGGAGGTGAGGGAAAGGAGAGGCACAAGAGAGTGAGAGAGTAAATCAAATTCCATGCATGTATGATTATGTCATAATGAACCTCAATTATTCTGTAAAACTATAGTTCACTAATAAAAGCAAAAAAGTAATAAACATTCTAACTGGGGTGAGATAATATCTCATTGTGTTTTTTGATTTGCATGTCTTTCATCATAAGTGATATTACACATTTTGCACATACACACATACACACACATAAATATGTATGTCTTTTTAAAGAAATATCTGTTTCTTAGCCTATTCTTTAGCATGTGTATTTCCATTGAGTTGAGTTTCTTAAAAATTCTGGAAATTAACTCTTTGTTGAATATACATTTTGTGAATATTTTCTGCCTTTCATGGATCGGAAGAATTGATATTATTAATATGACTAATCTTTAGATTAAAAACAACCCCTGTCAAACTACCAATTTCATTTTCCACAGAACTAGGAAAAAAATCCTAAAATCAATATATAAATACACAAGACACCAAATAGACAAAAGTAATATTGAACATAAGAACCAAGCTAGAAGCACTATATTACCTGACTGTAAAATATATTACAAAACCATTATAATTAACATGGCATGACATTGTCTTAAAAAAAGACACATAGAAGGATGAAGCAGAATTCAGAAAACATAAATAAAACTACACATTTGCAACCATTTTTTAAACAAATATATGGCCAAGAACACACAATGGGGAAAAGTGCAGTCTCTTGAATAAATGATGGTGGGAAAACTGGATGTACACAGGCAGAAGGAATTTAAACCCCTTTCTCACTATACATAAAAAATCAACTCAAAATAGATGAAAGACTTAAATGCTCAATAAGAACCTGTGAACCCACTAGGAAAAAAAAAACCAGGATAGTGCTAAATGATACTGGTCTGGGCAATGAATTTTTTAGATATAACCTCAAAAATGCAGGCAACAAAAGCAGAAAGAGACAAATGGGATTTCATCAAACTAAAAAGCTTCTGCACAGCAAAGGAAACAATCTAGTTGTGCTTTATTTTCCAAATTGTGCTGCTGCATTTTCAAATAAATCTTCCAAATTATCACTTTCTTCTTGCCATTCTGTTCCACAGGATTTCATAGCTTTCTCTAATCTATTGGCTACAATACAAACTCTTTTGTTTGGCATTCAAGTCCTGCAGAATTCTGGCTCTGAATACATTTCCAGCTATTTTTTCTCTTTCAGTACATATATAACTTTTGCTTCTTGAAAAAAAATGTACATTCCTGTGCCTGAATGTTTATTCAATATTTAGTCTTCCTATTTAAATTTTATCTGTCCTTCAGAGAACACTTCAAATTCTTCCAACACAGCCAACAGTATGGATTTCTCAATAAGTCATCTGTAAATGGCACCCAAATCTCTCTTGCTAGTCTTATTTGCATCCACTCATCTTCCAGAATGTTTTTTTCTATGGATTGGTTTAGAAGGATTATGATGCAACAATGAAAAGAGCAGGTATTTTGGGATTTCCCATGCTGAACCAAATTCCAAGTCATACTACCTTTACCCAGTCTTAAAAAGGTGAGCTATTTAACATCTTTGAGTTTTGAAATTATCCATCTATAAAATTGGATAGACAGTGCCTGAATCATGGGGTGGTTTTGAGTATTAAAGAATACGTGTATGCATCGACTGTGTAGTTAGTCTGTTCTTCCCACATCTTCCATTCCAAAACAGCATTGTTCAAATCCCAACTCAACCCCTATTTCTTTCAAAGATGTTTTCCTGAGCATGTCCGCATCAAAGGTTTGCTTTCTTCTCAAAGTTGATGGAAGGATTTTTTGTTTGTTTGTTTAGGACGATTATTTTGTCTTACACTCTCTTGACATTAGTTTTATATTTTATTAATGCTAAATTTAAAAATAAAGTATTTAGTGACTATGTGGTGTTTTAATATTGTGCTAGATAATTGTCACAACTAGGAAACATAAGGTAAATCATTTTACACATGAGAAAATCATAGGAACAAATAAAATAAATCATCCAGGGTCCTATGGCTTTTTCAGAGTTAAAGATTCAAACTCAGGTCTATATAGTTCATCCTTATAGTTGTTCAAGTAATATCATAATTCTTCTTTTTTTGTTGTTTTATGCCAGTTTCCCCAACTGATTGCAAATTATGCAAGATAAATATTGTGTAAGACACTGTACACCTTGTATAATTCTTTAATTCATAGTACTTATTTCAAGTTTTAAAACCTAAAAATGTTGTTTATTTTACTTTAAATGAATGCACACATGAACTCTAAAAATCTTATATGTGCATTTATGTAATTTACATATTTTAATATGAAATTTTACATGTATGAGTGTATGTGCATCTGTGAATATATATATATATATATGCCCATTAAATCAAAAGGTCTCTATATATTTACATATATATGCATTTATGTGTATGTGTAATTTATATATAAATTATATTGTTGTCATAATAATTCCTTTCAATATTTTCTTTTAATTTTGAAAAATTTCATTGCTTTATTTTGGTCACAAATTCTATCAACCTTTCCCTCTGATATGTACATATTTCATAGAGTTTAGGGTATGTTAACATGAATTCACTTTTTTTGGGGGGGGATTATTAGGTCTCATTCAGTCTGTTTTTTCCTCTTCTTCTTTTTTTCTCTCTGCTTTATTTGCTCCTTTTTTTCACTTTATTTTTCTGGGGAAAACAAACACACACACACCTGCAGAAGATTGCTGAAGAGCACAGCTGAGCCTTTTGGTCCTCAAGGTTCCTAACAGTGACCTTTAGACTTAGATACTCTGATCTTTACCATCCTAGGAAGCTCATTTACTTTCCTGTCACCATAAAATTTAATTTTTCAAAAAATATTCTGTACTGTGGTTACAGAATAAAAAAGTAAATGTATATCTGTTACTGTTTAAATGTTAAAATGTCACCTGAGTAAGAAGTTAGGCAACTATAGAATCAAGTAAGTTTTTCATAGGCTGTTGCCTTTGTAACAGAATTCCCAAATATGTAAGTTACTGATGCTTTAGGGAGAACACTGATAGGGAGTAAAATTTGCAGTTGCTTGGACTTATTAAATACTGGAAATTTTAAGGAACATGAGTCAGTCATGGTATTTATGTTAACAACACCCCTAAATTTCAAATATTTAGCTGTTAAATATTAGTTTAACCACTGATCTGATTTGCATTTTAATTATCTTGTGCATTGTAGGACTCATTTTTGCTATCTTCCTATTCAAAGTCCTCAAGCTCAAATCAGTAGTGAGTCTAACCAGAGCAATGGATGGCTAATAATTAAGAAATATCAACAATGACCCTCTTAAAGTTTCCCCAGGACTTCTTGGGAATACTACTTAGGAAAACACTGATATATTTTATAATTAGTATTCATCTCCCTCACTCAGAAATAAAAATTATGTTTTCAAGTGAGACTAACTGCCTTCAGGAACCCCTGTAATGAACCTGCTGCCTAAAGAATCTGCAACAAAAATTCTATTGAAAGTAAGATTAAAGGAAGCCTTCATTCATGAGATGTGTGGTGAGGTTAACTACTTCCCTGGGCTTTCAAAAGGTCAGTCACACAGTAGGTAAACGATGAAAGTTGAGATAATTGGTTATCATTGGTACCAAAGTGTCAAAGAGTAATGGAGCAGGATAGCTCTCCGAGTGGGAAGAATGTCCTGGAGCTTTTTCAAAGGCTGCTTGGAAGGTTTTCTGAAGACCAGAAGTCTTTTTCTTTAATAACTGTGGCACACTAAAGCATCTTGCTAATATATGCCAATAAACAGAATAAAACTGTTGATTTGGATCATGCAAAATTCCCAAATTACTAGTAGCAAAAAAGAAACAAAACTCTATTTCTAATTTTTACATTATAGTAAAATTTTATAACGAGAAAACTTTATACTCTGTACCAGATATTTCAATTGCTTATTCATTTCATCCTTCCTCTGTGCCAGTTCTCTCATTCCAGCAGAAACGACATATTATTGAATGTTTGCCTATGATCTGTGACAATTTCCTTTATTCCCAGCCCCACCATAGTTTAGAGATAGATCATTGTTTTACAAGCCTAAGAACAAATTGCAATGACCTGGGTGTGCTTGAGAGCTTTTAAAAATTAATAATGAATGCTTGAATTTTTGCATGATGTTGTTGTTTTAAACTTGGTTACAACAATCTATAGCTGATTTTTGATCAAAGCTACCTACCACGTGATTCTGAAAAGCAGGTAGGATTGAGTTACTGAGGAAATGTTATGTCTTTGCCAGTGATTGGTTTAGGTAGAGAGAGGCACTTTACCAATTTTTAGCCAATGAGATGTTAGAAAAAACATTCACTTGTTGGACTTTGGGGAAAAGTTTTCTTATTTTTGTAAAAATTAATAATAATAATAATAATAATAAAATGATAAGATAAAATTAATTAATTAATTGCAAGAATAAATCATTGTTCATTTGCAACCCCTAGAAATTGTCAGCAAAGCAACAATATTAGGATCAGGAGAAAAGCAAGGGTAAGAGAAGACATCAAAAAGCCAATTATGGCAAAGTGACGTGATGGGAAAAGTTTTAGGTTCTTGAGGGCGTTGGTAAGTCATGAAGTCAAACGAGTCTAGAATCACCATGTATTTAGATTTCTTAGGGGAGGTCAATCACTTTTCGCCTGCTTCAGATGTTTTACTGGCAATTACATTCTTGCCGATCTAAGTTGTAAAGAAACCAATTTGTTATACCTTTAAAAGAATAAAGCCTATAAAGTCTTCAGGAACTCAATAATTATTTATTGAGCTCCTACCATAAGCCAAGAACTGTTTTGTGATGGTGGAGCTAAGTGAGTAGTGATGAGAAGAGGAGACGTAAAGCTATATAGGTAGGGGCAGCCAGATCACAGGGAACCCAGGAAATCACATCCGGGTCTGGCCTTCCCTTTGTGTCAGGTGTCAAGGTGATAGAAGTTGCTCTTCAGAGGAGTAATATGATCCCACTTGTGTTTCAGAGTATCAGTCTGGACAAACTTCTAAATGCATAGTGTAAGTGATCATAGAAAGTAAAAGAGAAGTGGACTACTTAGGCGTTATTGTGATGCTTGTGGATAGTGATGCCTTGGCAATGTGATTGCAATAAGGGTGCTAAAAAGTGATCAGACTCTGAATGTATATTTAAGGTTAGCAAACAACTTTGACAGTCTGCAAAGGATACAAATAGTTTTTATATAACAAGCCTTCTAGCTAGGGACACTAATTGTTAATCCATGAATTTTCTCTTTTTTTTTTTCCCTCTCAATTCCATTAAAATTTAAAGCATAGAATTCTCATGACAGGTGCTTTCCTACCTCTCTCCACCCTGCTTCAACTAACGTCATCAAGTTTTTATTAGAGAGAAGGAGAGAAAGAGAGAATGGATTACTAAAAGGTAAAGTCCTTTTTAATAGATTGGGCCTACAATGTTCAAAACTTTCAGGTGAGAATTGCATAGAATTCAGAATTCAGTTTCCCAACACATTCATTTCGCAAGTACTCTACCACTGAACTACAACACAGCCTTGATCTCTCATTTCTTTAACCCATCTAAGACATTCCTTTTAGTCTCATCTGGTCTTCCAGTGCAAGAAAGGCCTCATATCTAACTGCATAAAGTTCACAGTAGTAATGTGCCATTAGTGTCATTAGTGATATTTTCCAAGAGTGTTTTACAATGAAAAAATATTCATGTTATTGATCAATATTGTCCTGATTTTTTATTTTAGTTTGGGAAGTATATTCCCATGTCTTTTATAAAATAGCAAGATTTCACCCATGTGAGTCCTTGGCTAACATAAACATTTTATTGTAAATTGACAGTTTCCAATCATATAAATTTGTGAGGTATAAACTGATGTTTTGATTTATGAATATAACATGGATTAGTTAAATCAAGCTTATATATTCATCAACTTAATACATATTAGTTTTGTGGTGAGAACATTTGTAATTAATTTATTAGAAATTTTGAAATATGTAATACACTATTATTAATGATATTTACTATGTTTTGCAGTAGACCTAAAAACTTTTTCTCCTGCTGTGTGTGGTGGCACAAGCCTAAAATTACACCGGCTAGGGAGACTTAGGCAGGAGGATAAGGCGTTCAAAGTCAGCCTCAGCAATTTAGCGAGGCCCTAAGAAACTCAGTGAGACCCTGTCTCTAAATAAAAAAATAAAAAAGGGCTGGGGATGTGGCTTAGTGGTTAAGTGCCCCTGGGTTCAATCCTTGTTACCCTTCCCTAAAAACTTTCATTCTAACAGATTTATACCACTTGCCCATCATCTCCATTTCCCTTGCTACAAGCCTCTGTAATCACCATTCTACTCTCTGTTTTTGTGAGTTCTAGTGTTTTAGATTTATCACATAAGTAGGAACATACAGTATTTATATTTCTGTACCTGGCCTATGTCACTTAGCACTGTATCCTCCAATTCCACCCATGGCATTGCAAATGAATTTCCTTCTTTTGTAAGTCTGAATAGGATTCCATAGTATATATATTCTAGAGCATATATACCAAATTTTCTTTATCTATTCATCTGTTGCTGGAAAGTCAGGTTATTTTCATGATTTGTTGCTTTTCATTATGCTGTAATAAACATGGGTATGCAAATATCTCTTTGTTCAACAAACTGATTTCAAATCTTTTGATTAAACGCTCAGACATGGAATTGCTATATCATAAGGCAGTTCTACATTTTAGTATTTTGAGTAAACTCTATAGAGTTTGTTATAATGTCTTCATTAATTTACATCCCATCAAAAATAAGGATTCCCTCCTATCCACATAAAATGAATTTTTTACTTTGAACTTTATAAGTGTTTCTTTAAAGTGCAAAAACTACCTTATTAAAATTATATGAAATGATTATGTAAATGCAGATTCTCCAGGGCCTTGATATCAGACATCTTAATCAATAGGTTTTAAACTTTAACTGGAATTTTAAGTAATACTTAATTACATAAAGAACCATGTCTTCGAACAGTTAAAAACATTTTTGTTTCAGTGTATTATCTGAGGTTGGATGCACTGTTTTCTCAAGGGAAATATTTACCTCTTAGGACATAGATCATAATACACAAATTGATTTTAACTCTGCATTAGTGGTTTAACTTGGAAAGAAAAAGTTTATATCATCTTGAGTAAATAAGAAATAATTTATTAAGAAAAATGAAATTAAAACAGGACAAAAACTGATAACATATATGAGATTCTCCAGAGACAAGTATAAAAATGTAATTATTAGCAAAGTATCACTTTTGCTTCTTTTGTACACTAGAAAAGATGTTTATCTTCTCTTTTTTCCCTGTAAGAAACTTCATTGGAGTGAAAGACTTTCATTGCTTTATAGACACTCTTTATTCTAGGATAAGATCTTACTGTTTTTACATGGGTTGGCAAAAACAAGTAATGAACAAATTAGGTTATTTGGAAGATAAATCAATAAATCTTTGATAGTTTATAGGACACTAGTAACTTCAAGAATGGAATATTAAAATAATTATTATAGATTAATATTACAGTGATTTGGATTTTATTCATTCAATAAAAATTTGAGTGAAATTTAATCTAAGCCAAGTTTTACTTAGAAATGTAGAAGAATGATAAATGAAGAATGAATTATTATCCATTTCTGCAGTTATATAAAATTAACATACTGACACATTTGGACTTTGACCTAGGCAGTTATGTAGCTCAAATTTTCACAAACAAAGTCCAATGATTGAAATTGGCCCAATTTCTGTTCATGGAAATAAAGTTTTATTAACACCAGTAGTAACCATTTATTTATTTAATATAGGTGGCTCCACTCATGCTACTGTGGAGTTGAGTTTTCAGTTCAAACCATAATGTTTGGTGTCAGATCCATGAACACACAACTTCGAGGTCAGAATTTCATTCATTACTTCAGGACATTGCACTCTTGAGCTATCTCTCTAAAATCATGCAGTTCTCTTTCTCTTCCTTTGAATGATCTCATATCAAGAAAACTGAGGCTTCAGTATGCTGCTATTCTACTGATACTTCCTGTGATCACATTTGCTTTTTTTGTTGTTGTTGTTGAGATAAGTAATGGGAAGACACAAAGAAGATACAAGCAATGGAAATTTGTCCATATTCTTGGTAAATATTTTTTCTGGTCAGAAAAAAAAAATGATGCCCCTTCCTCAGAATGTTAGACTTTTTCCCCACTGTAACTGTTGTCATTATCACTACGGTACCTTTGTCACTGTGATTGCCTAAAAATTGAGAAAAGCAAAAACAAAACACACAAACAAAAAAAAAGTGGTTTCTCCCATTTTCTCTGACCCTTTACTAATTCTGCAACCACAAAGTGAGGATTTTACTTGAAGCTATTTCTTTTCCCACCCAGCATGAGTATCTTGGTTTCTGGCTCATTGAGTTTAGGCCTGGAGATATCAACGGGTGTAGATGAGAAACTGAAGAGATTTCTAAAAGATTTGATGGTGCATCAAATTCTTGTGTACCACCCTAAGCCTCCAACAAACACTGGCTTCTCAGAATCCTCGTGAAGCTTCTTCTGAGTTCTGTCAAGTCCATAGTTACATTCAGTGAAAGAGACAGGATGAAGATTGCTTAGTTAACTTGCCAAAGAACGAGAACCATTTGATAAGTTTATTTTCAAATCTGAATAATATACTTGCAGAGGGCCAAACACAAACCTGGTATCATGACTGGTGCATTTCAATTTTCTTCTATCATAGTAATCTCCCTGGCTTTTATTTCTCATCCCCCTCATTCTAACACAAGCAAATTGGAGAAAGAAAACCACATCTCTGCTTCTGAAATAATTCTCCAGTTTCAAATAGAACACTATTTGATCCACTTGAAGAGTTTGTAAAATATATTGTCTTAACTTCTCTTTGAAAATATTATCCTGTTTCATGCTCTCTCATAGTCTACTCTTAGCATGTGTTTATCCTCACAGAACAAATATATAATGACTTAATGTGCAATTTGTTAAGTTGATTTTCTCCTCTTCATAAATGGTTGGTGATATTTAGAGAGACTTTCTGGCGGAGTTGGCTCCAAAGGGCATAATCTTTAGCTCTTTCCTAATCTCTTCAACCTTGTAAGGACATAGAGCCTTTTAAAATAGTCTTTTCTTATGTGATTAACAAACAGGAACAGAAAACACAAAAATGCCCAAATAACTTTGAAAAACTTCTAGTTTAAGACAATAACAACAAAATGACCCAATCACCAACATGTGAAATGTCAAAAAGAATTCAAGACATAAGCATCTTTTGAGGAATTATCTATCTTGATAGAAACTAGACTTTCAATCAACATACAATATTAATTCTATTACTATACTTGAAGAGTGTTGTTAATTTTCTCCACTTGTTAGGAAGGACATTTATAATAGTAAAATGTTTTGTCCTAGAAAACACAGAAGATAAATTCTCAATCTTTTTATAAAATCTCAACATGTTTTAGTATATTTCCCCTAAAAAAACTTTTTATCATGTTATTCTAATTGTTTTTAAATTTAAAATATCTTAAAATGATTTCTGATATTGGCTTAGGAAGCTAGTGAAAACAGAACATGATTTAGTTATGACTAATGATTTGATGCTGTAAACAATTCTGGAAAGAAATCTTCCAGGCAGAATATAGAACAATAAACAATCAGTGATTTAATAAATTTATCAAGTCTACTTAGTTAAGTCAGTTTTAGAATTGCTAAAACACCTATGGTTCTTAGATTCTTAATGATTTTATAGTAAACATAATTGTGTTATTTAATTGTATTGCTACTGTCTTTATCCATTTGATCTCAGTATTTCACACTATAAACTCCATATTAAACCAAATCAGAAACATGCTGATAGACAATATAATTGAAAAACAGATTTAAAAAATTAGTAAATGAAAGTTTATATAAATAAAATCAGTGGAAAATGCATGAAATATCTTTAAATAAAACCTAAATCTATAAAAACTTATCGAAGGAAATGTAAGAGGACATTTGGGTAACCTAAATTATGCAAATGTTTCTTTAGACAAAAACCCAAAAGCATGTAAAAACAATTAATAAATTAGACATCATTTAAGTTAAAAAAATTGCTCTTCAAAAGACATTGTTAAGAGAATGAAAAGGTCAGCCATACAGTGGAGGAAAATATTTGCAAATCATATATCTGACAAAACATTTGTCTCAAGAATGTTTAAGTCACTGTCAAAACTTAATCATAAAAAGATCCAAAAAATATGCAAAAGCTGTGAACATACTTTATCAAAGAAAAATAGGTAAAGAGGCACATAAAGATAAATTGGCAAAGAGCTGCATGAAAAGATGTTATCATTAGTCAGTAGGAATATGGAAATTACATAGTAATTTGATTTATTATGCAGTTATATGAATGGTGAATTAAATACTAAATAGTCAAAGATTTGGAAAGACTATATCCTTCATACGTTATTGGAAGAAATGTAAAATGAACAATCACTTCAGATAAATACTTTTATATTTTCTTAAAAATTCAAAAATAACTTACCATATGACGCAATTATTACACCAAGGGGTATACCCTGCCTGTCATACTGCATGTGTTCATGCAAAGATTTGTTCACTAATGTTCAAACCAGCATTATTTGAACATATACTGGAAGTAATGGAGCATCCATTAATATGTTAATGGATAAACTGTATAATTAGTAGTATATTGAAATACTAGTAAGTAATAAAATTATTAATGAACATAGATGTTTATGGGTAAATCTCAACACATGGATGTATCTCAAGATATACTGTATGAAAGAAACTACAAGTAAGGGGGCATAATTTATTATTATACTTGTTCAAAATTATAGAAGTGAAAACTAATATATTGTGACAAAGGCAATCAATACTGAGATGGGAATATGGTAGTAGAAAATCAGTGGGAGTGATTTCCAAGGAAACTTTTGGGGATAAATTGCATCTCATTATTATGATGATTGTAATGGTTTCATGATTCTGTATGTGTGTGCATGTAAGAAAACTTACCAAATTGTACTCCTTTAAATATGTGCACCTTATTATATGTCAATTATGCCTCAATACAGCTGGGTTTTGTTGTCTATATTGATGAAGGCTAGGGTTTTACTTTTGAGCATGAATATGAAAATGGCCAAAGAAGTTATTTTTTATAATGTACCAAGTGCCTATAATGAGGCAGAAAATATAAACATCAATGATTCCTGGATGGCTGTTAATTTATTATTTTGTTCCTAAGGAAAAAAAGACTTTTATGTACAATGGATGAACTATAGTGCAGTAAGACAGGAGAAAGGTGACATGGCAGGATATTCCTCATTCATATAGAATGAAAGTACATATGAAACTGTACTAAAGTAAACCAAATGGTGTAACACTTAGTACTAAGTACAATTATTTCCAAAATGAAATATACCCACTTAACTGTAGAAATATCAAGATATTTTGTGATGTTTGAATTAATATTAACATATTATAGTCTTGTTATTGTTTTGTGGTTATTTTCTTTGTGATTTTTAACCCTCTTTGACCCAATGAATGGGTTTATTGTCAGTGTTAATCATAAATGTATCCCCCAATCCCCAATCCCCGCAACCTCCAAATGAGGTTGGTGAAAACTTGATCCCCTGGTGTGGTATTAAGTACAGCCTTCAGGGAAATAATGGAGTCATAAAGACTCCACCTTTATGTAAGGATTAGTGGTTTATAAAATCTTGCAGGCAATTAACTTAGCCCTTATTTGATCTTTTACTTTTTCACCAGATAGGGTCACAGCACCTGTTACCACTGTAAAATGCAGCAACAAGGAGTCAACTTTGAGGTGGAGACTAGGCCCCAGCAAATACCAGATTTGCTGCTGCTTTGATCTTGAACTTCTCAGCCTGTAGCACAGTGAGAAATTCATTTCTGTTGTTTATAAAATACCCAGTCTTTGGTTTTTGGTTATAGAAGCACAAATAAACAAAGAAAAAGAACAGTTACATAAAAATTTCAAATTGATGAAATGACAAAAGAAACTTCAAAAATAAAATAATCAATTTTTATAAACTCACAAAAACATGTTTTATAGTTGTTAAATAATAGAATTATATGTCTGAAATGAGACAATTAAGAAAGTCAAGTTCAAGCTATGTGACATTTCCATTTAGTTTTTCCAAGAGACTTATTATTGCCCTCTGTTACACATCTTATTGCTATACTATAAGCTCAATCAGGGCTGGGATTCTTTCATTTATTTATTTTTATCCTTCTATAGTTTGGTGGACCCCCAGCATTTAGATTTGTGCCTGATGTGTGATAGATGATGATGGAATAACCAATATCAATTTTGAACTCCAATATTGCATATTAATTTTCTAAAGGTAAATATTAAATATTGGGTGAAAATTATTTCTACCTATGAGGACAGATGTCAATATTGCATATATTGAGTATATATTTTCTATACCAAATATGGTAGAAAAATATTTGCATATATCTGTATGTGTAGACCTAAGAAATTATAAAAATGAATGTAAGAGGGTGTCATATTCCTGACTGAGAGGGGGTTGGACAGAACCAGCATGGCCAACACAGCAGAGTACAGTGAGTTTAACAAGCTCTCTTTGTGCTGCTGGTTCCACAATCTTTATGATTTTGAATTCTTCAACTTCCAAATGCAGGGGGTTATAAAATGGTGAAGATGCACAGCAAGTAATAAAATATTTATTTTCAATAAAATATTGAAAAAAATTCTTCAAAAGTGAATTCTTGGCCAAATTTTTTTAAAAAAAGTTTTTTTTTTTAATAATAAAAGAAAACCATCAGGAAGAATAAGAGAGGGTAAGAGGAAGGATAGATATGATCAAACTACGTTATATGCATGTATGTGAAAATGTCACACACTCCACCATTGCCAAGGAAGTCATTGAGATATTTTATTTAATATTTATTTTTTAGTTTTAGGAGGACACAATATCTTTATTTTACATTTATGTGGTTCTGAGGATTGAACCCAGTGCCTCATGCAGGCTAGGCAAGAACTCTACCACAGAGCTACAACCCTAGCCCCGCCCATTGAGATTTTTCAAAATAAGAAAAAACTGAGAAGTGTATGCTTCAAAGTACAATTTTTTAACCAGATATGGATTATACCTCAATAAATCTGATTTTAAAAAATTTTAAAAATGTAAAATGTTTTATGCAAATGCCTATAAATTTCTACTAATAATTTCTTTTCTTAATCTAGCCATTCAAAAAATTTAAATTTTTTTTAGTTGTAGCTGGAGGTAATACCTTTATTTTGTTTATTTATCCATTTTTATGTGGTGCTGAGGATCGAACCCAGTGCCCTACACATGTGAGGCAAGTGCTCTACTACTGAGCCACAGCCCTAGCATCTAGCCATTCAAATTTTATATTTTGTTATATATTTATTTTAATGTGAGATGAAACATGTAGGAAATAGCGTACTATTATCAATCTAAAACTTTTAACACCCATTTTAGATTCACCTATTCTCTTTAATAAACTTGGATTCCTCAGATTCAAGTTGGAATTTATTACTATACACTCCCAGTAGTATAGTTAAAAAAAAAAAATCATTTTGAGAAGGAGCTAGCCTTGATTGTATAAACAGAGGATAATATGTTTTTTTTTGTGTGTGTGTGCTTTAGCCCAAAAGAATACATTTGTTATATCTAAAATTACATAGACTCATACTTTTAACTAAGATTATTCAAAAATTTTATTTGCTTCTTCATAATTTTGTACTTCTGTTAAAACACAAGTTTGGATGACAGTTCAAGATGGCACTACATTTCAGGCAGCCTACTAATTTTCTAAAGTTAAAGATTACATGTTGGGTGAAGATTAATTTTTGCCTATGAGGACAGATCTCAAAGCCTTCATTTGATTTACAAATGGATTTTTGACACAGGAAAATAAATACAAACTACAAATTTACAATCTTTCTTTTTCAAAACCAATGATTTCTCTTTAACAAAAACTACGTAAGACTGAAAGTTTACAATACTATAAAGGACATAAATGGGTACCTAAGGATTGATATTTTCTGTGTTACTTTTTTAAAATCAAATTTAGATGTCTTTGACACTGTTTCAAGTAAATCTAAACATGTTGCTGGTTACAGTTAGCTTTGCATTGCTGTGATCAAAAGACCTGACAGGAACAGCATGAAGAAGGAAAAGCTGATTTTGGCTCAGAGGTTCAGTCTGTTGTCCAAATACTCCATGACTATGGGCCCTAGATGAGACAGAACATCAAGGCAGAAGGGCATGGCAGGGGAAAGCAGCTCAGGATATGGTAACAGGATGCAGAGAGAAGAGCTCCCTTCACCAGGGAAAAAATGTAAACTCTAAAGCCATACCCCCAGGGATCTACTTCCTCCAGTCTCAGCTTACCTGCCTACAGTTACCACCTAGTTAATCCATATCAGTCAATTAATCCACCAATTAGGCTACACTTCTTATAATCAAATCCTCTCACCTGTTTGCATTGTCTCTGACATGAGCTTTTGGAGAAAACCTCACGTACAAACCACAACATTCCATCTGGGTTAAATTCTTCTAATCCAATCAGATGCTATTGTAATGTTCAATCTCTGTGTTTCACCCATTTTAATACTTTTCTGAAATTCCAACATTTGCGTAATCCTTTGTGAAAACTTATCTTGACAAAGAGATCTGGAGGGAGTTAAGGAGGCTTGCAAAGATAATTCTGGGAATGATGAGTTTTATAAAACATCATTGACAAAGAGCAAGGAGAGAGTTAACAACAATAACAAGAAAGAATGAAAAGAGTCTATCATCCCTTGCAAGGGAGAAGGAATGTTATAAATCTGGGTTCCTCCCTGTACTGGGGCTCTTGCTGTTATGCCTCCTACTGATATTTGCAGAATATCTGCCCTCAAAATAGGAAGTTCTTGATGGATGATGTTGATAGCACTGAACACACAAGTGGATTTTTAACCTACGGTGAGTGTTCAAATAAAAAACAGATGGCAACTTCTTAGAAACTAAGTACATTCCTCAGGAGATAAAGTGGAGTATTAAAACATTTTAACATTGCACTGGAGCAGATAATTAGGATAATTACAACTCTTCAAAGACACAAGGAATAAGGTCTAAGCTAACTTCCTTCTTCAAAATTTAAAGATTATGAAATTCTAAGGGAACTTGAGTAAAATCAAAAATGGAATAAATGGAATAATATTTACAATGGTAGTATTTGAGATTAAATAGATTGTTATGCTCAAACATCAATTATATAATGAAGAAAGCAAAATCAAGATGCCTCTACTTAACATGAAAAGTAATAAAGCTGAAAAAAGAAAAAGGAAGACTGTCAAGATAGTTTAAAGATCCAAAGGGAAGAGTCTATACCCAAGTACGTACACAAACATCAAACAATTGGAAATGCCAAGTGGTTGAATTTGATTTAATTTTGGCAAATTTATTAAATATCATTGACTTGGCTGTGCTAATAATCTCAGCAATGTTGTCATTTTCTGAGTGACTTTTATTTTGACTCATTAATTATATCCTTAAATAAACAATTTTATTTGGGGATATCATATTACAGAATAGTAATAATGGGTTAAATTAATACAATATGGATAAACTGTATGGAAAGTTTTGAAACAAGATACACATGTATACACACAAATGCACATACACAGAGTTATGTACTACCTAGCAATATTTCAGTCAAAAACAGACCACATATACAATACTGGTCCCATAAGTTTACAATGGAATGAAAAAGAGATTCTCAGTAACTCATCAGGTAGCAATTGTAGTATTTGGAGGGCGATGAGAGCAACAAAACATTGAGAAACGTCCTTCATCAGAATTGAAGAAATTTTAATAATATAAAGATACAGAACAGATATAGATATATATCCCTCACAGCATTATGATGATCACAGCCAAAGCAAAAAGTCTATTTGTGACTGTTATGATTTGGAAATGTTTTGTCTCTCAAAGGTTCTTGTGTTGGGGGGTTGGTATTGATTGTGGTGAGGGGACCCAAGGAGGAGAAAGGTCTAGTGGGAGGTCCTCAGATCAATCGGAGGCATATACTCAGAAGGGATTGTGTGACCCCAGTATCTGTCTGGCTTCCTGATTCGACTTGTGAACTCTTCCTCCCACAGAGATGTCTGCTCCTGTGACGCCATTCACCAGGAGGTCCTCACCAGAGCCCAGGCATTGCTGGTAAGTGCCTTTTGTTCTGTGGGACTGTGAGGAAAATAAATCTCTTTTCTTTATAAAGTTACCCAGTTTTTGGTATTTTCTATATTAATAAAAAAAAAAAGACAACTACAGCAATGTTGAAAGAAAAGTCTGGCCCCCATATGATGTTGCATTTGCTTCTAACTTTGGGTGGTTTCAAGGACTTCAGCATCTTTGTTCTGTTACATCATGTGAAAATGAGAGGTGGATATTTGAATGTTAATGTGAAGGAAGCTGAGAATTACTGGAAACTTTAGATAAGCTGATTATGCAGGAAAATTACTTGACAGAGTATATCTTCAATATGCATCATTGAAAATTCCCCTAATCTGAAAATGATATCTGAAAAGACTTTCACCAACCAAGAGGCCAACTCAAGGCCGGGTTTCAAGACTTTTAAGGGCAATCTTGATTGGAAGCAATGTTTCAAGCTAAAAAATGACACTCTGAGATGTGGCAGTGAGGACCTCAGGGTGAACAAACGTATCAATGAGTACCTATTGCCGGGGTACCACAGAAGCAATACCAAGTCATGGGTGACCCAGCTTCTTCCTGAATTCTTTTCCAGGAAAATGGAGTACTATCTAAGGAATAACACACTTTCCAAGATCTTTGGTTTTCAACATATGAGAGCCTTTCTTCTCTACACAGAGACAATTTAACATTTTCCTTTCCAATAAAGACAGCTATTCAGGACTTTCATTACATTGCTGAATACAAGTGGTGAGGGTGGGGATTCCTGTCCTGTCCCTGATCTTAGAGGAAAAGTCTTTAGCTTTTCCCCACTGACTAGTTTAGCTGTGAGCTTGTCATGTGTATCCTTTATTGTGTTGAGGGTACATTCCTTCTATAGGTAATATCCTGAGTTTTTATATGTAAGGATATTGAATTTTGTCAGATGCTATCTGTATATACCTTGGAATGATCATATTATTTTTGTCCTTCATTCTGGTATTGAATACCACATTTCTATATTGGCATATATTAAACCATTCTTGCATCCCAGGGATAAATTAAAATTGTCCATGGAGAATGATATTTTCAATGTAGAGTTGAATTCAGTTTGCTAGTGTTTTGGTGATGGTTTTTCTTCTATCCTCAGGAATGTGGCTCTAGTTTTTCCTCTCTCCTTCCCTCTCTCCCTCCTTCTCTTCCTCCTCCCTCCCTCTCTTCCACTGCTCCCTTCTGTCCTTCCTTTCTTCTTTCCCTCCTCCTTCTCTTCCTTCTTCCGTCTTCCTCCCTCCCTCCCTCTTTCTTCCTTTCTCTCTCTCTCTCTCTCTCTCTCTCTCTCTCTCTCTCTCTCTCTCTCTCTCTCTCTCTTTCTCTTTTGTGTATTCTCTGGCTTTGGGATCAGGGTAATTTGGAGTTTAAAAAAATGAGTTTGTAAGTACTCCATCCTGTTAGCTTTTGTAGAAGAGTTCAACATTTACTGATATTCATTGTTAAAGATTTGGAAGAATTCAGCTTTAAAGCATCTAGTTTTTCTTTGAGAGAAGATTTTTTTAAGTTGATTTAATGTACTTATTTATTAGCTCTTTGCTTGAAGTTTCAATTTCTTTATGACTCAGTTTTGGTAAGTTGTATATGTCCAAAAATTAATACATTTATTCTTCTAGGTTGTCTGATTTGTTGCCATATGCTTCATAACAATCTCTTAAAAACCTTTATATTTATAATATATTATCTGTGGTAATGTCTATTTTTCAGGTTTTTAAAATTTTATTTGAGTGTTCTCTTTTCTCTAAATTAGTCTAACATTTTATATATAAAATTATTTATTTTTAAACCTAACTCTTAATTTCTTTGTACTTTTTACTTTTTTTGTAGCTTCTATTTCATGTTTCATGTATATTCCTCTGATTTTACTGTTTTATTCTCCTACTTATATTTGGGTATTTGCTCTTGTTTCAGTAGTGGCTTGAAGTGTATTGTTAGGTCGTGTATTTGAAATTCTTTCAGATGGAGGTATTTATTACTATACACTTCCATCTTAAATTTAGTTGCTGCATTTCATGTTTTGGTATATTATGTCTCTGTTTTGTTTGTGTTTCAATTAAGTTTTTAAAATTCTTTTTAAATTTCTTCATTGATTCATTGGTTGTTTGGGTGCTTGTTTGATTCCTGTGTATTTGTAAACTTCCCCAAATTTTGAGTATTGATTTTTAATTTTGTAGCATTGCAATTGGAAAAGATGCATAACATTACTTAGTTTTAATTTTGTTAAGACCGTTTTGGTTACTGAGCATATATTTTAACCTAGAGAATGTTCCAAATGTACTTGAGAAGAAGGTATACTATGCTTCTGTTGGAAGTCTTGTTCTGTAAATATCTCTTTGGTCCATTTGACTTGGAGTGAAGTTTAAGTTCTATTTTCTTTTTGCATATTATGTCCATTGTGATAGTGGAAGTCTACCACTAGTATTGTACTGTGACTTATCTCTCTATTCAGACCTATTGGTATTTGCTTTATATATTTGCTTGAATGTTGTGTGCATATATATATATTTACAGTTGTTATGTCCATTTGCTGAATTGATCGTTTTTCATTACAGAATGACCTTTTTTTTCCCCCCATAGTTTCTGAGTTGAGGTCTTTTTTATTTGATGTAAGCATATCTAGACCTGCTCTCATTTGGTTTCTATTTGCATGAACTAATTTTCCTTTGCTTTCAGTCTATATGTACCTTCAGGGTTCATGGTAAGTCTCTCATAGGCAGCATATAGTTAGGTCTAGATTCTTTGTATTCATTAAATCAAATCACTATGTATTTTTCTTAGAGAATTTAATCATTTACAATCAAGGTAAGTTTTGAGGGTGGCAGTGCTGGGGTTTGAACTCAGGGACACTCTACCACTAAGCCCAGTCCCCAGCCCTATTTTCTATTTTATTTAGAGACAGGGTCTCACTGAGTTGCTTAGCATCTTGCTTTTGCTGAGGCTGGCTTTGTACCTGCGATCCTCCTGCCTCAGCTACTGGGATTACAGGTGTGTGTGACCTTTTCCAGCCTCAAAGTAATTATTGTATCATTAATTGTCTTGGAGCTCCATTGTTGTATTCTTCCTTTTTTGATGTCTCTTCTTGTGTTTAAGCAATTTTATCTAATCTGACTCTTTGTTTCTTTGCTTTTTATTTTTTGTGTATCTACTGCTAGCTCTTACTTTGTAATTATATTGACGTTTAAAAAATCATTCTATGGTTATAACATGTTGTTTTTAAGCTGGTAAAAATTTAGTTTTGATCACATGCATCTAAATCATAATTTGATAATTTTACTTCACCCCAACATTTTGAATTTTGTTATTATAGGTATGTCTTTATATTGATCATTCCCTAACAGGTCAGTAACCTTTATCATTTTAATTGTTTAATCTTCTTATCTTCATTCTAAAGATAGTAGTGATTTATGCACTACTATTTCAGAGTTACAGCTTTCTGGATTTGACTGTGTATTTATGTTTCCAAAATTGACTTATACTCACATATCTTTGTTTTCCTAATTAGAACACTTTTCTTTCAGCTTGAAGAAGTCCCTTGAACATTTCTTGTAACACAGGTGGTAGTGATAAACTTCCTCAGCTTTGGTTTAGAAAGTCTTTATCTCTACCTAATTTCTACCTAATTGCTTTACCATGTAGCATTCTGGGTTGGCAGGTTTTTTCCTTCACCTATTTAAATATATCATTCCACTCTCCCTTAGTCTATGAGGTTTCTACTGAAAAAACTACTGCTCACCTTATTAGAACTTCCATATATATTATTTTATTCTTTCACCTTGCTACTTAAAGATCTTCATTTTCTCTTTGGTGTATGTGTGTGTGTGTGTGTGTGTGTGTGTGTGTGTGTGTGTGACATTTTGATTGTATGTCTTGGAATAGTCTTGTTTAGATTGAATCTGTTCAGAGACTTTTGACCTTCCTGAAACTTTCTCCAGGTTTTAGATTTTTTTTCTGCTAGAATTTTCTTAAATAATCTTTTTACTCCTATACTTTTCTTCTCCTTTAATTTCATTTTTTAATATTTATTTTTCAGTTTTAGTTGGACACAATATCCCTATCCCACTTACTTATTTTTATGTGGTGCTGAGGATAGAACCCAGGGCAAGTGCATGCCAGGCAAGTGCTCTACCACTGAGCAAGAACTCCAGCCCCCTCCTTGAATTTCTAGAAACTCAAGTATTTATTTTGGTAATATTACATAAATCCCATAAGTTTTCTCCCTTTTCTTCTATTCTTTTCTCCTCTGACAATATATTTTAGAACAACTTGTTTGTGAGCCCACAAATTCTCTCTCCTGCCTGATTAATTCTGTCATTTTTTTCAATTACATTTTTCATTTTATCAATTGCATTTTAAGCCCTCAGATTTCTGTTTGAATTAAAAAAATAGTTTCAACCTCTTCACTACATTTCTACTTGTGTTTATTTATTATTTTCCTGACTTCAGTGAATTGTTTACTTGTACTTTCCAGAAGTTCATGAGGTTATTTAAAACAGGAATTTCATGCAAGTCTGATTTTTTTTAAGGTTGATGCTCTGTTTTTCCCCTTTGGTGATGTCATATTTCCTATATTGTTCTCAATCATATAGCCTTGCATTGCTTCTACATTTGAAGGAGTAAGTATGTATTACAACCTGAGAAGAACTTGCTTTGTTTGATAAAGCCCCCTCACCAATCATCTCTTCCAGAAATTCTGGGAAGGCTATCTGGTCTGTATGTGGCTTGCTGATGGGGTCTTTGAGTGGCTGGCTTGTTGCCTGGGGCAGTAAGTAGGTGATCTAGGGCCTGGTTTCACTGTGGAAACCTGTTGACTAGTTTGATACCTAGATCAATAGGAGCTGAATTGATGCTGGGGCTTTGATACTGAATATTTAGGAGACCACCAGACACTGGGATGGGCCTGAACCCTATATCCTCTAGGAAAGCTTAATTCTGTAAGTGTAAGCTTTGAGTCTTGGGTCCAAAGGGTCTGATCTGGAGTCTGGATATTCCTACAGTCTTAGTTTGCAGGGACTGGCCTAGTACTTGGAGTTCTCAGGTAAACTTGAACATTGTGCTTGTTGGAATAGGTCTAGACCTTGGCACTGGATTCTAAGGCCACTGAGATAAACCTGGAGATTGGGCTTAGTGATGTATGTGCAGGCATAGAATCTGTGTCTGAAGGGTCTAGTTTAAGCCTGGTGTCCCAGGTTCTGGCCTGGTACCTGGGCCATGTGGTTAGGCTAAAGTCTGGTTCATAATGGCCTGTACAAAGGTTAGGTATGTGGGTCCTGTTTCAGAAGCTAGATCTGTAAGAATTGATCTGAATTCTGGGATCTCAGAGGCAGGCGTATAGGGTAGAGTCATAGGGACTCTCTTGATAATAAGGCCTAAAATCAATATTCTAGGTGCCAACATTGTAACTGAGGCTAAATGTGCTGGCTTCATGCTAGCATAGACTTTTCCGCCTGGGATTATTTGAACCAAAATATGTCTTGTCTGTCTAGAGCCTGGGTGGGATTAGAACCTATAGCCACAGGGGTTTGCTATGAGTTATAAACATCTGGAGCCTATATTCACAGAGTCTGGCCTGATGATTATTGCTCTGGCGTCTGGCTTGGTGTTAGAATAGGCTTAAAATTTCCAGCTGAGGTGGACAGCCTGTTTCTGGGGATAGTCTGAACCTTATGGCTAATGGGGATGTTTTGGACATAGTACTTTATCTTTCGAATAAAAAAGAACTCTTTTATTTTTTCTAGATTCAATCTCAAAAAGCTATAACTTAATTCTGAGCAAAAGTTCCACTATATTCCATCTTTTGTCCTAAAGTATTTTCTTAACATGTAGAGAATTTGTAACTGATGTGATTCAGCAATCTGTATATGGGGTAAAAATGGGAGTTCATAACCCTCTTGAATCAAACTGTGAAATATGATATATCAAGAAATATGTAATGTTTTGAACGACCAACAATAAAAAAGAAAAAAAAAGAATTTGTTTCTTTTCTAGAAAATTGTCTTAGGAAGTGTCCTAGATCTATACATTATTCACACGACAAAGTTATTAAATGCTATCTTTAAATATTTTTTTCTTTATATATGGACATAATACCTTTATTTATTTTTATGTAGAGCTGAAGATTGAACCCAGTGCCTCACATATGCTTGGTGAGTGCTCTACCACAGAGCCACAACCCAGCCCCTTAAGTGCTATCTTATTCTAGTTCTTATATTAAGAGCTAAAAATAAACAGGGTAGAGAATACATTTTTGCTATTAAACAACATATGAACATTGTCCTTAAGACAGTGGGAAAATTTTAAATCATGATATTAGATAATATAGAAAAGGTAGGGCAATGAAAACTCAAAATGTGCTCTTAATACAAATGGGAATGCTAAGCAGGCAAGAATGGTCTTAATGAAGAGATATGCAATGAGAGAGAGGAAGGAATAGGGAGAATATTAAGCAAGAAAAACAATACAATAAACTTAGGATCATTTTCAAGTAATATGGTCACCTAGGGCCTTTTTGCTATGTATTTCTACATAACAATGTGCCCTAAAATCCATGACTCAGTTTTACACAAATCAATTTCTTCTCACAATATTATGTTTCTTGTAATCTCAACTGTGTACTTCCTGATTAATATCTTGCATATTGTCATTGTCCAATGATAGCTCTAGCTAGTAACATCTGATGGACCTAGAAATCCAAGATAGGTTTTTTAAAATTAAATTATTTATTTATTCTATTTATTATACATGATGGCAGAATACAGTTCATTTCATATTTCACATATAGAGCACAATTTTTCAAGTCACTGATTGTACACAAAGTATTTTCACACCATGTTTTGTCTTCATACATGTATTTAGGGTAATGATGTCTAACTCATTCCACCATCATTCCTAACCCCTTGCCCTCTTCTTTCCACTCCCTCCACTTTGGCCTATCTAAAGTTCCTCCATTCCTCTCATGCTCCCCACCCAATTGCCATTATGAGTCAGCGTCCTATATCAAAGAAAATATTCGGCCTTTGATTTTTGGGGATTTCAGTACTTCACTTAGCATTATACTTTTCAACTCTATCCATTTACCTGAAAATACCATGATTTTATTTTCTTTTAATGCTGAATAATGTTCCATTGTGTATATATATCAAAGTTTTCCTATCCATTTATTTACTGAAGGGCATCTGTGTTGGTTTCATAATTTAGCTTTTGTGAATTGTGCTCCTATAAAAATTGATGACTATACCCTGTAATATGCTATTTTTAAGTCCTTTGGGTGTAAACCAAGGAGTGGGGTAGTTGGGTCAAATGGTGGTTCCATTCCAAATTTTCCAAGGAATCTCCATACTGCTTTCCAGATTTGCTGCCCCAATTTGCAGTCCCATCATCATGCATGAGAATGTATGAGTGTGCCTTTCCCCCCACATTTATGCCAATACTTATTGTTGTTTGTATTCTTGATAGCTGCCATTCTGACTGGAATGAGGTGAAATCTCAGAATAGTTTTGATTTGCATTTCTCTAATTGCTAGAGATGTTGAACATTTTTTTTATATATTTGTTGATTGATTGTATATCCTTGTCTGAGAAGTGTCTGTTCAATTCCTTGACCCATTTATTGATTGGGTTATTTGGTTTTTTTGGTGTTAAGGTTTTTGAGTGCTTTATATATCCTAGAGATTAGTGCTCTATCTGATGTGCTTGTGGTAAAGATTTGCTTCCATTTTGTAGGCTCTCTATTCATCTCACTGATTGTTTCTTTTGCTGAGAAGAAACTTTCTAGTTTGAATCCAGCCCATTTATTGATTCTTCATTTTAATTCTTGTGCTACAGGAGTCTTATTAAGGAATTTGGGGCCGACATGATGGAGATTTGGGCCTACATTTTCTTCTATTAGGTGCAAGGTCTCTGGTTTAATTCCTAGGTCCTTGATTCACTTTGAGTTGAGTTTTGTGCATGGTGAGAGATAGAGTTTTAATTTTATTTTGTTACATATGGATTTTCAGTTTTCTCAGCCCAATTGTTGAAGAGGTACTCCAATGTACGTTTTTGTCACCTGTGTCTAATATAAGATAACTGTGGTTATGTGGGTTAATCTCTGTGTCCTCTATTCTGTACCATTGGTCTACAAGTCTATTTTGGTGCCAACACCAGTCCATTTTTGTTACTATTACTCTGTAGTATATAGTTTGATTCCTGGAATAGTAATGCCACCAGCTTTACTCTTCTTGTAAGGATTGCTTTGGTTATTCTGAGTCTCTTATTTTTCCAGATGAATTTCATGATACTTTTTCTATTTCTATGAGGAATGTCATTGAGATTTTGATTGGGATTGCATTAAATCTGTATAGTGCTTTTGGTAGTATGGTCATTTTGATAATATTTATTCTTATAAATATTTGCATTTAAATATAACTATGTCTTTACGACAATACTTAGGCTATCACACAATCATTGACCCTCTGACTAGAGCTACTGGAGCTCTATCCATTTGTCTTTTCAGAACATTTTAGCAATATTATGAAAAACATGCATAACAGTAATGTCATACTTATCACTACTAACCACAATTTAAAATACTATCAATTTATTTTCTATTGCTGTTGGGAAAAGTTACCACATAGTTAGTGACTTAGTGGTTTAAAATAAAACATTTTTCCTCCCATAGTTCTAAAGGTTAGAAGTCTGAAATCAGTTTTTCAGGACTAATTTCTTCTTTAGATTCAGAAGAGCCTGCCGGCCTCCCTTGGCATGTGGTCACCTTATTCCAATCTCTTCTTCTATTGTCATTTTGCATTCTCCTCACTCTGTCCCTCAGCCTTTCTCTTGGATTATATTAGTCCAAGTCAAATAAAAGGGGTGATAGCCTTATCTCTAAAAGCTTAATCAGACTTACATGGTCCCTTTTATCATACCAGGTAATACATTTACAAATTCAGGGATTAAATTGTGGACATTTTGTGAAGGGTCATTATTCAGTTTATTAGTTGGCTATGTTTGGGAGGCCATGATTCAACCCACCAAATACATTTAAAAAAATAATCACTACTATATCTCAAAATGTGTAACTCTAGTGTCTCAGTAAGATATGATACCAGCTACTATATCAATTTTATGAAAGAAATTACCATCTCTAAGAAGAAAAGATACTGAGTTATATTGTCATATTGTCCAGTTCTATAACCATTACCTAAATGTTTAAACAAATGTGATCATAGAGTTACTTATGTATAACTCAAGATAGATTATTGAGTACTTCTTTATTTTTTTCAAATCACTTTTTGTGGGCTTGTCAATATTTCGAATTTATTTTCAGTGTCTTCTCCATTGTCTATTTTCAAAAATTTAAGACATCTGGGCTTGATTCCACATGCTGGTTATCCTGTATACTCAGGATGCGGAGGAAGGAAGATTGCAAGTACAAGGACAGCCTAGGTTACTTAGTGAGATCCTGTCCCAAAATGAATTAAAGGGGGTTGAGGATCAGTTGCCTTGTCTAGCATGTGTGAGATCTTGGGTTAAACCTCCAAATTTCTAATAATACTGTTAAAAAAAAAGAAAAAAAAGAAAGAAAAGGAAAAAAAAGAGGAGGAGGAAGAGAAGAAGTTGTTAAGATAATGTGATCAAAGAAATTTATGTACATCCCTAGATGAATTTTTTATTTTCCTCAATTCACTTTATGCTTGCCTTTAAATCTCAGAAACTTATTTCATAATTGAAGCAAAATTCGTTAATTCTTAAAATAAAGTCAAATATGTGTGTTTGTGTTCTTAATGTGTGAATATGAATGCCTAATATATATTTATATGAATGTAGTTCATGAAAAACATATGTAAATGAGATATCCCTACTCATTTTGTTTAAAATGGAAAGAAAATGGCAGAAAGATATTAAAGAACAGAAACAGAAGGAAGACTCAACTTCTGCATTACAACTAAAGAAACTGGGAACAAAGAATAAGTTTTAAGGATTTCTGAATGGTTTCCTCAATATTTCTTAAGGTAAATCTGTTGACGTAAGTTCAGTGAGTGCTAAATGCAGTCCTGAAAACAGTAAGGATCCTATACCCAGTATCAGCAAGTGGGATGACTACTCACCAGGTGATTTATGAAGAATTTTATATTTTGGTGTTTTTAGAGTTATTTATCTATTCTGACTTCATTTGAAAATGGTCACCTCCTGGAGATGTCCATATGAGTGGTAAGCCTAGGAAATACCTTGGTATAGTGTCTCCTTGGTTTGGAAAGCAGAAAGGGACTCAAGTGAATTATCTTCCATTTGAATTCAAGTTCTAAAATGATTCAGAATCTTGAAATCTACAAATTGTGAAGTAGTTGGTTGGTTATCAAATTAGAACATTCTAAATTATTCTTGAATCTTCATTGAATCAAAACTACCAGCTCTGTCCCCATGTTAAAGGTGAAACAAAACAAACAAAAGATTGGGTTCATTGCTTAGTGTAATTGAATGCAAACTATTATTATGCACAACAGAGCATTTGAAAAATCACAGTTAAACTGTTGCTATAATTATTTCCCTTAAAGACTGATCTTCTACCAACAGTATTCCCTTTTCCCCAAAGTTTAAATGGCAGATTTTGCTCAGTTTTTTTCCCTATAACTTTGCTTCACGGTTTCATTGCTAAGGATTGTAACTTATTAGGTCCAAATTCTTCAAAAGTTCTTTTCATGTTATCAAAATGTGATATGTACAACTAAGTGGAGGGGAGATACAATTTCTTTCTAGATAGGACTACTGTTTATAATAAAAATTAGAAAAAAAGATACACATTATAAAAAGATAAAAAAATAAAGAATTATTTTTTACTTCTCTAATAATTTGGTGAGAAAGGCAAAGTTTATTTTCATTTCTTTATTTAACAAATACATTTTTTTTAGAAATTGCTTTGGGTCAGACAGTACAGGAGAAGGAAACTTCAACAAGAGCAACCATAGGTGATCCTAGCAAAATTAAATTTTAGTAGGAGAACAGACATGTAAATGCAGTGTCATAATAGCTCTCAGAGTAGTATGCTTGGCACATATTGGAAGCACAGAATATTGGAGGAATTACTTGAAGATTTCTTGGCAAAGGATATGCTTGAAGTGAACTATCAGAACATGCTGTAGCCATAAACACTATACTTTCATTTAAGAGAAAAATACTATACTTAAAAGAATGAGCAAGTGTTTTTGTAAAGCCAAGCTTCATCAGTAATGCCCGTCCTTTTTAACTTTTGAGAGACTCTCTTTGTCATATCAACTATTATTTTAGTTTCCATTTGCTGCAATAACAAACTATCACAAAATTAGCTGCTTAAACAGCAAAATCCTATGATCTCACAGTTTGGTAGGGGAGAAGTCCAACCTGACTCTGAACAGATTGACACTAAGGTGTCAGTGTGGCAGTGATCTTTTCAAGAAGATTAGAGGAGGGGGTGTTTCCTTGCCCAGTCAGGCTGGTGGTAAGATTCAGTGGTTTCCAGTCAAGGGGTTGAAGTCCCTGTTTTCTTGCTGGCGATTAGCAGAAGTCTTTTCCAAATTTGTAAAGTCAATTCTCTTTTCTTGGTTTCTTTCCTCCATCCCCAAAGCCAGTGATGGTGAGTCGTGTTCCTCCCACGCTTTAGATCTCTCCTTTCATCTGTTTTCCTCATTCACTCTTGGGACCCATGTGATATAATCCAGGATAAGCTTCCCATCTAGACAATTTTAATCTTGATAGTATTTGTGAAGTGCCTCTTGACACCTAACCTATTTACAGAATGCCCACGTTAGAGCAGAGGCTTCTTTGGGGGGACATTATTCAGCTTACCATAAAAGATTACCAGAGGATGAAGTGATAGGTTGAACTGAATTTAAGCCTTTGTCATGTGAATTCCAATAGACTTTTTTTTTCTTTCTTTCTTCTTCTTCTTTTTTTTTTTATTGAATCCAGGGTGCTTAACCACTGAGCAACATCCCCAGTCCTTTTTAATTTTTTTCTTTTGAAACAAGGTCTTACTTAATTGCCTAGAATCTTGCTAAATTGTGAAAGCTGGCTTTGAACTTGCAGTTCTCCTGCCTCAGCCTCCTGAGTCCCTGGGATTACAGGCAGGCACCACCATGCCTAGTTAGAACAATTGTTTCTTAATAGCCCATTTTTTTATGTTTTATGAACTTTAATAATGGGGGACACAAAAAATCTTCTTTGAGGATGATATTGTTGACATGGAATTAAAAACAAAACAAAAAAAAACATTGGATCTAGACATTGCTACTATAATCTGAAGATTATACATTATACACTATAATTTTGTTCAGTTTATTTTAAATGGCTCTTCATAAAAATATCAAATGAAATAGTGTCTTTTTATAGTTGTTTACATTTTAAAAATACAAACTTGTCATCTTATCTGATCCTCACCATAACCAGGTGATCTACTAAATTTACTATTCCTTTACTTATATAAATTAAAAAGAAAATGGTGGTTTGTTCTAAGTTGGAGGAGAAACGTATTTGCCATAACAAATATGTGTAAATTTTTAGGTTTCTAGAGCTACCAGATAAACTGTAAACTGTAGGAGTTTTCTTGTGTGTGTGTGTGTGTGTGTGTGTGATGGCACCTTGGGTCAAGTCTTTTTTATGTATTACATGGAAAGCAAACAGAGTCCAAATATTCATTAAAAATAAGGTGTATTGCAATGATGAATCAGTTTCTAAATATATGCTATAGGGCAGAACATAATATTATTATTAATTTTGAGGGAAAATGATAAAAATGATGAAATTTCTATGATGAAAATGAACTAAATTTAGTATATAACAGTTTAAATTTATAGCTTGTACATGAAATGAAAAAAATGGTATAAAGTCATGAAATGTTTATACTTTATTATCTAATTGTCACATAGTACATGAAGTAGTGAAGCATAGAACTTCATTTAGATGGATACACGAAACAATTTAATTAAGAGAGCATTCAACATGGCAATAGGGAAAATATAGTTTAAAAGTTGTAATTAGCCTGGAAATAGAGGTCATTTTAAATAATTCTGGCAGCTTGATTAAAGTTAAAATATATCAAAAAGTTCATATTCTGAAGAAAGAGAACTTGGTTTTGTCTCTCAGCCTTTCTGATAATTAGACAATTATATATGTACATGTAATGGTTTTGTGGTTATATGTTGTAAACATAACCAAATTATCCACTTTACCAATTTATTTTATTACTTTTTTGAATATGATTTTTAATAATATGGAGTGAAACTCTGAACATTTTCTTCTATTCTTATCTAAAAAAATCTAAATTTATATAAAGTCATGAAGTCTTTTTGAAAATGTCAATGCCTCAGAAAGCCTTTGGTACAGATGGAAGAATAGTGTGAGTTTTGCAATTATTACACTGAGAAAGAATTTTACAATTATTTCTCTAAATTTATATATAGCTTATTGTCATCCTTTACAAATTTTGTATTTGGTAATATGTTGACACACTAGAACATTTGTATCCCCCAAATCAATACTTGCTATGTTTTCATGTCATATGGGGATGTGATAGATTGGCAACAAATCTGGGTTGATAGACACCTGCATATTCCCATCTAAAGTCCAACAAAGGGAAACTGGTTTCTTGTTACAGCCGTTTCATAAAATATTACCAGATGATGAAGACAGTTGGGAGCCATGTAGCAAGATGCAAGAAGTTTCAGCTTTGGATAAGCCAAATAGGCTTTGAACCCATTCTGAGTTATTCAAAAGATAAAGTATCACATAAAAAAGAGAAACAAACAAACATACAAGCATATTTAGGCTTAGGGGTTACATTTTAGGAAATGGAATTAGTTATATTACTTAATTCATTCAAACTAATTTATTTTAATTAATAACATTAAATGCCACAAACATTCAACATAAGGTATTTATTTCATATATAGACATTATTTTAATATTACATCTTTGCTCACATAGAGATTGTTCTTTCTGTAAAGAACTATTCAGATGACTCCCTGTTATCTCTAGATGATAAATTTAAAGTACATTTATAAAACTATAAAATATTTTCAATTTGTTTACCTGATCTCATTTTTTCCAGTGATATTAAAATTGGGAATCCCCTAAGATGAAATAAAATGAGTATTTGGAAAACCTGCACATGCTATGTGGATGATTTTTCTTTGCTGTTATAACAATTTTGTGTGGGTTTAAAAATGTTTTTGTTTAATTAGATGACTAAGGCCAATTGTGAAGTTGTGAAGATGGAAACTAATAATGATACAGTGAAAATTGTAAACTCCGGTTTATTCTCCTTGTGTTCACATTATGATAGCAGCGCATATTATTTGACTCTGGAGGAAACATTTCACTTTTTTTTTTTTTTTGGTCTCATTTTCCTTATCTGTAATAGAAGAGTAACTAGATTCCCTGCCCATTAAAAGGGTGCAATAATTAAACAAGTTATTTTATGTAAAGCACTTATCACCAAATATAGGTCACTAGCATATCCAGCATCAGAAAGTGGAAAGAAAAAAGGAGGTAACTTCTCTCTTATCCCATTGGCTACTTAATTATAATTAGCTTTAAGGGAGGCAAAAAATCTGTGACAGTTATTCCTAGGAGTTATACTGCTCAGATTAGATTCATTAGTTTTAGTGCTACAGAGACAAAAAAGTAATTGGGGACAACCAGAAGTTTCTAGAAACTTAAGATCAATATATTTTAGTGATTGTTGAAATAGACTCCAAAGTGGTACCTTATGCATCTCTTCTCTTATTCATGTCCTCTGTTTTCATGCGGCAGAACCTGTGCTTTGTTTCTATTAGAGTACAGCATGACAGAAAGTTGTGTCCATGGTTACTTTACATGTTATTGGAGCTCTGTCTTTTCTAGCACTCTCTACCTGGAGGGCTTAGGTGAAGCCAGTGTCCATGCTGGGGATCTGCCCATGGGAAAGATCACATGCCAAGAAACTAAGAGCAGACACTGGCCCCAAATCAGAAAGACACTGAAACCCTTTGTCCAGCAGCCAGCAAGAAAACTAATGCTTCTAAATTCACAGGAGTGATCTGGGAATCAGATTCTTCTCAGTCTAGTATTTAGATTATATCACAGCTTTTGCCAACACTTTGATTGCATCCTCATGTGATATCCTGAGCAAGGAGCCCAGTCAGGTCTTGCCAATGCTTTTGACCCCTAAAATTCTGAGATAATAAGCATGTGCTATTTTAAGCCACCAAGGTTGTTGAAATTTGTTACATAGCAAAAGAAAACTAACAGAAGTATATATTATTGATACCATTGAGTAAAAACATTTATTTGTAAGTTGTCTGATTTAGTGAAAGAAGTAATAAAGTAAATAAAAGAAGGCAGATAATGAGGGAGGGAGAAAAAGAATACTTCCATATGTATTTAGTTAAGTTTAGTGATTTTTTAACATTTTCTGAAGTGCTTTAATTCAAAGTCTACTCTTATGTTGATAAAATTACAAGCATTTAATTTCTGGTTTTAACGTAGGTCTTACAGAAAGACATGGGTGTATTATTTTAAATTTCTTAGAAAATATATTTTAGTTATGAGATGTTAAATAGATATTTTCCCCTAACTTATTTCCATGACAACCTATAGATATAGATGTGGATATAGATATTACAGATGCAGATGCCTGTTCGTTTTAAATTAAATTTTCCATTTTCTATTTCGTCTTAAAACATGGCCTCATATTTTAAAACATTTTTTAATAACATAGGCACAAAACCTGAAGTATATTTCAAAGGGTTTTTCTTTTTGTTCTATTTTTATGTTTTGGAAGTCTTCCTTATAATGGGAATTTCTGTTTATTTATTCAGAATAGGACTTTAAGTGGTTTGCAAATAGCACTGAACCCTGAAAATAGTAAATACAAAGGGAGACTTGTCTGAAAGAGAAGCAGAGTATTCAGACTTGTTCAGGTATAATCAAAGTGAAGATGCTTCTTCTGTCTAGTGCCAAGAAAGTAAAACAAAAAAATTCTATTATTTGGTGAATAAGACATACAGCTTTTGATACAATGCAATCATAGTAAAATTGTTTCAGGGAAGGTGTTGAGAAGTAATGGATTTTGAAACAATGTAATCACAGCAAGGGGACTTTCAGGTCCCTGGGCATGAAGTAATTTCATGAATAGTCTTACATATTTTGTTAAAATTAAAAGTTTTAAGCAGAAATTGAGAATGTTGAATAAATAGATGAACATTTTAAATATCCTCCATAAATTACTGTAGAACAATTATATTGATCAGTTTATATCTTTACCATTCAAAACATGAGTGTAGTGTTTTGTTTTAATTGTATAAGAAAGTATGTGAATCACATTTTGTTACTGGTAATGAGTCTTATGTTTTAGACATACATTTGGGTCAATGAAACTAATACCTAATTAACCTTTAAAGCTATCTCTTCTGTTTTAAGAATCAGACTTTTTATAAAGTATGTGTTGGTGACAAGTTTCTATTTTTATATAATATAAACCTTCAATGTCTAAAACACAATTATTCCCTTTATTTATTTATTTTTGAGGGGATAGCGTTTTAAGGAATGTCTCACATTTTTATCTTTAAACATTATTTAAGCTTTTATTTTTTCATGTTATGTTTTTAAAGCATTTAATTTTCTGTAGTCAGAGATTTATCATTTTCCATTGTTTCCAGCTGCTAAATGTGATTAATGTGTGCATATTGTTTGCTTGGAAACTTGAAACTGTCCATGTCAGGCGTAGTCTGCTAACTATTTTGGAAACCCATACACTTTGTTGATTTTTCTTTTTTGATACTAAATCATTTCAAAATAAACTGTCAAGATAGAAGATTTCAGGGCTAACTTTTATCTGTGTACTACAAATGTTGTTTTATTATCTTGTCAACTTCAATTTATTTGTGCCAGGTTATTCAATAATGAAGATACTTGTTTAGCTTCTTATGGTTTAGAATAATGATCTATTTATACTTTATAAGTTCTGTGCTTCCTTCCATGCAAATCAGTATCAACTTTAATTCTATTTACGATCAGTAGATTAGTTCTATATTAGATATCTCAATGTGGAAAGTGTGTAAATTGTGCTAATTAGCTACTGTGAGGATGTTTACTACAATTCATCAGATATAAATATGTATATATTTTTAACTCCAGTACTATTGTCATTTTAGACTGGATGATTTTTGTGGTGAGGGCTGTCCTATGCATTGTAGGATACTTAGCAACATTCCTGTCCTCACCCATATAATGTCAGTAATACCACCACTCACCTTCAGTTATGTCAATCAAAGATGCTCCAGGCATTGCTGAATGTCCCTTGGAGGAAAATGGATGGGAATACCTAAATGAAGACTACTGTAATACAGAAGAATATTCCTATGCTGTTAAGAGAATTTTACTTTTGATGGCTCAAGAATTTACTTAGAATTAGATCCTTATATCTATACACATATTTAAGCAGGATTGGAGTTATATAACTTATTTTTATATCTTGTTATAGAAAACTCTTTCAGTATAGTGTTTGTTTTTATTCTGATTGGGTTTAGCATGAGTTTTGTTGGTTAGATAAAATAAAATTGATTTATATTGTTATTTGATCAGCCACAATACCATGTAAATGCTCAAATATATAAAAGAAATTATAAATATGTTTGCCTTTGTGGTTTCCTTCTATTTTTATGAAAAACTAGATTTCCTATAAGATTGAAACATGGTTTTACCTGAAACTTTGAAGCTTTTATGGGAGATAGCTATGAAAAAATAAGTTTATGCTTAATTTCTTTGAATTATGGTAGAACACTTTGACCTGAGATAGCTCTCCTCTACTCTGCTTTGGTGACTGTGTGTGTGTGTGTGTGTGTGTGTGTGTGTTTGTGTGTGTTTTCATAAGAACTTGGGGCCCATCTTTTAAAAAATTATAAACAGTAAGGTAGATGAAGCTCTATTTTTGGTGGGCTTTATCTTCTTCCAAGTTATGAAACTACTTCCTGTCAAAAAGAGTATGGGAGCTTTGGTTTTTCCCTGGATAAAGACAGTTTGCTAACATAGAGACATCCACAATTACCAAGTGTGTCTGGGAAGAGCTATGTGTGACCAATGGTAGTATGTCTTATTCCTGAATGACTCATTATTGTTTATTTTGAGAACTCATATACAATGAATCATCTGTATAAAAGGGTGAGTTTTTTTTGTCTTGGCAATCTTTTAGAAGGATTGCCTGCATCTACCTGATAGCCATTCTGGTTTGAGGCTTATTCAGTATTAAAAGTTTGTTATTGTTCTGTGGAGAGGATTGTTGGGTTGTGAAAAGATTTTATTTTCAATAACAGTTTGGTTTCACCAGTGCTTTTATTCTATTTACCAGGAAAATAGGAAGACATAAGCTGGGCTTCCTGAATCACCACTGTGTTGCTCTGTAGGCTGGGTGATTATATTCTTCTGTTGAACAGACACTGTGGCAAAGAACCATGTTGAAAGACTCTTCATTTTGCTGAATAGGGCTTTGACTCTTACTGCTGCTGTAGTTTGAAATAAGATGTATTGGGGAAGGAAAATACTGGCAGATATGCCCTGGAGAGTAAGTCTCCTACTGAATCCTCTGCTACCTCTGCTTTTCTGCTAAATAAATCCAGAAATAAAGCTGTAAAAATAGTGCAATTTAGTCTGGAAACAGTAAGCTAAAAAGTGGAGTTTGGCTGATGTAAAAGGCCTTTAGGCAAATTACTTAAGAAGCTTTCTCTTTCCCTTCTTTCTTCCTTCCTTCTTTCTTTTATGAGTTTTTGTTTTTTCTTTTAAAAGTCCAGGATAAGTTAAAGGCTTATTAATTTCAATGACACATGGGACAGTTTAACATTTAGCAGTTCCTTGAGGATATTTTCTGTGGGTGGGTAACAAAGAATTACCCAATTTATTTGTGATCAAGGAGGAAAACACTGACTCATGCCATTCTCATTCAATCCTACCTAGGAGCCTGACTGAATGCTGTCTCACTGCTTTCCTCTTCCCTATCTCAGTTTTTAGTATTTGCTGATATGTTGATTTAGCTCATGTTTTTCAGACATTTTTTTCTCAATATTTTAAACATCTTTAGACTATTTATAAAACTGTTATAAAGTAGTAAAAAAAAGACAATGGAAATTGCTGAGTAAAGATTATTTCTATATTCCTCAGCAATACTGTAACTCTACTTCTATACATGTATGGTAGTCTCCAGGATATTTTGTGCTTCCACCATGATAGAAACAGCAATGGTGCATACTAGCTGTCAAAATAAATAAACAAAAATGGTGTCTGTGTGGTGCTGACTTGTTCTTATCCAAGAACATGACTGCTGTATTCCACACCCTAACGTGTTCTATAAAAACAAAAATGAATTAACGTGAAAACATATGTTAGCTCCCTAGATTTGCAGTTTCTGAGTTTTCTAAATTCTTTCTGAAATAAAAGAAGAAGGGGCTGGGGAAGGACATATTGCAATACAGCAATTTGAGGTAAATAAAAATACTTTATTATAATATGTCCTTCATATCATAGGGTTAGTGTTCATATTGATTTCTTAAACACAATATATAGTTGTTTTATGAACAGATACAACAAAACAAGTAAAATTACTCTTAATTAATTTGGGCTACCTGTACTAACCCTGAATAACACTACAATTTAGCAGTCTCATCTTTTTTTTTTTTAAAGAGAAAACTCCTCATTCTTGTATCTTTTTTTTAAAAAAAGTTTTCTTTCAAATAATTGCAGATACCTCTTGACCTTAAATATTGTAATTTAACTCAGCATGGTCAAGTTTTTCTCTCCTTCTCCCTCTCCCTCCAATATTATTATAGATTTAAAAGCTATGACTTGGCTTAAAAAATAACAAAACAAAAATACAAGCAATTTGCATAGACTTCTTATTTTTTGTTTGAGCGTTTTTTATTCTAAAATTTGAATGTAATCAAATTACTAGTTGAGAACCATCAGTGCTTGGAAAAGTATTCACTATTTATAATTAACAAAATCACTGTATTGGTAATTTTTTTGTTTTGTTTTCTTTACATGGATCATTTTGTTATTACCTTAGAATAACCTTTATTTTATTGAGTTTGAGAAAAAGAATTTATGTTGTGTGGTGGTTACACAATTATACATATTTCCCAAAATCTATTGGAAAGTACAGTTAAAATTGATAATATATTTGCATATAAATGAACTTAGTGAAATTCATTTAAGATAGAAATACATTCAACAATTTGAATGAATGTCAAACAACAACAAATAAAAAACACAAAAGAAAATTTCTAAATTAAGTTGAAGAACAGAAAAAATAATTCAGAATTATAGCAAACAGAGCAGCAGCAGTTGCTGAAAAGGGGTAAGAATTTGCTGAAATGGGACATGAGTAAATTTATCTCAATCCCAGTTGCTAAGTTGATTACATTGGTACATATTTTTGTCAAAACTCAATGCATTGTATACTCAATAGGAGGGCAAATTGGTTGATTGTTAAAAAAAGAATGAATACAATTTAAGAAATAATTATTACATAACATTTTACTATATCTGTAGCCCAGGTTTACAGGTAGGACATTGACAATGTCTTGCAAGCCCAGATGATCCTCTGCTTAATCATATATCCTTTCCTCATGTATAGATTCCCTGGATTTTGATGTGTCCTGCATAGAACTATTAGGGAGACAGGATCTCAACTAGTCTTGGACTGCACAGAGCTTGCACCTCCTGGAATAAATGTACTTTGGACTCTGTGTAAGTGGCAAAGCAGCACCTTGGCTCCTGGGGTGTTCTAAACAATATATCCTTGCTGTTGCCTGTATGCCTTTCACAGTGGCAATATAAAATGATGACCTTAAGACATGGGTTTTCAAATCCAGTTTGTGGCAGGTAATGTTATACTTGCCAGAGGCAAAAGGAGAGCTGCTGAATACACACTCAGCATGCCTCTTAGGAGTCAGGATTTCAGTCACACTGCCAGGATCCTACTGAAGATACACTTAAAACTCAGAGCCAGCAGTTCCAGTTCTAAAAATTACTGGAACCGTCCCAGTATACTTGTGCAATTCATCGGGATGTTATAATAAGTGGTTTTCTGATTTTTTTTGAAGAACCTAATGTCAGATATTTTGAGATCAGACTGAGAAATAAGTCACATTTTTTAGTTAAAATTTAAACCACTTTTATAGTACTCATTCCACTGTGTATATGTATCCCATAACATCATCTTGTATACCTTAACATTCACAGTAGACTTTATTTAAAAAAAAAATAAGCAATGAACTATTTCACTGGGCCAATTAGATGTTCTGTTTATGTTCCATCCCATTTCCCATGTAGTTGGATTCTCATTCTTAAAATACATAATGTATCATTTGAGACCCTGATAGCCTTCAATAATATCACGCCCATCTATTTGACAACTGAATTATGAAAAAGTTGTGAAATAAAACAAAAAACGGAAGCATGGAGAGCAACATGCCATCTAAAATATCCATGACGCTAGAACACGGAATTCAGGGTAAAAGTCAAATGGGCCGTACGGTTAATGCTCAGAATGCTTAAGACTTTCATATCAGGCACCAACAACACTGGATAGAGAGTACTTGCTTTCTCAAGGGACTCCCTCCTGTGAGAAACTAAACATAGGGAAGACCTATGAAAAGTGTGCCTGTAGCCAAATCTATCACTCAGATAAGTCATTTCACCTTCCAACACAGAGAGAGAGGTATGCACTCCCCACTCTATAGAGTTACCTATCCTTCCCTGGAAGAAAACATGAAGAGTGCCAGGAGGCAGCTTCAGAACTGGAAATGTAGTAGTTCCTCACCTCTGAGTGGCACAGCCTGATACATCAGTGCACTGGGCTTGGCAATAACTTCCTTGCAAGTAAAACTGCTTGCTGACATTGAAAGCTCCAACAGTCTCTAAATTTCCTGTTTTATTTCTTTAGGGAAGATAAGTACTATCACTTTCATGGCAGCTGAATTTTCAGTACAATATTCTGTAGTGAGCACTACCAGTTTTACCATACAAACCAAATTTGCCAAGTAAGAGAGAAAAACAAATGGGTTATGTTTAGGTCAGAATGTAACCAATGCATTTCTTGTGTCCCAAAGAAATCTCAGTTTCATGGTAATTGTGACTGTACCATGCATTTCTTTCTGCATCCTTTAGGGATTAGACTCTAGGATCATGTATGCCTCAATCCTCATGATATCATGGAACACATGCCCCCTTATCTGGGAATTCTCAGGTAAATTTCAACAACACCTTATTTCAGCAAACCCTTAAAAATGTATGTTCATAAATTAGAGTTTGAAATTGCTAGGCATGCTTTATTTATCTAAGATATTCATATAGTATTTTGAGATGAGGCTTTTGGGATGTGATTAAGTCATGAGAATGGAACCCTAATGAATGATATGAGTATTTCTGTTTTAAAAGAGATTCTGGACAGCTCCCTCATCCCTTCCACTATGTGATGATGTGATTAGAAGACAGCCATCTACACATAAGGAAGCAGGCACTTGCCACCCACAGAATCTGCTAGTACTTTGTCCTTAGAATTTCTGGCCTCCAGGAATTTGAGAAATAAATTGTTCTTTTCTATAGTGCCTCAGTCTAAGGCATTCTGTTATAACATCCTGAACTGATTAAGAAATGTGGTGAATTAATTGTCTGCACTGACTGTAATAAATCACCACAGACTTGGTGGCTTAAACAACAGAAAAATCCTCTCTCACAATACTGGAGTTAAGAAGTTAAAAATCTGTATCACTGGGATAAAGTCAAGGTCTTACCAGAGCCATGCTCATCTCTGAGGGCTTAAGGAGAAATTTTGTTTTCCTTACCTCTTCTGGTTACAGATGGTTAGATGGTTGACAGTGTTCCTTGGCTAATGATTGCACCATCTTTATCTCTGTTTTTATGATTACATCTTTTACTTTGCTTGTGCTTACGACTCTTATTCTTCTCTCTCTCTCTCTCTCTCTCTCTCTCTCTCTCTCTCTCTCTCTCTCTCTCTCTCTCTCTCTCTTTCTCTCTCTCTCTCTCTCTCGTGAGGACACTTGTGATTGCATTTGGGTCCCATCCAAGTAATACAGAACAATCTCTCTATCTCAAGAATCTTAGTTTAATCATATCTGCTCTTTTTTCATAAAGGACTGTAGGAACAAGGAACATTTTTTAGGCTACTATACAAGGTATCAGCAATGTTTGTTGTTGAGGGTCCCCAGCTTTAATCAAGGACATCAAACAGATCTTGGATTCTATTATTGCTGTCATTTCAGGCAGTGCTTATTTTCTGTAATGTCTTTAGTTACTAATAACCTCAGAAAGAGGAAATATTTAGCTGGTTCCTGTCATAATTACATCCTCAAAATAGCTGAATACTCTTTTCATATTTACTTTGTTCTTATACTATTGCCAGATGTATCCTGAATTTATTGAAACTGATGTTTCCAAAATTATATAAGGTCTTTTGCAGTTTACGAGGAATAATTTTGTATCTTAAATATACGGTAAATATTTAGGTGGCACTATGTCATGAAAGCCTCTAGTACTTAAGAAAACTTGAACAACCCTCTCTCATTACCCATCTCTACTCTAACGCATAGTCCAACTGGTGAATAGGATAAAATGATGGTAACTGACAGTAGGAATCCTTTACTGTCCCTCAAACATGCAGAAATCATCTTCTCTTATGAAAACCAGAAAATATTAAAAAACTTTATTATTACCGAGGACATATTTATTCAAAGATAATACAACATGTGTGTCTGTTGCATGCCTTTTCACTTACTCTACTTCCAACTCCAAGAAGACATTTGACTGTCAATCCACACTTCAGGTACAACCAGATAGGAGAAAGATAAATATGTTATCCTAAATTCTCAATGTCTATTGGCAGTGTGACACTCTCCTGTATCAGTGAAAGTCAGTTAGACCTAGGGACTGCTTAGGAATTCTTCCAAATTAAAATATCTCTGTAGAATGTTTTTTCCATTGAATGAACCAGGAAAAGCCCTTATTTGTGCCTAGTGTAAACTTGCTAGGATATATAAGATTCCTTGGACTAGTAAAATGCTTGAACCATGTGTGAGAGAATATTCATTAAGTTTTGAGTAGTCATACAGCTGATGGTTTGCTGCACAACAGTATATTAATGAGTTCACTACACACAGGGAATCCTGAACTATTGTCATATAAATTAAAAGTGGCTCCCTGCAGTGTGGTGCGGTAGAGTGAAATGATCACATGATTTGGTTCCAATCAGGCTTGAATTTTGTAAATGCTTTTATTAGTTCATTATAGTAATGCATGAAAGTGGGGTTCGCTTTGACATATTCATAAATGCTTATAACATAACTTGTTCCATTTCATTCTCTAGTACTTCTTATTTCCCTACCTTGATCCCTCCATTACTCTATTGGTCTCTTTTCTATTTATGTATTACATTTTTAATGGGTGCATTATGGTTATATATAATAACTATATTATATATAACCATAATGCATAATATAAAAGTGGAATTCATTGTGATTTAGTCATACGTGCACAAAACATAATTTGGGTCATTTCATTTCACTCTTCCTCCCTCCCCTCAATCACCTTCTGCCTTATTCCACTGTTCTCCCTTCTATTTTCATGCATGGTAACTGATAGAAGAAAACATTGGGTCAGCACTCCAACATCACAGCAGAGGCGCCAGCTTCCTTAATAAAACTCTGAAAGCTAAAGAAATAAAATCATCAAGAATCAGTAAGTGGGAAGGCCTCAAATTAAAAAGCTTTTGTAGAGCAAAGGAAACAATTAAAAATGTGAAGAAAGAGCCTTCAGAATGGGAGAAAATCTTTTTCATCTCTTCTTCTAACAGGGAATTATATATAAAGAACTCAAAAAACTTAACACCCCCAAAAAATGACCCAATCAATAAATAAGCAAGTGATCTAAACAGATATTTCTCAGAAGTAGAAATAAAAATAACCAAACATTCACATGAAAAAGATGTTTCATAGCCTTAGCAATCAGGAATATGCAAATCAAAATTACATTGAGATTTCCTCTCACTTCAGTTAGAGTGGCAATCATCAAGAATACAGACAACAATATGGCTCATGAGGATGTTGAGAAAAAAGTATACTCATGTGTTGTTGTTGGGATTGCAAATAGTACAACCACTCTAGAAGCAGTATTGAGATTTTTTTAGAACACTAGGAAATAAACTACCATTTGACCTACTCCTTGTTATTTATTTAAAAGAAGTAAAATATGACACTATAGCTATTCATACATTCAAATGTTTATAGCAGTGCCATCACAATAGCTAAATTAGGGAGCCAGCAAAGGTGCTTGTGAACAGATAAATGAATAAAGAAAATGTAAAATATATTTACATAACAGAGTTTTACTGAGCCATAGAGAAGAATGAAATTACATCATTTGCTGATAAATGAATGGACCTGTTTTTGTTTTTTGTTTAAAAAATATTTTTTTTGATTTTTTAAAAAAGAACATCATGCTCAGTAAAGTATACTAGATTCAGAAATTCAAGAGTTAAATTTTTCTCTCATGCAGAACCTATAGAGAAATAAGAATTAAAATTTTAAAAAATGGGTAGAGGACAGATCTCAGGCTTGAATTTAAACTCCAAGTTCAAAACTAAAATGTTCAACATCTCTAACAATTAGAGAAATGCAAATCAAAACTTCTCTTTCATCTCACTCCAGTCAGAATGGCAGCTATTAAGAAGACAAACAACAATAAGTGCTGGCAAGGGGAAGAAAGCACACTCATATGTGGCTGGGGGACTGCACATTGGTGCAGCCAATGTGGAAAGCAGTATGGAGAATCCTTGGAAAACTGGGAATGGAACCACCATTTGACCCAGCTACCCCACTCCTCAGTCTATACCCAAAGACTTAAAAACATAATACTACAGGGACACAGCCACATCAGTGTTTATAGCAGTACAATTCACAATAGCTAAACTCTGGAACCAACCTAGATGACCTTCAGTAGATGAATGGATAAAGAAAATGTGGTATATATACACAATGGAATATTATTCAGCATTCAAAGAGAGTAAAGTCATGGCATTTGCAAGTAAATGGATGGAGCTGGAGAATATAATGCTAAGTGAAATTAGCCAGTGCCCCCAAAACCAAATGCCAAATGATTCTCTGATTTAAGGATGCTGATCTATATATGCTGCAGGTGGGAGGGGGAGGGGAGGATTAAATGAACACTTGATGGGGCAAAGGGGAAAGGGGGAAGGAGGGGAACAGAGGGGGTATAGGAATAGAAAAGATGATGGAATGTGATGGTCATCATTACCCTAAGTACATCTATGAAGACACACAGGATATGAGTCTACTTTGTGTACAACCAGAGATATGAAAAATTGTGATCTCTATATGTAATATGAATTGTAATGCATTCGGTTGTCATATATAACAAATTAAAATTTAAAAAGAATATAAACAACAACTAGACATATTTCTTAACTCATCTGAAGTTCATTTTTTCACTTAAAATTGATATTAATAACTACATCAGTATTGTATGTACTTAACAACAAAGTATATATGAAGAAGCTAACATGATCTCTAGCAAAGAGTAGATATCCAGTAATATTTGTGCTATATATTTACATAATTTATATTGTGTATAAAATTTCATATAAAAGCTTTGGATAGATTGAGTATAGTTGCTTTATTTGTCTTATAACTTTCACCCTATCTTTATTTTCATTTAAAAACTAAAGTAGAAACTTCATCATCATGCAGTGATAATACTTTATTGCCATGTGATAAAAGTGAAGTGTAGTAATGTAGTAAAATTTATTCAAATGTTGAAAATGCATTCTAAAGTTCTAATGTATAAACATTAGTACTCATTTTCAGTGCTTCATTATAAGCTTTCATATCGTTTCCTAGAAATTCTGCATTGAATGTGTGTGTATTTTTTATGTCTATTCATGCGTATATTGGTATTCTTTGTGTGTTTTGGAATTATTTTAAAAAGTTAAACAACAATATAGGTAATTTTAATTTTGTCCTAATCTATACAATACAATGAATAATCAATAGGTATCTTTTTCTCTCTGCTAGAAGGCTCCCACTAACATTCTCCACCTTATTAGTATGCTATAGGGCACAGGTGGAAAGTAGATAATGAAAAGATCAGACTGTAAGCCATGAGAGTTGTTAATACTTCAAGGCCTTCTTTTAGAAATCACTATGATTTAGGATAATGATAAAAGATCATTACAGTACTTTCCCTTCATTACCTCCTTTTATTATACTTTCTCATTCAGTCTTCATAATATCTTGTTGTGGCCCTTGGTCATTAAAATGGCCTTTGAATGCAATCTTATATTATCCCTTTCAGATTGTACCATACAAGTAAGATTTTTTTTTGGTGTGTGTGTGTGTGTGTGTGTGTGTGTGAAGTACTTTGTAATAAATAGAATAGTGGTTTGAATTGTCTTCAGAATCTGTTTTGTGAATATTTGCCCTTTTAAACTCATAGTGTTTTTATTACAATGACTGAAGTTTGAAGGCCAAAAAAATTTTTTGGTACAATTTTTAAGTGAGCACAAAACATTATTATTATCAAGGACAGAAATGATAATAAATATGAATTTAACATTTCTTCTCTAAAGACTGTTATTGGTTTTGTAGCATGAACTGCCACTGTCCATTTGCAACATTTTGTCAGTCTGATTATTTCTGGTCACCTGCAGGAGAAATTTTCTGTAACAGAGCCTTGGAGTGGCTCATTTTGCTTTTAGCCTCTTAAAATAATAGAAAAGTATGCCTTGAGGTGGTGTAACCCATACTTTTTGTTCTCTTGGCCTATGAACAAATGTGTGAAAGGAAGTCGAGTATGTGGGGTTTCACTTTCTATCCATAATGGAAGTAGTGAGCTGGTAGAAGCACACACATGATGCTCAAAAGCTCGTCCAATGCTCTGCATTTCTATGGCAATAATTTTTAGGCTTGTATTATTTTTTTCTGTGCAATCTCAGTTCCTCTCAGAACCTATCATGAGTTTAGAGTCCTGAAATGAAAGTAAAAATAGCAATTTTGTATTCCAAACTCAGCAATAAGCCTTCTTTTCCTTTCTGACTCAAACTCAAGGTACAGTCATGACAGTGTAATGAGTTTGTGATGTCTGAAAGGAACTTGAACTTGCTTTAGAATTTGGCTGAATGAAAATGGAAGAGTAATTTTTGTATCCACTGGATAGAAAAAAAAGAAAGAAAAAGGGATACCTAAGTGCTGGGCTGCATTTAACTTTCTGGCATAAATCAATGATTTTTTGTTATGATTATCACAACTTTATTTCCCCATAAAATTATCATGTTGACAAAATTTAAAATAAGCTCATATTACCTTGATTTTAAACATCTCCCAATTAATTTAATGAGTGTAAATCTGACTTCCTCACATATTTGCATCCATATTAATATTAAAACAAAAACATGGTGCCTTTTATTAGTTTTATCTTAATTAATTTAATTTTATGGGCCTCATAATTTGTAAAAAATTATTGCACATAAAACTGTTAAGTATTTAATGGCCATATGATATCCATATGGGAGATTTCTGTGTTTAAAATACATTGAAGCCCATATCATTAAAGTGCTAAACTTTCCACACTGAAAATAAATATTAATGCAGTAATTTTATTTCAGTTGCTCTTATGACTGTGACATTATGTTTTATTAAAATACAAATATTTTATTACCTTTAATTTTGTTTGTTATAACATTGCAATATTAATAATAGCTACTTTGCTGAATAGGACTTTGTATGGTATTTATTAGGAAACAAGAAAAAAGAAAAAAGATTTCTGTCCTACTTTTTGACATTATATAACTGCTGAACTTTCAAGATCTCAGGGTTGCAAAAGAAGTATTCCAAAGTCAAAGAATCCTAAAGCTGAATAGTTTAAACATTATTGTTATTAGCTCCTACACTCTTAATCTGACTTAACATTTTTAAGTATCCTTGACTCTTTGAGTTTTTCAACTAATAATAAATATGGTGCATTAGATATTAATATATAACAAACCACCACACAATTCATTGGTTTAAAACAATAATAATTTAATACTTGTCACAGTGTGTTGTGTTGTGTAGGTGACATCCCTAATGGTTTTACTTGGGCTCACTCATAAAGATGTACTCAGGAAGGTCCAAATGTCTATACTCACAGCAATTCCTGTGCCTGTCAGCTGGGGTTTTGCTTTCTGTGGCCTCTCATATACTCAGTAGATTAGACCAAGCTTCTTTGCTGTACATTCTCAGAGTATTATTCCAGAGAAACAGGAGCAGTAGCTTCGAAACTGCAGGATCTAATGTTCTAAGTAAGTTCTTCCATATTCTTCTGGGCAGCACAGGTAATAAGACCATGCTTTGTTCAGGTGTGGAGAAATAGGGTCCTTCTCCTGTTGGAGCAGTGAAATATGGTAGCCATATTTTCAATCTTCCATTCATATATGTCTTGTCTGTATTGACTACTTTCTTGTTTCTTATGAGCAAATATTCCAGTCATTTAGAGTTTGTTACTTGTAGAAAGAGGTAACTTTTGGAAAATAATAGGATTTAGTTTCTCCCATAGTGTGTGAGAAAGCACAGTTTACCAGCCGTACTTATAGCCTCACAGAATTTTGAAAGTGTTGAGGTTTATTCAGTATATTAAAAACATCCCTACAAATTTCTGAGTGAATTCTAATCAACCTAGAAGAAATAAGCATCCTCAATCCCAACTTCGTGTAAGATCTCTGAGTTCTATTGTATATCTAGTGTATGGTATTCTTGAATATTGTTCTGAGGATCGGTTTTCCATATTGTTTATGACTAGTTGTACTAAGTATGCAAATTCTTTGCTAGAATAAGAGTTTTAAAATAAACTCCAAACCATTAATTTTGGTACCTATGAACTACCCAGCTATGTCCATCTACTTACTACCCTTTAGGGCCACATGTCTTCACTAAATGGGGTAATATTCTCACCATTGTGTTTCTGTCAATTCCACTGCCTAAAACAAATTTTGCACATTTGTAGATTATTGAAGACATTTGTTTGGTCTGAAATTGTTTGTTTTTGACCAAAATTATGTTTAAAAATAAACTGTACATTAACAATGGAAATGCAGAAAGTGAGATTTAAAATCACAATGCAATTTACAAGGGCTTCAAATAAAATACTTGTCAGTAAACCTAACAAAAATATATAGGGTCTGTATGGCAAATATTATAAAATTCTTCTGAAAGAAGGCTATATTATGACTTCGGATTTGAAGATTCGATAGAGTGAAGATATCGTTTTTTCCCAAATTGATCTACAGGATTTATGAAATTACTATCAAGATCCCAGAGAGATCTTGTAGACATAGACAAGGTTATTCTAAAATTTATATGCTAAAGCACAGATTTAAAACAGTTCAAATTTTATTAAAAAAAGAAGACTGCTATAAGAAAAAATACTATGTCTGATTTTAAGGTAAACACATAGCTCAGGAATCAGAGCAGTGAGATATTGGTAAAAAGATAATAACATAGAAGGATCATGGTAGAAAACCCATTTATAAAACCAAAGAAGAAATTATGGCCTTTTTAAAATACGGAGATGAAACAACCACAGATATAGACAAAAAAAATTAGCACTTTAATGATATGGGCTTCAATGTATTTTAAACAGAGAAATCTCCCATATGGTTATCATATGGCCATTAAATAAAGAATTTTGAAAAATGGCATTGTCTTAAATGTAAAAATACAGTTAGAAAAAATATTTGGGTGCAAGGATTAGAAAAGTGTCCTTACTCTAGACACCAAAATCAAGACTTATAAAAGTAAAAAAAAGATAAAATTAGTCCTTATCAAAGTGAAAAACTTTTGCTGTGTCAAAGAACCTATAGAAAAGATTAATTTTATAAGAAATTCTTAATCTGATTTCTTGAATAGCTGTGTTATTTTCCACTTCCCACAGTGAAAGGAATTATTTTTCACATCCTTGCCTGCATTAATCATTGTCACTATTTTTAATTTTCATAATTTTGTTAGATGTAGTGATTTTTAGTGTAGTTTCAATATGCACTAGATTCTATTATCTATCTACATATACAATGATTCAACATACATATATGTAAAAATACCTTTATTTTCAATGTTTTTTTCTAATGCAGCATTCTGAGGGCTACTGATTTTATGTGAAATTGATATTTTAAATATGGAATATTTCAAACACATAAAAGTAGAAATAATGTTATAAAATCTTGCTAAAAATGACTCATTAGAAAAATAAAACCAAAGTGGGATAAAAGCAAATAGGAAAATTTAGGCTTTATTTTCCTAATTACTCATTTTTGGCAACATTTTATACTGATTGATTTTATCTCTGCTTTTCTTTAAATATATTTTATTCTATATATTGAATCAGTAATATTAACTTAACTGACTGAAAATGAATTTTTAAATCTATTTTCCATACTGAATAAAAATGGTACATTTTGCATAATGTGAGGCATCAATATAGAAGTCTATAAAATGTGTAATATGTAACATGAACCTATAGAGGCATGGTATATCTATGCAGATCCTTCAGAGACATCTATTTTGTCTATCATCTCTCAATCTATTGATCTATTGATCTATTATCTAGCTGTCTATCATCTATGTAAAGAGACTATAAAAATTGGATCACATAGTTTACAAAGTTGAGAACTCCAAATTCTGTATAGTCAATATCCCAGTGTGAGTCCAGAGGCCATAAGGTGCCACAGAACAAGGAAGAGGTGGTATCCCAGTGAATGTCCTCAGGCAGAAACAGCTTACACTTCAAATTGACTGTCAAGTAAAAGGATTGCCCCTCCCCCCATTTTTATTGGTGCATTATGGTTTTACTGTTGAGAGCCATGTATAAATTATGGGTTTATTTGAGCCATTATGGCAAGGAAGCTGCTTTTCTGGGAACTTTTGGGTGGAATTCCTCAGTTTGAGAAAGCCCATATCATGCTGGTGCCCTGCCTTAGTTCACAGCCTTAGGATCAAACACAGCAACCCAGAGATGCTTGTAACCTGCCAAGTACCAAACAACCTGTTCATTTCAAGACACCTGCTACACTGAAACCTTATCCCTGACACACTGAAAGCTTTGATGTACTTCCCTTTAAGTGAAGAATCAGGACCTTTTTCAGTTGTTCAGTTCCAGTTCCTATCGGGGCTGGAAGACCCATCAGCCTTGCTCACCTTTTAAATCTAATCTCTGTCTTTATTTCTTACTGATTATTTCAGACTTTTTATTTTCCCAGGTGACTCACACCTCCTAGCAGGAATCTCCTCTACCTGGGAAGCTGGTTATCCTGGCATATTGAACATAATGATGGTATTTGTTGTTATATATTAGTACATGCACAGAGTATAACAATATAATTTATCTAATATCCCCCCCCCCAGTATTTACCCCTCTTATTTCAGTAATGCTAGGCCTATTCTCTTCTGCCCTTCATCTCATTGGATGAGATCCACTATTTTATGGAGGGCAATCTGATTTATTCAGTCTGTTGACTTAAATCTTAATCTCATCTAAAAACACCTTTGCAGAAACATTCAGAATATTATCTGACAATGTATATGGGCACCATCACAAGTCCACTCTTTGTCAACTTGGCATCTGTCCCACATACATCACCTTAAACCATAGTTAATCTTTCAATCAAGACAATAAGAAAGTCATGTTTCCACCTGACATGATACAACTATCCTGCCTACAACTGAAAATACACTGTGAACTTCTCTAGAAGAGGAAGTATTTGAGTAATATTTCTCTTCTTGAAATCCCATAACTTAAATGCTATTATATAAGATTAACCATACTTTAATCGTGTGATAGGAAATCAACACAGCTTATGTTAGTGATCAAGATATAAAGGGGAATTTTGGGTAGTTCATGAGTCTTCCTCTTGGTTTTTTTTCCCATCATAACAATCCTCAGCCTACAGGTTGGGGAAAAAGTGTGGGAATTCTGTCAGATGTTGATCATGTCTATTTTAATTATGTATTCCAGAACTTGGAGATAAAACCACAGCGTGTTTTCAGGGACCCACGGTGATATATTAGATTTCTTGAACTAATATTTCTTCACCAGTGTCTAGGACTACCTTGATAAAAGACCCTAGATTCCTTTTGGGAAGCCTAGGTGAAAGATTAATAGTATAAAATTTCGGCAACCCACCAGGATTCTTCCTCAAAGGGAACCAGTCTCTCCTTCACTCAAGAGGTTAAAAGTCTATAAAATAAATAGAGTCTGGGAATTGATTCATGGACCATGACTATCTGTTTTTATGAATCAAGTTAGACTTTTATTTACTTGACCTAGAACTTTTATAGATAAGTAAAAATTTAATAGGCTTCCTCTCTATTTCACTTCTAGGAACACCATAATCAACCAGCCAATTTCATATATCTACACAGGAAGAATATTCTGATTGCTGCTTCAACTCTGCTATTATAGCAATTAAACCTACTTTGCCTTTAGCAGTTATGTGTCATTACTTGGTTTCTACCACTCAGGATTCAGTGACTATAGTTCCTACTTCAAGGTCTGGTTTATAACCAGGAGTGATCACTGAGCTTTTGAAGGATGCTGAGACTCTTCCTCACAAATTCATTTCTCATAGCATTGGTGAAAGATGTGTCTTTTAGACTCTGCCAGTGTGAATGAGTAGGACCTAAATGAAATCCATTGTAATATTCCCATCTCTTTTAAATCCTTTCTCTATATTAAACCAAAGCGAGTCTAATATTTACAACTCCATTCCTGTGAAGTGCTTTTTGGTCCATGTTTATCTAACAAACAAACTGTTATATCTCTTTATAACTCCTGGAGCTACAACATTAAATGTAGCATCAATGTTCAGTGAACTCATGTCAATAAATGTTATCTCATTCCACACTGTGGCTGTTTTATCAACATCCTGTAACCCCTTATTCATTCCCACTTACATTCCCCATTATTTCTGTCTGTATAAATTTGTAAACATATAGTTCTTTTGGAGTATAGCATATTTCCTCATTTACACATTTTGCACCTAAACTTAGGGGACTATTAGACCTAGAGTATAATTATGGGCCAAGATGCAAAAAGGTTTAGAGGAAGGTAGGACCTGGGAGTTGTTGGTACTATCTGGAAGGCAATTGACTTAGGAGAGACCATTACAATTTTCTCAAGCAATGTGGAGTTAATCCCCTCAGATGCTGGTGGGGAGGTTGTTTATGTGACTAAAATAACTCATCAGAATTCATATTACAAGGTCCATCAGTGTCTTCCCACATGTCTCTCTTCTAACTTTCAGGATCCCATTCCTTCCCAATCAGTGTCTTCACATTAACAACAGAAACTTTGCAAGGCTGAGATTTAATTTGCATAGTAATTCATTGACATTTATGAGAGCCTGGTTTTGGTTTTCAGCAATCTCAGTCTGGTGGTTACAGATGATCTTAGTTCCTTTTAAGATATTAAGAACCTTCTTCATCATTTTTATGTTATTTGAGCTGGGGATTTGAATCCTGTAGCTCATCCTTTTCATGTTTTGGCCAGAAACATTAGTAGCAACTGTTCATTCTCCTTTACACTCACTCTTTTGACAATAATGTTTGTAAGTATTATATACATAGTCACCCAGATACTAGCTTCTTATAAGTGCTTGCTTAGGTATATCCACTGGTTATATTTCATATATTTTTATTGCAGATTATATCAGTGCATGGACCTTAGTTCTTTCTTGACCATTAGAAATAGACCATCAATGTTTATAAATGCCAAAGAACCAATATAGAAATTTTATTAAGATTCTGTTCCTGTGCTGGGGTTGTAGCTCAATGGTAGAACAACGCATGTCTTGTATGCAAGAGGCCCTGTGTTCTGTCCCCAGCACCACATAAAAATAAACAAATACAAATAAAGACATATATTTAAAAAGATTCTGTTCCTCTAGAGTACTCTTAGTACCAAATTCTGTTTCAGCCACTATTCTCCAGATAAACAAAATCAATTATAATACAATATTGAATGTTGTATATACTATATATAGGTATGTGTATATATGCATTTATTATTATTTTTTATAAGGAATGATCTCAACTGATATAGAGTCTAACAAGTCCAAAATAGCCAGAGCCATCCCAGTTTGAATCTGAAGGCTGGAAATTGCAGTAGAACCAGAAAGAGTCTATGTTCAAATTCAAAGCCTATTGGGATGTAGAATTCTCTCTTAGGTAAAGACCATTTTTGTTGTTGTTTTTCATTCTATTCAGGCCTTCAACAGATTGGATGTGTTGCATTATGGAGGACATCCACTTTACTCAGTGTGATGGTTAATTTTATGTGTCAGATTGACTGTAACTAAGGGATGCCAAATAGTTGATAAAACATTACTTCTTGGTTTGTCTGTGAGATTGTTTCTAAAGGAGTTAGCATTTTAATTGATAAAATGAGTAAAGCAAAGAACCCTCCCCATTGTGGATAGGTCTCATCTAAGCCATTTGAGAGCTTAAATAAAACAAAAAGGCAAAGGGAAGGAAAATTCATCTTTTCCTACTGGAGATGGGATATCTGTCTTTTCCTGTTCATTATATCGGAACTCTTAGTTATTAGTCTTCAAAATCAGATCGGGACTTAACACCAATGGCACCTTGATTCCCAGACCTTCACATTTAGACTGAATTAAGTCACCAGATCTCTTGGTTCTTTAGCTCACACAGGATAGATTGTGGAGCTTCTCAACCTCCATAATTAGATGGGCCAATATTTATAAAAAGTCATATATATCCTATTGATTTAATTTCCCTGGATGATCCTGACTAAATACATGAAACTTATCAGTACACATGGTTTAGGAAGTAGAGAGTCATTGGAAGACGCTTTGTAGAGGGGATATTTGAATTGACTGCTGATGTAGAATTTGGACATTTATGTTGTTTTTGTATTCAATAAGAGGTTATGATTCTCATTTATCAAGTATTAGAAGATTTTAGGGGGCACTTCTTTTTGTGTAGATAACTTAAAAACTACTTTCTCTAGGAAGCCTTTGGTGCATTCTTCAAGTGCCTGCACAGTAATATTTTCTTGGCTGTAACTTCTTACACTGAAAATTTATTGTTTAACCCTAAATTTATAACTTGATTTCATTACCAATGTGCAAACCTTACAAAAATGATTGACATTAATCTTCAGTAATCTCAAGATTTAAAGTGCTAGACTATTGGCTTCCTATAAGTTTCACAGAGCTCTTAAGAGTTGCATAACACTATGTCTGGTACAATATTTTATATGACAAAATATTTAATTTTCTTGCCAAAGTGAATTATATGGAATAGAGACTGAAGTTTATAGAGAGTTTAAATAACAGTCCCTTAATACAAAGGTAAATTTTTTTTGTTAGTGTGAACGATGTTTAAAAATTCCCTGTGAAATACTTCTCTATTATACTAATAAGTTTACTATATAATATATTGTCCAAACTGAGACACTTATTTCAAAGATATATGATGAACCAGATGGAATTCTGGAACAACAGGTATAAATTAGGACTTTTGTGCAAACTGGAATTTGTATTTGTCAGAAGAATTGAAAATATTGGAAAACATCAAAACTTTAAAAATGTAAGTAATATTTTTTAAATGAAAGAATTTTATTTAGCAAAAACTATTCATTTTTTGATAAATATGCTACATTTTAAATAGGATGGGTGTCAAGTAAAAAAAAAAAAGACAAAGTTCTTTGCATTGAAAGTCCTCTTACCTGCCTCTTGTGCAGATATGCTAGATATCCTAGATGATATTTTCACATCTTCAGCTTTTTAAAATTATCAATCATTATATCAATTAATTAACTTTAATATAGTGAGAAAAGATAACATGAAATCTACCCTTTGAACAGTTTAATTTATTTGGTACTGGAGATTGAATCCAGGGGCACTTAACTACTGAACCACATCCCTAGCCCTTTTAATATTTTATTTTGAAACACAGTCTCATTAAATTGCTGGGGGGTCTCACTAACTTACTGGAACTGGCTTTGAACTTGTGATCATCCTGCCTCAGTCTCCTAATCTGCTGGGATTATATGTGTGCACCACCACACCCGGCTCTTAACAAATTTTTTAAGTGCACATTACAATATTAACTATAGTCAATATGTTGTAAGGCAAATCTCTAGAATTTATTCATCTTGCCTAACTGAAACTTTATACTCATTGAATTGAAACTCACAGTCTTGCCCACCCCTAGAACCTAGTAAATGCTGTTTTGTTATCTGTTTCCATGAGGTATTTGAAACAACTAAACTCAAATATTCTTGATATTGTCAAATGGCTCTGCTTAACACCAGTGGCAATTCACATTTCCCTCGGCAGTATATAAGGGGTCTGATTTTCTACTTAAACTCACAACTGTAGATATAAATTATGTTCATGGGCAATTTTGAAACAAGTATGTCAGTGATGTATAGTGTAGGAGATATTTTTGATCTCCCTAGAGCCAATGGAGATAGGGCAGGTATAAAGTTATTTCAAAGTCAATTTCTCTTCTCTATCATTGTTATCTCTTAGAGAAGTGCAGCAGACCTTGGCTCTGAAGATCCTGTAAATCATTCCTTTTCCTATGCCCTTTAAGCAAATGCGCCAATGGGAAGCATCAGGGTCAAAGTTACTGTGGGCAGCATTTGAAAGGGTAGTGTATGGAGCTCTGAGAGTGGAGTTGAAGCTGCAGCGAAGATCCGAGGAAGTTAGTTACCAGACATGTAAAATATATGCCAAGGAAAGCTGCAGGCAGTGAAGAGATCTAGCCTAAGAATGAGGCCATATGAGCTCCAACCAGTAAGGTGATAGAGGTGGAACTGCCACCTGTCTTCATTAGTTTGGATTTTTATTTTTATTTTTTGGTACTTGGGTTTAAACCCAGGTTAATTTACCACTGAACTCCATCTGTAGCTCTTTATTTTTATTTTATTTTATATTATTTTTTTGAGACAGGATCTTACTAAGTTACTTGGGGCTTTGCTAAGTTGCAGAGGCTGGCCTTGAACTTGTGATCCTTCTACCTCAGCCTGTTTAGTCATCGGTATTAAAGGTTTGTGTCACCATGCCAAGCCATTACATTGGAATCTTATTATCCCATTGCTGTCAGTGATTCAGATGTGTCTTACTGCCAGCTCTGAGCAAAAAGAAGAGTCAACATCAAGATTCAAAGGAATCTTCTACTCAAGGTCAAATTTCTTTCATTTTTCTTTACCTTTATTCTGATTTTTTGAGAGACTGTATAGCATCTTGTAGCATTTCTATAGAAATAGTCATTTATTGGGTCTCTAGGCTTATATAGAATAGTCACTCTAGCAAGCCAATTCTCTGGGATTTGTATTTCATTTAGCAAAACATCATCTATTTCATGTGCTTAGGAGAAATCTTTTTGGTGTCTTTGTACAATTCCTAGGGTCCTTGCCAGAACATTTGATCCTGCGTCTTGAGAGAACACTGCCATGACAATAAGCTCTTCTCTTGTTATAACTTTATGTTCCACATCTTCTGTGCACTCAGGATAGTTCTGTATGTAATGTCCTGACTCCTTCTGGCATAAGTTGATTAGATGCTGCAGTTTCTCTGGGAGTAATAATTACTCTTTATCTTCTTTATAGGCCATGTGCTTTCTCTACCAGCGATTGCTGTTATTTAATTTGAAGTACTAATATAGAAGTCAGAAAGGAAAGTGAGAAAAGGTCTGGTAGAATGGGGTGTGCTACTTTGCACAATGAAGATAACCACATCCTCTTAAAGTGCCTCAGAAGAAGGATAAAAACCCTGTTCTGTTGGCTTAGGGGGTTTGTGACATATAAAAATTGAAGATATCTTAAAATGCATCAAACTAAATATCTCCATCTCATTCTGATGGCTTCATTATTTTCCATTTGAGGCCTTCATCTTGGTAAAAAAGATCTCCTTAGGTAAGAATAGAAATGATTTCTGTTATTCTACTACTCTTTATAATTTGATTTTGATCCTGCTTCTGAGCCTACTAAATTCTCCATCAACAAAAGGTTGACATTCTTTGTATACTGACAAAAAGTTTCTCTGGATTTCATACATAGCTTTTAAATATTTAGTTTTGGATTATCTCTCTCTCTCTCTCACTCATTAGTTAAGCCCAGAAAAAATATTTAATTTTATTATCTTTATAATTTTTTCTGGCATATTTCAAAAATGCCTGCTAAATTTCAATCACTAATGAATGGTTCCAGAAAGTTGTTCTTTGAAGAACTGGACAGTGAATAATTTAAACTCTGCAAGCACAGTTTCTGTAACAACTAGTATAGTATACTGGTGTGGCATCTTAGCAGTTATAGACGGCTGCAGCTTTTCTCAAAGGAAGATTAAAAAAGAAAAAAAAAATTGGTGGTGGCTAACAGTTTGCTAACTCCACACAAAAGCAAGCATTCTTTTGGTTTATCATACCAGGTCATGATATGCAGAAGTTATAATCAATCCCTTGGCATGCTATGGCTCCCATATCTACTAGTAATGATTTTTAAAATTATCAACATGTTAGAAGATACCCGCTTACTACCTCCCACCTCCCATTTAGTACTAATTATTCAGTGTCTTGTTCTGGTACTAATTAAAACCCCTGGAACCAGGCCCTAGGGTGGAAGTGAGCATGCATAGAAGGAAGCAAGACTGGACAAAGGAAGAAGGTGGGTTGTGATACTCAGCCAATCTCTCAGGACATTTGAAGCTAAGCCTTTCAGAGTCATTCTAGTTTTGAATGCAGGGGCCATAGACCTATATTTTCACACAGACACATCATTGAATGAAGGTTGTCCCTGGAATCAAGGTATGATTTTTGACAAAATGACTCTCTTTACTTTGGGGAAATTCCCAGAAAAGACTAACAACTGAGATCTGTCAGTTAAGAGTATTACTTACAACCAGTGATGTATGTTCAGAAGGGGTATCTGCGTAATGCATATGGTTTCCACTAAAGAGATATAGTCCAGCATATGAAGAGATACTAAATGAGTTCCAGGATGTCCTCTTTCTCCTTGAATTTGTGCCAATTTTTTATCTTTTTTGGACTGTGGGAACCTCTGGCACATTGCCAGTTGCTTTCTGCACACCCATAAAGAAACAACAGGCTATGTAATGGCCAGACTATATAATCCTATTTCTTATTCTCTATGCAAATCGAAAGACTTGTACTCTCTGGGTGACTGGTTGGAGATTCATTTTCTCATCCTATGTTTCTCAGATCTTTACCAGCTACCCCAATAATTGTGGAGGATATAATTTATATGACACATTGTTCATATCATGTTCTCCTGAGTGAACTTAAGTAGAGATTATAATAGTTATGAGCAATTTTTCAGTTCTATGAAATAATTAAACTGAAAATATTAGTTCAATATTTTATATATTGGTATGGATACAAATTCTCCTTTTTACATTTTTTCATTTTCCTGTGTAAATGTTCTAATTGTGGTTAATTTGATATATCTCTATTTCACTTACAGATATTAGAAGTATTGTATGAACTGTATCATTCCAAGATGGAGTAAGGACTTTGTGTATTCACTTTTGGAGAGAGCATTAATGTGTGTTCAGTATATATGATGTGTGAGGAAAGGTGGAAGCAAGGTTTTACTGTTACTTTATGTGGAAATTAAATATGGTTTAAAGAGGTGCATATGGATACCAATTTAGGTGGACACTAGATCACAACTGTTTGGATAGCATGGTAAAATTGGAAAATGTGCTTTCCACTATCACTTGTGATGCTTTTATATTAGAGGAGAAATGTACACAAGAACTGGAATATGAACACAAAGCTGATCATTACTCTCTAAAGGTCTTTTCACACTCAGATATGTGACAAGGGACAGACTCTGAGATTCCTGATGGATTCCATATCTCCCCTGTGCTCTGCATCTACATTGTCATGGCTGCTGGCCTCTTGGCCTGCGGTGACCACAGACCGGACCCCAGCTGTTTCTTCTTAGAGATAGCAGTAACCAGTTTCTTCACAGAGACATTAGATTCCCAAAGATCTCTCCCTGAATACAGTCTCATTTTGAAAGATGTTGGAAGTGATTTTATCACATGGTGGCAGCAGAGTTCTAACAGGGCAAGCCCCAGTACAAAAAGATTTATTAAGTCTCTGCATGTACCAAATTGCTGATGGTGAGCCATTGGCAAAATAACCATCACCAAGGTAAAAGTCAAAGCAGAAGGAAATAAAAGAAAGCATGGATACTAGGGACATTTCAAATCTACCTCACCTGAACTTTACGTTTGTTGTAATTACATAAGTATTTTCTTTTAGAGTTCTCTAATAATATTGAAAATGTAGATTTCATGTATATGTGTGTGTGTTTGTATATATATATATATATATATATATATATATATATATATATACATATATAGATAGATAGATAGATATTCAGCATGTTATATATATGTATATAAAATCAGAATGTTATATATATATATATATAAAATCAGCATTTTATATATATATACATATATATAATGTTTTAAATCATATAACATCATATGATTTTAGTATATATTAACTTAGGATATATTAATTGCAACTTTGTTGAATACCACTTCCTACTTAATATTGAACAATATGACTTCCTATCTTATTAAATTTCTTAGCCCTTGGCACAGTATGTTGGACTTACTGATTTTTGTTTTCTGAAAAAAGACAATAAAAGAAGAATATGTCATGAAAGTTATAATAAAATCCACACTTATATTTTAAGGTTGTTTTTGAAATTTATAAATTTATAAGCTAGTTTTCTCCTTAAATATTTAATATATAGGTAAAGAAGTTAATGCTACCTATGGTATGCAATTAGAAATACTTCTTTCTCTCCTTTTAAGCATTGCTTGATGAAAAAGATCCCAAGCTAGATTGATTCTCATATTTTAATGTAATGGCTTTAGATCATTCTAGAATAAAAGTAAATGCAATCTGTTGCAAAAGAAAAAAAAGGTCAAGCTAAATAAGATAAAGAAGATTTTTTTTTTAAAAAAATGTACCCTTAAATGATTTTTTAATTAATTTAAGACTAAATGTAGTATTTTTGGAGTTCTTTGCAATTGTTATCTGTAATGCCTGCCAAGTTTCCTCTGCCCCCCTCCTTCTCCTCCCTCCTCCTTCTCTTCCTCCTCCTCCTCCTTCCCCTCCTTCTCCTTCTCCTCCTTCTTCTTCTTTTTCAATTTAAGACTCTGCTAAATGTTCAGACTCAACATTAAGACAAAAACTTCAGTTTACACCAATCTAATCAGAATGATTTGGAACACAAACCATTCCCTTGTTGGCAGGACAATGTCAGTCATTCTTTTTTGTTTTCAGGAGTTTGTGATATAGATCAAAACAGTATCATTTGTATCAAGATCTCTTGCAAAGTCTATAGGCACACCATTCAGGGTATTTACAAGAGACCTGGAAAGCTACTACAGTCACTACACTCAGGGATGAATAAAATAGTTTGTATATATCAAGTTTTTCTAGTTTTCCCAGGCCAGATGTAGCACAAAACAGAGGTCATTTTTAAAATCATAGCAATTTATTTTGCATTTTTTACTTATGTTTCGTTTCCAAGGGAACAGGAACAAAGTTCATTTTCTCATGCAGCATAGGAAAGGGTTTTGTTAACACTTTTCCTACACTGTCAAATGTTCCAACCATATTTTGTACAAAATTATTTATAATAAATGAGTGGGCTTTAGTTACATGCCAATTTTCTTAGATACAACGTATTTTTCTGAGCATAACAGATATTCCATGTATTTAGGAGACATCACACTAGCTAATAGTTACTGTGTTCTGTTCTCTAGTGGTGAAGGTGATGTGGCTTTTGGAAAAATACCATGTGCTGACCCTCAACTATGTGCCAGCGATTATGTTTATTGTTCAATGTGTACCATATTATCTATTGATCACACCAATCTTGCAAGAAAGGAATTAGCAACTTTTTATTGAGGAGAAAACTGAGGCTGAACACAATGGTCAGCTGACTCCAATATCATTTTTACTCTGCCAACTTTAGAGACCTTCATGATATCATTTAAAAAGTGAATGGTTAAGTGATATTGGTGATGCAAATAGTGTTGCTGTTTGGATTTTTGTCATTGTCATCATTAAGACAATCATTTGGTAGCTACTGACTTTGCAAGTTGTTTATTTTAAAAAGGAAGAGGTTACTTGAAGGGATATTACAATGCAAAATTAAAGGATTTATTAAATGAATCTCATTTTAGCAAAAGTTTTTGAAATTTCAAGTTTCAGATCTGTCAGAGAGCATGAAGATTCAGAGGCAATAATGGAAATGGTATCAATTCATCTATTTAAAAATCAGGCCAGCAGAAAGGTGGGTATAGTGAGTAATCCTGTTTTAAGAGAGTGTCCTAATGGCCTCAATTTATCCTTGTCTGTAATAACTATGATTGACTCTAACATTTAAAAAATTTAAACCTAGATATTTTTTATAATATTTTTCTTCTGATCAATGAAACTCACTGTATCATTTGTGCTACTTCTTTTTTTAAAAAAATCAAATTGAATAGTAGGAAAATTATATGGGCTTTATTATATATTCAAATTAAGCCCTTCCTGTATTATTATTTATAGAGTAGTTCATGAACTGTCTTCAAATGGTAAATGTTCTTATTTTCTGATGCTGAAACATGTTCTTGGTAGGTTGTGTTATACTTAGTTTATTATATCAAAAATATTAAAATTAGGGGACTGGAGCTGTAGTTTAGCAGTAGAATGCTCACCTAGCTCATGTAAGGTGCTGGGTTTGATCCTCAGCATCACATAAAAATAAATAATAAAATAAAGGTATTGTGTCCAACTACAGCTAAAAAAAATTTTGAAAATAAAATTTTATTAAAATAATTTAAATCAGCATTATGTTAATTTTTAATTCATTCTTAACTCAATTAAATGTTTTTGTAGCATATATTTCTTTATTTTAATGACGTTAAATGTTTATGATCATATGCTTTTATTTATATAGCTATACTCCTTTTAAAATGTTATGATATTAAATGTCTTTTTATAGAAGCCTCTAAACCACTCAGTTTATATAATTCTCTATTTGATATAATTTCTAATATATAGAATTTTATGTATATCAGTCTTATTTTTCTTTGTTTCTAACCCTCCATTCAACAATTTATACTTTTAAAATACATTATTGTATTTATGATGATAGCATCTAGTTTAATATTACCTTCTTGAAAAAAAAAACTATTATAATTGTGCTTACCCACTGTAAGTCAAATAAAATATATTAGTTTTATATATAATAACACACATTAACTTTTCATACATTTAATGATCTTAACAAAAATATTCATGCAATTTTCATCAATACCTTGATTTCAAACTGTAAAAAAGATTTCAGATATTAAGGAAGTATTATATATCAAAAGACATATTATTGTATGATACCTGGAGAAATTCAATTATGTTCTCTGATATTTTGCATATTTTTAAATATTCAGAAAGCAATGATAATGTTAGTAATAATGTCAATATAATTAGCTTATATAAAATTGTTCACATTTTTTTTCAATAGAGATGTGCTTAAGAAGTACAACCAGACAAGTAGGAATTACTGTTATATATAATGTTCATCAATAAAAAAGTAAACCAAATAAATAAACCCACTATCAAAGGATCATATAATTTACATTTTAACTTTTATTTCCACTTCTTACATTTTATTTTATGACTTAGAGAGAAAAGAATTCTTAGGAAGAATTCTAAGCAGCTAATGCCTAGATGAATAAAATGCTAAAGACAAACTAAACTGTTATATGTAGAGCTAGAATATAAAATACTTTCCCCAGTGATTAGATGGGTATTGATTCTAAAGTGTATCAAAATAAATAAAGAAATTACCAACACTCTCCAAGCTGAAGTAAAACTTTAATTACTAAAATTTTAAAAATTCAGGTTTCAACTAATTCATATATATGTATATATATATATGAATTATATATATGTTTATATGTATGTATATATATATATATATATATATATAGAGAGAGAGAGAGAGAGAGAGAGTTGTGATACAGAGACATAAAACTAATAAATAGTAAAGCAGATAAGAGAATTCTGAGAATTCTGCAGCAAAGGAATAGACAATTTTTTTATATCTCAAAATTTTAGGAATAGTAGAAAGTGTTAGAAATTTCTACATAGCATTCTATAAAAGTTGTACTGTTTTGAGAAGTATAATAAAAATGTTTGAATTTTCTCTATTATATCAATGTATTTGATACCAAATAATAAAATTATTGGGATGAAGTCTTTAAAAAGCAGTCATAAAATTAAATAAAAATTATTCCTTACTCTAAAGCTCTACAAAGGCTAAATAATGTTACATTAATTTTATCATATGACATAAAATAGTCTTCATATTTGCTTTCTTTTAAAATTGTAACTTTCATTTCTATAGCAATGAATACAATACCCTTTATCTTTACACCATCAACATGAGTTGTTACCATTGATTTCAGATTTACACTAGCAAATCTCATCACCTCAGTCCCTTCCTGTATTTCTTTCTCCTTTGCCCCAAACATGAAAAAGTGTTGTGAAGGGCAGCCATTCTGCTCTCTATAATATAACTTTTACTGTTCTCTTTAATTTGATTTGCTATAGTTTCTATTAAGTTTGACCTCATTTGCTTATTTGGCCTTTGCATATCACATATACATGTATTCATTTTTTATTGTTTTCTTCTATTTATACTATAACAGATATGAGGGATATTTTCCAGAATACTCAGTATTGTATGCTAAGTGCCTAAAACTGTAATTTGTATTTAGTGGAAACTCACTGAACGTTTGCTATAATAGTAAATTTCCAATGCATTTTTCTATGAACTCAAGAATAAAATGTGTGCATGTGTGTGTGCGTGTGTTAGAGATTAAAGAATGGAAATGATGACTGAATTCTGAATTGTGCCATATAACAATTTTTGTTTATTTCTTATGTGCTTGCTGCCCCAAGTCCTAGCTTCTTTATGTGTCTCTATTTGGCCTTCTGCTTACTTACAGTGAAGCAAACACAGCTTACCAATTTTTTGATGTGGTCCATACCATCTGTGATGTTTAATTTTATGTGTCAACTTGACTGAGCTACAGGGAGCCCAGATATTTGATGAAACATTATTCTAAATGCTAATGTGAGGCAATTTTTATGAAATTACCATTTTAATTGGTAGAGTAAAACAGATTGCTTTCTATAATGTGATGGACCTTATCTAATCTGTTGGAGGCCTGAATAGAACAAAATGACCATCTCTTCTCCTGAAAAAAATTCCAACAGACTTCATTTGTACTTCAGCTGCACCATTGGTTCTCCTAGTGGAGAACATCCAAGATCGCTGGACATCCAACTGACTGGACATCTGAGATGCTAGTCTTTGAACTGGAATTTTACCATCAGCTATCCTGGGTCTCAAAATCACTAGTTCATATGACATACTGGACTTGCTGGACTTCATAAAACCATGAGCCATTTTCTTACGATAAAACCTTTTCTGTAACATATATAGAACCTTTTCTATAACATATTAGAACTCGAATTTACTATCCCTCAGATTGTTAAGTGAATTTCTTCCATGAACATTTCCATGATCAATAAGCTAACATGTATTCAGTTGTTATTAATTACTAACTGACCTCTGGAATCCACAATCAGAGGTACTTGCATCAAAAATATTTTCTATTGAGGTTCACTGCAATATTGCAAGAGAGCCTGTCCCTTTATGATGAAGAAAATGTGTATAATGAAGTAATCCACTGAAAATCAAAATGTTGCTCGTACAGTAACTAGGATTTGAGCCAAAATTTGTCTTACCACAAATTTCATTTTTTATACCATTCAACTTCTGATCAGTCTAACATTTTTTAAAGGATCAACTAATTATATTCTTTTATGTTTCTAATGAGATTTTAATTCAACACTTCATTAAGTTGATTAGAAAATATTTATAAACTATCTAAACTAAGAAATAATGTAAAATTATTAGACATGAATCAAGCTTTTGCCATCTCATCTATTTTCCTCAGTGTTGAGGATACTTGCCTCTGTGAGATTGGATGACTAACTGACTTTTACATTAGATAAAAACAAATGTAGGTATCATAAAGTAGACTTTCAGAGGTTCTGCTCTTAATAAAGAGATGGTATTTAAATTGTGAGTTTTTAAATAAATTGTCCTTCTAAAATGTGATTATTTTATTTCTCATTTTTACAGTTTATTTGTTTGCATTTGTTGATTCAGAGGAGAGAAAATAAAGCAACCAATTTTTAGAAGCATTACATATCTCATTTTAAGCTTTGCTAATTGCCACGGAAAATGCCCAGTTTATTAGTCATTTATTTTGTTGAATTTCATTTACTTAGATATTCTCATAGTAAAATTATCCTCAGAATACTATCCAAATTATATCAGAAGATTGGCAACACGTATTTCCATAATGAATTTTCTGTTTTGAAAGTATATTATTTGGCATTCTAAAAAAATGTATATTATTCATTCTTATTATTTTATAAGCATTATAAATAGTGATTAAATGCCCTCTTAGTCACACGCATAAAATAATTTCTTTCAAAAATAATTTCTACCTCATTAATGTTCTATGACCCTTTATTATTGTTTTTATAATAAACAGCATGGTGGGCACATTGCAAATGGCAATAAAGCAGAACTCTTTAATCCGAATTATAAAGTATGTAGTAACAATTTATGTAACTATTTAGATTAATGTTAAGTCTTTTATGGGATGACTCAGCAAATCTAAGTCTACTAAAACTGAGAGATTCAGGGACATCTTTTTAAACACAATTTACTATTAAAAAATTTATTGATACTTTATTCTAAAAATTACTGCTTTTATTCTCTTGCAAATATGGCAAAATTCACTTTGGTTATTGCTGTAATAGAAATCTTATTTCTTGTTATCAAATTATATAAATAAAGGAACTTTCTACTTCTCTAAAAGAAAACATATATTGGGATGAATATTTCTTCCTTTTATCCTTTACTTACTAATCTCTGAATCAAGGAATTAGTCCTGTTGATAAAAACCTGAAATATATTCAGTAGCACCTATGTGCCGGGAGGATATTTGTTATGGTTTGTATATGAGGTGTCTCCTCAAAGCTCCTGTGAAAATGCAGGAATGCTTGTAGTTGTAATGATTAGAAAATGTGATGTCTAAATAATTATGCCTGACTTGTTTCTATTTTTTGTTTGGTGAGTTCTCCCATAATTAGGTGAGATTTTATTCAGGTGTAGTCAGGGTCATATTCTGTTGCTTATAACCCCAAAACATCTAAATAATATACATTTGGATCCCAATAAAAGACTTTTATTCTTTTGTTAATTAAAAAAAAAAAAAAAGAACGTGAGAGCTGTAACCTAATCTGTCTATCCTAATTTGAAGAGAATTACTAAATGATGACTACTGACAGGTAGGATGTCGCTGTAGGAGGCGGGTCACTGGGGAAATACCCTGGAAGGGTTTACTCTCCCTGCTGCCCGCACTATTTCCTAACCATCCATAAACAGAGCAGTGCTCCTGCACCGTTGTTTTTCATCATGATGTGCTCTTCACCTTGTGCCGGATAAATGGAGTTGGCCCACATGGACTAAATCTTTGAAAGTATGAGCCAAGATAAACTTTTCTCCTCTTAGATGTTGTTCTTGGGTATTTTTCTCACAGTGATGCAAAGATGACTAATACAATATTGAAAGGAGATGTTTAATATCATTTAAAACTAACCTATCATTCTCGTTGCCTTATTTTCTATATCTCCTAAAAGTAGCTCCAACTACCTTTTTTTTTTTTTCTGGTGCTTTATCTCTATTCAGTTCTGAATATATCCTTACCTGATTTAATCTCTCATCCATCCATATACCCATCCCTACACTCCCAACACTTTTAATGACCTTTGGAATTTTCTTTTTGTCATCAGCGAGATTTCTATAGTTTGTGACTTTCCCTTCTGCTTCTCATGCCATGTAAAATCCATACAGCTCATTAGTATGATACTTTCACTGTAGTCTCTAACATGGTGACTGTTTTTTGTCTTACATCCCACACAATACTGGAATTTTAAAGAGAGTGTAGGTGAGTTTCTTGCTCCTAATGGCTACTACCAACCCATCATTCTTTCCCCATCCTCTAAATTCCAACTGCTCTGAAGTATAGTTTTTAGTTTATACAATCAACTGTCTCTCCTTGTCACAGTCACATATAAACCTGGTCACTTTTCATATTAATTGAAGAGTTTTGACATTTGACTCACTGCTGTTCTTTATTTTTCTTTGAATAATATATAAATTCTTGCTTCATTTGTATATTTAATGACCATCTACTATACTCCTCTGCTAGCAACTCCCTTGGTCATACTCAATAACTTGTCCCTAGGTTTACCTAGAACCTCTCCAAAATTTCAGTTTTTAAACCTCCATGCTAATTATCCAACTAATAATGTTTGACCAGAATGGTAACTTCACAATGCTAAATACACTCTTTGTTACTATCCATCATCACTCTATTGTCTACAATCACTTGATTACCTGGTGTAAACTCCATAGTATGTCATAATTTTGTCCTTGCATATTCTCTCAACCCATTTTTCCTCTACTAAAATAATAACTGAAAGACCTGGTTCCCCTCTGCACTATCAGAGGAGCAGAGGTAGATGTAGAAGAACACACAATTATGATTACTTTAAACTGTGGTTCTGACTTTCCCTTCTTCATCTCATGCCTTGTAAAATCCATACAGCTCATTAGTATGATACTTTCACTGTAGTCTCTAACATGGTGAACTGTTTTTGTCTCACATCCCATACACTATTGGAATTTTAAAGGGCATGTAGGCCATAAACTTTTAAGTGCTTCTTGAAAACAAGAGTGCATTTCTCTAGTCAATTTGCTTTTCCATTCTTGGGTAATATTTCATGATTTCTCATATTTCTTCAAGAGACACTTCTTTCTCTTTCTCTCTCTCTCTCTCTCTCTCTCTCTCTCTCTCTCTGTCTCTCTTTCTCTCTCTCTCTCTCTCTCTCTCTCTCTCTCTCTCTCTCTCTCTCTCTCTCTCTCTCTCTCTCTCTTGCTTTTACATCACTAGGAAAATACATACTTTCAGAAGACGGTTTTTATAAACTATTCGCAACTAACTTCCAGACTCTGTTCAGCAATCTAAACTCAATATAAACTGTCTTACTTCCTGTTACAATGGGTCAGATATTCATACTTCTTCCTGAAGCCAGTGTCTCTGCTTGTATGATAGATTAAGCTTTTCTCATGTAATAAATTTGTCAAACTTTGATGGTTGAAAACAGAAATACTATTATTATCACTCAGGCATCCATATGTAAGTTCTAGTTTGTAGGACCCAGGCTTTGCCTTAAATTTATCTGGTCTTGGTCCTTTGCTGAGATTTGGCACAGGTTGATTCCATTTGTGGTTCATACTAATGCCAAGGCTGACTCTTCAACCTACCCACAGGAGTCTCTTCTCTTGATGACATCAGAATCCTCATAAAACCAATAGAGACACAGAAGTATCTTAAACTAGGCAATTTAACTATGTCACTTTACTCTCATTTTACAGATCAAACCAAGTCACATGGTGAAACACAAATTTAAGACACAGGGAAATACTCTCTCTGCCTTTAGTAGAGGAAACTAAAACATGAAGGAAGGGTAGGAATTTGTGGTCCATAATAATTTATATACAGTTTCCTTCAACTCTTACAGATTTAAGCAATTTTATATTTTTACTTTCTGTCTTCTCATCCATCTAGTTTTCTCTAACTAAATCATTCCCATCAGCAAACAAACATGATGAAACAAACAAGTGTTAAGAATGAAACATTCCTACCTCCTACAAACAAAAACCCAATGACCAAAAAACTCTCTTCTTTGGCTCCAATCTAATTGCCCTTCCAATTCTATTCTTCCCTATACAGTAAATTCTTCAAAAGAAATGCCTATATGCAGAGTTTGATTTTTTTATTTCCCCCTATGCCTAGTCTCTGTTTGCTCAGGATTTTACTCCTACAGTTCCACTGAAACAATTCTTTCCAAGGTAATCAACAATTCCCAATTGCCAAATCCAATGGCACATTTTACTGTTATCAATAGAATTTGATGTTGTTGATGGCTTCTTCCTCCTTAAAATATTTTATTTACTTGCCTTTTGTAACGCCAGTATCTTTCACCTTCTCCTACATTTATCTGTACAGTCTCAGTTCCTTAGTAAAATTTCTTCAACTCCGCAACTTCTAAATATTTTGTTTTAAGGATCAATAATGTTTGGACCTCTTTCCTCATTAAAATTAAAATTAAAAAAAAATTCCTGAAAATTTCTAGGCCCAAATTCTTCATTGTCAAGCTTATTCACTTGATGCTATCATCTAATATACAGTTTTAAAACCGGTTATTTCCAACTGACTTTCAAATTAATATTGCAGGATCATCTTGAGAAAATATAGAACCTACTGCCTGAAGGAAAAGCTTTAGGCTTGAATTAATAGCTTTTTCTGAAGTAGCTTCAGAAATCAAATAAGTGATTTGCTTCCTTCAGCTCTCTTCTAGTGAGTAGTTTCATCTCAGTTAATGACATTCTATTCTTAACAGTTTCAGGCCAAATTCCTGCATTCATCTTTGACTTCTCTCTTACCCTAATAATTCGTTTATACTTTATCAACAATTCATAATTGTGCCATCTTCCCCATAAATTCCATATTCAGATGTTCATCATTTATGCCCCCATCACCGTGGTTCAATCTAAGCATCATGTTCATTTATAACATTAACGTTGCCCCTTAAGGATTTCCTTGTTACCAGTTTACCAGAATCTATTTTCCATATGATGGTCCAAGTGATTTTATAGAATGTAAATTTATGGTGCAATTTTTCTTTTCAAAATTTCTCAATGACTTCTCTCAACACATATTATCTAACTCCTTACTATGACACGGGGATTGAACCCAGAGGCTCTTCACCACTGAGCCACATCCCAGCCTTTTAAGTTTCTTACTATGAAACAGAGTCTTGCTAAATTGTTTAGGGTCTCATTAAGTTGCCTAGGCTGGCTCTGAACTTGCCATCCTCTTGCCTCAGCCTCCAGAGATGCTGGGATTGTAGGCATGAGCTTGCATGCTCAGCTCCTTTTTATTCTCCTAGCATTGGTCTCATTATAATTCACTCCATATTCCACAGATTATGTTTCACATATTACACTTCTTTAAATAATTCACCTTTATTAGCCTCTCTTCCTGAAAATTTTTAGGCCCAAATTCTACATGCATTGCCCCTCACTTTATTGAGTTTTTTTAAAGCTAAAATTATATTTCTTTTTAGAATGATTTTATGTAAGCCAAACTGTGATCATATCTATTTCACTTTATACACTCTGCTTGTTTCCTAATTGATACATTCATTCCAAGAAAAGTCTTTTATGTAATTCATTTCTCTCCTTGTTTATTTTCCCATCCCCCTCACAACCTCTTATATGTAATTTTGTGATATGTCAAGAGCTTTGTAAAGTTTTGAACAACCAATAAAAAATAAATAAACTTAAAAAAAAGTCTTTTATGGAAAATACTATGAAAGTTTTTCAAAAAACTAAAAATAGAGCTACCATATGACCAAGCAATCTCACTACTAGGTATATACCCAAAAGAAATAAATGATATGTGGAAGAGATTCCTACACTCTCATATTTATTGTAACATTTCACAAAAACCAAGGTGTGGTATCAACTGAAGTATAAATCAACAGAGCAGGAATAAAGAACATACTGTTTATATACACAATGGAATTCTATTTAGCCATAAAAGAGATAAAAATTTTTGTCATCTGGAGCAACATAGACAAAGCTGGAGGATATATAAACTGGAAAAATTTTGCATGATCTCATTGAAATATGAAATCTAAAAAAATTTGACTTCATAAAAGTAGAGCTGATTGGTTTCTAGATGTTGTATAACCTGCTTGCTTATGTATGATTGGAAGATACATTTGATATCAATTGTAATCACTTCCATATTAAACCACTGTGGTTGTCACCTGCCAGCTCTCTCACCAGCTCCTGATGTCTGTGTTGACTCTGCATCTCTACCTGCCACAACTGAGGTAGCCAAGTGACAAATTGACCACACCAGTGACCAGAACGTCCACGGTTTTTGAGGCTTAAGATGTGGCTCAGTGGTAGAGTGTTTGCTTAGCATGAGCAAGGCACTGGATTCAAACCCCAGTACCATGGAAACACACACACACACACACACACACACACACACACACACACACAAGTTACTTCAGAAAAGGATGAGGAAGGGGAAGAAGAGGATGAGGTAAGGTTGGTCAATAGACACAAAGGAATAATTCGAGTGAAGGAATAAATTCTGGGGTTCTATTGTATAGTAGTTTCGCCACTGCATGTACATTTCAGAACAACTAAAGAGTGGATTTTAAATGCTTCACCACAAAGAAATGATTACACCTTGTATACATGTATTGATCCACCACAGTATACTCCATAAATGTGTACAATTATTTTAATAAAATTAAATAAAATTCTTAAAATATATAGAATTAAAATAAATAAGACTCTAAGATTCTTGGCTTTAGAACTAGCACAGCTACTTTTTAATTATGAAAACCAGAAAAATTTGTGTTTTGAAAGCTTAATACCATTAATTTACAAAATGAACATGCTGTTTTATAACTCTAAAGATAGAAGAATCAAATTCAAGAATATATGTGACAGTTTTTAATACTATGCTTTAAGGATGTAAAATCTTGCCATTATTAGTCTCATTCTATCCTATGATGATTTCTTCTATTTGCATATTTCAAGAGTTTTCACACTTGGAATTAAATAACTCTATTTACTTTAAAATATCTGATCACAACAACAGTAAAAGGCCCCAGGAAAGAGCTCTTGCTTTGTAATTATTCTTAATAGTCTAATTATTTCAAATAGTTGGCATTAGTCTTTACCAAACAATTATCTAAATCTAACTTAAATATATAATTAGCTCAGAATGGGCAAAAATATGAAATGTATTCCACATTTTAAAGGGAAAGTCATTTTTCTATCCATAGATTACAATCCAAATTGCTTGCTGGTTACCCATTTAAAGCCCTATGGAGTAATTCAAGATGAATTTTTCTCTGGAAGAAGAGTATTTGGATCCAATAATTATTGTGAGACTTACAGTTACATGTATTTCTACATCATAAAGATAACAATTAAAAGCTATTTAATATTATGATACTGTTCAATGGTCCTTGTGAGGGAAATCAAGAGTTCCAGTCACACTTGAGTTTAGCTAATATTTTCAAGAAAATAATAAAATGTGATTGCTACATACAAAATGGATATAAATAAATTGATTAAAAATTAATGTTAGCATTGATGGGTCATATGTGATGGAATGAGTAAATAGTGAAGGAAACAAATGTACATATTGTAAGTGCAGTGGGGATAAAATCATTTTTGCAACTTAGGGGTAAGATGGAAAACAAACAGCTAGGTTAATAGCTGAAAAAAATGCAAAGAGGAAATATGTTAGTAGTAATACTTTAGCATATTGATAAGCATAGATAAGTAAATTAATAAAAAGGCCAAAGGAAGAATGGTGATGGCTGATGAAGTGAAATCTACTGGAATACTTTGCCCATTAAAATTTTCTGTGACAGAGTTTCACTGGAGGTCAAATCTCAATTTCTCTTCAAGGAAAAGGGAACTCCATTGATTGGAAAAAAAAATTTCTTTAGGGCTCAGCAGCATTGACTTGCTAAAAGACTTTCCAGAAAAATTCAAGGGTATAAACACTTGGGCCAAATTTTATGTTTCTCATCTGGTCTATTGTCAACCCATTCTCTGGACAAAGAGAGCTCCATCCAATAAAAAAAATGACTTAAGGTTTAAAATAAAGAAACAGAATACAACAAACAACAAAACCAATCAAACAGTAGCAAATCTAAGGAAAGTTCAGTGTTTGATGGTTATGAAAATTGTGCGATCACTGGTTCAATGGTGTTCATGGTTGTAAGATGTTGTCATAGTTATTACCAGTGTAACAGAAGTTGAAGATGGCTCAACTTTTCTAAAGTCATGACAAACTGTAACAGATGAAGGTAGAGGACTGGTGACTATATACAAAGATGAAAGACAAAATAAAAATGCCTCTGAGTTGGAGTGTGCCCACATATTTATGGGATGGATTTTGAATTATGGTGGTGGATTTGGTGATTTAATTAAAAAACAGACTATTATTCCAGGTTCTTGAGTTAAGAAGAAAACTTGTATTTTAAGATCTTCCATAACCATATAAGACAGGCAAGTCTAGGTTAAAGGAAACTAAGAATTTGGGATAATAATTGCAATGTTATTGAGTTAGTTCTATTGATGAAGGCTTGAATGAGTTAAGACAACTGCAAGACTAAAGAGGGTATAGATTTTAAAGATATTTTTGAATGGTCCTTAGTTGGATGGAATTTTCCATATCCGCGCCCCCCCAAAGAGGAATAACAATTTCAAATATCTGAGTGCTACGTTATGTTTCTTTCAAAAGTAAAACACAATTTTTCTTGTGTTTTGACTTTTGGTCATGATACTTAATCTTGAAAATAATGCAATGTTGATGTGATATAGAGACAGCAATTGGTTTATATGGTAACTTTGAGTTTCCTTTTCTTGAATTTTATAGTCCGTTTTCTACTCAGCAACTCATCATCTGTTATGCCCAATCTGGAAAAATCCTATTCATTTTTTTCCCTTATTGTTTCTTTTTAGTTATACATGACAGTATAATCCATTTTGACATAAATATACAAGCACAGAATATATTTTGTCCTAATTCAGACCCCAGTACCAAGTTTTAAATACTGAAATCCAACATCTCATCTTGTATGTAAGTAAGCCTGGAGAACTTTCCCTCCTTTGTCTCCCGTTAAATACATTAATTCTTTGGGTGCTCTATCTTAACAGATCATATGTCTTCACAACATGCCCTAGTCAGTAGCATGAGTGCAGATGCTGAGGACGGAGTTTCAAGATGTGTAATAATACAATAACTGCTAACTGCTCTGAGCATTAACTTGCCACTCTCTTTCACCCATTCTTCCCATGCTCAGTCTAACTCACAGTAGAATCTAACCTCAGGTTTTGAATTATTAAGGAAGGAATACATACGCATAATCAGACATACATGCCCTATGCATGATTTCATTTGAATATTTATCAAATTATCTTAAAGTAATTTTCTTGTGTCACTAAATTGATTATGAGAAAGAGTTTCCTAAATGTTGTTTGGGCATACGCAACTCCCCTGTGATCAACTTGAATACAGGACTTTCTTGTATCTTTTCATCATTTCCCACTTCACTATTGCCTGGTAAGTGAGGTATGTTCCATTCTGATCTCCTGCAATTGTCTCTCAATTCATGCTACTCAAGACATACCACACAGATTCTTACAGTTGGGTTTAAAATCCCTACTTCAATAAGGGCACTAAAAGTGAACTTGATCCTACATACATGGAGAAATGTTGACTTAAGTCACAACATGCAAGAACTTGCGGTGTCTCTGTTGTCCTTTATCGTACCCCTATCATTGCTATGTACATTCTTTTATCCCTGACTCAAATTTACACAAAGGATAGTCAACAAAATTATTAAATAAGGCATTATCAATTTTTGCTTCTATAGTTTAATTGATAGCTGTTCCCTCCAAAATTCACTTTGAAACTTAATTCCCAATGCTGCAATAGTAAGAGGCATAGCTATTAGAAGTTAATCAAATTATATGGCCTCTCCTGATTAGCACCCTGATGAAAGAGCTTGAGATTGAAGGAAGCACTTTTTGTCTTTCTTTTTTTTCTGTGTACAGACACAGCATCCCTCTTCTTCAGAGGATATAGCAAAGTACTATTTTGGGAATCAGAGAACAACCCCACCAGGCCCCAATCCTAGTGACACCTTGGTCTTCACAGCCTCCAGAATTATAAGAATTTAATTTGTGTTCTTTATAAATTATCCAACCTAAAGTACTTTATTATAGTTCCACAAATAAACTGAGGCATCTCTCATCTTTCAGGCATCCGATCTTATTAAGGATGACTACTTCTAAGTTAGTTTTTTGCTTGACATGTAGGGCAGTGGAAAGAAGCTATATGTCTGCACCTCCCATTCCTTAGGAAAAAAAAGAAAAAAATCTAAACAGTGGGATGATGACTCAATGTTTCTATGACTTCTTAAATTCCTACTTTTCTTTGTGGAAGCCTAGGGAGAGTAATTAATTAAAGCAGTGAGTAGTTACATTTTATCACTAAGGTGATGTCTGCTGGATTCCTTTTCTTAGTTTTCTGTAGTATAAGGGGGTGTTGATTGTTCATTATTTTTAGTCAAAATCCTTTCACTATAAAATTTTGAGACACTATGCAAACTATCATCCAATATGTTGTTAGGTGTTTTAATTTATAATTGCATTTTTAAATATTTAAAGGGATTTAATTAATTAAAACTGGTTCTTAGCATTTAAATGCTCAAGAAAAATTGACTTTCAAAGTGCTGTTCAATAAGACATAAAACTTAATAAATTGAGCATTAATCAATGGAACATAACTGTGGGTATTATTTTCCATGTGAAAATATCCCTTCAAACCTTCAAGAATCTTGTTAAATATATAATGCTTTTAGGGAAAGCCAAAATTATCAGATTGCTACAAGGTAGATTCCATCCAGAATTCTGTAACATCTTTTTCCTTCCTTATCAGACCTGTCTCCTCCATGTTATATAAATCCCAATTAATACATCTTTTTTAAACTTTGTAGACTGAACTTTCTTTTTTCTCAATATGCCACACATTCTACCTTGAACTTAAAACTTTTGAAAATGTGAAGTTTCTTAAAATATTGAAGCTATATATTTCACCATAAAATGCTTGCCCTAATAAAGTTATAATCCCTGAAAAACAGTGACTGTATTTTATAACTAGCTTCTTAAATAATAGTTCCTTATTTTTAAATTGAGACTTCTCTAAATTTAGTCATACTTACTTTTCTGTGTCTGTATTTTCAACTTTTTTTTTTCTTTTGATTTTGTTGGTATTTGTCAGGTAAGGCAGTTCCACTAGCTTTGTAATGGTTGTATTCAGGCCATGTAGTTGGATCAGCACCTCACAAAAAGCCCCCAAGCATCTCAAAAACTTCAAACAGTGTTCTGATTCCCCCCAAATCTATTCTCTGAAGGTAGATTTTGTATTATAGCCAAGGACAGTTACCAAGTATTTAGAACAAAGAGAAAGGAAAGCAAGCACTGGGTAACAAAGATAAACAACTTCAGAGACACAAATGTGGATGAGGTATGGAATCTAGACAGACTATTCATCTCCTCCTGGACCTGGCCCAGGGAAGTCTGGATAATCTCAGAGTTACCACCTCCAATGGCCTTTCTGGTCCATTTGCTTTATTTTGTCTTCCTGATATATTTAGGGAAAAAATCAGGAAGCTTGGGCTCCTGTGAGATGATGTGACTGTTTTCTCTGTCTTTAGATCTTAGCTCATTAACAATGAAGCAGAAGACAGCTAGAATGAAAGATGATGCTGTAGACCTGCAACATTGAACAGCTGTCAGGGGATTCCTATTTCAGAACCCATGTTGCCTTTCCTACTGAGCCCAGTTTTAAAATATTCTTAGAGGTATAAGGTACTTGTCTTCAAGTTTTCAGGGAAGAAATCTGTTCTTAATAAACAAATAAGCAGACAAAAACATCTATTAAAGAGTCCTTAAAGTGTCTGAAGTGCTGGCCATGCCAATTACCCTACTCCCATCATTAGACATTATATACATAAAGTGAAATGTCACACTGTGCCTTGTAGAGAGTTAGTATGTATGAATAATAATAATAATAATAATAATAATAATAAATCCTATCAATTTTGGTGGCCCAGGACTGTAATCCCAGCAGCCCAGAAGGCTGAGGCACAAGGATCACAAGTTCAAAGCCAGCCTCAGAAACTTAGTTAAGACCTAAGCAACTTGGGAAGACCCCATCTCAAAACAAAACAAACAACACAAAACAAAAACCAAAACATGAAAGAGGCTGGGGATGTGGCTCAGTGGAAAAGAATCCCTGGATAGTTCAATCTTTGGAACCAACAAAAAAAAAAAATTCCTTAGTAGTTGGAATCAACATGTGAAATACATTTATGACTAGGAAATGGCCAATAAAGTGAGAAACACTGATATATATGAAAAAAAAAAGTACATGAGTGATTTTTCTAATGATCATGTATAGAGGGCTTGATACAGAGAAACAACACTATTTGTGCTATTGTATTTAAAACTTTACATAATATTAAGAACATATAGAACTTCCTTTAGTAATAAAAAGATAATAACTTAAGGAAAGGTTGAAAATTATTTGGCAAAGGAAGATAGCTGGATTTATTTGTTCTATTTTGTAGTCTACTATGTGCTAGAAATTAAGGTTCAGTGAGATGTTCAAAGATAGTTCAGTGTTATGACAAGTGTCTTAATAATATCTCCTGGGAATTTCTGGGAAGAACAAATTAATATAAGAGACAGACCTGATTAGGAAGGAAGTGAGATGTTAGAGATTTCTGGATGGAATCTAAGAGAAGGCCCAGGAAAATTAGTACAGAAATTTTGGAGCTTGGGAATAAAGGTAGAATTTTAATAGGTTCACATGGACAAATGTTTGCATATTTGTTATCATAAATAGTTCATGAGCCATTCAGAGGCAAATGGTTTCTTTCACTAAACCATAACACAAAACAAAAAAGTATTTAGTCCTTATTGAGTCCTTAAACCTGGGAAAGTGTTCAAGGGAGTCACGTTTTAATAGAGGACAAACAAAGGAAAATATAATTTGCAACCATAAAATGTAAGAATAAAGCTATAAGTTTAAGGTGAGAGAAAACGTGATAATGGGGTGAAGGAAGTCAGGTTAGATTTTGAGAATATCTGAAAATTAATATGATTTTTGGAGTATGAAAAAACTTAACAGATTGCAGAAATTTTGAAGATGGTGATGAAAGTTGAAATAGTTGAAAAATAGATTAAAAATATAACACAAAATATCTGGATGGAAAAAATATTGTTTGTGGTTTAACATATACAGAAAACAAAAGCCTTAAACAAAGATGACTTAGAATAAAAAGATTAAGTATGTGGGGATGAGGGTCTTTTTGCAAGAGATTAAGTAACCATGAGCAAAGTAATTTAATTTGCACAAGGTTATTTATTCTCTATCTGCCTCAGATATTCCTCCATTCCTGTATCACTTCCTCATAGTGTTACTGAAAACATAAAATGCAAAGTCCTTAGATAATAACTCTAAAAACATTTTCTATTTACGAGTATATACTAAGTGTGGTGTTCAGCAAAAAATGGGCAGAGAATCATCTCATTCTTATCTTTATATGAATTTTGTAATGTTGTGTAGTCATCTTTAAGACAAAAACTTTATTTTGATTCACTGTCTCAGAGGTTTTAATTTATCGTCAGTTGAACTGGCTCTATTGTATTGGACCTGATTGAGGTACAGCATCATGACAGAAGGGTATGGCAGGGGAAATTTGCTCAGCTCATGGTAAGCTGGGAAGGACAGGGGAACTGGCAGAAATGGAGGAGAGGGAGAGGGGAAGAGGGAGGACATATTCCCCAAGGACATGCTCCCTGTGACCTAATTTCCCCAACCATGTCTCACCTGCCTCCAGTTTTCACAACTTCCTAGTAGTCTATTCAACTATCAGTGGATGAATCCACTGTTGTGACTTGCCAGAAAAGCTACCCAGATGTGCCAGAGTCAATGAGTCAACCTGTGAAACTGAATGAAAAATTTTAAAGGCATTATGGTTTAGATACATTGTCCCCTAAAAGCTCATGTGTGAAACAATGCAAGGAAGATTAGAGGTGAAATTATTGGGTATGAGAGATTTAACAGAATCAGTACATCAATCCCCTGATAGGTATTAACTGGGTGGTAACTGTAGGCAGATAGGGTATTGCTGGAGGAGGTGGGTCATTGGGGAGTATGCCTCAAAGTATATATTTTGTCCCTAGTGAGGAATTCTCTCCTCCATATCTCTCTCTCTCTCTCTCTCTCTCTCTCTTTTTCCTGGTGCCATTTTCCCAGTTGCTTCCCTCTGCTACCCTCTTCTGCCACTATGGTTTGCCTCACTTTGAGCCCCAAAGAATGGAGTCAGCCATCTATCCATTGAGACCTCTGAAGCCATGAACCCCCAAATAAACTTTTCCTCTTTAAAATTGTTCTTGTCAGGTCTTTTAGTCAAACAGTGAAAAAGCTAACTAAAACAAAAGCCAGTGGAAACATATACAGTACCATTACACCAGTTATTTGCAATAGTTAAAATATAGGAAACAAATTGTTTATCCAAAGACTAATTAAGTTATGGTTATCTATATAATAAAATATTAATTCAATTATCTCGTTAGTGAATGAAATCTCAATCTAATGTTATAAAATGGTACTCTACAATATTTTATGAAAAAAGAAAGCTACAAAGTGTTAAAATTATGTCAATTATAAAAAATGGTAAGCTTATCTATGCACAGATAATATAAAAGTTTATAATATTAAAAGTGAAAATTTTATTAATAGGAAATGCATGTAAGCAGCTTTTGTGTATTTGTGTTATCAAATGGACAAATTTTCCCTAATGTATGGGTATGTATAAACATGTGTATGTGTGATTATACACATACACATCTATGTTTATGTATGGCGTATTGTTAATAAATGGATCATCAATGAGAATCTTGTTGGCTGCACATGTTTAGGCAGTATTTGGTAGGGAAGAGCTGTAGATTTCAAATCATATATTCAAATAACTTGGATTAGAAGACTGGATATGAGAATTAGCACTATCACTTTGTGAACTTGGAGAGATCTTTTCCTTTCTGTGACTCTTCATGGCTCCATATGTAGGACAAGGATAAAAGTATTGTGATGCAATAAGGAGAATAAATACCTTATCTGGGAAGAACCTATTAAAAACAGTTGCAATCTGCATAGCACTTGTAAGCCCACCCTTCCCAGGTGCCTGCTGCTGAAGAACCAAGACTCCAAGGGAGATTCTGTCCCAGCAAACACTATGTCAAGGGCTCATGTTTTAAAGTCCACTTGATCCTGGTTTAGAATGCCCTGGGGATCTTGATTAGTAAATAGAAGATTGGTTAATAGGGGTGGAATTTGGTAAGGTGGATCCCAAGTTCATTAAGAATGTTCAATTAATTTTGTGGAAAGCCTAATAAATTATTCCTTGTTATTAACATTGTATTTTTCCAGAGACTCATTTTGTCTGATTGAATAGTATTCAATTATGTGTAAAAGTATAGGGTATTTTGCTTTCTAAAATATTCTATAGAGAACACTTTTCTATCTTTAAATATCTTATTTTTCAAAAGACTTAAAATGCATTTACTAAAATATCATTTATAATAAATTCCAGACAGAGTAACATTCACTAATTTATGTCCATTGGCTCTCATTCACTGTATGAAGTTCTTTCTCATCATACTCTCCTCCAAAATGTTCATCTATTAAATTTCAGTTTATCCTTAAATACTATGGAAATGAGCCTTAAATAAGACCAGGGAATCTATTAACTCTGAACATTTGCTGTTAAATAGACAGTTGAGTGTCTGAACTGCTAAAAGATTTTTAGTGGATTTTGAGTGTCTAAAAGATAGTCAAAATTCTTAAGCCTGGCCTTTACATAGATTTATCTCTCTATCCAGACTTTGTACATCTAACAGATTTTCAAACTTTTATTTTATTGCTAAATCTTCCTCATTATTGAAGATCTTGCACACAGCTTCATTTCCTCAGATACCTTCTCCAGAACTCAAAACACAACTTCGTGATTCTATCAAAATCTATGTTACATTTTCTTTTATCAGCCCCTACAATATTTGTAAGTGCTACAAAGCAAGCTCTGGGATCTGTATTTAGTCACGTAACGTATATGTGTATCATCCTTATCAGACATTATGCTTGTCATTGGAGAGCCAATGTATAGGAGTCAGATAAGGGTTCTGACTTTGTAGAAGTTGTATATTAGAAGGAAACAGAGACATTTTAACAATTTAGTTAGTCACATTTTCAGTGTTAAATAGGAGAAACATCACAATTTATATATAAATAGAAATATTTATATATAAATACAAATAAATAAAGCATGGAGAGCAGGAGTACATCTTGTAGGGAAGAAAGATAATCACCATTGTTACACTGGTAAACATCTTGCAGATTATGTGGACTGAAGTAAACTCTGGAGAAATGAAGATGAACGACATATATTTTTTGTAATTCTCTAAAAAATCTTTTCAGGTTGATACTATTAATCTATCTTTATACACATTAAATCTTGTATGCTTGGTCATAAAGTTTAAAAGTGTATGTAGTACATTCAATCCAGGACCAGTGAATTTAGATACCTAGTTCTTTACCCAGATGTTTCCTACTGGAAGAGACTGCAATACAGGTGCAGCAGAGGATATCCTGTGGCACTCGTTCATCCTTAGAAGCTCCATTCTCCCTGCCTATCCTCTAATTATTCTTACTCTGCTACAGTATTGAGGCCCAGAAAAATAACTACTCTTCAGAGTAGTTGATAAATTCCTTTGAAAAAAAAGTCTAAGTTTCATTCAAAAAGCTAGTATACTGGAGGAAATGAAATTATGATAAATTATGATATTGAAATTTCTATCAAAAGAAAAATTTGAAATCAAACATTGTTAGGTACAAGCAATCTCAAAAGGAAGTAGATACCGCTTGTAATATATGAGCTCATAAAGGCTCACATTCCCATACCAGTGAGGCCACTGATATCACAGGTATGAGAAATCTTTTTAATTTTTTTTCTTTTAGTTGTCAATGGACCTCTATTTATTTATATGCGATGCTGAGAATTGAACCCAACTCCCCACACACGCTAGGCAAGCACTCTACCAATGAACCACAACCCCAGCCCTGAGAAGTCTTTGATTTGATGTTCTTTGGTGGAAGAGATCAATTATCTGAAAAAGAAAGGGAGAAAAAAAAAAGTGGCTGTTAGTCAACTCTAAACCTTTCATTTTTCTCATTATGGTCAGTGGCTAGGTACACATTAGGTGGGGCCACTAAATTGAAAATAACACATCACTGTTCTAATCTGGAATTTATAGAGAGCAATAAGGAAGAAATTTATGTTTGAGTTTGCAAAGAAATAGACTTTAAACAGCACAGCCTGGACATCACTTTTTGCTATTCTGCACATGTTCTTGACCTAGGTACACATTACAATAGAGGAGATTTTAGAATTGATATAGGTTGACCTAACTCTCAATCCATTGGTTCAGGGCAGGGTTTAGGGGTGGTTTTATATTACAGTGTTCCAGATGAGAATAATATAAAGCTAAAGGTAAGATTAGAATTATAAACTGATTGAACATTATTCTCTTAATGTATGCTGATATTTTGCATATTGTTTTTCTAAAAGAACAGAATAGAGTTGGAGCTCAAAGTTGTTGAATTTCCCTATTGAGAAGTCAGAAAATGTTATGCAATCTTATCATTAACACTGGGTAAATCTGTTTTCATACAGCTGTGACTGAGTTAGGTGACTGTATCTGTTAGCATTACAGGTAAATGCTTGTTCTTCTCTCTTAATTAAGTGCGACTCTTTTCCTAGAATGTTCTGTTTTCTCAAGAAATTGAAAATTTCAGGGAGGCATAAATTCTTGTTTATCAAAAATGGAAGTCAGAGGAGAAGGGATGCACATTTGAATATTTCATGAGGCAACAAGAGTAGAACCCAGTGTAATCTCCTTTCAGGAAATTCCATAATATCTATTTCAAATGGCTATGGGATGGTATTGTGGGAAAATTTTCAAGGGGGAGGGTACATTTCTGACCTATAGATAATTAGGCTTGAATCCTAAACCCTACATATACTAAGCAAGGAGAGCATCTTCAAGCCTCAATATTGATCAGAGAAATCTATTTCTGGTTAGAGAAAAAGATAAGAGAGAGAGAAAAAAGGAAGAATAACAGACTTTGATGCTAACAATTAATGTCTAAGTTCATTCTTTCATAATTTTTTCCATAATTGTCCCTATATTTCCATAATTTCATTATTCATAAAATGTTAGTAATAAATTATATTATATATCTGATTATGTATTAGATAGTACAGCCTATTGTTAGTATCAAAGATTTTCCCCTACAAGCACTTTTTTGTACATTTGGGATGATATTTTCCTAGTTGACATAATGGAACAAGACAAAAACAAGATGATCTATAATGGTGTGTATACACAACAAAACAAGAAAACCGTACCACCACACACAAAACAACCAAGCATCTCTCCACCATCTAGTCAACAAAAGTAACCACTGCTTCTTTACAAGTGACAACGCTAACCCCATCCTCTGGACAAGGTTTATTAAGACACCAAATTACCAGTTGTCTCCATTGTTTGAAAGCACCCAATCAGGACAAATTCTTGAAACCTATGACAAATAGTCAAATACAAATCAACTTTAAAGTCTCTACTAACCCTGTTGGATACCCCAGTGTTGCCAATGGGCATCTTCCCTTGTCACATTAAGAGATGTAACTTTGTGCATCTACTATTATCTCTCTGGTGGTCTTTGATTACAAAGTTTTAATTGGATCTGATAAATTCCTTTGAAAAGTCTAATCTTTAAAATGTAGCAGTATCAGAAGCACATAGATAAGACAAAACATATTTTTAATTCAGAAATATATTCTAAAGAAGAATGAGGTTTTTTTTGAGACAGGGTCAGAATTCACATTGTGAATGACTTGAAAGGAGATATAAACTGGGTGTGGTGGCACAAGCCTATAATCCCAGAAAAGTGGAAGTTGTGAGACCCTGTCTCAGAATAAAAAGTACAATATGGGGATATAGCTCAATGATTAAATGTCCCTGAGTTCAATCCCTGGTATACAACCTCCCCCCGCCCCCCCAAAAAAGACAAACAACAACAACAACAACAACAACAACTATAATTGATTTAGGAAATTTTCAGGATAGGCATTCTGAAAGTTGAAAATCATAATTGATCTTCAAGTTATTTTTTATTGTAGAAAAGATCTTATTAATAATTTTATATGAATAAACATCAGGATATTTTAAAACGGCATTTGTTATTTGAATTAAAAATTATTAAATTGCTATTTTAAAATTTTATTTGGGCTCCACTTCTTCTTCTTTTAATTGATTTGACAGTATTTTCCTTTCTCCTTTAAGCATAAATCTGGGAAAGGCTATGATGTTTCCCCAGTAGATGAAAATCATATATTCTCATGAAATGTAACTTATGCCTTCTCATCCCCCTTCTATGAAAACCACCACTACTTTCACACTCTCTCTCTTCAGTTGCTGGAGTGGATGAACTGACAACTCTTTCATGAACCTTCAAAGTGAACGTGAAATGCCAAACATGAGCTTAGGCTGACTTGTCTTTTTGTTGTTTGCACCTTCATATATATTGGGCATTACTTTTAAAAAGATAAAATCGTTTTGTCAAATGTTGATCAGTATTTCTTACTTGCAATCAAAGTATTTATCTCATGGTGAGTATAATAATGAATTGTAATGTGTACTGGCCTAGAAAAAAGATTTTTCCCATAAATTTTGGCAGATCCCAAAATGATGCCATTTTATTCAAGTTCCAAAATACCAGAAACTTTCACACTAAAAGATTTTCCAAATGGTTACTCTTCACATAATATTTCAAAATGCATCATTTAAGAAAGTGACATCTAAATCAATAAAAGTTGAAAACGAGGGTATGTAGTTTGAATCTTTGGAATAAGTTTTAAAACAATCAGAATTTCATATTTCAAAATTGTTCACTTTCTTGAACTGTTAGGAATAACAAACAGGCTCTTGAGGGATTCTTGTGATTTTGGAACACATCTGAAAAATGATGAAATAGAATATATAAAGTGGAAAGAAAAAGATAGTGTAGCACAATAGCAAAAAAGAAAAAAAATAAGAAAAACTAAAATATCTTTAAAATCTGAATCTTGCAAATAAAATATGAAAATTAAAACATTAAAATATTGAAAAGACATATAGGTATACTTCCAAATAATTCATCCTCCATAAAAAAGCCAGTGAAATTTAGAAAGCATAACTATTTCAGCTTTCCTCAAGCCTTCTGCTTTTTTGTCTGGTTCCTATACTTACCTAGGAGTCCCTTGAAGGCTGCTGATCAATAAGTGAGATAGAGTTGAATATAGGAGGTCAAAGAAAGTAGAAATAATTTAGTGTACTCTCCTCTGTGCTGCTGCATCTGATTTACTCTGATCCTTTGCTAGATTTCTTTTCCCCCCACCCTGGCTAAAATGTAATCATTACTTTGGGAAACTTAACCTAAATTTGCACTCCAGCATCTTGCTCTTCAGATTTAAGGAGTCATGGAAATGAAATTCATGATGTCTAGATCAGAATATCTTTTTTTGGCACCTACTTTACATCATGAAAGTCATTGTGATGGCTTCTGAAGTTATTCCTATTTCTGACACAAATATAATATTTTAGTTAGGCACAATGTAAATAGCTTTACTGGAACACATTATGTCTGGTAACCTAGGTATTTTGATGAATTTAGTGGGACATAATTCAGTGGAGGGAGTGATTCAGACAGTAGCCAGATCATACAGTAGGGTAAGGATGGACCAGCAGTCATGAAACAGACAAAATGTGTAGATTTTATTTCTGGTATTTGAGAAGGAAAATAGAAAGTCAAACTGAGTGGGTTATGTGGAATGAACCACAGTTATACTTGGATTGAAGAATTTTAGAAATTATTTTCATCAGAGAGAATAGTATAAAGACAAATAACAAATTAAAAGGAATAGCATGCAAAAAGATTTGTGGAATAAGAAAAATTGAGGTTTAATAATCAAGTTGAGAGAAAAGACTTGGAGAACAAAAAGAGAGCTTATGGATTGTCAAACATTATAGGTATGTAAGTTTCAAAATAATGCATTTTGATGCATTTGTAGTGGAACTCAAATTGTGAATGCTAATTGTTTCTCTACTTCTTCAACTTGCAATGATAGGAATGCCGACTTCATGATTATGTGTCAATACTCAGGTGTGTAGAGCATTGAAAAATAAGAATTTTTAAAGTTGCCTGTTGGAGTCTCAGAATTGATTGATTTTAGTCAGGCAGCACAAACATTTTCCTATGAAATCCCTGTGACAGTTAATTTGATGTATCAATTTGGGTAGGCCACACTCCCCAGATGTTTCCTCAAATTTTAAAGATTGGGTTAACATTTAAATCTATGAACTTTGAGTAAGGCAGTTTGTCTTTCATAATATGAGTGGGATTTATTCAATGAGGGGAGGTTATAAAAGAAAACAAACTGAGGAAGAGTGGGTTGACCTCTAATCTGATGTTAGGATTGGGCTGCAATATTAACTCTAACCTGCCAGCATGACCTCCAGATATTGGGGGAGAGAGAGAGAGAGAGAGAGAGAGAGAGAGAGAGAGAGAGAGAGAGAGAGAGAGAGAGAGAGAGAGAGAGAGAGAGAGAGAGAGAGAGAAAGAGAGAGAGAGAGAGAGAGGCAGAAATTCATTTTAAGAAATTCACTTATTGCATAGACTGACAAGTCCCCAGTAACTGATTATGTATAGGCTGGCTGGCAAGTCCACATTTTACTTTTTTTTTCCTTTTATACATACACAATTTGCTTTCAGCTTTAGGATCTTAGAAATCTGCAAAGAAAAATCTTATAAAATTTATAAAAAAAAATTTAAAAAATCTTTTAATAAAGTTTATAAAAAAATCTTATAAAAAATCTTTTTCCTTAGAAAAAATGCAAGCATTTCTCAGGCTTTATATACTTAGAGAAGTGTTTATTTATCATAACATATATACACTATTTTCACAAAATACACTTAGATACATTCCTAAATAGATTTTTTTCTGGGGAGGTAACAGGGATTGAACTCAGGGGCACTGGACCTCTCAGCCACATTACCAGCCCTTGTGTTTTATTTAGAGACAGTGTCTCATTGAGTTACTTAGCCCCTCACTGTTACTAAGGCTAGCTTTGAACTTGCTATCCTTCAGCCTCAACCTCCCAAGACTCTGGAATTACAGATATGTGCCAACATGCCTGGCTTCTAAATAGATTTTTGGTTTTATACTTCCTTTAGTAGTACAGAAGGATTACGGGGGTCCTGTTTCTTGTAACTTAAATATGGTAATTACTTGACTTTCTTATTTTGGCCAAATGATAGTTTTAACATAATCTCATTGTTGCTTTAATTCATTTCTTTGATTATTAGGGACTTTGCACTTCCCTATACATTCTCATTGGTGAATCTTCTTCTGTTGTGAATTTCTTATTTGTGGTGTTTGTGCATTTTTTAACCTGTGTTTCTAACTTTTCAAATTTTTCATGGACTATTTGGACACTATAAAGAAAAAAGGACACTACTTTTTTTTCCTATGAGTTATTTTCCAACAGTGATTTTGTTCATCATAATATTATGAATCAACAAATGCCAATATTCTATACTTTTATTTTTGATATTTTCTGTGGAACAAAACAAAGTATATACATCAAAAGTTATTACAAAGTTTTTTTTATTGCAAATGCTGTTTTACTCTGAAATTTTAGTCAACATTGTTGAAAATATGAAAGCCTATTTTTTATTTGTTTTATGTAATTCAAACACTCTGATATGTCAAGTACTGAATGTAATTGAGAATTCATTAATTATGGACCATCTTCAATTTCCTCTTACATGTTTAGGTTGATAATTCCAGAAAGCCACTGAAGAGGAGTCTTGTTTTAATGCCATGCAACCAGCATCTGCTGATATAATCTTTTAAACCACCATTTCAGATATTACCGGGATTAGGATATGATGAGTGAGCAAGGCCTATAAAACATTTTCCACTGTAATTGGGTGTCCATATGTACACTTAACTTCTTTTGGAAACTGAGGACTCATTCCCTAGATCATAAACTAAAATAACTTTCTAGAATTACTTTCTTGCTCCTTTTCAGAGACTTTATCTTCCCCACCTGTTTCCTTTTTTTTCTTCCTATGTCTTCTGCCTTACATTATTACACCTTTACTTTGCACAGATTTATTTATCTGGATCAGGTTCCAGAGCTTAATTAAGATCAAACCTGAAAAGATTCTTGATCACAGTAAATTTGGAAAGGTTTAACTGTTATTCAGGGAGAAGAAATAGCAGAGAAGAGGAAATTGAAAAAGAAATATCATATTTAGATCCAAGTCTTTGCATAACAATAAATTCCTAAGTAACTGTACTTACAAACTAGGAAGGAAGAAAATATATCAGGATAAAATGTGTATCTAAATTAATGAGAATCAGTTATAATGATTAGAAAAATAATAGAGAATTTGAAATGGGAAATTAGCAAAAGAAACCATATGGATTATAAAACATAAAAGGATTTTCAGTTATCACAGTGATGTGTAGACGACACATAAAAATGTGAGAAACGCATTTCATACTCATTATATAAATACTAGAGATTCTAATACAATTCAGTCTTGGTAATTCCATGCATTATCCCAAAGGCACATCTGATACCACTGAGATGTAAATGACTAGAAATATTTAGAAAGTTATTTGACAATGTAAAAATTTATAAAATGATTATGTACTGCGACCCCAGTTTTAGGGAAATACCTGAGCAAATTTCTCAGATACATGAACCACTGTTTGTAATACAAATAACACAGAAAGCAATTTAAGCTTCTTTAGGTTGAGAATTAACAAGTAAATTATGGTATTGATGTCCTAAAATACTATTTAAAAATAAAATTTATTAACAAATATATATAATTGATAAACTTTAAAAACATCATATTGGAAGAAAATAGCAAGATGCAGAAAGAAATATAAATGTAAACTTCTTATGCAGGTTTTTTTAAACTACACAATTTTGTAAATAATTTATAAATACATAAATATGCTCTTAAATTAAACATGTACTAAATAAAATCAAACCCTATCACATTCATATTTACCTCTTGGAAAGAAAGGAGAGAATTTAGATTACACAGATATGTAGATAAACAATTTTACATATAATTTTACATATAATTTTAACTTCTTTTTAAAAAGCTGAAGCAAAAATGACAATATTTCAATATCCTTAGAGCTGAATTATGTATTGTACTTTGGGTTATTATTGAAAGATTTTTCATTGAATAATAATAAACCCAAAGAGTGAAGAAATGGGAGTGACTATATATTTGCTCAACTGATAGAAGAAAATGAAAGAAAAAGTGTTTGCGCTGTGTTCAATGCAAGATCACTAAGATATTTATAAATGTGAAGAGATCTGAAGACTTTTAGGGGAAAAATGGTGAAGTCCTTGATGAAAGAGGTAGTAGTTAAGGGACAAAAGAGGAAACAGGAAGCACAGATGGGATGTTCAGCCTGGGGAATGTGAGGGAAAATAGGTCTAAGGAAGCTGCACAGCTCTAGTAGTAAGACAAACTGGAAAAGTCTGAGAAGCAAGAGCTGAAGTTCAGGGCTGCAATGAAGAGAACACATTTCGGTGTTGCAGGGCAAACCCTGGCTAAAGGAATGGTTTCAAGGAAGTGATGAGCAGTTGGATGGAGTAAACAACTGTGGAAATAGACAGGGTTCTCCCTCTGAAGGCTGCTGCATTGGCTGATGTGAAGAGAAGAGTCTGTCAGGTGTCAAGGGATGTGCTGATAATTAGATCTGGACCCCACACTGACCCTGAACCAGGACATGGGAAAGGTAGTGTTAGGGTTAGAAGAGTATCAAAGTTTCACTGTTCTAAACAGAACAAAACAAAACAAGACTAGAATTCACCCATTTACATCTTCCAGGGAAAGTAGTGGTTGAAACTGAGAAACAGGACTCATATGTGCAATCTAGGACTAGGGGAGTTTAGTGGTAGAGCACTTGCCTAGTACCTGTGAAGCCCTGGGTTCAATCCCTAGCACCAGAATAAAGCAAACACCAAACCAAAAAAATAAAAACAAACTGACATGCAAACTAATCTAGTATAATCTCTGAGAAGGGGTTTTGAAAGAGAAGGGATATTTTTCTTTATTTGGCCCTATTGTTACTTACTTCAGATAAAAAGGGAACGGCTTATCTGACTAATAGCAGAGCAATATTTGATCCAGGTATTTGAGGTTGAAGAGCTGTAAGAAGCAGTTAGCAAATCCTGGTCTTAGGGTTTGGTTTCCAACCTGGCTATCACCTATAATCTGGGCTCTGGCAGATACATCTCAGGTTGTCAGATGAGGTTTGCCAGATGTGCATGTCCTAAAATGAATCAGACACCTCCCTGACAGAAGCAAGATGTGGAAAGGAAGTGCTTGAGGCCATTTTAAGGCTGTCAGCAGGATAAAGGAGAGTTATGGGGGTTGGTCTGTGATTAGCATTTGAAAAGTGGAAGTTTGTGGTTACTGTGAGTCAGGGACAACTGGGACAATGGTAAGGTTGGTAAAATTCTTCTCCAGGTGAAAAGCAACTAGGCTCATTTAATCAAATGAAAAGAGAAGGGCAAGGGAAGAAGAAAATTAAAACTTAATGAATCCTACACTGGTTTTATCTTGTGAAGGCTCATCAGACCATGCTGGATGGAAAGCTAGAAAGTATGGGTTAAAATTTTCACAGTGAATTTCTAATATCAACACTTTTCATGTATTTCTACTTATATTATTTGTGAAATCCCAAATAGTTTTTCTTAAATTGCACATGTGTTTTAGGCATTTTTTACAGAGAAAGTAAGAGAGGACTAGTTGTGCACATTGAGTGAAGATCCAAAATTTGTTAAATGTAATAATGCTGGTTGAAAATAACATACTCGGGAAATTTGAAAGAGAGAATGGATTAATTTTAATGAAGAGTTTTTGGGAAGATGTTCAGGCTAGATTGTCAATACCCTTGAAGAATTTTAAAGTTTCTGTACTGGTAGCTGATGGAGCTATGCTCATTGAGGGCAAGGTTTTTGTTCAGTCATCAATTTGCACCCAAAATCCTACCGTATGCATGTGCCAGACCAAAAAAAAAAAAAAAAAAAAGAAAGAAAGAAAAAGATGATATAACCAAGAGAGGCAAGTGAAAGTGGCAAGAATAGGGAAACAAAGGAAATATAGCAAAAGTTTCTGAGAGATGAAACTCTAAATCTTGAAGAATAAAGAGGTTTTCCCCAGATAAAGAATGTGAAAATAACTTGGGGGGAGTACAATCATTATTATTAAATTAAAAAAAAGAAAATGTACTTGATACCAATAGCATATGTTTCTGAGTTTTTATAGTGAGAAGTACTTTTTAGAAAAGAAATAAAATTCAAATAACAAAAAAGAAAATAATCTACCAATTTATATATAGGCAATGCAGATTTTTACCTGAACAAAGAAGCACCATAAAAAAAAAATCACAATTTAAATGTAATCCTTACTTGAGCCTGGCACAGTGCTGCATGCCTGTAATTCTGGTGGCTCAAGAAGCTGAGGCAGGACAATGGCAAGTTCAAAGGCAACCTCAATGTCCTAAACAACTTATTGAGACTGTCTCAATATAAAAAAGGATTGGGATGTAACTCAGTGGTTAAATGCCCCTGGATTCAATCTCTGGTACCAAAAATAAATAAATAAATAAACAAATAAATAAATAAATAAATAAATAAATAATCCTTACATGAAAGACAGTTTTGTATTTTTTTATATATAAAGATATTTCTCAAAAGAGAAAAAGTTAAATAAATAGAAACAAATAAAGTGGACATTTGATATTTCAGAAAAAGGAAAAGTTAACATGGGTAATCTTCAGACTTCCAGAATTAAAGAATCACAATGGAAAAGGAATTTTATTTATCACACATGAAACTGGTGAAAATTAAAATGTTTACTTATCATCTGATATTACTGCTCAGGAAAAGAAGCCAAGTTCACTATTTACTCTAGATGTTGTTTTGTTTGTTTTGGTTTTTGTTGGGGGGAGGTGTCCTCAGGTACACAGAGTGAGCATCTAACCATGGGTCCTGTGCAAAGAATTATAAAGGAAGTCCAACCCACCTGGCTAGAGCTCACTGATAAAAACAACAAAACAACAACAACAAAATGAACTGAGAATTCTTGAAACAAACTTGACCAATCATGTTATCTCTTTCTGAAATTTACAGTTAAAAAAATTTTGTCCCAGAAAGGGACATTCTCTGCAGCAGTGGTAATGGTAGTAATGGTAGTATACTAAAAGTAGAACTACGGGGTCTTGATGCTGCTTCACAAGGAAGAATCTTTTCCATCTTCTGATTCCTGTTCTTTCTATTCCATGGAATGAAACAATATCAGCTATATAGAAATGTCTTTCAGTTACTAATTCAGAAAACAGAAAGGATCACTATGCCAATTTATTGGTAATATCTATCAAATTAACATCATTTTGATCCGTTAATTGACTGGGACTTTAACAAATTTTACATGTATATGGAAGTGAAAATGCAGGGATATTCCCCCTGCAGAAATGTAAATACATCCAAAGTGGTAGTTAGAACCATAGTTCTTATATTTTACTACTGGATAATTTTAAGCACATGAGACAAATCTCAAATTATTGATCTGTTGTTCTATCCATGATTACTTAGATGATTTCCAGTTTTGGGCTTTTAGAAATATGTTACTGTGAACATATGCTCATGTGTTTTTAGTATAAACTTAGAAGTGTGATTGTTGGGTACAATTTGTATGCATATTTTTAACTATTGAAAATAATGCCAAAGCTTTTGTCAAATGTGTTCTATATAAAAACATATATACTACCATGATCATTGAAAAAGAATTTTCACTGCTCTGCTCCTAGCATTATGTTTGTCATTCTTGTATGCATTTAGAGGTATATAATTACTATTTAAATGTCTGTTCTCTAATGGCTAGTGAGGCCGAACACTTTTGCACTAATTAATGACCTTTTGCACTAATTAATGACTTTTGGTTATAACACTATGTGAAATTTCTATTCAAGTCCCATGCTATTTTTTTTTCTATTAGGTTTTCTGCCTAGTAGTAGTAGTAGTAGTAGTAGTAGTAGTAGTAGTAAAAGTCTAACATTTATGTGTTGACACACATATGTTTATATGTGTGTGTGTGTGCATGTGTGTGCACACGTTTATGTGTGTTTACAACAGAATTATTATTTTTGTCTTTTAGTTCCTCAAATATTAAATATAATTTATTTAAAATTCATGTCTCAGAACTTCATGATCTGAATCCTTTATAGGTCTCTTTCTTTTGACTAATGAGAAACATTTAGAGGAAAGTACACAATTGTTAAATACTTCACGTTGACTCTGGATTCTGATGATGAGGGAAGAGTATAAATAGAGACAGAGTATAGAGTAAAACAGTTGTATGCTTCAGATTTGAGAGGAAGTATCACATATAAAAAATCTGATCAGGTTGAGTTAGAGTCTGAGTAAAGCTTTTCTTGGGACTGTTCAATTCTGGGTTTTTTTCTGGCAAAGACTACATTCCTAGTTTATTGTCCATTCTTTTGAGCATTCCATCTCATCATAGGCCCAAAAGTAACTAGTCCAATTGACCAGGTGCTGAAACCTCCAAAAACATGAGAAAATAAACCTTTATTCTTAATAAGTTGATTACTTCAGATAATTGTTCTAATAACAGAAATATGATTAACATATACTCTTGAGTCTTTGTTTATCATATCTTCTAGATTGCATTTCCCACTTATCTGAATATGTTAGGGTTGCTAAAAAATTGTATATAGATGTATATGCTGTATTTTATACTATATTCCTTGGAATAACTTTGTGAAAGAAATGAATGCTTGGGAGAATCTAGAATTTACTGTCCTCTTCATGATATAACTTCACTTGGACTGGGAATTACTTAGGCAGTTTAATCACAAATAGTTCTCCCTTCCCTCATTCTTCTTGCTGATATGATCTGCTCAATAAAGAGATTAGAACAAGGTACTATCAGGAGATTTAGTTTTTGAGCCATCTTCCAATATGAGATGTTAGCAGTAATTTATCATGTCCAACAGACTGACCATTGTGAAGTTTATAATTTTCTATGGAATGTACAATAGTCATTTCTCAGAAAGGAGACATTGAGTAAATTTTTGCAGAAAATAAATGAGTTGGTAGGAGTAATGGGCCAATTATAAAAACAACTGAAATTCTTTGGGGTTTTATGATACTAACAGTATCTGTGTATATCTATATTTTCCTGTTTTAGCCCTTTTATTTTAGAGATGTTCTAGATAAACAGAAAAATTATGAAGGTAAACAGGGAGTTGACATATCCCACATCAGTTCTATTACTAATATCTACCATAGAATGGCACATTTGTTAGAATTAATGAGTCAGTATTAACACATTATAATTTTCAACTAAATTCCACAATTTAATCAAATTGATCTCGTTTTAAATATCCTTTTTTTTTTTTTAAATTTCAGGAACCCACTTAAGACACCTCATAACATCTAATAGGCTTTTAGTGGTCATACTTCCTTTGCTTTTCCTTGACTATAAGATTTGTTTTTGATGACCTTGACAATTAGGTCAGGTAGTTTGGATTACTAAGTAGTTAGATATATTACAAAATTTTCTCAATTGGAATGAATTTCATGATTTTCTAAAGAATATGGTTGAGTAAAACATTTCTGAGAGGAAGACCACAGAGGAAGACCATTTAATTTTATTTTATCATAGGTAAATGTTAGCAACCTGTATTCACTATTGAAGTTAACCTTTATCATATGATCCTAAGGTTTCTCCACTACAAACTAACTCTTCTCCCTTTCCATAATATCCCATTTAGAGGAAAGAAACAACACACAGTCCATACTCAAGGGATGGAGAGTTTGGCTCTACCTTTTTGAGAATGAAATAGCTAGCTAAAAAGATTGTAATTCTTCTCCAGGGATAATTTGTCTCTTTACCCTGTACCTGATCCTGTCTGAAACTGTAGTTAATTATGAATTGAGCTTGTTTTTATAAATTTATTTGCAGTATATTTAGTGGAACATCATCACTTTTGCTTTTCTTCTGGAACTTTTAGAATTTAGATTTAACATAAAGGTATATGATCCATTTAAATTGATACTATGTATGGCATGAGGTAGGAGCATGAGGTAGGGGTCAAGGCTGATTATTTCTCCATATAAATACCTAATTTTCACAACCCCATTGGTAGAAACAATTTGTTTTCCTGTTAAATTACTCTATATCCTCTTTCAAAATCAAATAATCACACGTGGGTCTGTTATTCTTCTCCATTCTTAATTTCTACACTTATAAAGATAACATGCCATTTCTAATATAACTTTATTGTATAGTTTTAAAATAGAAATGCTCCCGCTCTGTTCTATTATTTCCAAAACTGTATTGGCTGTTTTTTTTTTCATTACTATGTAAATTTTGTGCTATTAAATCAGCTTGGCAATTCAAATGAATGTCTAGGATCTTCAAATGAATGTAAGTAGAATATAATCTTAACTAAGTTTTATGTAGATACCATTTATCATGTTACAAGTGGTGCTTTTTCAACTTACTGGTAAAAAAAATAATTATGCCCAAGAGAGTAAGTCACTCCAAAGTTTAGTTTCTTCATCTATTAAGGAGTATAATAAAAAATAATGTCAACCCCATAGAACTACTGCAATCAAGAATACTTGAATTAGAGAGCACTGTTTACTTAATTAAGTAAATAACAATGAAGGGAGATATCTGCCTGTAACAAACAAAGCAGATAGATTTCTTCATCTTTTTTTTTCTTTTTCCCGTATTTTCTATGCTATCACTTTACTCTTTAAAGAAGTCAGAATTATTTTTGTGACACAAAGCTTACTCTATGACATGAAAAAATACCAGTTATCACTCAATGTAAACTCAAAAGTGAATAATAGTTCTGATGTTCTGTCTCCTTTACAGTCCCAAGACAATAAAGTATAATGAGGGATCTGATAAATTAATGAGTTTTCAAAATTATTACTTTTTATTGTACTCCTGAGTGCAAATACAGTTTTTTGGATCAAAGATTGAATTTGATTACTTACTACAGAAATATCCTCCTCCATTCCCCATGCTCCTGTCTCCCTCCAGAATAAAAAGATGAGAGTCACAGGGACCCATGCATACAGAAAGGAGATTGCTTCACTTGAGAAGAGAAGCTCCAAACTCCTGAACCCAGGAGTCAAGTGGGGACCAAAGTTAGAGGATATCTAAGATAAGTAAATCCTCTCAGGGAAGAGAACAGGAATTGGAAAGAATTCCTCTGGAATGTATCCCTCTTCAAAATATGAACACTTGGTTATGAGAGGAGATAAATAACTTTAAATTTTGTTGGAGCTTTCCATCTTTGGGTTGCTTTTCAGGTTTGGTGTCTGAGACTTTTATTTCCACTCAGGTATTAGTTTCTCTCACTGTGACTGCAGAGAAGAAATCAGTAAACCGGCCGGTGTGTGGGCTGGCTGGAATAAAAGGCTGAAAAAATAGTATTAAGAAATAAAAACAAAGGACACAAGAAATGTACTTTAGGTGGAGGCGTGACGGGTGGAAAAGACCTGATGGGTCTCATCCTAACAAAGGGAAAAGGCCTATGAATGCTTTATTTATAGTGAAACACATTAAAGAGGGGATTTATTGTGAGAAAAGCCTTTTCAAGACAAGCAAGAAGGGAGAGGCTGTAGGAAACTGGCCTGATTGGGGACTTATCACTCAGGCAGTAAATTCTTCCTCCTTCAGGCAGCTGGAGCCTCAAGGGCTCCACTGGGCACACTGGTAACTCATTCCAACTGGTGGTGCTGGTGGTGGTGGTGGTGGTCGTGGTGGTTTGAACCTAGGGCGGTCTTAACCAATAAATTCCACAGTATCAGAATCCTCCTTGAGCAGGGCATTGCCAAGGCAACAGAATGGTCTCAGATGGGTGATATGACAGTAAGAGATCTCCAAGGAGCACACCTCCACTTAGAGATGGCTCAAACAAGCCCATAATTCATTCGTAGATCCCAACAAGTTTCTTTGCTCAGAAAGCCCTAATTATACAGAAACGTGAACGTGTGTTTGCAACAGTTCTCCAAAGGTTCTTGCGTTGCACCAGATTACATTTGCTCTTCAGGTGAATATTCTCCTTATAGTAACACATGGAATAGGTTTAGGAATATAAAGCTGCAGAATCGCTTCACCTAGCATCTATTTCTGGGACCCTTCTGGATATTCTGTTTGGATAATTTATATGAGAATAATACAGAGACCTAACTTGATCTGTGGCTCTCAATATTTATCAGCTCTTAAATCTTTAATTTATAAGCAGACATATCTTCAGGTGCTAAAAATGGAGGTCTTACAGGTGACTTCTTTTACACTACAGGCATAATCCTGGCCCTTCTTACTCATGATTAGACATTCATTTCATGATAAATAATATTATCTTCTCCTTGTTCCACTCAAATAATATTTTTTCAGGTTACAATCTCCAAATTCTAAAGGTTATGTTTTGAGATAATGCAAGAATGTTCAGGGCTGAAATTATTAAATTATGACATCTTGGTTCAGTGTATAAATTCACTGATATATATTTAACTGTAGGCAGGTAGGATGTAACTGAAGGAAGTAGGTCACTGGAGGTGTGTCTTTGAGGTTCATATTTTGTCCTTGATGAATAGAGCTCTTTCTCTGCTTCCTGTTTCCCCTGTTCTGAGCTACTTTCCTCTGCCATGCCCTTATGCCATGATGTTCTGCCTTATCTTGGGTTCAGGGCTTTGGAGTCAGCTAACCATGGACTGAGCCTCTGAAAGTCTGAGCCAAAAAAAAAAAAAAAAAAAAAAACTTTTCCTCCTTTAGGTTGTTCTTGTCAGGTATTTAGGTCACAGTGACAGAAAATGGACTCAAACGCCTCAATATCTTAGTAAGTCTCCCAAATGTATCTACTTCCTATGATTTCTCACCTGTATGTTTTGTCTACATTCTGTTCCCTAAAATTGTTGTATAAAGATGAAAAAGTTTTCACCACTGTTTTTCTATTTAAACTTTTTCAATAGAACATAAATCCCTTAAGTGGTGTGAATATGTAGTATATGTCATCTGAATGTCTAATATTCCCTGAAAATAACAAATTGAAACCAGAACTCATCATGTCCCTTCCATTTATTTTCTTATCTGTTGTCTGGATGAGGAAGGACAACTTTGTTCTTTTTATTTCAAGTCAGAAATGTAGCAGCAATTACAATGTTTTTTTTTTTCCTTCTCCTTTTATATTTCCCATTCAGACAATAAGTCCTAATGATTCCATGTTCTAAAATAATTCTATAATTAAATAGGTTCTCAGCATTCCATTTGACATCCAAATAGGCCAGACAAATTGTGTAACTCTAGTCAGACACAATGATGTTCAAATTAAAGACATTGTGTTTCTTGTGTTAAAGAACAAATAATTTCTTATGAATTTAAGAGACAAACATTATTATCAGATCGTATTAGACTTATTGAATTTTACTAAATGTCTTTCCTAATATTCACATTCCAAACATTTTGTTTCCTGAACATATTAAGGATGATTCTTTGCCTCTTTTCATGCCTAATATGTCCCTCTCCTGTTTCCTGCCTGCTGTTCAACTGGGTAATTCTTATCTGTCTTTTAGATATCAACTAGAATTTCATTTCCTTTTTTAAAAAGAGGGATTTTTCAGATAGAAGCTCTTCATATAGTTTTCTTTATATTCCATCCTTTACTTTTTATAATGTTTATTAAATTTAATAATATTTTCTAGCATTTTCATGAATCTTAGTCAAATTAAGATATTTTTAATAGAATGAACAAAACCTTGAAGTCCCATCTAAGTTGAAATGCTTCCTAAAATCTCTTCCATACCACATTTACTTTAGTAGGGAGAAGATCTTTGCTAACTTCAAGAAAATAAAATCTGGGTGGATACTATGTTTTGAGAATCTGACAGAAGCATGCAGAAATGCTATAGTGCCTGGGAGTAATTCCTAATTCATAAAGAGCATTTAGTGCCAATTCTGTATTAATGCAGTTAGACAGACAGCTTCAGAAATGTCACAAATAACTTAAGCTAGTGCTTCCTAAATTTTAATGTGCATAATAATTGCCTGATGTGCTTGTTCAAATATAAACTCTGATTCTATAGACCTGAGGTCCAGATTGGGTTTCTGGGATTCTGCATTTCTAATAAATTCTCAGGTTTGGCTAATGCTCTGGTTGACATATTCCACTGATGATGAGGGTTGAGTAACAAAATCTGAGATTGCACTTCTTGAAATGAAAAAAAAAGGCATTATATAATCTGGTTGGAGGGGAATGTAAATCAAGAGGAAGGTAACTTTTACACTAGCTAAGGCTGCTTTTCTTGCCAAGGATATGTGAGAAAACCTGTATGCTAGGATAAGATGTTCGTAGAAATCAAGTGTATAAGAATCTCCTGCGCCGCCCCAGGATGAATATTAAACTTTACTCATTTTTGAAAATGAGTACACTGAAGAAGAAAGACTATGTACACATAAAAGGTGAGAAACAAAGTCATTAAAATGTAATAGGGATATAGGAAAAGTACAACATGTCTAAGGAAACAGAAATATTAGCCATTGAGGAATAAGGCTTTGATAGTGTCTCTATCATTATTGCTCTCTGATTTGTACTGGAACTAAGATGAGAATTTTCTTTGTAATTTAAATAGCAACAGAGAACCATTATAGGCTCTTGTCTTGAAGAAAAATTTTACTGTAGGAAACATTAGTTTTCAATAAACAGATTGAAGCAGAGAAAGACTAAAGGTAGAAAAAATATGTACAGATTATTACCTAAGAACAGAATTATATATTTCATTACCCCCCAAAATACCACACAGAGTTTAGACTTTGATAACTGAAACTATCTATCCCACTTTCCCCACACATAGCTTCATTCTTATATTAATATGGCTTCATTATATTGTCTTCTATAGTCTAACTAGAATATTTTAGAGGCTTCTTGCTCAAGCAGATAATTTGCCTCTTCACTACAGGACCTTCCTAAAAGATACATCCATACTTACACAGATTATATCAGTTTATTTTACCTGCCCTTTAACTCTGTGCCTCCAAGTCATCACCTTTCTGTGCTTACAAATAGTAAACCATTATACCATGGACGCTACATATTCTTAACCAAGCCCCTGAAATAAAACACTGGTTTTAAACTTCCAGTTGGCAATAAATTCTAACTTGAAGTGTCCACTACCAAAATTCTTTAGGTTATAAAAGTAAGCAATAACTGAACTTTTTCTTATCAGCGTGTTGTGTTTGGGGTAATAGAATTCAACAAACCAAATCCACTTGATGGGAGAATGAACAGAGGCAAAGGAATAAAGGAGAATGACTGGCAAGTGCAAGACAATTGCTGACACATTTTTAGATGGCTGTTATCACTGGGACAGAGAGGGACATGAGATTAGATTGGAAGAACCCTCTAATAATAGACTAATTTAAGCAGAACCCAAACTGAATTGGACTTTGTAGTTTGAGAAGTTGACTGTGCCACCAGAACAGTTCCTTGTATTTGGATCCCTTAGTTAATTTATTAAAAGGATATGACTTCATTTGCCTTTTTTTGTTTGTTTTATTAAATGCTCATACTTTTGATGTCAACAGTTTTAAGTTTATAGTTGCATGTGTCTGGATTAATGTTTATAGAGGGACAACAATCAATGCCACTAAAAAAAAAAAGACCACCAGGAATATGCCAGTACTTAAACAAGTCAGATTTCCTACCCTGTGGAGAACCCCAACATGTCTTAGTAATAGGGTATTAGAAAGTAATAATTACAGGATCTGGTTGCACTGGGTGGCATTGTGCAGGGTTTAAGGAAACAGGCTTTGTTCTGGATTGGATGCTATCAGGCAGCAGAGGCAATTCAAGTCTTTATTATCTTAAACATTATAAATAGAAGGGAAAACTGGACTGAAGCTAAAGATGCAATTGAGCACTCACTCATTTTACCAAGAATACCGGGATGTTTGGTCAGTTTTGAGTCTTAGACAATGTTGACTTTTTATGTATGTCAGATGTCATTATAGAGTTGTCTTCCTGCTTTTATTCCTTATGATTACAAAGGAGGCTTATTACAAGTTCATGGTTTGTAAACTTCTTTTTAAAAAAGATTTCAACAAAAATACAATAATTGCTAGCAATACCAAATTACTGGTGATAGTACCCAGTTTGCTCCTGAATGTCAGGGGCTGCTTTCCTCTTACAACTGTCAACACCAACAGATTTTGGACTATTTCCATTATACTGAGGTATACCCTATAAACATTTGCAGCCGCTCCCCACCCTTTGCACACAAACAGGGAAACTACTGATTGGCTTTCTGTTGCTATAGTTTTTCCATCTGTGGAATTTCATAGAACTGGAATCCTTTATAGTTTTTTGTGTCTGGCTTCTTTCACTTAGCATGACATTTCTGAGATTCATCTCTGTTGTCAGGAGTGTTACTAATTTGCTCTTTTTTATTATAAACTCTGTATGGATATAGGATATTTTTCTACTTACCTAAAACAACTTCATAAATCTAAAAAAAAAAATTAAATAGTCCGGTGAACTATATTTGTCTTTCTCTGTCTGCAAACAGATAGGCCCAATTCTGGAGTTCAATATGACTTCTTATATCTTTCTTTCATTGTTTCTACAACATGGTCAATCAGCAATAGCAGAACTTGAGGATGTGACTGGGGGAAAGAGTAATTAAATTGTCACAGATTGGGTGTTCTTATGTGCATAACTATGGAAAACCTTGGGTTGGAGTTTGTTTCTGTTTCTGTGATGTTTATATACATCCTACCAACCACTAATTTTCATTTTTCCCTTTAGTGTCACTAATAGTTCTCCATTAAATTGTTACTTCTTATTTCTTTTACTTTCTTCATGCTAACAGCATTTTACTTATTTCCTGAGATTTTCCTCTTAGTCTTGTTTATCTTTTAATCCTCAGAGATGTTACTTCTATCTAAAAGGTTTCTTTAAATCTACAAGTTTGATAGAAGCTCTTCTCCATATCGTCAGATTCTAATCTGCACATTTTACTATTACTTCACATAGGGATCTGTTACAATATCTCTTCTGCATCTACATATGCAGCATGTGGTATTCAAAGGGCATATTTAGACTGTGATGTGTTTAACTCAGATTTTTACTACTTGTTCCTGTAACAAGTAAAGCACCTGATATTTAGCATTATTGAATTCCCAGGTGTTGCACCTCTTACGTTATGAATATTATATCATTTAATGCTACAAATGAAGACATGATATCATTTATATTATTTCTATTTCATAGTTGAGGAAGTTGAGACAAAAGTATAAAATACATTAACTTAAGAACACTCAATAAAGAAAAGTGAGGCTACTAATCGTGGAATTCTGTGTTTACTGTCACTATAATATATATTCAGGTTTATCTGTCCAAATGTAAGTGAAAAATTAATTTGGAAACAAATCAAAATGTCTTACATTAGAATAAGTAAATTCTGATGGAGAGAAATATGTATCAATCATCAATATGACTTTTAAAAAGCATATCTTAACATAAGTAAATGTTCTTCATGTGTTAAGTGAAAAATAGCATTAAAATTATCAGAGGAAAAAAATTGTATATATTAGCTGCCTGGTATATATTAACTATTCAAATAAAGGCTTTCAAAATTATATTTTATATCAAATAAATATATCAAAGATATAAGCCTGATAATGACTAGATATAATACTTTAAGAATTTTATAAACTGTAGTTTATACAAAACTTTCTCTTAGTTGCCTCCTTAATATCATACAAATTTTTGTTAAAAATGGAATTCCACAATACTAGTATAAATTTATGAAAAATTAAAATACTAACCTAAAAATGTGTCAGTATTCTCCATCTCCCTATCATCATTAAAGCAACGAATTTGAAATGTAAGCTTTGTACTATAAAACAAACAAATCAAAATTGAAAGACACCCAAATTATGAACTCAAGGTCTACTGATTTCTGAAATCAATGCAACTTAGTATTTTGGGAAAAATGCATAAAACCTAAAAGTAATGCCAGATTCAGAAGAATTAATTAAATAAAGAAAACACTCATAAGTCATGCTTACCTATTTTAAAAAGGTATATTTCTGCAATTTATGATTATTTGAGATCCCTGTAATTAAAAATATAAGATATGTAGTTCATATGTATTGTGTAACATAGAATAACTATTTAAAAAGTTATTGTCATTTTACTTCATTCATTGATTTACAGCTTGTTTGTTAATTAAGCTCCCATTAATTTATTTTTAAATTTTTAAATTAATTTATTTATTTTAATTAGGTATATATGACAGTAGAATGCATTTTAACTCATTGTACAAATTGCAGCACAATTTTTCATTTCTCTGGTTTTACACGATACAGTATATATATATATATATATATATATATATATATATATATATATAAACCTAGGGTAATGATGTTCATCTCATTCCACCATCTTTCCTGAACCCATACCTCTACCTACTTCTCCCTCTCCTTTGCCCCATCAAATCTCCTTCATTTTTCCCATGTCCCCACTATTATGGATCAGCATCCACCCATAAGAGAGAACATCCAGCCTTTGATTTTGGGGGATTGGCTTACTTTGCTTAGCATGATATTCTCCAACTTCATCCATTTACCTGAAAATTCCATAATTTTATTCTCTTTTAATGCTGAGTAATATTTCATTGTGTATATATACCACAGTTTCTTTATTCATTCATCTATTGAAGAACATCTAGGTTGGTTCCACAGTTCAGCTTTTGTGGAGTCAGCTGCTATAAAACATGGATGTGGCTGTGTTACTACAGTAAGCTGATTTTAAATCCTTTGAGTATAGATTGAGGAGTGGGATAGCTGGGTCAAATGGTGGTTCCATTCCAAGTTTTTCAAGGAATCTTTATAATATTTTCCAGATTGGTTGCACCAATTTGCAGTCCCACCAGCAATGTATGAGTGTGCCTTTCCCCACATCCTCACCAATTGCAAATATTATGTAATAGTTCTATCTGTTACAGAAATAGAACTAAAACAATCTCTTTATCCCAAATCTTCACAAAAGTGGGAAAGAATGATACCTTTTTTTAAATTAAATGAAGCATTAAACCAGATTGTGAGGTGCATCCCAGGTAATTTCTAAAAGATTGTAAAGGTACAAAGAAATCTCACTCTTATGTAGCCAAGCAGATACAAACCATTATGTAATTTTTTTTTTGCAACTGAAACAATTTATTACTCATATTTCCTGAGATAAGGAGGAACACCATGCCACATGGGCCACATGAAAAGGAGTAGGTTTGGTCAGATACTTTTATATATTTCATTTATGTGAAAACCAGTACACAAGTTAGAGGACTTGAGGGCTCATTTGTTTCAACAGTTTACCTTAAATTTATTTGGCAATTAAAATGGCCATCTGTGTTAGTTAATTGGTTTCATACAAAGGAAAAAATAAGCTCCTCATATCTTTATGACAAAAGGTAGTTTTATAACTTAGAAACATTTGTTGAAGTCAGGCCCCAGCCCTTCTGCAAAAATGGGGTGATAGAGACACCATCTTCATCATGATTGTATTCCACAGAGATTTCTCAGGTCCTGGAGGAAAGTATTCCTGGGTCTTAAAGCTGGCTAGAGGTTTGATTAGCTTTCAAAACACATTAATTTCAAAGAGACAAAAAAGAATGAAAATTATAAGTTTCCTAAAGATAATGCATTAAAATGTAAAAAGTGTGTGGGGTGTGTCTCTCCTTACTTATATAGGGAGAATTAAACTCATCATTTATCATTTTTGTTTGTACTTACATACTATTCTTTAAAGAAAAAACACATACATATAATTATGTTGAAGTTAGCCACAGTACTAAGACTATTAACCAAATGAAGCTACAAGACAGTTAATAATGAAATAAAACTAGTTTTGTCCTCAATTGACCTATCATCATGATTTATGCAATAAACTAGAAAAACATTCAACTCTTCATTAAAATCTGCTTGTGCAAGTCACAAAACATTGAGGTGGGGGTTGGAAGATTTTTGATGAGCATTTAATAAAATTTTTCCAAGAATAATAAAATTTACTTATTTTGAAATTTTGCTTGCAAAAGTGCTGTGTTGATATTATTTCTTTATTGACTGTGCTATAATTATCTAATTAAAACTATAAAAGTTAGTAAATTGACCATACCAAATGCCTAGAAAACCATAAATTTGAGGAGACTAGAAATCAAACAACATGTTGTTGCTATGGCCAATAAAATTAATTTGCACACAGAAGAAAACAATATTCAATGAGCCTTAAATTAAGTACTATAATCATTTTAAAGGGTTTTAAATTTCCATAAAGTTTATATTTCATGGTTAATTTCACTTAATTTATTATTTTAAATCAGGTTCATTTTCACATTTATATGCCCCTACTTGATAAAAACCTGTGTAGTATAACCATGATAATAAAACCAGAGCCCGTGTTTTCCCTTTATAATCGTCAAATTAGCAAAGATGGTCATAAACTCAACCATTCAATGTGCAATATTTCAATCAACAATGGAGATATACCTGTCATCTGGAACTCAATCAATCATGTAACGGCAGCCCCAAATAATGCTGCATCAGGAGCTTTGAAAAATCTACTGGATGGCTCCAAATATTGTATTGGTGGAGGTTTTTACAAACATGAGTCAGGTGATGCAGGCAATGAAGAAGTCCATAGAAGGGAGCCTTAACAGTCAATAAATCAAGTCCAAAGTAGAATCTGAGAGTCCCAGATAAATGACAGCATAAGCTAAAAATAGCCTAATAAAACATATTATAAAAATATAGATTTAGTAAAATTCTATGAAAGGAGAAATTCAGATATGGCTCACATTTTTGGAGACAGAATGCCATTTAGGGACAAACACAAGGATTCAACTTTGTGGTAATACATGATATAGTGTTCATTTGAATGCAAATGCACAGAAAAACCCTGGAACATAGTTATGAGTATAACAACAATATGGAGTAATTAAACTACTAAAAAAATCTACTTAACCCTTTTTCTTCTCTGCATTTGAAATTTTTCTGGAGTTAGAAGTATAGAAATACTGTTTATTTAAAAATGAAAGTTTTCCTGTTTATATTTATAGTCAGAAAAATGCATAGATAAAAAAAGAAAGTGAATTATGAGAGAGATGTGTGTGGGTATGTGTTCTAATGTAGAACATTTTTCAAAAGTACTGCAGATATAGCATATATATACATATATACAAATATGTGATTGTATTATTTTTTAAATATTGAAATGTGGAAATTATATGTCAAAATACATCATGTGAAAAATGTACATTTAATATGCTGAATAGTTATATGTTAAATTTGTTTTATAAATTTTATTATATGAACTTTCTTTTTCCTCAATGAAATGACAGCAGGGACCAGCGTACCTGTGTTTAATTTCTCACTCTGCTACTTACTGACTATATAAATGCACATCCTTGGAGGCATTAATTAATTAATCTCTCTAATTAATCTCTGCTATGGTTTGAATGTTTGTCTCCTCCAAAACTTATGTTGAAATTTAATTGTCATTGTTAGCAGTGCCAAGAGTTGGGACTTTAAGAAGTAATTAGTCCATGAGGGTTATACTTCTTTCTCAGGTGGGATTGATACTATCATTAAAAAGTGCATCTAGCCCCCAATTGTACTCTCTCACCCTCTTACCTTCTGCCATGAGATGACACAGCCAGAGGGCCCTCTCCAGATGCTGACAACTTGGTATTGGACTTCCTGGCCTCCAAAACTATGAGTTAATAAATTCTGTTGATTATAAATTACACATTCTCTGGTATTCTGATTAGCAACACAAAACAGACTAAAACAATCACTCTTTGACTCAGTTATTATCTCTCTAAAATGGGTGTTAATAGTAAAACTAATATTTAAGATTTTGTTAAATAAAATATGTAAACCTACTAAGGCAGATTATATAATTGTATATGTATTACAAGTAGTATTATACAGAGGTTATAGATACATATGCTTTGCTTTCAATTTGCAATTTAATCAAATGAAAAGTATATTCATCATCTTAGAAACATTTAAAATCATACCATTAAATTATTGCATAATCTATTAAAATATGCACATACATGATTTTAAGTTGTTGGAATATATTTAAATTGGGATATCCTAATTTTTATCTTCTTTGATACTGTCATTTATAAAATTTTTTCTTCTTGAGGCATGGTTGTTTCCTCACAACTTCATATCTCAATACCCATAACCAAAGGAGACACAAAGATATTCTGTTAAATATTGAAAAAAATAAATAGTTTGAAGTATAAAAACAAACAAACAAACATGGATTATCTGGATTTGTAATTAACTTATAAAATTACAAGCTATATTTTTAAATATAATCATCGAGTTTTACTTTTAATTTCCTTAAACACTTTTTTTCATATTCATTAATTTTCATTAAAATAAGAATGCAAGCTTAGGGTTCACTTTAACAGTACCTCTGAGTCAATCAGCTCACAAAAATAATCTCTCCAAAGTTTCAACATCTAGTAGCCATCCTTCATTATTTTCTTATTTCTTAACTGCAGCTTCTTAAAGATTCTCTTTAATTGAAATCTTCAATATGTGCTAAACTTACCCACACAAATGATTCTGAAATTACTATAAACATGCCATCAGTTAACTAGACCAATTAACAATGTGAAGTACAGATCCTTTATGAAATTAATTAAAGATTCTCATTCTCAACCCTGCTAAGTTAATTTTAACTCTTCTCATTATAACATTCATTTTTATTTTGGAATAAGTGGCATAAACTCAATTTTATAACCAATAATAAAATATTTTCTCTTAAATGTTACCCTATGCTAAATGGTACTTCCAAATACAGTAATCTAACTTCACAGCCTATCTTCATATACAGTTGCATTTTGGTATCTGTATATGAAAATGACAGACCTTTTCTTTTTTATTATTATTATTTTATTTATATATGACAGCAGAATGCATTACAATTCTTATTACACAAGTAGAGCACAATTTTTATATCTCTAGTTTTATACAAAGTATATTCAAACTAATTTGTGTCTTTATACATGTACTTTGGATATTAATGTTCATTACATTCAGCCATCATTTCTAACTCCATACTCCCTAGCTTCCCCTCCCACCCTTCTGCCCTGTTTAGAGTTCGTCTGTTCCTCCCACGGTCCCCCTTTCTACCTCACTATGACACCTCCTTATATCAGAGAAAACATTAAGCATTTGGGTTTTGGGGGTTGGCTAAATTCACTTAGCATTATCTTCTCTAGCTCCATCCATTCACCTGCAAATGCCATGATTTTATTCTCTTTCATTGCTGAGTAATATTCCATCGTGTATATATGCCACATTTTTTAATCCATTCATCTATTGAAGTGTATCTAGGTTTGTTCCACAGTTTATCCTCATGCATTCACAATTGATCCCTGGTTTAGTCAGCTTTTACATTGCTGTGACTAAAGGATCTGACCAGAACAGCTGTAAAGGTGGAAAAGTTTACTTGAGGGCCAATGGTTTCATAGGTCTTATTCCTCAGGGCTGGAGGTGAGGCAGAACTTCATGGCAGAAGAGGGTGGTGGAGGAAAGCAACTCACATCCCAGTGACCAGGAGGCAGAGAGAGAGACTCCACTTCCCAGATACAAACATATATACCCCAAAGCCACACCCCAATTTTCACCTCCTCGAGCCACGCCCTGTCATTTCTGTTACTACTCAGTTAATCCTTATCAGAGGATTAATAATTTCTCCTCAGAACCTTCTTGCATTGTCTCACTTGTGAGCTTTTGGGGGACACCTCACAACTGAACCACAACATTCCAGACATATCCCCCTTTTTTTTTTTTTATAAACTAGTTATTTGTCTTTCTGGCATTCACCACAGCATTGAATCCATCAATCTTGAAAAAACAAACACACACACACACAATTAAATTAATCCATCATTATATGTAACCATTCATATTAACATTTAGACTAAAACCATCAGCAAGACTGCCATAAGCAAGATTACTAATGAACTATTACTTCACCACTCTCCCTTCTTTGAGTAGGCTCAAAGGTCTTTATTAGCAGCCAGAGGAAAAGAAAGCAATCAATTCATCAAGTTGCCAGAATCAACTAACTCTAGCTGAAGAAGTCCACTAAAGGGATAGTTTGTGTGCCAGTTTGAACAGGAACTGTAACCAGGATTCTTAATCCATTTAGCTCATCAACCGTAAGTATAAACACACTAGCCCAACCAACAGCAAATAGTACTACCAGGAATCTTTTCCAAGATGCTCTTTTCTAGAAAAGCAAGTCACATACATTATAGTTTCAGTTAGTTTTCTAGGACTTCCAAAACAAAGTGCCACTGACCAGAGGTTCTAAAACACAAGTTTGCTTCCTCACAGTCCTGAAGACTGGAACATGTGTCAAGATCAAGATCTCGGCAGGGTTGGTTTCTTCTAAGCATCCTCCCTTGGCTTTAGTTGGCCATCACCCTCCGCTGTCTTTAAGTGGTCTTTGCTCTGTTATAATCTCCTTATCACCGACCATATCAATTTAGGGCCACCCTGTATGACCTTATTTTACCTTATTTCCTCTTTCAAGACTCTATTTCCAAATATAGTCATATTCTAAGATATAGAGGGTTAAGACTTTCACAGAGTCATGGTTAAGCCCACAGCCCCACTTAATATTTTTCTTCTATATAACTTCAGGTTTAATTTGCACATAAACATCTTCCAGATTCCATAGAAATCTCTTCTTAATGACTGATTTAACTAATTATGCGATACTCTGCACCTGTTTCTGCTTTTTTTTTCTTTTTTATATTTACAAACAGCATTTATGATATAGGCTAATGTGAATGTTACCTGCACCTAGATTTGACTGGACATCACATTTAATTTTTCTAACTGTGATCTTGTTGCCACTCATATTTGTAGTCACAACCAATAATAGTTCTATTTAGCCTCTACTTAAAAAATTGTTTGGTTTACAGGCTGCTTACAGAATTGTTCTCCTAAATCATATTCTTATTTCTAATATATTTATAAAACATGGAATATTTTAAAGAATAACCACAGTTGTTCCTGGGAAAACATTTCATATAAATTTTAAGAACATATCCTCAGCATCTGTATTTTCCATCTTTAAAATGTTGGATTTCCTTTCTTATCAATAATATCCAAAACTGAGAGTCTCCTGATGGGAGATGGAAGAGTGTATAGGGGTTGATTCTAGCATTACAATTTATTATAACCACAAAGCCACGTTGCTATGACTGCCTTTGGGTCTCAGCAGCTGAACCATTTCTGGGAAGGGATCTAGGGGAAGACTTTGTAAAAGCAAGATGAGCTGAATCTTTGCAATTTAAAAGTCATTACAGAGGCAAAGATGGAAATATAAAGTAAGTACTAGAGTGATAGTGCCGCATATTGTCAAGAATGGGAGGTTAAAGAAACACAGAAGTATTCAATGTGGTTAAACTTTTTGAGTGAATGGATGGGACTGGAGAACTCTGCAGATCCCAGATCATTAAGGATCTATTCTGTTAAAGAGCTGATGCTTTGTTCAGCCTGAAAACAAATAAATGACTTATGAACAAGTCACACACATATGCCATTTACTGATCATATAATTTTCTCAGTTTTGAAAGTATTCCCTCTATGAAGCACATACAGTCTAGTGAAAAATGAACAAAGAACAATGAAGGTTGTGAGGTGGTGGATCATGGAGATAGTATCACAAAATAGAGAAGTTGCTTTACCAGTGGTAAGAAATAAATAAGAGCAACACATTAAGGCAAGGCTTAGGAGTTATACATATTCCTGACAAAACCTCCACTCTTATTGGAAGCTTTGTCATCCTTTCATCAACCACTGAGAGTTTATCATCTTTTCTCCACCATGAACTGGTGGGAGCCATGAATGAATGGTGAGCTTGTCTGAGCCATCTCTAAGCCGAGATGTGCCTCTTGGAGAACTCTCATGCTGCCTCACTGATTTGAGATTGCTCTGTTGACTTGGCAATGTCCAGCTCAAAGAGAATTCTGTGATACTCCAGAATTTGTTGGTTCAGACAGCCCGAGGTTCAAACACAACTGCCCAGAGGTGGAAAGAGATACCAGTGCACCCGACCAGCCTTAAAGTGCCAACTGCCTGGAGGAGGAAGAAACACTGAGCAAGTGATAAGTCTCAGGTCAACTTCCCCACATTTCTTGTTGACCTTGAAGAACTCTTCCTCACAATAAAGTCCTCTGATATGTTTTAGTATAAATAAAGTATTCCCAGGCTTTTTTTCTTTGTTAGGATTATACACATCACGTCTTTTCCACCCATCAAGCCCTTGCTTAAAACTATATTTCTTGTGTCCTTTGTTTTTATTTCCTAATGATATTTCTTCAGCCTTTTATTTCCAAGTAGCCCAAAATTATAGAGGGGTTACTTATTCCCTCCCCGAGCTGGATGCAGTGAGAGTGAACCAGTTCTGATTTACTCTTTTATTTGAGTTAGTCCATAAGGAACAACTCAACTTCTTCCACTGTGTCCACTGTATATCAATAGCCTCTATCAGCACACCTCTTCATTCTCAAATTCATTATTACTGTCCTGTCTCCTTGGCCTAAGGCCCAGTGACTCTTTCCTGAAGGCATCTTTCCCTGTGGCTTTCTTCAGGGTGGCTGGTTCCTCTCACACTGTCCTTAACACTGGGACAGAATGAGTGTTGTAGGGCAGATGTTCTCTCTGTCACTACCTCCTTGCTTCTGCTTCCAGACCAGTCTCCTTCATTTCAATTCCCTTTTAGAAATTGTGTGTGTGTGTGTGTGTGTGTGTGTGTGTGTGTGCATGTCATCAGGTGTACTACTAGCTGTCTCAGTTTGAGAAGGCCTTTGGTACAGTGTTTCACATAAATCAACTTATTTATTACAGTATTTTCCTCCAGATATTAGATTACTCGAGTTAGCTTATTTAAAGCTGCAATATCTTATTGACTGGCTATTTCTTACCTTATCATTTAATAAGAAGAGTGTACTCATCTCCTATATCTATTGTAAATCGTTTATACTTCTTTTAGTTATGCAAAAATCCATAATTTTATTGTCTGTGTGTATACATGTATATAATTTTGATTGCATGAAATCTTAGATATGTTGCGGCTATTTTGATGAAAGAAAATTTTTACACAAAGACTCATATATTGTTGTTCTTGAAAGAATTTTCCCCAAACTGGATATAATTCAAATTTCTATCCATAGGTGAATGGATTATCACATTATAGTACTTCTATAGAGTGGAATTTTACTCAGCAATAAGAAATGATGAAGTATTCATAGATACAACACCTTGAATGAATACCAAAATAATTATACTAAGTGAAAAAATTCCAGACAAGAGAGGGTATGTACTAGGTGCATCTCCTTATAAAACTGTACAAAGGTCATACTATTATATAATGACAGAACATGTAGAAGAGGAATTGCACAAAAATAAAATAGAACCATTTTGAGTAAATAATATGTTCATTACCTTGATTGGGGTAATGGCTTCAATTAATGTGTATAATTATGTCAAAATTCATTAAATTATTCTCTTGAAATTTGTGCAATTCACTCAAGGCCAGATATACTTCAATAAAACTGTAAAATATTCATAATTGCTGCTGTCCTTTTAATCTTATCAATAATGGTGTCTAGTTTTTATAGAGTAAATTCTAAGATTTAGTTTTTCTATCATCATACTTAAGACTTGAAAGCCTCTCATCTTTCTCATTTACTGTACAGACTCCGAACTGCAGTCTTACTGATTCCCTGAACAATCCCATTACCCAATAAAGTCATGTTTTCTAATGCAAGGGAAAAGGATCTTCTCACTTTCTGAGACAAAGGGGAAGTAACCATTGCAGTCATGACATTGGATATTATACCAGTAGGTCCAGTAGAGCTTATTCATTTGTTTTATGTAAAGCAAAAGAAAAGACTTTAAGAAAATTTCCCAGATGGAGAGTTCAGCTATTTTTAAAGCACAGTGACCTTAAAGAAGATGACTATGTGTTTAGAATATATAAATAGCACTAGAAAATCAAAGCACCTAATTTTCTTTAATGTCTCCCTCAGAGAAAAATATCAACCCAAATGGATAATATTCAAGTCTGACACATAATTCATGTTTCTATTATACCTTTAAACTTAGCACTTGAAAAAACTGATTTGAAAAACCAGATCCAATTTCCCAAGAACATATAAATTGTAAAAGTACAGGTAAATTATTTACAATTTAGAGAAAATATAGGAACATAAAGGATAATTTCTAAAATGGTATTTTGTTAAACTTCAGAAATTATCTCAAGTTACAGTTCAGAAGATTTATTTGATTACTGCTAATATTTCAAAGAATTTTTCGCCTGATTTATAGATAACATTGTAAGTTTTTGATGAATAGTTTATCTTTAAGAGTTAATTTTTATTCCAACTAAGTAATTGGAAATTCAGCTTCATTTTTGCTAAATAGACACATCGTTTTCAGAGGGATACAAAAACCACACCTCTGACCCTTTAAAGATTCTTTGGTACATTTCATCAAGCAGGATTATTACCATGGTGTCATTACAAATTTGATTAATTGCACTCTCTAGACCCAAAATTTTGCTACAAGTCCAATTGGCTATGACATTATTTTTTCAGCATACCATTATATAAATAGGCTGCTAATGATAAGTAATGAAAAAGTTCATTCTCCCATATAGAAAAATGAACAAATGCTGTCATAAGAATACATTCTCATTTTATGTTTGAATATGTGAAAAATGAACAATGAACCAGCTCATTTCACAGTTTATTAGAGATAACAAATATAGAAACCAGTTATTTAAGTAGTTCAATAGCTCAAGTCTTTCATAAAAATGTATGGAATAACACAATGCCTAGCTGTCCAACTATAGGCAGCCATAGGATGAATCAACCCAGAGAATTAGAACTCTAATTACAGTTAGATTGGCGTTGGCTGAAAGCCTCAAAATGCATGAATTAAGTTGAGTCAGTTTTAATAATTCAATGAGATTTTGAGAATTAGTTTGTTATCATTGTTCACTAGAATTATATTCCCTAAAGCTGATTTTTATTCATTCCTATAGCCCAGTTTCCAGAAAAATATCTGACACAAAGTAGGCACCCCATAAATATTTGTTGAAGGAAAGGATAAATGTATAAATGAAGTTATGAGGTTAGTCCACACAGATAAAACTGAGTGGATGGACTATATCTGTGAAAGGCCAAGCCTACATTTGGTACACATCCGAATAAAAATGGAAGAGATAATAAGAAGTAATCCAAAATGCAGGTGCCCTGAAGAAGTGTATGTGTGCATGCAGAGAAGGCCAGCATAGATCCTGGGACACAACAACAGGAACAAGTTTGCCTCTGAAGTGTTTATAGTACCAGGAGAAAATGAAGACATAATTATTATCGTGCTGGCACATAAAAAAAATCACGTAAGTGTGTGTGTGTTTTACAAGTGAATCATTGAGTTATTCCGTTGCTCTTTTCCTTTGTAATATCTTGTGAGACTACTGAATATAAATAAAAAAGAAAAACAAGTAAAATGATGAATAATCATGAATGCCTTGCTTTAATAGCAATTATCAGCTATTAAGATAATATATTTATTTAGTATCTAGTACTGTAGGGGATTAAATATGCATGTACATTGATTCAATTCAAATTTAAGAAACTTGCCCATTTTATATCAGTACTGGCTTTCCCAGTTGATTAAGTTCTGTTTGGTTCAATTAAATATTTAAATAATTAAAAAATAAATAAAATTTTAAGAAGACACAAAATATAAGGGCACCAATACCATTGAATATTGAATGGATTACTCAACATACACATGCATGTTCATAGGAATACAGGATTTTATTTAAAATTCAGTTTTGGTATAAACATAAGTTCAGGATTAGTTTTGAATTTTGTGTCAGTAAGGTTACTGTTATGAAATGAATATGTATGTCAGATAAATGAGTATTTTTTCCACCATACCTGTGAAAATATTTGAAAACCTATACATTAGTGTTTTTCAACAGAGAAATGTCTATGTATAACAATTTTTATATAGATGGTGCATGAATATATCCTAAGAAGAATACATAGTATGTTTCATGAAAATATAAAAGGGAAAATTGAAATTATGTTTTAAATATACATGGAATCTGATATTGGTGTACATGCGTGCATTCAAAATTCAAAATAGCTATAAGTATTCAGCTACTATTAGGTTCAGTATTACACAATGAGTTTGGGTTTTGCTTAGAAAATGAATATGTTTATCAGAAATTATGTATGATTAAAAGAATGTTCAAGTAAAAAAGAGTGGAATAAAGTGTCCTTGAAACTGTAAACAAAATAGAAAAAAAGTGAGGTATTTCATGAATCCAATCTGAAAAATTCTATTATATTTTTATATAAAATTAGCAGACAAAAATAAAATTAAAAATAGTGTCAAATAACATGTTAAAACCTAATAAAAATATAATAAAATGTGTAAGAACGCTATAACAAATAACTTATGATATATTGTCTACCTAAATTAAATAAATGAAAGGTTATTGTATATCCTCAATAAATCAAAAAAGTCAAAATTCAAAAGTAAATTTTGATAAATTTAAGATTGTGTCATAAATTATCCAAAATTAATTCATAGATATAATACTATGCCATTAGCTACTCTTTATTATAAGTAAACACAATGATTAGAAAATTTAAATGGAAGTACGTGGGCCAGGAAGATGCATTAAAATCTTGAATGACAAAGAGTTAGCTGATCTTCCTCCACTACATATCATGGTTTATTTTTAATCATAATAATTGATATAATATGACTTTGGAAGAAGAAGGGAAAACTAGAGATTTGAAGGAAATGGAAAAAACTCAGAATAGATGTCATTCCTTGGGTTTTGTTTTCTCAGAAGTTGACCTTAAGACAAAACAGTGAAAATGAATTTGTCCATGAGATTGAGTAAGCTGAAAACCTTACTGGATACTAAAATACAGTTCTTGCTTTACAGAGACTAAATCTGTATTTAGTCAACAATTTGTGGTGAGGTATTTAGTGGGATCTAAGTTTTTTCTACTTTGTTGTACCTCCATTCTATCTTTAGAGTTCCAGCAAGAAACATAGATCATTAAATAAGGATAACTTGGAAAAGGTATTTTTTTAAACATTATTTTAAAGGGTATTGTTTGAAAATGCTAAAAAGCCAGTGGTAATAGTGGCAGAGTCACTTAACCTCAAGCCAGGAAGGTGGAGTTGAGGGAAGAGTTAACTGAGCCCAAAAGAAAAGAGCTTTGGAGACAGGCAAATTTTGAAGGATCCATGACCTTCATTTGAGGAACGTTGTCAGCAGGAGGTAGGAAGTGAGGCAGCTGGAAGGAAGCCAGTGGGAAATAATAGAAGCTTATTCTCACTTCCTTTTCTTAATTGCTTTGGTTCCTCATTGCCTAAACTCAATTGGAAACCAGAGGGCAAGTGAATCTTTTAATATAGCAGACTCACAGATCATCCTCCTAAGGTACTAAACAAAATAAAGAAGAATGGAGAAAATTTTGCATGAAAACTTTAAACAAAATTATTGTGTTATACAATGCCATTTTAATATTAATTTCTTTGGTTTTCTAGTTCCATACTTGACCAAACAAAGTTAAGAATTGTTGTATGATGAATGATTCAATTTTATTACTTAATTGGATATATTAGATAAATTATAAATTAACACAGTATGAATTGATTGATAACACTTGAGACACGATTATCATTTACTAAATTACTATACTTTATAATCAACAAAAGTATAAGGATCTCAATATTTTGATGCCACAATAAAACTATAGCCTTTAAAAATTAGTTTGTCCAACAAATGAATGTGTTTTGTTAATAATCAATGTGAGAATCAAATTCTAACTGAATGGGGAAGGGCAGTGGTTACTAAACTGATATAACTCTGGAATAACTGGTGTCTACATTTCTACTAGGAAAGGAACTTCTTTGGAGAAGTTATTACTAGAATTTTCAAGTTTCTGCTATAAAGAATAACCAGTAGCAATTTTCAATCTAATTCTATAGGTATGTTAATAATGTCAATTATGTTAGATTGTGCTAGGCACAAGATTTTAGTCAACTTTCTCAACTTTGGCTCTATTGATATTTTAGTCCAGATAAATCTTTCTAATGGACCTGTCTTATGTATTTTAGAATGTTCAGAGGTTCCCATGTCTTTACTTAAAAGATTCCAGCAGGTCAGTCTATTGATTAAAATACTTATTTCTTCTGGACTCATCCGCAAAGACATATACCTTAAAATAATGGTTTACCAGCTCTCTGGGTGTCTCTTACCCTATTTAAATGAGACATAGAATTAACCATTACAATTTTTTTCAGGCTATATCGATAGCACTTTTGGAGTTTACAGTTGAGAAGGCTGAAGAAGTGATATAGTGGTCATCAACATACAAGTTGGTGAACTGGACGTAAACTAGAAAAAGCATAAAATAATGTGAGAAATAAAATGAATGATGAATAAATTATTGAAAAAGAGCTACACATCTTAAGAGGATAGATGATGTTAGTCTGTATTTGTGTAGTAACTTATTTGATATTATAAGGAATCTATTGTTATATACAAGCACACCAGACAATAAAGAAATAAAAATGCATGTATAAAATAAACAAAAAAACTACTTAATCATACCTCATTATATATTTGGATTTCTTGAAATACAATTAGAAATAAGTTTTAAATATAATTTTGAAACATTCATGGACTTTTAATCATGGTTACAAGCTGTAGTATAAACCTAATAAAATGAAGTAGACATAGTATTTTGTGGGAACAAGTGCTTGGAGTACTGTATACACAGCATACGTTAAGGGCGTCTGAGTGGCAAACCACTCCTCCATGCTATGCGTGTGAGTGGCACACTGCTTACTCCATAGACACAGCACTGGGCATGAGGCCATGTGTTGCAGTCCCTGTGCTTGCTCCATAGCCCACTCCTGGATTGGTTGCTGCAGGGAGAGTCAGCCAGCAGTTGCATTGGTGGCTACTTGCAATCTGTTTAGCTACTGCCTGAGTATATATACTTGGTAACTGCGCAATATAATTAGACCTACTTCCTGCTTGGTCTCCAGAGGTCTTGATTAGTGACAGTGATCAGCCACACTCTTGTCTACCCTGTTCTGTGGACCTCCTGGCTGGATGAGAGAGAGCCCACGCAGTATTTGGAAAATTTTTTTAATTCAAGATGTCGAGTACATCCAGTGTGACTAACAAGAGTAATGACAAATAATTGGACTAAAGGAAGGCTCACTGAATAAATGTTCTTTGGAGTTCTTAACATTTGCCAAATATTATGCAAAGACCTTCTCATAAATATAAAGAAAAATATGTGTAGACATAAATTTGTGTATGTGTTTAAATAATCTGTATATATGCATGCAGTTTTTCACAAATATTGCTACTCTCATTTTATATATAATCTTTCAAGTTTCAATTCACTTTTGATTAAAAATTTGTAAAAGAAGTACAAAAAACGCACTATATTGCTTTCACTGACAGATCTTGCAATGCCATATTAATCAAACAAGAAAGTGATAAATTATTTTAACAATGAATTGCTTGTTCACTCAGTAAAACCTACTACAGAAACAAAAATAAACATAAATATTAAAGAGAATTCTCTTTCCTCTGCTTGAAAAGAAGAAATAGCAAATAAATTCACCTATAATTAATGTGCTTATAAATAATTCACCCTTTAGGAAATATGACTTGAGTTCTTACAATGTAAGTCCCTGTTAGGCATTCTATAGAGGACAGAATAAATTCGATAAGCTCTTTGCTGTCAAAATACTAATAATCTATTAAAATGGAAGGCAAATGCATATATTACTGTGCAACAAGTCATATTCTAATCAGTATTAACAGATATTTTATGAAATCACTACAGTTAGTCAAAAGAAAAAGAACAGCAATTGCAGGAAAAAAAATGTTCTTTGGATTACTCATTGTCTTGGATAAAAGATGATGCACACTCTTTTGGAAAACATTCAATATAACCACTACTAAATAAAGGGGAGGTGAAACTCAGAGTGCTCCGTACATGGCTATGATAATATTTGGCCTTTTTATGGTTGAAAGAGTGAACAAAGGATCACTGTCCAGACCAGAAATAAGAGGGAGCCAAGTGATGGTAGCTCTGGCTTTGGGTGATGTAGCCATGATACCATCAAGGACACTACAGAGAAGGAGTTAAAAGAATAACACCGCACTATCAGTTTTCCATTTCCTGATATCTTAACTAGAGGATAAGGGGCAAATTGCTAACTGAGGTAATCTACCTATCCCAAGCTCTTGACAGGATGAAGAGCTAGGCCTGAAAAATAAATCCAATCTCCTGTATTCAATTAATGTTTTTATATTTGACCTAAATTTTTTCTCCCTTAGAGAAAATAAAATTATCTTATTATACCAAAAGCAGTATTTCCAGAAGTGGTGCTCAAATATTAACTAAAATATGAATAAGCAAATATTTTCTGTAGGCTATACTTTTTGCAGTAACTATTTAGCTCAAGATGGAGAGAAATGAGATAGTTAACTTACTAAGATCAAACTCATCTTGTGAATCAGGAGATAAGTATATTAGATAATTTAAGTGTATATAGAAATTTAGACTAAAACAGTGTTCCCATTTAAAAAATAGCTGTAACATTGTCAATGAAGAAGCACATATTGGATTTCCTAATATAAAAATTTCTCTCCTTCAGAATAGTATGGTAATTATTCCAGGCTATTACAGCAGGATGTCAGTATCCTCTTTCTAAAAGAAAAAATATACATATTCAGAAGCCATTTTCATTGGGCATAAAGCTCCATGAGCAGAATCCACATTACTAATTGAATATAAAATCAAGTAGGAATAAAGGGCAATGAAGTTTAAAAATTTTATATATTGTTTATTTGTTTCAGTAATTTTGTAGAATTAAGGAATTAGAGTGGGGAAGTGGACCATTTCTCTATCATTTCTCCCCTTCTTTCAGCTCCAGGGACATCAATTAACCACAGTTGTCCTGTGAGAAACAGACTGCCAATTAACACCAAAAGAGTTTTCTCAAAACCACTATGGAGCATTGCTCAGGGAGCCTAGCTAGTTTCTGATAAATCTTGCTCTGAATTTATTTGAACAAACGCAGAACAATAATAACATTGAGGAAAAGGCAACTTTGAAAATCGCTAAATATCTTGAGATTTAATTTTAAAATATTTATTTTAAATTGTAAAATAATTAGCAGAATGAGTTGACACATTACATTTATCAGCAAAGTATTCTGTTATTGTAAAAGTTCACACTAGATGCATACTGTCTTGATTATAAATAGAATATATCTATATTTAATTTGTATATTAGTTGATATAATGTAACAAGTATAACTACAGATGTAGTTTTAAAGAATAGCATATAATTTCCCCGATTGTGTGAAGCTATTTAAATAATTATTCATATTATCAGTTCACTACAGAGCCTTTCTTAGTGCATTTAGTTTAATGATATCATTTATTTGAAATGCCAAATGGTATTTATTAACCATAATGTGTGTAATAAAAATGTATGAAGAAAACATCTCCAAACTATGAACTATTTCTGTCAATTCTCCTTGCATGATTTTTAATATCCTAATTTATAGAGGAAAAATGAATTGTCAAGTTAAATTTCTTTGGCCAGTTTGATGTGCTCCGTGACTTACAGTATCACAGTTATGATCATGACATGCTATTACATTATTCAGCTTTCTTATGTAATGTTGTTTATGGTACTGATTTCTCACATGAGAAGGAAAATATGAATTTCAATCTTATGTTCGAAACTTTGCAGGATAATTGGTAATGGATAATAATAATATTTGTACGTTTTTGACATTTTTCCTTTTCTTTCTCTGTGTATTTGGCTGACTCTCTCTACTGAAATATAAAATAAATGAGAAAGAAATGTTTGATGCATTCCTGTAACCCTGGTTTGAGAACCATGTATTTAATGTTGTAGGGACTCAGTGCCTACAACATTAAATACATGCCACTATTATAACTAAAAAAATGCCACTATTGTTGATTGCTTTAAACCAAATAAGTCTATAGGTATAATATATTTTATTCTTGAATATTGTCTCTTTACAAATACTGAGTGAATGTCCTATTCATCATCAAAGCTCAAGTTAAATGGGATTTTATTTAAAAAGATGTTCCTGATTCTTTCTCTTCACTCAGAGTCTATATGAACTTAAACATCTTCTACCCTTCTACTTCTAGACTACTTTGCTTGTGTATTTATTATGGCAAGTATAATCTTTAACATTTTTATCATAATTGTATATGTAAAAGCGTACACATAAACTACACATAGAGTGTATTATATATATATAATATATATATTATATATATATACACACACATATATATACATACATATTTATTGGGATATATATATATCCCAATAAAGTTCAAATACTTTAAGATAAAGAACAGGATATTTTATTCCTTGCATTTTCTAAAGTTGACAATATGAGACTTAAGATACTGCAAATACTACCATCAAATGTTTCAATGGTTTGTTCAAGTTTATTTTTGTACACTTATTTATACCCTCACTCATTCACTCAAATCCTGTTGATAAACATTTGATAATCATTCATTAAATGACTTAAGATGACAAAAGAACAATCAGATATTTTCTGGTTTCTGCCACTGATTCTTCTGTTACTCCAATTTCCATAACAATATAAAATTCAATATTCGGAAAAAAATCAGTTCTTTCACCATTTGCACTTAAACTATTACTAAACATTTTTGTTACTAAATATCAGATAATAAACAATTGGTTTTATTAGCTTAGACTCCCTTCCTCTTGATAACAGGCTTTACTGTCACATGTTAACTTGTCTTACCTTCTTACTAAAGATACAGGCATTTGGTTTAATTGATGAAAGCCAATTTTAGAGATTGGTGTGGATCTAGAGGGAAAGTCTTAGTTGTACTTTTTTCTAGGTACTAGTGTTGTTGGTAATGGTTACATAGCTAAATCTAAGAAACAACTTCGTACATAGGGAAAGGAGGGTTAAGAATAGAATAAGAGAGTAAAGCAAACAAGGCAGATGGATAGTGAGGATGAAAGCATAATTCAAAAGAGAAAAACACATAGCTAAGTACTCACTAGGAAAAATAAAGTCCATCTCTGAAAGGATCACTACACCACACTATATAATTTTCGTGCAGTTTTTAGTGACCACATAACATCATTGCTCATGGAATCACCCATGCCCTTATATTGTAAATATTTTATCATTATACTGCATAGATACACATACTTGCAAGAATGCTTAATCATCTACTGATTAATTGGCATAACTATTCAGGTGATACTTTGTCAATTCTCCTTGCATGATTTTTAATATTCTAATTTTAAAATAATTAGCAGAATGAGTTGACACATTACATTTATTAGCAAAGTATCTGTTATTGTAAAAGTTCAGACTAGATGCATACTGCCTTGATTATAAATAGAATATATCTATATTTAATTTGTGTATTATCTTATCTCCTTGGCCCATGTGATGAGTTTATCACAGATATTCAGATCCTAAATCATTGGTAGTTAGTAATTGACTTTGGCTTTAATGAATAGTATTGCTACATATACTAAGATATATTTAAGGTTGTATATCTAAGTATATGTATATACTTAGATATATTAAGGATGCTTTATAGCAATAAATGTAAATAATATTTAGTCTCCATGTATTATTGCATAATAAAATCATCTGCATATTAGCATCCTCTCCTTCTTTCTTTCTTTTAGAAAGAGTCTTCCCTCTCCCAACCTTTCCTTGGAGGGAAAACTGAAATCCCAGTCATTCTCACTTAAGGCCTTAGAGCAGTCCCATTTATTGGTCAGAGATTATTTCAGCAATGGACATATCCCACCCTAAACAATGAAATATGAAGGGGAACTTGATGGGTAATTCCCTTAATCATATCAAATTCTGGAAGAATTCAGTTTTCCTTCCTCTAGATTTGATAAGCCTTGTTTTGCTTTAGTCACCTTAATGACCATCCTAAGGATGAAGCCAACACATAGCTAATGAGAGATTTGGCAGAAAAAAATCACACCAAAAATGCCTAGGCCTTTGTGTTCTGTGAATAGTCATTGAGGTCTTATAATGGAGTTCCATATAAAATAATAAAGCATTCTTGGTGGGCACCTTCCAGAATTTATGTTCATTAAGTGTCAGAATAAACCCAGTGCATCTCTAACTTAAAGAAATCATAAGCTAGATTACAAATTTTTCTAACTCATGCTGCCTTCCCATAGGATATGACTTATTTTATAAAAATAGCTCCCTAATCACCCTCTTCTCAATGAAAACATGTTTTGATGATTTGCATGAGCATCAGGGACATATAACATTCCTGCTGACTAGAACCATGTGAACATAACTGTCACTAGACAACTGTTCCTTCTGTTTTATTTGGTAAAGGCAATGTTTCTGTAAAATATAATAGTTTGGGGAAATATCTTCATTTTCTACATTTTCAGATTGGACTTATATTTATGATTCTTCCAATATTTGAAATTTTGTTTTTTAATATTTTAAAGTATCAAGGACTTTTATAGGGTTGCATATCTTATATGATAAAATATATGAATGTGAATATATGCCTCAATTTTCCTTCAGAGATTCATAAAGTCTTTCTAAAACTCTTCATAATATGATTCACAATAAGATGCAATGTTATTATGGTGCAGGAATGAGTGACACAATTTTGTTTTATAGGTGTGAATGAGAGTATTTGCTAAACATTATGGTTCAATAGGCTTCCTCAGATAGATTTTGAAAAGTAGACACATGGCATGTGAAACACAATGAAGAATATACTGAAGCTATTAACCAAAGATTACAGACTAAATTTGGTTTGCTGAGCAAATGTAACATTACCTCTTTTCTGTATTTTATTTCAGATTTACTTCCATCATCTTTAAGAGGAACTTTTAATAAGGAATCACAAATTAAGCTGCCTTTGAATATGCCTTAGAATTCAAAATCATTTTGATTTATCTATAAAGACACATCTCACATAAGCTATTATCTCTTAGAAATTCCAGGTTCATTGCTCTTTGTTACTAGTTCAACAAATCACAGCAAATTGAATTAATCAAGTCTTTTAGATTTGCTAAATAGATGTGGCTTTGAGCAGGGCTTTTGTTCTAAAAGCAAGCATGGACCTGAATACAATATAAGTATTTTCATTAGTGTATTCTTAAGATTAATATTTTGATCAATAACTATCTTAGTATATAAAACAAGCTTAAAGGGAGACTTGGGCTATTTTGATATTCCAGTTTTTACATATGAATTCCTTAAGATAAAGACTTTGCTTCTTTGAATGTATAGAGTATTGACTACTGTAATGGTTCTTAAATGATTACTATTTTTAACCATTATGGATTTAAATGGATTTCTAAAAGAAAAAAATATATATTGCATGTTTCTGTTGATGATGTAATAATTTAATAAATGACAGAAAAATTTAATGTAGTTCTTTGAGTATACATATTGAAACTGAAATATTACAGGCTTCAATATAATCAGAGAACATTCATTTATTATAAAACCCTTTAGATCCAGTGTCTCTACTATTAATTAGCTTACCTTAGTGGTATAGCCAATATATATAGCTTTATAATTTACTATCTTCCAGATCATTTGTTCTGAAATTTCTTTTAGAGATTTTTTTTTAAAGAGAGAGAGAGGGGAGAGAGAGAGAGAGAGAGAGAGAGAGAGAGACAGAGAGAATTTTCAATATTTATTTTTTAGTTCTCGGCAGACACAACATCCTTGTTGGTATGTGGTGCTGAGGATCGAACCCGGGCCGCACGCATGCCAGACGGGCGCGCTACCACCTGAGCCACATCCCCAGCCCTTGAGATTTTTTTTATTTAGAAAAATATTAAGTAGAAAGCAGAACTCCCATGGACCACTCACGAGTTCAGAAAGTCGAATACATGATTTACATGTTTTAATGTGGTTCCATTTGCAAAATTTGTCTCAGGGTGTTCATCTATCTGGCATGAGGAAATATAACATGTACTAACTATTGTCTTAAATATCTGCTGTACTATGTATAACTATTCATTTAGTTAGTGTATTTTCATTCAGTGAATCTAGTGTTTTGTGTTCCTTGAAAAAATCAGTAACATTTCAATAAACAACATTATTCAAAATTTGAATAAAATGTCACAAAAGCCTTTACAATTATAACAAATGGTGACCATAGTTAATAATAGTGTATTAGATACTTGAAAATTATTGTTAAGCATGTGAGGTAATACATGTATTAACCATTTTTACTTAGTTTTTCTACAATGTGTACATATTTAAGACATCATTTTGCATATACCATAAGTATATAACTTTTGTCAATTAAATACAGTTTTAAATTAAAATATGTTTAAATATTTCTATTTAGTTGAAATTGAATGAAGGGTAAAGAATATATTCTTGTGCTCTCAAAATTGAATTGTTGGTAAAAAAAAAAGCATTTACTTTATAATAATACCTTAATTATATATTAATTAAGGCATAAAAATAAAGCAATGTAAATGTACTGCTGGTTTTGCACATGGTTTCTACAATATAATAATGAACTAAATTTAGGTCTAACAATGCAAAATTAATAATATTCTTAACATCACTAGGAAAGGTAAACATAAAAACACTACCAAAGCTTTCTCACGGTTGTTTAAATATGTCACTACTTTACTACTGAAGCTGGATATTGAAACCTTCACCATTTTTGAGGGCAGCAAATAAGTGGCTGTGAGAATCTGTGTTGAGATATGGCTTGGTTAATATATTCTAATAAACTTTATTAATTTAGGACACACTTAAGACTTTGTATAATTTATATGAACATCATTATTAAATTATGGTCAATTTGTTGAAAAGTTATAATTAAGTTCTAACTTTATGGTTAAAAAGAGTTGTAAAACTGTTCCGCAAAGCAACTTGTTTATTTGTGTCTGTTTAATATCTAAATGTTATTGATATATGACAACTATTAAGAATATAAACAACAATATGTATTGGTACAGATGTGGAGAAAAAGGCACACTCTTACATTGCTGGTGGGACTGCAAATTGGTCCAGTCAATATGGAAAGCAGTATGGAGATTCCTTGGAAAACTGGGAATGGAACCCACACTTGACCCAGCTATCTCACTCCTCAGTCTATACCCAAAGGACTTAGAAACAGCGTACTACAGGGACACGGCCATATCAATGTTTATAGCAGCACAATTCAAAATAGCTAAACTGTGGAACCAACCTGGATGTCCTTCAGTTGATGAAAATGTGGTATATATACACAATGGAATATTATTCAGCATTAAAAGAGAATAAAATCATGGCATTTGCAAGTAAATATATAGAGTTGGAGAATATAATGCTAAGTGAAGTTAGCCAATCCCCCTAAAACAAATGCCAAATATTTTCTCTGATATAAGAATGCTGATTCATAATGAGGTTGGGCAGGGAGAATGGGTGGATTAGACAAACTCTAGATAGAGCAAAGGGGAGGGAAAGAAAGGGAGGGAGCATGGAGGTAAAAGAGATGGTGGAATGAGATGGACTTCATTACCCTAAGTATATGTATGAAGACACTAATGGTGTGACTCTACTTTGTGTACAACCAGAGATGAAAAATTGTGCTCTTTATGTGTAATATTAATTGTAATGCATTCTGCTATCACACATAACAAGTTAGAATTAAAAAAAAATATCTAAATGTTTAGGTTTGTCTCCTAATAGGTCATAATAGCCTAAGTTACTTCATTTATAACAAGTGAGATGGGCATCAAAATGTTTATTAGGATATTTATTCAAAATATAGTAAGATTTTACTTGTTATAACCTATGTGTTTGTTCTAACCCTAAACATGGAGCCAATGCCTTTATTTTATACCAAAATCACATGTATTTCCTGTTCTATTCTGAAGTTTATTTCCACTAAGATATTTTCTGGTATAGCTTAACTAACTAATATAGTTTTGACATGATTATAGGTTACATCTACAGTCTCTTTCAAGAACAAAATATTTTGAATGCATTCTAACATATGGAATGATTTGGAAAACCATCCATACACACTGTTAATTAGAAGATATATGGAAGATTAAAACTCTTTTGTTTTATTTTTTGTTGCAATTAGTTCTTGACAATACTTAAGATTTTTTGAAAAGTATTAAGAATTATAGTAACTAATATTAGTATCCACAATGATTTGTATTTATATGGCTTATATTTTTTTTCCTAAAAATTGCTCTGTGAGGTAGATAATACTTAATGGATTTGGGTGGGACTTACTAATCAGTATCCCTCTATCATAGTGTCATTCTACATTAGTTGATATAATCACACGAGGCATCTAAAATAGTCCAGCTCTGTCAGCATCTGTAAATGTACAGAGTTCAAGTTATGTAAGATGAATAAGTCTTAAAAGATCTACTGTTTAGTACAGTGCCATAGTAAACAATACTGCAGTGTATACATAAAAGTTAGATAAAAGAATATAAATTTTGTTATGTTTTTATCATAAGATTAATAAATAAGGAGGGAATGAAGAAAATTTGGGAGGTGATGGATGGATATGTTTATAGCATAGATTATGGGGATGGTTTCAATTTTCTCCAAATATATCAAGTTGTATACATTAAACACATGTGTTTTTTTGTGTATCAATAATAAATATCTCAATAAAGTTAATAAGAAACACATAGAGACAGAAATCCAGAAAGAGATCAATCATAAAACACAATATTGCCTTCATGAGTAATAAAAATGAAGGTAAAGATTCTGGCTAAGGAGTGAGAGAAAAATAAGCTTGCTTATTCCCAGTCCACTGTCTGGGAGACTGTTTAGGTTGGAAAGGACAAGGGATTACATATGCCAAACTTAGGATATACGATGAATCTGCCATAGCCAGTTCAGAATTTTTGATCAGTGTTTATCTTCCAACCATCAGATAACTCCTTTGATAGTACAGTATAGATATACCAGGGTTTTATAAGTAAGTGACATCCCCCAAGTGAAATTATGGTTTATATATAAGGTGTACCTCAATAGTTCATGTGTGAGGTAATAGAAGAAGGTTTAGAGTTGAAATGATTGGGTTATGAGAGGTTTAACTTAATCAGTATATTAATAACTTGATAGGGATTACTGGATAATAACTGTAGGCAGGTAGGATATGGCTCGAAGAGGGTCATTGAGGGTATATTTTTGGGTTTATATTTTGTCATGATAAGAGCTCCCTCTCTCTGTCTGTCTTTCTGTCTCTCTCATCACTTCCTCATGCCTTGTCCTGAGCCGATTTTCCCTGCCACACTGCTCCCCCCATGATGATCTGTCTAACCTTGGGCCCTGAAGAATGGTTTCAGAGATCTATGGACTAGGATCTCTGAAATGATGAGCCTCAAAATAAGCTTTTCCTTCCCTAAAACTATTCTTGTTAAGTGTTTTGATCCCAGCAGGAAAAAAAAAACTGACTAAAACATACAGGAACAGAAATACATTTGCTCTTGATAATATCAAGTCAAGGGAATAATAAATCAACTTTACAAGAGTGCAAGATCTAGGTGAACTACCATCCTTGTCTTATTTCATTTCCTCCTTAGGACCTCTTATGATGGATGAGTAAAAAGGTTTACAAAGCTAAGTAACTATCCTGAACAAACAGCAAAATACTAAGCCAGGATCCAAACCTAGGCTTTTTAAAATTTTATTTCAAATTTATACTCTTTCTAGATGATAAAAAGTTACTTAGTGAGTTGGTTACTACAGTTTTCTTAAAAGGGTTGATATATTACTTCAATATAATTTATGCCTTGAGAGATTCAGTATCAATATTTTTGGTAATTTGTAATTTTATTTCTTAAGTTGATAATCATCTTGGGTAGCAGAGTTATTTACCAGGTGCTCATATTAAATTTTTAGCTCAAATTGGAGAATTTGAACTGGAAATTCAAAACAAATGTAGATAGCCTTTTGATATAATTCCTGTGATGAATAATTTTTTGGCTTATTTATCATCTAGCATTTGGATAATTTCTAGTCAAAATCATATGTAAGGAATCTTTTCTTCAAAACACAAGGTAAATAAAACAATGGTGACCTACCTATTTGCTTTAAAAATTTGAGGAATACCTTACAAATAAATTTGGTATGAGACTTTAAAATCTAAGCAAATAGTTTAACATAATGTTATGCCAAGATAAAATTCCAAAATTTAATTAATTATACAATAAAGAGCCTCTATTTATTTTATACTTCAAAGTTATGTACTTCAAATTAAAAGTATGAATAAAAAATTTCCTAGAATTCTGGGTAGCAAGTATACTAGTGAATTTCATGAACAACTACATGAAGGAATATAGTACCTTTTTTTGGAATATAGTACCTTTGTAATGCACATTCCTTTTTGTTTTTCTACGATGAGTTAATAAAATTATTTATTTACATACTCACACAAGATTTACTGGTAGAGTATGTGTCTTAAGTCTGGAGATCCAAGCAACTCCAATGAAAACATGATAGGTAGGCTTGTGCTGGGTTTTGGTTAGATCATATAGTACATCAGGTATCTATAATCAAAACTCAAAAATGACAATAGAATAGTATTAAGTAAAATTGGAACATTTTACATTGTTATAGATTATTTTCTAAACTTATAAAAGCAAAGTTATTTTTCTTACTTTGATAATAGAATGTATCTTATTACTTAGCTATTGCCATGTCATGAAATATTTGGTTTGTGTTCAGAAATATTTATATATTTATTTATATATGAAATTATTTATTTTTATTGATGCATAATATTTGTGCAGATTTGTAAGGTACAATGTGATGTTTTGTTTCAGGTATAACCAACTTGGTGTAATGAGCACATCCATCCCTTAAACTTCTATTATTTCTTTGTGATGAATGCACTAAAAAACCTTTCTTCTAACTATTTTGAGATATACAATGCATTATTGTTAACCATATTCACCCTACTATGCCACAGAATACCATAAATTATTCCTTTTATCTAAGTATAACATTGTGCCTTAGAATGTATTTTGCAATAGCGAAAGATAAAGAAAAATGGGGATATGTGATAGTTATTTTATTATCACTGAAGTCTTTTCTTTGAAATATGTTAAATGAAGTATCAGAGTACCCAGTGCATAATAGCTCTTGGTAAATACCATTTCATTTCAATCTGAAAATTCTCTTTTAATTATATATTCTTTCTCTTCTTTAGGTCTTAATTATTAACTCAGATAACAATTTTGAGCCAATAACAAAAGGGTGTCACTTCTTTCTTACATAAAATACCTCATCCTTGAGTTCATGAGTTGGGGAACAGAGGCCTATTTTTTCAAACTCTAAAACTTTTTCTGCTAATGAGCATCACACTCCATGTTAAAACTTTAAAGCCATTCATGGAATATTAAAGCAAGACTACATTTACTTTGGTCAGCTAGAAATACTTAACTCTTCTACAGAAGAATGTCCCAGATCATCAATTAGATATTCAGGAATCCACAAATAACAGAGCATAAAATTTCTGTCTCAGACATCATTCATGGCCAATGTGGCTCTTGCAATCCACTGTTCTGTTGCAGGTATCACATGGACAGCAATCTAGGAGAATTGATGACATTGAAATTGCTGCAGTTGTCCTTCTCAAACCCAAGTGCTTGGGTTGGTGCCACATGATGAACCACTTAAAGAAAGCCATACTTCTAGTGATCAGAAAGAATGAGTTATTTTATAAGCTTTCATGTTCTACTTATTATTCATTACACTCAACCTTATTGGAAAAAGACACACTATGTAGATAATGTCATCACTGTATCAAACTTCAGCTTTACACATTTAGAAACTGAACTTAGAAGCTACTCACTTATTAAGGACTCTCTTCATGGCTCAAATACGATAATGAGATGTATAAAATAGTATGCACCTTCTCTGGAGAGCCAGGGAAATTCCACAGGGAAAAGCCTGCCTGTCTGTAGGAATTTACTCATACAAAACCCCACATTTATCCTTTAGCAACTTGTTAAAGTTTAAGGCTGAATCCCTTCTGCTGGCATGGAGGCCACAATTGTCCTCCTGTTGCTCTAGGCGAATGCTGCTTTCTCATCTCCCTCCCCTCTGAAGGGTATGTCTTTCTCTAAGATGCCTTATGACTTGGTTGACCAGGTTTCCACAGGGTCACATAAATTTATGATAATGTATATTTTCTAACTTATTTATATTAACTTGGGGTGATGTTCTTTCTTTCACATGGGAGAAGCTAAGCTCATTTGAAATCACATCTTTCTTTCCTTTTTTTTTTTTTAAACCAAATTTTCTGTAAGCATCATTCTTGAAAGCAGAAGCTGTGCACATCTGGCTTATAATTGTATTCTAACATAGTAAATGAGCTGATCCATGTATCTATTCAGACAGAAGTTTCATTGGTTAATAAAAAAGAGCACATTATTATACCAAATATTCTATTGCAAAGCCCATTACAAATCATCTCCTTAACAGTATACTCAATAAATTGCATCTTTCTTAATTTACTTTCAGACACTATGGAACAATTAGCATGTTTCCAAACATAGAATTCTTTTAGTGCTACTTGCCTTTTTCAATTAACTATTGTTGTGGAAACAAAGCATCACACAACCTAGTGGCTTAAAACTATAATAATTTAAGTTTTGATATACTTCTTTTGGGCACACTTGGTGGGATTTATTCTGTTTTCTGCTGCCTGGGTCACTCATGTGGTTGCACGTTTTGGGCTGAAATCCTGACTGACATATAGAAGTTGGATGCTGATTATACTTTGCTTAATCATCTTTTCACATTGTGTCTCAGATTCTGGACCTTCTCCATGTTCTCTCTCTACAAGGGACATAGCTTGGACCCCCAAATAGTCTGGCTGTGTACACAGAAAGAGCATTCTGGGCTGCCATATGTAGCACTGCATACTAAGTGGCTTGAACACATAAATTCTTTTATTGCAATGCTGTAGGCTTCAAGATCCAAAATCAAGTTTTGAACCAATTAAATTTATGGTGAGGATTTCCTTCCTAGCCTGCAGATGACCATTTTTTATATGTCCTCACATGGCTTTTCTTTTGTGCTTAAATGGGTGGGGGGAGGCTCTGATATTTCTTCTTATTCTTATTAGCCATGGCCCCACCCTTACGACCTCATTTGCTGCAATTATTTCCATAGAGACCCTATCTCCAAATACAGTCTCAATGGGGAAAAGGGATTCAACATAGGAGTTTTGGAAAGCACAAACATTCAATGCCTACCTGCATATTAAATCTTTGCTTCCATTACACTTGCCAAGACCTTGTAGAAGCTAAGCTTGGATTAGATGAGTGGGAACTGCATAATGGTATGAATAAAGAGAATAGTGTGGGTCAATGTGGGCCACCAATGTGGCACACCAGCAAAGTGCCATTGAAAAGAACAACTTGTAGTTCATTGCCCCATTTCCTTTTTGTTTTTTAGAAAGATTTATCTTGTTACCTCCTTTAAGATATCTTCTTTAACTGATACTGTTAAAGATATCTCCTCTTTGACCCCATATCTCTGGTTATAGTCAGACTAGCACAGTCTCTGGACTGAATATAAAATCTCCAAAAGAACATTTTTTATTCACAAGAACAAATGTTGAGAGGATGAAACCATGCCGCATGCATTTAGTTTACTTTTTCTATTAACACCTTGAAAGTATTCATTTGTATATGTAAAAAGTGACAAAATTGTGAAAATCCTTGAATAGAGGATATTGTGCTCATGTGGGAAATAGATCTAAGACTGAATTTATTCTGTCCACTAAAATGTTTCTGAATTATCTAAATGTATATGTTTTAAATAGTCAGTGTATAAAGACAATAAATGAATTTGTTATAATTTATTGATTCTTTAGTATTGTTAAATGAGGAACAAAATACAAATAACGGTCAGGTTATGGAACAGTTTGGATATGATGTTTCTTAATGAAGATATTTGATACCTCAGTAGAGCAGTAGAAATATCAGTTTATATATTCTTGGCTAAAGCCTTATGCTCGTTAGCTCAGCACTATCTTAAACTGCTATGTTTCATTCTAATATGATGTTTTGTGCTATTGCAATTCATAACCTAATTAAGGTGTTTTTATTTTTAATTCCTATCATTCTTAAAATGCAGACAGTTTTTGATTTATTGGGTCAGATTTCAGCAAGAGTATGGTTCATTTTTCTTAATTATTGCTGCTTATATCTGTATATGCATCAGACTTTGAGATTTTTTTCCCTGTATGCTACTTTGTAACACAGCATCTTCTTCAGAAACCTATGGCAAGTAGTCTAGTTTTACTGCAGATGGGGTTTTTATGGAAGATGGTGGAGTTCCTCAATGTGTCAGCCTTTAATTGACTAAAAAAGAATATCCACACAGATGGATGATGTAGATATAGATGAATATATCTCTGCTCATCCTTAGTTGTTTCCTGAATCTCAAAATTTAGAATGTGTTTTGCTGTTCATATTATTATCATCTCCATTTCCTTCTGTCCTCTACCTACCTCTCACCCTCAGTCAAAACTATTTGCAGCTAGGAAGTTACTACAATTGTACAATTAAATGCTTACATCATGTGGATTATAATAAACAGCAGTGGCCCTTGTTTGAAAAAAGTTCTGATGGAAGTACTCTAAATAGAATTGTGAATTTGTTAAAAAAAATAAAACACAACTAACTGCATGTCAATGTAAGTAGGAATTCCAGAAGTAATTAAATCATCACCCAATTACAAATAACTGTTTAGACCACTGTAATACAGATGTCCAGATGTTGGTTTCTCTCTATTCTTTCTTTTTTTGTTTTCCCTCCCCCTCCCTCTCTCTCTCTCTCTCTCTCTCTCTCTCTCTCTCTCTCTCTCTCTCTCTCTCTCTCCTCTCTTAGGTCTGGGGTTGAACCAGGGATGCTTTGTAACTGAACGATATCCCTAGATCTTAATATATTTTATTTTGAGATGGGAGTCTCATAGAGTTGCCAAGGCTAGTCTCAAACTTGTGTTCTTCCTGCCAGAGCCTCCCTGATCACTGGGAATACTGGGAATACAGGTCTGCACCATTGCACATCAGTTTATATCATAGAAAATGTAGCAAGTTAAAATCTCTCAGATACCTCCAACTTTATAATGCCCATTACCATATCATCACTAGGAATGCTCTTCACTTCTTTCAAGTTGTTCTCTATCTCACTTTTGTATCCAATGCCTCTTCTTAACCCCCTGCACCTTTCCTATATTTCTTCTGTGCTCTTCCATTCCCCATTTGAGTGTAAATTCCTTGCGTAGAACAATTTAGATAAGTCCTTTTGTCCATTTATTTCTTTCATTCAATGTTTTCAGGGCCTCACTTTCCATTCCCATATATTTTATTAACAAATTGTCCTAAATCATGACAATTACATTCCCAAAGTGGAGCTCATTTTTCATCTACTAAAATAATTTATTTTTCAATCTCTGCTGTATCAATGCTGTCAAAATTGTTATTATTGAGTATGGTTTCCATCGCTCATGTGACAGTTTGCAAGTATTAAGGAGAACTTGGACTATGCAAAATGGAATGATAAAAAAAATCTGGGCATGTCTGCATTACTGGGCATAATGCATTACTGCATTACTAATTGAGGGGTAATCTTAATGTTGGCTAGTAATCTATTATATCTTTGTAATTCCCTTAGGTTTCACATTGAATGGTAACAGGTATTATTCCTACAAATCTTGTAAGATTTTAACTCTGATAAACAACCTTATTCCACAATGTAATTTTAGGTGTTGAAGGTTTTAAAAATTCATTGTTTTAATGAATTATTTCAATAGATTTGCTTTGATCAGAGGATTTTTTTTTTTTTTAGGAAAAAAGTTACAACTTTCCAAACAACTGTACAGATGTTTCGTTTATTTACTTAATGAGTACAAGAACTCCTGAGGATATTTTTCTCAGTTATATGTGTAGATCAAAGCAATGTGTTCAGGGTTTGGTGTTAGTTTTTTCTTTCTCTTTTTTTTTTTTAGTAGAGGTAAGCTTTTTATTCAGTTTAAATCATAGTCATAATGGGTTATTTAATGAGGCAGTACATTATTTACTATGCTTTTATACAAAACTCAGAATTTATATTTCATATGAAAGAAACATTGTTATAAAAATACAGTTTTAGTTTTTTTTCAGAAAATGTGTTGCATGAATAGTCAAATAACTCATGAAATTAAGAACCAATAATTTTCATGAATAAATGGCACTAAATCACTCTATTGCATTTAATAATGGACCTATTTTCAAAGTTACAAAGCTTAATAAGTGATAATTATTAAGAAGTGGGATTAATCCTAGAACTACTTGCCCTTCCTTTTCTTCTCTGGGCTATATTGATTATTTATTTATTTATATTACACTAAGAGCATTTAATACGAGATCATCTCTTTAAACGCAAGTATGCAAGACAGTGATATTAACTGTAGGAGCAAGGTTTTACAGCTCACATTTAGAATTCATTCATATGGTACAACTGAAATTTTAGATCTTTTTTACAACTCTCCATTTTTCCTTCTCCTTTAGCCTGACTAATTAGCATCCTACTGTGTTTCTATGAATTTGAATATTTTACATACCTTTTATAACTGAAATCACTGAATATTCATCTTTCTTCGATGCTGTCAGCACTCATTATAATATTCTGCAGATTTATCCAAATTCAAGCTTTCCTTCTTTTCTTAATCTACACATTATTCCATGGTATATCTATACCATATTTTCTTTATTCAGTCACCTGTCTTTGGACGTCTACATTGCTTACACATCTTGGTTAGTTTGAATAGTATTGCAATGAATAAAAGAGTGCACCTTTCTCTGTAAGATATTTATTTCAACTCTCTTGGATAAATACTCAGAGGTGGGATTGTTGAATTATACAGTAACTTAATTTTTAATTTTTATTTTCTGGGGAAGGTCCATACTGTTTCCCACAGTAGCTGCACCATTCTACATTTCCATCAATAGTGTATAAGATTTCCAGTTTCTGGTGGGGTTGGCAGGATGGTCCAATGGTAGAGTCTTTACCTGGAATACATGAAGCCCTGGACTCAATACCCAACATCACAAAAAAGAAAAAAAAAAAAAGAGTTTGCATATCCTCAACCAACACTATCATTTTTTTAAACAAAATATTCCCATCCTAATGAATATGAGATGATGTCTCATTTTTTTTTTGTCTTGTATTTCTCTGATGAATAAGGTATGGATGTTGAACTTTTTTTTATATTGCTCGGCCATTTGAATGTCTTTTCAAGCCTAATTATTATTAAAATTATTTCTTTGACTTTTTATTTTTAAATAGCATTAAAAATGCTATTGAGTTATAAAGCTCTTTGTATATCTTGGATCTTAACCTATTAGCAGATTAACTGGCTTGCCTCTATGTTTTTCAGTGTTATTTTCAAGACAGTGTCATGAAGCTTTTTCCTATGCTTTTTATTTTTATTTTTTAGCTTCACATATCAAGCTTCTTTCTGTCTGTGGGTACCAGTTTTTCCAATCCCATTTGTAGAATAAACTACTCTTTCCCCATTGTGTAGTCTCAACCCTCTTTTCAAAGTTCAGTTGCTACTTTATTCGTGGGTTTATTTTTAGACTGTGTATTCTATCCACTATCATCTTTATGCCATCGTCACATTTTTTTTTAATATACCATAACTTTTTAATATATTTTGAAATTAAGAAATGTGATGTCTCCACCTTCGATCTTCTTTCCTAAAATTGCTTTGGCTACAACGGGTCTTTTATTGTTCCATACAAATTTTAGGATTATTTTCTTTATTTTTATAAAAATACCATTGTGATTTTGATTGAGATAACATTGAATTGTAGATCAGTTTAAGTATTACTGACATTTTAATAATAATAAATCTTATAATTTATGAACATGAATGCTTTCCCATGTTTTGTATGTTTTAAATTTCTTTCCTAAATTTTTTGTACTTTTCAGCATAAATATCTTTCACCTTTTTAGATAAATCTATTCCTAGATATTTTACCATTTTGATACTATTATAAATAAGATGGTTATCTTAATTTTCCTTTTAGATAATTTCTTTATTTGAAACCATGATTTATTTTTGATGGTGCTACAAACTCTCATGGTTTTTCCAATCAAAACAAAAACAAAGAAATAGGGAGTAATATTCATCTAATTAAATGACTTCCTAATTCCAACCAGTTTATTTCTTGACCTGAATTACATAATGACCTAAGTCCCAGGTTCGTTGTTCCTTTGCTTCTTGGGCTAAATGTTGGGAAATTGTGATTTTCTCTGCCTGTATTTAATTGGTTTTTGGTAAGCAGGTCATGCTACATGTAGAATGAGCTGAAATTGTTCCATTGATATTATTATATTATTGCAAGTCTCTAAAGTTCATTTATTTTGGCTACTTTATAAAATCCCATTGTATAAATGTCAGTTTGTATACTATACACCAAAGTAACATAGGATTAATAGTGAAACTGACTTAAAATTAAACTCAGTTTCTTCCATTTTATTTACAAAGAGTAAAAGAAATTTTTTCTCTGTCATTTCTCTTGCTAATAAATCCATTCTATGTACTTCATTTGCATAATCTGGAATAGAAAAATATGGTAAAATTCAGATTTCATTTTTCTGCCAGTTACCCATTTTATGTCCTTTGGTTAAATACTTAACTTTTCTGTGTAGCAGTTTCTTCATCTAGAAAACTTGAGAAATAGAATTCTTGTCAAAAACAAGTGTGGAAATTAAATGGGATATTTTGAATACCCAGTACTTAGAAGTGTACTGGGCAAATATAAAAACTCAAAAAATATTATTTTATATATATATATATATATATTTGTTTGTTTTACTAAGAATCAAACCCAGGGCCTTATGCATACAAAGTAATCATTCTACCATTGAGCTGCATACCCAGCCCTTTTAATTTTTATTTCAATACACATTCTCACTAAGTTACCCAGGCAGACCTCCACCTTGCAGTCATCTTGTCTCAGCATATGCCAGTAATTAGGAAAGCTGAAGTACAGAACCGTATCTGGCATTTTATTTTTATTATCATATCATAATATGAGCTACCTTTATATAATAATAACAAATATTCCTGAAGCATAATATACCAGCTTGCTGAACATACTCTAGATTCTGTTTTTCTTCTTTCACTGGACTTCTTTCTTTCACTGTTATCTAAATTTTTCATTTTTTCACTGTAAATAAACCATGCTTACTCCCAATGTGAATGTTCCTAGTTTGACTTGCCTTTAATAGTACCCATTTTTTTCAGTACAGCATATGAACAATCATGTGGATAAATAGCTATGCAAGAAATGTAGATGGATATTTAATATACTATTCAAGAAGCTTTGTCATTATGTTTCTCAATTATTGTTGTGTTGTCCCAATATTCAACAATAGCAATAGCAAAACTTATTGAACATATACAGTGTGTTGGGCACCATGTTGATCATGATGAAAGTCAAACACAAATTATCCTTTCCTTGTTGTGCTTACTACACAGGAGAGAGACACATGATGCGATGGCTAGAACATTCATTAATAAAGTCAATGTTGTAACTGTATAAGGCCATTTCAGAATACAGAGTATGACATTCAATACATCCACTTCAAGTAACTGGTTTATTGGGAAATGTCTAGCAATTTTGCCTTGGGTTTGGAAATATGGTATAATTATAGAATTTTGAAAGCAATGTTAAATGGAGTGGTAGATGTGAAACAAAGACTGCAGATGACTTTTTAATAAATGGTGGGTGAAGAATTGGGGAGAGAGTATAAATTTCTCTTTCTAAAAAGAAAAAGAAAAAGGAAAACCCCAGTAAGGGAAGGAGAATATTGAGGAAGTATGAAGAAAGCTAGCCCAGGACATGGAGTTTGAAAAGAGGTTTTGTTAATTTTTACCCAAACTGTAAGATATTTTTGACCTGCGCTTAAAGTATGATCTCTTAGGAAAGTAGATTATTTGAAGCAGAACAATTTAACATATGAACAACAGGAAGATAGATATGTAACAAGAACCATAGATAGAGAATTAAAGAAAGTAAACACAGATTCAAAATGGGGCAAATGTCTAGTCATACAGGAGGGAAAGGGGCAACCCTTAGCAGAGCAGATGCAGTTAAACCTGAAAGGAAAGAAAATTAAGATAGGTAGAAAACTAAAGTTCATCTAGTCTTACATCATTTTTTTTCCCTGATTTAGAAGCCACAGACTCCTATAGAATTGCTCAAGATAGGTCAATATAGCACTTTTTATTTATTATAATTCTTCTTTCTTCAACTAGTATTGCCCCTGGACTTTAACTCCTAAGTCTTAAACCCATAGACAAATCTCCTCTTCTATATAAAAATCTGTTAATCTGTCATAACTTACCAAGTAACCTCTTCTTAAAGGAGTTCTGCAACCCCAAGCTTTTACACTAAAAGTTTAGAAGAAAGTAAAGTTTTCTCTCTTCTTTTAATTTTCTGTCAGTTTATGCAGGCTATTGTTCAATAAAAGCATAAACATACATGCATTCTCTCTAGTTCTGTTGTTTCCAAATAAATTACTCCTCTTTCTCCTCCTTTCGACAGTGCTGATTCTGTGACGTCTTCTTTTCTTCCTCCTTCTCTCCTTCCCCACCTGGTTTCTTCTCCCTCCCCTCCTCAGCATGGCCTCCTGCTCCCCAGAATTTTGTTTCTCCTTCATCTCCAGGTCAATATTCATCTCCAAGCATCCATGATACCTCCATTTTCCACAATTTAAATGTAACAAATTTAATTATGGCTATTTTCCCCCAAATTATCAGAATTTAGTTTCCCACTATCACTTCGTTAGTCTGCTTTTCTAAGTGTTTAATTTGGAGATTTAATAGCACTGCATGATTCAATTTTATTGAAAACTATGTTATAGTTTATATGCAATGTTAAGGTCTGTAGACAAGTCAAAATAACACGTGGTATTTTGCCAGGGGAATGTAGAGTTCCTAAACAAGTCTGGATGGTGCCTGGCAAAATGCCAGAGGGAGTGGTTTGAGAAGTAACAAAAGCAAGCCATTAAGTGTGGAGATTCCTTATTGGTTGACTGATGTATCTAGTTTATGCTAATTAGATAAGCTGTGCAAAATGTATAAATAGCTCTGTTGTCCTATAATAAACGGCTTCCATTCCTGCTGTATCAATCTACAGAAATTATTCGTCACCCCCCGGTTATTATGCTGCAGCCGGACTTCGGCAATGCAAGTTATGTTAAATAAATAAAAATGTAGACATTTAAGGTCTATTTTGATATAGGTATGCATTATGAAATGAATACACATCAAGCACACTAACATACTCATTACCTCATCTACATGGTTTTCTTTGTGTTGTGAAAAGAGTTAAGATAGACTTTCTCAATAACTTTAAAGAGAGAGAAAGAGAGAGGAGAGAGAGAGAGAGAGAGAGAGAGAGAGAGATTATATTTTTTAAAATACCATCTGTGATCATTTCACCTAAAGCAGCTTCCTTTGAACTTATTATCCCATCATTATACATTTCCTTCTCTGTACTTAATCACAATCTGGAATTATATTGCATATTATATTTTAACTTGATGGTTGCTTATGTCAGCCACTGCTCCAGAAGGTGCAGGAAGGTAATGACTTTATAATGTTACTTTGGTTTACTTTCATAATTAGTCTAGCACTTGGTATACATTATAAGCTTTATAGAATATCACAGTGACTTCAAACAACAGAAATTTATTGTCCTAGAGTTCTGGAGTTAAGAAATCCAAAATGTGTCTCATTGGGCAAAATCAAGCTGTCAACACCTTATAATGCTATACTATTAAGTCTTTTCTGGCAGCTCTAGGTTAGAGTCTTTTTCTTGCCTTTTACAGATTTTAGAATCTAACTACATTTCTTCACTTATGGCCCCTACCATATTCAAATCAAATATATCTCTATCAAATCTCTCTCTCTCTCTCTCTCTTTCTCTCTCTCTCTCTCTCTCTCTCTCTCTCTCTCTTTCTTCCTCCCTCCCTCATTTGGAAACCATCATGATTTGTTTTGAGGGATGCTAATACCACCTAGAAATGAGACAGGTAATAGAGGACTAATTAAACTAGCTTCTAATATTATTTGTTCTATAAGGTGTAGATTCAGAGATAATTATAAACTCTAACTTTGAAAATAATGTTGCTTTTCTAAGGAAATTTAAAAAATACCTTGATCTTAACAAAGCCGCAGAAATCAAATTTTTTCTTATATATAATAACATGGTATACAGCTATGAAAACCGAAAACTATATCCATGAACATACACTGAGCTCAAATCTATCCCAGAGAAGTAACCTTTAGGTAATTACAGAGAAATGGTTGTGAATCTATTCAGTTGAACAAAACCTAAGTCCACATTTCATCTGGACTTTCAGTACATAGGTCAAGTAGGTAATTTTATTTCATAAGCTAGTTTAAAAAACTTTTTTCTTATTTTGTTATTTTCAAGTGAAAATAGATTTAGTGATATAGATCAGAAGGAATCAAATGAGACAACTTTATAAAGACCTAGAAGAAAAATATCATTAGAGGAAACAGTATGGAAATATCCTCAACTCAAAAAGCTCTTGGCATATTCAAATACAGAATCTCCCAGTTGTAGGAGTCTAGCACGTAAAAAGACCAACAGTATCATATGAGACTGGGGAGAAAGACAGAGATATATCAAATGTTAAAAACTATAGTAAATATTTGGGATTTTATCATAGATAACACACAAATCCATTAGAGTATAGTGTATATTAACATTTTTTTGTTGTATTGAATTATTCCAATTGTTCTGACAAGAATGAATTGGAAAACTGTGAAAGAACTTGCAAGAAGGGAAGATAAATCTGGAGGACTAATAGAAAATTGTGATCTGGACTAAAGTGATTGTAAGCAGAGACCCATAGAGAGAGAATTAAAATATATCCTGGAGACATAGGTAGAACTTTCTAAAGAAGCAGTGGTGAGGGGAGAAGGAGTAGGAAGAATATACTTATGACAGGATTTAGAGAGTAGGGGGTGCCATCTTCCATTTCGGAAATCTGGAGCACCATTTAGGACTCCAAAACTCTTTTCTGAGATTTTTCAAAGTTTCTTCAGGTAATCTATTCAGCTTTATATTAATGACTGAAGCTCAGAAATCCCATTGGACCCAACTGTATAGACATATTTGAATCATATAGAAAATGAGAGAATGAACTAAAAAATGCCCTGAAAACTTCCAAATCTCTTGGTCCAGATTTTATTGAAATCTGGAAGAACTACTGGCCTTTCCTTAGAAGAACATGTCCTTGAGAGAAACTAGCCAACTTCTAAGAAATTCCCTGATGTACTTAAGCTATCTCTGCATTCAAAAAAACCAATCCTAACTAAGAAATAGAAACGTCCTTCTAATGCACACATTGTAAACCAATTTCTCCCTGATACCATGGCTGACTAACTGATAGATCAAACAATGGAATATGGGATTTGTAATAATCCAAAGTTCTTTTCTGAAGTTAAAGAAAGTTAAATTTTTTAACAAACTAAAAACATTCAACCCACCCATGAATAGTCATAGCTTTCTTAAACTGAAAAATATATCTAAAATACATGAATATACTAAAGCTTTCCCAGAATCCAACTATATTTTCCATCCTGCAAAGAAGGAGTCATTAACTTTATTTCTCCCTCACTTTCATTTATTAAGTTCCATATTTTCCTAGGAGTCACTTAAAGCAATACACCTGTTCCTTTTGATTCTAAAGTTCAAGGCTTCCCTGCTTCAGCTTTTGCCTTTATACATTTAAGGTTTTTTTTTGTTTTTTTTTTAATGATGCCTCTTCTCAAACATAAAGTCTGCTATGCCTCTTGCCACCTCCCTGACCATCTTTGACTTTTACAGCTCCATCTGTCTCACTAAATTTCTAGCATCAAATGTGCTCATAATCCTGTTACTGTTGATATTTTTGCTTTGGTTTTCAATACTGTTTTGTACTGAAACTGCTGTGTTCACATGCTCAGAGTTCATATAGGCATCTGAATAAAAAAAATATATAGGAAGGATATAGGCTTCTAAAAATACAGGCAAACTGTGATGGTTTGGATCTTAAATCTTTAAAAACTCAGCTTGTGGTGCTATTGGGAGGTCATATCTAGTACGGGTGGTGCCTAATTAGGAAGTGTGGTCTAGAGGAAGTAAGTTAGGTCACTGGGTATGTGATTTTGAAGAGATTATTGGGACCTTGGTCCCTTCCTTTCCCTCTTTGCTTTCTGCTCAACATAAGGTGAGTAGTTTTTCTGTGCCACACAGTACCTGCCACGATGTTCTGCATCACTATAGTTAGCAAAATAGCAGAACCAGGTTATCATTGAATACAACCTCTGAAACCATGAGCCAAAATAAACAATTTCTCCTTATAAGTTGATTTCCTCAGGTGTTTTATCATAGTTATAGTAAGCTAACACACATAAAAGGGTTTATGACAATTGAAAGTTTCATGCATGCACATATAGGGCAAATATAAAGGGGAAATGTTATAAATGTAATTTAATCAAAGCACCCTAGAACTTCATAACTGTTTGAAGCACTAGGGATGATACCACTTGGGAGTATCAACAGTAATTTTACATCCTAGTATCAGACTACTAGGAATCTTTTACTTTAACCATGATTTGTAATTTAAATAAATTGACCCCAGTGCTTAATTTAGGCATCACTTTAAAATTAAAACCTCATCTCTGGAAGACCTTTCTGATCATGTTTATTAAGGAAAGTGTAGCATTGCCCATACATCTGTTCACTTTGCAGTACTGGATTCACGGAAGTAAAAGCTAAAGCAGTGGACTACAATTTGGCCACAGCAGGACATAAATATATATTTTTAAATTTTGTTTTTACTTTGAATTTTTATTAGACATAGAGCTGGTTGAGTCATGGAAGTCCTGCAGAGGCTTTATGGATGAATCTTCACAGATCACTGTTCAGACTGAATAGAAAATTTAAAGGTTACTTACTCCAAGCCAGTAACTAGTGATAAATCCATGTTAAGCAGATGGTAGGATGATGAATTAGACACAGTCCAGAGCTCTGCCATAATCTTAGAAAATGTGCATGTTCTAGTATGAGACTCATGATTTCCCAGCATGATAACTTTTATAGAATGATGGCTACAAACAACATATTAAATCTGTGAATATGTCTAAATGCTTGTGAGCCTGTCATCATTAGTTTTTTGAAAACTGTCCACCGCAAAATCTTAATTCATTTTTTATGTCAAATTTTTGATTTGTTGAAGCATCCAGCTGCCACCTGGTAAATAAACTTAAGACTACTGTTTATAAATTTATCTCTTTTTAGATAAATAATTGGTCAGCTGTTCTCTAAATATAGATTAGAAGAGTCTGGTTCAAAGATGAAAGGGTAAATGTTAATATAGACATGAACATGAAGAGATTTGAAAAGAAAATTTCTATATTTTTAATTCTAAACTTGTCATTTTTTGTAGTAGAACTTGAGTTGATCCTTTATAATAAATATTATGCTGTAAAGCTAAACTCATGTTGAAAATTTCCACTTGTCTTTTTGGTAATTTGAAAATTTGTAGTCAAATAACATTTTCCCCATTTACCCCCTGTTAAAATGGAATCTGTTTTAATTATTATACAATTTATTTTTAAACTAAATAATAAAACATAAATATTTTACATATAACTGGGTAATGTTTTAATGCATAAATGCATTGTGTAATATTTAATCAGCTTAAGCATATCAGTCTCCTGAAACATTTATCATATCTTTATAGTGAAAACATTCTTCTAGCTTTTCAAAATATAGAGTAAATTACTGCTACAGTCATTCCACTACACAATAGCACACACACAAAAAACCACTTTCATCGTTCTTAAATGTGCATATAAATGTGCATATATATGCACCAAACCTATTATTTATGCTGAGATTCTTTTTCTGTTCATCTTCAGAAAGATGCATTTCAAGGTTTATTCATGAACCTGGTAATTAGAGATAACACTGACTTATGATTTTTTTTTTTTTTTTAGAAATTGCCAGCACAATTTTTTCCCAAATACTTGTTTTGAGAGATGAGAAAGCTATTTAGGAAAACAGAGACATAGCTATTGTGAAGACAAAGAAATATCTTCAGTGAGGAATCTACTACTAAACACAGAAAGATATTAAGAAATTAAAGTAAAAGCAATAAATTGTTTTCATTTGTTCTTTAGACAGGAGTTAGAATGTCCATTAAATAAGGAATCATTGTTAAAATTTAAATTATTACTCTTCCCAAACTGATGAGAGTAGCTCTTTGATTATCTACTAATACAATATATCAAGCATGTAGTATTCATTCAAGCATATGAATATGATGATATATGGATATATATTAATTAAAAAAAATTGGAGGTGCTGGGATTATACTCAGGGCTTTGTGCATGCTAAGCAGGACCTCTACCTTAAGCTATACCCTCAAAATCTTTTAAATATTGTAGTTTGTTTTATGGTCCAGAATATCTTCTATTGTGGTAAGTGTGGTATTTGCACTTGGGTAGGATATGTGTCATGACAATAATACATGGTGAGGGCTACAAATGTCCATTACAGCAAAGTTGTTGATGGGTCAACTATTTTCTTGAATGACTGATCACTTTATCATATGTAATGATCCCTTTATATTTGGTCTTTTAATTTTTAGTTCTTGTTTAATAATATATTTTGTTAGAAATTAATATTACTCTCCTGACTTTATTTTGATTGACATTTGCATGATATGGGTTTCTCAATTTTTCTACTTGTAAAGTACCCTACCCTTATATTTATTTTTAAAATAGTTTTTTGTTTTGTTTTGTTTTTTACCGGATCTGGTGGCATACTCCTATATTCCCAATGACTTGGGAGACCAAAGCAGGAGAAACACAAATTTGAGGCCCACCTGAACAATTTAGGAGTCTCTGTCTCAAGAAAACAAACAAACAAACAAATGCTAGTGTATTGCTTAGCAGTAGAGGGCTTCTGGGTTAAACCCCTAGTGTAATAACAGTGATAATAATAATTAATAATAATTTGGTACCAGGAATTGAACCCAGGGGTCTCTTAACCAATAAGCCACATCCTCAGTTCTTTTTTCTTTTTTTAAAAAATTATATCTAGAGATAGGGTCTCACTGAATTGTTCAGTACTTTGTGAAGTTGTTCATGCTGGTTTTGAACTTGCCATCCACCTGCCTCAACCTTCTGAGCCCCTGGGATTATAGGTTTGCATCTCCATGCCCAACATTATTATTATTATAAAGAATAAAAACAATAAATAATGTGGCTTCTTACAGATAGCATATAGTTTGGTTGTGGCTTTTGCCCATTTGGATGTCTGATTTCTAGTTGGTGTATTTAACATTTACATTACAAATTATTGTTGATCCAATTGAATTAAAACCTACTATTTTGTTAGCTCTTTTCTATTTTTCCATTTTTTCTTTATTCTATGGATTTAACTGAACACATTTAGTTACTTTATTGTATATCTTTACTTGCTCTATTACTTATACCTTTTATATTAATGTTTTGGGATGATGCTATAGTTTACAATATATACTTTTAATTAATTTGTATTTACCTTAGAAAGCTTTATACACTCACCTGTAAAGGCCTTAAACACTATTGATCCCATTCTTCTCTTCCTTTTTACTGTAGTTGACAACATTCCACTTTTATATATGTTATAAAAATGTGATATATTATTGCTCTTATTGTTTTAAGCAGTTATTTCTAGAACACTTATATATTTTTTAAAAAATAATATATTCTTCCTTTACATATTCATTTTTTAAAAATTAATTTATTTTTGTAAGTTCTTGTTTGTGACATAACATATTTATATTTTACTACCTGAAGACCTTTTCACTAACATTTTCTGTACAGTAGATTTGCTAAAAAAAAAAAAAAAAAAAAAAAAAAATCTCAGTTTGAACCTGGAAAATTCTTTTTTTTTTTCCCCCGACTTTGTCACAGTTGTGTTTGTATATTTTCTCCAGCATTTAAAAATAAAATTTATATCCTTGTTTTCATGATTTGAACATGAACTTTACTAAAATTTTCATCTTTATTTCTCTGTAGGTAATTTGCTTTTGTGAGTTTTTGTTCTTTTAGTTTTAAAATATATCTACTTGGTGTTGTCCAATCTTCTGAGTTTTTAGTGTGTACTCTACTACAAATATGGAAAATTCTCAGTCCTTATTACTTCAAATATTTCTTCTTTCCTTTCTTTTTTTGATATTCCAATTACATTCATGTTAGAACATTGAAAAGTGTCACAACTCTTGGATGTACTCTGCTGCCAAGCATGTTCCCCCTCCCCTCCTCTCTTCCTTTTACTCCTCCTCCTCCTTCTTCTTCTTCCTCATCTTCTTCTTTGATTTAAAGGTATGATTATTATATATATATATATATATATATATATATATATATATACACACACACACACATACACACACACACACACACACTCATTAAAAATTACTTCTAAAGAAGAATGAAATTATTGCATTTGCTGGTAAATGGATGGAATCGGAGAATATCATGCTAAATAAAATTATCCAATCCCCCAAAACCAAAGGTAGAATGTTTTCTCTGATATGCAGATGCTAATTCATAATAATGGGGGGCGGCTAGGGAACAAGAGTTTCTTTAGATTAGGTAGAGGGGAGTGAAGGGAAGGGAGCGGGTATGGGGTTAGGAAGGCTAGTATAGTAATATGCAGACACAGGGTAATATACGACTGGTGGGATTCTATATCATGTAGAAAAATGAGAAATTATACTCCATGTATGTATAATCTAACCAAGTACATTCTACTCTCATGTATAACTAATTAGAATTAAAAAGAGTATCTCTTTGATAGTAATTGGTTACATTGTTACTAAAAAACATGATTTTTTTAATTATAAACTTTCACTAAAGTTGGTGGAAATCTGTGATATTTCCATGGTTTGTCCTCACAGAACTCATTTAAAATAAGTTCTTATCTTAGAATAAGAGAAATTATATTGAGCTAATAATCAGGTCTAATAGAATCCATTCCACAAAGAACCAATAACTGAATGTCACAGAAAAAAAGGAGAAAAATATATAAAAAATAATTTCAATAAAAAAGAAAGGGGAGTGAATCTCCTTAAGCAACACTTCATGCAAAAGTGAAGTAATTGCTTGTGACTTTTCATCAGATTAAAGTTTTTCCTGAATGAGTCATAAAGTTGCCTATATCAAACATTATTCATAATGTAAGACATCAAAGGATTAATATGCAGTTTTCTCATTGTTTGAAAATACTGCTTTATAATTTTATAATTAAAAGATTCTTTCTATAAATTCTGTAAACTTTTTAACTTTATTCAAATCGATAAGTAATACACATAACTCTGTTTTCATTCATATTTGAGCAAAGTTTTTTTTTTAAATAGCTAAAGATAAAAGAAAAATCTCAGTTTATTGCTATAAATGTAAATCTACATTTATTAAAAGAAATCTTAAAAAAGAAATGATAATCACTAAAATAATATTTATTATGTTTTAGGATATGCATAATAGAGATAGTATATTCTGATCATTATATTTTCACAGAGATCATCAACATGTAAAAATAAGACTACCCAAAATATCAATACATGATTCTTACTCCTGAGACAAAGAAAAGGTTTAAGGAGAAATATGAAAATAATTCTGAAATCATTGATGTGCCCTGGGGATTTCTGCATGATGTCATGTTTTCTCTCTCCTTTTGAACCAAAAGATCCCCACTGGAAGTTAAAGGTAAGAGAAAAATAATGAATGACATCATCACAATATAGAAATACGAAATACTTTCAGGTATCCAAAAGCAAGATATTTTGTAAAAGTTTCCCTGGATGCTGGCACTACCCTAATTTATGTCATATATTGAATATCAGATGTGATTTCTTATTTTCACCAAAACCTGGATTGATTTATCACTCTTTTACATATGAGGACCTTGGAATTTCTCATGCTTAATTCACTCCTGGGTACTTCAGAGCTTGATTCTGCCTAAATGATATTCAAACCTAGGAAAGCAAAGCATTCTGATCTCTTGACTTTCTCCCTTACCACTCTAACTTGTCATTATCTGTATGAATTTAAGCTATTCTCTTAGATAATTCATTCTGAGCCAGAATATCTAGCTTAATTGTCTACAGTGAGACCAGGGACAATTTACTTTTCTGCTATCTCAGTTTCTTCATCTTTAAAATGGGGAAGAAAAGGATGGTGTTATCTCAAGCAGTTTCAATGAGGCTTGAATAGATCATTCAGTGCAAATGGAGCTAACCTGTAAAGCAGACAGAGCCTCTCAATGTCACCATTATTCTAACTTTTCTTCTTTGGACCTTGATTTTCTTACCCAACTTGGTTAATGAGGATAATAACAACAGGGTTTTAAGACCATTTAATTATAAGGTCCAATTTCAATAAACTTGAAGACATTCAAATAGAGATTCCTGTGTAACAATAATAAATATTAAGAGTAGTAAGTGTGTGTGTGTGTGTGTGTGTGTGTGTGTTTGTGTGTGTGTGTGTGTGAGAGAGAGAGAGAGAGAGAAAGAGAGAGAGAGAGAGAGAGAGAGAGAGAGAGAGAGAGAGAGAGAGGGAGGGAGAGAGGGAGAGAGGGGAGAGAGAGAGATTTAGCATCAGGGGAATAACTTAGATGATGAATGATATTGAATTTTGATAACAGTCACATAACTACAAATATAAGAGAGACAATAAGCAAAAAGAATTGTCCACTCATTTCTGAAGATTAAAGCAATTAATAAAAGCAAAGCACTGGGAACAGTGATTGGCATATAGTAAAGACTCAATAAATGTTAGCTATTATTCTTGTGCATTATTCACCATTATGCTACCCCAGTGTCCAATAAAACACCTAATATTAGGATTGCAATATAAATTTGTTAGATTTTGTTAGAAAGATGTAACATTAAGTCTACCTGGGGGATAAATGAATCAATGTTTACATGTTTATGTTGTTCAAACTAATGCAAAAGAATGAAAGTTTTCTTGGATAATTATTTTAATGTGAAATTTGTCACAGATATGAGCTGCTTCTTGACATAAGAAGAGAAATTGAAACACAAATGTTGCCGAAAAATAAACATCCCTGGATTGGGGGTACTTCAGTGATGATCACAGAGATATACTTTAGCTTTCATATTATCTAAATTACAGTTTTGAAAGCAAACGAATTAATATTTTATTAATAATTATTGTCAATATTGTGTTTTATACCCAATATTCTACAGACTTCATTACAAAGGACATTAAAAAGTATAGGAAAATACATTTGACTGTATACCAAAGTGCTTAATTTACTATGTGACATGTAATTTTTTGAAGTATTTTTTTTTCCATTTAGGAGGTTAGCAGACAAAAGAAACTGCTCTTCCAGCTTCAACTTAGGAAAGAAGTTTGTTTTCCCATCAAAACCAGAATTTATGGGAAAAAAAATTGTACTTGCTTCAACAGTAGCTTCTGTATCCATTTGTTCAATGATGGACATTTGTGATTCCATACTTGGCTATTGTGAACGGTGTAGCAATGAACACAGGAGTGATGTGATGTTCAGGAGGTGATGACTTCATTTCTTAAGAGTATGAGCCCAAGAAAGTGCTCACTGGATCATGAGGCAGTTCCAGCATCCAACTTTCTGAGATGTTTAAGAGTGTTGTACTATTTTCTGTGTTCTTTGCCCTACATTTAAAATAGGCCATAGACAACTCCTTAGCTTAATGTTCCAGCTTCCTTCACTAAGACTATTTTTGAATTTTATCCTTTGCAGGTCTTCCTTGGGAACATGGCACTATGTAGGTAATTAGACAAGAATGGTACACACAAAGCTAGTATCATTATTTTAATAGAATTAAATATATCTTGTTTTTGACACTACAATTTACCAGTTGTGGATTCAAATAAAGTTACTTTACCTCTCTGTGTCTCCAGAGAAATCTGGAGAAATTTTTGAATTTTAAATACTGTTTATTTATTTGTTCTTTTTAAAATTTTTCCTGATTTGTTATATATGGCAGCAGAATGAATTTCAATTCATATTATACATATTTAGCACATTTTTTCATATCTCTGGTTATACACAATGTAGAGTCACATCAGTCATGTCTTCATATATCCACTTAGAGTAATGATGTCCATCTCATTCCACTGCCTTTCCTACCCTCATATCCCCTCTAAAATTTCTCAGTTTTTAAATGTTACTGGCTTACTGTGGGGATTAGATGAGTTAATAAATTATAATTATTTAGAACAGTGTTGGCACATAGAAATGTTCAATAACTATTAACTGTTATAACTGTTCAATAGATTTGTTCATTCTGAGAAGGCAAGTTTGTATTTGTGTGTGTGTGTGTGTGTGTGTTGTATTTGCTTAGAAGGGTGTGTACCATAAAGTAGGTATTCATTTCTTAATGTTAAAAATGAGTGAGGAGAATGAATGCTTCTCTACTTTTTCCATCGGTGAAAAATATTTAAAATTTTAAATCATGCTATGGTATAATTTTTAAAACTCAAGTTAATCAATGCCTTTAAACAATATTTAACTTATGTATACTGTATGATGAGCTACATCATGGTGAAAATTCTTTAAGTTATAGAGTTAAGTAAAAAGTAAGCAGGATTCTTTGGTCTTGAATGTTAGCAAAACTATGTTTTGCTAAACTATATTGTATTTTATTGAATCATATTGTATTTTAATCCACTGTGTGAAGTACTAGAAAATAGTCACTTATATTTCATAGTTTTGTTTGTCATATCATTATGAACTTGGTATTAATGTAGCATCAGTAGACATAAAAGTTATTGATAAAATGATCAAAATATATATTAATATAAACATTATATAAAGCCTAACAAGTTAATTTTTGAGTCAATTAAACCATAAATATTTAACAGTTGTATTGCTTGTCCTAACAAAGTGTATATTTTTGATGATTAATTCCCAATATGATCAATTACAAGATTCACATTTGCATATCTCCTAGTTTTGTGTTTTTCATGTAAAATAGGCTTTTGCTTTATGAAGATACATGTACTCTTCCCCTCTGAAGAAATATTACTCACCTCATTTATTGATGTTGAGTAACTTCAGTATATTTGATTTGTACATTGAAAACAGTGTCTTGAAATATATTAATTAGCCTATAAAATTTGGCGGAGATAGCGAATCATAAATAATATAACCCACAATCATACTGTATAGATAACTCTACTGCTAATGTATATGTATTTAATGTCCATTCTAGTGGCACTGAATATAATTCATAAACACTACTTTTGATTATTGCATAATAGTTATTAAAGTGCCAACTTCTGTTTAAACTATTATTGTGATGATTATCTTGAGATAAAAAGCTTTAACAGATTTTTACTTTTTTCTTTCTTCCTTAGAGCTAGCTCCTGCTGGAAATGGAAGTTCTGAATCACAGATTTGGACCAGATTTTATCTTCTGGGTGCATATTTTCTGATTTCTGTTGAAGAATTGACAATATATATTATTTCTTGGTTGAGAGCAGGAAAGCCATTTATAATAAGTGACTCTGGGACACAAAGGTCCATTTTTAAGTTACTTCCAAGCCTAATGTGAAGGTGCACTGTTATCTCAAGGACCTCTTAGCTCCCCTGATAGATATCTGAAATATGTTTGACATACACTTCATTTTTTTCAGAAACACATTTTCAAGTTTAGCCAGCATATGGTCTGAATGAATAAAGAAGATTAAACAAATACAGAAAGAATCTCATTACTCTACTCTTTTTAATGGATTTAATGAACACTATTCTGCTTTCTGTGTGACCTATACCTGTTTTGTAAATTTTACTCCAAATTAGATCTTCCCTTTGAATTCTGTGAGAAAGACTTCTCTTTCCCCTGATATTTTAGCTTCAGGCCTATCTAATCTTGTATGTTAATCCATACAAAATCTGCTCTGTTTTCTAAGGTTTCTTGAAATCTTCATTTTGTTGCTGTACTCTTATTTTATTTTCCTTGCTATTATAGGTTTAGTGTTTTATAGATCAATTAATATGTTCATTTCATTGAGAGTCAAAGAAAGAAGGAATGTGCAAATTTTGGATCAATATAAAATTCTGGAGCAGAAGTTATTACAACTTTCAATTGCTTTAACACTTAATACCTTTATTTAGAATTATTTTTATGCTTATCTATCTCATATTTATTCAATTTTTTCCTATTGCAAAATATAATAAGAATATTTGCCAAGGTCTCGGCTAGGCACCAGAATCACGAGCCACCACACAGCTTTGTAGGTTCAAACAGCAATTCTTTATTCCAGCTCTCACACCGCCTCCACACAGGTCCAGGGGCAATCACGTTCTGCCGTCTCCTGCACAATCCACCTACTCCACGAGGCTATCTCCAAATCCCATTTTAATCTCAGGAGAACTCAATGGGAACAAGCAGCAGGAACACCCTAATCCCAGCAATAATCTTCAATCTCTAACTTCCCTAAAACCCATTATCTTAAACTGGCAACGCCTTAAACTCAAGGAGCCAGTTACTTCCTCAAACCTGATCAGCTCTAAACCCGGATCCGCCATGGTCCTTGAGCAAGGTCACCTTATTAAAGCATGCATGCAATGTCCCATCGAATGTCCTCTAAGCAGCATGGGGTACGCTTGGCAAGGAAATTTCGATGCGTCATTCCTACTTGGTAATGGCCCTCAGCAAATATTAATCAGCCAAATCTATAAGAGAACATTAATATACCCCATGTTCTTTTTTCCTTGAAAAAGCTATACTTAACATAAATTGTTAGTTTAAATAATTAACTGGACACTAACAGATGGCAGAATCCTGTGTGTAACCTGAATTTATTAATACTTATTTTTCTATGTGAACCTTTCATTCTGCTTCTCTTCTACCATAAATGCAATTACCTATGCCAATGAAAATATTGGTCCAGTAAGCTAATAAAATAAAAACTCATTATGATGTGATTTTCCTAATTTCCAAACATATGGCATTTTAACTTATCTTTTACATAATTATAATGTAGTCAGAAAACATATTGAACAATACTTTAGTCATCTGAAATCTACAGAAACTTATATTGTGTCCCAGAATTAAATAGTTTTGTAAAATTTCTCCATACACTTAAAATATAAATATTGTCATGGTTACATGCTGATTATTGATTACCTTTTATTGATTACCTTGTTCAAATAGTATATACATTCACTATTTTTATTAATTTGGTTTATCAAATACTGAGAAAGATATGTTTAAATGCTGCATTATGCTTCAGGATTTGTCTATTTCTTTGAGTTCTGATGGGGTTTGCTGTGTTCATTTTAATAAGTCTGTGTTTTGAGTATGCCATTCTCTACAACAGCAAATCCACTAAAAGAAAATTGAATTAAGGAGACTGATTTTTCTTACTGAAGGGCTTTGAAATTATAATGTATTAATAAACACTTATTTTTAAAATATTTTTGTTATAAAGAACAATTTCATTCTAAAATAATGTTTATAATTATAAAGAAAGCATCTCAGTTTTAGCTGTCTTTGATTCTGTTTCTATATTTGACTACTTTTATACATTTTTCTACCTTCAACAATTCTCCTGAAATTCATTAGTCTTATAAAAACTTAATTCATATTGGCATGTTTTTCTTTCTTTTCTTTCTTTCTAATATATACTGATGTAGTGATCATATAAAGCCTAACATCATAACAGATGATGGTCTCTATTTACAAGTTCTCTCACATTAGAGTGGGAATTTTTTGTTGTTCCCAAATGCATCATATCAGACGGGAAAAGGAGAAAAACTAGTCAGAAAGCTCTCAATTTCCTTATCCTAATATCTGAAATGTCCAACTGAAATCAAGTATGAAGTCAGTTCTGTGTAAGTACCACAACACAAGCTCACCTGTTGATTGGTTTCATTTTGAATTCTGCTTAGGGCCCTTGGTCTTCTGAATTACATTTACTTAGCTTTATGTTTTAGAGATTTACAAAACACTTAGATTATTCTGTATCATATTTTCTATTTTAAAGTATTTTAAAAAACCATCTTTGCAAACTGAAGTAACTAAATTAAATCAGTTTTAATTCTACTAGGTGTCATTGTGAGTGATGAGGGGCTATACCCTCTTGTGGAGATATTTCGACTCTGAAATCCTGAAGGCTTGGTTCAAATTCACTTCACAATACTTACTAGCATTTACAAATTAAGCAAGTGTCACTTTTATTGTGTACAAAATGAAATTAAATTGTTCAATAATGAAATAACATAATTGTTAATTATATAGACTTACAAACCAATTATTTATAATAATAAATAATTAATTAAATCAATTAAATATATTCAGCTTTCCTTTTTACACCAGAAAATTACATACTTTTGCTTTAAGGTTTTCATAATGTTAAAAGTATATACTTATATCTAAATTTATAAAAGTACTTTCTATTTCTGGTGTTTGAATAATAAGTAGGAATTTAATCAAATTCACAATAAACTCAGTGTGCTAATTATAAATTTTAGTAAAAAGAAATTTAAGAATTAATGCAGTTTTAATATATTAAGAAAGAGTTTATTCTAATGGAATGTAAAGTGTTTGTTAATGCCTACTACCAAGATGATAAGACATCTAATTTTGCAAGGCTTAGTTCCCAAGGATAAATATTTGGGTTATCTGTCTTGAAGTTAAAATATTTATTTTTTCGACTTTAATTTTAAAATCACATTAAATGTGTTCAATAAGTATCTAAGAGACTTTCCTTTTGTACACAAAGGGAAATCCATCAATTAGTGTGTCTCATTTGCAGAAAATGAAAATGGAAGAAAGTCCTAATTACTATACACTATACTATATATCCTTCAAACCACAGCTGCATCCTACCATTGCTTCATTAACAAAATCTCTAAGTAACTAAATCTTGCTAGAATTTTAAAACCTTTGCTTTATGTGCACAACATATACTTCTCTCAGATTGGTAAACATAATTTACCCTTAAATAAAATGGTAATGATGATTAAAATTAAGGTAGAAACAAGTAAGGTAATTTCTCTCAAATCCCAGGGTTATCCCACAGCTAGGGAGGAATCAAGCTAGGTGTTCTGACTCTACAAACCTATGGGCTTGGTTATTGACTTTATTAATTAAGATAGAAAGAAAATATAATTTGAAAAAGCAAATACTATACAAAACAGAATTTGCTCATCAAGCTTAAGATAACATTGTGTGGCTTTGGAAGAAAGCTTAATTATCATGGGGAAATAGTCATGGGTCCTGAATAAAGAGATTAAAACAGGAAGAAATAGAATGTAAATTTGGTCAAGCATAGCCTGTCCCATATGACTTGAGCAACTTTTTTTTGAACAGAAAGCAGCTGTGAAAGAATGATAAGATACAGACACTCTTTGACTTGAGTGAGGTTACATCCTGATAAATCCATCAGAAGATTTCATGTCAGAAATGCATTTGACACAAGCAACCTACTGAACATCCCAACTTAGAATAAAGTACAGGGTAGAAGTATTGGATTTTTCGCCTCCTGTGGCTGACTGGGAGCTGTGGATTGCTATTGCTGCCCAACACGGCAAGATAATATCTTGTTGCATATCATCCAGGAAAACAACAAAATGCAAAATCTGAAAAATGATTTTTTACTGAATGTGCATTGTTTCCACAAGATCATAAAAGTTGAAAAGCTGGAAGTCTGTAGTGTACAGTATTAGATATATGTGGGTATAGGGTACAATTCTGTAGTACTTAAATGTATCAGTGAAATATGAGTCATTCTCTAAGACTGTTAAAGAGCAAATGTCATGGAACCTGTTTTGAGATGTGTACTTTATTGCCAGAAGATAGCAAAGTTAGCTGTTGAAGTGGGTTTACAAACGGGTATTAATTATTTAAAATCTATAGTTGATGTGCTAAAATCAGGCAATGATGATTAGATGATTACTTAGTTGGATGTAAAGTCTAATTGGATAAAGTTAGAATCTTCAATTTTCAGGAAATATAGTGAGAATGCCCCAGATTTAAGAAAGTGGATGGAACCCTACGTTGCTGTCCCAGCAATCATGTGAAAAAAGTGAAATTTAATCCTTGTTACTTTCCCAGTGTCTGTTTCACAACAATGCTAGTTAGTTTTGTTTTATCTCTTATTGCAGCAACAAGTATCAATTACTTTAACTCTAAAATTTTTAATAAAAATATTCTATCATTTTAAATATGTTACTTGACCATGATAAATGTGTGATAAAAGTTTGGCATGAATGTAAGCAGGGTCTTTTGGCCATTTGGTCAGGAAGTAATATTAACTCATTTATTAGAAACCTACTTGTTAACTCTAGTCACTGTGATGTACAATAAATCTATTGAACTTGCTCCATCCTCATCTCACAGGAATTTTGTGCCCTTTGACCAACATCTTTTCAACTGTGTTCCACGCAGCCTCTTGAAATCAACATTTTGTTCTCTGTTTCTTTGAGCTCAACTAACAATATTTTTCCTATTTGAAAACTGCTGCAAGTAAATTTTAAGAATTCTCAATACACAAACACAATGTGAGGCAAAACACATATTAAATAGCCTAATTTATTCATTCTATGTGTACATATATCAAAACATCATGATTTCTACATAAATACATATAATTTTCATGTATCAATTAAACAAGCAAAATGATTCATTTATTGATCCAAGTGAAGACTGTATACATGAGTTTACACAACTAACCCATAGGGAAAGCATCAAGAAATTTTCTTTATAGGGATAAAAAGAAAAGTGACCTAATATTAAGACACAAGATGCTGTGCAACCATAAAAAGTCAGTTAAAATTGAGGAGTTTCCTCAAGTAAGTTAAGCCTAAAATAGATACTAAAAGACAAAGACAAGTTAGCTAGCAAGAAATCTGGTTCAGAGAATGTGAGGTGACAGGAGACATTGAAGGGGGAAAAAAGAGCTCATGCATACATTTAAAAATGAAAGAGTACATTAGCAAGGACTTGAGGAATATGAGCTTTTATCCTACTTGCAGGTTCCCAACTTAGCTTGACATGGCATCCAGGAGGCTGATAGGATGAACAAACTCATGAATCAGTGACATTGTTTTTTTGTAAGCCCCAGTTTTTGCAGAATGAAGTAAACACCGTAGGTCGCCTCACAATGATCACACCTATCCTTTGCTCCATTGAAAGACAGTATGTCTGTCTTCCAACACTGGAAGCAACACTTCCTTTTGCTTCCCAAGGAAATACTAGCTTTATTTTCCTAGGTGTTTACTAAACAACCTTCCCTGAAAGATAATTTCAGGTAAACTGCCACTAATGCCTCATTAACAAGACATAAAGAAATGCAAGAGACCTGTGGAGAATTTTCTCCCCAAAGTACTATGTTTAGAGTATTGTAATTGCTAATATTCTTAAGTTAAAAGACAGGTGCAACACCCGAAGACCATGGCAGAAAAGTGGAGAAGACATATTAAAGGGAGACATATTAAAAGAATATTAAATCCTCATATGCAATTATATAAGAGTTACAAATGAGATAAGCAAAAGGCTGAAAGAAATATATAGCAGTGGGGAGTGTTGCTGTTATCAGCATGAGAAAGTTATGAAAAAAGGGTAGAAATAATATACGTTTAAAAATCATAGGGCATCAAAATCACAGGACATACACTACTACAACGAAGACACCTCAATATTTTTCTCTACAATCTACAGAGTATTTGAGATTCATTTTTCTGATAATTTAAAATTGATATAGCTATAATAATTGGTTTAATATAGTTTTAATGAATAGAGTCAAAAGTATTTTCTAATACTTACAATTAGCATTTCTAAAAATTTGACATTGTTTTCAGTATCAAATCTTCAACTTTTTATATTATATTGTACTTCTTCATGATTCATTTTCAGTCACTTAAAAAAGTTAGACAAAGGTCACGTTTAGATTTTTTCTAGTTCCCCCCAGATTTTAAGTATTATTTTGTTTATTATATTTATATTTTCTGCCTTTTCCAAAGCAGTTTATTTTCTTGCATGGATTGTGAATATTTCTCTGTCCTGATCTCACCTCTAGTGGTGGTGGTTTATTTTGAAGTACCCCCCTGCCCACCCTCTGGAGTACTAATGTGCTTAGGCAGTTCAAGCATCCCTAAATAGAGGTTTCCCCATGCTATTCTTGATATGCCCTGTAGCTTTCAATAGCAATGGACAATTTAAATAGTGTCTGAGCTTGGCATTCATGGACAAATTATAGGAAATGTAAATTCAGCTCCAATACTCCCATATGCTTAAGAGACTGGCATTTTTATTGTTCCAGGGTAATTTTTATCCACTCAAGAGCCTAGGCAGATGGCATATGCTCTCACTATACTTCAGGACACATGAATAATTTTCTTAGTTTCCCTTTCTTGGGTGTAACATTCTTATAATAACCAAGCTTTATGCAAGAGTCTAAATTTCAACCGTCTCTACCCTGAGTGAGTAGGAGTGCATTGAATGTTCACATGTGGAGGCAGTATATGCAACTCCATTTGCTGCTTTAGCCCTAAGTCATACTTTGCATTCTTATACTGTTCTCTTTCTTTATTTCTAGAAACCAGAAAACTCAATTTCATTCTTTTAACCCCATATATATTTATTATTGTTTGTGTCATTATATTTATTTTCCAGATAATTGCATCACATTTTATTAGTTTATATATGCTGTATATTGTGTGTATTCCATATACCATTTCCATACCTAGTTCAGCTATAGTCCTATTCTCTTATAATAATTTTAGACTTTCTTGACCTATGTGTAGCCTATTTCTCAACTTGCCAAAAGTTCAACTCTCTTAGTCCACATTTCTATTTTTTGATAAAACCTGTTTTTCTTGCAATTTTTTCTCTATATTAGTAAATAATACCTCTGCTGTCCAATTTGCTTATTCAGAAAACTTTTTTCCTAAAAATATCCAGAAGCCAGCTATATTCTCCACCTCCATATCACCTATTCTGGTTCCAAGTTCAAGGGCTCTTATTGTAGGAACTTACAAATTCATCTCCTTGCTTTCACTTTCTACCTGTACTAACCCAGGTTCATCAGGGCAACTCCAGTGATACTTTTAAAATCCAAATCATACAATATTACTCCACTCTTCCAAATCCTCTTAATAGTTTCCCAACTCCTACAGAGTAGGCTGTGGCATAGTTTTCAGGATTTACGAAGCACTAAATAAATCTATTACATAAACCATGTTTCTGAACATTTTAAGTTGCCATTATTCACACCTACTGTCTTCTTCATAGTTCCTTGACATGCAAAGTTGAGTCATGTGAAATAGGTGTTAGGGTAGGTGAAAAACGGTCAACTTAGGGGTGTTCTATGTGTCTCAAGAAAATGTTCATCCTAGGAAATCTGTACTCAATGCTCCATCCTTTCTTCCAATAACCAGTTGGATCCTTCATTCTTTTAAGTCTTGTTTAACAGCATTTTGTGACAGGGCTTCACTGACCATCTTTATAGAAGAGTTTCCTGTCATTCTTAATTTGCTTTACTTTTTTTTTACCAGACGTATCACCTCCTGATACTACATATTTATTTGTTTATTCAATCTCTTTTACCAGAATGTTAGTCCCTTAAGGGGAATATTTGTTTGTTTAATACGCCATCTGTAGTGCCTGTAATTTTTTTTTTTTTAGAAAAGATATGTTGCTAAATATAGAACTTAGCTCAAAAATTTTTATTAACCAGTGACATTACTGAGTGGCATAAAATCCTTCATATAAACAGTTTGTATAATTTACCTAAAAATCAGAATCAGTAGTAATTCTCAGTTTCTAAACTTGCTTTTTTATTATTGAATCATGGAAAATCTGAAGCATCTTGTAATGTGACTTAATTTTGATACTATATATATATTTCATAATTATTTAATATTTAATTTTAATTAGTGGGGCTTTATAAGGATTAAAATTCTACAACATCTGAAAAGTTTGAGCTCACTGAATATTCATTTTTTGTTGACATTGAGGAATTTTATTAATGTTCAAATCTAAAAATGTGGCATGTTTCCATTTCAGTTGTTAGTGACATCATTTATTATTGAGACTTTATAAGAATTTGAATTTGACTTTCTAATAATAAATCAGTCACTTTACATGTTCTGAACAATCCATTGGAAAATTTGTTTTGATATTGTTTGATGTTTTAAGATTAGGCATTTCCTTTAGTGTTCTGTAGTCATGAGAGTTTTCATTCTTATCTTTTAAGGTAATATTATGGAATGTGGCATGCTACCAGTGACACTACTTGAATTGTACTTTACAGGGTTCTGAGCCATGGGAACTCAGTTCTTCCCTTGGGAAGGATCCTGGCATTCCCGTGTGTAGACTCCAAAGGTGTGAGATCTCTGCCCTCTACCAATGGGACAGCTTTCGAAGCTCTGGAATTTGGAGTTACAATTAGGCTTGGACAGCCCACCTCCAACCTTAATTGGCAAAAGAATATTCCATCAAAATCCTTTTGAAGCCCCCTTTGTATAAATAAAGAATATGTGGGTTCTTGCTCTCTCCCTCCTTCCAGTGTGGAAGCAGGACATCTAAGGTCACAGAGCTGTCCTGCCCCCGCATTTTAAAATTATTTCTTTGTCATGTGACTTTTTGCAAAATTTCTCAGCCAGCACATTTCACTCAAGGGAAACCCGAAATTCATAGCCCCCATGGGACACAGGAGAGAAGTACAGGAATCAAGAAGTATAAGAATTGAGAATAGGAAAGGAAGCTAATTATCTTAGGAATCATGTGGAAAACTTGATGATTACTTGTACTGGGAAATTTATAAACTAAAATGTCATCATAAACCAAGATTTAGCATACTCTCAGTCATTTCATTATATTTTGGACATTCTTATCACAGGACTTTGGAAGATGAAATAATTTGCAAAATGTCTGTAAACAAAATTTCTATTTAAAAAAACTAAATTTTTATAAACAATTTGAACAACAGAGAATGTAAAAATGACAGCCTTTCCATTTAATGTTAACATCGCTTATATCTCTTATTTATTATTAAACATGACAACTTAAAAATTATATTTTAAATTTTAATGAGTCACATATTCTGCTATTGATATTATATATGCACTGATGGCTGTCCGTAAGTCCCTAAGATATCTATCTCTCTCTCTTTCTCTCTCTCTTTTTTACCCTTTATATTTTTTTATTTTTTTTTTGTGGCTATTTACATTTATTTGTTTTTTACTGGTTATTCAAAACATTACAAAGATTGCAGAATTTTTGATTTATTCTTTTCCTCTCTGGGAGGATAATTTCATCATCTATCATTGAGTTTACTAACCCTATCTATTGTTTGATTCAGTATGCTAGTGAACCCTCCTAGTTAATTTTTACATTTATTTATTGTATTCTTCAGCTTCATGATTTCTCCATCTCTCTCTTTAAAATCCTTTAGTCTCTTTGTTGATGTAAAAGTGTCAGGTCCTGTCATTGATCTGAGAGAAAGGTAAACCCAGACTTCAGTCCCTTGAGCAATCCCTAAGAGAATCAGAATATTAGATGTGTGCTCCATTCCTTTCCTTTCTTCTCCAGGCAGAAGCTAGGCATTAGGGATTTTCTCTCAACTATATGAACCTATGCCCAGGGCAAGGGTTTTTGTAAGAGGGTTTTTCTATTTTTTTTTCCAGCTTTAATGTGGCTGGTATTGTGCTTGTCTAGGGCACAAGATCACATTAATTAATTCTAGAATTTCTCAAAAAGGGACTTCATCTGTCTGTTGTTTAATTGATGGTTCTAGAAGGGGAAGAGATGTTGTGCCATCTGGATGACTACCCCTCTATTCCAGAGGTTTTTCTTATGATAATAAAAATTACCTTCATTTTAAATAATGGATATAAGCAATGAAAATTTTATTTGTGTTTAGTTGACATTAAGTGAATACATAATATTACTTACAAAAATGGCCAACAAGATGACATGTATGAGTTAGTTAAGTCTTGAAAGATTGTTATGAAAAAAACAAAAAGATGCTCAATATTCCAGGGCTCAGTGTTACGTAAAGACAATAATTCAAGGTTAATTTTAGAATTATTTATCGATTGCCTTTAAGGGGTAGATTACACCTTCATTTCTGAAAGCATAGAAGGGCTTTCCAGTCTTAGAAGAGTCCCAAGTTATTTGTTTAGCCATGTTTCCACAATTTATATAGCACGTTTACCAGATAAACAAAAAGCTGCTTGCTTTCCAGTTTCACCCTATTATGCATGATGGATTACTCTATTTTACAACCCAATCCTTAAATCAGGCACATAGACTTCTATTTTGAAGAGTTACAGGGATTAAAATTCTTATGAATAGAGAATATATACTGACTGCACAGATCACTGAGAAAGGCTGCAGGAAGACATTTTTTCTCTCATAAGTATTAGTTACTTCTGGAAATATAGTCAAGAAAAAAAATGTCTAAATCGTGTACACAATATAAATTAGGCTTTCAAAACTGTCATTTTGAGAATTGAAAGAAATGTAAATAGTGCATATGCTTCTAATTAGGACCTTTAACCAGCCATACATGTATAAACAAAAATATCCTCAGATATGGCTAGAGTAGTTAGGATTAAAGAGGTCACTTCCAAATGATCAACTTGTCAATTGCTCAAAAGGACATAAAAATCCTTAACATTTTTGCATCTGCAAGCAAAAATTTACAATAATAAGGTACTAATATTTTACATAAGTATTTAAAGTACACAGTTTATACATATAAGCTGTATATAACAAAAGACTTCTAAGATGAAAGGAGAAATAAACAAATGCATAATTAGAAGCAAAGATTTTAATATGTGCCTCAGTAATTGGTAGAAGAATTAAATAGAACACAAGAATATAGAAGTTTGAACCTGTTAACTAATATTTCCTAATTGGATTTTATAAAACATTGTACTAACCAACAGCAGAATGTACACTATTTTTGAGATCACATAATATTTAAATGATAAATCATATACGAGGCATACAATAATGTTCTCAGATAATAATTAAATAAAATGAGGAATCAATGACAGAAGGATTTTTGGAAAATTGTCAGTATTTTAAAACTCAACTCAATTCTAAATAACTGATGGATCAATTTAAATGGAATTTGAAAATATTTTCAATGCATTGAAAAATAAAACAACAGAATCATCTGTAAAATATTGCTAAAGCATAAGTTAAAGGAAAATTAAGACAACTGTCAACATTATCTAAACTTAGTCTCAAGTAAACAAACTCACTTCCAATTTCACAGACTGAAAAAAGAAATCAAAATAGAGTAAAATAAACGTGGTAAAAGAGGGAATATCAGTGAACTAGAAAAAAATAAGGTAATACATAAAATTAATTAAAATAAAGGCATAACTTTTGAGATTATCAATAAAATTGATCAGCCTTTAGATAGGTACATCCTCACATAAAGTGATGATACAGTTTACCAATATCATGAAATGTAGACATACAGACTACAGCTATTATCAATAAAATTGATCAGTCTTTAGATAGACACATCCTCACATAAAGTGATGATACAGTTTACCAATATCAAGAAATGTAGACAATACAGACTACAGCTATTAAAATGATAGTAAGCTATTAGTATGAACTTACTTGCTTGTAAGTTCAAAAAGTTGTAGAAACTGATATATCTCTGAAAGATTGAAAACTTAGTAAGAAATGATTACTTAAGTATAACAAACATATTAAATATAATAAATTTCTGTTTACAAATTCTCCCACAAAAAAAAAAGATATCCAGGCACAAATGACTTTGCTGAAGATTTCTACCAAACATATGAGAAAGAAATAATACCAATTCCAAAGAAACTCTTCCAGGAAGCTGAAAAAGACAGATCACTTATCTGTTAATTCTAGGAGATCAGAATTACTGTATCTCAAAACAGACAAGACATTATAAAGAGAGCTATGAACCAATAGCCCTAATAAACAGATTCAGAAATTAGAGTTTAAGCAAACCAAAATTAAAAATGTATTAAAAAGACAATACATCAGAACCAAGGATATTTCTCAAGAACATATTTGTTTTTTAATAAGAAAATAAATCAAAGTAACTCATTATATTAGCAATTAAAAATTAAAAACTATATTATCATTTTAACACTGGTAGAAAATGTTTTGGAAAAAAATTCAACATCTATGCAATTCTGATAAAATATCTTAGCAAACTAGAGAGAAAAGATAACTTCATTAGGCAGATAAAGAGAATCTATGAAAATCTTGAACTTAACATCACACTTAGTGGCACCTGGGATCAGAAAGAGACAAACTTGTCTCCTCCTCACTGCTTTTTAGCATTGTACTGGAAGAAATACTTATTTCTGTAGGTAAAGATAACAGTCATCCAACTAAGAAGTTAAAAAAAAATTCTTACAGATAACAAGATGATAAATTTAGGAAAAAACAGTGAAATCTACAAATAAGCTCTTTATACTAAAACTTCTATCAAGTTTTTAGGATGCATCTTTGAATTATAGAAATTTACACAAATTGATTTATTAACATCAATTGTATTTCTATACAATAGAAGAAAGTATTTACATATTTAAATTAATTAAATTAGTAAAATAAACATTTTAACCAATTAAAATTAAGCCAAAATCACAATGTGTACAATTATAATAAAAATATGAAGTATATATCAATAAATCTGGTAGAAGATGTAAGCGTCCTATACACTGAAGCCAAAACATTGTTGGATGAAATTTCAAAATAAACTAAGTTATTGAATGGAAAATCATATCAAATTCATGAGTCAGAAGACTCAGAATTCTGTGATATTAAGTTTTCCCCAAATGATGTAAATTCATCCCCATTACAGTTAAGTCACCATCTAGAAATTGATAAAATTTTAATAAAATTCTTATGAAAATAAATATTATAGAATTTTGGGGCTGGGGATGTGGCTCAAGTGGGAGCGCGCTCACCTGGCATGCGTGCGGCCCGGGTTCGATCCTCAGCACCATATACAAAGATGTTGTGTCTGCTGAAAACTAAAAAATAAATATTAAAAAATTCTCTCTCTCTCTCTCTTAAAAAAATGTATTATAGAATTTCCCAAACAACTTTGAAACAAAAGAACAGATTTAGGAGGACAAAACTTACTTAACATCATTACTTATTTTACAGTTTCAGTAACCAGTGTAGACAAGTATGCTAAAGGAACTAGTGTGCAGAGGCAACTGTGAACACACACACATATAAAACTCATGTTCAACCAAAGTACTAAGGCTAATCACTGAATAGTCTTTTCAAATTTTCAACAAGTGATTTGAAATATTGAATGTACACATAAACCACAAAAAAAACTTTCATCGATACATCACACTGTTAAAAAAATGAATTAAAATTAGACCGAAGAGCTCTGTGAGTAATCTAAAATTGTAACACATCTAGGCAAATCATAACACAAAAACACTTTATATCCTTGTTTTAAACTAAGATTGCTTAAAAACAACACAATTTGTAATCAATAGAATAATAAATTAATTAATTAGATTTCATTATAATTTTAAAACTGATTTTTGAAGGACATGATTGAGGAAATGAAAACACATGTGCTGGGGATGTGGCTCAAGCGGTGGCGTGCTCGCCTGGCATGTGTGCGGCCGGGTTCGATGCTCAGCACCACATACAAACAAAGATGTTGTGTCTACCAAAAACTAAAAAATAAATATTAAAAAAAAACACACCATAGTGAGCAGACATTCACAAATAACATATCTGCTAAAGGTAAAGCATTCATATACATACAAATGACTCAAAATTAAATAATATTGTGAATAGCATGCTTAATAAGTATGTAAAAAGGTCTGAACAGGATCTTCAGCAGAAGATACATGTATAGCATATCGATACATGTATGCACATATATGTATATGAGAATATACTTAATATTATTAAGGATAAATAAAAACAATGTAAACCAATGATAGATCTATTAGAAGGGCTAAATTAAAGATTGATCATTAGATGTATTGCTCAAGTTGTACAGTTGGAATTCTCATAAATGTCTGGTGAGAATGTAAAAGGTATAACTATTTTGAAAACCTTTCTTACATCCATACATCCATATTAAAATGTTTAATCAGGTGTATCTCAGTGGGAGATACTTTCCAAACATGCCAGAAAATCTGGGTTTGATCCCCAGTACCACAAAGGAACATACAAACAAAGAAACAAAACCCCAGCAAATGGTACCATCTGATGCAGTGATATCTCTGTTAGGTGTAAAACCAAGAGAAACAAAAGCATATGACCATACAAATATTTGCATATGAATGCTCATAGACTTTTATTTGCAACATGACAAAACAAGAAACACATAAATTTTCATCAGTAGGTTAATAAATAAACAACTATGGTACTTTCATACAGTATGATATTATTCAGTAATAAATGGGAATTATTGCTGTATATTACCACATAGGTGAATCTAAAATTTATTATTTCAAGGAAAGGGTTCAGACAAAATGGCTGTGAGCTTTATGATTCCATTAATACTAAACTGTAGAAAATCCAAACTAATCTATGTAGAGATAAAAGAACAGAGGTTGCCTTCTTGAAATAGCAGTGTGATGTGGGGAGTGAGAGAAAGAGGAAGATGATAAATGGGCACAAGGAGACTTTTTGGGATATAGATATGTTCCTTTACCTGATTATGATGATGTTTTCAGGAAGGTACATGAATATCAAAATTTATCCTTTTGTACATTACCTAAATGTCTGGTTTTCTATAAGTCAATTATACTTCATGAAAACTCTTCAAAAAAGAATAACATCAAAATAGAAGAGTAGGAAAAAAAGATGCAGATAAAACTGTTGCATGATTTCTGGCAGCTATTTTTGTTAAACAAAAAGTGTTTCAGGCCTTGCAGTGAATTTTTAAATGGAAGCATTTTTCATTATATTTTTTATCTGATGAAAGAATTTAAATATGTTTATTTGAATGGACAAACTACTTCTAGTCACAATTGAAAGCATAATTTATCATCATGTGAGTCCTTATCTAAATGCTAATGTCTTCAACTACAGATGTGCAACAGGCTAAGAAACACTTTTTTTAATCTAAAATATTCATATTGGTTTTCTATTAAAGGTGAATGCTGAGGAATGAATTTCAATTTAGTAAAGGACTTTTGGTATAAAAGGTGAATTAGATATATCATTTCTTTTTTTTCCATACTTTTATTGCTGTAATATAATTTTACAGAACGGTGGAATTCATTGTTATGCATTTGTACATGTGATTGATTTAACAATACAATTTAGTCAATATTGTTCTCCAGTATTTCTCTTTTACTTCTCCTTGCCCTTTCCCCTTTTCTTCTTGATATTCTAACTACAACAATAATAGCTAAAATAATTTAAGAGAACATAAATGAATACTTATTATGTTCAACAGGTCAACACTCAACCATGAATTGCCTTAAGCAACAGCTGAAGAAACTTTACGTTATAATCACTTTATAGTTGTGGGGCAGGGGTTGGAGCTCAGTGGTAGAGTGCTTGCCTAGCATGTGTGAGGCATTGGGTTGGATCCTCAGTACCACATATGAATAAATAACTAAAATAAAGGTATAAAAAATAAGATAAAAAGGAATAATCACTTTGTAGCTATAATTTCTCCTAGTTGCTTACTGCTCAGAGTGTGAATACTCTCGAAAGTTGGTTTTTTTTTTTTTGTTTGTTTGTTTTTTGTTTTGTACCAAGGATTGAATGCAGGTACCATTAACCACTGAGCAACATCCCTGGCCTTTTTATTTATTTATTTTTATTTTGAGGCAGGGTCCTGCCAAGTAGATATTGATTTGAAATAAAAATGCTAGATACCTAAGCTACTTCTGTGGAGGTGTTTCTTAGATTCTTTCTCTACTTACACATATATATGAAATCTATTTGCCATGGACATATAATTTAAGAAAGAACTGTAAAAGGAAGAACTGTGAAAATCATATAGGTTGTATTTAATATCAAACATTTTTTTAAAGAAACAACTGTGAAAATCATATAGGTTGTATTTAATATGAAACATTTCTGTTACTCTCATTCTTGCTAACCAGTTGTCTTAAAAGCATATAAGAAGTTGAATTTATATTGAAAAGCAAACAAAAACATTAATGATCATGAAAATTGGAAGATTAACATATATCAAAATAACTGTAAAAATGTAAACCTCTGACTCCACATATTAAAATGGCATAATAATTTACTTTTACTAAGCCCAGGAAATTTTAAGGATGTGGAAATTATTAAATTCCTTTGATTTGCAATCTTCCAGGATTAAGGCTCATAAAAGATTTGTTTTGTCACTTATCTTTTCAAAATACCTAGAGCAGTGTCAGGCATATAATAGGTACTGAACTTAAATCTATCTGTGTTTATCTCTTTATTCACTTGATATTATAAAATATGAGCAACTAAAAAGATAATTTGTTTTTATAAAAATATTCATGAGGTGACCTGAATTCATAATCTTTTAAAAGCTGTAGTGATAAATAAAAAAAACTTCATTAACTATCTGGGATACCTAGGAAGAATGACAATAAATTATTAGCAACAAGAAGATATCTTAAATGAGCCAAGCTTTTATGTCATTTTCAAATGACAGCAATGAACTGGAAAATTATTATACCATTGAAAATACTGTGCATTAGATGCTATAATAAATCATTTACTGAGGACTATTAGAGTTTAAATTAAATTCATTTATAATTAAGTTTCAAAGAACTTTGAACATCATGCTTTATTTCAAAAATATGTTTGATGTAAATTCCTGTGTTCATCATCACATTAAAATGCCACATAAATATTGGTGGACTATATACAAGCACTGAATGAGTTTAGCCTACTTTCTTTGCTTAAGTAGTTAAATGAAATAGGAAAATGAGGGGCTGGAATTGTGGCTCAGTGGTAGAGCGCTCGCCTAGCACGTGTGAGGTCTAGGCTCGATCTTCAGCATCACATAAAAGTAATTTTAAAAAATAAAGATATTATGTCCAGTTATAACTAAAAAATGAATATTAAAAAATAAAAGAAAAAAATAGGAAAACGACCATCTTTATTCCTTTGTTTTTTTTTTTCTTTTTGCTGTAGTAGTGGGGATTGTATCTAGCAGTACTCTACCACAGAATTTCATCCCTCACCATTTATTTATTTATTTATTATTTTATTTTGAGACAGTGTCTTGCTAAATTGCCACCACTGGTCTGGACCTTGAGATTCTCCTGCCTCTGCCTCCAGAGTCGCTGGAATTATAGGTGTATATCACCATATCCAGCTTTAGCTTTCCTTTTTATATAAAAAATACTAAGGTAAGCATATTAAAATTGTGAATCTTGGGCTGAGGTTGTGGCTTAGAGGTAGAGTGTTTGCCTAGCATGCATGAGGCATTGGGTTCCATCCTCAGCACCACATAAAAATAAAATATATTGTGTCCACCTATAACTAAAAACTAAATGTTAAAAAAATTTAAAATGATGAATCCTTAGTGTTATTTAAGTCTTTGCTGCACAATAACACCAAAAAATCAAAAATCGGATTAACAAATATTTACCAATAAGAAGACTTTATTGATACCTCCACTTCTTACAGGGGACCTCTTTTCTATGTAGATTAGTGAGTAATATGTAGTGGATATACCATTAGTAAAGAAATTTAAAAATGCTAAGCATACATCTTTCCCATGACATTTTTCTGTTATCTATCTATCTATCTATCTATCTATCTATCTATCTATCTACAAAGAAAATGAAATCAATGTCAAAGATATTTTGTCACTCTCTATTTACTATTGTTACACAATAGTCAAGAAATGGACAGAACCTGAGTGCTTATTAATGGATGAATAAAAGAAAGAAAATTAACAATGGAAAATAATTCAGACTCAAAAAGGAATGAAATCTTGTCATTTGCAACAACATGGATGGAACTGGTTCTCATTATGTTACATGAAATAAGCCCCATACAGGAAGACAATTACCATGTTCTATTACTTATATATGGAATTTTAAAAGGTGATTTTATATAATCTGAGTATCTTTATTGCTTATCAGAGTCTGGGAGGGATGGGAATGGTTTATCAATTAGTGCTGAATTATAGTTAAATAGGAGCAAGAAGTTGTGCTATGCAATTTCACTGTAGGTATTATAAATAGCGGTAATATATTATGTATTTCACAAACCAAAAAAATTATTTTGAAAGATTTCACCATAAGGGAATGATAAATGCTTCAGAAGATAATCTTATTTAAACATTATACAATGCATATATGTTTAAATATCATGTTACTCAAAAAATACATAATATTTTTATGTATCAGTTAAAAATGAATTTAATTAATAAAATTTTGTTTTGGGATTTCATCAACTGGAAGGAATGTCAATGCTGATAAATAATGTCATTTTTAAACTGTTTTATTATTCTTGCATTTTGTAACCAACTCCTACACTAGATATTTTTTTAAAAAATCTTTTTAATTTGGTTTAGTTATACTTGACAGTAGAATGCATTTATGTAATTTGATATATCATATATAGGTGGGATACAATTTCTCATTTTTCTGAGCATACATGTTGTAGAATCACATTGGTCATGCAAATATATACATAAAGTAATAATGTCTGTTCTACTACCCTTTCTATCCCAACATCCCCTCCCTCCCTCTCTCTTTACTTCCCTTTACCTAATCTAAGGTAATGCTATTATTCTCTAGTGTCCCTCCACCTTATTGTGAATTTGTATCCCCATATTAGAGAAAACATTTGGCCTTTGTTTTTTGGGGGGATTGGCTTATTTCACTTAGCATGATATTCTGCAACTCCATCCATTTACTGGCAAATGCCATAATTTCATTCTTCTTTAATCCTGAGTAAAATTCCATTGAATACATATAGCACATTTTCTTTATCCATTCTCTACTGAAGGACACCTAGGTTGGTTCCATAGTTTAGCTATTCTGAATTAGCTTCCATATAGTCTATATTGAGCTGTATTACTGTAGTATGCTGATTTTAAGTCCTTGGGGTATAAACCAAGGAGTGGGGATAATTGGGTCAAATGGTGGTTCCATCCCTAGTTATCTGAGGGATCTCCTAGAGTGGGGATAATTGGGTCAAATGGTGGTTCCATCCCTAGTTATCTGAGGGATCTCCATACTCCTTTCAATAGTGGCTGTACCAATTTGCCCTAGACTTTGACATGCTCCTCCACCCCTCTCTTTGAAATAATCTTTTATTTTATTATTATTTTTAATGGGAATTTCAGTTTGGGGGATTTCAGCTCAGAATTTCAACATTAGGGATTTTAGTCTTTTCAGGATGTCATTTTGGGGATTTAGACTTCAGAAATTTTGATCTCTGGAAATTTCAATTTTCAGAATTATGATATGCAGGATTCTGTTTTTCAGGATTATCATCACACTGTCCTTTTTCATTAGCTGTATATTTCTGTGCCTACAAGATTTCCTAGTTCACAGTAGGCACTTAGGAACTCATGTTCGATGAGTCAATGAATACATGCAATATTTAAGAGTACATTTGATTATATATGATTTCTTTAATATAAAATACCCAGAACAGGGAAATCACAGAGATAGAATGTAGATGAGAAGTTGCCTAGGGATTTGGGTAGATGAAATAAGAAGAGGATTACTGCTAGGGGTAGGGGGATTCTTTTGGTAGTTATAAAAATATTCTAATATTTATGTGCTGATTTTTGGGGCTGGGGCTGTGGCTCAGGCGGTAGTGCGCTCACCTGGCATGCGTGTGGCCCAGGTTCCATCCTCAGCACCACATACAAAGATGTTGTGTTCGCCGAAAAAACTAAAAAATAAATATTAAAATTTATGTGCTGATTTTGTATGGTAACTATTTAAAAATCATTAAATTATTCACTTCAAATGGGAAAAAATAAGGGAACTGAGGAAAAGTAAATGAACAACTAGGAAAATTCAAAACATCAAAATATTACAAAAGTTTCAATTTTTTTTAAAAAAATGCATCAACTGTAAATTTGAATGCACTGAATAGCAAAACAAAGTTTCAAAAATGACAAAACTACAGAGTTACAGAAAATCTCCCAAACTTGATGAATTTAACATATAAATTAATGTAACTGATAGAAAACAAAAGTCAAAAAACAATAGAGATTGTGATGATACAGATAGGAAAATGTCATATGGATGGACAATACTTTGCATATATAAAAAATTCATGTAAAAACTATAAACTATGATTCTGTTTGGGTAAAAAATAAAATAATCCAAAAAGAAATATTAAACTCAACAAAAATGAATGAATGAGATAGTAAAGTTTTAAGAAATAAAATACATTTAAAACAAAATATTTTTCACAAAATCATTTTTACCTAGAGTTGCATGATTATAGAGATTAGTGACATTAATAAAGTTCTGGTGAAGATTCAAGAAAAACATTACAAGTACCTTGAGTAAAAAATAAGAGAATCACCATCTTATTATTGACAGATATTTTGAGAACATTTAACAGTTTTATGAAACTTACTATGAAAATTACTTTGAACATCAAAATGAAATTGGATAGACTATTAGAAAAGCAGAATGTTCCATTCATTACATGTAGGTATATTACATGTAGGTATATTCAATGACCATGTATTTGAAATGTTTTAATATAAGCTAGTTCATTTTCAAAGTTTATGTGTACCTCTGTATGAACATACTAGGTGAACATCTGCATTATTATATATGCAGGACATTTTTTGAAATGCAGGAGAGAGATGAGAGCCCAAGCAGTAAGTGCCAATTCATGCAGAAGCAAAACAGTAGTGGAGCAGCTAAGGAAGCTGGGGTGTGAGTGAAGATGAGGACTTTAAGGAAGAGACAGTTAAGGAGCCCCATAATTCCGTGTAAAACTTTACTTTCGATGTTTGGCAGACTTCTGAATGGTCCATGTAGAAACTGGTACTATGTGATTATAGAAATTCTTAGGAAGGAAGACACTGATGGAAAATAGGACAGTGAGAAGAGAGGAAATTAAAAAAAAATGTATGAATAAAATAGGTAAGGTTATGGAGAATTTGAACAGATTAATAAAATTTACAAATATAGGCAAAATAAAATTCTAATAAATAATACATGTGAAATTGAGAGCTCATTGGATGTCATTAGCAAGTGAGTAAATATAGACAATGGAAAGTTAGTAGACACAATTGCTGAAAAAAGAAAATGTCTAAAACATAAAAATAAAACACAGGGAAATTAAAAAAAAAGATAAAACAGAAGTGGTACATTTTTTAAAAGTCTAATTTGAAGACAGAAAAAATGAAGTGATAGGAAAGATCTATTATTCATCTAGATATCAGTTTATACTGGTATTTACACATGTAACAATTTATCATAAAATAGATAATATTTGTGGACTTCATCAAATATAATTTAAAACCAATTAAAATAAATACATTAATATTTAATATATTGGATCAATATAACTTAATGGGATATACATAAGCCCTTAACTTATGGAGTTAAAAGGATTTAGTGAGGAATAAGGTAAATTTTATATATAGAGAAAATTAGGGTAGAACTCTGGAACTGAGTTATTATTTACATATGTCCAATAATCAAAAGCAAACCTATTGATTAATGACATGGAGATATTTATATAATTAGGAGGCTTGTATTTGATATGTAAAAGTAGTAAAGTTTATTTGGTGGCCCAATTCATTAAACTAAAAAATTAGTCTAAAATCAGATATTAATAACACATGATTCAGCTATTCTCTTCTTGCTTATTTTTGCATTAGATCTCCTAAAAATAAATATCATTTATGTTTGAAAATATTAATAGAGGAAAAAGATAAATTGGTATTGAATATGAAATGGCAAAATAAAAAGTAAAATGCAAATGCAAATGAATGTAATTAGAGAAAAACATGAGTTCAACAGAAACCTGACTTGGAGAAAAGACTAAATCTTCAATTTGTACACTTGGAGAAACTTAATGAAATATGGCTCACCTGAAAGGCAATAATCTTTTCTAATATAAAAGTCAGTACAAGGCAGTGACAAAAAAAAAATAAAACCATGAAAATAGAAAGAATCTGAAGGAGGAAGTTACAGAAAGGAAGATCAAAAAGATAATCACAGAGGTGATAGCACTTAAATTCAATGTAGGAGGATCAAGGTAGAGGTTAAGTTATAGGTAGAAAGGCTAAAGATCAAATTCAAGGACAAAATGAGTGTTAGTTTATAGAGTGTTAAGGATATATATATATATATATATATATATAGTTTCAAATTTATTATCTAGAAATTATGGAAATTAAAAAAATAAATATAATGTCAGATTCATATCAACTTATTGTCTTCAATTACTCACAGTAATTCGTGTTTTATGTTTTATTTTACTTTGCTTCTTTCTATGTACAAATTTTGCATGTTCTTTCTGCATTAGATATAAATATTTGTGTATTTTATGTGAGTGATTTTGTGAATCTGTATTTGGCTGACTCTCTCAAACCACAGCACTTGATAGGAATATGGACACTTTTTTCCAGCATTGTTTAATTTTGTCTTGCATCTGACAATTTTAAAGTGAGTTTTGTATGTTTGCTCAGATAGGCAGAACAAATACACTAATCATCTTTGAACGTGAATTGTGGATGGCATTTAGCTAACACCGAAAGATTTTTCATAATACTGTTTCTGAAATACTTAGTTGGCCTCAGATGAATGGCTATTTATTAACTTAATTTGCTTCTGTAGGAAGTACAAAGGATGGAGAAGTGGGTGGCCACTGGAAAGTAGTTCACATAATTAATGGGAAAGCTTTTTACAGGAAAAAAAAACTTTAAAAATCTTTATGAGACCATTTACTTCATGTTGGGAAACCAATTATCCCTATACTAGAATTTTTATCTCAGAGGAAGGAAACAAAACAAAATGAACAAATATAGATTTGTTGAACCAATATTATGTGCCAGAAATTAGCCTAGAGAGTTGTAACATACTCTAATATTGTAAAGCATTTAATTCATTTACAACTACCTCTGTGGGAAATAGAGACTCTTATTCTTATATTACATATAAGAAAAAAAGAACTTCAATAACAATAAAATTGCTTACACAAGTAGTAGGTTTTGAATGTCAAAAGGGTCAGGTTTCAGAGTTTGTCCTCTCAGTAGGAGTTGGGAGATGTGCCCATATAAAATGTCCAAAACCTAATCTCCCTTGAATTTATTTTGATTATCAGTTTCGTTATATTTGTTAGTCTTCTGGACTATTTTTGGCATGCTACATAACTTTGAGTTGAACATGAATATTAAGTCTAAAATTTGATTGAGATTCTTGAAGATAGGATCTTCCTCCATCAAGGATTACTTTTTCTTCTGCCTTTCAGAATGTAGACGAGCTGTTTCTTTCTGCCTAGGGTTGGTTGCATAGTTGTAAAATGTGAAAGTATTTTATCTTAACCCTTACTTATAGAACAGGACCATTACTAAAATGTAGCCCTTCCTGGATTTCAGAGGATAGAATGGATTATTGAGCAATATATCTTCTACCTCTTCAGGCTCTGAATTCTACTTTGGTATACTTAGCACCATGTGGCTGCTAAAATTTCTGTTCAGCCTTTAACCTCCTCAAGTACCAATTTCTACCCAGGGACCTATCAGTATTTGCACCATAGGTATTAGTGAAAACCTTGGGAAGAATTTATACCCAGATTTGGGGACTCATATAGCTGATATCCATTGTTCTCAGTGATGTTAATCCTCAAATAACTGAATTCCAATCTCTTTCTCTTTAGCTTAGTATAACTGCAGCTTTCTGCATGGAACTTTCTACTTTTTCTGCCAGGAGTATCAAAGATTTCTCTGGGGGGTGGGAACAAAAGGATGGTGGAGCTTACCTTCTTTCCTTCAGGCCTTGGAGACTCTCCCACTCTGCCTGCAGGGGTTGTCTACACTGGCTTCAAATAATAGAAGTGTGCATTTCCATAAGAGACTTGTTTAGTATAAGCTACATAGTTTTGGCTGGTATTGGAATTCCTTTCTGTAAACTCCCTTAATTATATATATTCTAATTGTAAGAAAAGTAACTAAAACAGAAAGGGAATAAAATGATAGCATTTATGACAAACATTAATTTTAAAGGTGAATATTTCTGTATTGGTGGGAACTAAATTGAAAATTAGGTGTATACAATTCTTGTTTTAATTAAGCAATGCATAGTGGAATTCTTATAGTATTAGTGTGTGTTACATTCAAAAAAGCATTGAAGTAGTGGCCAAAACATCATTCGTATTTATTGATTTTTTTTTATCTAGGGCAAGTATTAATCTTAAGTTTCCTATTAATTATTTGTAATTTACACATTTGCATTTAGAATATGATAATTAATGTTTATCTGTTCAACATTTTGTTCAATAGCACTGCCTATTATCTGTCAGGTTCCTTTCTTATTGTCAAGGATAAATCAAGAAGGAGATAAAGCCATGTTTTAGTCTGTTTTTTCACTGCTCTGACTAACAGATCTGACTAGAAAAATTGTAGCATGGAAGGGTTTATTTGAGGGATCAGTCCGAAGAAGGCTGACTCCACTCCTTGGGGCTCAAGGTGAGGAAGAAGAACATCATGGTGCAAGAGTGGGGCAGAGAGAAGAATAGCTCATATGATGATCAGTAAGCAGAGAGAGTCCACTCTCCAGATACAAAATATATATCTCATAGACTCATCACCAATGAACCATGTCCTCTAGCCATACCCCATCTGCCTCCATTCACCACCCAGTTAATCCCATCAGGGATTGATTCACTGATTAGATTGAGCCTATAACCCAATCATTTCTCCTTTCATCCTTCTTGCATCATCTCACATATTAGCTTTTGGGGGACACCTCATATCCAAACCATTACAAGCCTCTCCATGATTTCTTAGCTGATAGACTTTAGTAAAGAAGAGAGAAGATAAATTGGCTAAAATTTGTAAATAAGACCACTTTATATTTTAAATAAAGTAAATTGTGGGAACATGATTGGTCAATATAGAGATCAGAGTAACATTAAGAAGGACATTCTCAAGTAAATATTTGTTTAACACAAAAAACAAGCACAAATCATAGGTATCTTTCAGCAAACTATGTTAGATAGCTAAAATAATTTCAAAGATTTTGAGAAAGTTTTTCTAAGCCTGAAAAAAATTAGTGTCATTAAAATATAATAAACTAGGAAGAAAGCAGTAGAAGAAGAAAAAAGTGAGTAGTCTGTTCAATATAATATATTGCATAAATCTAGTAAGATATTGATAAATTGTTTGGTTTCAATTTGAAATGTAATGGAATCTTGAGTGACATTGCAGATAAGTAAATGATATGATGTGACTTATATAAAAATTAAGTCATTCTTAAAATTATAGGTTTTGTTGTAGTTTTTAATGGAATTTAAATTTTTGCCAGCTTAAAGCAACTTGTTATAAAATTTACTTTAACTAAAGTATGTTTTTTAAAGCCTCATGGTAATTGCAAAGCAAAATTTACAGGTAGATTTGCAAAATAGAAAATTAAAGAATCAAAATATACCATTACAAATAATCAGCTGGGCTCAAATGAAGATAAGATGATAGGAACAAATGAAGAAAGGATTTACAAAATAAGCATACAAAAAAATGAGAAGAGAGAAAACTCCACTCATTGTGAGGTTAGCTTACTTTGATAGTGAAGTCAGACAAAGATATTACCAGAGAGAGAGAAGAAGACTATGGGTCAACATCACTGATAAACATTAACATAAAATTTCTCAACAAAATACTAGCAAACTGAATGCAATCACACACTGAAAAATATCTTAAGCCACTATCAAGGGAGATTTTCTTCAGGCCTACTAAGACTCTTCAACATAAGTGAATCAATAATAGTGATATATCATAGAGCAAAATCATATCATCATTTCAATAAATGCAAAAAAATATTTGACAATTCAATCATTTCATGTATAAAAACTCTCAACATATAGAAGGACTGTATACATAGTATATATAGAAGGACTGCACCTGAACACAATAAAGACCTTTACGTTAGTTGGCTTTTCATTGCTGTGACTAAAATACGGGACTAGAACTCACATTTTCAAAGGACCAGTTTATAGTCAGCTGATTCCATTGCTGTGGGCCCAAGATGAGGCAGAAAGGAATCCAGAGGAAAACTGCTCACCTTCTAGCAGAGAGCAAATGAGAGGAACCAGGGACAAAATATATAAATCCCAATGCAGGCCCACAGTGACCTCTTCCTCCAGTCATGCCTCACTTATCTCCAGTTACCAGCTAGGAAACCACTCAAATTATTAATAGATCATTGGATTAATCCACGGATTAGGCCATAGCTCTCATGATGTAATAATTTCATCTTCATAAACACAGGAGCTTTAGAGGATGACTTATCTCCAAACCATAGCAGTCATCCATGACAAACCCACAGCTGATATCATACATGTATGTTGGTGATTTTAGTGGACTGCATTTCCATAAAATTAGAATTTGGTCTTTTTGTATATCTGTTTTTGTAAGTTGAATGTTTAATTTGCTTTGCAACTTAAAAAATTTCTACATGTGAATCTTATCTATATATAAAATGTTAATGTGCCTTTAAAGAAGCTATTCCAAAGTAGTGGGTTTTAATGAAGTTGACTGTTTTAAAAAGAAAGAAAATATTTGGATTTTAGGTGTGATGTAAAAGTTATAGTTGCAGTTACACATATTTGTTTTTGTATACACATTATTTTCACTCTGATGGTGAATTTAACTTTGCTTTTTTTTTTTTTTGGTACTGGGGATTGAACTCAGAGCCACATTCCCACCCCTATTTTTTATTTTATTTAGAGACAGGGTCTCACTGAGTTGCTTAGCGCCTCGCTTTTGCTGAGCCTGGCTTTGAACTTGTGATCCTACTGCTTCAGCCTCCTGAGCTGCTGGGATTGCAGGGATCCACCACCAGCTCCTGGTGGTCCATTTGATAAAGTCCCATCCTCTTTTAAAACCAAGAAAATTGTCACCCAAACGGCTCTTTTGTGAAGTGGATATGATCTCAGCAATGTGGGTAAGAATGGAGTAAAGAGAAAATATAGTGTGCTAGTAAGAGTTGATGCTGATTTAAATTAGGCTGAGAGGAATTGGAGATGGAAAAAAAATGTATATAATTCAGGATATATTCTGGAGTTAAAAACCCTTTTTAACTTGTTATGGAATTGAATGTAAAGGAAATAAAGAGTAATAGTAATTTGCATTTATTTATAAAGTTATATTTTAATACTTTAAACCAAGTTTAAATAGGCAAATTTAATAATATTTCTAAACACTAATACAAATTACATTGGGAAATCTTTACATATAATGTGCCACTGAACTGTAGGTGTAAACTAACACTTTATTTATATAGTGTTGACTCCAAAATTACTTCCACTATACACCCCAATTTAAACAAGCATTTCCAATTGAGTGATTAACTACTAATCAATATAGCTAAGCATAACTCATTCAAATTTATAATATTGGACTGGAAAGCATGAATCTACATTGTGAAATAATCCTGCACAATTAATCATGAAGATAAGTTTTCAACGGTCCTCTGAGGTCAGATTTTATTTATAATAATGGCATCCATTGAAGATAGCCTTGTCTTTTTTTGATAAAAAAGTAAACTATTTATGATGTCATGTTATAAAGTGTGAATTAAACAGTATTTAACAGTTAAGAAAATTCTTGATTTAATATATTTTAGTAATTCTGAGAATTTAGGCCTTGAAATTATTATAGCCAAGCATAAAAGCCTGATCTTTTTGAAATATATATCTATATCTATATATATACTTTATTTATTTATTTATTCTCTATTTCCTACATACTTTATTAATTTTAAATTAGTACAAGATTGACACAGATTATACTAGGTAATTTCAATATGCAATGGCAAAAGTGTGTTCTGAATAACCCTTTTATATAAAACCCATTATATTAAAAAATTAATTAGAAAAAAAAGGCAGGGCCAAATGAGGATTAAGGGTAATTAAGTGCTGAAGGATTGGGCAAGATATGTGTAATTAGCCCTTTCATGTATGCTTGGACCCAGACACAGGCTTATGACTTGCAGGTCAATATTAAACTGTTCCAATTATGAAGCAAGCAAAGGATTCCTGAGATTCTTTCTTGTTATATTTCAAGAAACAAATGGAACTCAGTAAAGATATCTTAAAACATGTTTTAAAAGTTAATATATTTTTAAATTGTTCAGAAATTAGATAAAATATTTACTATTGAAAGTCTTTCTCCATTATTGCAATCTTTAAATATTAGACTATGTTGACTGACTAGTTATCTTAAGATATTCTCTCTCTGAAAAATAATTCAAAATTCTAGACATGACTTGAGAGAAAGTGAAAGCTGTCACCAAAGTACTAAAGCTATTGTTGCTCTAATGGGAGAGGTAAAACTCATTTAACTTTGTAGTTTGTTTTGCAGAACAGTGTCCAGGAACTAAATCAGATGGAGAGTTTTACAGTAAGCAAGCTTCCATCAAAGTGGGACCCTCAATGTGAAATCTAACCAGAAATAAACACGTTATCTTCTACATGGTCAAAAGTAAGTTGGCTATACTCATCTCTGGACTTTATATTCCATTCCACTGTTCTATGTATCTTTTCTTTTTTCTTTTTCTTTTTTTTAGTTGTTCTAATACTGTGCTCTTTGGGTTGCAATAGATTTGCAGTATAATTCAAAGTCAGATACTGTGATGTCTCTAGTTGTTTTTTTTTTTTCTCAAGAAAACTTTGTTTTTTGGGGATCTTTGGTGACTGTGTACAAATTTTAGGATTGTCCTATCTGTGTGTAATGATGTTGAAACTTTGATGGCGATTGCATTGAATCTATCATAAAAATGATGAAATCCTGTTTAGTGCAACAACATGGATGGAACTGGAAGACATTATGAAGTAAAATAAACCTGAACAAAAAGACAAATGTTGCATGATCTCATTCATATATGGATCTAAAAATGTTAATCTCATAAGTGTTGAAAGTAGAATAGGAGTTAGAAGAAGTTGGGGGAGGAGTTTGGTGGACAGTTTCGTCAATAGAAATATTACTATATTTAGAATGGGGGATAAATCTAGTGTTCTATTGCATAGTAGGGGGATATTTAACAATAGTGCATTGTAGATTTATTGGTAGCTAGAAGAGAGGATTTAGAATTTACTCATGAGAAGTAAACAATAAATATTAGAGGTGATAGATATGCTAATTATCCTGATCTAATCCTTATGCATGTATATTTGAATCAAATCATCATGTTGTGCCCCATAAACACATATAATTATGTGTCTTCAAAAAATTAAAAATGACTATTAATTGATAATTTCTTGGTTATTCTTGGATATAATTATATTTTTAAATAAATAAAAAGAAAGATAAATACACAAAATAATAAGAGACTAGAGTAGAATATGAAAAAATGATTATGATTAATTATGTTTCCTGCTCCAAAATGAAAATCAACATTGTTTAAGAGAAAAAAGTCATGAGAAAATGCTTTACATATTATTTAAAACAGTATACGACTATGATATACTAAATTACACATTCAATAATTACACTGTTATGTACATAAATAATTATAAAATACTATGAATACCTAAGGGGTCAATATGGGACACATAAATGATTGTAAATACCATATTCAAATGGTTTTTCAAGAATGCTGCTGAGACAACTGGACATCTGTAAAAAAAAAGAAAATGGCCCTGAATGCCAACCTCACACTGCACAAGGAATTGGTTTTAGGTAAAATAAAGCTACAACTTATGAAGGTAAAACTTTAGGCTATTTAAAAATATGTTTATAAATTTGGAATAAGAATGCATTTTAAAAGAAACAAAATGAACTAATAAATAAAGGAAATTTTTAATAAATTTGAGGACATTAAGAACTGATAGTTATCAGTATCATTAAATCTATAAATTGAGGCCACAGATTAGAGAAGATATTTGCTTAAGATATCTTAAGTATAATTTACCATATATTAAGATATTTGGTAAATGAGGTATTGGTGCTAGAAAAGAATTCCTATAAAGAATAATTTTAAATTATGAAAGAAATTGTTATGTTCATACAATAATATTATAGCAATGCAAATGTTGTGTATGCTAAAATGGATGTATTTAAAACATTGTTTCAAGAGAAAAGCAGTTCAGGAGATTTCATAGAACATTTTTAAATTATGTAGCACTTTAAAATGTCACAATTAAACTTCATTGTTTAAGATTGTGTGCCTAGGTTCTAAAACCCTAAAGTAAATTGATATTATATTGAAAATATTGTTATTGGCTAACTCAGGGGACACAGAGAAATACTATCAGTTTGGTCATACAGGGAGGATTGACTATGATATTCTGATTAAAGTTTTTAAATAATTTTTTCCTTAACTGTTTTATATATATATATATATATATATATATATATATATATATATATATATACACACACACACATACACACACACATATAGAGATATATAATTAAAATATTTTACTTATAAATTACTAATTATTCTTTATGCAGAAAATGAATGAATTCCAATAATATTAATTTTTATTTATCTATTTAAATAAATACTCCACAATAAATTTCATGAAGTCAGAATAAGTGAATTTGGCATATCTCTGATTACACTAGGAAGGACAGATATTAACAATTATCTAAGATGTGTTTGAAATACTACTATGAATGTGAAGCTTATGCTCATGTTGAATGCTATGTTGTATTAGCTCAGGTTGTTTATCTCAATTATTCAGTCCCTCTTGCCAATTGACAGAGAATGAACAGAATATTCCATTGCACTATTGATGTTGATATTGACTGTGGCTTGTTTTGCAAAAAAAAATGTAGAAAGAAATAACAATGTTCTACTTTCATGCCAATTCCATGAAGCATTATGTTTTTTTTTTTCTTAACTACTTTATGGTCCCCTAATCTGCCATGAGAAGAGTGTGTCTCAGATTTGTGATTGATCCAAGAAGAAATTTGAAAATAGTTATGCAGTACTAAACCAGGTTCACATTCTGGACCCTAAGCAAGCACACCAGAGTTGTAACCAACCAGTTTACTAATTAGGAAGAAACAAACACCTACAGGGGAAAATCCCAAAGTGTTTGTGGGTGATTTCTTTCACAATATCATTGCAAAACAATTGCTCAGTAAAACATACTAGAAGAATCAAATGCAAGAGATTAATACTGCCATTAGTGGAAAGTGTTAAGCAAGGCATGACAGAGGCAATGGCATTTCACCTGGACTTTGAAAGATGAGTTGAGTTTTGGACTAAATTGGTTAGCTTTTTATATTTTCAATTCAATCAGTATAATGGAGTATGGAAAATTCTTGATTGGCACTTTAAATTACATTGGTAGCACATTTGGAGAAAAGCATTGGGAGGGAAGTTCTGAAACAGTTATCAGAACAATGATGAGTGATACAGTAAAGCTCCTTTTCTTTTCTTTTTTAATGAAAATCTGATTTTGCAAAACAGTCACTTTTTAATTTCAAATCATATAGCAACTTCTTAAATAAATTTGCAGTTTCTGTTGCTATACTCTGGAATGTTATTACTTTATGTATGCTTATGTCAGTTTTTCTGTATTATCCCACTCCCACACACTGTCATCTCATCTACAAGGACTTATCCCTTTGTAATATTTTTTTAAAGCACTCTTCACCTCTTTATATCACCAATTATAAATGTACCAACAGACTGATTTGTATGAATACTTGTTTAGTGTTTTCTCTCGTTATTTAATGGGTTCTAATTAAGGCCCGTAACTGCCAGTTTTGATTCTTATTATAGAATGTCTGGACCACAAATGGATTTCAATAAAAACTTAAGGATGTCATCAAAGAATAAAAAGGACACAAGCTTTGAAGTGAGTGGATCTGGGTATACAAAAGCTGTTTTATCTTTTATTGAGTTTAGATGTTAGATAATTTGTTCTTATTTTGATATCCCCAATTTTGTCCTATGCAAACTTGATATAGTGAGATTTGAGAAACATTTATAAACATCTCAGATAAATAGCAGTTATCAATATTATTTAAATGGTTTATAGTACATGTAGAAATTTTAGAAACAGAAGAGGCACATATGCAGTTTCTTTGATTTTTCAATTTACTATAAAAACTCACAGGACAAAAATTCCTTTTTAAAGAGTAAGGTCTTTTGAACAAACAATATGTACTTCCATAGTCTTCTGCATAAACAATTAGTTTCCCCACGATCATTGCAAGTATATTCTAGCAGTAGATTGCTAACATTGACCTATATGTTCATCACTTCTGTAACCTAAACACCACTTTTCTGTGGTTGATTGTTTTGCTTACTTAAAGCATTAAAGAAAGAACATAAATGGAAATAAAAGAATTCAGAAAGACATTTTTTGCAATTCAATTTTTCTTAAGAAATATATTTTTCATTCCATTATGTAATTATAGCACTTAAAGTCTATCCTGAGAATTAGACATGTAGTTGCATCTTCTCATTTATATTCTAGAAAGTGAGCTTTCCTGGATTTTCACCTCTGCTCTCTTATGATCACCCTTCATTGTAAAAGAATTTTCTCATTGTCCTCGAGCTGCCTGGCTATTTAGGAAGCAGAAATAAGGAGAGTACAGTTTATTTGTTAACTCATTTTCTTGAATTATGCAGCAGTGCCTTGTTGTGGTTTAATTTAAGCTAATAGCATTTCTTTTAATGCTGCTACACAAATAAGATGGTAATAATTTAGTCTTTATCTACCACCCACTTGTTTTCCAAATATGAGATTATATACTTGAGGTGGAAAAAAAAAGAAGTGTAGGCGCTTTCGTTAGCTAAGTAATACGCATATGGAAAATGACCATTATTTCCCCTCAATATCTTCATCGAACTTAACATACAAGACAACTCTAAACACTTTAACACTGTACTTCTTGTTCATGGAAAATAAAGGTGGTGCACTATGTCAGTGCAGCTTTAAAACAGCTCTGCCTCCTAACAACTCAATCTACCCAAAGATAATTTCTGTTAATCTGAAACAAAATTATATTTCTATATACATTATATGATTTTTATAATATAAAATTTACTCTTGTTGGTATAGGATTCTGAGAAATGTGTATAAAGGTAAGCTATGACCATCTCAAACAAGTACCAGAACTGTCACCCCATACAGTTCCTAACACTGCCTTTCTAGTCACCTGCTAACCCTAAGATCTCTGAAAAACACTGCTATGTACTTCATAGATTAAGAAACACATTTTACAAAATCATACTCATTTATTACAGAATATTTCTTACTTTTATTCTCTTTAAACTTTGGAGATTTTCACACTCCTTTTGCATTTAATTGAAAAACCATTGAATTTTATGAGATTTTTACTTAATCAGCATTCCCAGACTGATGCTGTACAGAACATGTTTTTGCAGGATATGACTTAATGTGTTATAAAAAGAAAAGGTGCTTCAGATTCAAATAAGTTCATGAATAAATTGAATCATTTATTGTTTAAAGATTACTGTTCCTTTTACAATGAAATGCTTACAGCATAGTTTCTATCAATCATTTCAACGTCAAATAAGACAAAGGACATAAGAAGCAACTGTGAGACACACATATCAGTTCAAAGTATTAAGATGGCAGAACAAAGAATCTGAAATTGGGACTCAAAATCAGAAATTCTGAATGTCCTTGAAAATCATCAACATATTAACAATATGAACACAATACAAAGAAGACAGTGTGGACTGAATTGAGTGGAGTCTTATATTCAAGATGAAATGGTGCCATTGATTGTTTACTTTTTCCTGGTCTGGATAAGTATCCTCGGTGAATGCACACTTACACAATATCTGGGAGTAAAGTTTTGTTGAGGTGCATTTACTCAAAGTGGTCATAGGATCTTGTCACATGCAGTTGTCAACTTCCAATTAATACTACTTTGTCCAATTTGAAGTGAAAGTTTAGGGAGATGTGCAAGAACTATACTCTGATGTTGTTGTACCTGACTTTTGATAAATCTATATTATTTATCTGACGTGGATATTTTTGATTAAAATAAAAACATATAATCAACTTTGATATTAAAAAATATAAAACACATGCTTTTAAAAGAAAGTATATATGACCCTCTTTAATGACTTCTAATTCTTCCAATAAAAAACATTCATTGTTATAAAAATTTCCCTCCTGCTATGCTGAATAACTCCTGCTATGCTGAATAAGAAATATATATATATATATATATATATATATATATATATATATATATATATACACACACATAGTAGTTGTATATATATTAAACAATAGTAGTAGGGCGTTAGGCTAGTGCAGAGGCAGAGGATTTTTTTTTTTTTGCATGATATAAAGGACGAGAGAGAGAGAGAGAGAGAGAGAAGAAACAGAGAGAAAGTGAATCATAGTATTTCCATTATGTTTTCATTCGAGTCATTTACAAACCACAGAATATGGGTGGGAGCATGGGATTGGGGATGTAAATATTAGATCTTGAGAAGACCAGGTAATTTTGGCAAATTGTAATATTGGATAAGAGGAGAGAGAGAGAGAGAGAGAGAGAGAGAGAGAGAGAGAGAGAGAGAGAGAGAGGGAGGTGGGGAGGATTATTGATTGGTGCTTGGAAGAAAGAATTTCCTAAGGCTAGTGAAAATAGAATGGACATTTTAAGATCTCATAAAGGAAAGTGTCATGATCACTTAACATGGAGGGGAAATATGTCATAATAGGGATCTTTGGATAAAATCAAAAAAGTTTAAACAATTGAGCCAAAATAATAGAGAAGATGGAGTTAGTACATAAAGATCTGAAAAATTTAGACATCTATATGTGTATATATGTGTAAATAAAATGAAGTAAGGGAACATAAACAAGTGAAACAATATATGAAAGATAGAAAACAAATGTACATTCTATAGAAAAAATATAAAAATTGAAATTTCAAAAATAAACTGGTTATAATTAAAACAAGATTAAACACTGCAGCATAAGATATCAGTAAACTTGAAAGTATGGTGATAGAAAATGCAAAATTCTATTCTTGTAATTTCTAGTTGACATTATACTAAAGATCATAGACAGTGCTGTAAGACAAGAGAAAGAGATAGTCATATACATTACAAAAGAATTAAAGGTGTTCATATTCCCAGACAATATTACTGTTTATGTGGAAAATTAGGAACAATCTACTAAAAGAAATTAGAACTAAAAAGTAAACTTAGATAATAACATACAAGACTAATAAACAAATGTCCTTTTTATTGTAATATGCTATTAATTAAACATCAGAAATTGAAGTTAATATAATACTACTAATAATAACTTGAATAACACATACCTTGTTATATAAAGTAATAACATACATGAGGAAAAATTTTATAAAACACACATAAAACCTATTAACTGAAAACCATAATCGTAATGTTGGGAAGAATTTAATGACATAAGATGGAGAGAAATATATCATGTTAGTGAATTACAAAATTTATTATTATTATTATTATTTTTGGTATGGGGATTGAACCTAGGGATGCTTATCCACGGAGCCACATTCCCAGCCCTTTTAAAATTTTTATTTAGAGTCAGGGTCTTGCTAAGTTCCTGAATCTGAATTCACAATCCAGGATCCTGCCTCAGCCTCCTGAACCACTGGGATTGGAGGAGTATGCCACTACACCTGGAAAAATTCAATATTTTAAAGAGTTAAATTCTCTTTATATAATAAATCTGTAAATCAATGCAAAACAAGGAAAATCCATTGTCATTTTGTAAATATTTACAAGTGATTTTAAAATTTATATAAAAATTAAAATATTTGCCTGTACTCAAAGCAATTTTGAAAAAGAAAAATAGGATTTTCACTGCCACCTTTCAAAACTAATAATTCAAAGTAACTAAAAGTGTTTGATATTTATCTGTCAATAGCAAAATGGATCAGTGTTACAGAATAATAAGTACATAAATTGATTCACACAGAGAAATGATTTTTGACAAAGGTATCAATGGAATCCAATGATGAAAAGAAAGTACAGTTTCAACAAGTGGTGGTGAGAAAATTAAATAGTCTTATATATAAAAGACCTCAATTATTAGCTGATACAATACAAAAATTAATTCAACATGGTTATATAGCCTTCATTTATAAAACTATAAGAATATAAAAGGGAGAAAAATTTTTGAATTTATGTGAATTTTTATTACATTTTTACATAACTCACAAAATGACAAAACATAAATAATTAACAAATAGTCCACAAAAAATTAAGCCTTTTGCTTTTAGAAAGATACTCTAAGAAAATGAAATCTCAGACCATTGGGATAATATTTGCAAGTAACAGATGATAATGGATATGCATCCAAAATTTAAAAAATATATATATTATATATATGTATTACATAATACATATATATACACATGCATATAACTCAAGAATAAGAAAACATAAAACCCAGTTAGAAAAATGAACAAATATGTTAATAGGAAAACGCAATTTCAAATTGCAATGAATGGCAGAGGATATAGTTCAGTAGTAGAGCATTTACCTAGCCATGTGCAAGTCCCTGGGTTCAATCCCCAAAAATGTAAAATTAAATAAACACTCTTAGAAGGAGTAATTAAGCACTTTCTTAAAGGATAAATATAAACTCATTAGAAGACCTAACAATTCTACTTTTAGAAGGTTGACCTAGAAAAATGAAAACATGTTCACACAAGGAATTGTACATGAATGGTTAAGATAGTTTTATACAGAAGAGCTCTACGCTAGAAGCATCATAGAATGTCCATTAATTTTCAAATAAATGGTGTAAACAAAAATTATGATAAATATACACAAAGAAGTACTTCTAAGAAGCAAAATGAATAAATTGTGTGTATAATAGAATGAATAAATTGGTTAGGCAAAGGTTAGTCATAAATAATGGGAAATCCAAAAGCCAATCAACTCATCATGACCCTTGGCAAACAACAATATATTCTCAGGGTATCTGGAAGATTGTGTGCATGCTCAAGGGATATCATAGACTGTCTAAGTTATCTGTTCACCACTGTTTAAACAAAGCCCTAGAAAAAGAAATTTATCAAGTCTTCAAATTTTTAATGATCACTCCAACTCATATATAAATTGCTTAGTCAAAAGTTGTTGGTATTATTGGCTCATTGTAAATAAATATATTTTTAACAAATCACTAGATGTCAACTGAACTAAGATATGTTGAACCAAGATCAACTAATAGGAAACAAGCTTAAAAATAATCAAATCAAATAAATAAAATATCTTTAAAATAAGCAGAGATAGTATTTGTTTTATAAAATAAAATATTTTAAAAATAAATAAATAGATAACTGCATACTGCAGGTGATACAGACTTGATTGCATAGAATTTTTCAAAGACACAGAACAAACCAACACACACACACACACACACACACACACACACACACATACTCATCAGGAACAACAACAATAAGAAATTAATGGATCTTCATTAACAAGAAAATCTATGGAGTTTTACTCAGCCATTAAAAAGAATGAAATTATGTCAGTTGCTGATGAATAAACCAAACTGTAGAACATCATGGTAAGTGAAATAAGCCAGATTTAGAAAGTCAAGGGTAAAATGTTTTCTCTCCTCTGTGAAAGCTATAGAGAGAAGAAAGGGAATTTTAAAATGAGAAAAAGAGGTCATTAAAATAGAAGAGAGATCAATAGAGTAGAGGAAATTATGCTATGTCCACTTACAAATATACCACCATGATTCCCAAATACATATATAATAACAATGCACTAAATAAAATAATAAAAATAATAATAGCAACAACTGTAGCAGCAACAATAGAAGAAAAATCAATAGAGTAGAGAAAGAGAATCACAGAGGGAATAGTGGAGTGTATGGGAAGGTACTCGGGAATGAGACTGATCAAATTATGTTATGTGCACATAGGGAGAGTATCAAAAATAGAGGTGAGAGAAAAATAGACAGAAAAAACACTTAAGGATATAATTGCCCCAAACTACCTAAATTTGAAGAAAACCATTCATTTACACATCTAAATTGCTCAATGAAGTTCACATAGGGAAATTTAGAGATCCTTACCTAAATCTAACTCCATCGTAGCCAAACTGTTGACTATAGGAACAACAGGAGAGAGACTTCAAAAAAAGGGAACCTTAAGCAGTTCCTCAATGAATACCTTACTTCTCAACAGAAATAGATCAGAAGACATTGGGATCATTTATTCAAATTGCTCAAAAAAAAGAATAGAACAGAACAGAATCTCTCAACTCAGAATTCTATAAATTGCAGTCATTTTTATAGTGAAAATCCAAATAAACACATTCTAAAGTGACAAATAATGATGGGATTTGTGATTAGTAGGGTGGCCTTTCAGGAAATCCTAAAGGAATTCTCAATACTGAAAGAAATGATACTATACAGTAACTCCAATCTACCTACACAATATAAAAATCACCAGTAAACATAATATTACAGGTAAATTGAAAATATAGTATATATAAATGCAGAAAGATGAATTTTAACCAGGTACTCATATAACACACAGAAAAAAATCAATGCATCATAAAACTAAATCTAAGAACTAAAATTAAATATTTTAGAATAAAACATAGGAGTAAAATATTCATGACTTTAAATTAGGCTGAAACCTTAGATAAAACACTGAAATAAATCTTGAAAAACAGATAAATTGGAATAGACTAATATTTATTAAGTGATTTCAAAAGATAGAATTAAAAAAAATAAAAAGATAAACCATGGCTTTCTAGTGCATGCTGTTTGGCATGTAGGACAATGTTTCTTAACTTCAGATTCACGGTGTCTTTCTCCTTCAAAACCACATGCCCATACAACAGCCTGAGGTCAATAATGGACTCCCAATTCCAGTAAGCACTGCAGAGGTGTTGCCTCATGCGGTCTTAAGGACTGACTTTTTGGGATTTTATTTTCTAGGAGGAGCTCCAGATAATGGTCTCCCTGTCACTCAGAGCTAGAGCTAGGTATTCAAGGATGCTGTTTTGGATTTCCTCAGGACAAGTAGACCCTGGGAATCCCCATTCTGAGAATTCTATACAGGGAATTGATGCTAGAGATATTCAGTAATCTTGCTGAAAATTACACTTTCCAAGTCCAAGCTCATCAATCTGTTAAAGTAAGGGGAGGAACAATGTAGATAGTTGAGAACACAGCCTGGGCCCTGTCCAGATAAAAGTAAGGAAAGAATGGTAAAGAATGTTCACTGTTACTTTATTCATCAACATTCTCTGGAAATCTTCTAATTCCATATAAGAAGGAAATGAAACAAACCATATTGTGGTAATTCACTGTCTCCTGGAAGCAAATTTGGATAGATCCTCATACATTAAATTCATGAGAAATTTCTCTTAGGATCAACCCTTGCAATGGGAAGCTCGTGCTACTGCACAGGGATTCTGGGGTTAGGTTGCTCTTTGGAGTTGTCCACAGTTTAAAAAAAGGTTCTGGCCTTTGGATCATGGTATACAAGTGACTCGTGAAAAGCATGTAACATGTTTAGACAAAGCGGCCCCAATAAGTCTGGTTGTAAGGGCAGCTGTCATTTGGCTCCATCGGCCATGGCCAAACTTCTTGCTGAATGTGAAAAATTTGTATCACACCACAATCTCCATAACAGCATAACACTGAAATACCTGATCCACTTCCTTGCACAGATTGTAGGAACAGCTCTTTCTGAATTCTCATTGTATCACTTTTTTTCTTACAAAAGGAAGATGCAAGAATTAATTTCAGATTCTAATTATTGTCTCCTCTCTTTACTATTATCTCATCCCATCTGTTATGGATTGCCTCTGGAATGTCCCCCAAAACCAAATTGAAGTCTTGGTTCTCAATGAAGCAACATCCAGAGGTGAGGTCTTTAGGACATAATTGGCTCATGAAAACTCCAGCCTCATCAGTGGATTAATCCATTTGATGGATTAATAATTTGAATGCATTATTGGGAGGTGGAAACCAGTTTGAGGAAATAGGCCACTAAGGGTGAATCCTGGATGAGTTTACATTTTTCCCAATCCCTTCCCCTCTCTCTCCTTCCTGCCTGCCTTGTGTTTTGCAACTTTTCTCCACCACTCCTTTCCACCATGATGATTCTACCTTAGAATCAATTGACTATTGACTGAAATCTCTGAAACCACGAGACAAAATAAATCTCCACTTTTTGAACCTGTCCCTGTCAGGTATTTAGGTCACAGTGAGGAAAAATTGACTCACACACCCTTTCACCCCAGCTTGCCTCTCTGCTGTATCCATAGATCTTCACAGCCATTACTTGTCTTTGCAGCCAGCCCTTCATGTGTTCACAATAGCTGTTAGTCACCATAATCCCTCAGTCTGGCTCTCACACTTGTCCATGTACTGTCAAGTTTGGGCAACTGAGTACCACAAGGAATGTTCAATTGTAATATTTTTTTGTCACACTCCTTCTTGGTGTTACTTTAGATCATACCAGTCCTCCCCTTGGAGATCAAGCTGGTGGTTGCTCTTCTCCATCACTGGTTTTTGATACAAAGAATCTAAAGTGCTAAGGTAAAAACTAAAGCTTTAATTAATGGGAACCCTGTTGCTTCCTGGTAGAAGAATTCCCCTTGATAACAAGACTTCCAAACACAACCTAGAGATACAGAGGTGGAAACATAAAATTCCAAGTGTGTTTTTTTTGTGAAGGGAAAGGGGAAGAGGAAGGAGATAGGGACCTCATTGTTACCTCCTTTTCCCCCCGATTCTAGTAATTTGCCTAAGGGGGAACACATATTATGTAAAAGCTGTGATTTTCAGTGTGACTCTGTCCTATTGCATGGTACTCCATGAAAATATGTCCACTGAGTAGTTCACTGTGCTTTAAATTAATTGTTCCATCCAGAGTAACAATGGTGACTTCTAAATGCTATAAGTGATACAACCCCTGGGTCTCAGTTTCCCTGAGTTATAAATCAGGTCCCTGCACTAACATAGTATTAGGTGGTATCGTGTCCTGGTGGATCATGTATGCTATGTTTCTATGTTTTTCTCAATTAGATGTGATATGTACTGACTATTTTAGTCTTCTGAAAATGTATATGTTGTAGACATAACTCATAACGTGATGGTTTCAGCACATAGGACCTTTGGGAAGTCATTAGGTTTAGAAAAAGATACAAGGATGAGGTCTCATGATAGAATAAGTGCTCATATAACAGAAGATAGAGGGACTAGATCTTCCTCTCTACACCTTGTGAGGATACAGTGAGAAGGCAAGCCAAGAAAACAGAATCTGCCTACATCATGACTGGGAACTTTCCAGCCTCCAGATCTGTGAGAAATAAATATCTGTTGTTTAAAACACTCGGGCCATAGAATATTTTTATAGTAGCCCAAGCTGTCTAAAACAAAATGTTATTTGTCACATAAGTTTTCATTCATGAACAGAAAAAAATAATACATATATTCAAAAGAAAAATTTCTTGATCTGTTTTATTAAATAATCTTTTTTGTTTTTATGGAAACAAATCCATATTTTCATAATTGACTTCATGTTATAAACAAGGAAATATGATACACTTATAATAGAGATCAATTATATTTTTCAAATTACTTATATATAGTATTTATATATATATGTTACTAGCAAAGGTGTTAAAATGGTAATTTTCATGCATTACTAATGAGAATATAAAAAAGTATGACCAATTAGGAAAACATTTTCACAGTTTCTTAAAATGTCAAGAGTAAATTTATCATCTGACCCAATCATTCTACTTCTAGGTATCTACCCAAGAGAATTTAGATGTATGTTCATATGTAGATTTATACATAGTTGTCCATAATAGCATCATTCTTAATATCCCCAAATGGGAAGCAATCTAAATGTACCTTAACTGCTGAATGCATAGGCAAGATGTGCTCCATCTATATAATAGAATACCATACAACAGTTAAATAAAGTACTGATGCATATAACAGCAGAAATAAACCTCAATTACATGATATTAAGTTAAAGAATGTATTTACTCCAAAAATTTTATATTAAATGTCTCATACAGGGCACATGTAAAAGAGGTAAATTTAAGATACAGAAAGTCACAATAAATTGGCATGAGGGACCTTTGTGAAATGATAAAAATCTTAAAAAACTGCATTGTTATGAAGTGTGTATAGGCCTATGAATTTACTAGATTTTTTTTATTTACTAGATTTAAATGTATATTGTACCTGTACATATAAAATGTATGAATTAGATAATATGTAAATAATATACTAGTATACTTGTATTTTAAGAAACTAGTAAAATAACAAAAAACTAGTTCCTATTTTTTTCTCTTCTTTTCCAATTTTGTATGATTTTGATCTATATTTCCATAATTTATGTAACTGATTACCAAAATCTAGAATATAGAAGATAAGCACATCCTTTAACCAATCAGGAAAAATAAATATTTCTGCATTAACATTTTTAACTCACATCTGAAGATATGTAGTATTCACATATTTTTTAAAATATTTTTTTATTTGTAGTCAGACACAATACCTTTATTTTATTTATTTTTATGTGGTGCTGAGGATCAAACCCAGCTCTCGCACCTGCTAGGCATGCGCTCTACCGCTGAGCCACAACCCCAGCCCCCAGCATTCACGTTTTAAATTAGAATTAAAATAAGTTTCAGTGTTTTTGTCTCCCCAGCACCTATGACCACTTCCTTTTATTTCTGGTGCACTAATTTATTTCTAGGGAGTTTTTAGAAGCATTCTAAGGAAAACCTCATGGTAAGTTAGTTTTAAGCTTTACAAGGCAAGTTTCATATATTTTTTTGTTATTTAAAGGAAAAGTTAATGTTAATTAAGACATGCTCCACCAAATCAGTCAGCTTACTAGTTTAGATACAAAGATGTTTCTTACCATGGAAACAACCTAATTGTATTCACACTATACTGTATATTTTTGAACAGATACTTAAAAAATACTTCTGTAAAGAGATGTGAGTGTATCCATAAAGCTTCTTCTTGGGAAAATAATTATTCCATGATATTATAATGTTGGTTTTTTTACTCTCACTTATGAAATCACTGTTATTGGAAATACTTTTGATCTTAAAAAAGTGAATTCGTATATTTGTAGACAGAATGCAATCTTAAAGTTTGCTCAAAGGAATCAGAAGTTTCTAGGCATTTCATTATACAAACTAAGCCACATAGAAAATATTATCTAATTGGTGACCGAGAAACTTTGTAAACATCAGACAGTTAATATTATAAGGCAATAAGTCTTAAGGTGAGTCTATGGTTTCCCAGAATCTAACAGCAACAAGCAACCCAATTAAAGAAATAAGGACAACACTTTCATAAGAGGGATGCATAAAAGTTTACTGGAGTGACATTGAATTAAATCTGTTTTGCCTGTAGTTTGAGTATGGATGGAATCTATCAAACAAAAATTTTTAATTTTTATTTTTCAGATTCCTGTACCTAAACTCTCAAGTTTTAGTCTTAGAATTGTTAAAATTATTTTAAAAGTATGTTCATTACTCCATTTATCTCTCTTTTCCATTAGAGTTATTATTTATTAAGTTTAAAATATTAAGTTGAAAATAGTAAACTATACTTTTCTGATAGAAAAGTAACAGCTACCATCATATTGTTGCACAATGAGGAATCCATTTCTATTTCAGTCTCAAATGATACTTTTTTCCTAAATGGCTTCAGTATACCCTTATCATCACTCCCACTTGGAGTGTTGATAGTGACAGAAATTATAATAATCTCACAGAAATAATAAGTTACAAAAGTGTTCCTAGAGGTTCAGAGGAGAGTATTGTACTGCCACATAATCACACCACACCACACTCTATTTCTAGTATATTACAACACATAATTGGGTGAAAAAAATTTCTGTTAAGAAATAAGTTGATATGAGAAAAATTATTCAATTGCTTAAATTTGTAGTATTTAAAGAATGCATGTTTTAAAGAAGATTCTATCATTCCTTCAACAATATTTTTTGCAACTCTCATTGATTTAGATTATCTTCTAAGTTGTAGAAATATAACCCCAATTAAACAAATACCTAGATGCATACTGTACAAACCCTAGGGAGAAGACAGAAAAAAGACAAGTAAGTAAAAGTAAAGTAGAAGTCAAGAAGTGACTCATGATTCTGAAGTTCAAGAAGGTGATCAGGATTGATCACTTTAAAATCTTAAAGTCTTATTAGTACATAGACAATATTTTAAGCTCAGAAATTAAATGAGATTTATAATGCCCCCATTATGTTATGATGTTGCTACATAACTGACAACTGAAGACTATTAACATCAGATACAGTAAAGGGTAAATTTAAATTAAAACAGGATGAACATGGGCATGCAATTGTGATAAGACCCAGAATATCCAGACCCTAACTGGAATTGGTGCACAAATTGAGGAAAGAAAAGCATAGAAAAAAGTCAAGGGATGACACTGTGACAGTCAACATTTAAAAATCAGAATGAGGGAGCAATTAACTCTAAAAGGAATACTGAGGAAGTCAAAATAAAGCAGATTTGTATAAGCCAAGTACAGAGAGTGTATTAACAAGGAAGGAGGATCCAGCTGTGTCAAGAGCTACTAATTGTCCAGTTGAGAAGATTGAAAATCAATTGGATTTTTCAATGATGAGAAGGTCATTGGGAAGAGCAATCCAGTGGAGTAAGAGAGAAAGAAATTATTCATAAGTAGGGGATGTAGAGAAAACAAGAAAGATATCTCTTTCCAAGAATTAACCAAACATAAAGAAAGGCTAAAGGAAGTCAAAGTCTATTTTTTATTCTTTTTAGTATATTAATGATAACTTCATCTATGTGCTTATTAGAACAATCCATATATGAAAAAAAATGATGACAAATAATAAGAGAAATTTTTTGAGCTGAAGTTATTGAGGGAGAAAATGATTAGTTCTAGTTCAGAATTAGAGGACTTGGCCTTTCTAGTATATACTTAATTCAAAGTATCAAGGGGTAAGGGAGATTATTTGGATATGGGAACCTGCATAGTTGAATAGATGTGGTTGTGGTAGCTTGTGGCACAATTTTCACAGTAAAAGAAATAACATAGTGTGAAGATATAAAGAAAGATTTGAGAGGAAAAGGAAAAGTAGGAAACTATCATCTTCAGTACAGGAAGGAAAAATGAGGTGAAAAAGTAGTATGATTGCCAAATAGCATGAACCATCAACTTGAATCAGGAATTTTCTGTTTAGAGTGAAAAGAAGTTTTCTTGAAATGCATTAAGCTGTTCAAGTTCAGGTTCAGAAGAATGAATAATTCTAGGTAAACAATGCAAGATTGTTACCACAGTCATAAAATAGAAAACAAAGAATGACGTTGAAAGTTATACATAGAGTCATTTCTGACCATGAAATAAATTTTCTTTAGAAGACACCCCAAATTCTATATAAAACTATTTTTAAAAACGTAGAAGGGAGATAATGGAAGAGAAAGCATTTGAGTCTCCTGAATACCTTTGAAAAGAATGGAAGAATGGGAAATGGAGGAATATCTAAGAAGATAAATTTCTGATATTCAATTTCATTTGTTAAAAAGAGAGGAATCCACCATTTTGCTTTGTTTTTTTAAGGTTTGTGCTAAAATATTGATTATAGGCTATGTTCTATACAATGCAACTATTTGTGGAGAGCAGTAATTTTAATCATGGCCTCTGACCGTCTCCTGGCTACGTATATAATGGGAGCTGCGTGTGTACATATGCAAGTCAAAAATGCCCCAGTTTCTATGGTGACGTGGACCCAAGAAAACTGTGCAAAGGCCAGAGTTATCTGTCAGGGCCTTGAGTTCAGACACCAACACTCAAGAATAAAACTTCTGAGCAAAACTAGATGACCCTAATGTCTTGCCAGTCCTGCAGTGTCCTTCAGATTGCCTGCTTTGCTGAAATTTTCCTACAAATAACCTTTGGATGAAGATTATATAATAAATGTGCTGAGCTCCCTCTGGGTCAGTCAATCTTCATCAGAGCTTGGCTGAACCACCTGACCCTACCTTTTTTTATGCATATCTGTTGGTCTTTTCTTCATCTCCCATTGCCCCTCATCCGGTTTCTGAATTACTGGCCCAGGCATGAGGCCTTGGCATCTATTGGAAAGTTTTTGTTGTTATTTTGGTTTTTGTTGTCTTTGGGATTGAATCCAGGGGCACTCTATCACTGTGCTACATCTGCAGCTCTATTTAATTTATTCTGAAGCAGGTTACACTAAATTGCCCAAGCTGGCCTTGAACTTGCAATCCTCCTGCCTCAGTCTCCTGAGTCAATGGGATAACAGATGGCACCTGGCCTGTTGTAGAGTTTCAGTGGTTTTGAGATGGTTAGTGCTCACCCAATATCTATGTGTTCCTCATCATTTCATCCCTTTGAGGTAGTTTGAGATCTTATGACCAGTATACATCCAATGGAATATGAATAAAATAATCAGCATTGTTTCACAGTTGAGGCTTACAAGAGTTAAGGTATTCATTCTCCTTTTACCTTTTTCTGTCATATCTTTGTCAAATATTTGTCAATATTTGGGGACCAAATATTCCATATAGCTTAGTTTAAGAAAAGAGAGCCAGTTAAGCCACATAAAATTTAATATTAGCAAATGATAAACATTGAAAGAGCTGTCAATGAAACATTTTTTTTAATTTATTTTTTATATGTAGTTGGACACAATACCTTTATTTTACTCATTTATTTTTTAAGTGGTGCTGAGGATCAAACCCAGGGCCTCACGTGTGCTAGGCAACTGCTCTACTGCTAAGCCACAACCCAGGCCCAAATAATTTTTTTTTTTTTAAACTGTGGAAGTATATCTCATTTCATTCTGGCTGATAAAAGACATATTAGAGAGTGAGTACTGTTGTGGTGTTTTAAAATATAATAATAATAATAGGCTTATGTAATGGGAAAAGAGAAATAATATTTAGAATCTAAAACCACAGCAATCTGAACTATCTGGTGGCAAAATATTGGTAATATTTTGGAACTAAGAAGGCAAATTTTGATTCTTCTAAATGTGCATCTCTAGTGAAGATTTTGGAGAAGGTCAAAGTTTTAGGGTTTTTGTCAAAGCACTTCAAGAAAAAAAAAGTGGGTTCAGAAAGAATTTTCTCTCTGTAGGCAGGAATAAAAGATATCAGAAAGAAACCAGGGTCTGAGACAGATGGGGAAAACTTTTATTCTAGAACCCAAAAATAGAGGATGAATTTTTTTTAAACACTCCAAGGGCCCAAAAATATCTTCTTTATTTGTAGTAAGTACAAAGATAAAATCATGAGTATAGTGCCACTAAAATTTCTGAGTTGAACAAAATCTCATAGCAAGAGCTATATTAAATGTAGAGCTAGCCATGCATAGCTTCAAGCAATCTCAAGTTTTCTTCACTGCACTTGTGGCAACTTTTGGCCCTCCTCCACTTTTCTTGTCTGTTTTGGACTCATTGGGTTTCTAGGTCATTGCTTTATGTTTTTTATGTCAGGGTATTTCTGATCTGTTGGCATCTTAATGTAATAGCATGCCATTGAAATGCCAACTTGTGGGCTGCCTTAGACATTTTATTCTTCTCTTGAGTAATCTCATTTCTCTAAAAATGGGGAAATAACACAGAGCCTCATTACTTTAAATATTACTTAGGTGTTTAGATCAGTAAACTGTATGTTTGGTTTATTTTAAATTATCACTTAAAAGAAACATGCTTTTCATCTAAATTCTAATAAAATATTTTATTCACAGTGATCATTTGTGTGTATGCATGATTGTTCTTAGCATTATGATCATTGACTGTTTCATTTGTGTGTATGCATGATTGTTCTTAGCATTATGATCATTGACTGATTCACTCTGTTAAAACATTTTAATCAATGTGACCAAATTTGCTCACCACACTTCTAGACCTATTATATTTAAGTTTTTATTACAGTCCTTATTCTCAATTTTGTCCTATATAAGGCACCATTTGTTTTCCAAGACCAAACGTTTTAGGGTATCTTCTAGGCAGCAAAGCCAAACTGATCTCTTTCAAATATCTCAAGATGTTGTAATAAGATGAAAAATACACCAAACCACAGAGTGCTCTGGTTTCATACATTTCTAGGAGGAAAACCAACAGACAGCATTATGGCATGAGAAAGAGTTCAGCATAAATTCCACTGAATTGTACATTATGTCCTCATATAAATCACATTTTCTATCAACAAAATGTTGCTTCCTTAACCTCTCATACTGGCCTGAAAAGCATCAGCTGTTTTCATATTTTGAGATATATGCAATACCAAAGCATGGGACATGGCTACAGTTCTCTGAAATTAGAATTCCTTCTTGGCATTAACATCCCTGATTCTTCCCACGATATTTATTGTAATTTTATTTTTTCCTTAAAAAAATGTCCTGGGTGTTTATCCTAAGCTGATTCACTGTTTAAAAAGTAAGTTTTACACAAAGGAGAAAAACAACAACAGCAACAACAAAAAAAAACTAGTCCAAATTCAGTTTCTACATTAGGTAATATCTCTGAAATATAGTACAAATATTCCTTAAATAGGGATGATTTTCTTCCCCAGAGATGGAAGTAGGTTACACAGGGATAACATTTTTATAATCAATTGTAATCTTTTTTCTAGTATTTTACTATTTCTTACTAATATCTTCCATTGAGTAAATTAATAAATTATTCTATAGATACTGGTCATAGGTACATAACACAAGAGACTGAAGAGTACAAAGAAATCAATTTTTAATTCATATTAAAATGCTGGGTTTAAGACATTATGTCTGAAATTATAAAAAGAAAAGGATGAAACTATTCCCAGGCAAGAGGAAATTGTACCTAATCTGGGACGAGTAGGCTATGGAGATAAAATAAGAGATTATGATTCTGAAAAAAAAATATTCCTCTCTCCTGCTACGATAAATTCCAAAAAGGAGGACAAAAATCTTGGACAGTAAAGATGTCAACATATCAGGAGCTTAAAATGCTACCTTATAATTATGAAACAGTAGAATGAATCTAAAATAATTTTTCTGCGTACACATATAAAATCTCATATTAAATACACCATATTAAATCCCAGTATCATATACATTCATAAGAATGGGGTCATAATTAGAATAAGATGTATTCCAAGCATGTATATCAAAATTAATTTAATGTTATGTATAACTATAAAGAACTAATAAAAATAAATGAAAGAGACTTTGCAGGTGGAATTGAGGGTTTTAGGATGAGTGAATTATCCTGGATAGGCCCAAATGTAATCACAAGGGTCCCCATAAGAGGGAAGTAGGACAAGAGTCAATATTAGTAGATGGATAATAGTGCAAAGGTTTGTTGAAGAATGGACCAGGAGCCAAGGAAGGCAATTGTTTCTAGAATCTGAAGAGCCAAGGAAATGGATTCTCCTGTGAATAGTCTAGAAAGAATTTGGCCTCACTAATATCTTGATTTTACATTTCTTACCCCTATAACTATAAGTAAATACATTTTTTTCTTGTTTTAAATAACTGAATTTGCTGTAATTTGTCAAAGCAGCAATAGGAACCCATTCATTTTGCAAACACAAATTGTACCCTTCTTCCATGTGAAACCTGATGAAGAATATATTAAAAAAAATTAGAATCACCATGAGCTGGCTTAGGGTAGGAAACTGTGGTAGAACACTGCAATTACAGAAACAATAGGTTCTCAGATCACATTTTTTTTTTTTTTTGCTACATGGATGAATAGGTGCTAATAATAGAAATAAAGTTTTTAGACAAATGTGGTCGCTTTACTTAGCAGAGTTTCATTCTTAATACACTGATTTATTCTTTGACTTGGTAAATTTGAGTTTGGAGAATAGATATTCTTTAGCTTTGGAAAGCTCATCATCTATTTTCTCTCCGTCTTTAAAAAAAAGAAAAGAGGAAACAAAATATATTGAAAGGTTTAAATCTGACAGGCTTTCTTAAAACTGAAAGTTTCATCGCTCATCAGTCAACTAGAATATCTCATTGCATTTTGTTAAACAAAACACTTAGAGTTTGCCATTCAATTTCCAATTAAAAGAAGAAACCCCATGAGTTCCCTGGATGTCTTGTTAAGATTAAATCTTCAATAACGTTTGCATTTGCTTCTAACTGTGTTATGGAAATCATAAGATTGCTTGCTCTTGTGAAGTGGCAATTTCTAGACCAACTTAAAACAGCTACAAGTAAGAAACAAGCCTTCTTAATTCAGTACCAGAAGTCAATTAGCATACATAACCACTATTGGGTAATTAATTAATATCTATATTTATTTTTTATAAAATGTAAATGAAATGATAAACGAAAGATTCATTTGCTAATGTCCCAATGCCTTTTCATTGGGAAAAAGATATGATATCCAACAATAAGAAATTTTCACCTTTCAGGCATTGTTCATATTTTAAACCTTAATTTCAATTTCTTGTATTTAACTTCTTAGTAAATAAAATTTGAGACATATATATCAGCCTGGGATTTTGAAACATAAATATTTGAAGGGAGATTTTTCACATCTCCAGGAGAATAATGCTCTGTTTATCTTCCTACACTCATAATATTAATTAACATATAACTTATTATATGTTAAGTAATAACCTAAATACATACAAACTTGTAGTCTTATGTTTATTTAGAAGTAGCAGTGACTTTTTAAAACACAAATAAAATTACACAAATCCTAGTTTTCCATGATTAAACTAGATTACTTGCTCCCTGCCTAAAGAACTACCTTATAGTATTTAACTAGTTTTCCAAACTTTAGCCACATGGATATTCTATTTGCTTATTTTCAACTCATGGTTACATTTATTGACTATCCTCATCTAAGACTATTAAACTCTTTTTAAATATAACTACCTATTGAATATGTTGTTTAAAATAATTAATTAGTAAATTTTGGATGATTGTCATGAGTAATTGTATTAGTTACAATTGTGAGAAATATTTGGAATATTTCAAATATATAATTACAATTATTTATTTTGTTTAAAATATTTTTCTGCATATAACTAATGAAAAGGCAAGCAAATGGAAATGATAAGCTTTTTTAGTTGAAAATACCTTAAAAACAAAATGACTCCTATGAAAATTTTAAAAATTATTTTATGTTCTTTAAATGGTAATACATGTTCATATGTTCTTTTAATGATACAAATTGTACACATTGGCAGAAGCCATTGGTCTTATAATAAGTAACTGTATAGATTTTACACATAATTATTTGCCCAGATTCATAGTAAAAGTACCAGGAATTATATTACCAAATTTAGGGCTGAGGATGTGGCTCAAGCGGTAGTGTGCTCGCCTGGCATGCGTGCAGCCCGGGTTCGATCCTCAGCACCACATACAAACAAAGATGTTGTGTTCGCCAAAAACTAAAAAATAAATATTAAAAAAAAATTCTCTCTCTCTCTTAAAAAAAAATACAAAATTTATATCTTATAGTTTTTGTAGATCTCAGTTAACAAACTTCTAGAAAATTTCTAGTTTATAGCTCTAACAATATATTGGAATAATTTTTAAGTATTTCAATAATTTAGTTTGAATTTGAATTATGTAGATATTTATAAAGCAGCAGAAGAAACTATAATATAGCCAAAATACTCTCCTATTAATTATTTGTAAATGTTAAGAGTCTGGATAACTTGCTTAAAATTTTCTACTTGAAGCTTTCTGTAACTGCATGGTTCACAGCCAATGTCTTATAAAGTAATATTTAACGATATAAATTTGTGAAATGGTTATAGGCCTTAAAAATCGGAAAGATAAATATTGGAGACAGTTGTGAGTGTCATCATATTAATAAATATTAATTCCCAGTGAAATATAAAATTGATGAATCTTTTATTTAAGTAACACAATCTACTTAAGTCACAATACATTTCTTTCATTGTCCATTCAAAATATCCTGTATAGTCAGTATTATTGAAATTAACAAGCAGATAGACCGTTGTTACTATTACTCATATATTTTCTTATTTAAAGTTGCTGTTCATTTTAAACATATACCACATGAAACCAAAGAAAAACAGAAGTGACTGACTCAATTTTCAATGTTCCTTACTGTTGTTTTCCTCTGTTTCTCTCTCTCTCTGTCTCTCTCTTTTTTAATCTTCAAATAAATTATAGCATTATTGAGCATGGAATTTTGTTTGAGCACAATAGTTTGAACAATACATCCAGGAATGATACATCAGGCTGAAAAGCATTTGTTCTTTGTCATACATTTAAAGTACTAATTTAATCACAGGAACCTTTTATTATGAAATAGAGGATAATATGAAAGCAAAATATACAAAACAAAAATTAATTATGTAAAATATGTTCAGTGGAAACACATAAAAGCTTTGGGAATAATCACATATGGCTTTTAAATGCATAAACTAGTACCTACAAGTGATATGATATAATATTTGTCAGAAATATTCTATTAAGCTAAGAGTAAAAATACCAAATTTAAGCACTGTTGTATTAAGTACAATTTATTTATATTAATTTTTAATCATAGTATGTAGTTGTAAAGCTTCCAAAGACAGTAGCAAAATTTAGGTTTGAGGTCACAACATTCCAGATGGTCCTTAGTGACAAAAATGTTAACTGAGGAATAATAATTATAATAAAGAGATGGATTCAAACTTAAGATTTAAATTTCTTGTGAATGTGCTATCTTCCCTGTGGTTTTCTACTTGGAAGTCACAATTAGTTTATTATTACTTAACAGCAGGAAGCCTTCCGAAGTTCAATTTTATGAAGGTCTAAAACTCTCTTTGATTATCCTCCAGGACGCTGGGACTACTATATACAACTTTGAGTTTTAATATTTTTAATCTTGGTTTAATTTTACAAATTAAACTATATATAAACTGCACTAAGAAAATTCTGTATTAAAGCAACTCTACAGAATCCTTTTAGAAAAAAAAATGTTTTTGTCTAGCAAATTACATAGGCACAAGATAAATTGCAAGTGATAAACATACATTACTTTTTAAAAGGTAATCACTACATTGTTACTAAAAATAATCTCTAAATCAACTGATTTTTAAAACAGCACACAATCCAGAGTTAGAATTATATTTGGAAATATTAATAGTGTTTGCTACTACTACTTTTACTATAAAAGGCAATTAATTGGTTTAATTGGAGTCAAATATTGCATATATTCTCTTCTACTTTTTTCATTAGTGTTTTTAACATTTAAATGCTCAGATAATTATTTAAGTTTATTATTAGAATAAATTATAGATATTATGAATAGAACTGCTTTTGAAAATGTCTTTTTCAGCAAGATTATTATTGCTATATACAGATACTATTGATTTTCATATCTTGACTTCCTATCCCACAAGTTTGCTGAATTTGATTATCAGTTCTTATAGAATTCTGTATGTGTGGTCTATATGGATTTTTATATATAAAATTATATTATCTGCAAACAAGGATAATTTTACTTTCTCATTTCCTGTCGAATGCCTTTCATTTCTTTCCTTGTGCAATTGCTTTTGCTAATGGAAAACTATCCCATGGACTGGAAAATTTAATATTAAAATGTCCATACTACCCAAAGCAACTTACAGTCTCAATGCAATACCCATAGAAAACAAATAATATTCTTCCCACAAATTAAAAGAAAATTTACAGTTTATATGGAACTATAAAGGCCTTTAAATAACCAAACAAATTTGAGCAAAAAAGACTAAATCTTGAGACATCTTAAAACATGATTTCCAAATACATTACAATTTTTAGCAACCACAACAGAACTCACATTGTACTGATGTGAAACTAACACAAAGAGCAATGGAAAAGAATAGATAACTGAGAAAAAAGTCCACACATCTATAATTATTGATCATTGGCAAAACATCAAAAACATACATTGGAAAAAGGACAATCTCTTCAATAAATTGTGCTGGGGAAAAAAAGATATCCATGTGCACAAAAAAGAAATGAGACCCTATTTTTCACCATATAAGAATACTGAGTTATCAAATGAAATAAAGGCTTAAATGTAAGACTTAAAGCTATAAAACTAGAGGTAATCTTCTTCCCATGCTCTTTCTCTCTTCCCCATTTTAAGTCACCCCCCTTATCTCTACATAGGAAAGAGAGGTGGAAGGGAAATCGGGGAGAAAGGGAATTTCATGCATGGTGGAAGGAGTCCCTCATTGTTATACAAAATTCGTATGTGAAGATATGAGGAAAAAAAAAGAATAGTTACCCTAGATTAAATAGAGAGAAGTGGTGGGAGGGGAGGGGAGGAGTTGGGGAGATAGGAAGGACAGCAGAATGAAACAGACATTATTATTAGTATATATATGTGACTGCATGACCAATGTGATCCTGCAACCTGTATACTCAGAAAAATGAGAAATTATATCCCATCTGATTCAAATGTATGATATGCCAAGATCACTGTACTGTCTTGTGTAACTAAGTAAAACAAATACAATTTAAAAAATAAAGTAGCTATATATAAACAAACAAATATAAGGAACAAAAGCAGCCAAATGATTCATTTGGAAAGAAAATACAACCCAAGAAAGAACAGCAGAAGCTGGAAATGCTGTGTGCTAGAATTTAATAAGAATTTGAGTGAAGTGAGATATCAGCTCAAAAAAAAGATTATGAAATATTAGATAAAAGATGGGAAGGGAAAGTGCCAAGATAAGGAGAAAAGAGCAGGAACCAAAACACTATCACATGTCCAAACATTTAGAAACAATAAGAAACAGATTGGAGTTATGAAACAATCAGTGTAATCAACTAAAGTCAAAAAGATTAAAACAAATTGTGAGAAAAAGGTGGAAAAGATGGGTATAAAGAAACCAGAATTTGGGCTGGAGATGTGGCTCAAGTGGTAGTGTGCTCACCTGGCATGGGTGCGGCCAGGGTTCGATCCTCAGCACCACATACAATAACTTACATACAATAACTAAAAAATAAAATATCTCTCTCTCTCTCTCTCTCAAAAAAAAATAAAATAAAGAAACCAGAATTCAATATGAAAAACTTGATGCCTCCAAATTAGAGAATCCTTAAGTGTATCAAGAAAACACATGCAGAAGCTGGATGTGGTGGTACACGCCTGTAATCCTAGCAGCTCAGAAGGCTGATGTAGCAGGATTGCAAATTCAAATCCAACCTCAGCAATTTAGAGAAACCCTAAGCAACTAAGTTGAAAAAAAAACCCAGGGAAATACTTCAACACATCAGTATAGGCAATGCTATTTTTGAATAAGACCTCTAAAACACAAGCACCAAAGTTAAATACAAAGAAGAGATTATATTAAACTAAGTACCTTTTGTACAGCAAAGGAAACAATGAATAGAGTGAAGAGACAATCTGTTAAATGGGAGAAAATATTTATAAATCCTTATTCCAACAGGGCATTAATATACAGACAATATAAGGATCTGAAAAGGTTTTAGAAAAACAAAACTATATAATTACTTGTAGTAAGAAATGGGCAAGTATTTTTTTTTTTTTTGAACTGGAGTTTGAACCCAGGGATGCTTTGCTACTGAAGTATATCTCTTTTTATTATTCTTTTTTTTAATTTTAAGATAGGGTTTTGCTAAGTTACTTAGGGCCTCCCTAAGTTGCTGAGACTGGCCTAAAACTTACAATCCTTCAAGTTGCTGAGATTGCAGGCTTATGCTACTGCAAATGATCAAAAGAGACATTTTTCAAAAGAAAATATACAAATGGCTAATACTTATATAACAAGAATGCTCAATATTGTTAATACTCAGAGAAATGGAAATCAGAGCCATAATAAATTATCACTTTATTCCAGTTAGAATGGCTATTATCAAAGACACAAAAATAATAATTGCTTGCAAGGATGAAGGAAAGGGGAATGTATACTGTTTTTGGAAATGTAAATTAGATTTGGTGTGGTGTGTATTATATACTCCCATTATGTAAGACAGTATCATGTTTTCTCAGAAGACTAAACATAGAACTACTCTATGATTCAAAGAAGCCACTCTTGGGTATATATGCAAAGAAAATGAAATATCAGTATATCAAAGATATGACTATAGTCCAATGTTTATTGTAGCACTATTGATGATACCCAAGAAAAGGAATCAACAAAGATATCTACAAATGGATGAAGAACAAAGAAAATGTGATATATAGAGATAAATTAGATAGATATACACATATTGTAAATGGAATATTATTTAGTCATAGAAAATAAAATTCTGTCATTTGCTACAATATGGATGAACTAGAGGTCATTATGATAAGTAAAATAAAATGAAAGAAAAATACAATACCATTCTCATGTTGAGGTGAAAATAGCTAGTTTTATAAAAGTTAGGATTAGAATAGTCATTGCTAGATGATGTAATGTATAAGGAGAAGAGAATAATAAAAAATTTGGATAATGGATACAAAAACATACTTGGATATAATAAGGTCTAACATAATTCAGTGCAATAGTGCCCCTGTAGTTTATAGCCACTTGCGATACATTTTATTTTAAAAAAAAGACTAAAAATGAGGGGTTTGAAAAAAACTCAAAAAAATAAATAAATAGTGTTTAAGATGTTGAAAAAGTTGAATACCTTCATTTGATCATTAAACATTATATACATGTATCAAATCCCACTGCACTACATAAATACATTTTATTTTTTAAATGAGTGAAAAAATTGCATATGAATCAGTATTTCTAATATTCTAATATTTTTCAAGCAATACATTTTTGTTTGAACTCATGTGGTTTATTCCCTTGTGATAGGCTGTCATGCTAATTACTCTAATCCATGTGTTGCTTGAAAGATGTTTTGTAGTTGTGGTTAACATATATGATCAGCAATTTTAAGGAAAAATTAGCCTCCATAATGTGAATGGATATTATTGAATCATTTCAAGACCTAAGAATAAAAAGTGTGGTTTTCTGGAGAAGAAATCCTGGTGGACTTCCAGCCTACCAACCAACCCAGTGAATTTCACATCAAGGCTAAAACATCAGCCTGTTGAGTTTCCAATTTGTCATGCCAAAAAATCTATGAGCCATTTCCTTTAAATAAAAATTTCCTTTTATTGTATATGATAGTTTAAGGAGGCAGATAAAGAGATCCAAACAAATTTTATTACTTATGTTTTTCTGAAAAACCCCTAACATACTCTCATATGTATCTGCTCCATTTCAATAATTTAATAACTTTAGAAACATTAGTAAACTCTGAAATTATGTTTGCTTTTCTTATCTCTCTCTCTCTCTCTACCTCTCCCCACCCCATATCTCTCTCTCTCTCTCTCTCTCTCTCTCTCTCTCTCTCTCTCTCTCTCTCTCTCCCCCTCCTTCCCTTCTTCTTCCTTCTTTCTGTCCTTCTACTCTGGAACTCCTGCAAAATGTAATGTATGTGTATAAATACTTTATATATATATTAAAAGTAGGAAATCAAAATACAGAGATATATAAATGCATATATATATGTATATATATAAATTATTATCTGCCTTTTTAAACTATCATCTAGAATAAAAGGAAAGTTTTATTTAAAGGAAATGGCTCTTAGACTTTTTGGCCGGACAAACTGGAAACTACACACTGATGTTTTAGTCTTGAGTGTGAAATTCACTGGAATAGTTGGTAGGCTGGAAGAAAGTCAAGATTTCTTCTCCAGGAAACCACAGTTTTTATTCTTAGATCTTGAAATGATTTAATGAAGTCCGTTGACATTGTAGGGGCTAATCTTTCCTTAAAATTGCTGATCATATATGTTAACCACAATTACAAAAAATGAGGGCTCTTCCATTACGGATGTACCGTTTGTTTATTGATTAACCCACTGGAGGATATCTGTACTGTTTTCAAATGTGAGGTGATCACGAATAAAATTTTTCTGAACATGTTTTTACAGATGTTTTTAACATAAGTCATTATTTCTCTTAGATAAATACTGGCCCTTATAGGATGCATGTTTACTTAAATAAAAAAATTGTCTTTGTTTTCTAAAATAGTATTACCATTTTGCCTATCCATGATTAACATAAAAGTTCCCACTTCTCAGTATTCTCACTAGCCCTTGAAGTTATAATAATTTTTTAAAAAATTACTTTACCTCATATACAAATAATAATAAGTGCTGGTAAGGATGTGGGGTAATAGGTATACTTCTACATTGCAAATTATTGCAACCAGTCTGGAAGGCAGATGAGGATTCCTCAAAAAACTAGGAATGGAACTATATGACCCAGCTCTCCCACTTCTTGGTATATATTCAAAAGATCTAAAATCAGCATAATATAGGAAAGAAGCCATATCAATGTTTATAGCTGTACAATTCACAATAGCCAGACTATGGAGCAAACCTAGTTGTCCTTCAACAGATGAATGGATGAAGAAAATGTGTGTGTGTGTGTGTGTGTGTGTGTGTGTGTGTGTAATGCATTATTACTCTTCCATGAAAAAGAATGAAATTATGTAATTTTCTGGCAAGTGGATGGTACTGGAGACTATAATGCTAAGTGAAATTAGACTCTGAAAGTCAAGGGTCAAATGTTCTCTATTATATGTGAAATTAGTCTAAAGGAAGGGTGGGAGAAAGAAAAGAGATGAGGGGGGATTTCATCTATATAAGAAATATAAGAAAGATCAGGTGAATACAAAAAGGGAATTGAGGGGGAAGGAGGATAGACAGGATAAGGGATTAGCAGTTGAATGAATCTGACCTAAATTTCCAATTTACATATATGAATATACTATAGTGAATCTCATCATTATGTATATCCACATGACACTAACTTTTTTAAAAATGTAAATACAGGGCTGGGGTTGTGGCTCAGTGGTAGGATGCTCACCTAGCACACATGTGGCACTGGGTTCGATCCTCAGCACCACATAAAAATGAATAAAGATTATGTGTCCACCTACAACTAAAAAATAAATATTTTTTTTAAAAATGTATAAAGAACAGATCATTTGACTAGAGGAAAAGGAACTTGGGAAAAAAGAAGGGGAGAGGGTAATGATAAGTAGCAGGGACTTAATTGAAGCAAACTATACTCCATACATATATAATTATGTCAAAATAAGTCCTAATGTCATATAATTATTATGAGCCAATAAAAAAATATTACTTTACCCACTCTGATAGGTGTGTAGTGCTACCTAATTGTGGTTTTAATTTGAATTTTTACTAATGGCTGATAATGATGTATATTTTTTTTCTTTCATACTGGAAATTGAAACCAGGTGTATTTAACCACTGAGCCACATCCACATCCCCAGCCCTTATATATGTGTGTGTGTGTATGTATGTATGTATGTATGCATTGAATGTTGAGACAGGATCTTGCTAATTTGCTTAGGACCTGGCTAAATTGCTAAGGCTGGCCTCAAACTTGTAGTCCTCCTGTCTCAGCCTCCTGAACCACTGGAATTACAGGTGTGCACTACCTCTCCAGGCTTCATATCTTTTCATATTCTTATTTTTCATCTCTGTATCGTATCAGATGAGTTAAACTGATTCAACTCATTTTACTTTTTTTTATTTTAAAAAGTATCTTAGGTATTCTATTTCTGTTTTCCTCCATATAAATGTTAGAATAAGTTTGTTCCTGTCTATAAAAATATCTAGCTAAGATTTTGATAGCAGCAACACAAACCCACATTTGAATTTGGAGAAAGTAGATATATTTTATATAGTGAATCTTCTAATTCATGAACATAGTTTGTGTTTCCATTTACTTATATGTTCTTTGATTTCTTTCATGAGAAATTTTTTGTTTCAACAAAGAAGCTCTGTACATGATTTATTAGATTTACAACTATATACATGGATGACAGTGACTTGTATTGTTTTCAGTTTTGTTTTTCTAACTTGTACATAGAAATAGGACTAACATTTTAGGTTTGTTTTGTACTCTAAGGCCTTGCTCATTTCACTTCATTTTAGGATTTTAAACAACAGATTCCTTGAGACTTTCTACATAAAAGTAATTTCAACTATAATTATGCTCATATTTTTTTTCTTCTTTATGTCTGTATGACTTTTATTTCCTGTTTTCTCCTTTTTCTCTCCATCAGTATCTATTATTAGAATGGTGAAAATGGACATGCTTGTTTCTGTTCTTAGGGGAAACAGGCAATCTTTCACCAGTAAGTTTCATGTTCACTGTAGCTTTGATTTTTATTTTATTTTTGGTAGACAATCTATATCAAGTTGAAGTTCTCTGTCTTCCTAACATGCTTATGATTTTATCATGAATGAGTGTTGACTTTTGTCAAATATTTTCCATCATCAATTAATATAATCATGTGGTTCATTCTGCAGCTTGTTAATATGCTTCCTTACTTTAACTGATTTTCAAATGTTCAGCCAATCATGCACAACTGAAACCCTCCCTCCCCCTAGTTATGCTGCACCATTGTTTTTATACATTGCTGGATTCCCTGTCTTAATACTGTGTAATTTTTTTGTCTATATTTGTAAGATGTATTCATCTGTAATTTTCTTTCTGTCTTTCTTTTCTTTCTTTCTTTTTTTTTTTTTACAGTTTTTGGTATCAGGGTGACACAGGTTCATAAAAAAAATATTAAACACATTCCCTTACCTTCTATCTGGAAGATATTTTGGAATTGGTATTCATTCTTTCAGAAATGTTTGGTAGAATCACCAGTGAAATCTTCTGGATCTGGAAATTTTTCTTTGGAAAATAATAGACACCTGAAATGATAAATAACAGATAAATATAAAAATACTAAATTCTAAAGTTCTGATTATGAATTTTAACTACTTACATTCAAACACCCTTATAGATGTTAGTTTTATTTTTTCATAAAGAAAAAAATGCTGTTTATGATATTGGAAATTTTAACATTTCAGTTGTACTTATTTTTTTGTTTTGTTTAGTTATTGAGGTGATTTCATCACTGTTAAATAGAACTCTTCAAAACTCATATAACTTAGCCACATAAGATTTGTCATTATAATAGTGCACCAGAATACTTCCTAAATATAATGTAACAAGTGATTTCCCTGCCTTTTAAGATTATTCCACTGAGATTTTGACAATTTAAAATTTTATTTTTAGTGCTTAGCAATTTTACTCAACATTATTTCTTTTACATCTGATTCTTACTTTAGAAGCTATACTTAAGTATTCATCTTTCACACCCTATTGAATTATATGTTTTCAAACTATATAATATTTAATGTCAATGAAAAGCAAGGACAAAACCAATTTATTATTTTAAAAACTCTTATTCAACTTACATTAGCTATCTTTTTTGTCTTCCAATTAAAATAAAACAAAATAATTAAGCTACTCACAGAAACATAATATTACAATTCCAAAGTGTTTATAAATTCTACCAGTCTCAAACCATGAGAAACATACCGAAATAGAAGCTAACTTTGTGATCAGTTCTCAATGAAAATGTTTTCAAAACTAACTGCTCATCACTCCAATGAGCATTTCTTTAGAAAGCAGATATTTTATATATTCTATATAATGTATAGGCTAAATTAGGCTATAGCAATGTAAAATATTAAATATGAAGCTAAATGATTTGTCTGTCTGAAATATTACTGGAAACATTTAAAACAAAGGTTAAAGTTATATTTATGAAATATAGTAAGGTTTGGATGTGAGATGTGTGCCAAAAAGCTCTTCTACTGCAGGACCATTCAGAGGTAAAGTGACAGGATTGTGAGAGTTGTAACCTCATCAGTCCATTTTACCTTGAGTGACTGGGTAGTAACTGTAGGCAGATGGGGGGTGGCTGGAGAAGTTGTATCAGAGGGTTGAGCCTTGGAAGGGTGCATCTTCCCAGTGAACTCTTCTTATTTCCTGTTCTCTGCTCCTGACTCCAACAAGATATGAAAATCTTTCTTCCTGCCAGGCTCTTTCCTCATGATGTGTGGCCTCATCTTGGGCTCAGAGCAATGGAGTCAGCTCTCTGTGGACTGAGGCCTCTGAAACAGTGAGCCCCAAATAAATGCAAATAAGTGGTCACTGTGATGAACAGGTAACTAAAACAGTCTATATTTATGAAAATATGACATTTTCCAAACAATGCAAGTGTTATGTTAAAATGTACAACTTAATTTAGCCACCAAATCAACAGATATAAATTTTCCAGTTAAGAACCAAACAATAAAAACTTGTTTATTTCCTGTATCTTAATGATAAGTATTCTATGTTTAAAAAATAATATGAAATAATTATACATTCCTTATATATTCAATTCATTTGTGATTATCAGGTACTAGGCTGAGGTGTTACCTTTATATTAAATATCCATCAGTGAATTATAGTATAATTGCAGGAATTTATGGGTTTTAATAGTAGTTACAAAAGAGAAGTCTTTGGTCAGTTAAATTATTATAATTACTTTCTATTAACAAAAGTACTTCTATATAATGATTTTTATAAACTATACTTCAGGGATTCCAGTAATTTTAATTGATATAGTATATTATCTAATTTGTGTTTATTTTCTTCCTTAGTATCATAGATTGGTCTGGTTTTCTTAAGATTAACTAGGATATATTAATATTTATTTATGATTTTATTTTTTTGACATTTGTTATAAAATGTGCATGCTAATAAGCTATATTATATGAAACTTTTCCTTGCATGTGTTGTTTCTAAACTTTGGAAGGTATTCATAGGGAAAATTTGCAAGTCGGAAAGCATTATTCTCTCAAAATAATAGCTTTAGAAACTGTGAAATGGAAAGTTCTAAGCACTGATTTATTTAAAAGTAATAAATCCAAAAACTGCCTAACCTGAAAAAAAATACTTCTGAGAAAGCAAGGGAGTACTGGGGATTTACTGATCATAGTATTACCCTAAGAAAATGATTTCAGTTATTCACATCTGAATGTGAGTTTAATATTATTTAGAACATATAATTTTTTTGCATATGAGGTTAGTAATACTATTATGAAGCCAAAACTGACTTCAATGTCATTTTCCTCATTCTACAAATGAACAAATGGATGACAGATGGTTGTATATTTTGGTCCTTGTTGCTATAAGTATTGGAAAAATCCAAAAGGATTTTTAGGTTCCCATATCTATAATTGTAGCAATATCATGTATGCAAGGATTGTCTGATTCAACAGATCAACAGTATTATACAGAATGCAGATTTATTCTTTCTCTCCATTTTTCTATCTTAAATTCTGATTTTATATCAACATGTCTACAACATTTTTAGAAATCACAGTGTGCACTTTTCACAGAGGAGGAAAAAATTGTTTCCTTTTTCTTTGAGTTTCTCTTACAACTCATTGACCATAGCCAACCTGCCTATCTCTGAATCAATTACTGGCATGGTAAATGAAAATATTTTTGGCAAATTAAACATACAGCTGAAACTAGTTTAGAACTACCCCTGAGGCCCAAGGCTGAAAAGGAGGTTAGATGTTGAGCAAATGGGTTTCTACTGTAAATGAGAAAAGAGAGAATGGATACTGTATAGACAAACAACTCTCTTAGTCCATTCCCTGTTGCTAATAACACAATATCAAAGACTAAGTTTTGAAGAAAACAGGTTTAATTTGGCTTATGGTTCTGGAAGCTCAAGGCCCAAAGGGCTGCATTTGGTGTTGACTTGCTGGTAAAGTTCTAAATCAGTGCAGCTATCACATGGTGAGAGAAAGGGAACACACATGTAAGTGAGCGCACATGTACATGTGGAGAGAAGTGATGTGAATCATGGGCTCTGATTGTCTGGTGGCTACATTGCACTGGGAATTTCCTGTGCAAAGGTGCAGGTCAAGATGGCCCAGTTGTTGTGGTGATGCTGGGCCCTGGAGGCTCCGTGTAAAGGCACACAGCTATAATCAGTTGGGACCTTGAGCTCAAGCACCAAAGTTTGGGGATAGAGAATTCTGGGCATAACATGATAATCTTGATGCCTCGCAAGTTTCACTGCAACCCTCAGTCTGCCAGCTTAGCTGAAACTTTCCCACAAATAACCTTTGGGTTAAACCTATATAATAAATATGCGAGCTAGCTCTAGGTCATTAAACCTCCATCAAAGGATAATGTCCTATGTGTGTCTGTTTGTCTTTTCTGAGTCCTCCATCACCCCTTGCCAATTTCTGAATCAAAGGCCATGCTTGTCGCAGCACACACACACACACACACACACACACATGTATAGATGCACATATTCTGCATCTATGTTTTCTGGTTTCTCTCCCTCTTATAGGTTTCAGTAATTGGGGCTGCACCTAAGGACCTTAAAACTATTCCTAACACCTCCTAAAGGCTCTACCTCTAAACACAATTATCAGATTAAGTTTCGTCCTCTTAATACTTCAGAGTAAGGATTGAATTTCAACATAGGGAGCCTTGTCTAACGCACTTGAGCCCTATCCATACCACAGCATCACCTTTAGTGTCTAATATTGAAAGATAATTCATAGTGAACCAAGGTAATACAGTGCTAAAAGAGTATTTTCTATGTATTTTAATTTGCCAATAATTTGATAGTTACTCACATCTATTGAATAAATAACAATAATATAAATAAGCAGGAGAAAGTCACAAATGAGTACTGTATTTTAGAAAGATCAACAGAAAGCTAAAATTCTCAAGTGGTGTTATGAGAATGCTATAAAAATATTTAGTAACAAATAATTGATTTGAAATCCCTGTATGAAAGGATACTTCATACCATTCTTTCAATTAGTACTCACTACAAGAGTAAATATTTTACTCTATTATTTTCTGGGAAACAGATTACTAACCTAGTATCTAACCTGTTTACTCACCCTCTCATACACTGGTATTATTATTTTTCTATTCATACAATTCATATTTACTATGGAATCAAGAGAAGCTAAATTTTGTAGGTTAACTCTTATTTGCTAAATTGACATGTAGTCTCTTTTGTAGAACTCCAGGGAAATGTACAAGTGTGCCCCCTGTGTGTGTAGGTCTTTGTGGTCAGAATATTTCCTTTCAGGTGACTGTGTTGAGTTTCTGATGCTGTTATAGTTCAGTTTGGTGAGAAAATCACAACCACAGTCTTTTCTGGTCACTTATTCATTGTTACCATTAGATTTAAGAGCTAGATATATCTTGCTTTCCCTTGTTGCATCTAGACCTCAAAATGATGTGAAGAATTCTTGTAAAATAATGAACTTCTAACACTAATTGTTTCTTTTGATAGTCTTATTTTAGCAATCTTCACTCACTCAGATACTCATTGAAATATGAAATAATAATCATTTTCTGATAATTCATTTGCATTTGTATACAAAGTTTTTTTTCAATCATAAAAACCATAATAACCGTACCAGTTTATGTGGATAACACATGGCTTTCTCTTAAGATTTGATGTCAATATAGCATTTTTCTCAACTGATGAAAAAATGAGATTTCTCTAAAGTCCCTACCCATCATAAGCACAATCAAGATTCCAGAGCAATATATTCTACGTGTAGAATTTATTTTCTTACATAAAATAAGAATCAACCAAAATTAAAAACATGAACCACTTGACTCATACTCTCTATTCACCTAAAACCCTAAACTTGAATTTTGACATTTTATTGGATCCAAGATCATACTCATAAAGAAACTGCAGACATATGGGCTTAAAATACTTGGGTAAAAAAAACATACTCAGGCAATGTAAGCCAGAGCCTTGTTACTTATAAAGAAGAGACAGGGCAGGAGATAGAGATTGCTTAGCCATCTCCTATGAAAGTAAACATTTAGACTATTTAGAATTTAATTTTCTGATAACTTTATAGTCTGAATATCTAGTTCAAATTAAAAAACTACTTTCATACAACTAAAATCATAATGTTGAATTATTGAACATAATTCGACAAAAGTCAGGAAGGTAGCCAGGAGGTCTGGTTTCAACACCTTTAATCAGTATTGCAATGAAGGTCCTAATGGTTATAACAGAACAAAAGAAAAAAAAGTAAGAAGGGAAGAAAAAAACAAAAGACAAGCAATAGATTGGTAAAGAAGAGTATAAGTTTTCCCTATCTGCAGATGACATGATCCTTTACACAAAAAGCCCAAGGAATATATAAAACATAGAGAGAAATTAAATGTTATTTCTATTTAATGAATTCAGCCAGCTAAAGTTGCAGGATATAAGGTAGAGTAAACCAACCTATACATCCACAGGAATGATGTCTTAATTAGAATAAGATATATCCATGCTTGTTTAATTATATCAAAATGGATTCTACTGTCATGTATAACTTAAAAAGAACCAATAAAAGTAAATTTAGTGGAGATCAAAAAATACACACACAAATTAGATTGTTGTAAATGTGATATTGAAAAATGAATTTAGTGCACCTGTGTCTGTTTACATGTGAATGGAAAATTTTAGATATAAACAGTTATATATACTGTTTTAAATAATCAACTCTCTGATTGTATACTACTGGTAATCATTTTGAAACCAAGTTAAAGTTCACTTACAATAACAACAAAATGATTAATAAATGCACATATCAAAATTGGGCATCACCTTTATAGAGCATACATATGATAAAACAAAGAAGATCAACAAGAATGAGTAAGTGCAATATGTCCATAAATTTGGAGATTCCTGGCTAACACTGATTTATTTAGAAAGAAGTCCTGAGAAAAAGAGAAATTTTCTCCATTTATTTTATGTGACATTAGTGAAATTTAAAAAAGGAAAAGATTTCTAGAATTTAAATATATCTTCCCCTACCACAGTAGCACTGACATTTACAAATCCAAAATGAAATTGATGATCAACAAATACAATGAGGAACTTATTGGAATTAAAGGCTTAAGGGCTTAGAAAATAATTTATTTAAATTTTTCAGTATCCATATACAAAGTGCTGGTTGCTTTTTGTTTGTTGACTGGTATTTTTTTTTCTCTTTTTTTTTAGATCTTCAGAAGATCTAATCATTCCTTGACTTCTTGGAGTCATCATATCCAGCAGCAATCCTTCATCCAGTACCACCACTGGGGTAAAAAAGTCCCATATTTTATCAGCTAATTAGCATACTTCCTTAATCATAATGATTTCATCACCAGGGGCCCAAAACTACCTATGAGATTTTTGATTGGTGAACTTAGGGACTGGTGATTTCTTACTTTTTGATATTGATTGAAAAGTTTTGCAGGCTTTAATGACCAGTTTTGCGGAAGTAAGAAAATGGAACTGTTAAAACAGAATATAGGACATGAACTAGTAGCCAATGCTAATGAGCCCCAAGAAACACTGAATGACCATTATTGAAAAGGGATATTTCTTACTCAAGTAGTGGTAACTTTCCTATCAAACATGAAACCCTTGGCTAGCCAGAATGTGGCTCAGAAACTCTACTGGAGGATCTCCAACATTATTTTGTGAAACATCTCAAACATATATTCACTCAAATATATATTCACTTTCTCTTATCTCATCTCAAATATATATTCACTTTCTCTTATCTATTGCATATAAATTCAACACAAACAAGAGCATAGCACTTTTATGGGCTACTATTCTTGTAAGAAGCATCGAGATTCTTGTAATTTTTCACTCTAAAGGGAGAACTTTCCAAGAAATCTCAAAAAAGTGGCATTAGTTGGTCAAAATGTGATTCTTATGATTATGCCTTGATACCTGATACTTGGCTTAAATGTTGAATTTTCAAATTTCATCTTCAAAAGTCCTGAGTGCTTCAAAAGATAAATTAAAGGTGATTTTGATACTTTACAAAAATTATTTTGCAAATGGTTTGAGAGCATAGGTAACATGAATGTATTAAAAAGGTATAGCTTACTTATGAAAAACATAGATATGATTGTCTTCCATATTCATTATCATTAAATAGATATATTTAGCAAAAAACAAAAAAGAGACTTTTTAAAAATTTTATAATGAAAATCTTACATCTTAACCAATGACAAAGGTGACACGTGGAACTACTTTAATGTACATGCATATTTTACACACATTATCAGAGAAAGCAGGGCAGACCTTTTTTATGCCTAGCATATTACACAAAGCCTGTCACATATTTCTATAACCATTATTGAGTTAAAGCCATGCATGGATATTGAAAATAGATTACTTCCAATTAGAAGAAAAGGAAAGCAATCATTAACAGTACAAATATTGACTAGAAAATTCTTTATCTCAATAGCCACATGTGTAGACAGGCAACATATTTTGCCTTAATATATATTCACTTTCTCTTATCTATTGCATATAAATTAAACACAAACAAGAGCATAGCACTTTTATGGGCTACCATTCTTGTAAGAAGCATCGAGATTCTCGTAATTTTTCACTCTTAAGGGAGAACTTTCCAAGAAATCTCAATATGTCTCTAGGACACTTGAATTATGTTTCTGGAATCGATCCCATACTTATTACAGCAGTTAGCAGAAAAAGTAAAAAAGAAAAAAATACCCAAAATACATATGCCTCAGATAGAACTTAGTTGTCTACATAATACCAAGAAAATTTTTGGCTTTTACACAGTAGTCTATAAATATGTTTACTAACATGCTTACAAAAATAAAATAGAATTTGCTTTAAGGGAATTTCTGTGCAAAATTATATCAGTGTAATGCATTGTGTCATGTACTTGATATATTCAATGAATAAATAAACTATTATCTATTAGACATTCAGTTTTTTGGAAGATCTGAATATATAAAGCACCAAGCAAGATAATTAATGTTATAATAACTATAAGTGTACCCCTACAGATATATATTTTAATAATTAAATATTTCATTGATTTTAAGAAGTTTTTGTTTATTCCAATATCCATACACTAAAATTTTCAGACAGTTTAATGGGTTTGTAATCACTACACTCATTGATTGAGATTCTCTGCTACCAATATATCAGTGTGGGTCCTCTACATCCCCCACAACAACTATGTACTTAGTATAAAATATAGAAAACAACCATACAATCATGTGGGAATTCAGAATGATAAGAAAATACATAGAGGTTGTTGGAAGAACCAAAACTTGGAAATTTTGTGATTTTTTTTCCTGATAGTGGGCCAGAGCCCCAAATCAGCAAGGGCGGTGACTAAACCTCTAATTGAAAACCTGTCATCTTTTTGGCTAGAGGAATCAGCAAAGGAGATTGTACAATTACAGAATGATGAACTATAAATTCTGTGGACAGACTAAAAGCGCAGCAATAAAGAATTAAGAAATTGTACTGATACTCAATCCTCAAACCTCAGAAGGTGAGAAAGTATATAATGTGAGTCTAAGCAGATCAATTGCTTGTTCAAAATGAAAACACAGGGAAATGTATTTCCCTGAAAAATAAAATAAAACTCAGAGTCTACATAATAAAATATTCTAATTTTCAGTAAACAATGAATCTTTACCCAACATTCAAATACCTAAGAAATGTAACCTTTTTTCCTTGAAAATTGTCAACAAATACCATCATAAAAGTAATTTAGATGTTGGAATTGTGAGACAAGAACTTTAAAACAATGTTAAAACTATGTTCCATACAATTAATCAAATATGCTTAAAATGAATGAAAAGAAAAAGAAGAAATAACTTGAAAAAATTAAAATGGATCAAATTGAAATCTTAAGACTGATACATAGAAACTGTGAAAAATCAGTGGAGAGATTTATTCACAGATGGGATATGACAGAGGACAGATTCAGGAAACTTGAACATTTGTCTATATAAATGTTCAAATCTAAAAATGAGAGGAAATAAAGAAGAGGCACAGAATTCCAGGAAAATTTTTGAAAATAATATTTTATCAAGCCCAATACAAAAACTACATTAAAAAAAAGGTAATGTCACAGGAGTAGTAAGCCTATTTCAGGATTAAAGGAATGAACTAAAATTTGAAAATTAGTCAAAAGAATTCATCATATTATCATATTAACGTGGTATCCATGCTAGGACAACATCACAATAAAGGGCATAGTCTTTTGAGAAGGCTACTCTCACCACAACTACTGCAGTTTTGCTGGTCCCAGTCCAGCCTCATTTGTGATGAACTGGATACTGATTCAGTAGTTCTCACTACCTCTATAGGACTGATAATTCACTAGAATGACTCACAAAACTCCAAAAAGTATAAAACTTTCTATTAGTCATAATCTTTATTGCAAGAGGTAACAAGACTGAACTAGCCAAGGAGAAAGTCACATAACATGAGGTCAGGGAGTATTTTAAATTAGTTTAAAAGTCCAAGGAGGAAAAACCAGTCACATTCTCCAAATTACACAAGGATCAAAGTAAAGAGGCAGTTTCAATAATTCTGACAAAATTCAACATTAGCTAATAATTAAAAATCAACAGGAAACTGAAAATAGAATGAAATATCTTCAATCTGATAAGGTTAAATCACATGTAATGATTAAAGACATGTTTTTCCTATTAAAGAACTCCCATAACTTCTGTTCTAAATTTTGCTTCAGGATATAGGCACTGCAACAAGGAAAAGATAAAATGATATAAAATTAAGTTGAAAATTTTTTAAAAAATATGAAATTGTTCCATTATCGAATTATATGATAGAAGATAATAAAAATCAGAGAAGGAAAATTAAATCTTTTTGAAATTTGAAACTGCACATAGAGAAAAAAAGTCATAACTTCTGCCACATATCACACACAAAATTAACTAAAATTCTTCTAAAAAGATGTGAAAAAATCATGTACTGTAAAAATTTGGTAATTTGGAATACATTAAAGTTGAAACATTTGTCCCCTGAGAAACACTGCTAGGAAAGGTACAAACAAGTCAAAGTCTGCTAGAACATTTTTACATTATGTAAAAGACTTGGATCCAAATCAAGGTAAAGCACCTTTAAAATTGAACCATATATATATATATATATTAATGAAAAAAAAAAGCCAGGCATGGAGGTGCATGAATGTAATCCTAGTGGCTTAGGAGGCTGAGGCAGAAGGATCATGTTTTCAAAGCCAGTCTCAGCACAAGTGATTTACTAAGCAACTCAGTGAGACCCTGTCTCCAAATAAAATACAAAATAGGGCTGGGGATGTGGTTCAGTGGTCAAGTGCCCCTGAGTTTAATCCCTGGTACCCCTTTTCCCAAAAAAATTGAAAAACAAGTTTAAAAATACAATTTACAAAAGAAAATATACAAATAAAAGCCCTAGAATGTTATTAATCATTAGAGAAATGCAAATTCTAAGAACAATGACACAGAACTGTGCTCGCATTAGAATGGTTGAAATCACAAACATTGACTATATTATATGTCATTCAAAATTTGGAAAACTAATTTTCACATACTTTTGGTAGGAATACATAATTGTACAGTCATTTGGAAGAATTTTGGTAATTATTTATGTTATTAAATGCATACCTGTCATGTGAACCAATGTTTTTGTTGTGGTTTATCCATAAAATATCTACTTACTGACTTTTGTAAGATAACTCAGAGCAGTTTTATTTGCAATATCTAAAAACTAGAGAAAAATTTCATCAAATGATGAATAGACAAATAAACTTGGATATATTCATGTGATAGAATATTGTTCATCAAAAAGGGAAGACAAGGCATAATGAACACAGAGTTGCATAAAAAAAGAAAAACAAAAATGTCATATTGCATCATCTCAGTTGTGCAAAATTTTAGAAAATATTAGTCTTTGATGGTAATGTAAAATTGAATATCTGTTACATGGGTCAGTGTAAAGGAAAAAAATGGGACAAAGGGAATTTATGGGTGAAGGAAACATTGTTTGTTAATTGTAAAATTATTTAATGAGGTGTGTTCATATGTTCAATAATTTTTACCCTTCAAGTATATATTGTTTGTAGAAATCCATATGGAGGAGAATGAACTTTAACGCCTATCTCTCACCCTGAACAAAACTCAACTCAAAGTAGGTCAAGGACATAGGTATTAGACCAGAAGCACTGTACCTTCTAGAAGAAACTGTAGGCCAAATACTCCAATATGTTGGCTTACAAATCAACTTCCTCAACAAGATTCCTAAAATGCAAGAAATAAAATGAACAATTAATAAGTGGGATGGCATCAAACTAAAAAGCTTCACAGCTGTGAAAACAATCAAGAGGGTGAAGAGAAAGCCCATAGAATGAAAGAAAATCTTTGCCACTGACACCTCAGCTAAGGCATTAGTTGCCAGGATATACAAAGAACCCAAAAAGTATAACACCCCCCCAAAACAAAAACCCAAATAATGCAATCAATGGTCAAAGAAACAAAACAGATACTTCTCAGAAAAATAAAAGAATGGTCAAGAAATATATGAAAAAAATGTACAACATTGCAACCAGTAGAGAAATGCAAATCAAAACTACCCAAAGATTTCATCTCATTCCAGTCAGAATGGCTACTATGAAGAATGCAAGGATGTGGGGAAAAGGGTACACTAATACATTGTTGGTGGGAATAAAAACTAGTGTAATTATTCTGGAAAGTAGTATGAAGTGTCCTTAGAAAACTTGGACTAGAAACACCATTTGACCCAGTTATCCCACTCCTTAGTATATATCAAAAGGAGTTAAAATCAGCATATTATAGGGATATAGCTACATCAGTGTTTAAGTGGCACAATTCACAATAGTAATCTATGAAACCAAACTAGATGGCCATCAACAGATGAATGGATGAAGGAGTTGTGGTATATACATACAATTGAATATTACTCAGCCATAAAGAAGAATGACTTTATGACATTTGCCAGTAAATGGATGGAACTGTAGACTATCATGCTAAGTGAAATAAGCCAATCCTCCAAAATCAAAGGTCAAATGTTCTTTCTGATTTGTGGATTCTGATGCACAGCAAGACATAGGGGAGGGAGAATAGAAGAAATTCAGTGGATTAGATAAAGGGGTATAAAGTAAGGGAGGGGGCATTAGAATAGAAAAGACAGTGTAATGAATTTGACATAATTTTTTAATATACATATATGAATACACTACATTGATCTCAACATTATGTACATCCACAAGATTGGGGTTCTAAATAGAATAAAATATTCTCCATGTTTGTATTAATGTGTCAAAATATATAGTCATGTATAACTAAAAAGAAAACATAAAATTAATGTATCCACATAGTATATTATATATAATAAATATTTCCATAATAAAATATTTAAAAATTATGATCATTTCGTATATTGCTAACTTTTATGAAGTACATTTCTAATTTTTAAAATTTCAAATTTATTTACTTTTATAAAACTCAAAGCAAGCATAAAATATTGAAATAATCTCTTGTATCATTTTAGGTCATAATATACTAAAATAAAAAATTACAGCAAGAAAAACTAAAGAAACTATCCTAGTACATTGAGATTAAACAGCATATTTTTGAATGATGAGTGGGTTATTGTATTCATTTAGACAATAAATCAGGGGGAATTTAAAAAAAATATTAAAATCAAATGAAAATGAAAACTTAGTGTACCAGAATGTGGGATGTAGCAAAGGCACTTCTTGGAGAAGCTTTTGTCTATGGATGCCTACACACAAAAAAATTTAGAAAAATCTTAAATACACTACTTAATGATGCATCTCAGGGTCTTAGAAATAACAAGAACAAATCCCAAAGCTGATAAAAGGAAAGAAATAGTAAATATTATAGCAGTACTTAGTAAAATAGAAAATAAAAGTACAGAGAACCAGTGAAACAAAGAGTTGACTTTGAAAAAGGTAAGCAAAATTAGTAAATTCCTAGCCAAATTGACTGAAATAAAGAGAGATAAGACCCAAATTGAAGTAGAAAAAAAAAATGAACATTACCACAGACATCACTTAAATTCTGAGAATCTATAGCAACTATTTTGAAAATGTATATTCCAATAAACTAAAAAGTCTAGAAAAAATGGCTGAATTCATAGACAGATATATGATAAACCAGATTTGACAAAATCTCTGTATTGCCAGGCATGGTGATACATGCCTGTAATTCCATCAGAATGCTGAGGCAGAAAGATCATGTGTTCAAAGCCAGCCTCAGCAAAAGTGAGGTGCTAAGAAATTCAGTGAGACCCTGCCTCTAAATGAAATACAAAATAGGGCTGGGGATGTGGCACAGTGATTGAGTACTACTGAGTTCAATTCTTGGTATCAAAAAAAAAAAAAGACTTTGAGGAAACTAGGGATAATATGAATATGCCCCCAAATTTAAAGGTTAAATATGAGAAACCCAAAGCCAACATCATACTGACTGGAGAAAAATCAGAAGCAATTCTTCTAAAAAATCAGGAACTGGACAAGAATGTTCACTCTCACCATTTCTATTGAATATAGTACTTAAAATTCCAGCCTGAGAAATTAATTAGCCAATAGAAAGAAATAAAAGGGATTCAAATAGAAAAGGAAGAGGTCAAATTGTCTCTAGATTCAAATGATATGATCTTACATTTAGAAGACCCTTAAAGATTTTAGAAAAAGTGAAGAAAGAAATTGTAGAAGACACTAAAAGTTGGAAAGCTCTCCCATGTTCATGAATAGGCAAAATCAATATTATTAAAATGGCTAATTATCATAAGTGATCCATATATTCAATAATATCTCTATCAAAACACCAATTATATTCATCAAAGAATAAGAAACATAATCTTTAAGTATATATGAAAGAATAAAAGAACCAGAATAGCCAAAGCAACCCTGAGGCAAAGGAGCAATACTACAGGCATCACAACATCCAATTTCAAATTATACTGGAGAACCATAGGAACAAAGAGAGCACAGTACTGACATAAAAACAGACATGTAGACCCGTGAAATAGAAGACACCGAGAAAAAACTCACACAACTACAATCATCTGATTTTTCACAATGATTCTAAGACACACATTGGAGGAGAAACAGCTTTTTTAACACACGGCACTGGGAAAATTGGATATTAAAATGTGAAGAATGAAGAGCGATCCATAACTCTCACCCCATACAAAAGTCAACTAAAAATGAATAGATATCTATCTATAAATTCAGAAAATTTGGAAATGTTGGAAGAAATAATAGAGGAAATAATTCAATATATAGGCACAAACAAATACTAGCTGAACAGAACTCTTGTAACTCAGGAGATAAGAGCAAATATCAATCAATGCCATGGAATCAAATTGAAAAACTTCCGTATAGTAATGTTAATGATGAACATAGAACAAAGACACAACCTACATAATTTGAGAAAATGTTTGCCAATTACTCCTCAGTTAATATCCAGAATATATAAATGACTAGAAATGTATCCCTCAAAAATTTCAATAAATAATAAATAAACCGATCAAAAAGTTAATCAGTAAATGGGCAAAAGAACTAGGAGCACTAGAGACAATAATTATATAAAAAAGTTAAACGTCTTCTGTCATCATGGAAATGCAAATTAAAAAGTGCATTGAGATTCTGTCTTACTCCAATCAGAATGGCAATTACTAAGAATACAAATAACAATAAATTCTGGAGACAATATGAAGAAAAAGAAATGCATACATTGTTCATCAGAATGTAAATTAGGACAGCCACTGTGGAAACCAATATGGAGATTCCTCAAAAACCTGAAACTAGAGAACTAAAAATCATTATACTTTAGAGATACATGCTTACCCATGTTTATTGCAGCACAGGTCACCATAGCCAAGTTATGGAATTTATCTTCGTGTCTATTAACAGATGAATGGGTAAAAAAATGTGGTATATATACACAATAGAGTTTTATTAATTCATAAAGAAGAACATATTATGTTATTTGCAGAAAAATAGATGTAATTGAAGAGCCTCATTTCATGTAAAATACTCCTGACTCAGAAAGACAAGTCTCATATGTTTTCTCTAATAGGAAAAAGACAAAAAGAAAAAAAATAACAGGGAAATCATGAGACCAGAAGGGAAACCAACATGATAGAAAAAGGAAATCTGCGGAGGTGAATTAAGGCAGGTTATTGGGGAATGAAATTGATCAAATAATGCTGTATGCATGTATAGTATACCAAAATGACAACCCCCTAAAAAAGAGTTTGAGAAGGATTGATGTTAGTTTTTCTTTAAAAGTTTGGTAGAATTCTACCATGAAGCCATCTGGTCCAGGGCTTTAAACTTCAAGAGAGACATATGTTTATTGATTCCTTTTCTTTACCCATCATTTGCCCATTAGGATCCCAAGCTTATGATTCAGTCTTGTTAGGTCACATGTTTATAAAAATTCATCCATTTTTCTTTAGGCTGTTCTATTTGCTGGCATATAATTGTTTCAGATCATTATGAATTCAAATGCAATTATAATAATACATAAATTCATATCAATAATATGCTAGAATTTGACATTTATATAATATACTGATCTTATTCAGATTTATCCAGTATTTCTTACTTGTTTGTGGTTGTATTTAATTATAAAGAATTTTGTTAAAATTGTATAGTTAACTACCACCACAATTAAATTTCATAATTATTTGGAATTTTTCTAGAAAGTAACTGTTTTTCAAATAGTTATCTAATATGCTACTTTTTAAAAATATGGCAACTAAAGAAGTATTCATAACAGTGGAATGTGTAGAGAAACCATTGAAATATTAATCACTTATACATCATTTTTTGTTTCCATCACATACATGTTTAAAGGGATTTCACGTAACTTTAAATTATATTTTATGTACACATGCGGGCACACACATACATTTCAAGTTTAAAACATTCTAAAGAATATATCCTGCAAATCATTCACTACTTTTAAAATATCTCTAGCATGAGGAAGGTAATCAAAATCATGGTGAAAAGATGTTTGAGTAATAAATACATTTGGATCACAAATTATGTACTACTCTTGCTTTGATTTTCTGACTGAGAAAATCAGCTTAAAATCTGATAAATAAAATTGCCTCTTTTATTTTTAACCTGATTTCATGTAATTTTCTCACCAATACCTTTCAGATCTGCTGTTCCCAGAAATATCTTTCATTAGAATCAAACATAGTAAAATCAAGGAGGAGGGCTGAGCTGCCATTCAATGTAAAATACACTTCATGAACAGGCTTCCGTAATTGTTATTCACACACTGCATGAGACAAATTGCCAGCACATGAAATGATTGGGGAAATGAGACAGAGAAGAAAAGGCTAAATCTATCAAATACATGTTTTGTTGGTTTTATTGCTTAATTTACCCTCCTAGAAAATACAAGACAGCATTCTTTTTGAAAGCTTACACAGACATTTATAGGATTTTAAAAAATCATTAGCTTCTGATGATAAGGGTCTAAAAAGATCGGAGAATATTTTTCAATTGTTTTCATTTTTGTTATCAATTCATAATTTTCCCCAAATACTAATATAAAAGACAATTTACTCCAGATTAAAATTGAGATTTTTGTATTTTCTTTCTTCTGTTACTCAAAAGATTTTTTACATTATATATCTAGGAAGTATCTGAGTCACATGGTTGCAATTTAAAGATACATAAATTAGGGAATAATGAAAAGTCATCTACTCAGTAATAGTAACAGAACAGGATCAGAAGTTCTGGTAACCAAAAATGCATAATACTTTTTTTTCCTGGTACATAGTAGATACCAGAAAGACCATCCACATTTTAAAAATTACTATTTCATTATGCTTTATACATTTTGAAGTTTTTCACTGAAAAGAATAATTATTATATGTAAATAATATTCCTCAAAAATTTTAATACAATCAAAGTTCTTAATTCTGTAACACAAAATAAAATCTATGATTGGTGCTGGGGAGCTTCCTGATGTGTTTTCTTAGTGGTCATATATCATTGCACAATAAAAAGTTCTCTCAAACTTAGTGGGCTTTGTGGGTCTGTCTTAGTCCTCCAGAGGAAAAGAACCAATAGAAATTATATATAATTATAGTCCTCCAGAGGAAAAGAACCAATAGAAATTACATATAATTATAAGAGGGAATTTATTAGGTGGGCTCACGTGTTCAGAGGCTAGATATTCCCACAATGGCCCTCTGCAGGCTGGAGAGTCAGGGAAATTAGTAGCTCCATACTCCAAGGAGCAGAAGTCTCAGAAAAAGAGGCACCAGTGATGCAGCTGTAGTCCAAGGCTGAAGTCCCGGAAGCTAACCAGAGAGTGGCTGGTTTGTGTCCATATTCAAAGGCTGAAGAAGCTGGAGTCTGATATTTACTTGCAGGCAATGAAATTGGCAAAGAATGCATCCACTCAAGACAATCAAGCTTGCATTCCTGAGCAAGCTTCCCCTTTCTGCTTTTGATCTACCCAGGCCCCTTAACCTATTGAACAGTGCTGCCCACATTCAGGCCAGGTCTTCATCTTACTGAATCCCAATGCCAATCATCTCTAGAAAACCCTAACAGACACATCCACAAGTGTTCTTTCCCAATTTTCTAGGTATTTTTTTCAATTCAATCAAGTTAATTATCAGTATTCACCACTATAATGGGTTAACTGGGCTCAGCTGTGTGGCTTTAGTTTGCAGTTTTTTAAAAAGTTACACATAGAGCTCACATAGAGACACACTCATGTAAAGGCTGAAAAATGTTAGGTAGCCAAGATGGCTCACTCACAGAGGTGACGACCAACATTTACTGAAGTCTATGAGAACAAATGTCAGTGTCAACTGAATTACTCTGCCACTTGGCTTGGGATTCTTATAGTATAGTTCAGAGAATGTCTTCAGAGAGAATTGCACAAGAGTGAACATATATACATAGAACAGAGAAGAAAGCTTTGGCAGAATTCTGCCATATATCAAAAAAATTTAAATGGGCTCAGGAAAGAAATCCAAGAAAGACATAGAGGTAAACAGACATGTAGAAAGAAAACAAGAACTGCATTCTTCCAGGAAAAAATTTTGACAAATTTTGTTAAGTGAACAAGTGAAATTAGCGTTAAATTTTGTGTCTAATGCTTAGCAAATGTTTTTGGATTTTGATGAAAGCAGTAGAATTACTCACAAAAAGAAGAAACAAATGGGAACTGGTAGACAAGTGTGAAAGTCTTTAAGAGAGGAAAGGGATAACGAAGCAATAAAAGTTAACATACACTAAAAAATATCTTGGATGTTTTGTCTAACTTCATTAGATTTTTGTTTGTTTGTTTGTTGTAATAAAGAAGTGGTATACCTATAATAACTGTCAAGAGGAAACCAATTAACTGCAGTGCTGAGGACTCTAGAAAAAAATGACAATCCATTATTCAAGGTATTTTTAAACTTCATGATTTTTTTAAGTTATAACATGAAAACTTTGTTACCATCAGTGTGATGCAAGAATTTTTTGCTTAGAAACTATCTACTGTGTTTGAAATCTTTACTCCACTGTATGGAAGGTAACACTCCATTTTATTGTTTATGATTTTCCCATTTCTGTTAGGTTTAAATATGTCGTTTCTTATTTTTATTTAGAAAATATTTCCTAATTTATGTAAACATTGTCACAGTTTTTTTTTCTGAGAGGCTTATTAAAGGGGGATATTTAGTAAAAAGCAGAAACCTTATGTTAAATACCAAATTATCAAGATGATAAACTGCAATGCCTGAATATTGCATATTGAAAAACATAAAACAATACTTAGTATATCAAAATTATCATAATGACTAGGAGCAAAATGTATTCCATGTAAAGAGTATAAATAAATTACAAATATAATACTAAATGTTAAATAACATTTATTAGTTTATGGAATTACTAATTTTAAGAATATAGACATGATCAAAAGGACACCTTATATTTTGCTTATTTTGTTGAGATTCATGATGATGTAGGACTCTTTCCATTGAATAACTCTCATATTCATATTTATGTACATTTTTACTGCTTTGCATTAGAGTCAGGCAATAGGCACATTTTAATTAATCAAAAACTTATTTGTGGAATGGGATAGTTACTGCAGAATTAGAGTCAGTAAAAAATCTTGGTTTAAATTTTTACCCATGTTTTATTTCTAAAGCTGTTTTTTGGTAGATTATAAATACTTTGCCCACATTATTTGCCTAGATTGAAGGACTGTGATCTCAGTGACCTTCCCCCCAGGATGAGTTAACTAAGTTGATTTAGAGTTCTGCCACACAAGCTACAAATCCTTGTCCAAATGTATTCGTGATTATGAGTAATTTATTAACATGAACATTTCACACAAAAGCCAAGAATTGACATTTTGTAATTTTAAGTCTGCTAATAAAATAAGCAATTTGTTCTTTATTGGATCAAGTATTTTATAACATAAATATTATACTTAATTTATATTTAAAAAATAAAGTGGCACAAAAATAAAATGTAATGAGCCTAAAATATAAGAATAGAATGAAACTAATCAATGTATTTCAATTTCTAAGTTATAATGTTATTACTTACTAATAAGACAAAGACTATACAAAGAGAACTTACAATAAATGTATATTTATTGTAAACATAATTTATTGTAGTTAAGTTTAGAAACAATGCATCTGATGGATAGGTACAATATGCACTCTATAAAATCTCAAAATAAAAACTCAAACATAAATATATATTTTTTCTCTTGTTAATTGTAAATTTATGGTGAAGTTTATTAACATGAAAAAATTATGAGCAAAATATTTTACTTTTTTCTCTTTTATTTCTGAAATCTCTTTTCCCTTATAATTTATTATGTTATACAGTTTGCATAATTTATGTGCATTGTTCTTTCTTTCTATCTCTTTCTTTCTTTAACAAATAGTCCACAAAGCTTTTTTACTTTATTTTATTTTTTTACAAAAGTTTAATAAATTCCATAATTCTCATTAATTTTCTTATGGAACTGTTTTGATGATATATTATGGCAATATATTATATGGTTACTATTGCACTACTATTTAAATATTGTAATGCATAAAAAGCCACAATGTTTTAGTATAGTACAAAACACCAGGTTTAGTTCTGATGTTACACTACAATAATAAATCATAAAAGTTATTCCAGCCGAACCATAATAATGGTTTTGTATTTTAAAATGTTCTGTTAAAAACTGAAGCAATACACTTCATTTAAGATGTGGACAAAATGAAAACTAACTACATATGCTACCGGTTTAGCAATAATTTGTACATATCAAAATGAAATAGAATTTTCATAGAGGAGTTTAATCATGTAGTTGGGGTGACTGGGCACTCATAAATTAAGTCACATGACTCTTCATTGGATTAATTACCCACTTCATGAACAATACAGTATAACCAAAGCAAACCCTGAAATATGCTGAAGTTACCATTGTAATAATTAAGCTACTTTTACTATTGCAAACTCTGTTCAATTTTTTGTGTAGATGTCCTGACACATTGCCATTAGGATGAAAACATATTAATATAATAATTGTATATGCATGAACTCAATTTTAATATTCACTTATGCTATTGATTTTATTCTTTTTAAAGATGAAGAAAGTCTACAAACTGGGGCACAATATATAATATAAAATATAAAATTGAAGTTTAATTTAAATAATTTTATCCAGGAAAACAAATTGGACACTTGTAACCATAGTGTAATGTAATATTAAAAAAAATGAAAAATAATTGCATTTGATAAATTTACTTCTTCTTTTTAACAGCTCATAAAGATTCTGGACTTTTTCTCAAGTAAATCAGAAGTCCCTGATAGGAAAAACTAGTCATAATTTATGTATATTAATAAATGATATTCAAATTTTCCTTTGGATAAATTACATTTTTTCATATCCTTGTGAGTTAGTGCCTATAAATAAAAACAATTGTTTAAAGAGCTTTGATAGTCACTGTCTAGAGCAATTTTATTTAAGCAACATTTTAATGAGAATTAAAAATATTGAAAGAAAAATTAAAGAAAAATATAGCAATATATTAAGGCTATTTAAACTTTAAAAGTGTCAATTTCTCACTATGTATGTATGTACAGACATCCATATATGATATATAGAGAATGTATACATTAGTGGAATATATTTACTAAAGTATGTATGTTTATATACTTATATATAATGTATGTATTGATTTGCACATATACATACATGTATATATGTATATTATAATTGTATGCTTGCCCTTAATTTTAATATTCACTTCTTATGCAATTGATTTAGATATATATGTATATATTTACATGTATATATGCAAATATAATAATATATGCAAGTAAATATATGATATATATACATGTATATATGCAAATATATGCAAGTAAATATGTGCATGTACATACATATTGTTTATATGTGTATATGTACTCATATACATATAATGTATATATACTCATTTAATAACATATATGCTTATATATATTATATATAATATTTGTGCTATCTATAACAATACTATAAATGTAAATTATACATGTATCTGTATATATGTACATTATACATATATATGTACATTTGTACATAGGTATATGTATACATGTGTATGTATTTTCATGTATATGAACACACATATTAATATATAAACATATATACTTAAATGTACATAGGTAAATCTATATTTATTAATATTATATATTTTAATTGCATTTAGTATAAATTGCATTTAGTATAAATCTCCTTAGGAAAATGAAATGCTTAGAAATAGATGGAATTTGCCTTGGTTGAAATACTTCTCAAGCCACAGTCAACATAGTCAATGTTACTTTCTTCAAACTGATCAGTTATAGGAGCAATACTTAATAAAAACCTAAAGTTGCAAATAATATAACAGATGAAAATGTAATTGAAAAAATAGCAAGAAATGCTCTAATTTAATGGTAAGAGAAATGCAGAGCTGGCAAACTCTATATACATTCAGGTGATAATTCCATGTGCTGTTGAACGGGAATTTGTATCATGTAGTTTTTGGAATGATGCTGAAAAGTTGACTTGATCTGGGGTGTACGTTCATTCAATTTGTGTTGTTGTTGTGGATTCTCTACTTAGAAACTAATCTTTAATGATACAGTATTTGTTTAAATAATCTTAAAAATATTCTTTGTGTGATTTTTAACTGTAGATATTGTATATACAACTATAAAAAAGTTTCCATTTTGATGAAGAGACAGGAATACCAACATCACCTTCAAGAACATGCCTCAAATGATGTCATTTCCTCCTCCAAACTTGCCTGCTAAAGGTTCTACTGCCTACCAATAAAGCCATGGACTAGGAACCAAGTCTTTAGAACATGAAGCTTTATGGAACATTTCAGAAATAAACTATGACACTGCTCTTGTAATAATGATTATTAAACATAAACTCCTTATTTTTCATTAATTTCATGGAGTCCAGATTCATTGAAAAAAAATTATGCTACTTTTTAAACTGAGAGTACTAGGCAAAAGATTTCATGAAATGGCTGAAAGTAGCATATAAAGGCTAACTAGCCAGGTGGAGTGATGCATGCCTGTAATCCCAGTGGCTCAGGAGGCTGAGGCAGGAGGATCATGAAGATCAAAATAGGGATGAGCATGTGGCTCAGAGGTTCAATCCTAGATGCCCCCTACCCAAAGCTAATTAAATGGTGAATACAAAATATAAATGGAGTTAGAAGAATTAATTTAAAAGTTTCATGGAACTCTTAGTGAAATTTAGGTAGGCTAAATTTTTATATATGTTGAAAATTATGATAATAATGACAATGATGTTATATTAAGTGAAATTTATTGTGTTTATAAATTGTGCTATCCAATACACATTTAATGAGGTATCTCAAGAAGTCTCATATCTACCCACTTAAAATTAGTCATAAATTGTCAAAATTTTTCCAATATTTTGTTGAATAAAACTTGATATATTTTCAGTATGTTTTAATTCATGTCAACATGTTTTGATTTCATTTCAATAATGCTTAGTGTGAAATACATGCATGAGTGCTTATAGATTGTTACTTATAATATGAAATACATAATTTAAAATAGGATTTTAAAAGAATTTTTAAATCTCTAAAATTCATGTAAATATACTTTATTTGCTAGGGAAAAGGTGTTGTTAATTTTTTTTTCTAAAACTGTAGCTTTTTTCTTTTCCTTTCTTCCTACAATCTACAATCTCAAAAGATTCTGAGAATATTATCTCATTAATCTGAGGAGATTTCTCTGACCTCAGTGACAAACGTTTTGCCCCCATTTCACAGATGGAGACCTTTCATAGATAAAGGTTAATTCATTCATGTAAGTTGACATATCATGTCAATTTGTAGGTTCTTAGAAAAATGTATGCTGCTTGCTTTCTTAGCTACAATATTACCCACTCCATCATTTCCACTACGTTGAGAAATAAGGTAACAGAAAAGGATCAAGTACCTTATAATCATTTGTTCCAAACCACCCTACATGCTTGAGGCTGCTTTTCCTCTACATATTCTCTTGCTAATTCCAATATTATTATTTTTTTACCTTACATCACATATCCTTAAAAATAAAAATGGCACAACAATTACATAACAGAAAGGAGTCTGGAGCAAGGTAAGAAGAAAGAAAGAAGAAACAAGAAAAAAGAGAGGGAGAGAGAGAGAGAAAGAGATGGAGGAAAACACAGGAAAGACATATTACCTTAGATCTTATAATTCATTCCTTGTTGGAAATCATCTACAAAGAGACCAGATACTCACAAAATAATTATCTCTCTTAAGAAAACTTTCAAAAATTGAATATGGGTAATTTTCTGTTTGAAACAAAACTGAGTAGAACATAATAAATAAAATTTGAAATAAGTCAGACTATAATAAATAAAATATTTGTTTCTCTGCTTTCCAAATAACCATACTGAAGTCCATATAAACAATCAAAATCTCTATTTTTATAAACCTTCACTACCTGGCAATGTAGCACAAGAAAATAAAATTAAATATTTAAAATTCTTAAAAAATTTATCTTTCGTAAAGCATTGTAAAATAGGAAGTTTAGGTGTGGTCAAGTATGTAACCATTGCAAACATATTAAAGTATACTTTTTTAATAAAAACAAATCCAAGACTAGGTTTATAAAACTTGTCAGAAATTAATAATTCCTAATTTAATCAATTCCTAAATCTAATTAATCCCAATTTATTAATTAGCTAATAAATGATCTATTCTTAATGTTTGTGTTTTAACCAATTATTAATCCCTGATTTAATTAATCCCTTAATTAATTCCTAATTTTATATTCCAAAATAACACTATCGATGCTTTCATTTCTGAAGTAAAAACTTTTCTTTTTTGTTTTGCAAACAGATGTACTAATGTTATGTTAAAAGGTGTTGTGGGGCTGGGGATGTGGCTCAAGGGGTAGTGTGCTCACCAGGCATGCATGGGGCCTGGGTTGGATCCTCAGCACCACATACATACAAACAAAGATGTTGTGTCCGCTGAGAACTAAAAAAAAAGGTGTTGTGGAGGCTGGGGTTGTGGCTTACAATGCTTGCCTAGCACATGTGAGGCACTGAGTTTGATCCTCAGAATCACATGAAAAAAATGAATAAATAAAATTAAGGTATTGTGTCCAACTACAACTAAAAAAAATATTAACAACATCAACAACAACAACAAAAAGGTGTTATGGTTTGGATATGAGGTGTCCCCTGAAAGCTCATGCATGAGAAATGTAGGACTGTTCAGAGGTGATATAATTAGGTTATGAGAGCTTCCACCTAATCAGTGGATTGATTTACTTGATGGTTTATTAATTACTACTGTATGGGATGGTGACTGGAGGCAGGTAGTGCATGGCTGGAGGAAGTCGGTCACTAAGGGTATGTCTTCAGGGTTATATTTTTTCCGTGGAGAGTGGAGCCCCCATGAACTCAGTGGCTTTCCTCCATCATGCCCATGACATTCTTTCTCACTTTGTGCTCACAGCAATGGAGCCAGCTCACCATGGACTGAACCTTTGAAACCATGAGCCAAAATAAACTTTTCCTCCTCTAAGTCGTTCTTGGAGGTACATTAGTCACAGTGACTCAAAGCTGACTAACACAACAGGAGCCACTTTGCATATATATTTAATTTAAGTGAGCCCAGAGACTCTGGAGGCTTAGGCAGGAGGATTGAGAGTTCAAAGCCAGCCTCAGCAATTCGGTGATCTCCTAAGCAACTTGGCTGGGATATGGCTCAATGTTTAAGTGCTCCTAGGTTCAATCCTCAGTACAAAAAAAAAAAAAAAAAATCAACCCTGTGGCAACCAGGGGACATTGTTATCTAACAGACTCACCCAACTCACTTGTAAATTGATGTTTGTGGTTTAGTCTTTTTTTTTTTTAATCTTTCTATGGGAAATGAATATAAATATAATATGGATAGTTGACTATTAGATACCAACCCATTCTCCTTAGCACTGCTACAAAGTTGGAGTAGAAGAGAGTGAAAAAACAAGTTCAAGCTGCACATTGACTCACAAATCCAATTTCAGGGGAACTCTGAGAAAGAGGAAAGTCACCTTATGCCTTGAGGTCACTGTCAAAGCCTATGTACTAACTTCTTCATTATTATCAAGGCCCTAAAGGCCCTTTGCATGTGTTCATCCTCCCCCCCACCACCCTTTTTTCCATTATCATACAGAGCATACGCCTGAGACATCTCCTTTCCGCCTCACCATATCAGATAGGTCTGATTCAGTTCATTGAGTCTGCAAAGAATAAGAAATACTAAGAAATATTTGATGATCTCTAGGTATATGAGCCTCACATAAAATGACAATTAGCTAATCCATATAAATTTGATATATCATTGAAAAAAATAAAGTATCTCATTTACAGCTCCATTCCAACTTTTCAATGTGTTTTCAATTTCTTTTGTCAGGAAAGCTTACCTCTCTATTGCTTAAACATTTGCTTTGAACAATTATTATCTAGTAGAAGTAACTTTGCCTGCACTCAGCCTAGGTCATTTCTACTCATTCTCTTAGAACCCTACCACATCATGTGGAAAATAAATGATGTCAGCAGGACAACAAGAAATCTTGTGGTTCTTAATATAGTTTACTGATTTATCCCAAATCAGGCCTTTGATGTATAAGAAAGCCCCCAAAAGGCCATGACATTTGTGCTAATTAACTTTTTGTGGCTATGATCAAAATACCTGATTAAAACAGCTTAGAATAGAAAAAAAAAAAAAAAAACTTGTTTCATGGTTTCAGAGGTTTCAGTCCATGTGGGGGCATGCCTACATTATTCAAGACAGACAGTTGACAACTTTGCCTGTGTTTACAGTTGCTGCTTACAGAACCTGACAGTTAGCTAGAGCTGAAGTATTTGGGCTACATCAGGTCTTTTGTAAACACATAGGTAGCCCTGGGCATGCAAACAACCCTTTACATGTGTGCCTTTGGGGATCCTAGATATATGACAGAGCTTCACAAATCCCTATGAACACCACATTCCTAAGCTTTTCATTTTAAGCTTTTAGTCTACTTTATTGATTGCTCCAGCTTTACGTGCTACTCAGGCAGGCACAGAGATAAACAATTGCCTTCAAGAAATTTCTCTAGAAAGAACTTTTTCAGTGAGTGAGCTCCAGGTCAGGTGAGTCAAATAAAGATGGGACTGAAATTGTGGTTTTTCCAGGAAACTGTCAGATAGCTCAAAGAATGTCAACTTTCTGAGACTGCATCTTTGAAAGAGCTCTGATCTTGTTTTGCCCACCTGGTGGCTGTCAGGCTGTTGTTTCTCAATAAGATTAAGGTATATTAATTTCCAGGACTACTGTAAAGTAGGCATTTGTGATATGAGACTAGGGCAAGTTAAAACTCCATAGAGCTCACTATTATTGCCAAAATACATCTCCAGATTACTGAAAAGTTTTATTAAATTTCCAAATTTCTGAAATTTAATGAGTGGCTATCTTATACATGGCATTATGTATTTTGAGGAATAGAAAAATGGTTATAGGAAAACAGTGAGTAAGAAACTTTAAAAAGAATTGCAGGTAAGAAGGTTTAAACAGCTTTCTAAGTATGCCATTAGAAAATAACAGATTTTGTTTGTGTGTGTGTGTGTGTGTGTGTGTGTGTTACTGGGGATCAATCTTAGGTATGCTCCCATTGAGCTACATCCTAGCCCTTCTTATTTTTTGAGACAAAGACTCATTAAGTTGCTGAGGCAACTTAATGAGTGATCCTCTACCTCAGCCTTCCAGTGACTGGATAATAAACATATACCACCACACCTTGAAAATGGCAGATTTTAAATAGATATGAGGTCTTACCTTTGGAATTATTCTTCTAGTAATTTTGGTATAATGCTTGCAAATAAATAACTTTTTTATTATTTTGGATAAAATGTTTATATATTCAATTTGACATCCACTTGACAGTTATATTATTAAAAATATTCTCTCACTATTTGTACGGTATGTTTGTGTGTATGGTTAGTTGATGCAAGAACTTACATATATGCATATGTATGTAATATATATATGTGTGTGTGTGTGTGTGTGTGTGTGTATATATGTATATTCATATATATATAATGTGTGTATGTGTCAAAGTTATCCATCTATATTAGATATAGATTGAGAGAGAGTAAGGAGAAAGAAATAACATTATATTATTCTGATATCTGAATATTCTTTTTTTAGTCTCTATGACATTATTAATTACAGCATCAATAACTAACACATACACATGTCTTGCACTCAAAATAAAGAAAGTAAGAAACTGTGGAGGTTGACGGTCAGAGGAAATAATGTTAAAAGAAATATCAAAGTTTATCTGTAGTCCAGTATTGGTTGAACTTAGTGATAAGAGAGGAATGTTTGAAACTAAGATTGTGGAGGCATTCGATTTTATGGTAAGGAGAGGCAGATGAATGCAAAAGTTATGCTTGGTGATACCTTATAATAATATGAAATTTAAAAAGGGGTGATTTTTTTTTTTTTTTTTTTAGAGAGGAGAAACAGAAAATACAATGGACATAGCAATGAAAATAAGCAGGACACTTCAACCAGGGAAATGCCGTCTGTGGAAGAACAAGAATGGCCTCAAAATTCTGCAAGGAATATTTACTGCCATTAGTGTAAATACAGGTTCACTGGAGTAACAAAGGGAATTCAGCTCTTACAGAAGAAGTTGAGCCTTATGTGCACTCTTATAAGGACGAAAACCTTAGTTCTGAAACGGAAAGTTAAAAAGGTTAGAGTATGGTTATAAAAATAAACCTAAAAATAAAAAGTAAGAGGATTAGAGTTTGGGCAAAAAGGGATTTCTGGGAGTTCTGGTAGTTTTTGATGAGTTGTATGAACAGGAATGAGGGTGTAGATTAAAAGGAATCATCCTTCAGGCATGTACCAGGGCAGAGCCTGTGAGGTTGGGCATATAGAAGGGGAATCTTGACAGGAAGATATAGGATTGTGGGATTTTGATTTTACTCTCACTGATAAAAGGATGAGTTTCTCCATAAGAATAATTTCTCCTACTCTTTCTACAGAACTCTAGACTTTTCAAGGCATCTTGTGCATCACATGATACTAACTGCTGATACTAAGTAGAGATTTTCATCTTCTCCTTTATAAACAATGAAAGGAACAAAATATATACAAGAATTGAAAATAATAAAATTTTTCAGAGAAATTACTCCTGTGATAATTTTTATATTAGATTTTTTAAATATAAATTCAAAGTTAAGAGTATACTATCATTCTAGAAAATATTATGGGCTTCAAAAAATTTCACCTTCATCCTTTTAGGTAGTGTGTAAGTTTAAGATTTATAAATTATGTGACAGCTACAGTCCAAGAAGCTTAAATGGCAGTAATATATAGAACGGATTAAAGGGAAAGACATCAGTGACAGTATGGGGCTGAGATAGTTTGTATACGAAGTAAATTAAGTGTTGTCATAGGAATGGGGAAGAATTACTAGAGGAACATTAAGAAGAACTGATGCTACCAAGGGAGAATAATTTCACATGAACATAAAATTATAAGAGCTGTGGAGCTGCAGTGTTCCACCAATTACAAAGCATTTTGGAATACAGTTGTTTATCAATGATAGTAAATGATATGTGCATTCAGAAGAGATTAAATTATAGATGCTTTAAGTGATGAAAGCTACATCTTAATTTAAATAAAAAATCTTGGGAAACATTTTTAAAATTAAAAAAAAAGTTGCAGTAAGATTTGGTAACATATTAGGTAGTTTTTAAGAAGTACATTATTATTGCTGCCATTTAGCAGTCTGTTAGCAGATAGCTCCCAAAATAAAAATTCAAATTCGTAGTGCATTATTCAGTCCTAAAGGATATTTTACTGGGGAAAATGTCGTATTGTGCTGTTCAAATAGAACATTTAATGAGCTCTTTTTTAAATTTTACTTTGGTTTTATAGCTATTGAAAGCATTGATTTTATGGGAGTTTCAAAATTATTATTCCTGCTGCTGCATTATAAGTAGAAATTGCACTAGTCTGAGTCACAGAGTTAACTTTGTTAAATTGGTTAATTGTGATCTAGTATGCACAGCTAGAATGTGGAAATAAATATAATTTGCATATATGTCACATAAAAGTAAACCTAACAATTTTTTATAATTCAAGGAAAATATATTTATTATAATACATTTATACAAGATTTACTCTAACAGAAATTAGCAATCCTATATACACAATATTTAACTCAATTTTTATGTCAACAAAGGAAATGGTAAATGTATTTCTGAAGTAATTCTTGCTATGCAAAAACAGTTAAGTCAAGTTTGGGGGAATGATTGAAACTTTTTAAAAAAATTAGGACCATCTCATCTAATATTTGTAATATAGCCAAAAATATTTTGAAAGGGACTGGTTTTTAAAGTCAGTTGAAATTTGGATTCCACTACTACATAATTACTAAACCTCTGGCAAATTTCTTTTTAATTCAATTTTCCTCTTTTGCAAAATAAAATAAGCTACACTTCTATAAGTTTGTTTGCAAAATTAACAGTGATACTTATAAAATGGAAATTACAGGACCTGAGATATTATAAGTGATCGGTAATAATAATATTAATGATACAATATATAATTTTTACCAAGTGCTTATTATGTATTAGTAATGACAAGAAGTGTCTCTAGATGTTTTTGTTATTTTTTTCACAAATAAATATATGGGGAAAATTATAGTTTAATTTTCACTTTACAAATGTACAGGTTAAACCTTAGAGTCTTTGAGCAAATGGTTTAAAATTATACTTACTAAAAAGAAGTGGATACAATAAAAAATGCAAACTTGTATCTGAACCAATCTGAGGTTTAATAAGTTTGATGGGTTACCATTCCCATAAATCTTATAAGTTAGTTTTAAAAAGAACATGTGTTCTGTTAACTGAATTTAAATGAAGCATACTCTTAAAGTTCCACAATTAGAAGTGGCAGAGTTGGAATTTTATCTAAGCAGGTTTAAATGTTAAATGTTAGGTTGACTGTTTATGACATTATTAGCTTCATTTTGTTTATACTTTAAAGTTAATTGCTAATTAATGTTCCATACTTTTCAATGTTCAAGTTCCTGTCTTCTAAATCATTTTCCCTTCCTACTATCCTTACTTTCGTTAATTAAAAGCAATATTCCTTCTTATAAAATGTAATCGTTAATGCCTACCTCAAAAGTTCAATCTTGAATATTGTGGCCATGGTTGAGTGATATTAAACTACTTACAGTCCCTTAAAAATGCTTATTACTTTATGCCTTTATGTTGGTATATTACATTGGCATGTGAACATTCATTAAATACTTTTTGAGTGACTTGAAAGAATGTAATTAAATACTTCCTCAAGAACTGAAAAAGTGCATAAAAATGTGTGACACCATGCCTACTACAAATTAAATGCTTATTACATGTTTATATTTTAACTTGTGGCACACTGAGGCCAAAACTTTGGACTCCTTTTTGGCTTCCTACCTTCTCTAACTTGAAAATGTTACCCAAATTTGCTCATTTCTTATTACCTCCATTGCTGCCACACTAGAGCAAACAAAGATGCTGTTATCTTTCTTTGGATTGAAGCAGTTAACTCTTATCTAATCTCCCATATTTTATCTTTACTGTCCTTTCTTGTCTCAAACAATAACAAGAATGATTCTGTGAAAAGGATAGATATATAGAAGGATTCTTTTCTCAAAATAAACTCCTTTGACTCCCCATCTCACATTCTCTCTTTTCCCTCCATACCACTACTGACTTTTGTTATTGTTCTTTGCACACACCAAGCATGATGCTAATACTGATATGCACTCAGGCAGCTCTGAAGTCCTAAAGTGCTCTTCCACTATTATCTGTATAGCTCACTTGGCCATTTCTTAGGTTTTTTTTTTTTTTTTTTTTTTTCCCCAAAAAAGTAGTCAGTTTTTCAAATTTCTTGTTATTTGATTCAATCTATCTAACTTATGAATCTCAGTCTTTCTTTCTGTCTTATATTTTGTCAATGTTCTTCCATAAAAAATATTAACGTCCAGCATTCTATGTCCTTATACCTACTTGCTCATTTTGCATCTCGCTGGATTTTATTTGTTTATTTTTATATCCTTAACATCTAAAACAAAGTCAGACATTTGAGAAACAATACTACTTATTAAATCTTTTTTACTAAAAAAAAAGAAAAAGATGAGTGCCAAGGCCAATGTCTCGGCTTGGCACCAGAATCACGAGGCACTCACAGCTTTGTAGGTTCAAACAGCAATTCTTTATTCCAGCTCTCACACCACCTCCACACAGGTCCAGGGGCAAACGCGTTCTGCTGTCTCCCGCATCATTCACCTACCCACGAGGCTATCTCCAAAACCCATTTTAATCTCACGAGAACTCAACGGGAACAAGCAGCAGGAACACCCTAATCCCAGCAATAATCTTCAACTTCCAACTTCCCTAAAACCCATTATCTTAAACTGGCAACGCCTTAAACTCAAGGAGCCGGTTACTTCCTCAAACCTGATCAGCTCTAAACCCGGATCTGCCTTGGTCCTTGAGCAAGGTCACCTCATTAAAGCATGCATGCAATGTCCCATCAAATGTCCTCTAAGCAGCATGGGGTACGCTTGGCAAGGAAATTTCGATGCGTCATTCCTACTTGGTAATGGCCCTCAGCATCTCCCCCCTTCTGATTAATTAAACAACAAGCAATGCGGCTTAGGACCGTGCCTGGTAGGTTGTCCAATTCAACATATGGTTCTTACCCGTCATCGGATGAACTGACCTCTAGGCGTCAGTCCCCTGTCTTAGGTTGAATCCACTGCAATCAGATCAACCCGTCGCTGACTACCGGTCCAGCATTCAGCCATGCTTGTGGATAGGCCTAAGCACCAGTGGGGGGGTGAGGTTCTTGCCTCACCTCTGTTGGCCCCCAAATTTAACCTTGATGCCAGTGGGGGGGTGAGGTTCTTGCCTCACCTCTGTTGGCCCCCAAATTTTAGACCATCACTAGTAGAAGGGAGGAAGATACAGAAATGCCACGACACCAAGCCAATTGACGGCTCCTTTGGAAAAATTGCATCACTGGTGACACCATCAGCAAAGATGCCAGCATTACCACAATTAACATGGGGTGCGCTGGCAAGGAAATTGCATCACTGGTGACACCATCAGCAAAAATATGCCAGCAGTACCACAATTCGCTGCACCAGACGATAGTTCACAATGCATGCAACTGATATATAGTCCAGGCAAGTTCTGCAGGCAGTTCAAATTGGAGGAGTCTATCAATATGTCCATTTCCTCCCAAAGTAAATCAAGTCCTTGATTGAGCATTACTTGTTGAGTTATAATCATTGATGCATCAGTTTATACAGTTTACTGTGGTAGCTATCATAGAAGCTGTAGTTTGGTTTTCTTTGTCTTCACCGGCACTGGGATGGAGATGGGAATTCTGGCAATGATGTTAAAGAGACATTATCCTGAACAGAATTATTAAATATGATGAAAAGGAAAAGTGAAAGTAAACAAACAGATCTGTTAATCACCTTTAAAAACAATAGTAAGCAAACAGATCTGTTAATCACCTTTGAAAGCAATCATTAACAGCTGTTTAACTAATTTAAATTAAACCACTTAAATCACGTGAATAAAAAAAAAAAAGAAAATTCGGATCCATTTTTTCATGAGCGCTTTTCATATAAAAATATGGACATACACACATACTGACATGCAACACAAAACAGTGCAGACATAACATACAACACATAAGACAATAATAACGGCCTTGTAGCTTTACCTAGGTAAAATCTCCATTGCAATGTTTAAAAACTCCACAGTCAAAAAATAAAAAACAGTCAAAAAACAAAACTGATCAGAAAAACATTAACCTAGGTTTGTATGAGCTCAAAATATGAAATAGAACTTTATGATGTGGGAAAAATGCAATAATAAAATAGATATTGAAAAAAAGCACCGTGGTTAATCACTGTCGCAGATGTAAGAATAGCCAAGCTGGAGCTCTGGATATCAGCTGTTATAGATTTCAGTCAAATCATCTTTTTCTGTAGAAATTGCTCTAGTTAGTGTCTCTGGAATCCAAATCGGCTGCTGTTCTCCCTGTGGAAACACAAAAATGGAACCCCGACTCCAGACAAACACTGGGTCAGGACCTTTCCATTGTCCTGTTAGAATCTTTCCAAAGTACCTTAGGCTTATGTACATTTTTCGGATACATATGTCTTTCCGCAGCACTAAGTCCTGATGAATCCAAATTTAGAAAGTTTAGAGTAAAAAAAGGGTTATTTTAAGTTTATCTTTGGGGGATATATACCCCTTTAAGATCCTTTTAAATTTAAGTCTTTCAAAAGCATTTTCCCTTAGTTTTTAAGATTACTTTAGTCCTTTTAATTTTTAGATGTGGATTTAAACCATAGTTGTCTTAGCCTATTGCATTTTCTATCTGAAATACCTTTACTTGACATTTTCAACCATTTTTTATCTTATTTCTATCTTCTACTTTTCTTCTAAGGTTTTTATATTTACCCTTAGTTGCTTTTTTCTCTCCTAGTTTTCTTTTGTTTCCTATTTTTTGGGTATAAAATTCTTGTCTTTCTACATCTTTTTTATCTTCCTATATCTTTTTTATCTTTCTACATCTTCTCTTTTTTTACCTTCCTGTACTTCTGTTTTTGAAGTTTTCCACTTCAAATTTTTAATCTTCTTTATCTAAATCTTTTATCTTATTATCTTCCCATTTTCATGGGTTATTTTTTTTTTCTCCATCATGAAGGCATCTTAACCACCTTCAATTTAACCTTTTAAACCCTTTTGCAACTTATTTAGACATTTTACAACTTTTTACTTTACCACACAAAGATTATCTCATCTCCCTCTTGTTTTGGTTTAATAACTAAGTTTGATGAGTAAAGCAATCTTTTATCCGCCATGAAGGTATCTCGACAACCTTCAATTTAACCTTTTAAAGCCTTTCAATTATCATCTATACTGTACTTTTAAATGTACTTTTCACCACCTACAGCTTCACTCTTTTAAACGAGGCTTAGATTCTGTTTAAATCGCTTTAATGTTAGTTTACATGGCTGCCCTTCAACTAAAGGCCTTTTTTTTTTTTTTACTCCATTGAGAAGCTTTGTCTCAATCTGCCATGTACAAATACCTTTTTCTTCTTTCTTCCTTTCTCAAGCTTTTAAAGTAAATCTAGTTTCCTCAAAATCTTTTTAAATAGCATTTACAACTTTTTAATTTACCACACAGAGATTATCTCATCTAGAAACATTTATTTAACCTTTAACCTTTTATATTAAAATATATTTCCACATCTTGAACCTTTTATATCCCTTTTTTAACCGTTAACACTTTTTATAAATTCACATTCTGAAACAACCCATATAAAATTACTCCACTTTAATAAGATGAAATACTTTCATGTTTTCTAAGGTACTATTATACTGTAATTGAAACCCAACTGAAACTTCTTATACTATTTGTATATAAATTACACATGATAGAATCTTAACACTTAGTAACCTTGTTTCATCAAAGACACAGACCAAAGCAATATTAAACCTTTTTCCATTCACCAATTTATGAAAGCACACATAATGTTTAAATATATGGTACTTAATAAGAGTCCTTGATTTTATATTTAGTGGTTAATATTTTAACACTTTAGCTTTGTAAATTAATCAGATGTCTGTAAAAACCAAGATCTTAAACAAGTATAGTAAACAGAATTAGCCATCTCTTTCTTGTTAAAGAAAAATCCTTCTACAGGATACCATGATGGCCCCTTTGATATACTTAATAACCCGTCTTTAAAAAGCCAAGGGCTACATTTTTGTATTGTATCAACATATGCCCTAATTTTTCTTGGTCTTACTGGGGTGCCTCCTTCCTCTAACAATCTATCTTCCTCGGAGGCGAAAAACTTCAAACCTTGAGTCAACCATTTTCCCCAGTTTGCCTGAGAAAGTTCTAGGAACAGGCAACTTGAAATAAAAACAAAATAAATCAAAACAAGAACACGTTGTTTTTTGAAATGGTCACCCATTTTTTTGCTCTCCTTCAGGATCGAGCAAATTCACTTACCCCCAAGCTTCAGACATCTCGAGTACGGGCCACCAAAATGCCAAGGCCAATGTCTCGGCTTGGCACCAGAATCACGAGGCACTCACAGCTTTGTAGGTTCAAACAGCAATTCTTTATTCCAGCTCTCACACCACCTCCACACAGGTCCAGGGGCAAACGCGTTCTGCTGTCTCCCGCATCATTCACCTACCCACGAGGCTATCTCCAAAACCCATTTTAATCTCACGAGAACTCAACGGGAACAAGCAGCAGGAACACCCTAATCCCAGCAATAATCTTCAACTTCCAACTTCCCTAAAACCCATTATCTTAAACTGGCAACGCCTTAAACTCAAGGAGCCGGTTACTTCCTCAAACCTGATCAGCTCTAAACCCGGATCTGCCTTGGTCCTTGAGCAAGGTCACCTCATTAAAGCATGCATGCAATGTCCCATCAAATGTCCTCTAAGCAGCATGGGGTACGCTTGGCAAGGAAATTTCGATGCGTCATTCCTACTTGGTAATGGCCCTCAGCAGATGAGCAATTTCCCATTGTAACTGCTTTCCAAATAAAATAAGTAATAATAGCAAAGTATATTGAGCTTCTTGCTGCAATGAACACAAATATAGATAACTATTCTGGATAAAAGTAAACTAATTTTCTCAATTGGCTTGCAAAGGTATTACTCTACAGTAGGGCCATCTGGAATCAGGGTCTCTACATCATCTGCACTCTGTGAGTTGGCTTTATTACTTTCCATGATCTCTATCTTAAAATATGCAGGACTGGCTCCTGAGTGAAAGACCCATGCAGTTGGAAAATACTTTGTTCTCAGAAAGGCCCTGTGTTTGGCTTAATATTCTCCTGTAGTCATCATGAAATGTGAACATTGAACTTTCTATTTTCATTTTATCCTAAACCATCAACATTAGATAGCTGGTCTTGAGTAAGCTGTGAACTCCCCATTTCTTAGAATTTGTCTATTCCCTCCCCACAAATTAAAAAAAAAAAAAAAGATTTTCTTCTTCCTCATTTGTCTGCCAGTATCAGCTTGTGATTTGCTGCAGATCTATCGCCAGACATCCAGACATGGTGTATTCCTACTGCTTTACAATTTATCGTGCTCAAAATCAGAGAATTGAAGTAGAAGAACGTTTCTCTTGGACAGGGGGAAATCCCAGAAAAAGATAAGGATATGTTCACAAGAAAGAAATTGGAGAAATGTGATGCTAATCCAATAAAGGTAATAGATTTGAATCACTTTGTATAATGGGGATGTACCACAATTTTGTTAATAACTTGTCCCTTATTTAGATAGCTAATTTGTGCTCATGTTTCAACATTATGAATATCACCACTATAAAATCTTCTTGCACAAATATTTCCCCACAGTTCTTATCATTTTCATAGAGCAAAGTACTAGAAATTGAATTTCTAATTTAAAACATCTGAATTAATTTAAGCTTTTCATCCATGTTTTCAATTTGATTTCCAGAAAGATCATGTTAATTTATCATCTCACTAGTCTTTTACAAAGGTCTTACATTCCTAGCATATTTAACAGAATTCAATAGTACTTTAAACATACCTTAGTAATCTGATAAGTAAAAAAAAATCCCAATTATCAAATTATGTTTATTTGAGTTTTTTGACTATAATAATGTAAAATATAGTTGTTTCATATTTATTAGTGGCATTTATTTTCTATTTAATAAATTGTCTATTTATAGTATTTTCTCATTTTTGTTTTTTTAAATCAATTTATAGGGAAAATTTCAATCTTGTTCCTTCCAAAATTGTGGCAATCAGGCTTCCATGCCATGATAATTTATATTTATTTACTTGTATGATGTTTACTTTGTAGCCAGTTTTTGAGGTGTCACATTTTGGAGGGATTGTGATTCACTATGTAACACCAGGACTTTTGTAATTTTTCAATTATGTAATCTCAAACATGATTGCATTAAATAAATCACTATTTTATTAAATACCATTAACCAGTGACCCAAATCCTCACTGCAACTCCCATGAAGCTGATATAAATTGCATGAATTGGCAAAGGAATGGATTGAATGTGTCCTGATTCTAACTCAGCAATTCTGTGTAGAAGACACACAAAAATCCATTAATCTTTTTGCCTTTTCTTACACTCTTTTCTTTCATTATTATTATTATTACTAAAATTGTACACATATAGGGAAAACAGCGTGATTATATATACTTATATATGTATGTGTATAATGATCAAATCAGCATAGTTAATATTTTCATCTTTTTGAACATTTAAAAATTACTTAACATACAATAATTACATATATCTATGGTATGATATTTCAATACATGTAGAAAATATGTACTGTTAAATTCAGGGTAATTAACATGTCTGTCTCCCTATTATTACTTTGTATTTGAGGCTTTCAGCTCTTCTCTTCTAGTTCTTCAAAAGCATATAACAGAGATGTTGAACACTTTTCATATATTTGTTGATCGATTGTATTTCTTCTTCTGTAAAGTGTCTGTTCAGTTCCTTGGCCCATTTATTGATTGGGTTATTTGGGTTTTTTTTTTTTTGCTGTTAATTTTTTGAATTCTTACATATATCCTAGAGATTAATGTTTTATTGGAGGTAAATGTGGTAAAGATTTTCTCCCAATCTTTAGGCTCTCTCCTCACATTATTTATTGTTTCCTTTGCTGAGAAGCAGCTTTTAAATTTGAATCCATTACATTTATTGACTCTTTATTTTACTTCTTGTGCTTTAGGAGTCTTGTTAAGGAAATCAGATCCTAGGCCAACATGAAGATTTGGGGCTAATTTTACTTCTATTAGGAACAGGGTTTCTGTTCTAGTGTGTTAAGTAATTGATCCTCTTTGAGTTGATTTTTGTGCAGGGGAGAGATAAAGGTTTCACTTAATTTTGCTACATATGGATTTCCAGTTTTGCCAGCACCATTTGTTGAATAGTTTATATTTTCTCCAGTGAATATTTTTGGCACCTTTGTCTAATATGACATAGCTGTATCTATGTGGGTTTGTCTCTGTGTCCTCTATTCTGTACCATTGGTCTACAAGTCTATTTTGGTGCCAATACCATGCTGTTTTTGTTACTATAGCTCTGCAGTATAGTTTAAGGTCTGGGACTATGATACCTCCTGCTTCATTTTTCTTACTAAGAATTGCTTTAGCTATTCTGGGTCTCTTATTTTTCCAAATAAATTTTGTGATTGCCTTTTCTATTTCTTTCTTTTGTTTAATTGTTCTGCCTAGAATTTCAAGAATGATGTTGAATAGAAGTGATGAAAGATAACATCCTTGCTTGTTCCAGTTTTTTAGAGGGAATGTTTTCAATTTTTTTCCATTTAGAATTATGCTAGACTTGGGTTTAGCATATATAGCTTTTACAATGTTGATGTATGTTCCTATTATCCCTAGTTTTTCTAGTGTTTTGAACATGAAGATGTGTTGTATTTTGTCACATGCTTTTTCTGCATCTATTGAGATGATCATATAATTCTTGTTTTTAAGTCAATTAATATGATGAATTATGTTTATTGATTTCTGTATGTTGAAATAACCCTGCATCCCTGGAATCAACCCCACTTGATTGTGGTGTACTATTTTTTAACATGTTTTTGTATGTGATTTGCCAGAATTTTATTGATAATTTTTGGATTTATGTACATGACCCAGCTATTTTACTTCTAGGTATATGTTCAAGAGAAATGGAAATATATACCCATCAACATACAACATAGTGTACACATATGTTAGTGGCAGAATTATTTGTGATAAACAAAAATCAAAACAAATGTACAAATGTATTGACTAGATAAATAAAATGTGATTTATTCATATAATGGAATATTATTCAACAATAAAAAGATGAAGTATTGATATATTCTAAAACATGAATTCACCTTGAAAATATTTCAAAATGCTAAGAGAAAGAAGTCAGTTACAACTGACCAAGTTATATTTAATTTATATAAACTATCCAAATGGGGAAATCTATAAGAAAAAATATATTAGTGGCTTATGGTAAAGGGGTAAGGAGGAATAATGTGTGACAGCTCCAATATGCAGGGCTTATTTTTGGCATAATGAAAATATTCTAAAATTATTATGGTTATGAGTGTGTACCTTTGTGGAAAAGCCAGTGAATTGTGGACTTTCATTGTGTGAATTCTATGGTAGATTAATTGTATTTCATTAAAGCTGTATTTTTTTTTAAGAATGGGAGTAAACAGTTAATAATATTCTCTTAAACACTCCTTTGGAGCAAGTACTATTTGAATGCTTAACTTGAATGTTTATGTAATGTTAACTCATGTAATACTATTGCATATAAGTATGTCACTTAATTATTTTATGTATTTTTTACATATTCATTTTATATAAAATCAAATTAAGACCCAAAAAAGTATCTTATTCCTTCTATCTAAATGTGTGTGGGTACCCATGTCCAACTTCCTATTATCTACTCTCACCCTTCTCAGCCTCTTAAAAAAATCACTATTATACATTCTGATCTGCTTTTAAAAAATATCTTCTTAAGAAAGAGAACATAAGATATTTAATTATTTTAAAGTAATTTATTTGGAAAACAAAGGGAAATCTTGTTCCTCTGTAACATTCTATGAAATACTTAGCAAAACCTACCAAAAAAGAAACAGTAAGATATACACTTTTTCTTTCCAATTTTCTCCCAAATAATTAAAAAACATTTCTTAAGATGTACTGTCTTGCATGAAAGATGGAAGGAGACCCTCATCTTATACAGAATACATGTATGACGATGTGAGGGAAAAAAAAAAGTGTGTCACATTAGATTTGGTAGAGAGAAGTGATGGGAGGGGAGGGGAGGGGAAGGGCAGGAAAGGAAGGGCAGCAGAATAAAATAGACATTATTATTGCTGTATGTATATACGTGACTGCATGACCAATGTGATTCTGCAACTTGTACACTCAGAAAAATGAGACATTATACCCCATCTAATTCAAATATATGATATGTCAAAAAAGTATAAATTATTGATCAAATATATATTTTGAAAATTAAAAAAAAATGTAAAACCATGGGCTGGGGTTGTAGCTCAGAGGTAGAGCACTTGCCTAGCATGTGGGAGGCACTGTGTTTGATACTTAGCCCCACATAAAAATAAGTAAAATAAACATATTATGTCCATATACAACTAAAAAAGCACATTGAAAAAAAAAAAAAAACACTGTGGAATAGGGCTGTAACTTGGTGGCAGAGCGCTTGCCTAGCATGTGGAAGGCCCTATGTTTGATACTTATCATGTAAAAATAAAATAAAATAATTTAAAAACACAGATGTACTGTCTTCAGTCATTAAAACTAATGCTTTATCAGGTTGTTACCCATGACTCAACTGAAGACAGTCAGATTTGTACTAAAAAGGAATACACGCAGAAATAGATGAGAATCTATTTTACATTCAAACTGTGACCTGTAATGTAAATAAATAAAAACTTATTTATTGCTCTTAACTGAGAAGAATAAAATATTTCTAATACTTCCAAGTTATTGTCATAATCCTCTTCCATTTTTCACGATGATTTATCATTAGTAGCATGGCAGCTATGGTATGGTTGCACAATTTTAAGTACTTCACATATGCACATTTAATTTAAATACTGAACCTGGAAATTAGGTATTTTTATTATCCCCATTTTTTTCTGATTTGAAATTTAGGTCTACAGAATTTTGTAATGAAAATTAAGAAGTGTTTCAAATCCAAGTGTTGGTGATTATGTGTACAACAGAAAATCTCCTACAATTCCAGTTGAAATTTAGGATGATATAACTGTTTTGGAATATTGATTGACCTTCATTACTAAAGCTAAGTATAAGTACACAATGAATCAACAGTACACTCAAGGATCACAAATGTCCATCAAAAACCATTTAAGAATTTAATTGGCTTTAAACTATAGGAAGTAGTTGCCCATCTATAATGGATTGGGTGAAAACAATTAGACATATTTGCATATTTGATTATTATAGAGCATTGGAAGCAAAAAGAAACTATTGACATGTAGCATGGGTGAACTTTAAGGAAAAAAATTCAGAAGTATTTTTTTTTCTTTTTAATTTTGAGTTTTTCTCTTTTCTTGGTTTCAGGAATTGATTAATCACTTAGTCATATATTCAGACCTTTGTCAAAAAAATATTTTATTTTAAAATAGTATCTTGCCAAGTTGCTCAGGGTCTCCCTTAGATGCTGTGGCTAGTTTTGAATTTGCAACCCCCTGCTTTAGCCTCCCGAGTTGATGGGATTATAGGCATGCCTCCCCAAACCCAGACATGTGTGATTTTTTTTTTCATTGAACTTTTTATTTTAAATTACATTAAATTTAAAAATAGACTAACATAATCTATGGGTCAAATCAGAAGGAGAATTATCCTTGTAGGAGTTAGTATTTGGAAGTCTTTGGGTGTTAGAAATGTTCTGTATCTTCACATGGGTGGTAGTTGAACATGTCTATAAATATGTAAGACTTTCCAATGTGTACTTAATATTTGTAAACTCCGTTGCTTATTAATTGTTTCACAATAAAAATAATTAGTATCCAAAAGGAAATTGAATGGTATTTCCTTTCTTGTTCCCTTAGCATACATATTGACTTACACTCTCACTTTGGGGTTACATTTAATAAAACAATCCTATTATTATTGCAGTATAATCCATATTGAATTTTTTTCAAAAACACAAATAAGAAAATGACTGTTGACCTAAACTAATTAATGAATATTATATATGTACTAGAAAAATCCTGTTAGGATCCATAACTTCAACCAACCATTAGCCACTTGATGATTTTCAATAAATAAGCTATTCCCTGGATTCTTCAGTTTCCGATGTCTCAAGAATATGTCTTTTTAATCCCTTCTTCCCTCAGACAGTGGAGCATGCAAGAAATTTTACAAAGATTCTTCTGAAAGGGGACAAGAGAATTATTTTGTAAATATCAAATTATGAATACAAACAGCTCATTTTGCTTTCATTTTTTTTCTCCAAAAAGTAGTGAGGGAATACATCTACATAATTTCCCTTTAACTCTGAAAAGGTCATTGTATATTTATAGTCCTCCAAAGATTAAAACTGAAATATTAGAGACTATTCAACAGAATAAAATGTATGCATATTAAAGAGGAAAGAAAATAGGATTTCTATTCCAAATGACTTTATTTTAGAAAGGATGAAGGAGTGCTAGTGAAAGATGTGCAAAACAGATATAAATAAATAAATATATGTATATATATTAAATTGAATCTGTTAATGATCTTATTCTTTGCTGACAATGTGCACTTTGAAATTTTTCCTCTTTTGTATTGTAGGTTTTCTTGATAATTTCTTCTTTCCCTTTCACACATTTAATTATAAAGAAAATATTTATTTATGGCATTGATTTATTTAGCCTGAATTTATGGCTTAGTCTCTGACTTCAGCAAAGAAAAATTGACTAAGTGACCAAAAAATTATTACTTTATCCAATCAATATAGTTCTATCACTCTCTGATCAATTCATAGCAAAAAAAAAGGATACCAAATTAAAAGTATTCATAATATAGGATTTTACTATTGGGGAAATAAAATGCTCATTTTTACTTCTGGAAGATGCTGAAAGTAAATATTATTTACTAGGTTGAGAAAGAAATTGAAGTATAGGGAGATTATGGAGAAAATTAAGTGAAAAATACAGTGCGATTAAAGAGAAAAGAGACTAATGTGGAATCTCAAGGAGAAAAGAGATTAAAGTGGAATCTTGAAGACTACCAATAATTTATTTGGTATTAATAAATAAAGAGACTATTTCGAGCACCAGCAAAGTCATGAAGCATGGATGGTCATTAAGAAGAAAGAAGCTTGCTTATATGACAACTTTCAAGTATGAGAAAGGCATTAAGCAATGAAAGAAGCCTGTTCATACAAGAATTGGTAACCTCACAAGCATAAAATAAAAAATCAAGGTTTATAATTTATTTATTATTTTATTTTTCAAGATGGAATTATTTAATTACTTATCAATTGATAATATTTACATTATACAGAGCATGTATGAACTATTTTTCTCTCTTAAAAGTAATCCCTGCCATATTATTTACTTGCTTTCATTTATTTTGCTAATGCTAAAACTTAAATTGGGAAGATATAAATTTATAGTGGTAAAGCATCAAAATCACTTACATAATGCTCAAAGATACAGCTAACATATCTGTGCATTTTAAAGTAATATATTCCAAAAGGAAAGCTACAAGTTACATCTCAATTAATAAAAAATCTAATAATAATCATGATAGGTAAGTACTGATAGCATTTTATGAACTAAGATCATGTAAGTGTAATTTATTCTTCTAAATTTCTTTGAGGAAAGTAGTTGTTACAGAAGTATTTCTCAGGAGATCATCAAGTGGAAGTAAAATAGAGAGGTCTCTGGAGAGAAAAAAAATAAAAATAAGGAAACACCTCTATGAAGACTGAAAGAAAGCTGGCTTAAGTAAGGAGAGAAGTTGATATTAAAGGCTCTAATTTTCTAATGCTCTAATAGCATGGGAAATTCTAATAAATGTTATGGCATTTCAGAATAAGATAAGTAGGGAGGCTTTTCTAAACCCACAGGTACCAGTAAATGGAAACTTCTGAAAGAGGCATGACCTTTGGTCAGCACTGTGGTTTTCTTTGACAAAAATAATTTCATTAACTTTGTGAAATCAAAACAAGGTAGGCACTTATACTGGCCCCTTTGGCTAGAATATTTTCTAACAGTATTACAAGAGGTAGAGCCCAAATTGAGTACTGAATGAAAGTGTTAACAACAAGGTTTGTCTACTGACTGAACTAAAATTGGCAGAGCATCATTCTTGGTAGTATGCTTTAGCTATCTTTTGGTCACTGTGACCACAAGACCTGATGAAAACAACATATAGGAGAAAAAGTTTATTTTGGTTCACTATTTCAGAAATTCAGTCCATGTTCAATCAGTACCATTGTTCTGGGCCTAGTGTGAGGCAGAACATTATGGCCTTTATGGCTACAGGGTGAGGCAGAAGAAAGCTACTCAGCACACCACAACCAAGAAGCAGAAAGAGAAACTCTGAAGTCATGCCACCAGTGATCCATCTGCTCCAGTGACATCCTACCTGTCCAGTTACCACCAAGTTAATTCATATCGGTAATTAATTCCCTGATTATGTTATACCTCTCACAATCTAACCATTTTACCCTTGAACATTACTGCATTGTCTCACACGTGGGGACTTTCTCATATCCAAATCATAACAGCAGCGGAAAATATTCAGAAGAAAGACCCAGGTCAAGGTACCTGTGTTTGAGTTTCTTATCCTATACTTAGCTGAGGATTGAGCAGTATGTGGGTAGGTGAGACTCCATTAGACTTCTGAAAAGACAAAAGAGGAAAAATAACTTAATGCCAAATAATGCTAGAATTTTGGTCCTGCCAGGGTAGAGATATTTTATTAATTCCCCAAAAAACTTAGAAGAGACTCCAGATATATCACACCTTAGGAATAGGGATACTTTATACCAATTCTAAGCAAAATTAAATCAAGACATTGAAACAAGAAAAATTGTCTACAAAAAAATAGGCTTGCATTAAAGTATTCAATACTATAATAATAAAGATAGCATAATCCAAAACTAAGGATTAGAACTGGGAATTTAGCTCATTGGTACAGAGTTTGCCTAGTATACATGAGACCCTATGTTTTCAACCCCTAGGATATATGTACATGGATATGCCACAATGAAACCTATTTACTATGTACAATGTTTGATAACAAATACATTATCAAATGAATAAGCGTGGAATAGACAAAGTCATAAGCAGTTTTGAATGGACAAAAATGGGATAAGAGATATTAAAATAAATCTCTTTGATGCAAAAGAAAAAAAACAGTGATATGTAGGAATATATCTAGAAGTTCAGAAGAGAAAGCTAGGCCAAAGTATCTGTAATATATGTTTTAGAAACAGAACATAGAAATACAGTAGAAAATAAAATATTTGAAAGCATAACTGAAAATGAAACATTTTTATTAAAAAATATATATACATATGTATATCAGTAAACTCAAATATTCCAACATGGTGATCAAAAACAATCAACTTAAGAAGGTTAAAAAAAGGAGGAGGAGATGAAGAAGAAAAAAAAAGAGGGGTGGGTAAGAAAAAGAAATGGAGGGAAATATGAATGTAGAGAAATGAAAAATGATAAAACCAGGATTTTATGTTCAGCAAAAATGTCCTCCAAAAGTGAAGTGAATCCATTTTCAGATTGAAGAAACTTAAACACTAATAAAAATTCTTTGAGCTCCAGGACAGTTCGCCCTTATTAAAAAACAAAACAAACAAACAAACAAACAAAAACCTGACCCAGTAGGAAACTAAAGATCACTAAAACTTGTGTTAATCAGTTTTTCATGTCTGTGAAAAACTACCTGACAAAACAACTTAGAAGAGTTTCTTTTGGCTCACAGTTTCAGAGGTTTAGTCCATGCTCCATTACTCTTGCCCCAAGGTCAAGCAAATAGTCAAGGAAGAAGGACATGGTGGAACAAAGATACTCATTTCATGGTAGCCAGAAAGCAGGGAGAGAGAGAGAGAGATCAGAACTCCAGTGACATACCTCCTCCATATGCTCACCTGCCTACAGTTACTACCCACTTAGTCTATTCCCACTAGGATGGACTGGTTACATCATAATCAAATCAATTGACCTCTGAATATTCTTACATTTTCACAGTAGCTTTTGGGGAACACATCATATCCAAAACATAACATTCTGCTTCTGGCCATCCAAAGCTAATATTCATCTTAAAATGCAAAATGCAACATTTCAACTTGAATGGTCCCCATGGTCTTAACAGTTTAAGCATTACCTAAAAGTTCATGTCTAAAGTCTCCTCTAAGACTCCTATAAGGCTGTGAGCCCTATAAAAAATGAAAATCAGGTTACCTACTTCCAGTATATCATGACAAAGAATAAACACTCCCATTCCAAAATGGATGAATACAGGTATAGAAACCAGAGATGGAAAATGTCCATTTTTTACCAATGTCCTGATGCTTTGTGAGGCTGAGTTTAAAAAGGAAGGACTAATTAATCTGGCGGAGGTAAATCTCAAGGCAGAAAAAAATATCAGATAGTTGCATGGATATTGTTTTCAACTTTTAGATAGGTTTACTATGTGAATCAGAAACAGAAGGATTTTTAAAAAATTGTAGTTTTTCAGGAAAAGTGAATGTAAAACTGGGTCCAAGAAGGTATGGTTGTTAAAGAGACTACAGGAACTAAACAGATACTAAGTACTTTGCACAGAAACAGTATGAAAAATGACCTAGCACAACTCAGGAATAGGTAAGACCACATCTGTCAAAAGTTCAAGGGTGTAAAAGTAAAAATTCATTTGGAAAGAGTTCCAATAGGCCCTAGAAATTTGTTTCACCTTGCTTAGCTGCCCAGGCACTCAGAGGCCACTATAGTCCATGATCACAGGGGGTCTAGTTACTGCTGTAGTTGGTGGCAGACATCGGCATTGTTTATGTGGTGCAGGTGCTAGAGGAATACAGGTGCTAGAATTAGGGCCTCTGAGAGGCTTCTACTGAAATTTCAAAGGAAGGCCTGGGAGGCCAGGCAAAGTTAGCCAAGTATGACATTTCCTCAGAACAACAACAACAAATGACTGCCAAGTGATGTAAAAATCCACTAGTTATATATTCAAAGGAAATTAAATGGATGTGTCAAAGGACTATCTCTACTTTATGTCCATTGCAACAATATTCACAGTGCCCAAAATATGCAATCAACCTAAGTGCCCATTGTAGAATGAATGATGATATGTTTACATATTAGAACACTATTCAGTCTTTTAAAAGAAGACAACTCTTTCATTTGCATTCATATAGATAACTAGAGAACATGATATTAAGTGAAATGAACCAAGCACAGTAAGACAAATACCATATGGTATCACTTACATGTGGAATTAAAAATACACACATAGACACAAACACAAACACACACACACACACACACACACACACATATATATACACACACACAGGGAGAGAGAGAGAGAGAAAATAAAGTAGAATGGTGGACCTCAGTGCCTGAAGATGGTTGATGGGATCATGAGCAATGTTTTGTCAGAGGTTCAAAATTTTGCTTAGATCAGAAGAATAAGTTAAAGAGATTTGTTTTGCAATATGATGATTATAGTTAATAACAATGTATTACTTTGTTGAAAATTTGTAAGTATTGATTTTTAAATGTTCTTACTACAAAAATGATGTGTACTAATGTGTATGCTAATTAGCCTAGCAGAGACATTCCACAATGTATATGTATTTCAAAACACTGTACAAAATAAATATATATAATTTTTATTTGTGATTTAGAAAAATAATAAATGGAAAAAGAAATTGAAGCAATAATACAAACTGCAGTACTATTATTTCATAAACTTTTAGGCAATTTCCAAACATTGCAACAGAGGTACCCCATGATCCAAAAAGTCTATTTCTATCCAAGATACTAACACATACGCCAAAAAAATAAAATAAAATAATTTAAATGAGGATATTCACAGTAGCTTTACTCTTAATAGCTGAAGATTTAGAACAGTTTGAATGTTAATAAATAAAAGAGTTGTAATGTATTCGTGTACTGGATTTGTACAAAATAATAAATTAAAATATTGAGCAACCAACTTGTACACCAACATGTATAGATTTGATTTTTTAAAAGAAATGTTTATTTATTTAAGTAACAGGGATTGAACACAAGAATGCTTAAACACTGACACATATCACCAGCCTGTTTCATTTCATTTTTTAAAATTTTGACACAGGGTCTTGCTAAACTGCTTAAGGTCTTACTAATTTGCCCAAGTTGGCCTTGAACTTGGGAATCTACCATCTCAGCCTCTTGAATCAGTGGGATTACAACTGCACAACTATGCCCATGCCTGTGTAATAGGTTAGTACAAAGCAATAAATTAAAAGAATGAGCAACCAACATACACACCAACATGGATAGATTTTATAGAAATATATTGAAGAAAAGAATTAAGAAACAAAGGAAAGAATAACTGATTTCATTTGTAAGACTTTCATTAATGAATGGATGTAATCTTTGTTGATAAAGAATAATTATTTCTGGGAAGGATTTATTTATTAACTAGGGTCTGGCACTGAGAAATATTCTGAAGTTATTGGGGTGGTTCAGAAATATTCTGAAGTTATTGGGCCATATCATATTCTTATACTTTTTATAATACCTTTGAGATACAAATTGTATGCTGTTATTAAATCCAACTTGGTGTTATTTTCTATGCTATTTAATATGTAACATACTATTTGTTATAAAATATTCTAAATCTTTTCAATTTTTTTCATGTTTTAATTCATTTACATTTTAATATTATTGAGTTTGAATATGATGTTCATGATTTTTATATTTACTACTTGGATGGTTTACTTTCTGGCTTGTGAAGCAATTATAAGGCTGTTGGCCTTATTTGTAGTGACCAATATTATACTGACAATATTATCAGAGTCACTATATGTAGTCAAATACTTTTAATGAAAAAAAGGAACTTCTAGTTTATTCTGATTCTATGTTTAATACTTTCATTCAAGTCTTAGAGAAAAATCATAGTTCTCACATTTCCAAGCAACTATGAACTAAAATACTGAATAACATTTCCTATTTTTAGAAAATGAATACATATTTACCTGCAGCATTTTTACCTACATATAATAATCTGGTAGGGAAAAGACAGAGACAAGGAATAGCTTTAAGATGGGATATTTATCACCAAAATGACTGGGAAATATTAACAGGGACTTGTAATTTTCTAGTACTGAAATTGTTTTTAAAGGTAGGGACTTCATGCTGTGGCCATTTGGCTCCCTGCAGATTTCCTGTGACACTTATATTCCTCTGTTCACCATGAAAAAGATAGGGAGACACAGCTATGGAGAAACTATTTCTAAACTAATCACTGTTTTTCAATAAAACAACAGTTGGGCTCCAAAGTACTGTAATGAAGTTTCAGAATACTGAATTGTTGTGAAATGAATTTTTAAGAATTATCCAGCATGCTTTTCTTTTACTCCAAACTATGTTTGTAAGGAATCATGGTATTGAGGTTTAGAACCTAACATGAATCAACCATCACTATCATAGTATGATCCTTATGGCAATCTTCTCTGAGTATTGGTTCATTAACCTGCATTAGCATGAACTTAACCCACCAACACTAATACTGGCCTGTAAACCCCAAATCATATGTCCCTGGGACATAATTCTGTCACACATTTGCAGAAAACTTTGCAGAGGCCACAGAGATGCATGGAGCTGCCTGATCTTTGCCTTTCAGACTCCAAAATTGTGAGTTGAACAAATCTCTTTTATTTATAAGAAACCCAGTTTCAATTATTTTGTTATAGCAACAGAAAAGTGTTTAAAATAAACTACAATATATAAATACCCTATCAAAATTAACCACAAAGACTGAAAACCAAAACAGGCTATCAAAAGAGTATCAGATTGAATCAATTAATTAAAAATTCCCAACAAAGATGGGCTGGGGATGTGGTTCAAGAGGTAGCGCACTTGCTTGGCATGCGTGGGGCGCTGGGTTCCATCCTCAGCACCACATAAAAAAATAAAATAAAGATGTTGTGTCCACTAAAAAATAATATTCTCTCTCTCTCTCCCTCTCTCTCTCTTTAAAAAAAAAATTCCCAACAAAGAAAAGCCCAGGATGGATGATTTCACTGCAGAATTCTACCAATTATTTTAAGGAAGGATAAATGCTTATGATTATCAAATCATTCCAACAAATCAAAGTGATGGTATTTCTTCTAACCTCATTCTATCAGGCCAGCATTATTCCCATATTAAAACTAGACTAGCACATGATGTAAACAAAACAAAGCCTACTATAGACCAATTACTATAATGAAAATAGAGCAAAATTTCACAACCAAATAATACCAAATAAAATCTATCGTCCTATCAAAATAGCATTCAGTATGATCAGCTGTGATTTAGTCTAGTGATAAAAGGATAGTTCAACATATGCAAATCAATTGATAAGTACAATGAATATAACACATCATACTAACAGAATGAACATCATAGGATTATCTCAATAAAGTTGAAATAAGCATTTGATATATTCACCATCCCTTTGTGATAATAAGCCTGAACAAATTAGGTATAGAACTAACATACTTTAACATAAATAAAGCTGAATATAACAAGACTATCAATATCATACTGAATGGAGAAAAGATGAAATCTTTTCCTCTTAGATCCACAATTAGATAAGGAAGTTCACTTTTATCATTTTTATTCAATATGTATAACACTGGAAAGCCTAAGCAGAGTAAATTAAGTAAGAATATTTAAAAAAGGGGCACTGTTATGGTTTGGATATGAGGAGTCCCCCAAAAGATCATGTGTGAGACAATGGAAGAATGTACAGAGTTGAAACGTTTACATTATGAGAACTGTAACCTAATCAGTAGATAAATTCACTTCAATTGATCAGTTTGGTGGTAAACGTAGGCAGTAGTGTGTTGCTGGGGAAAGTGTGTCACTTTGGGCATGGCTTGGGAATTTTTATCTTAACCCTAGCATGCTGCTTTCTCCACATCCTGGCTGTCATGAATAAGATTCTTCTACCACTCCCTTTTACCTTGATGTTTGGCCTCATCTTGGGCCCAAAGCCATGGAGCTGGGCAGTCATCGACTGACTCTCTGATACCATGAGTTAAAATAAACTTTTCATCCTCTAAATAGTTTTAGTTAGGTATTTTGGTCACAGGAATGCAAAGCTGACTGAAACATACAAATAGGAAGTGAGGAAGTGAAATATCCCTGTGTTGCAGATAATATGATGCTGTATTTAGAAAAAGCTAAATATGCCACAAAAATTATTATAACAGAAAAAAAAACAGTAGAGTATACAAAACCAATATACAAAAATCAGTAGCATTATTATTGTCCAATAATAACATTGCTGAGAAATACCACCATGAAGGAAATCCCATCCACAATACTACAAAAATAATAATAATAAAAACTTAGCAATAATTTTAGGAAGACTTCTTCAATGAAAATTGCAAAACTCTCATGTGTTAAAGAGTAAAGGGCATAAAAAAAATAAAACAGATCTCTAAAATTCGTGAATTAAAAGAATGAATATTACAGATGACCAGATTAATATTGAGAACACACAATGAACTTAAAAGCTCAATATTAATAAAAAATTTGATAATTCTATTCAAAAATGAAAAAGGGGTATGAATAGTCATTTCTCAAAAGCCAAATCTGAGGAGATGTAACATCTTTAATATATTGTTTTCTAATTCACAAAAAGGTGTGTTCCCGAATAGATTTAGCTCATCTCTAATTTTCTTTATTAAAATTTTAAAATTTCAGCCTACAGGTATCGTGCATGTCATGTTCATCTTAGTATTTTAGTTTCTTTGAAGTCACTATAAATAATGCTGTGTTTCTAATTTTGATTTAGATATACTTGTTTGTTGTTCAAAATAATTGTCTTTTAAAGAAGGTGAAAAGTAGATATTCATTTGTTTTATCATCCCACATATATGCAAATCCCATGATTTCAAATATTTAAGTAAGTTAGAGTTTCATTTGTACATACTCGTCTTTCACCACAAAAAACAATTTCCATTAATATTTTTGAATTGCAAACCTTTTGCTGATTGGTTTTCTGCTTTGTACATTTGGAAATATCTTCATTTTCTTTCAATTTCAGAGGATCTTTTCAATAACTGTAGAAATAATAAGAAATTTTTTTTTCTTATTTTTCTCTGGCTTTTCCTCATTGTCTTCTTTTACCACTTAATGTTCATCTTGGCTTTCATTGTTTTTCATAAGAAATATGTGATTATTTGTATCCTTGTTCCCTATATGTAAGTCTTTGCTCCCATCTGCTATGTTTAGTAATTCTTTATATTTGTTTTTAACAATTTGAACATGGTGTAAGCTGGAGACTTTACTTTGCATTTTTCCAATATTTAGTTTTCTATCCTATGGACTCTTAAAAGGTTCATGAATGCTCTTAGATTTCTGAATTAAGTATTTTTCATATTTGGAAAGGTTTATGTCATTGTTTATTTAAGTTGTTTCATGTCCCATTCTGATACACTTCTCCTTCTGTACTCTAATTAAACCTAAGTTCTATGAAATACTATACATACCACAGAAGTTCTGCCTTTTTCTTTTTCAGCTTGTATATTCTTTGTACTTCACAATGGAAAGAAGAAAAGGGAAACAAGGAGAAAGAATTATTAAATTAATTGTATAACTATTATACTAGAAAATTAATAGATGTTGTCTAAAATGATAGAGTGTATTAAAATTTGTTTATAATAACATAAATGTAAACATAATAAATATATTCAAAAGAATCATTAAATAAATGGACTGAAAGTGGAGAATTAACAAAAACGCCAGCAAGCATAACAAAATGGTAGAATTAAGAGCAAACACATTAGTCATATTAAAGATGTCAACATTCAGTTATTAAAGGACTCATAGAATTAATGTTTTAAAGGAACTATGAGATGAGTAAGATATCAGTGTTGAAAATTGTTGACTACTTGAATCAGAGAACCTATCAACACCATAGTTGTTTTTTTTTTAAGAAATCTAGATATATAAATGGAATCCAAGTGCCTCTTTTTATCAACTGAAGTTTATGGGAATATATCTTGGCAAGATATTTATTTGATTTTTAATAATTTCATGCCAGTAGTTTTATTATTCTGAGGTTGGAAATTAGGAATAATGTTTTAATCACCCTGATTTCTGATAAGCAGGCATTCTAATATAACTGATAAGAAAATGATTATTAAAATAACTTAATCCTATGTTAGGAATATGTAGTGGACCTCCATGAAAAAGACATGCAATTTATTTTTATCTTCCTTACTTAGATATTCTTAATTTGAAAGAAATAAAAAGGAACTTTACAAATATAATGAGATATTAAAATGGATAATTGATTTTTAAAAAAGCTTCAGCATATTTTGTATTAGCAGTTAAAAATGTGGAGAAAAAGTCCAACTCATTTGGTTGCATACTCTGAACTTCTGTGCTTATATTTAGCAGTAATAGAATTGTATTACTGAATAAGGGCGTTTTGAAGAATATCATTTCCTCTACTGAAGAATAGTTTGCTGAACAGTATTCACCAAGAATTTTGACTCATCTAATTAAAGCTATAATAGTCCAGTCACACTTCTCAAATAGTGCCCCTTATTAGCCTTTCAGGGAGTTTCCTTTGCAATATAGCAAGCTATGGCCAGGTCTGGGTTAAGGAAAATTTGATTCATTATGACAGTGATGACAAATTATCTTCTGCAAGAATTGTTTAACACAATGGGTCCAAAAGAGAAGACACTAAACAAAAGAATGGAATAGCATAAGAATGAATGAAGAATAAAATCACGTATTTAAAAACCAAAGCAATAGAAGAAATTTTAAAAAATGAATAAAAAGGTAATGTAAAAATGTAGGCATAATGAGCTGTTCTTGCCATTAGAGGTTATTACATTTTCATTTCTTTTATGATCATATGTGACATTCTCCAGTCTTTAAGCACTCCCAACATATTTAGCAAATGCAAATTATGCAAAATTACAGGAAATGCTTAGCTTTGAAATATGACTTACGATCAATAATGAGCCACTAATTTTCTATGGCAAAAGTTGATAGCAGTTTGTATCCGTTAAAAGTTCAGCTGACCTAGTTTTGATTTGTTCAAAGATGAACTTCATTACATATTATATAAGCACTTTCCTATCTTTCCAAAATATGTTTTGCCAATACCCAAAACAAAAAGGGGATTTTAATAGTTTTTGACAATTCTGTTTTATGCATGCACTAATGATTTTCTAAAATTTATCTCAGGACAAAGTCATCCCAGGCATACTTAATATAAACTGGATTTCAAATGATATTTGGATACAGTGCTAAGTAATATTACAGTGTTCAAAATAGAATTGTTAAAATTATTATTTTAACACATTGTATAGTGGCTTTAAGATAACTTGAGAAATAGAACATTCAGTACTATTGATTTATTGCCAACCTGTGAATCTTCTAAAATTTATTTGAATAGAAATCAAAGTGTATTTGGCTTTTTTAAAAAAATTATGATATAGATAATACATATTTAATTATAATTACTATATAAACAAAGAAACAAATTTTGAGATGGTAAAACAATCTTTTGGTATGTTGTAATTATTCAATAGTTTAACAAAGATTTATGGTTATCTTTCATTAATAAAAGTACTCTCCTTTTGTTCAAAGGTTATTCGATATAAAATATGTAAAGGAATATGTAATATATGTATATATGTCGTATATAGTATGGAATATAGAACACATTAAATCAAAATAATATACTTCCTCTTCTACATAGGTATGCTTTTAGGCACAAATTACAAAACTAAAGATATCTTTTTCTTGTATTATTGTTAAACTAAATTTCATAGATCAATATAGTCAACAGTTTGTGCCTTGGTAGGCTGAGAAGCAAGTCAACATATTAAGATGCACCTTATTAATAAAGGAGGAATGTTTGCAGATTGCAGTTTATTCACTCAACAATTTTTTGAGTATTAAATTAGGGAGTTGCTATAACTCAGTAAAGATGAATTGTCTATCTATATACCTTAAAGTCAAATTCTATGTTTTATGGTAGTTTCAAATAAAGTAACTGTAAAAATTGGAAGGATAAAATCAATACAATAAATGATTTTTTTGAACATGTAGATACTATCTACACCTTAGAAGGATGGATGCATTTTGAATACATGAAAAATTTTTAAAAATGAGTAATTTCTCTCTAAGACAGTGATATGAACAAAAAATAAGAGAGGCCTGGTGCAGTGGTGCCTGCCTGTAATTCCAGCAGCTCTGGAGGCTGAGGCTTGAGTTCAAAGCCAGAGCTTGAGTTCAAAGCCAGCCTCAGCAAAAGTGAGGCACTAAGCAACTCAGTGAGACCCTGTCTCTAAATAAAATACAAAATAGGACTAGGGATGTGGCTCAGTGGTCGAGTGCCCCTGAGTTCAATTACCAGTGCAAAAAAAAAGAAAAGAAAAGAAAAAAAAAAACAAGAGAGAAGAAATGAAAATAATTTGTGGCCATGAATATAGAGAAAAGAATCTGAAACAGGGTATCATTTAAAGATAGTATTAGATGGAAATGGTATTAATAGCTGATAAATTATTTGGGTTTTGCAAAGGAGAATTGCATTATAGACACTTTTTTTTCTCTAGAAGGATGGTTTGGACTTTAAAATGTTTAGTTACTAGAAAATTATACAAATTATTATGTGGAATTCATTTGGGTATAGCAGAACAGGTGAGAGTCAAAGTTGACCTAACCTGGGTTGGTGTTGGTGTGATTATGGAAGTTGAAACAAATTCAAGGGATTGCATATGGTAGAATAAATAGAAATTAGTAGATTATATGAGTGGTGAAAATATTAAAGACAGTAAAGAAATCAATCAATTATCTATAAGCCTCTACTTTAAGCCTTAGTTGGTATCTTGCTACTAGCAATGACATTAGGGACTGACATTAATATTTATGTAATGAAAATTGTTTTGACCTCTTATTCTATTTCAAGTTTTTGCTAAGGGTTAGGATAATACCTATGGTTAATGAACCTATTTTCACAGAACTTACAAAGGGGCAACACTGAATAGTAAACACTTTCCAATAGTTTAATATATTGTCATCACTGATCTAAGCACCTTATGCACATTATTTCATTTAATCCTGAAAGAAACAAAAACAAATAAAGGAAAGCTTGGGGTTATGTACACAGACTATTTTTAAGGTGAGAAAAGTGAATCATGAAATATTTTTGAATCGTGCCGTAGGATAAACATCTTGTAAATTGTTGGGCTTGGGACTGAGACATAAAGAGCCAGACTCCAAAGGCCATATTCAAACACCAGCTGGTATTTTTATAATAGATGAGGCACAATATGCTTCCAAAGTAAAAAGAAAGGAATGGAGATTTAGAAAATCCAGGAAAAGATTTCAGAAATACTAAAATATGTTGTGTATTTGAGAAACAAAAGACATTAAATGCGGCCTGAGATTCAGCTGCCAGGTCAATTATGAGAAAAAAAATCAAATTATTTGTTAGATAACTCAGCTATTTTCAAGCCCAAATAAAGAATCTGGGGTTTAACTTAAGGACACATGAAAGGAAATATAAAACAAATTTTACATGGGAAAATAACAAACAAATTTGGAGTTTTAGAGAAGGAAATGTAAATTTTCTTCTAGATATTCTGATTAAAGATCAGAATAGGACAGTTAGATAGAAGTCTGAAACAAAGCCTTTAGAAACAAACAATTATCCTCAGGAGAAAAATATAGTTTTTGTATATGGATTTTGCTTTTTCAGATGGCAACTACTGACCTTTGAAGGGGATAATATGCCAAGGTCTGGCTGATGAAAACAGTTGTACTCAGACCTTGCTACAAGGGCTAGGAGAAGGAGGGACATAGTGCAATGCTACACCAACCAAACTCAATTTCCCCCAGAATCTGAAAGTCTTATGATGTAAGCCTTCCAATATTGGTGTCCAGCCTTTTTTTATTAAAGCATTTGTAGATATTTTGCCAAAATGGAAACAAAAAAGAACAATTTTACAGAGAACAGATTATGGATGAAATCATTAAAACAACTAGACACTGGAGTGATTGAAGCCAGCAAGATTCCAAGATCATTTTCAGTTATTGAACTAATTATTTTCTCTACCTTCCTTTGAATTGTATTACTATGACATATCCTTAATAAGATACTATCAAATATGAGAATCACTCACATAAATTTTTATTTGGAAGCCACACAATTTTCAAAGACTTATATAAAGCCATCAATAAAATTTTGAAGTAAAACAAAATACCAGAACACTGAGAAAAGTCTTCATGAGTAAATACAATGATTCAAATTGCAAAGATATACAATACATGTTGTTTTCAGAAAGCCAAGGTAACAACCTTTTACCTTTTAAAATAGGGAAAACTGTATTTAAGAAAACTAGATGTTAAAAAAAAATAAGTAATCTGAAAACAAAGGAATGCCAAAGGAAGACATTTTTGGATAATAAAAAAATTTGAGTGCATTAATATCCAACATAAATCTATTTCAGAGAGAAAATGAAGATATTGTGCAAAAACTGATAATAAATTCTATAACCACATAAAAAGTATGGATTCAAAGGGAGAAATACAATATATCTGCTAAGAATTTTCTCATTGAATATCCTAAAATTTTTCACAAATATGATTAACTCTATTATTTTTTTTAACCTACAATCACACTGACAGAAGCTCATGACATTCTTGCCTTTTGGGTCATACTTTTTATATAATAAGCCAATAATTTTCAAATATTTACTGATAGGTTGTATCTAATCATGATTACATTTAACTAATATTGTAAGAGTTTTTTTTTTTTAAGCCAAAGATGATTTAGAGATCTTATACAGAGTAAAATTTGTTTTCCTAAAGGATGGGCATTATCATTGCTTTTATCAAATGGATACATGTTCTCAATATATATTCTTATTTTTATAATTAACCTAAAATAAATTATATGAAAATTAAAGTAAAATATAATTTGATTCAACAATGAAAATTTATTTTTTGTTACCTGTAATGTTTTTGATGTATGTGCAGTTAAGTGTCATAAGATGACTTAGTTAAAAAAAATGTTTTATTTTTAAACTACAAAACTTGAAACAAAATCTAAGAGTTTTACCTTTTGATTTCTTATTGAGTGTTTCATATACTTTCTTTTATTTATTTATTTATTTTTAGATTTACTATAATTCAAGATTTTGGAATCTAATGGGATTCACCAGTGCATTTGGATTCTACACATCCAGGATTATTTAGATTGTTATTTTATTCATATCCATCTGGTAAAATTATTATAACCATTTTTCTCAAATATAGACTCCACAACAGATGTTACTTTTGTCTCTAGATGTCATTACATAATACACACAATTTTAAACAGTCTAGATTTAGTTCTAATTTTAAATATTAAAACTAACGTCACCAAAATAAAATAATTAATTCTTAGTGTGGCAAAATTGACTATATTATTTTGCAGATTTGGAATCTGTATTTCTAGGTACATCAGGGTTGAGAGTTAATGTGGTAGTTAATATTACAAACACTATCTGGTGGGAGATAGAAAATAATGAATCCAGGATAAAGAATAAAAACTGAAAATTATAATTAGAGGTGAATAAAAACTGGAATGTGCAGAGAGGCCTCTCACACCAACTAGCTGTTTGCTCATTTTTGGTTTGGTGTGGTCTTTATTGTCAATTCAATTATGTTTTAATTCTAACACAAATGCTTGGATACATAATGCTGGAAAGCAAAAGTGCTACTTTGCCCATTGCTTGTGTTGTTAAGAGAAGGTGTGTGGGGAATTCTGTAAAAAGCAAGACATTCATGTTTTCCCCTTCATATGTATGTATGTATGTGTGTGTGTGTGTGTGTGTGCGCATGCACACATATGTGTGTTATATATAATACACACACACACACACACACACACATAGGAAATCAAACTCAGGGTCATACAACCAGTGAGCCACATCCCCAGCACTATTTTGTAACCCCCTTCCTTTTTAATACTTTAAACTTTACAAGTTTGGCCCTTATCCCATCAATACAAAGCAGCTGGTTTTGTACAGCCTGGCAACAAAATGTGTGTGAAGTCCAGTACAAAGAATTTCCACCTTGCCATTTTCTGCCAAGCATGCCGTTAAACTCTACCAAGTCTCAATTGTCTAATTTATCTAATGGTATTCTGATGTTTAGCTGCCTTTAAGTCTAATGATCATTTTTATAAAATTCAGATTCTTAGATTCTTTCAAAACCGGTAACTTTTCTACATATGATTGTGTGCACATGTGTGGACTCAAATCTTCAATTTCATTAATATTTAGGATAAAATATAAGACATTATTTTGAAAGTTGTTTTTAAGCTGGGCATGGTGGCCCATGCCTGTTATCCCAGCAACTCTGAAGACTGAAGCAGGAGGATTACAAATTTGAGGTCACTTAGCAGGCAATGTCTCAAAATAAGAAGTAAGAAGAGTGTAGCTCCATGGTTAACCATAGTTTTAGTCAGCTTTTTCTCTACCATTACTATATAGTACAACCAGAACAATTTTAGAGGAGGAAGAGTTTATTTGGGGACTCACAGTTTTCAGAGGTTTCAATCCATAGTCATCAGATTCCGTTCCTTGGGGCTCAGGTGAGGTAGAATATCATGGCAGAACAGTGTGGCAGAGGGAAGTGATGAACAGGAAGCAAAGATAGAGATCTCTACTCAACGATGCAAATATATACCCCAAAGCCAATCCCTCAATGGTCCACCTCCTCCACCCACACCCCACTTGCCTTCAGTTCCCACTCCATTAATCCCATCAAGAAATTGATCCACTGATTGACTTAAAACTCTTATAACCCAATCATTTGTCCTCTAAACCCTCTCACATTGTCTCACATGTGAGCTTTTGGAAGATACCTCACATCCAAACCAGAATAAGTTCAATACCTAGTACCACAAAAGATATTTTTAAATATATAGATCAATTTGATGATGTTCCCATTTTATATAATATGTGCTATATATAAGTAGTACACACACATACACACACACACTAACAGACTTTAGGAAAAGTATAGGTCATTTATACACTTTAGAATTAAAGTGTACTCTGTTTCAAGCATTTCTACAATTGCATACTAGATCTCAAACAACCTCTCCTGGGAAAATATAGCAGAATTATGAGAGATTATTTGCAGTTTAATATGTTTAGTTTTCTCTCAGGGAGCAGTATTTGGTTTGTATACAATTTCCCTTCTACTTATTTATTCTAAGTTCTTCCTTTGTTTTATGCTGCCTCTACAAAGTCAATGTTTATGATACATTTAGGTTATAAAATCATTAGTAGTTTGTACACAGAGCACATCTTTTTTTGATTGTTTTTTAAAGATAGTATTAAACTTATTTGTAGGTGTAGATTCAGTTGGGGATATTTGAACAGTAGCTTCTTAACTTACTTCAAACAGTGCTCCTAAATTTGAGAAAATTAGAAAGAAAATAATCATGTTTAATGCACTTAGCTTTACCGTCCCTACAGCACAGGGGCACAAAAAAAAAAAATGTCCCTAAATGCTCCTTTTCTGTTCCCACAAACCTAGACAAGTTAAGCCAACAATGAGAGAAGGCTTGAGCTGTAAAGTACAGCTAAGTGTCATCTTGAAGGACCATGGCTTTTTCTTACTCACACTGGGAAATTGGCAAATTCATTATTAACTGTAGAAGCTGCTTTCTTTCATGTGCACCTGAACAGTTTTTCCTTGGAATGCTGATCATGCAAGCAAACTAATGCTGATGATGTAACTGCATCTACAGCCAAACATCTAAAACCGTTTCTGAGTAGGGATAGGTGTGGAACTGAGGGCACCATGGAAAACAGACTTGTCACGTGCCCAGCCAACTGCCACTGGACAAAACATCAAGAGGGAAAGGAGACAATGATTGTCAAAGTGCAATGAGGGATGTGCTATCTGCCAGCCTGTCCTCACAGAGCTCGTCTTGGAACAGTAACCGATCTCTTACAAGCTTTTTCCAATAAATCACTTGTCTCCCATGCTGTCTCCTGGCACTTTCTTTGGCTTCTGTGATACCTACCCCACTGCCCTGGCACAGTTGGGCTTGGATGAGACACTAGCCATTTATATTAAATACTTTTGTGCATTATTTATATTCATTCTCATAAATGTCTTATGTACAATTAACTAATTCAAAAATTGTTTCATAGAAATTGTGTATTTCCATATTTCACATAGTAACTATTATTATTTATTATATTATTATTATTTTGACCACATAATAACTATGTGATCAAAATAATAATCAATGTTATCAAATTAATAATCAATGTTATCAAAATCTAATGGGTAATTATTAAATATGTATCAATCTGCCTCTTTCACTGTGCTAATGATCAACAGTGAGTTTTCCAAGATAAAATAGATAATGACTTTTACATTGTTAAGTCAAGATAGTAAAGAAACTGGTTGAATTTTACATATTTTTATGAACTATAACAGCTTAAATCTAAAAATGTGAAATTTAATCTTCCTTTATGCATCAAAAATATAGGTGACAATATTTTATACGTGCAAGGATTTTTGAATAATTTTTAAATGTCAAATATATATAAATTAATCTGTTAAATCTTTAATTGGCAAGCTTAATTAATTTTCACAAATATATGAGAGACATAAAGGAAAGTGAAATATTTAGACAAGTTTCTAATAAAAAAAATTTCTAAAAATAGCAAATATGTGTAGAAAAATAACAACTAAATAAAATTCATAATCCCATCATTCTGAATTATTTTATAAGTAGATACTATTTTTCTACATAGAATTAAAATTTTCTAAAGTCACAAGTGTAATATGTATAAAATATATGAATAATTTTTTATTCTGATTTTATCAATTGTAAATTTATTTTAAATACTCCTATTCTATTCTACCATTTGTTAAAATTTTTATAATGATGGTGGTTCAAAATTTTGGAATCAAAATTGTTATGTCAAATACATTAATGCTGTTCTGTTTCTTGGTAAACACTATAAAGATGACTTCTGTAGGAAGAAGGCCAACAGCAATCAATATGTGCACCAATTTAGTTAAAATTTTAAAATTTTAGGGTTTCAATTGCTTTTATAGTACAATTAGAGAAGAATCAATTTAATGCAGATTACTCTCCTTATTCAAGAACATGATGTATTGATCTAATTATTCAAATAATAAAACATATTAAAGTAATATTTTTATTTATTAAAATTCCTGCACATATATCATAATATATTCTATTCAATTAGTAATTCTCTATGTTGATCATAAGTTTTCTAGGTGGATCATAATTTATAAAAGGACAGAATACCATGCAATTTGTCTTAAATATAAACTTTAAGGAGAATGTTAAGTACTTTATATAAAGAGAAAATCTTCTCTCAATTATTAATTACATCATATTTTTAAACAATGTAATTTATATTAGTAAATAATTTTGTTTTAAATCAGCTTATTTAATGTAACATTGAAATTCATCACTCTACTAATATCTGATTATCGTAAGAATGCATATCTTGTATATAAGCACTGATATATTTTTAACTGCAAGAACTTTAAAATTAAAAAGTCTAAAAAATTTGGCAGGGTATATTTTCAAGTCATTGATTTTTTTTAACCTGGACTGCCATTCAAAATCATGCTTTGACCTATGTTGTTGTATTCATGTACAAAGTTCATATTGGACACTTTCTATATTGTGTTTATTATAATTTGATTATCTACCATGATATTGAATCCCCTCTTTCTACTCTTTCTTCATGTCCATCAGATTGTAGAACACTTCATTGATTCCCATCCAGTTATTTCTAGATTTTTCTTGTGCTGCATCTCATTTTGGGAGTAGAAAGGGAAAAGGAGATTTAGCATTGAGGAAACAATGAAAAGGGAATTTAATGCATTTCTCAAATATCACCTATTCCTTCTGCCTTTGGCTATAATGTTCATTTTTCACATATAATATTTAGTTGTCTTCTTAATCTCTTTGACTTAGTATCCATTGAATGTTAATATTTCACTCTATAATGTAGTTATATTTTCTATGTGGGCTGTTCTGTGGGCATCCCTTCTACCTTTTTCTGTGACCAACTGAAAACATGAGAAAATGACTCAGCACTCATATACCACTCTAAAATCATAGGAAACTACATACGAACTCTTACATCTATTTGCAGAGGGAGCTCAACCAGTTACCTTTATTTTGTGGTCATTTTCTTAGTATGGCCCTGTGGAGAATGCATGTAGTATGTTGATATCCAGAATTCCAGCTATGTATGGAACACTGAACTCTTTAATTTTCAATTGTTTCTTATTATTATTCTCTTTACACAGGCAACATTTTCCTATTCTCAAACACAGGCAACTTCAAATCATACTGCTTTATTCTTTGAGTTTTTTTTTTTAACTCTTTACTATTTCTGGAAAAGCAAGAAATTTAGTCTCTAACCCATGTAATTTTGGTACCCATGAGAGTCTTCCAAAAGTCCAAGATTTTATATTCAAACAGGTCCTTGACTTTTGATATTATGTTTTCACTACAAGTTTCCCAAGTTAACTTTAAAAAGAAAATAGGTGAATGTTGACTATTCTTTTTTTTTTTCACTTTTTACCGAAGTATCTTACACCAGAGCCAGTTAGTACAAAATTTTTGATTGTGAATTAAATAGGAGGCAATGTATACAGTATACTAATATACTAAGGTAGAGGCACATTAATATTAAAATGTCATGTTTATCTTTAAAATAGATAGCATTTTTGTTATTCATTGTAAATAAAGCTCTAAGAATCTTAATTCTTGTAGAGTGTTCTTCCTTTTATATTTTAATCATTATTTTTGGATATTCATGGTCTAGATTATACTCTGCATGTTGTCTTGGAAAAGTTAACTCTGTAAGTGAATGAATCTGAATATAGGCTTCTTCTGTCTTTATGTCATCAGTGGCCAGATTTTTTTTTTAATTTCAATTGAAGTTTCACATCATTTTTATTTAAGTATTCTAAAATACCATTTCAGTGATTTCTGGTATCTAGTTTGTAAACAACAACTAGAATTTTATTTTTTTACGTTTAAAAAAAATTCTTCCTTGAAATAATATTCTTTAAAGAATTATAATTTTTCTTTATTTTTAGTAATTTAGGTTATACACAATCACCATATTTTCCCAAGACCTAGATAAATTAATTTAGCTCCATGTTTGATTATTAAATATGGTCTATTAGGCCTTTTTCCTTCTTTTGGATATTTCTGAAAGTAAATATTGTTCAAAAGTGATTGAAGCTCACTAGATTACTTGGGTAACTAGTCATGTGAGAACTGGGCATCTGATTTTCTCATTGGGAAGAGCTGAGATCAAACTCATTTTCTGTATATATATATTTTTCCCAGTCTTTGCTCCCTCACCAAATCACATAAAGGACTACAGAACTTCTTAGACTTAATGGCACATTAGTCTAAGGTGTTTAGGAGTTGGCTTTTCCTTACAATCCCTGTAAGCAACTGATTTTTGGATGCAGATAGAGAAGCATATCAATTATCTATTTGTTTTTTCCAGTTATAAGACTATGTTTTTCCTTATTGTATAAGATGGAAGAGAGAAACAATCTTTCTCACTGAGTACAAATTCATACTTTAGTAGAGGTCTCTGGCTCTTCTGTTGGAAGTAACAGTAAATTGAATGGCACATGGTTTCTCTTACTTAGGGGAAATTTGACCTACAAATTTCCAAATGTCCAATTGCTCAGTTTTCAGCCTACAATGTAATAGAATTTGTTCCAGGAACTGTTTTCTGATAGTTGTGATAACAGTCTTGAAAATAAGAATAGGGTCTTCATTCCCCCTGTGTTGAGGCTTAAACACCTGAAAAATGCAGAAGCAAGAGTAGAAAATGAATTTTATCTAAAAGAGTGTGTGTGGGCGGGAAGGGACACACCAACTTCCAGAGAGAAGTCATAGGGACCTAAAGCTGGCACCCATGGGAGTAGGGGTGTCTTGCCCCTTTCTAGATTTTAGGTTTCCTTTATTTCTCATGCCCTCTCCTTTTATCTTGCCCACCTGATCAAAAGGCAGGAGAAGAGCCACCCAGTGTGATTGCTTGTGTTGAAAAGTGTGATTCTTCCCCTCCCCCTGAGGTGTTAACAATCAGTTGATGGGGAAGTGCTATCTATCCATTTCCTCTTTGATAATCAGCTACATGTCCTTTGCCCCAGTCTCAGGTGTAATCATAAAGGAACTAAATTTTCATGATGCAGTGCTTTTTATCTTCCATTACTGCTATTTTAACTCACATTTTTCATCTAATTGCTTCTAAAAGTCTTCAGAAATTAAGCGCCAAGTAGTTTAGGGGTAAGAGTTGAAAGAAAGTTCAGGTTGAGTTTTAAGAATATTTCAAAATCTGGTGCCATTATTATGTAAATGTTAGTAATTTGCCCTTGGAAGGGATTATACATGATGCTTCTTTCAATTTTGGTAGTTGTTTTAGTGGTCATCAATAAATCATGTCCCTTACTATGCTTGGCTTTTGTAGTCTGACCCCTTTAAGGCAGATTGCTGACCTATGTCTTGTTTTAACCGCACCTTGAGACAGAAATAAACTGTATCTATTCCAGTTACCTAAACATCACTGAAATCAGTTTTGTTATTTTGGAATTTCTGAGCCACCACATAAAAGTTGAACCAACTTGCTGACAATCAGGCAGAGAGTAAATTCTTAATATGCCAGGACCCCATAGAACTTCAGTTCAATTCTCTTGCATAAGTGAAAATGGCAGGAACACATAACAAATGTGTAGAGGAGCACAGTTCACATTGTAGAAATTTAAGCAAAGAAAGGGGTGTTGTCATAAGAAAATATGTAACCGGTGAATGATTGAAAGGCAGGTGCTTTGAAAATATTTGAAAAATTCCATAATTTGCTGCAAATGAATTAGTTGTGAAAATACTAAGGTATAATTCTGTAATAAGTGATAACACTATCCTATTTATATACATTATGATATACTCTCACCTACTGGATTATGATTAATCAATTCAACCCTTATTCACTGAAAGCCATTTTGTTATGTAGATGTGATGTTTTGATAAATCACCAGGAAGCAAAGCCAATAGTCAATTTTTGGAAGCAAAAAGGAAAATTTCCAGCTTCTTCGCAGCAAAAGAAACAAACAAGAATGTGTGAAGAGGGAGCCTACAGAATGGGAGAAAACTCTTTTAAAATTTTTACCACATGTACCACAGATAGAGCATTAATCTCCAGGCTATATAAAGGACCCAAAAATCTTACCACCACTAAGACAAATAACCCAATCAATAAATGGGTTAAGGAACAGAACAGACTTCAAAGAAGAAGACATATAAATGGCCAACAGATATAATAAAAAAAAATGTTCAACCTCACTAGTAATTAGAGAAATGTAAATTAAAACTACACTGAGATTTCAATTTCACTCCAGTCATAATGGTAATTTTCAAGAATAAAGTAACAATAAAGGTTGGTAAGGATGTGGGGGAAAAGGTATACTCATATTTTGCTGGTGGGACTGCAAATTGGTGCAATCACTCTGGAAAGCAGTATGAAGATTCCTCAGAAAATATAAAATGGAAACACCATTTGACACAATTATCTCACTCCCGGGTTGATACCCAAAGACTTAAGGTCAGCATACTATACAGCCACATCAATGTTTATGGCAGCTCAATTCACAATAGCTAAGTTAAAGGAACTAACCTAAGTGCCCTTCAATAGATGAATGGATAAAGAAAATGTGGTACATACACCCTGTGGAATATTACTCAGCCATAAAGATGAAGGAAATTATGGCATGTGCTGGTAAATGGATGGAACTGGAGACTATCAAGCTAAGTAAAACAAGACAATTCCCAAAAACCCAAAGGTCAAATGTTCTCCCTGATATGTGCATGCTGACTCACAATAGATGGGGATGGGGAGGGAGGAGTATAGGTTCACCTGATAGAATAGCAGGAAATCCTGGAAAGGGAGAAAGGATGAGAATGGGAGAAAGACCGCAGAATAAATCTGACAGAACATTTCAATTTTCATATTTGAATACACAACCAGTATAACTCCACATACTGTACACCCACAAGAATGGTTGTACTCCATGTATGTATGCTATGTCAAAATACATTCTACTGTGAAGCATAACTAAAAAAATTGAGAAAAAAGAAAAAGAAAATTTCCAGTGGCATCATTACTATGAACACAAGTCTCATAAACTATTTGAATAAAAATTCTGTTACATAACAAAGCACCATAAAATCTAAATAAATGTTGTAAAGTCTTGTGAAAAATGTGGAAATTGGTAATATAGTAGTTAAAACTAGATATTAGGGGCTGGGGCTGTAGTTCAGTGGTAGAGTGCTTGCCTTATATATATGAGGCACTGGGTTTGATCCTCAGCACCACATAAAAAATAAAGATTGTGTCTATCTACAACTAAAAACATATTTAAAAAAACCATAGATATTAGACAGAGACAAACCTTGCTTTGAGTACGATTTCTCCAAGTACTTTTGATTAAACACTATGAAACATTCTTCTATTAGTTCAGTTTCCTTGTAGGTATTCCATGAACAATTATGGAACTAATTCTTTAAATTTGTTATGAGGATTAAATACAACGATGGCTATAAATTCTCCGTATAATATCTGTTACACAGTGGGCTAGCTAGCAATGTAGCTGTTCTCATTACTATTTTCTAGAATATAATTTTCATAGAAGTTTGAGCATACAATACTCTGTGACCTATAATAATTATAGGAGGAATTTGAAGTAGGCAGCAAAATATGGAAATAATCAAATATAAAGTGATCAGGTGTTAAGATATTATGATGTTTATGTTATGCACTTTATTACTAAAATAATGTGGCCTTGTGCTTCTCCCTTGAAATTCTATGAATTACATATCAGAAACAAGTGATGAGTTTTGTGAATATTCCATAATATTTGATATTTTATGCTCTTGATATTTATGTGCCCTGGCAAGGTTAAGAAAAAGAGGCATTTATGTTTTTGAAATCAGGAATATAGGATACATGAAATGAAACATTATCTCTAAATATAAAAGTTTTTATATATTGTTGATAGAAAAAAAATAAATGTATCTACAATTTAAAAAATAAGGAAAAAATAAAATAAAATGACACTCCTAAATTAAAAAAAAAAACAGAGCTTCATACTTCAGAGGTAAAGAAATCATAAATTCAAGGATGTAAGAAGTTATTAATTACATTACAGCTATAGAAAATGGAAAAGTAGCTAACACTGAGATTGGTGTAAAATGCTTTCAGTTTAAAGGGCATAATCTTTAGAACCAAAATAAAATCATCATGGAGGATATTCAAAGTGTGTGTGTGTATGTGTGTGTGTGTGTGTGTGTGTGTGTGTGTGTGTGTGTGTGTGTGCGCGCGCGCGCTCATGAGCGTACTAGCTACAATACAAGTAAAAAATCTTGAGTATTGGTAATTTCACATAGTTCAACCTAAAATTAGCTTTGCATTCTCATGTTAATCTTTGTGTTAGCTGTCTGTTACTGTAACAAATACCTGATATAATCAACTTATAAAGATAAAAAAATTATTTTGGCCCAGTTTTGGAAGTTTCATGTCACAGTTAGTTGGATTTATTGCTTTGGGGCATGCGCCTCTGAAGCAGCACATAATGGCAAGAGCAGATGGTACTAGAACACTGTCAACCTCATGACTAGTATGATAACAAGAACAACAAAATACAAGAAACCAGAGTATCACAAACTTCCTCAAGGGTATATCCCTTTGCCTTCAAACTTTCTACTATGCTCCATACCTTAAAGACTTCAATACCTCCCATTAGTTCCATCTTGGGGACCAAGCCTTTAACATATGGGCATCTGGATGATATTCCAGATTGAAGCTATAGTACTTGCCAAAAAAATATGTCAGAATTTGGGTAATTATCAGTCAGGGGCTAGAAAGTGTGAAAAAACACTTAATATAAAATCAGATTTAGCTTCAAATCATGAGAATAAATAGTGTTCAGACATAGTTTATATTCCATTCAAGAAACCCTACAAATTCAACTGAACTATATATCTCTTCTAGATCAATACATGTGCTAAATCAAAAGTGCATAATTAATGCCTGTGTTTGATGTTTAAATGGATATGATGAGATATGGGGGGTAATTTGTATTAGGTAAAGGGGATTACAGTATTCAAAAGAAAGAATTTTTAATGACGTAAATGTTAAATGACTATCTTGCAATAAATAAAATAAATATTATCCATAGAAATGCAGAGTAAAGAAAATCTACATTCAGAATATATACATATTCCCTCTTCCATTTATTTATTTATTTATTTTTGATTCCATGTGATTCTGGTAGGGCTACAGACATTCAGTCTTTCTTTCTCATCAGAGTAATGAGAAGCTCACCTTGATCAATCCTGATAATTCTTTTTAAGAATTTGAATAGATTGGATCAGAAAGTATTGTGTTTTATTTTCAAAGATAGTGTAAACCTATCCATTGAGTGGACAACTTTTCTGTCAAGTGGAGGAAAAGGATTTTTTTGTTTTGTTTTATTTTTTCCTGAACAATGGATACAAGACAGAAGTGGTAAGAGTCAATTTAGAAGAAGAATCAGCCATGAATAAAAGGAACCTGAATTCTTGGATTTATCGCCACAAGTAACAGTCTTTTTTTCCTTCTTTTTTTTTTCCTTAATGTAAGTTGAATTGGAATACTCAAGAGAGTGAAAATAATATATTTTACTGAGGAGGATACATGTGAGATCCACTTTTAAAAATAAATATTTTCAAAAATAGGAAAAAAGCATAACATTAAAATATAAGTAATCTCTTATAATAGGATTACAGTAAATGTGGAATGTTGTCTGGTAGAGAAGTAATACAAATTGGGGAAAGATTATGGAAGAACAATGCTTTGAATTTTGTTCTAAAAACAAGTCATATTACAGTCTTTCAAAAAGAAAGATATATCAAATCTCCATAAAGAAATTAAAAATCTAAATATGAATAAGTTAGTACCACTTGAGACTCTATACTAGGAAATGCCTAAAGCAAGAGAAAAAAAATCTAGGACGTTGATTAAGGTACTGGTTCATTTGTAAAGATAGAAATTTTATTCCTATAATAACTTGGTTGAGACCATTAAAACCTACTACTGCTCTCGGGTGTAAGACAATGTATTTTAATTTTCATGTATATATTTGACACATATTTTATGTCAGCTAGAGACACAGATAAATTCTTAAATTGATCCATATTATTAAACTAAAGGACACTCTGTATATGTTATCAAGTTCAGTCTTAGAAGTGCAGAGAGGGTTATATTTTATTTTTTTTCATTTAAGTCCAAAGATTTAAAAATTAATTAGTATGGATTTATGCCAGAACTGACAGGTCTGGTGGTAACTTCATTCCCACATTTGCATATATAGTAAATTGATTTTTTTGATTGATAATAGTGAGCAGCTTGGCCTAATTGAAATCTTGTTATACATACATACACATATGTATATGTGTGTGTGTAATACCTATAGTATTATATATGTCTATAATGTATATTAGTTCCTGCTAAATTATGTGATAAAGAATATATAGCAAGAAAAATAAAGCAAAAGTAATTATCAGTTAATAAAAATGAGATAACTTGAAACAGAGCCTGAATTTTCAAAGCTGAAAATTATTAGTGAAAATTTCTGTCCACATTCCTTAAGCTTGATTACAAAAAGTATTCCATGTAGTGTAACTTTCTGTCTGAAGTGTGGTCAAGATATGTCAGGTGTCCCCAAAATGATCACCAGCATTGGAGATTTTCCGGAAGGATTCAGAAGGACTCAGCATATAATTGAATTCATGGCTAATATTTATCACAGTGGAAGTTATACAAAGCAAAATAAGCAAAGAAAGAAGGCATATGGGTGAAGTCCAGAGAGAGAACACCACAAATTCAATGTCCTTTCTCATGGAGACATACAGACCTGTTTAATATCTCTACCAGTAAATTGTTATAATATAACTGAAGTGTTGTCTATTAGGGAACACCATTTAAGACTGTTCATTGGGAACTAGCTCGACATGTATTAAAATTTTAGCCTCTAAAAGCACAATGATATATCTATTGTTAATGGAACTGATAAGATTTTTGATACCTGGTTTCTCTTTAGTTCTGGAATCCAACTATCAGTATCTTTTAAAAATATTCCAGTTAATTATACTGTGCAGCCAATGTTAAGCATGACTTAGAGTGATTTAGTAGATATTAACAATTGGAATTCAGGAAACAAAACTGTTGAGACTGAGTGCCAGGCTGATGAAAGCTTGACTGGAATATCAATCCCCTACAAAACTTCACACTTATGAACCCCATAAAAGAGATTGCTCACTCATTAGCATGTTGTTAGGATTGTCTGTCTGTTCTTTAGAAGTACTTTCAGAGGAAGCAATGTAGGTATATTCTAAGAATTCAGTTCTCACCATAGGATCTAAGTCTATTAGGTATTGTTAAAATTTAAAACCAATAAACTATGTAAAATGTAAATGTCTAATTACAATATCAAAACATCCTGTCACCATCACGTTTTTATGAACCCAAATACGCTAGTAAATATTTATTGACTAACTCTTCAGGCATCAAGTGAGATACCTGTAATACCAACATTAGAAAAACAGCATCCCCATCCTCTAGGTGCATAATAGGCTGACAGGTTTCCTAACTGGGTCTCTGGTGTTCCTGTTGATCTTGCAGTGATCATTAATACTCTTCCTTTTTACTTTGCAACACTTCCATACAATTTTTGTTTGATTTTCCTTCCAAAAAGAGGTTAATTTCAGTTAATATCTCAACTAGTCTTTCTCTAGTTAGGTCACAAAAAATGCTCATTTTAGTCTCAAGGTTTTCCATCAAATATCGTAAAATATGAAATTCTAAATGTTTCTCAGCAGATTGGGCAAAGGGCCACTAATTAAATTTTGTTAATGATTATGCTGACTATAATGATTTTTCTTAATTAAATGAAAAGCTGTGAGGTCAGGGCTAATTATTCATCTTATACTGCTTCCAAACAGGAAATTTTTTTTTAACATTCTTCTTTCATTTGTTTCTCATTTTCTGTTTTACCTTCAATCAGTCCATAATTCTCCAAACCAGACTAAAGTAAATAAAAATAAAAGAGAGAAACATTAATTATCTTCTCTTTTATTTCATCAATCTTAATCATAGTCATTCCATTACATGAAAGAAGGAAACAACTTTCTAAACCTAAATATTGAATTTTCCATATCTTATATTCTTAAGGACATGGAAAATAATATATCAAAAACCAAAATGTAAACTATTACTAATAAAGATTATAAGTATCTGTCCTTACAGGAACCACTTTTCACCGTGTGTATTAACATAATTTTTTATGTTCTGTGTCTTTTGAAAAAATCAGGTTTATAAATGTTTTTGATAATTTTATTATTCTTAAACCTTCTTAATCATGTAACTTCTATTTTTTTGTGTCATGTATTTATATTCCATTTCTGCTCTAGGACAAAGTACTTGAGGTTGGGTAATTTATACGTAAAAATGGTTTATTTAGCTCACAGTTTTGGATGATAAAAGTTCAAAAAAGATGACAGTCTTTTGCTGAGACCACTCCTGGCTCTGTCATTCCATGGCTGACATCATACTTGGATTCCATGAGTGAAAGAGAGATCACCAGTGATAATAAAGAAATCAGAGAGTGGGAGGGTCATGTTTACCTAATTACTTTGCATTAGGACCCACATTTAAATACCTCTCCCCCTGCATTGTCACACTGGGGAACCAAGATTTCACCACATATACACTTGGGGAACAAACATGAATCCAAAATATAGGAATTGCTTTTTCTCTTTTGTTAATTTGCATGTTTCTTATAATTTAGCAATACCTTCAGTATGGTGGTTGAAAGTATTGATTGCTATCATCTTTGTTCTAAACAATCTATATTTCTACTATAAGGCTCAGTATGATTTTCACCAGATTATGTTACTGGATCTGTGAGATCTAGTACGAGAATCACATAACCTGCTGGTAAAGACCTGACAAATTCTCTATGTTAGTGCAAATTAAGAATAATATATAAGAAATCCTAAGTAATAATATTTTATTAATTCCTTTGACTTGTCAGAAAGATAGCATTATGAAGTGTAAAGTACAGAGATAGAGATAAAAAATGTTGACTTATTACCTGCTTTTTCTTCTCTTATTTTACAACCAGATCTGTGATGGAGCACAAGTAGTATCTGATCATTTAATTTGAGAATGTTTCAGTCCCAAAACATCAAGATTTTGTTCATATATACATTTTTTCCAATAAAAGTGTAAGGCATTGTTTTCATATGGTAAATACTAACAAATATTTCAACATCATTTCTGATTCTATCTGGGCATCTTCTCTGCTACAGTCTACTAAAGTCTATGTCATCCACCACACATCATTTGTTGAGTTAATGTATGTGAAAAAAATATGAAAATTATAAAGTGTTCTTCAAATATTTTTGCTCTCACAATGGTGATGTTTCTGCCTTTGTCATGTGTGAAACTTAGCAGGTCTTTTTTCCTGCTCTTTAAAAAACATGCCTCTCAGTTCTTCATAACTCAATTTAAAACTCAACTTTACTAAAATAACTAAATGTGTGGATTTGATATATTTATATATTCATGTAAGATGAATATATGTAGAATTTGTTTTTCCTAAAAATACAAGTCAGAATAAAAGTAAAGTTAAAAGAAAAAATTACCAGAATTTGAAATGGTTTTACTGAAAGCTTGATGAACATGCAAAAGTCATGCTGAAGGTAAATGAATCTGCTCAATTACAACTATGTGGCTTCATTGAATCCATTAAATTAATGTAATCACATTAATATAGTAAAAACCCCATAAAACACATAAGAAAACATAAGCATTTTTGGTTTAGTGATGCCAGAAAGCTTGGAAACTTGAGAATGTCTCAGGATTATCTCTTGCAAATGTCAAAGATTTACTTTTTCTACTTAAACATGTGGATTTATTTATATTCTTAAATATTATATTATACATTCTACTATCATATAGAATTAGAATATTTAATACTTGACTTCAAATCCCATAACATTTTGTTCCTTATTTTTATAACTCTAGTCTCTGAGTAGGTCTAAGAAATATTGATTGCATGATTTATAGATTATATAAGCCACTGGTAGTGGTTCTAGTCGAGAGGTGGTATATTAGAAGCAAAAGCAAGTGATTCCAAGAAAAGGTACAAATTAATATTATGTAATAAGAATTATGGAACAAAACATTTGGGAACAAATTTCAAACTACTGCTTTTTTAAAGTCAAAACATGCAGAATATCATGGCATTTATAAACAGTTTATTAAAAGGAAATAAGTCAACACTTTTTTGTTTTATATTATTTAAGTAATTGAGGGGTTTTTTTTGCCCTACAGCATGAAAAACATTCACCTTTTGAATTAATAGCAGAATTTCATTTTAGATATCTCATCATTCATTCAGTAAACATAATTTGCATCTGTGTAGGATTCTGAATGTTATATTCCAATAATTACAAAATAAGATAAAATTATGGTTAAAATTTTATAGTTTTGGGGGATTTTTTTGTTCTTTCCAAAAGCTTTTCTTTAACATGTGTGTTTGGTCCGTTTTGGAAAGTATGTTTTGAGAATTCTATAGAAACTACTCCAAAATAAAGTTCCCTGGTAGCTTGAGGATCAGGAGATCATATATTGTTTGGGAAGTACATTTATCATGTAAATTTAACTATCGAGTCATAATAAAATGCAATGAATGTTCATATAATTAAAGTATTTCAGTCTAAGTGAGAAAAAATAACTTATAAAGGGTAACTGTGGAGTCAATAATTCTGGAAGTTATACAAATTGACCTAGAATCAACACTCATTCTAGAGAACTACTTCATTAGCAACATAGATTAAATATTTTGTAGATGACATGTCTTAGTGTAGAAAATGTGTTTCCTTTCTTTGAAGCCTTGCATGCTTGTCTATTTAGCAGTAATTTATTTGACATTTCTTGATATTTCAAGAGATAGATTGTTTTTTTCATTTTAAAGTATCATTTGATCGTGGATAAGGCATTTGTAATTTATTATTGTTATAATCTCCAATAAAACTCATTTCATCACTTCAAGAAGATCTACATAGTTGCTTACCAAGTGACCTATGAATATCCCATCTGACATCGATCCAGTGTTTTATTTACATACCAGAGGTAAAGAGTTGTTCCTCCATCAAGACCTCTTGCAATGCAGGATCCATATGAATTTTTCTACTTATACTCCCTTGCTTCTAGCTTTTAAAAATTAATCAAAGTCTTGCCTGTTCTTTTGTTCAATTTTTGTCCCTCTGGACATTTAGTAGGAGTATCCTTTTGCTTCTTGGATATTTGCTTGTCTTCTGACCTACTTCATGTAGCATAATAACTTCTGCAGTTGTGCTCTTTAATTTTCCTGTTTTCAGTTTTCCAGACTTCACTATGCCCACATTCTTCCTTTCACTTAGATAAGAGCAATTCACTTCACATTTTTTCATCATACTTACAGTCATACACAATTATGATGATGATAGTTAATTTTTCCTGATTAGAAAAATTCAGTATTTTTACTTAATTCTATTAACTAAACTTTTTTCCCTCTGAATCTGCATTTTTTTCTGGACAATACCTAAGGAGCCAATTAATAAAATTCAATTCTTCAATCACACAAAAATTTTAGTACAACTTTAATCATATTGCTTCTTTGGTCTGAATCTGTCTTTTCAGTACTCAAAGAGTGAGAACATGCTTTCCAATCAGTTATCAAGGCTCTCCACAACTTGACTAATCTATTTTAACTTAACATTACTTGAGACTGAATTGTTCTTTGTTTCCTTAATAAGCAAATGAATTTCAAACTCTGCATGTGTGCTAACCTCTTTAAGAAATAGTTATTACATTTCTAATTTTGGTTTTCATTAACTCCCAGATTTAATTCCACCAGGACTTTTTGAATAGAATATCCAAATAATTAAAATTTTTTCATTATGTATGTTGTTTAAAGTGGAAGCATTCTGTAAAATTCTGGTTATCTCTTACGTTTATGGTCTTGTATCTTATCCATAATGCTGTAACCTACTTGAAAGACATCAGCATATTACATTATTCTTCTAAGGTCAACTCAGTTTTAAAAAAGTGGGATCTCAATTTATGTGGTTTATTACTTTACTGAGTAATGACTATGCATACAATTCAACTAAAAACAGTTTTGCTTGCAATATTGATATTCTTTTAGAAATTGTCTTTAATATAAAAACTTTCCAGTTACATGTTTTACTTGAGATATATTCTTTGTGGTGTAACTTAGTACATATTACCTTTAATTCAATCTTTTTAAATTATTACTTAGATTATTGTTTTAAAAATCATTATTGTTAAGATAGATGACTAGAGTAAGTATCCAAAAATGAGCAGAAGTGTTCATTTACAACACATAAAATGGAAGATAATGATAAAAATTCAAACAATACATGAGTCCAAAAATTCAAGGCTCATGTTTTCTTCCTCAAGCCACTCCCTAAGGATGATGATGGTTTGTTTACTATTATTTTCTCTCTCAGAAGTTATTTTACAGTCATTTGAACGTATTTTGCTCTTGCACATAGATAGTTGTTGGCATCTACATTTTGTCATATATATATATATATATATATATGTATATAATCTATAAACACATATTCATAGATTTATACTAGCAATTTAATCTTTCCTCTATATGTATAACTACCTATGTATGATAAAATAAAATAAGATAATAAATTTTATTATACTATTCATATTCATCTTAATTAATTTTTCTCAGTGAATTTGACATAACAGTAAATATACTATTAATTAATTTTGAAGTAGCTGCATAGTATTTCATATTATTAATATACTATAATTGTATAATTGTAGGTTATATTATTTCTCAAATGCTAAAAAAAGTTCTTTTCTTTAATTAAGATTTCTACTGACTTTTTTCATACTACTAATTATAGAAGGAAAAAATGGTATAATCCAAGGTGAAGATACAAGTAAAGAGTTAGACTCACTTCTCTTCCCAGGGCTCCTGGAGTTTCTACAAAAGGTGATCACAGGCTACTTCCTCTACCTGGAATGCTTTTGCTGTCCTCATCAGGCACATCTTACTCACCTGCCAATCCTCAACTCAATGCCAATATACAAGAGAGGGTTTTCCTGGCCAATCACATCAAAAGACTTTGCTGTCTTAAAACTTCAATACTTGACACATCTCTTATCATGATTTAAAAGATATTTGTATACTCTTTAACTAGTTTCTCTCCGCTCTTATAAGACTATAAGTTCCATGAATATATCAATGTTGTAGCATAGTTCACAACACACAGCAAATCCTCAACAAAAAATCTGACATTTATAGAATGAATAATTCAATTAATAAGATTTTAAAAATTGTAAACTTTAGCCATGTCAGCTGGCACAATCCAGACGGAGCCACTTTCCACAAAGCCATTCAACATGATAAACACCTTTTAGGATTTACAATCTAATCTTTACTATTATGCCCCATGTATATTATTATTGGAGTGTTTTGTAAGGAAGCTCAGTTTCACATCAAGGGCACTTGTTCAATCACAAAAGTGATACAGAAAAGATAATGAATTGTGTCAATCAGTGAATGAGTGCCTACCATGAAGTAGGAGCTGTACAAACTCTTTTATTATATTTCAGTTAATTGATATACCATTTTGCTTTTTCTTAAGTCTTATAAATCTATGTTGAACTTATGACTTTGTTAATTTGTAATATATATAATGTATGTTCAAATTTGTAATTTTCAAAATGAAGTACTAAAATAAATTCCATATAAATCCAGTGTAATTTATATTATCTGTTTTATACCAGATCTTTTATACTAGATATTTAAATTTATATAAATATACATTTTATTGCCCTGTGCCATTGACAATTTTAATACTCTATTAGGTTTCTGACTACCAAAGAAGATCCAATGAACCGTTTATAATTTATCTTTTTATGGATTTCCAAGAGCCTTATTAGAATTTTGACTATGCTGGTGCATGTAAATAAAGTTTCAGGTGAAATAACCAAATTTAATAAGATACACCATATGTTTAAAATGTTAAGCAATATTTATTTACTGAGATATTTTAATTAATGAATGTAAATTGCATTCATCATGGTAACCGTTTACAACAATAATGGCAAAATATTCAATAGTTAAACTCAATAATTCACCTATAAATATTGTAGATATCCCAAACAGTGGTAAGAACCATAATCAATGCATGCTATTTATAAGAACTACCAGAATTGGAAATAAGTTTAATTTAAAGGGCTTCTAAAAGATATATCAAAATAGTGAACAGAAAAAAACATGATTTTAAAGAAATTTTGTCGCATTTAACATACTATATTGCCTAATAATTTTAAGTATGAAGTGAGCCCAATTTTAAATAGATGATATAAAAAAGTTAAGATCCAACAAATATTTATCCACTGTCTCAAATAAAAAATGTGATATGCTGAGAGTGGGTGTAGGAATAATTCTCTCACATACTATAGTATATTCAAGTGAGCAGAAAAGTATTAAGTCATCTCCAAGCAGACAGTATATTACTAAAATATAAACAGGTAATTATAAAATAGAGGATTTATATTTTGTTTCTAAATTGTTCCATTAAGAATGTATCCAATATCCATCACTTCACTTTACATGTAGTAAAATGGATAACATGATTTTTTAAAAGAAGCAGAAATAGCATTTCTGGTGAGGATATGGAGAAATTGGAACATTAGTGCACTGCTGGTAGGGATATTAAATGGTGAAGAGGCAGCGAAAATAATATTGAAGTTCCTCAAAAAATCAAACAAAGTTGGCATATGATCTAGCATTTCCACTTTTAAGTAGATACACTCTCCCTTGTACACACACACACACACACACACACACACAATTGAAAGCTTGAAAGTTTACGGGTATTTGAGAATGTAGCATTATTCACATGGCAGCATTATTCACAATGGCCAAAATGTGAAAACAATGCTAGTGTCAATCAATATATGAATAAACTAAATTATATAAATATATATTTCTATATATATGTATATATATGTTTGTATATACATATATATTTGTGTGCATATATATATATATGTGTGTGTGTATATATATAGATATGTTATTCATCCATAAAAAGGAATAAAACTGAAGTATCCTACTGCATGTTTAATACTTGAAAATATTATGATAGGTTTAGGGAGATGAGTGCACCAGGGCAAGCACAGTATGATTTCATTTTAGGAGATAACTAGAATAGTTAACATTTATGGAGACATTGAGTCAAATACTGGTGACTATGGAATTGGAGGACAGATAATGGGGTGTTACTTTAATGGGTAACAGTAACATACAGAAAAGAAAAGGAGAGTGGTGATGTTGTACAATGTCTGTGCCATTGAACTGTACGCTTTAAAAGGGTTAAAATGGTGTTGAGGCATGCTGTAATCCCAGGGTTTGGAGGGCAGAGGTAGGAGGATTGAGTCCAAAGCCAGCTTTAGCAATTGTGAATTGCTAAGCAAATGAGTGAGACCCTGTCTCTAAGTTAAAAAAAAAAAAAATAGGGATGGGGATGTTGCTCAGTGGTTGACTCCCTCTAAGTTCAACACCCTGGGTGGAAAAAGTTAAATGGCAAATTATGTTACATGTATGTAAACACAATAAAAATTATTTTAAAAAGTAGAGGAAGAAATAATTCAGGATATCAATATGTGATGGCTATAGAATTTAAGCTAGCACTGAAGGAAGAGATGACTTAAGAGAATTAGGGGAGAAAAGAAAACAGTTGAGCAAAATTCAAATTTATAAAGTTCACAGAATGATAACATGTTTACTGTGAATGAATCATGAGATCTACATATGAGCAAACCGAACTCAGCAAGAAATGTTGAATCCAGATATGGAAAATATGAATGTCAACTAAAGGTTTGGACATAGCTATTATATACTAAAGAGTGGGCAGCAATCCTTTCACACATTTGCAAAAATAACAACTAACAACAGAAGCAGAACCAGCTGATAAGAGCGTAAGAAGATATATCTGTGTGTGTGCATATACAGATATATATTTATATAAAATATGAACTATCAGAACATGTACATGCTAATGCATTCATTTGTGTATATATACCTTTAAGAAAATATGAAGAGTTGATTGATTAAAATATTGTTTATTGCTCAGGTACCTAAGAGTAATCATTGGGAAAATTTGGAAATCTGGAGATGAATCCTAGAAACAAATTTGGAATCCAATCGCACAAAGAATTAAAATCAGATTCATGAATTCTGCTCTGATGTTCTATATAAGAACTAAATTAAATTTTAAAATGTTCATTAAGCACACTCCTTCATTCACTTAGCATATTCTTATGTAATATTACTAAAGGGAGATATCTACTTTAGGGTGAGTGATACATCAGGATGTAAAATGACATACCAAAAACCCTTATTTATATTAATTTTCTTATCTTATATGTATATTTTTTCTGAGTTAGATAAATAAGGTAATAATGCACTCATACATGTTTTTTAATAAACACACAATGGTGAGCTGGTATACAAATGTTAAATGTGCCAATAAAGTTTTACAGATATTTATCTCAAATGCCAGGATTTACACAGCTTTATTCCTTAGCTTGAGGCCAAGATTAGATAAAAATAAGGAGATTCAAAAGATAAAGAGTAATTTTCTCCTACAGTGTACTTCCATGATTAATCATATGCATGTATTTGAAAATAAGTTCCCAACTCCAGTAAAATAAAACAATGTTTTAAAATCTCTTGGAATTTTGTGTCATATTCCCTTCATCACAGTGTATAAATGAAAATACTTTATAGCATGGCAATCTTTAGCAAATGTGCTACTTTAAAAAAATACTAATTTATGGTGGAACTTATTGAACTGGTTATAAAATGGGAAGAATAGTCAGCATATTAGTATTTTTGTGCTAAAATTAAACATGCAATTCATCCCAAAGCCATATTTATAAAAATTCTTCCTCAATTTATCAGTATAGTCAGACATTTTATTTTTTCATTTAATGTGAATTTACTTCTACTTCTTTTTTTAAATATTTATTTTTTAATTGTAGTTGGACACAATACCTTTATTTCACTTATTTATTTTTATGTGGTGCTGCATACTGCATGTGTGAGGCAAGTACTCTACTGCTGAGCCACAACTCCAGCTCCAACTTCTATTTCTTGAAATGTATGGTATACTAAGTTTTTAAACAATGGGGAAAACCATGATATCAAACTACAAAAATATAACATATATTTCAGAAGTATTTAAATGACTGTATTCCTCATGAAATATAACTTGAGACAATCTCTTGAGTAGTATTCAATTCTTCTTAATATCTTTTACATAAATTACAGTACTTTGGTCATCCTCATCATTAATGAGATTTCTAAAATATGCCTCCATTCACACCTGCCAATCTAATGTAATTCTTCTGATTCTAATTTTCTGTAGTCTCAATAAATCATGTTATGAGAATAAGGTTTAACTTTAAAATCTTAAATTATGTTTGATTCTAAACATTTAACAAAAAATAGATTTTTATAATTGAATCATGAATTTCCTAGGTTTGATTTTTATTATTCTCAGAAGTTTCTGTTGTATTTGACTTACTTAGCTAAATATCAAATGAGCTTCCTGAAGAGAAGTAGAAACAAGAAATTGATTCAAAGAGATACCTTGAAAATGAAGGTATAAAGAAAAAAATAAATGTATAGTTCTAGTTTAATTTGATTTCCCCTTCCCCCAAACTCTCCAAAATAGTCTATGAAATATTGTAAAATTATAAGTTAAAATTAACAAATATAAATATGTATTTGGGGGTGATCACAGAATATCATTTATTGTATAGAATAAGGATTAGGTTAGCTAATAATAAATATGATGTTTTGTTTTTCCAGGATGCATCAGTAGATAATAAATAAATATGACTAGATATCTAAATCCACTTGGTCAGCTATCCTGTTAAAAGTATTCAATATTTGTTATAGAAATGTCAATATTTCATTATACTGATTAAAATTCTAATTATCTTTTTACATTATTTTGAATGGAAATTTATGTATGTAGAATATTAAAATCTGCAAATATAATTGCTTTATTTAAAAATTTAAGCATTGACCTCTAAATAACATCAAAATATATTATTTAGATTACATATATATATAAATTAATTTTAAAATTTTGGTTTCTTTTCTTGAGTATCACATTTGCTATTTTTTTTTTAAAGAGAGAGAGACAGAGAGAGAATTTTAATATTTGTTTTTTAGTTTTTTCAGTGGACACAACATCGTTGTTTGTATGTGGTGCTGAGGATTGAACCTGGGTCGCACGCATGCCAGGCGAGTGCACTACCGCCTGAGCCACATCCCCAGTCCTTGAATTTGCTATTATGTAATAACTAAATCATAGATATAATTGGTTTACATGTAAAAGCTATGACATGCTACATATAATATTTGATAAGGGTGATTTATTCTGAGCATTCTACCCAGTTTGTGATTTTTCACTGAATTCTTATTACTCAAATAATTACACTATAAATAAGAATGTTTATTGGCACTAATATATGTATATCATTGAAGTGTCTATATAATTGCAAGTTCTTATTGTTTTCCAAGCTATAAAGTAACATAATGAAATGATAAAAACAGAAACACTTTACTATGAAGCCTTACATAAGGAACAAGTTGTAAATTGGGGATTTATATTCATGCAAAAATGTGTATTAATATTTTAATATATTCTAGTAATGAGATTAAGCCAACATTTGAAAAACATTGAATGAATGAAAAAAAGAAGAGCTTTCTCTTTCTCCATTTTATATCTAATGCTAATATTTTACCTACATACTATGTAATTGTATTAGTAGCCATATTATTCCCTATTATGTACATTTTATCTAATTTTACTGTGTTCTAGTAGAAATCAAATTAAACTAGTGCTTACCCACTGGTTTAATAACTATTGCAGCAGTCTGGTAGTACATAAGGGAACCACAAATGGGGAAATTACTTGTTGGCTCATTCTGAATAGTATATTCTTTGACCCTTAAACAACTATATAGGTCATGTAATTCAAATTCACAGTAAAGTTGAACAAACTAAAAATTGCAGTGACTAATGATTATTTGTGTTAGTGTTAGAAGAGATACTGTAGCACCAATCTCACTTTTTGCTTATAGCTTTAATAATACCATTTGTGACAGAATGTATTTTAGAATACTGGCTCTTGAGACATTCCCTCTTGTGGTATTTCCTTGCACATACTAAGGCAATGAGAAGACCCATCCACATAAGAGGCCACCTCTAGAAACTTTAATGGAAAATCCCAGCTAATCCAAACCTTTCCAGCCCAGATACATGCCAGTGAAGAAAATATTTGGGAAGTAAATCCTCTAGATCCAATTGCTTCAGCTTTTAAACATTCAAATGTTTGAAGACTCAATATCATGAAGCAGAGAAGAAACATCACCACTGAGACTTTTCTCAATTTCTGTCCAAAAAATCTGCAGCATTGTCAAATTTTTATGATTTTGTACCACTAAATTTAGAGTGATTTTTATGCTACTATAGTAACAGAAACACCACTCAACGGAAGACACCTGTTCAATGTGAAAGTTGGAGGAGGGCACCAAATTTTCAATTTGTAGCCACATGTTATATAAAGTAGAAACCTGAAGTGCTGTACTTGGTGGTAAAAATAATGATTTTCCTTTTCTTCCACTTCTACAGGAAATGGTTATTTGAAAATGAATGTGTTTAAAAAGTATTTCCATAAATCATCATCATTTTCCCCTGGTTTACTTCTGGAAAATATCCCTCTTAAGCAGATAATATATACCAATTATTCACATATTTAAGGATTCAGTTAACTTTTTTTTTTATTGATACTGGGAATTGAACTCAGGGGCACTCGACCTCTGAGCCACATCTCAGTCCTACTTTGTATTTTATTCAGAGACCGGGTCTCACTGAATTGCTTAGTGCCTCACTGTTACTGAAGCTGGTTTGAACTCACAATCTTCCTGCCTCAGCCTCTAAAGCCTCTGGTATTGCTCAGTTAATTTTTATACAGAATTTCCTATTTACCAATTTCTATTCACCAGATACTCTGTGGGAACACACACACAAAAAGAACAATTAACCAGTCAGTGCATATTTGTAGATACAAGAGAGATTTAAAAAAAAAAAATCAAAACAAAAAAAGAGAGAGATTTCCCATAGAATTGAGCTTTGTCTAGAAGTGTGAATGTTCATCGTGCCTCACTCTGAATTACATTTGTGGTAAAAGCTGGAATTGATCTCTTTCCTAGGCTTGTGTACATGGTACACCATGTAAACATGTCCGTCAGAAATACATGCACATACACACTCACACACATACTGACCTCAGGCATTGCTTAAATGGCTTCTCTGCTTAGGGTCTGATCAGTTCACAAATCAAGTTTGTGAGGGCTACATGTGCATCAAGGTCTCAGCTGGAGAATGATCTGATTCTGACTTCCCTCCAGTGTTGGCAAAATTCATCTCTGCATGGTTGTAGGATAAGAGCCCCACCTCCCAGGCAGCAGTTGTACCATCTCTCTTAGAGACTTCAGGCAGGCCCTTGCCAGGGAGCCCTCTCACAGCATGGCAGCTGACTCTTCAAAGCAGCTCATCTCTCCCTCTAATATTCTAAGCTAGATTCTCATATAATACAAGATAGCCAAGATGGTGACAGCCTTTTTCCTTTGCCATATAACATATCCTAAAAACAAAAGTGTCATCCTGTCATCATTCCCCTATTCTATTGGCTTAGAATCAAACCAAAAGTTCTGCCCACCCTCACCTTACCCAATAATTACACAGGACTATGACTTTGATTTAGTCAACTTACAGTACATCTATCACAAATGACTTTTAAAGAATGCATTCAATCACATCAAAAAATGTGATTAAAGACAGGGAAGCACGAAGGCAATGTCTGCTTTCTAAAGAAGAGGCACTTGAGTGTATACTAACAATAATCCTCAGAAATTATTTTCTCTTTTCATCCTTTTCAGACAAGGGAATTGACAAATATCAACAATATCTAATATTTGAGCATTCCTGTGTCAGATACTATTCTATGTGCTTTAAAATGTTTTAATGATGGTAACTCTACACAGTTTTTATTATCACTTTTAAATATAAAACTGAAGCCGTGGGATTTTTATCAATTTACTTAAACTCACATAGCTAAGGCATGGCAAATTGAAATTTGAAGAAAAGACATTTTTATACATCCTTTACAGTCTTTTCTCAGAAGAGCTAGAGATCACCTCCATTAATTTAGGTGAAATGTATTATATTGAATAGACTTTTTAAAGTATTATATTAAAAATAAAATATTGTATGTTTTATATATATATATTATTTTTCCTTTATATCATTGAAATTTATTATTGTTGCATAAATATTGGTTAATGTAAAAATAAATTTCAATGGGTATGGAACCTTTATTTTGTACTAGTGCTATACCACAGTGAATGATGCAGAGAATATAATGTTGTATTAAAATCCATCTTGTGCAATTTGCTACAACCTGACCTTTATCCCCCTGTTGATAGAATCAATATCACAGAATATCTGCTTTTCACATTGTATTTGAAAGTGGATTACAACATATTCCTTGACCTTTTTATTTCCTTGTCTATATATAGTACCTGCCCATCCTGTTTCAATCCCTGTTTCTTTTTAAGCACTGCATTTCTTATTGGTTGCTCTGTCCCTGTTCTCTATCCTAAGTTATCTTGTCCCCTTCAATAAAATCACCCATGACCTGCTGGGTTATTTTAATGAGCTAGAAACTCAAGGTTTCTCTTTCCTTCCCTCAACTCCATTTCTCTTCTTCTCTTCCTACTCTTCACTTTTCCCTTCTCCTTTCTCTCCCCTTCCCACTTCTCTCTCCCCGATAACTCACTCTGTATCTTTCTTTCCCTTCATCTGGGACTCTCTCTCTCAGCTTCCTATTGAGAAGTTATGTTTTTCAAAGGAAGTGATAAAGAGTTGTACATGGTTGGTGCAGTTAAAAATATATGCTATAATTACTTAATTTAAAAAAGGGGGGAGGAAGTGGAACACTTGTCCTGTCATAATTTATATTACCATATATCTATACTAACTTATTAGAATTCAAATTATTTTTAATAGCTGAATCCATGTTGCTTTAGTGTTGCAAACAACTTAATTTTTTGCTTTTGTTTGTTTTTGCATATAATCTGCTGACTTATGAAACAATATAGCAGCAAAACCACAACTGCAGCAATACAGAGAAATAAAAATAAAATCCTTGTGATATGGGTATGGGGGGTGGTTCTGGAAGATTAAGAAAGACACATGAACTTCAAGAGAAAAAGCTGGTATTAGGTGGGAAAGTGATCTTTGGTTGAGAACAGTGACCCAGAGTTGGCTCAGCATGTTTATCATATAAGTTTTATCATCAAAGGGTTAATTTGGTAAAGTTTTGCAAAGCAGGCAGGCTTCAAGGCTATAGCACTGATGAGATATTATGGTTATCTTTCTATGCTCAGAATCCCCTATCCCCACGGGTGGGGTTAAGTGTCTGAGTTTCAAGTTAAGGTTGATAACTCTGAGCCTTTGCACAGTTTCCATGGGCAGGGATTCACTGTAGCAACTGGGCAATCTTAACCTGGACCTTTGCCCAGGGAATTCCCAGTGCCACACCACAGCCACAATGAAATCCAAAACCTTGATCCACATCACCACTTCCTACACTCCCCACTAAAAGGTCTTTCTTAAATTTTAATATTAGGTCTGGTTTTATACATTTTCCACTTTTTTGTCTTATGTTGGAAATAGAATCTTAAAATAATTTGATAGCTAATTTAACACATTAAGTCATGATTCATGCCACATGCAAATCATTATGGCTCTCTGAGAGATTATTATACTTTCCTTTTGTGTAACAATATATGTGTTAGCTTAAAATATCTTTAAGAACTGACTGAGTTAATAAAACAATCAAGAAATTCTGTGTCTTAGACATTCAGAAAAAATGAAAATGCAACATACTCATGAAGAAACATGAAACTATTTTAAATAGTTATTTGGTATCACTTAGAAGATTTAATCAGATTACCTTTTCACATATAAATCTCCATAATACTGATTTGACCTATGTATATTAACTTTATTTAAATTTCTGTGTACTACAGGGGTTTAGTCAGCTATTTTACTACTGTGACTAAAAGAATTGACAAGAAATATTTTGGAGGATGGAAAGTTTATTTGGGGCTCACAGTTTGAGATGTCCCACTCCACAGATGGCTGGCCCAAAGTGGGCTGAACGTCATGGTGGAAGAGTGCAGTGGAGGAAATTGGATCAGAACATGAATCAGAAAGAAGAGAAAGAAACTCTATTTACTAGATAAAAATTATATACCCTGAAAGGCCATGCTCCTACTGTTCCACCTTCTCTAGCCACACCCTATCAACTTACAGTTACCACTCAATTAATCCCTATCAGGAAATTAATTCACTGATTAGCTTAAAGCTCTCATAACCATACCTGTAAACCTTGCATCGTCTCATGGATGAGCTCTTGGGAGATACCTCATATCTTAACCATAACATGCATCAAATGAAGTGAAGCAGGTTTCATATCTCCAAGTTCTCTAACATTTAAATACTTCTAATTAATAAATTTCAATAGATCCCATTTTTTATTTTCATCGTTATAATTAACTTGTAATAAATATCTTTTCCTCTATGTGCCTAAATTATTTAGATATTCTATTTACCCCTTTGATTCTAAATTGATTAGTCCCTATATTAGACCCATCTAGTTCAAAATATTTGAACACTGTATGACAGTGTAAATGTTAATAATAGATTTGGTACTTTTATTTTTCAATTAAATCAGTGTGTTGAATACCTACTAAATTTTAGCTTCTATGTATATAAAAAGAAAATAAATTTTATATTTGGGGAAAGTAAAACACATAATGATTTTTTTTAATGGGGGAATACCTGGGATTGAACTCTGGGACTTTGGGCCACTAAGCCACCTCCCCAGCTCTATTTTGTATCTTATTTAGAGACAAAGTCTCATTGAGTTGTTAGCATCTCATTTTTGCTGAGACTAGCTTTGAACTCAAGATCTTCCTGCCTCAGCCTCCCAAGTCTCTGGGATTACAGGTGTGCACCACTGAGCTCAGCACAATGAGTTATTTTTGAAGAAGGAGGTGAATAAATGGATGAAAAAGGAATAAAATAAAGCAGTATAACCTTTTTCTTTTTCTTAAAACTGAAAGAAAGCTAAAATAAGCTAAGAAGCGCCATTTATTTATTCATTTGTACAGCATATATTCTTGAAGCACTTATCATATACCATTCCTGTAAGAAATGAAACATATCTCTGTTTATTCTGTTCTACTTATAAGAGCCAGTATATAATTACATTTACATTTATAAAGATATCACTCATATTGCATTTTTGGAAAGAGTCAGTAAATGTTGGAAACAGATGAGTCGTTGTCTGGGTATAGAGTTAGGGGGACATGGAATTGGTTATACATAATCATACATATTCTAAAGGTAATATAAATCCACATGCAAAATTGAAGTCAAGTTACTATATGTTAAAATAAAATCCTAACAGATGTAACTTTTACACTAATTAGAATGTTTAAAATTAGAAAAACTGACATGTTGTCACATTTTGTGCAACAATTGGACCATTCACTCACTGATGGTAGATGACTAAATTCATTTAAAAAATTTGGAAAATTCTTTGGCATATCTACTACATACATATACCATGTAACCACAAAATTCCTATCTTAGAATATATACAAGAAAAAAATGCATATATAATAACTAAAAATTATGTAATGTATTTTAAACATCATCCTCCATAAGAAATATTACTTTATGTAACATATTTGGAAGACAGAAAGAATGTCAAGTTAATTTTTTAAATTTATTAATAATTTTATTTTTACTAAAATTTTTGAAATATTTTCAATTCCATTTCCACTTAAAAATACACAATATGACACAAAGATTTTATAGTTTTTAGAACTGAAGATTTTGAATATTAAAATGTACTAAAATATAATCAGTAAAACAACAGTCTACCTAAATTTAGTTTTTTCAAATTGAAGAATCAACTAAACATGCATTCTTTCAAAAATCCATGCCTTTAAAAAGTCTGCTTCTGAGTTCTACATACTGACATATGAGACAATGGCAAGTATGATATTGATAAGGGAGCTTTAAAACACAGTAGCTGAAACTGAGTATATGTTTATTTTGGCTCATGATTCTGGAGGTCCAAGTTTGGGGGCTTGCATCTGGTGATAGCTTTCCTGCTGGCAGAGTAGGTCAGTGTAAGGCATCATATAGTGAGTGACAGGGGTATCTGTGTTGTGTGTGTTGTCTGGTCTCTCTCCCTTTTCTTGTAAAGCCATCAGAATTCACTTGTAACAGTTAAACCTTAGTAACTTATCTAAACCTAATAAGCTTTGAAAGTCTCCACCTTGAACACTATAGTGTAATTAAGTTTTCATCCCTCCAATACCTCCCAATGAGAATTAGTTTCAACATATGATTCATTAAGGGACACACTCAAACGACATGCAAGCCAGAGAAGGTAGCATCTTGTACTAGTTTACTTACACCATCTGGGAATAAAGTAAATAAATCAGCTTATTCTTCAGTGATGTAACATCGATCACAAAACCAAAAAAAACAAAAAACATCTGCAGGGATAGAGATACACCAACCATGATAAAAACCTTGGTTTAAAATCATGCTGAGGTCAATCCATATAGGATGACAGTAAATCAAATTATTACTATAAAGTAATTTTCCAAGTAATTTTCCAAATTACTTTGGAATTCAAAGTAGAAATTAAATTCTTTACTTTTATAAAAAAATCTTTTGCCACAGAACTTGTTTCTCATTTTAGAAACAAGGTCACAAACTCAAGTTTGTGACTTCAAATTAACATAATATGGAAAGAGAGAGAAGAATGTAAGGAAATGTCTGTTTTGTTTTATTTTTTGTTTTTATTTAAAATACATGAAATAACATTAGGAGTAAAATTTAAGAACTAAAGCTTGTGCTTCTCCAAACATAACACAGGTTTAATGAGGACTTATAAATCTCTAATCCCAAATCTTGGAAACTTGGACACTCATTATCCATTATACTATTGTATTGATATTGCAACTTTTCTCAATTCTATTTTTTTATCAATAATACCTTAATCTCAACGTTGAGATCGCACATATTCTTTAGTCAAAAAATTCCTCTTTTTATTACCAAAAATATCTTTTTCACTGTGACTAAAATTAAAAAAAATAACCGCTGCTGTATTTCCTAAATCATCTTTATCCTTTTCCTTTGTGAACCATATGTTTCAGTAAACCTAAGAACTGCCATACCCAGAAGGTGTTACACATATGTTGTGTCAAATAAATATAAATAATTATTTAGAGAATGAATAAATGAGTAGTTGTTTATAATAAGATTTTTTAAAAAGCAATATTGTAAGAAATTATGATATCTTTGAATGTCATTGGTATTGCATTGTATCTTCAAAGATATGAAACTATTGCCTACTTCATAAATAATCCATCAAAATCATTGCCTAATAGAAAAAAAAAAGATATTTTAAGGGCTCCTTTATTCCCAGATATCTTGAGATAGAAGATAGAAATATAATATCTCCTTCAGACCAGAGTAACATAAATGATAAACTAATGTTAAGAAACTAGAAGTTTAGCCGGGATGGTAGCACAAGTCTGTAATCCCAGGAACTGGGGAGGCTGAGACAGAAGAATCGCAAGTTCAAAACCAGCCTCAGCAAAATCAAGGTGTTAAGCAATTCAATGAGACCCTGTCTCTAAATAAAATAAAAAATAGGGCTACAGATGTGGCTCAGTGGCTGAGTGCCCCTGAGTTCAACCTCTGACACACACTTCCCATCAAAAAAAAAAAAAAAAAGCAAAAATCTAACCTAAATTTGTGAAGGGTATGAACTGAATATTTTTGTTTCCCCAAATTAAATATGTTGAAATAGGGAGCTATGTTCTACTATATGGTCACCTTCATAAATATGTGTCATTGATTTGTCCAAGGTAACCATAGTGAGTGGCTTTCCAATGAAGAGTATTATATAGCTTGACTGCAAATTCAAATGTTCCTTTCCTCTCAATTTGATATGGGAATGATCAAAATTGGAGACAGTGAAATTAATCAAACACAACTTTCCTATGTTCATACATGAATACAATACCAGTGAAACTCTTCTTCATATACAACCAAAAGAATGAGATCCTAATTTGTGGCTGGGGATGTGGCTCAAGTGATAGTGTGCTCTCCTGGCATGCGTGGGGCACTGGGTTCGATCCACATAAAAATAAAAAATAAAGATGTTGTGTCCACCAAAAACTAAAAAAAAATAAATATTAAAAAATTTTCATTCTCTCTCTCTCTCTCTCTCAAAAAAAAAAAAAGAATGGGATCTTAATTAGAATAAGTTAGACTCCATGCATGTATGCATGTATAATATGTCTAAATACACTCGACTGTTATGCATATCTAAAATGAACAAATTAAAAAGCTTAAAAAAGAACAAAAATGAGAATTTTCAACTACCCTTGAAGAGAAAATATCTGAACTAAGTATAAACTTTATTAAAGGGTCAGAAATACCCTTTAAAAAAACATACATTGGAGACTGTATACCTAAATGAAACTTCCTCTGTACAGAGTAAGAAATGTGCCATAAATGTACCTTTTATGGGCACTTTCTAATGTTTGAAATTACATTTCAAGGTCATCAAGCAGCTGGCATATATCCTAATACAACTGAATCCAAATGATTTTTCCCAATAACTGTTTAATTAAGATATCGTCCATTAAGAATGCCAGGTCTGTTGGCAATGCTAGGTTCAGATCTATTAGAACATGGTTTTACCAGTAATAGGGTTTTTTTTCCCCTGAGGAATTGAAGATACTAAATCACTTGAATATGAACTTGTCCTTTCTCTTTTACTGTTTAGTTTTTGATAGACCTAGAGTATACCTACTGATTATACTAAGATCTTGAAACTTGAATACTCCCCTGATATTCTCTGCAGTTTATAACCCCCCAAAAAACTCTATACCACTTAGGGATTCAGCATTCTGTGGGTCAGTATAATTAAAGTTTTTTTAAAAAATCAATTAAATATTTTTGAATTTAATAATTTTATTATCAGTGCTTTATTTTTAAATGTGTTGAAATTATTATTTGATTTTAGATTATATTCCACCAAATATTAAACTTAATTCAAAGATCTAAAGGTACCTAAAGTTTGTGTGCTCTTTAATATTAGATCATTAATTATTTTCTCCCTGGTGATGCTAAAGGCAACATTCAACTAGAGGATATATAATCATAGTTGGCATTTTTTTGAATATCTGTATTTTATCATTTAGTCTTATTGTAAAATCTTGGAAAATATGTGCACCATAAAGGTTTAAATTTGCATTTTGTTTTATGAGGGTCAACTAGCATGTCAATTAATTTAATTAAGTATTCTATGACTTTTTAAAAATAATTTTCTGTGGAATAATTTTAACTTTCCCTTCAATGACCTTAGGATGATAGTAAATGATCTGGGGGACATAAGATTGCAAGTAAAATGACTGTTTTACAATTATCTTTAGAGCCATCATGCTTAAAGGAAGCTCAAATATTCTAAATTCTGTAAGTGTATGTATGTGGGTGTGAGAGAGAGAGAAAGAGAGAGAGTGTGTGTGTGTGTGTGTGTGTGTGTGTGTGTGTGTGTGTGTTTGTACACATATGTGTCCTCTCTATACTTGTGGTGGATCATATTATTGTAAAAAAATATGCACTGTCATTCTCTCAAGTTTTAGCTCTTGGAAAATTCCCTGACAGGTACTGTTCCACTGGACCTGTCCATAGTAAGATCAGACAGCTGGGTGAATGGCTTTATATCCATAGTTCTTAACCTGAAACTGTTTCGTCCCCAAGGGAATATTTGCTAATGTGTGGAGATATTTTTGTGCATCAAAACTTGGTGTTTATTATTGTTATCTAGTGGGTAAAGGCCAAAAATATTATTAAATAATACTGACCCTTCCACCCCCTGACTAAGAAAGACTGATCAGAAATGTCCATTTCGCTGATTTTGAGAAACTCTCCTTTACACAATGCATTGTAACATGAACTGTGTCTAATCTGAAGACAAGAGCCACAGCATGACTCTTTGTTTTACCATGAAGTGAACTTAGGAATTCAGACAGGATCTGCCTTTGTGTCCTAGCGACAAAATTAAGATGACATGGGGCAGAGCTACAGCCACACACAGTGGACAATAAAGGTAGTTAAAAAAATAACCATTTTATTTATTGTAATCTACTAAAATTTAGGAGTCCTTTGTTATACAGTATAATATACTTAGCATAAGCTAGCTGTTAAATTACCTAGATTTTTACAATAATGATATTAAAATTTTAATGTCTACCAGTGTGACTCTTGCATCTGTCTCTGAATTTGTTCAAAGTTCAGTTGATACAGAAGAATTTTATTTAATATTATGCATAAAATCTTAAGAATATACCTAAGATGAAATTGATGATTCAAGGAACTGTGGACATTTCTATTGGTAGAGCTTTTCATCCTCTAATGATGCCAGAGTATGTTGGTCAGCTTTTGATCTCTATGAAAAAAAAAAAAAGTGACAAGAACAACTTAGAGGAAGAAAAGTTAAATTTGAGCTCTGTTACAGAGCCTCAGTCTGTGTGTTAACTGATTTTATTGCTCTGAGCCTGAAGTGAGGCAGAACATCACAAAAGGAAAGACATGGCAGAGGAAAGTTGTCTGTGCCTGGCAGACAGCAAGCAGAGAGAGAGAAAGAGAGAGAGAGGGAGAGGGATAATGGGACTAGGGTCAGCTATAGTCCAAGGTCACACCCCCAGTGACCTACTTCCCCCAACCATCCTCCACCTGCCTACAGACACCACCCAGTATTCTATTTAAATTAATGCATCAAATGGATTATCACCTATGAAATTACAATGCCCATGATCCAATATTTTCACCTTTGAACATTACTGCATTCCTAACACATGATCTCTTCAGGGACATTCCAAGATCTAAAGCATAACACAGAGATTTTTAAAATATGCTAAAAATCACCTTCTGTTAAAAGGCTAAAGCATGTCAAAGATCATCTTAACTGACTAGATTGTCTTAAATTTAATGTAGTCTTAAAAGGGGCTTTTCTGAAATCCCAAATGATTTGTAACTCATTAAACAGTTCAAGGATGCTGATTCTCCACAGCCTTGGGAAATGCATATTTGAAAATCACTTTACATGAAAACTTATTAGGCAGCATCCTCTTCACTTCGTTCTAACTAACTAACATGAGAGTGATTGGTGAGTCCAGTTTAGTCATAGAATGACTTTCGAAATTTTTCTAGGATGAAATCTCCTGCGCTACCATCAATAATTAATTCAATCTGAAATAGAAAATAAGCTTGAATGTTTGCAGTCAAGTGAAAGAAGACAGTGCCAAGTTCTGTTTGTTGAATGCTTATCTTCTACTCTATCATAAACCATGCTTTTCTTACTATTTGTCAAACTATGTGATGAATGGACACAAATAGGCAGACACCTGTGTCTTGTATGTGCTTGTATGGTGCTTGGTCTCCCTGATGAATGGCTTTCCACTAGTCTGAAAGTTCCTTGGCATAAAAAATTTTGCTTTATTACTATCTACTTCAGAGTTCTTGTTATCTAGTGAGGATCACTATTGATAATTGAATAATAAGCACATAAAGAATAGATATTTTTTAATTTATAGTTATTCTCATAAAAGTTTTTTTAAAAAACTTAATAAGCAATTATCAAAACTAGAATTTAGAACCAATCTTTCTATATTTTTTATAAAAAATTTTGAACATTTATTTTTCTTTAAATGTTTACTCTACAAGGAAGATAAAAATGAAATATTTCCCTGCAACTCTGTCTTTTAGACCATAAATTGGCCTCCATTTTCAAAAGATTATGAATGACTCATGACATTCTGAATTTTTCAAAATGGACCTCAGCATTTTATCTATTCGGTAATGTTGTAAGATAAGCAGTCTTAGAGTGTAGAGGAGATCAAAATTTGGAAAATAATTTTTGTATACCAAAAGAGTACCATATACAGAGTCCTGTGCTTGTAACTCTTCTTGTCCTTGTGACAAAGTTATACCATGCTGATGCTTAATGTTTTCTTTAAAGAGCTTTGTTATATTATGATTCAGAGATACTTTATTGAAGCTGAGCATTAGCTGCTTTGATTTCAGTTGCAGGATGTTATCTACACTGTATTTTGTATTGTAGTAGAAGAGTATTGGAAGTTACTCTAATAAAACTGTAAACAGAATTCTCTTTAGATGTTAGACTTAATAAAAACTTTAGAAAATTTGGGAGAGTTTTAGACTTCATTATATTCAGAATAACATTTTATTTTAAATCCTGTGTATTTCAGAGGGAGTTTAATTTTGCAAAACCCTTCTTGTTATCTAAATGAAAGTCTGTGCCCTGGACACCCACACTGTCCCTCTACTGGTATTATCTTGTTTTTCTCTTAGATTGCTGCCTTGCTAAGAAAAGAGCAACATTTCCTCTGAACTCATAAAACAATACAGCACTGCTTTGTGGTGCTCATTAATCTTATGTAAGTATATACTCTTCCCCTGCCTTTAAATTTATCTACATGAACTAGAGTATATTTGTTTATTTGCAAACGCAATGACTTTATTCTGGAAAAACATTAGGTTGGTTGCATTTCATTGGTCATTAGAGTTTGAGTTAGGTAAAATAGATGTTAGTATGAACTGTAATTATTTGTTTTCATTAAGAGTGTGTATACCTCTTGAGCATTACTGTTCATCGGATCATTATTCTACCCAATATTTTACTAGTATTTAAAACAAAATCTATATAGTTGATTTAATTCAACAATGAAACTATTTGGAAGATGTTCACGTACACTAAAGAGCTGAATTTAGAGTAAAATAACCTGATTGTTTTAAAGAGTTAAATATATACACTACCAAATATAAAATAAATTATGTAAAGTTTTTGATTATGGAAAATATTTTTATCCAGACAAAATTTTACCATTGAGAACATATTAGAAATCCACACAATTAATTCCTTCAAGTAAACCATTGTAGTCTTCCCCTTTTAATGTTTCTATGTAGCTGCTATTAAAATATATAACTGTGTGTGCATGTGTACGTATTTCATGTCAAAACATTTTCTGAACATGTAAGTTCAAATATATTTAAAACTTCCATTTCACAAGATAAATGAAAAAGCAGAATATAAAATAATTCAGTTTTCATTTACAAATGTAATAGTCAATGAAAAGATATACTAGCTAGAATAGTAAGATTAACAAGGTCCTCAGAATAGAAATTGGACCCAGAGTCATTAAAGTCTAACTGTTCTTTCAGAAGAAAGTCTATCTGGGTCCAATGAAGGCTCATGCTTTGAGTAGAATGAGGGATCCATCTGACCAACGTAAATGAAGAAAATAACACCCCCAGCAGATGTTGCAGTAACTCGGATGTTCTTGCTGTTGTGTTTGTTGTTGCATTGTTATTTTTGTTTCAACAAATAACTTATCATCTCATTTCTGGGTCAGATGGTTTCTCTATTGTGGAGTCAGGTCAACTCCTATAACAACAATCACACACAGTGTATGGATGAGAATTTATACAAGGCAGCTTGCTTACTGAAGCACAGATTTTTATCTTATAGGACTATGTGAACAATTCATTTATAAATATGTCCACCTCTCTGTGGCTGCCTAAGAATTTGGCTTTTTTCTTTTTGTTCACAGAACTCTAGCCCGAATGATGTCAAATAACAAAGGCAACTGGAGATACAATTTCAATCATTTTACTTCTTTCTACAAGTTTGTCAAAGGAGGTGATAGACTGGACCAGTCTTGCTGGTTTTGTGAATGCTCTGGTCCCAGGTGAAAACAACTATCCAGTCAGGTCCAGTGGCTTTCCCAGGTCCCCAGCCTCTGCTACATCAGGTCATGCAAGGAGCAGGATTATCTTTCGTGGATCTGAAAGGCCCTATGCCTGACATTAATTCACCCATCCTAGGAAGTGCAGTGCCTGAGGTTCATTCTCCCTCAGTGTACTTTCTAGGAGGTTTCGCGTCCTCCCAATAATGTTGCTGCTTCCCTCCATAAAATTGAATTTCAAACTCTTCCTTCTTTTTAAAAACTACCTTTCCTCCCTTGTTTCCCTTCTTCAACACTCTCTGCCCTCAAAAATATAAACAAGAACAGAAACAAAACAAAACCATAAATTTCAGGGAAAATAATAAAAAAAAAAGTCAAGAGTATTCAGCCACCTTCATCTTTAGGGAAGTGTCATAACCATCCTTGGGGCAGTTTAACACAGGAAAATCTGACTGCTTCATGCAAGTGTGTGGGGCAATGGCTCAGGAAACAGATTTACTTGAGAATAATACATTATTTCATATTTCAATTTTCAAAATGATTTAATGAAAGTAAACAGAAGATTTTAATGAGCTGCAAAATGCTGTGACAGAGGAAATCACCACCTACCAGGCAAACAGAGAAGATTCCACTAACCTCTAATCATAAGAAGTCAGGGAAAGATAGAAAGTTTGAGCAGGAAGGACTCCAAAGGGATTTTCAGATACAGCTGAGTCCTTAAAGACAAAGTGAGTTAATCAAGTGTTTGAAAGGGGTACAGTTTATTTCAAGCAGAAAAAACATCAAGTACTCCTAGTGAAAGTTCTGATCTATTTAAGGAACCACACTTAAATCAGAACACATTGTGTGCAGAACAATAGAGCTATGAGAAAGAAGACACAGGGAATAGCAGCCAGGTCATAAAAGTCCTTGTCTACCCTCAAGGTTTTATTTTATCTTTAAGACAAAGAGTCACTAGTATAATCTCAGGCTGAATCCTTTACTTTTACTTATGTTTTAATCATTATATTTCCCTACAGGTGTTCATGAATCTAAGTTAAACCTGTGAGATACCTAAGAGAACACAGAGTAACTATTTCCCTCTGGATATCAATACAAGGTTGTTTAAATAGCATTTTTCAGTATTTTGATATTTGAATCTTAGTATTTATATTATGTTTTTTACTATCCTAAAAGATGTTTATTTTACTAAAGCCCCTAATTTCTGTTTCTAAGCCAACTTTACTTATTCAAATTTTACTTATTGAGATTATGCTGAATTCTGCCTTTATTTGTCAATGTTTTATTTATGTAATGAATCTTTCTTTGTTTATAATTAAATTAATAACCCCTTTAAAGAAATATGTTTTTGTTTCTTTTTTAGAAATTGAAGACACTTTACTATAGAAGTAATTGTGAGGAAGTATTATCACTTGTTTTAGTAGAGATGATTTTCACAAGAAAGGAAAAAAAATAAAAAGAAAATTGCCCCTTTCCCTGGCCAGGTATGTAATAGGAGTATTACATCTATCACTTTTAGTGATAGATGTAATACTCCTATTTAGCATGTGCTCACCCAAATTCACACTCTCTACAGAACATTGTAGGGCTTTTGTAAGCAAATTAACATCATAATTTTGTCATATTTAAATAGAGAACAGAAGGGAATATCTGCTTATTTAGCATAGATAAAAGTAATAAACCCACATAAAGCATAAAGATAGTAGACTATGCTGAAACACAAAAGAAAAAATTCACTATGTTATGTAATATTTTGTTTTCATTTGTGGTGTGCACATTGGGTCCATTCAAACCTTGCAGATGTTTCCTTTCTCACATGAATATTCAGTGGGAGTCAGGGAGGTAAATGTGCTTCTGTGTTATCTATGCTCCCTGTACCTCCTCACTAATGCCCCATGAGGATAAGTGTGGTAGAAAGGATGTCATTTCCCCTAAATATAGGACTCTACAGTCTGCTGGCATCTGCTCTGACACCCCAACCTCACAATTTTAGACTAAGGTGACAAGAAAGTAAATGCTAATATCATCATTTCTGTAATCATCTACTTTGGTTATGACTGTGCAAACAAAACAGAGGTCCTGTGCCCTCCCTCCCTCTCTCTGTGTTCTAAATCAAAATATCAAAAATAATAAAAAGTAAATCAAATCATCAAAAATAATGGCCAAAATTTGAAAGGGTCTTGGAAATGTATTTTATTTTTAAGTTAGTAGCTTCTGTATGCTATAAAGGGCCTAGGGCATGTACCAATGGAATTTTTTTTAATAGTTAAGGATATTACATATGTGAAATTAGATCTGCCACACACTATTCCTAAATTTTTTTCCAAATTATCAACCAATTTCTGCTTCTCCACTTGTGAAATAAAATTAAATTCTGCTTTTGACAGTCATGTCTGGGCTGTTACAAAATATAAACATGCAGGAAATCTTAAATTATTTTTTTTAAAAAAAAGGTAGTGAAAAAATGCAGAAAACAACACTTTAAACAACTTTGCCCCAATTCCATGAGGTAAGTTCTCATACACAATCTCTACCTTCTGTCTAGTTGATAATATAATTACTAAATGACTCTGCCATTTGAATAAATCATGAAGTTAACTCACTGATTTAGTAAGCTGTCTAAAATGAGCAATCTTCCACCTTGTTAAAAGTATACTGATATCTTTATAGTACAAAATATGTCAAAATGTCTAATTTTTAAACTAGAAGAGTGAAGAATAACAAGTGTTTTGATAATTCCTTGAATCTCATTTTTCTCAAATGACTTTTGATTCCATCCTATGCTTGAAACAGGAAGGTTACAAAATTCAGAAACACATCTATGTCTTTTTCTGTGATGAAAAGAACATCTAGCTCTAGACCAGCCAATAATTTATATTGACTCAGTGGTTAGTTGATTCTGATCCACAGCAAGGTTCATCTTCCCATAATTTAAATAGCAAAAAAAGCAAATAGATGCAAATGTCATATTAGGCTATCATTTATCAAAGGTAAGAGATACAAAGTCTATTATCAAGCAACTTTACACTGATATCATTCAGACCTGAAGAGAACTACAGTGAAAGAGTGGTAGATGAACAGCATTTCCAGTTTCTCAGCAGTCATGTATTCAATTATATACAAACACCCTAATGCCCACTTCCTTTTAGGGAAATGAAACCTGATATTGGGCTTTATCTTTCCATTTTCTACCTTGAAGCCATAACTTCTCTAAAACCCATTAGCTTATCACTCACTTCACAGCTCTGTCTTTTCTCTTCAGCCTGTACACGGAGTTTTCAATTATTCTGGTCCAACATACTATAGTATTTGAGGATCTGCATCAGAAATTCAAGGTTAAAAAATGTAGCAGCAACTTCTTTGGAAAATATTCAGCACATTGCCAAATGCTTCTGTTTGTGTCTGTTATTCTGGACTGGATTCCATTAAAATGTGTTGCTCTGCTTTGTCATTTAGCTATGTGTTGAGTCCTGGGAAGGAGAATGAAATAGGAAATAAAAACAAATACCATTTCATTTAAATTGGGCTTTAAATATTTAAGAGGAAAAAGATATGAACAATTTAGCACTATATCATTCTATCACTGAAGACAGGAAATGTAAAGCAAATAATTTCATTGGATCTAGTTCCCAGAAGGTAAACTCTTTTTATATTAATTTTATGTCAAGTTGTGGGGATAAGAGTGCTCGAACGTTTGATTAAAATTTATTTTGGATGTTTGGGGAAAGGGATTAACTTTTAGACTGGTGCACTGTTGACTTTGAGTAAAGTAATTTGTCCTCAATGATGACTCTTATTCTATCAGTTGAAGGCCTGAATGGAAACAAGATTGACATTCCTGGTAGAAAAGGGGATTCTGCCAGTGAACTTGTCTTTTGGAAACCTTCTCTGGTCTCCAGATTAGTAGCCTACTCTCCAGATAGTTGGAGTAGGCATGCCTACACAATTGTGTAAGCCAATTCTTTTAAGTCTCTTTTTCGCTGTCTCCATTTCTCTTTCTCTCTCTTTCTAAAATAGGACCACTGGGGAAATTCCATACCTATACATTATATATCTTGGTGTATGAATGGGAGTAGAATTTCCCAACTGATAAAAAATATCTTTGTTAGTTACTCGGCTAATAAGATGCTCAGCTGGCATCCTAGTTTATGCTAATAGCATGATTGACGACAGGTTCTATTCATGCCAGAAGGACCAATCACATGATTATACAGCTCAGGCTTTGAGCCACATCTTATCACCCAGTCTTCCAGCTGAAAACAGTCACATAGGCACTGGTTCAATGAACCATGCAAACATCATTCAAAGTAATAAGAACTTTGAACACATAAGCTCATTTGAGTTATTCTGTTTGGTTATACTCTGAAGGTTTTCATACATTGATGCCTGGAGGGAATGTTGCTTTAGGTTTCCAGAATCCTTCCTGGTTTTTGCCTTATGTGGCTCTTCTTTTGCCTGGTTCTACTATTTATATTTTTGCCATAATACAACTTTAATTATGAGTAGGGCACATGTAGTGAGTTCTGTGTACCCTGTTAGTAAATGATGGACCCTAAAGATGTGATGGGAACCCCACATTTGTAGTTTTCTGTTTCATGATCTAGAAACATATTGTTTCTTTTTTATTTCAAATTTTATTTATTTCATATTCTTGCTATACCTCATTTCTCCATTGAACTACTTTTCTAATTAGGGTCATTTGGTAGCTTACATGAAAATGAAGAATATTGAGTACAACAAAAATGTTAAATATTACAGTTTATTTAAATTGTATTCTTTAGGCAGAGCACAAAGTATGTGATATTATCTGAAGGTGAAATTACTGTTTATAGAATCCCATATAAACCATACATTTATATATAGTTTCCCCCTGAAAAACACTTTATATATACTATATGAACTTGTCCATAAAAGGCCAAAAACTTTGAAATTTTGATACTTTCTTATGATAAATATATTACATTTGGTTTCTCAAATCATTGTAAAACATTTCTCTGTATTTGAAAAAAAAATTAAAATAAATGCAAAATATTGAGCTTTTTGACAAGTGATATTAATAAGGTGGCTTAAGGTGTTGAAAGTATCATGTGGATTGCAGAATCAATCTGCATTTGGGGTTAAAATTGGGAGTTCATAACCCACTTCAATCTAATGTATGAAATATGATATGTCAAGAGCTTTGTAATGTTGTGAACAACCAATAAAAAAAAAATAAATAAATAAATAAAACACACACACAAAAAAAAAAAAGAAAGAAAGAAAGTATCATGTGTTAAAAGTAAAATTTGTTGAGGTGGGATGCAGTGGTGTATCCCTGTAATCCCAGAAGCTCAGGGGGCTTAGCAACATAGAGAGATCCTGTCTCAAAATTTAAAAAATAATAAAAAAGAAAAAAAGACCGGGGATATGGCTCAGTAGTTGAGCACTCCTGGGTTCAATTCCCCAGTAAAAAATAAAATAAAAGCAAAATTTTGCATAAAAACTTGAGTAATTCAAAGTAAAAATACGAAAAGTTTGTTTAAATTTTTATTGAAACTGCTGGCTCAATAAGATTTTCTTTAATATCACTAAACCAGTACCAACTTTATTTTAATATGTATGTTCATTTTCTGAAGAAAGTTTTTAAAAAGTCCATAAAATTGTCTAAATAAATATTTAAGGAAAGAAGATATGTGGATAAAATAATTTATAGCCAGCATATCAGAAAATTGAGCACAATGTTCTCCAAGAAATTATAAGAGAAGCTAATTATATTAATCTCAAGTCATTGATAGGTGAAAACTTACTATAATGCTTAATCATGTGGTGTGAAGGAATACATGGTGTTTTTCCAAGAGGGAGATGATCAGATCATGGATGCACCATCTGTAGAAGTGATTAATGTGACTTAAGTGGGAGTGGGATGATTCCTAGGAGAGTGAGTCATTCATTATAAGGCAAGGCTACTTGTACACTTGGCCCCTTCTGCACATGTGCAACTTCCTTTTCACTTCACAACATTGTAGCCAGGAGGCCCTGGCCTGATGCTGTTTGGACATTTCATTTACCAGAATTGTAAACCAAACATGCATCTTTTCTTTATGAACTACCTAAAGGGCAGTATTTTGTAATAACAATGCAAATTGGACTAAGACAAATAGTAATATAATCCAGTCAACATTGCTCAGAAAAGAAAGACTTAGGTAAAACATTTTATTGCCATTAAAAATGAAATAATAAACTACAAATAACTATAAACTAATATTCAGAATTGCAGTTGAATTTGTTGTACTAAATATTTTTATTCTATGCCTTAATTTCACTGTTCTTACACTATTTTATTAAAGCGATAAATCCAACATAGATCACATATACTTACAAATTCTTTATTGATATACTAATAAACAGCTACAGAATGTTCATTAAATAATACAATAATTTTTAAAGTCAATATTATTTTAATGATTTTCAGATGTTTAATTATACATATAAATTATTTTGCCAATTTTAAAATTATCTTATTTCAACTGTTGCAATAGAATAAATAAAAACAAGAAACATAGGTAAATTGAAACTATTCTTACTGTCTCTGATGATAATGGAAAATTTTTAAATAGGAACATTGAACAAAACAAAAAATAAGTGCTCTTTGTATTTTCAAAATAAATCTAAAGAATTTAATATCAGAGGCCTGAAAACCTTGGTAGGATATAAATGGATATAAATACTGGGTTGAGTAAAAATACAGTTTTAAAGTAACTACTGTTGTCTTGAGGTTTTTCTTTAAAAGGCAGATTTCTATGTTTTGTAGTATCTACAGGAAAATACTAACCCAAAGTAATCAACAGGCATAACATAAGACTGACATCAAGTGGCCATTCAGGTTAATTGCAGAGTGACAATTTTTTTTTCCCCAAATTATTTAAAGCAGTACTGGAAAGGGTTTGTGATGATTATTTAATTAGACTTCTCCATGGGAGAAACAATTTCCTTATTGATCACAATATAAGTAGCAAATATGTCACCAAGTATCCAGATTTCAAACTATTATTTTTTTTTCTAATACCTCCTGGATTATTAACAGTCACCCAGAGTAATAAATACACACACACAGAGAGAATAAAATATTCAAATCCCCCCTTTAGTTATTTCAAAATCCATATCTATTATAATATATCTCTATATGTCAATATTCAATATATCTAGATATCAATATTTATATCTATTTCACTTAGGTAAATAATCTGATGGATTAGTTTTTATTTTCAATTTGCTTTTAAAGGCTGTTTTTCACATCTTCCTTTGAGCAGACATTTCCTTTTGTAATTGAGGCACAATATGCAAATTATATTTCTGATGCATGTTAGCAGAGCAGTTGTACTCACTGGAGTTACTCATAGGTCCAGTCAGTTGGAGCAACTGGCATCATTAAGCTGCTATTTCCTATGAGAAAGAAGAGAAAGAGAAACTTAAAGAATATCAATTAGATGCCAGAGTTCATAAATGACCAGAAGACTACATTGACAGAAGCAGCCACTTAGCACAAGTGAACAGCAGGGACCAGGGAGTAAGTCCTATATGTGCTCAGTTGGGGAGGAAACACACATAGAATGAACACTCTCTGTCTTTGTTTCTTTATCTTCTTTGGCTAGTTTTTCTTCAAGATTTTTCTGAACACTTTGGGTCTTAACATTTTGATTTTAACTTCAAATAAGTATTATGCTGATGATTCTTAAATTTATGTTTTAAGCTTATACAATCTTTAAGTATTCTAGATCATAGAGCTAACATTTTACTCATTATAAATATTTAATGACATCAAACCTCTCAAACTCAAAATGGCTATAATAGAAATTATAATAACACACCTAAACTATTTTTCTTTAATTTTTTTTCAAAAAACACAATCTATTCAGTTAGATTTGCCAAAAATCTAGTAATCAGCTTTGAAAATTATGCACTGTCATTGACTTAGGAGGCATTTTGTTATTATTTGTTTTGTTTTTGTTTGCACCCTGATAATATTTCCCTTCCACAGATAGAGATTCAGAATACTTCATAAACAGTCTTAACTAGTTAATAATTCAATTCCCATATGTAATGCTACAATAGCCATCCTTAAGAATTCTTGCAAGATTTGTACTTATATTACTGAAAATAATACCTATAGTTATCATACCTCCACACAGACATGAAACTGTATGGAAATACATTTAATAAATACAATTAGGTAAAGAAAGTCATGTTAATAGATACAGTGAATCCAAATATTGTGCTTGTTTTAACATTTAATATAGCTATGCTTGAGTATCACACATTACTCTCATTTTCATTTATGTATCAATATATCAAAGCAATTTGACTTAGGTTTCTATCACTTGCACTCAAACTCTAAATGTATCATTTTATTCTCATATACACACAGACACATAATTATAGCACTATTAAAATATTGAAATAACATACATAATGTATTAATATATACTGCATAAATGTGCTACTATAGTACTATCACACATATATAATAATTTTGAAATATTTAGAAAATTTCTACAATGTATTATATTTGTGTATACATATATATGTGTGTGTTTTAATATAAGATTTTTACAAATTAGTTCAGAGACAATGGATATTTATTACAGGTTTTGTAACAAAACTAGCTGTGCGTACATATTTAGGGGGGTTTTAATTCTATTTATTTTTTAGAGAAAGGGGTCAATGGCCAGCGTCTCAATAAGGGGGTTCTCATTTCTGTCCAGGAATCCAAGCCACCCTAAAACTTAAAATTTTAGATAATTAGTAAGTAACAAAACACAAATACTCAGAAATATATTTACATAATTCTAAGCCCTTGATAGATCTAGTTCGCACCGGTTCTGGAATTACACAAAGACAAGATGTCTCTGGTGGTTTATTTAGGCAGCAGGTGCATCAAAGGCAGGCAGGGATAAGGTTTCAAGAACAGTCTTGCCTTGTGATGTCTTGCAGTTAGCAGATTGATTGACATCTTCGGAGGTCATACCTACCCCAGGTGTTGTGTGGGAAAGTGATTCACATTGTCCCTGGGCAATTGACCAGAGGAAATGTCCACTGGCCATTTCCAGACACTAGATGTCTCTATCCATGAGATTTCCATGCGCAGAGAGCCACGTGCAACCCATGGACGCTGGTGACAATTTTTGTTGTGTTTTGTTTTGTTTTTCTTTACACCTAACAATATTTTAAATGTACACATATCATTCATATTTAATGCTCTGTGCTTGGGATCCAAAAGGGCCAAATTCAAGCCTCCTTGTGGACGTCTGGTTTCACATCACTTAGGGAAGTCAGCATGAGAAAACTGCTCTAATTTGTAAACTGAAGACCAAGATTGTCCTATATAACCTGTTTTATGAATATTTTTTTTCCAGCCGCAGTCATTTTATATTGGTAGTTGGGTTGATGAAAAAAGAGCTGAACTAGGGAGAACATTTTGCAATGATACACTGGAAAAAAATTTAATAAGAATTTATACGAGTTTTGGTTCAAAATGTTTATCACTTAGACAGGCTTAAGGAGCTACATCACCTCTGCCTGATGTGATTTTGGCTTCATGGGAAAATAAAACCCACAGCTAGTAGAAGTTAGATCAATTTTTTTCTGTTTGGTTTTTTAAGTAACCTGAGGGCCAACAAATTCTTTCCTTGTTCTCATGTTAGTTTTTCTAAAACTGTTCCACAGGCTGCAGATCTCTGAATCAGATGCTCTGAGTGGAGTTCAGCAACCATATTTGAAGAAATGTGCCCAGTCATATTTATATGTCCCCAAATTAAAAATCTAATGTTCAACCCAGAAATTTAAAAGATACAAAAGAAAAAAGTCCAATTTACTCATCCTAGAGGTCGACGATATTGATATCTTGTGAAGCTGAGAATTCTATTTGTTTTCTTCTTTTTCATATTAATCCATTGTGAAACTCTAAAAAGCTATACATGAAAGAGAACAGTTTGGGTTGAATCTTTTATTCCCCATAGGAAAGTGGACAAGAGAAGACGAGAGAAGGACTCAGAGAGAAAAAAACAATTGAGAATAACTGAGATAGTTAATTATCAAATACAGTACCTTTCTTATCAAAGTGAAAGTCATATGAATAAATAACTTAGGCAGAAATTTTACCTAGAAAATTTTCTAGTGCCAGTTTTTTGACATGTTTAGCAAAACAAATTTTTGCCTAATTAGCCAATACACATGAGCTAGTGGGTAAACGTGATCTGCACTTGTTGAAGACTCCTATCATAAAATTGATTACCTCCAGGAGATAAATGAGAGGCTTTGTATTGCTTAGTAATTATAATTGAAGCTGAATATAATTAAATATATAACTTTGGGATGTTAATGTTAAATCCCATTCTATTAAACGATGAAACTGAAACATTATGAAGAATTCACTTAAGTGCAAGTCAAATCTCTGAAAGGATATTGGACATTTTTATTAAGAACAACAATAAAATTACTTTCAACTGTAGGATCTATGCTACCTTACATAGCTATTAATTATAATGAATAAAATTTCTTCTCTTCTGATATCACAAATCTTCTCTATTCTCTAATTCTTCTTCACTATTATCATCAAGCTGAATGAAAGCAATTTCTCTCTTTTCCTGCCTTTCTATATCTATTTCCTAATAATTTTTAAATTTTAGTTCACATAAAAATTTTTATTTAAACTGAATGTACCATATTCACTTGTTTAGCAAATATGTATCAAGGGACACATATGCATTCTTTTAAATAGTTGATACTATGAGTTTGAAAAAGGAATTTTTCCATTGTGTGTAGAACTGATTTTTTTTTTCAGGGAACACTGAGAATCCATTGAAAATGGATGAAACTAAGCAAATGAAGAGAAAATTATCTGCCAATTCATCATTAGTTTATGAGCTATAAACATAAAATGAGAATATCTCCTTATTTTTGGCTTTCTTAATGCCCCATACCATTGGGCTCTGTGTTAATTTTTCTAAAGGATAATATGAGGGATTGAAGATCACAGGGTATTTTATTTGTTCTCTTTATATATACTGACGATACAGTATATTTTGACATATTTATAAAAACATGGAGTATTTCTTATTCTAATAGGAATTCTAGTCTTTTTGTTTCATACAATGTTGAGATTCACTGTGGTGTGTTCACACATGTACATAGAAAAGTTAACTTCTGCATCATCTGTTCTTTACATACTCATACCAGAAATAATAATTACTGAAGCAACAACACTTTGGAGTAAACACAATAAATTTAAATGTAAACTTAGCATATATACCTCTTTCCACATCTTTATTGAAATTTTTCAACTGTTCCTTTTGGTTTATATCTTTCACTGATCCATAGTACTAGACCTTTGAGTAAAAACAAAATTAATTGGAAATAATGATGGCTACCTGAATTTTTATTCTTGCTCAGTGTTTTTGTTTTCTTCTTTCTTTCTAGCAATTACATAGTTAGCAACCACCCTGAATCATTGATTTATAATGTAAAATTTTATATTATCCATATTAAAATTTGCTTTTAGATAAAAGCTGAAATAAATTGTAAAAGGTGGTAGCTTTAATTTTGTGATTGGTTAAGAATTACTTTAAGATTGAAGATTTTTTGAGTATTTAATATTTATTTATTGAAGCCATTTGTTATATAGCATAATTTTCATATATGAGAAGAACTAGTTTGGAATAAATGAATACTTTGTTTCATCTTTGAGCCTGGGTTTCTGTTTTCTGAGTCTTGTTGGGAGTATTACTTGTTTGTAAAGTGTCTTAAACAGCAAAATGTCTTTGATGGCTGAATGTCAGTGGGATAATAAAGAGGTTATACCAGAGCCAACTTTCTGATCACTATGATGAACTCTCTTTTTTATTCTTTATTTTTATCAGGATTTAAATTTCTTCATTTAATATTATCATGTCATTAATATTATTTATTTAAAAATTATGTCTTTTGGGCTGGGGATGTGGCTCAGGTGGTAGCGCGCCCGTCTGGCATGCGTGCGGCCCAGGTTCGATCCTCAGCACCACATACCAACAAAGATGTTGTGTCCGCCGAGAACTAGAAAATAAATATTAAAAAAAAAAAAAATTCTCTCTCTCTCTCTCTCCTCTCTCGCTCTCTCTTTAAAAAAAAAAATTACGTCTTTTGTTCTTTTGAATTTAAACTAGTAAAAAATTTTCTATTTTGTCTTTACCTCAACTACTATATGTAAGTAAAACAATTATTTGATATAATAAGTGTTCAATAAGCAATTCCTTGAAGAAATATGTACTTAAACTAAATGGCAAATAAGCAGAAAGGTTTTAACTTAAACTCATTTAGTGTGTATGCAGTTTTTGTGATATATAACAATACAACATGATAGGATTATTCTGAAATTTTACCTTTAAAATTAGGTATAGTTTTAAAAGTTGAATTAGATGATCATATGTATAAAGTAAATAATATTCTCTACTATCTTAAAATTTAAGAGAATAAAATCAATAAAATAAAACTCAACTTTGAGTTTAAAATGTTAGTATAAGCTTTAAAATATCAGGGAAAAGCACAATGTTTTCCACTAGATGTTCTGAAAAATGTATGGCTTATCATTTATATTTACAATTTTTATAAAAATATGTAGAATAAAGCAGACACTCTGCTTTGGATGAGTAATGAGACACATTATAACCTAATAAAAAGCAGATTCCTTTAAAATATATTCTTTGATGAGTAGTATTTGACATGGCTAACAGTAGTTGGAGGTAGTTATTTTGTGGCCTACATTTGCAGTCACAGAGGACTTTTTATATTCAGCAACTTAATCCAGATTGTATTTTCTCCTAGGGTTAATAGAATTGTTTTTAAGGAGTAGTTTTAACATGGCCTTTTCTTGTTTCTTTATCACTTTGTGCTCTTTCTTCCGCACTGTTTTCATATCCCTGGTTAAAAGCTCCTGGGAGAAAAGCTGTAATACTAGAATGTTATGTTTTCACCTGGGTTGTTCTGTCACTGCTTGTTTAGAAATTGCTTTGTATTATAGAACAGGAAAAGATATAAAAATGGAAGAGTTGAGGCCTTCTATTTATTAATCCCAAATGAAGATAGTCATGCTAGGTTTCTGAGTGCATCTTGCTATTGCAACCAAAACTCATGCTATCAAGTGTCAATGCCAACTTCAAGAAACAAGAAGGAAAATCAGGTGAAGTTTTAAACTTTAAAGTATAATCTTTCCCTCTTTGCCAATATCTACATAATACAAAGAGATTAGTTGATTATAGATATAGATATAATATCCAAAAATAGTTGCATTTGCAGAATAATAAATCCCAAAGTTGCCTTTCTTCTAATCCCTGAGAACAGATTATGTTTTGTAAGATGGTAAGGAGAAATTAAGGCTGCTGGTAAAATTAAAATTAGCAATTAGTTTATGTTCACATAAAGAAACTATTCTTGATTGTAGGAGTGGTTTTAATGAAATCACAAGGGCCATTGTACATTAAAAGAGTATTCCAGGAGTGTCAGTTATGCAACATGTAGAAAAATATGCTCTTGAACCATTGTTCCCTTTACATATGGAAAATGGCAAAAGCCAAAGAATATGAGTCACCCCTAGAAGTTGGCAATTGCAAGAAAGATGAATTTTTTATACATCCTGCAGGAAGAAATGGAATAATACCAACAATTTATTTGAGCTCATCTTGGATTTTTGGCCTCTAAAACTATAAGATGGTAAATTTGTGTCATTTTAAACTCCTATATTTAGTTTATAGTATAGTACAAATATGCCATATGGAATTGTACAAATATCATTTAGCAATTGGAAACTAATGCAGGTACTTGATGACAGTCACAGATATTCCCATCCAAAGTTAACATCATTCTTAACACAGAACTTTAATGATTTTGAGACAGTACTAAATCTTTCTTCAAATTGAATCATGTAAAATATTTTTGAAGAAATGGAAAACATTGCAAAAATCATCAGACTCTAGAGATAGGTAAAAAGTTGAATTATTTTTCTTTATGAAATGCTTATTAAGTGAGCAAAATAAAATAAAAATGAAAACAAAATATAGAATGGGAAAATTATTTGTAATCCACATATTACAAAATAACTACTATTTAGAATACATAAAGAATTCTCAAAATTGAATAGAAAACATATTCAGTGTTAAAAAGGAGCATATGCTATGGTTAAAAATACATGTTATATATATATATATATATATATATATATATATAATTTGTAATTACTATTGTGTCAATATGTTTGAAGCCTGAAAGTGCTTATTGGCACTCCTTATTCTCTCTTGTTTGTTTGTTCCTTTCCTTTTTTTATTTTTTATTTTTTTGACTAAGGATTGAACACAGGGGCATTTTTTCCAATGAGCAACATTCCCGGTTCAGTTCTTTTTATTTTGTTTAGATAAGATCTTACTAAGTTGCTGAGGCTGGCTTTGAATTTGTGATCTTCATGCCTCAGCCTCCTGAGTTTGTGGGATTACAGGCATTTACCACCATTCCAGCTTGACTGTCGTGGCTGCTGAGTGGAGGGGATAGTGCAGGTAGAGAGAGAGGAAACTATAGTGATAAAAATATTTTTAAATATTGGCCTTGGTGTGATGGTTTGGATATGTGGTGTAGCCCTGAAGCTCATGTGTGAGACAATGCAAGAAAGTTCAGAGAAGAAATGATTGGGGTTCTAAGAGCCTCAATTCAATCAAAGAATTAACCATCTGATGGGATGGAGTGGTAATTAAAGGCAGGTGGGATGTGGATGGAGTGTGGCTTTGGGATATATATTTATATCTGGAAAGTAGAGTCTCAACCTCTGCTTCTGATCATCATGTGAGCTGCTTCCCTTTGCCATACTCTTCTGGCATGATAGCCTGACTCTATATGGACTGAGACCTATGAAACCATGAACCATTAAATAAACTTTTCCTCCTTTGCAATTGTTCTGGTTGGGTCTTTTCATCACAGCCATGAAAAAGCTAACTAAAATACTTGGAAAACTTTGGAATAGAGAGAAGGGAGGCTGATCTTAATGGACTCAGAAGACTCACTGTAAGTGGGAGAAGTGGTTGAGTGAAAATCCACCAAAATCAGTTGGCCCATGGGCCAATAGTTTGGTGAAAAAGGAGGACACAGTCATGGGACCCACTCATCCGTACCAAGAGCCAAGGAGCAGAGACAGGAGATTGGGAATTCATACATCAAGTTACAATAAAAACGAAACAAAAACAAAAAAACTGTAGCCTATTATGACCTTGTTACCCAACTGAGAAGCAGTCTTTGGTGCTGAGGAACTTCTGGGAACTGCCATCTTTTCTCTATTTGTGATTTTTTATTTTATTTATTTTATTTCAGGAGAAGAAGGGTGTCCAAAGAAATGTTTCTAGAGAGAATGGGAAAATAGGATCAGTAGGGTTTCTTGGCATATGTGATGAACAAGAATTTCAAACATATTCAGCCAAAAGCATAACCAGAGGTTTAGGAAAATAGATGTATGTTCAAGGGAGAATAAGAGTAATCTGAAGAGAGAAACACCTTTGGGGCCAAAGCAAGGAATATGCCTTCAAGGGAGAATATGACGCATCTTGAGTGGGAGACACAGTTTTAGGATTCCCAACTCTTATTTTCAAAGAAACTTATTGAAAAGTAGGTATGAAAGATTATGTACGAATGATATTAGTTTTATATTGTGAAGACAGTGTCTGGTAAGTCTCAAGATCTTTAGGCTGGTGAGGTCTTTATCATCTGATCAGTAAATAACAGTGGAAAGTCTCAGAAAGTATAGGTTTCTAAAAATATAATATCTCTTAATTGATGTATTGTGGGTTTAATTAACACTGCACACCTAGAGTGACAGATTTTCCAGGAATTTGGGAGAAACTGACCTTGGAGAGAGCCTGGCTTAGGAAGTGACAGGCCTGGAAATATAAAACTTGTAAATCAAAATCATATTTTCTTGTCCTTCTTTATTTCTCCTTTCTGTCTATTTCTGTCTATTTCTTCTATCCTACTTCAGTTACTGACAGAAAGTTAAAGTAATACTACCCCCATATGTCTTTTGTCTTCTTTAACAGAAAGCAATTTTATTGGTTTGAACATCATCTGTAATAATTGCCATAATGTAATGTTTTTGTGGACCTAAATTGCCTCACAGGATACTAATCAAGGTTTCCTTTAAACCTTGATTCATATAAAAAATATTCTTCTGTATTCCCAGAGATCTGAAATAATATTTTCTGATTTTTTGATCATATCCATAGTCCTTTCATTTTTCAATTTTTTTTCTTTCCAATACAGTAACAACTATAAACTTTAGTTTCTATTAGGTTTCACTAGATTAGTTTTACATCGTTTTACTTCTCTATCATTTGTTTTATTTCAATTATTTTTTACAAATAAGCTTCTGATTTAAAATGAATCACATAAGCATAAAAGGTAGTACAGCAACTAAAGAGTCCCTTTCTCCAAAGATATCCAACTTCTAATCCCCCAAACTTGTAAATAGGTTACTTTATAGTAAAATGGACTTTACATATGTAACTAAGTTAAAGGTATTGTGTTAGGGAGATTATTTTGGATTGTTCATAAGAGCCCAGTGTGATCACAACCCTTTTATGATGAAAGCAGAAGACTTGATTCTAGAAGAATCTCAGAATAATTCAATGCAAAACAGAGTCAAGCAGCAATCACTGGGTTTTCAGATGAAGAAATTATGAGCCAACAATGCAAATGACATCTAGAAGTTGAAAAAAATCAAGGAAGCAGGTAGCCCTTTCTGAGACTCCAGAGATGTTAAGGTCTGTAGACAAGTCAAAATAACACCTGGTATTTTGCCAGAGAAATGTTAGAGTTCGTAAACAAGTCTGGATGGTGCCTGGCAAAATGCCAGAGGGAGTGGTTTGAGAAGTAACAAAAGCAAGCCATTAAGTGTGGAGATTCCTTATTGGTTGACTGATGTATCTAGTTTATGCTAATTAAGATAAGCTGTGCAAAATGTATAAATAGCTCTGTTGTTCTACAATAAACGGCTTCCATTCCTGCTGTATCAATCTACAGAAGTTATTCGTCACGCCCCGGTTATTTTGCTGCAGCCGGACTGCGGCACAGAGAGAACCATCCTAAGGCAAAACCTTAATTGTAACCCAGAGAGACCAATTTTGTCCTTCGATCTTTGTACCTGGAAGGTAATACTGTTTTGCATTGTTTTAAGGAAAATTTATGGTAACATTTCAGCTGGAAATGTTAAGTGGGGATTTTGATATGGAGTATATTTTAATAAAAAAAGTATACAAAATATAACTAATATGATTAATTCTTATTAATTCATCTTGTTTTAGTATATCTTCAAACTGTTTTGGAAAAATTATTTCTAGATAATTTAGCATAATTCTGTGACTTTTTAAGGTTTAATTATAAATTTTCCATATTAATTGCCTCTGAAGTTATTATTTTCATTTTTTTGAGTTGTCACACAATTTAAGTTAATAATTCAAGTGAATGTAGAGGTTATTCTAATGCATTAATGTATAACTTTTAGGAATACCTTGATCATTTTGAATGTGAGGTTCATTCATACCTTTCTTCTTTCAATATAAATTTTCCAAATAAGAAGATAGTTATTTGTTGATCATTTTGCTTCTTAAAATTCATGTTGATAATTTTGCTTATTCTTACATATATATAACTGACATGATTTCATTTTAATAAACTTAATCTAAACCAAAAGGTAAAGAAAATTGCAATATAAATAAAAGTTTTGTATACATTTGATATATCATTTGGTTCATCTATAAGATATTGAAGCTTTCTTTTACTTCCACAATCAACAGAATATGTGAGAACACATTTGTAATTGGAATGTTTTAATACATAGTTTATTTCACTTACAAAATATTGCTTTATTTGTATAGGCATGATATTATTTCTGATAAATATTTTAAATGTTATTTTATGATATTTCAAATGTTTAAGTTGCTTTCTAAATATAAATAATTAAATTTCATAAAAGGTCTATTGAAAAACTATATTATCAAAATTCTTAAATTTATTTTTTTAAATTTGAAATATAATAGATTAATATAAACAGTACACATCATAAGTGCACTTTAAGTATATTTTTGCAAAGTGAACTCATCCATGAAACTCTTAAATATCAAGATATAAAACATTATCTGAATTCCAAGAACATCATTTTCTTCCCTTTTAGTTATTAATGACAATAAAAATAATTAATATTCTGTCTTTTAATACCACAGTTTAGATTTTTTCTTTAAAATTTGTCATATGGATTTATATAGCCTATACTATGCTATATTTGACATATTTCTTGTAATATTATGTTGTCAAAATAGTCTATGTTGTTGCTTATAGCAGGAGTTTGTTTTCAGTTGGTTTTTTTTTTTTTTTTTGATTGATTAAGTTACATGGACATACTATGAGGTGATTGTTAATTATACTGTTGATTAATAGGATTTTATTCCTAGCTTAGAAATGTTACAAATAATATTGCTCTGAGCATCCATGAATATGACTTTTGAAATGATCTTGTTCATCCCTATATTAATCATTAGTAAGAAAATGTAATAGCATGTAATAATTTTCAATAGAATTTTCTATGGAGTAAGCTTATTATCAGGTTTGGTAGACAATAAAAGCAGTTTTCTTAAGTGTTTTAAACCCACCACCACTACATAAGATTCCTAGATTTTGGAGATTATTGCTGAATTTGATTTTGACATTTTCTTCAAATTTAGCAGTGTTATTTAATTGATATTATACAGCATTTGTTAGAGAACAATTTCCATGAAGTTGTAAAGATATTTTACACATACATGCAGGTATTAAACATATGCTTCAGGACTATCTTTCCTAGAATATCTGTACAAATACATAGCCAAGAAAACAGTGATAGGAAATCCTTCTGATGGAAATATATTTACTTTGCTGGACAAGTAAAGACAGCAGTTCCCTCTAGAGATATTTAAAAAAAAACCTCTCCCAAAAGAACCTAGATCATATTCAGGTTAATAAGCCTAGATATTTTTTCTATTCCCAGAAATATTTGCATATATCCCAGGATAATGAAAGCAATGTTCATCTCTGGTATGGGAGAGTGGAAAGAACAATTTTACAAAAAGCTCTTACAAAAGATCAGAGGCTCCAAGCTTAAATTTCCTATCTTGTAACAAACTACTGTCACATCATATTCAATTATCAACTGGAACTCATTACATTGCCATATAGTAGTTGGAACTCTAAAAATCAGTCAATAATTTTATTCTGATTTCAGTATTTGCTGAGTCATAAATTGTTTTTTTTCATTAACCTGAAAATCTTCTATTGTCTCTCTCTGTCCCTTCCTTTTCTCTTCACCCCTTCTCTCCCTTGCTTCCTCCCTCCTTTGGTGATTATCTGTGTATGTATTTCCTTTTCTATGGATCAAACTTCCTTGTTAGCTCTCAAATAAGATAAAATGCCCAACACTTCATAGGAATAAACACAAAGTTCCAGTCCATTATACTTCTCTTTGGTCCAGTTTAACGTGTGTTTATTTGCAGTGGTCTTTAGCCATGATTTCACCTTAACAGTGTGGGCTTATGTCCTACCTCACTGCTGTGCTGCTCTAAGCAGATCTATAGGGCTAGGATGTGACACAACTTTGAGGCACAGATATCCACAAGAGTGACATAGAAACCTAGGGCTGGTTCTGCTGTTGTGGTTCTTCTAAGAGACAGGCAGAAACCCATGGTACCCAACTGCAAGTAAGTGACTATGAAGGATAAACAAATCTAGTTTATTCCTCCTTGGTCTGGATAATTTATATTTTTCAAGAATTTTATATAGTATACCCAAATGCCAAAATTATTTGCAAAATGTGTTCAAAATAAACTGTTACAACTTTATATTATTTTTAAAGTCTGCAATAATGATTATTCATGTTGTCAATATTTCATTTGTCTTGAAATGGATAATAGTATAATATATGGACAAAAAGGTGCTTAATTCATCATCATGGCATTTCACATAATGCTAAGATGAAGAAACTTACTTGAACTACAGGAAATACAGTAATATGTTCATGCCATGAGTTTAATGTCAAGTGTCCATCAGTCAAAAACACAAGGCCAAATTGGAAAAAAATGAATAAACCCAAATAGTTAGAAATTATAGGACTGGGACACAGTTGATAAAAAGTCTGTGACATCTCTCCTTTTTGTACCTACTTACATACTTTTCTCTAATTGTGGAATTTTTGTTTTATGTTTCCATAATATTGAGCTCAGTAGGTTTAATATCTTAGTATATAATAGTTTTATCCGGTCACACATAGAATAAATTAAAAGCTGAGACTACCTTATGGCCTTTTTAAGCTGTCCTGTAGTAATGGACAGAATGATTTTGTTGCAATTACCAAAAGGAATTAGATAATTGTAATATATTAGGAACAAGGAAAACTGCAACACACAATACTCTTAGTACTATCATTGTTAATATTATTGGTCAATGGTAAAACAGGAATAGTAAAGAATGGCAGTTTTTCCTCTTAATTTCTCACAATTTTTCTTGTTATGTTATGGGAAAGCGAGGCTGTTTGCATGTTAACTTTTAAATGTGAGTCATGTTAGTTCCCAAAGTCTGCCACAGCAAAGCACTACAAACTTGGTGGCTTATAGCAATGTAAATTCATTTTCCCAGAGTCTTGAAGGTTAGACATCTAGAATCAAGGTGTGGCCAGGTCATGCTCCCTTCATATTCTAAGAGAAGATGACTCTGACTCTTCCAGTTTCTGGAAATCTAGAATGGTCTTTAAATTGTGGCAGATTAGCTCTAATGTTTGCCTCTGTCTTTAAGGAAAAATAGAATTTAAAAGTGTATTGTTTAATTACCCTGTTGCTATTACAGGAAGAGATCACTCCCATTCTTTTTTCTGTTTGCATAGGGAATCTTCTTTAGAAAACCTAAAACTGTAAATATTTTCCTCCACTTTGAAATATAAATACAAATTTTTGTAAAGTAGATAGACATTCTGTGAGCTTTAAAACCTAGGAATGTCTTCCTTAAAGACCAGGAATTCATCTCTTTGAAATGTCAACATCAAGGGGGATTTTATACCTTTTTACCTGTTGGTGTGGGAAAGTAGGAGCCTAATTTCAAAGAGAACCTTTTTTCAAGTTCCTAAACTATGTCCTGTCAGAAAGACATGAAAAGTGTGTTGTCCCCCTGGGTAAAGTCAATTCTCTAACAAAAAGTCACCTAAAAGTGAGGATGAACTATGTGTGAAAAATTGTAGTGTCAAGTGTTCTTATCTGAGACTAGTCATTGTTTCCTGATATCATGCACCTAGTAGGTTATATCTCTCTGTTTATATAAAAGGGTGGGGGTTCATTCTGTCCTTGCAGAATGATGCGCCTCACATTCTGCCTTAATGCTTGTGCAATAATAAATCTGTTTTCTTTCTCTGCTACCTTTATGGAGAGGATTTCTGTGTTTGAAGAAGATTTATCTTTAATTATATTACCCAAGCAGTCTTTACATGGCTAACTTCATTTTTTGTCTTCTCGTTGCAACCTTTGCGTGTTTGTCTGTGTCCACATTTCCCTTATAAGCCCATGAGTCATATTGGATCAGGAATATAATGATGTCATTTTAACTTGCTTATATTTCTATAAAGACCCTATTTCCAAATGAGGTAATATTCATAGGTACCAGGAGATAAAACATTCAATTATTTCAGGGGAAATAGGAAAACAGTACAACTTATATAGGAGTAGATGTGGATGGATGTCACTGCGCAGTGATGCAGTATCTGATGACTCTGTCTTTGGGATTTGCAGAAAAAACATTTGTCATCTAAACACAAATGAAGAATGAATGCCATGAGATAAATGGATACATTTTTCTAGATCTGCTCCCTGTATGACTCTGTGTCTTTGATGTTTGATCAATTCATAATTGTGCTATCAGGAAATCACATGTCTTGTGTCTTATAGTTAGTTTCAAATGGAAACAGGTAATAAAACTGAGGTATCATGATAAAACTTCTAATCATAACTTTTGCCAGGACTTGTTTTATATATATATATTCCATCAATTCTAAGCATTCAAAAAAGTTTCCCATTGCTGTTTCATGCAGAGTTCTTTAGCATATATTTTTAGCTTTCCTTCACTGTTTCTACAATTCTAATATTTCTTCCTTGAAACTATTTTGTCATGCAGTTTTAGTATAACTTTAGAGTTTCTGGAGATTTAACCTAGGGCTTGCACATGCATGTGCTCTATCATTAGGCTATATATGCCATCCTTTACAGATTTTATGTTGAGACATAATCTCCTAAATTGCTCAGACTAACCTCAAAGTTTTAATCTTCCTGCCTCAGCCTCCCAATAATATCACATTTTTACTGTGACACAGATTATTACACATCCCTTAATTTAAATAATGCACTATTTCAATAAGTGTTCTTTTATGTAAGCATATGATACATTATTTCTCACATTCCAATGTGAAATTAGGTGGAATCCTTTCATAGAAATAGCATTCTTTCATGGAAAGACCATATTTCGGGGGGAAGGGGGGTTTATAGCAGGATTTCCCAATCACAGAATCCAATCATGACATGGGTAAACATTTAAAGTATTCACACATGGCTATTTTTAGGGAATTGTAGATTTGAAGATTCATCAATTCTACAGTAGACTGTAGTACACCAGTAGACTGCAGTACACCACCCATAAGTTTGAGAAATACACTGAAAGACAAGTAAACTATTGCTGCCCAATCCTTCCTCATTCATGTACCCAAAAGTGCTTTGTAAGTATTACAAAATCAAATGCTTTAGGCATATATTATATCATGTATGGCAGACTCATTCTTATTATAAATTGCATGTCAATTTGTTTAAATGAGATAATTCCTTCCATATTTACTTATTTGCAATCTTCATGCTTAATAGTCATACAACTTACACTGGCAATTTCAAATTGTTTATAAATAGATTCTTCTCTAGAGAAAAAGCTATATCTCAATCTCTTTGCACAGAGATAGTCCTAGATTTCTTAGAGCATCTCATTCTTATCTCCTTTTATTCTTCTAAATATCAGAACAGTCTATATCTAAAATGATACACAATGGATTTATTATAAATTTCTTATTTTTGTACGACTTTCTCATACTTACAAACATAAGATTATTATAAATGTCAATTAAAACTAAAATATATTTTTAAAAACTAAATAAATTTTTGTTCCTGTCAATTCACTTGATATGTATATTCTTTTGCATTTTTACAGAGAATACAAATGTGCAAAAAGAATCAGTCATCTATAATTTTGAGTTTAATCTACCACTTACTGAATTTTTAATTAAAAGAAATAGCATCCTTTCATGGAAAGACCATGGTGAGGGAAAAAAAACTTATAGCAGGGTTTCTGTTTTGGTTTCTGTTTTGCAGACTACACTTGAATACCTCTGATAATTTACATTCAAGTTTGTTATTCATTTCATGTAACACAAAAAAATAAATTTTAATTAGCATAGAGAAATGCCTTAATAATGATATTTTCTTCTATGTTGCTTTCTCCATAAGTGTTGTGATATCTTAAAATAATATATTAATTAATCATTAAGTAATATATTAAATTCATAAGATCTTTCAATATAGTCAAACTTTGCAAAACATAATTTGAAAATGAATGGATTTTTGTCTATTTATGGAAAATATATAAGAAAGAATTTTCGTCTCTATTTTGTCAAAAATATTAATCATTATTCTAATACTATATTGAGCCTCCTATTATGAAATGGAGTTCAGAAATTATTTAACAGTTCATTTATAAAATTAGACTTTTGAATGTCTCTGAACACTGTCATTCAAAAAATTACAATATATGAATTGTCCTCATAAGTAAATAAATATTTACCCCAAAAATATCACCTGGGGAGGAAAAATTAGAATTTAAAAAGAAATGAGAAATATCCAGGTATTGCTTAACTAGCTAGGATTTAAAAAATAATACTGATATTATATAATGAGTCTAGCTAAAGGACTATATCTTCAGATAATTTGTCAGTGTCCCAAATATCCATTCAGATATTGATTTGTCTCAAAGGAAATCTTCCATAAACAGAGAGAGTGCAAGAAGAGAGAGAGAGAGAGAGAGAGAGAGAGAGAGAGAGAGAGAGAGAAGAAAAAGGAGGAAGAGGAGGAGGAGGAGGAGGAGGAGGAGGAGGAGGAGGAGGAAGGGAGGGAGGGGAAAAGAACAGGAAAGAAAGAAGGAAGAAATTATCAAAAGTCAGCCTTAGAAGGTCATTTTCTGAAATACATCAAAACTATAGAATATAGGGCTAGAGATACAGCTCATTGTAGAATGCTTGACTAGTATGCATGGAATCCTGGATTATTTGATTTCCAGTATTGCAAAAAAATATCTACATCTATCTATACATCTATGAAGAAGGGGAACAATGAGAGTGAAAATACAAGTACCATTCTATAGAAATATACTCCATCTGTATATTTTTGATTCTGTAGTGTCTCTGAAAATATTATGTTCCTTGGAAGAATGAATCACTGTATGATGTTTTCCCACAGTGATTCCTTTATTTTTTTAGACTATCATCAGTTGATTCCATATGGCTTATTGATACTAAAGAGAATTCAGTAATATAAACTTTCCTTTCAACCCAACTAATCTTTAATGGTTTAACTGTTTGTAAGTTGATTGATTTTGAACTAAGATCTAAGGTAATATGATGATCAAAATAATCATATTCTTGAAGTGCAAACTAGCCATGTCTAAAGAAAACATAGTTGGAGATATATATCTTCTCTGCAAGCTCACTAACATGTCCTTTATGAATATGAAAGCAAGCCACAGATGGAATTCATCTAGGCAGGCATAGAATTGTCATAAATGCTGTCCTTAAATATTCATGAAGTTCCCCTCATTTTTTTAAGTACTTTAACAATTACTTTTCCAAAAGTTTACTTCTAGAAATGAATAGTGATATACTGAAATCTGGATCAGTGAACTTTCTAGTTTGATTAGGTGTGAGAATTTTTTAAAAATGAGATATATAAGAACAAAATGGAATTCTAAAGTACCCTTATCCAACTCTAATAGAATGTTCTGTGATGGTGGTATTATCCTATTGATTTGCTGAACAATATGACAGTCTTTTGGCCACTTAAATGATCAGAAAAAATAATTTTATTGAGTTTGATTGAAGTTAATAGTCACATGTGATCATTGACTCCTATATTGAACAGCCTAGTTTTTTTTTTAAAGTTTAATTTCATTTTTTTTGTTTGGCAGTTAATAATTATGGACTAAAATGTCATTTTGATACATGCAAATATTATAGAATGATCAAATCATTGCTTCGTCCAATATTTTCTCATTGTAAGCCTAACACTTGCCATATAAACATATCAAAAATATTTTCCCTATTGCCAAGTGTCCCTGCTTTCCTTCAACACTACACAACATCTTTCATCCAGTTTATCTGAAAGGGGAGTGTGCTAGTCAACTTTTTATCACTGTAACCAAAACACCTGACAAGAATGATTTAGAGGAGGAAAAGCTTATTCTGAGTCTTGGTTTCAGAGGTTCAGTTCATGGTCAGTTGGCTCCATTTCTGTGGGTCCAAAGTAAGGTGGAACATCATGGCAGGAAGATGTCAATGGAGGAAAGATGCATGCCTCAGGGAAGCTTGGAAGCACAGAGAGAAGGAAATGGGCTGCAAGAAAAGTATACCTTTCCAGTTTACACCCCCAGTGACCCACTTCCTCCAACCATGCTCTTCCTGCCCATAGTTACCACCGGGTTACTCCATTAAATTAGGTCAGACTAATCAGGTTGCAGATCTCATAATCTAATTGTCATCTCTGTATTTATGTATTAACACAGGCACTATGAAAGGACATCTTATATCCAAACCATAAAAGTAAGGGATCACCCTGTGCATTCATTAAGTAGGAATGAACTACACTAAGCAAGAGAATGAGGAAAATTCTGGTAGTGTGACTAGCAGATCCAATGACAGAGAAATGCCTGGGAGATGAATTAGGAAAAGTTCACTTTCCCTGAAGAGCATATTCAACCCAAGTAGAACTTCATTAGTGTATCTATCAGTTCAAATATTTGTCATTTTGTTTGTGGTGAGAACATTCAAAATTCTCTTTTAGCTGTTCTGAAATAAATGCTACATGATTATTAACTATACTTATTGTAATGTGAAATCAAGCACCAGCATTTATTTATCCTTTCTAACTGTAAATTTGTATTCATTTACCAAAATATCTTCCTCCTCTTTTCCACATTAGCCTTTCATAACCACCATTCTACTATCTAATTATTTGAATTCAATTTTTATTTAAATTCCACCTGTAAGTTACTAGTCCATAGTTTCATCTATAGTACTCCATTGTGTACATATACCACATTTTTAAATACATTCATTCATTGATAGACAGTTGGTTTCCATATGTTCTCTTCTATGAACATTGCTAAATGAACAAGGGAGTTCAGATACCTCTTTGGCATACTGAGTTTAGTTATTTTGTGTTTATACTCAGAAGAGGGATTTCTGGATTATATGATAATTATATTTTTATTATTTTTTTGAGTAACCTTCAATCTGTTTTCCAAACAGCTAATTTAAAATACCAACAAGAGTGTGTAACTATTCCTTTTTGTCAACTTCTATGGCAACATAAATTATCTGTGATTTTTTTATAATATCAATTTTATCAAATGTGAACATATATCTCATTGTGACTTAATTAGTATTTCTCTGATGACTAGAGATGTTGAACACTTTTAACATCTGTTTAATATATGTTTATCTTCTTTAGATAAACATTCACTAAAGTCCTTTGCTCATTTTAATAGTTATTTACTTGTTGAGTAATTTGCATTCCTTACATATTTTGCATATTAGTTTAATAGCAAATGTATGATCGCAAATATTTTATCCCAGTCTGTGGGCTGTCTCTGCATTCTGTTTTTTGTTGTTGTTGTTGTTATTGTTGTTGTTTTTATTCCTATGCAGAAGATTTTTAGTTTGATGCGAACCCACTGACCTATTTTTGCTTTTATTATCTGTGTTTTAGAGTCATGTATAAGAAATCTCTGCCAAGACCAATGTCATTTTTGCTTTTAGTAGTTTCATAAACTGGGAGAGACGTTTAAATCATTAATCTACTTAAGTTAATTCCTGTATAAGGGGTGAAATAAAGGTCTATTTTCATTCTTCTGAATATGAATATCCACTTTTCCTAACCACATTTATCAAAGAGACCGCCTTTCCCCCATTGTGTAATCTTGGCATCTTTTTTGAAAATCAATCAACCATAGATGTGTGGGCTTATGTTTGGGATACTTAAATCAATGGTACTAACCCAAAGACATCTTGTCACTATTTTACCAAATTCTAGTAGCTTGCATAAGTAAGGGTAGATGTGGGTTTATAATCATTCTAATCAGATAAACACCTTGAATATTACTCATTTCATAAAAGAAGTCTTTTTTTCTATCTTTCCTTATGTTAATTAACACTGATTATGCAATTTTGGAGTGTGGATTGGAGATTAGTCTCAGAACTGCTGAATACTCAAAAATCTAAAATGATTGCAGAAGTGACAACTTTGGATGTAGATGAGAGTGTATTTGCTCCCTCAAATATATACATCATGATGTTTACATTGAATTATTTTCATTGATATTGTGACAATTAAAAACTACTTAAACAGAATAATAATGAGGATAATTTTTAGAAAATAATTTCTGTGCTTTGATTTGCATCAGAAACCATGACAGACTGAAATTGGAAAAGTGTAGCATACACCATATATAATTACAAAAGACCATATCTGATGAAAAAAAGAAAAGAAAATCAGCTGTTGCATGAACAACATCACATGACTATGATATCTGAATAGAGAAAAAGGTATGAGTTAAAACCCTAACCAACACAGCTGACTGCCTTAAGTCATCTTGGTAAACTCATTTAGGGGTTTAAACCCAAAACAATTCATAGCACATTAGAAGTCAGCATGTGTGCATGACAGGAATTGGTGGAAAATAATAATTAAAATATGGAAGTGTTCAGAGAAGGAGTTTCAAGGTATCTACCTAAGAATGTCCTCAAGTCTCTACTTTAAAACTAAATTACACATGCACAGGAATGACTGGAATACCTGGCAGAAAACAGCGATTTTGGAACTGTAATCAGAATTAATGATTCCAAGGTAACATGGTACTACAGGAAATATGAGCTTTTTTAAAAGTTTATATTAGTGCATTATAACCATACATAAGAGTGGGGCTCATTTTGACATAATTATGCACGCATGGAATATAGTTTGCTCCATTTCAGTCCCCAGTGCTTCATCTTTTCTCCCTCCTCCTTACCCTGTTCACTTTCCTCTACTCTACTGTTTATTCTATTTATTAATTTATTTTTACAGTGGTGCTTTACAGATGTACATTTACATTCGCTGTGACACATTCATATTTGTACATAGCATAATTTAGTCAATTACATTCCACAGTTCCTCCATTTTTCCTGGCCCCTCTCCCTTCCCTTCAATCATCTTCCTCTACTCTACTACTGACCCCCTTATATTTTCATGGGATCTCTTTTTACCCAAATTTCTTTGCTCTAACTTCTGCTTATGATAATAAACATTCAAACTTGATTTTCTGTGTTTAACTTATGTCACTAATCAGAGTACTTTTCAGCTCCATCCATTTACTTACTGCTAATGCTATTATTTAATTATTTATTATTTATACATGCCATATTTTCATTGTGTATACATGCCACATTTTTTATACATTCATGTATTGATGCACCCTTGGGCTATTCAATAACTTGTCATTGTGCTTCTACAAATATTGATATAGCTGTATCACTATAGTGTGCTGATTTTAGTTCTTTTGAATAAATACCAATGAATGATGTAGTTGGGTCATATGTTATTTCCATTCTAATCTTTTGAAGTTATTTTTATACTGCTTTCCAAAGTTCTATACAAATTTACACCCAACCAACAATGTATAAATGTACCTTTTATCCCCAATGTCTTCACAGTGTTTATTATTATTTGTATTTTTATAATTGTATTCTTATTGTAATAAGATGAACTAAATCTCAATGTAGTTTTAATTTGCATTTTCCTGATTACTGAGTATTCTGAACATTTATTTCATATATTTGTTGGTCATTTGTATTTCTTCCCTTCAGAAATGTCTGCTTAGTTCTTTTGATCAACTACTGATTGGTGTGTGTGTGTGTGTGTGTGTGTGTGTGTGTGTGTGTGTGTGTTATTATCTTTAGTTCTTTGTATTATCTGGATATTAATCATCTGTCAGAGGAGTACCTGGCAAATATTTTCTCCTGTTTTCTAGGCTCTTCTTTCAATATTTTATTTCATTTGCTATGCAAAACCTTTTAAATTTGATGTCATCTCACTTATTAATTCTTTGTTTTATTTCTTAAATTTTATGGGCCTTGTTAAGAAAGTCAATATGCTTCTGACAATATTTTGGAATGTTGAATCTATATTTTCTTCTAGCAATAGCAAAGTTTCTGATCTAGATCTTTGATCCACCTCAAGTAGACTTGTTTTTGGGGGGTGGAAGGGGGTACCAGGGATTGAACTCAGGGGCACTAGACCCATAAGCCACATTCCTAGACCTATTTTGTATTTCATTTAGGGACAGGGTCTCACTGAGTTGCTTAGCACCTCGCTGTTACGCTGTTACTGAGGCTGGCTTTGAACTCTTGATCCTCCTGCTTCAGCCTCCCAGGCTGCTTGGTTATGTAGACTTTTGCACAAGGTAAAAAATATGAATCTCGTTTTAATCAACATATGAATATCCAGTTTTCCCAGTCCCATTTTTAAAAATGCTATCTTTTTTTCCAACATACTTTTTTGGAACCTTTGTCCAATATCAGATGATTGTATCTGTGGTTTTGTCTCTGTGTATTCTATTTTATTGATCATCATGTATGTTTTGATGTCAATATCATGCTGGGTTTTTTTTTAACTATAGCTGTCTAGTATAATTTGAGATAAGGTATTATATGCTTTCAGCTTTGCTCTTCTTGCTCAGTATTTAGCTATTTCAGTCTTTAGTGCTTTCAAATTAATTTTAGTACTTTTTCCCCTAGTTCTGGCTGATAAATAGATTCAGCAAAATAGCAGGATACAAGATCAGCATAAAACAACAACAACAACAGCAACAACAAAAAAGAGCTTCCCTGTACTCCAATAATGAATCTCCTGAGAAAGAAATAAGAAAAATTATTCAATTCACAGTAGTTTTTAAAATACTAGGAATAAATCTAATGAATGATTTATGTAAACTATAAAACACAGAATTAAAAAAAATTGGAGAAGTCCTTATATGTTGAGATCTTTCATGTTCTTAGATAGGAAGAATTAAGCATCATACAGATCCAGTACAATTCTTAATATTTTAGTCAGCTTTTTCAATGCTGTAACCAAAAGAACTGATATGAACAATTTTAAGGAGGAGAAGTTCATTTAGAGCTCATGGTTTCAGAGGTCTCAGTCCACAGGTGGCTGGCTCCATTCCTTCAGGTACAAATGAGGCAGAACATCATGGCAGAAGTTTGTGGAAGAGGAAAGCATCTGAGAACATGGCACCCCGGAAGCAGAAAGAAAGAGCTCTGCTCAACAAGGACAAAATATATACCCAAAAGATACCCGCCCCATCAGGGTATCTTCAGCAACAATTTACCTGCCTACATTTACCATACAGTTAATCCCTCTCTGGGGACTAATGCACTGATTAGGTTGAGACTCTCATAACTCCATCATTTTTACCTCGAAACTTTTGTGGGGCACTTCATATCAAAACCATAATACCCCAACATATATGAGTGTTTGTGTTGCCAGTTCTGCAAGGAAGGTAACAAGATTATATTCCTATGCAAGGGTGTGAAAAACACTGGGTTACTTTCAAAAGATACCAAAGTGAAAACCACAAACTAATGAGTAGGGTAAATAAGAATTTCAGCAATTTTAATGTTGACAAGTTCTGCATTTCTATTGTTTCAGTCCTACTACTGCAACTATTACTTATCAGCAAAGTATTATCGTTGGGGTGATCACCAAAGTGGCAGTGTAGAGAAAAGAGCCGCTTCTCATGTGCTCTGGGGTTTGGAATTTGATTGACTGGTCTGTGGCTTCATAACAAGCTAAGTGTATGAAGAAAATTATTATAAATTATTGTTTGTCAGAGATTCAGAAATGACCAGAAATTCTGGTGTAGTGAATGGAGAAATACCCTAGAACTTGGAAGCAACAGTGGTGCTATGTCACTTCAGGAGGTAGGGAGGGAAAGAGAAAAAGAAATACTGAGGATAGACTTGGCATGAAAATGTTGTCCATATTTTTCAACTTCCAAGTGAAGAACATGTAGAGATCCAGCTGAAGGAGTTTTGGCTGAGTCTTGTTCTTGTCCTTTATATTCATTGTATAATAATAAATAGTGTATGAATGACTGCAAAAAAAAATTATGTAACACCAGGACAAAGAAACGAATCCAAAGACAGCTAAGAAATTAGATGGTGCTGGGGCAAGACTGAACAAACTATATTATCAGTATGCATGAATACGGCATAATGAATCTCAATATTATGTATACTTATAATGTGCCATTAAAAAGAAAATTAGAATTATCAGACAAGAATATTAAATCAGCTTCTCAGAATGTTCAAGGATTTGAAGAGAAAAAGTATGTAGACAAGATCTCAGAAAATTCTAAATCATAAAAAAATTTCTAGATTGAATAGTATAATACCTGAAGGTATCATAGCAACCATAATGATATAGCACTTCTATAAATAATACATATATCAAACAAAAACTCCAAATAAAAATTAGGAGATATTTTGAACAGAATGTTCATGAAAATATCAAAATTTGAGGGATGTTATTAAAGCAGCAATCAAAAGGAGAATTTCAGCTTTTAAACCTTATGTGTTAAAAGGTTAATAAAAGTGTTTAAATTTTATGTACTTTCTGCCTTAAGAAAGTAGAAATTAAAGAGTAAATTAAGCAGAAAAAATGTGAAAATAATAATGGTAAGACAGTAAATCAACGGAAAAGTAAAAATCAACAAAACCAAAAACATTTTTTAAAAAGTAAATAAAATCAATAAAATTGATGAATTTATATTTATGTTGGTCATGAAAAAAAATCATATAAAACACATGCTTCAAATTGAAAGAGTAAAATGGTATGCAACTATGATGGTTAATTTTCTGTGTCTATGTGACTGAGCTAACAGATTACCAAATTTCTGAAAAAATAAACATAGCATCTGGGTTTATTTGTTAAGATATTTGGCAAGAGAATATTATCTGAATTTTTGAACTGTGTAGAGCAAATGGTCCTTCCCAATGTCAAGGGGCATCATCCAATCTGTTGAGGACTCAAATATAAAACAAACAAAACAAGAGTGAAGGAAAGATAATTAAATCCCATTTTTTTAGTTGGAGTATCCTATTTCCTTTTGGCCTCAAACATTGGTGCTTTTTATTCTCAGCCATTTTTATTCAGATTCAGTTATATAGCTAATTTTCCTAGTCTTCCAGTTTGCAAGTAATTAACGGATCATGGAACTTTTCAGCTTCCATAATTGTGAGAGCCATTTTCATATATAACATAAAAAGTATATCATTAATTAAGTGCTTAAAAATTTAACCTTGAAAAAGTCCACAATGTTCACAAAACATAATCCAGAAAACTTTGTTTTCCTTTTTTTAGCACATTTTTAAAATTGTAATTCATACATCATAAAATGCATCAATTTAAAGAATGAAATTTATTATTTCACTATTATTATTTTTAACATATTTATAGATGTATGCAACTATCACTACAATCTAAGTTTGAAATATTTCTATTCTTTTTGAAAGAAATCCAAAATATATTACCAGTCATTATGTATTTTCTCCCAATGCCCTGTCCCTAGGCAAATGGTAGTCTACTTTCTTTTTCTATGTGATTACATATTGTGGATAACTCATATAAGTTAAAGTCATAAAAAATGCGGCCTCATAAAACTAGCTTCTTTCACACTGTAGCATGCAATGGTACTTCATTTTATTGCTGAGTAATACTCAGTTGTATGAATAGTCCACATTTCATTGTACATTCATCAATTAATGGGCATTTAATTTTTTTCTTCAGTGAATCTACTTTACATTAACCTATGTTGTAAGCATTTGATTAATATTGAAGTTATTACATGGAAATTATAGATCACTTACATGTTACTTATGTAGATGGACTGGTCAGTAGATGTCAACAGGTAGATTTATCTTTAAAATTCTCCTACTGCTTTGTCCACAATGTTAAAGTCTGAAAGTTTTACTATCTATTTGGTGAGGTTATCTTTTAAAATCTGAATACTGTAATATGAATTAAAACATGTTTTTTTCTGTATATGTTAGGCTTCATCATTGCATCTCTATTTTTAGAATCTTTATTTTGTATCTTTTTTTTCATTCCCAAAATGTGATAGTTAGTTCTCCATAAATATAACAAATGCATTAGATAATCAACTTAAAAAGCTCATGGCTTCAGAATTTTCAGTCTATTGTCATTGGGCCCCATTGTTTGGGCTCAGTGGTGAGGCAGCATACCATATTGGGAAGTGAATGATATATAGTAAAGCTGCTCACTTCATGGTGGCCAAAAAGCAGGAAGAGACAGAAGAGACTAGAGACTGACATCCCATAATCTCCCTTGATGGTGTATCCCCATTGACATAAATCTTCTCACTATATCCAACCAAATTATTGTCTTATGTTTGCTCTTATTGTTTAGCGTATAAATTTCATGCCCATAATCAATCCTTGAATTTTTTTTAATACTTTGAAGCAATGATCAAAGTCACTTTATTTTCAAAATGTGGATATCCAGTTATATCAGGATAAAGTGTTGAAAAGAATTTCCTCATTATATTAAAGTAATTTTCCAGGTATTTAAAAAAATAAAATGATGACATTAATGTGAATTTACTTCTGAGAACTGAAATAAGTTTATCTCTTTGTTGATTTGTATGTCAAAGCCACACTTTCTTGATGACGCCATCTTCTACTTTTACCCCTAGTTTGAAGTCACGTAGTTTATATTTTCTACCTTTGTTCTAATTTTTTTAAAGATTACCTTAGATATTTTTATTTCTTAACATGGCTATATGAATGTTATATTTAGCTTGTTAAATACTTCAAAATGTAATAAGACAAAATAAACTTTTTTTTGCTTTGTTTTGAAGAAATTTTCAAAGTTTCAGACTTACACTTCCATTTTATTACAAAAGTATCTAATCATAATGACCCATAAAACTTCATCTCTTGAATTTTTTACAGATATGAATATATTAACTGATATTCAAAATAATCAGCATAACTATGAAATTTCTACATTTCAATTAACAGATCATGTACTGCTTAAGCTGAGAAAACTTTGATACTGCTTTAGCCAGGTTTTTTGCCTCTGTGACCAAAGGATCTGAAAAGAACAATTAGAGGAGAAAAAATTTATTTGGGGGTTCATAATTTCAGAGGTCTCAGTTCATAGATGGCCAATTTAATTCCTCAGGGCTTGAGGTGAGGCAGAATATCATGGTGGAAGAGCGTGGCAGAGGAAAGCACCTGGGAACATGGCACCCAGGAAGCAGAGAGAGTGAGCTCTCCTTCCCACAACAAAATATAAACCCCTCATTCATGCACTCAAGGACCCACCTCCTCCAGCCATAGCCTACCTGCTTGCAGTTACCACTCAGTAAAACTCTTATCAGGTGATTAATTCACTTATTGGGTTAGGGCTCTCATTAACCCAATCATTTTACCTCTAAATCTTCTTGCATTGTTTCATACATAAGCTTGTGGGGAACATCTCAGATCTAAATCATAGCAGATATTAATGGTCTTGTGATTTCCAATTATGTACTTTCCAGAGATTTTCAAAAACTAAACAGAAGTAGTGTGTTAACACAACAAAACCTATTTAGTAAAAATAATGTCCCCATTAAAGTTATTTGTGCATCCCAAAGCTAACTTCATTCTCTAATTTGAATTTAGGGTTGAATTTAGGGGCACTCATCCACTGAGCCACATCCCTGCCCTATTTTGTATTTTATTTAGAAACAGGGTCTCATTGAGTTCCTTAGTGCCTCGCTATTTTGCTGAGACTGTTTTTGAACTCTTCATTCTCCTGCCTCCGCCTTCCCAGCCTCTTGGATTACAGGATTGTGCCACCGAGTACAGATTCTAATTTCATTTATTTATACAGATAAATGAACTCTACAAATTAAAGATTAATTTAAACTTAATTATTAATTTTAATAAATTAAAGTTTAATGTCAATATATTATTAGACATATTAAGAACAGTTCTAAAATTAGCTATGATAATATAAATCAAGACTGTATTTTTCTGCAAATCGTAATGATATCAAGGTAAATTTTTTGTTAATGATATCAATGTAAGTATACTGTGTTTTAAGTACATTTTACTATAGGAGTCATCAAAGTGATGATGATAATTATATAAGAATTAATAATTTCTCTCACAATTAAACTTTGTAATCTTTTAAAGATACATCTTAAATTTATTTGTTTGCTTGACTGATCTCTTAAAATATTTGAGAGATAATAAAATCATAATAAAACTGTGGTGTCTTAGGCTCAAATTATTAGTGAAACAATAAGTATGTTTATTGTACACATTAGAACAAAAGAACACATTGTTAGTAAATATGTTAATTATGTTAGAACACTTACATTAATCAAGGTACTATTTTGTGCCATACAATAGTGTTTAACATGTGAATAAAACTGTCAGGTTGAAATGGAAAAATTATAAAACAATATAACACTAGAGATGCTAGAATGTGAAACATGTGAGTTGAGTGGGAGTAAGTGGAAATTTAGGGTGCCCTTAAAGATTCCAAACACACTTGTACACCTGTGTGGTCTGATTCCTCGGACTTTATTCTTGTGATTAGGTTATGTTACTTGGAGCCACTGACTATTAAAAAAAAAAAAAGAAGGAGTTTATCTGGAAGTGTTGAAACTAAACACAGGAATCTTTTAACAGCTTAGATTTTTCTCCTGCTGATCACAGAAAAGAAACTTAAGAGACGTGCCTTTTAGAGGATCTTAGAAAAAACATATACCCATGTTGTGAACTGCCTGTGAGGTCTCTATTAAAAGGAAATGTGGGCAGCCTCCAGGAGCTGAAAACAATCCCCAGCCAATAGTCTGCAGCAGAATGGCTGCCTCAATCTTATAATTCGAAAGAACTGGATTCAGCCAAAAATAAAAGCAAACTTTCTACCAGAGTTTCCAAAGGAAAACTCAGATGGTATGACACTTTGATTCTGCCCTCATGACTATCAATTTCTAGACAGGGATGGAGGGGAAGTGAAGAAATTCTAGAGATAGGTATAGTGACTGTCATCAAATTTGGTAATTTTATGCCACTAATACTCTCTATTATTTAAAATGTTGCACGGGGTGTCATTTACTTTATTAATGATCTAAAAGAGATTAGGAAATAAACATTTTGTGACATTTTGTGATTTTTTAATATTTGTACTGCTTAATGCATTAGCCACTATGTATAGTTATTGAAACCTTGAAATGTTTAGAGTGGGGATACTAGTGATTGAACTCAGGGGCACTTGAGCACTGAGTCACAACTCCAGCCCTATATTATATTTTATTTAGAGATAGGTGTTCACTGAGTTGCTTAGTGCCTCACTTTTGCTGAGGCTGGCTTTGAACTCATGATCCTCCTGCCTCAGCCTCCTAAGCCTAAAGAGGTCTTTTGACCATATAATATACCTTAAGTTTTGAGGATTCCTCTGAATTATTGTTATAAACTCTATATCATCTGTTATATCCAATGATATAATATACATGAGTCTTGAAGACAACCTGAAGTTCATGAGGAAGTTTAGTTCTATACCTTATAAAGAAATGAGGGACCTAGGGTTGGTTGTGGCTCAGCAATACAGCACTTGCCTAGCACTTGTGAGGCATTGGGTTCGACTCTCTGCACCTAATAAAAATACATAAGTAAAATAAAGGTATAAAAAAGAATTGAGGACTAACTCCTTTCTAAACATACCTTCATGGATTTGACATACAGAATTAGCCTTTGATCTGTAATATTGGTGACATCCTATTTTTGAATGCTGTTTTCCACCCACAAAACAGATTCTTTTTGATCTTTTCTTGACTGTGACTATCTTCATTTAAGGCTGCAAGATAACCTTAAAATCCCCCTTGCCTACCTGCTTACCTTCTGGAAAATAATTGAGAAATTATTCATTCTATTGCACTATTATATATATGCTTAAAAAGCCCATCGGACTGAGTTTTTGTGATTTTGTAAAACATACATATATAAATATCTTTAATCATTGGAAATACTTTGTTATAAGACTTTTTTCTCTTTTCTATTTTTTATTTATACATGACAAGGGAATGCATTATAATTCTTATTACACATATAGAGCACAATGTTTCATATCTCTGGTTGTATACAAAGTATATTCACACCAATTTGTGTCTTCATACATGTACTTTGGGTAATAATGACCATCACTTCCACCATCATTTCTAACCCCATATTCCTTCCCTTACCCTTCAACCCCTCTGCCCTATCTAGAGTTCCTGTATTCCTCCCATTCTCCCTCTCCCTATCCGACTATGAATCAGCCTCTTATATCAGAGAAAACATTCATCTTTTGGCTTTTTGGGATTGGCAGCTCTGGGTAAAATAAATATTCTTCCAAATATCAGAAGAATATTAGTTCAAATCTTCCAGATAACCAAATTTCTATGTAGCTGATGTATTTTAAGATTCTGCAAAATGAATTACAGAAAAACTGAGGTGTGAATACTTTCTCACAAGTTCATCCAAATTTTTAAGTTTCACATAATAAAGTGGAAAAATAGTTGTTTTTGTATTTTATCGTATGTTTTGGTTGTATATTTAATTATTTCTGGTAATAAAATAATTTACAATCCCAAATATAAGCTAATAAGTTTTAGAGTGAGTTAACTAGTGACAGATAATTAATTAATTTACTCACTATAGACTGGATGCCAGGATTCAATCATATGATATGCAGAGGTTGTATGAAAATCAGCAGTCATAGATAGTGATATATTTTTTCTTCCTTAAAATTTTGTTGACTCTCTTAATAAACTGTATTGAACTATAGAAAAATATGTCCAGACATATATGCCTCTAATTATGCAAATATTCTCCCAGTACCTAATAAATTTGGTATAAATATTAGCACAATTATAAAAACCAAATATCTCAATCCTGCCTTTAGGGTCAAGGTAAAATTTCAAATAAGTTTCTCTTTAATGTATTTATACTGTAGAATCTGGGCTACTGAAAAATCTGAAGACCTGGCACCATCCACCTCCTGGGACACTAATTCTTTATGTTTACGATGTGATACCTGAAATGGGAATGAATCTGTTCTTAGAATCTAGTGAAAAACAATGCCCACATTTGTACAGTTCTGGGTTGGAGCTGCCAGCGGTCTCAATGTGCACTGTCTCTCCCGTTCTTTGGCCCTGTTGAGAATTTGTCCAGGAAGTGTATTCCATCACCTAGGACATAAAAATGAGTGGTTCAGGCCTTTCATCTTGCTGATGTCAATGAATCCATAGCTCTTAAACATGAAATTTTGAAGCAGTAAACTGAGATGTGCCTGAGACTTCAGGTAAATAGTGAATATTAAGATGGATTTCCAAAAGTGCATGTATGTATTAATAAATTGATAATGTCAAGTCATGGTAAAAAAATTTACAATGTGAAAACCATGGTATTGTTTTATGTACCAATACATATACCCTTAGGGTTCATTATAAAGCAAAATACACATTCAAGTCCACGTGCTGTAAGTTCTAACCTTTCTACACACAGTTCAAGTATCCAAACTCCAGACAACTCAGGACAGAGAAAAGAAAAGAAAAATGCTTCCTCTCAAAATATAAATGGTGTACATAAGCATAATGTTTAAAAAACTCAACTTTTGAAGAAGGAAGACTTTTTTTGAATAAAAAATAAAAAAGTTATCTTTACAGGGATATGCAATTTTACTATCATTTCAACTTAAAATTTAAATGAATGAAAATTATGAAATGGAGGCTATTAAGGAAATCTCAGCATAGCTACTTATAGAAAAGAATGTTTTCTGTCTCTTAGTCTGCTGCACTAAGAAATCTGAATCTTTAAATTTCCATTATTAAAATGATGACTTTGAAAATACATATTTATCTATAATAGAAGGAAAATAACATTTGCCTCATAGGAAAATCATATAGTAAAAACAAGGTGTTCTATGCAAAATTATCCATTGAAGAGCTAATACTAAGTAATATCAATGTCGTAATTATTCTGGAGCTTTTCTTTTGATCTGCAACATGTATTAACAATATTGAAACCTGGGTCTCTTATTTAAGATACTTGGAACATGTTTTCAGATGAGTATTCTCTGGCATTCTGCAGACTGAGAGAGAACACTAAACCTCTAAATAAAGGAGTATTGTTTGATGGAAGACAGAAAGAGCTGCTTGTATGATAAGTGAAATCAGCCAATCCCCAAAAAACAAAAGCCAAATGTTTTCTCTGACATGTGGATACTAATTCACAATAAGGGGCAGGGGGCTAGGAAAGAATAGAGTTATTTTGGATTAGGAAGGATAGTAGAAGTATCTAATATTATCACCTTATGTACATATATGACTATATAACCAGTGTGATTCTACCTCATGTACAACCTGAAGACAGAGAAATAACATTCCATTTATGTATGATGTATCAAAATGCATTCTACTGTTGTGCATAACTAATTAGAACAAATTTTAAAAATTAAAATAAAGAAAAAACTGCTTGCTACAAAATTAGCATTGAGGTTTGTCGTTTTGACCAAGAGAGTAAAACAATTGTACTTGAGGTAGGATACTTATTAATTTGAAGATAGCTGAAATTTCTGAAATGTATAATTCATTGTGACCTTGGAAAATTCCGTTATTAAACAATTGAAGCTATTGTTTTCTAGTCAACATAGGTCACTCTTCTTAAAGGAATCTAGTAAATGTATTGCCTTTGAAATGAACTTAGATACTATTTTTATGAGTCACTTGAATAAGAAATTAGTCAACTGTAATCCCAGGAAATAGGGGCTGAGTCAGGAGGATTGCATGTTCAAGGCCAGGCTCAGCAACTTAGCTAGACCCTGTCTTAAAATAAAATTAATAAAATGGCTGGTGATATAGCTCAGTTGTAGAGCACCTCTTAGTTCAACCCTCAGTACCACAGTACACACACAGTAGTTAAGAATGAAAACAGGAGACAGAACTATGTGTGTCTATAAACAATTCTGTTTCTCTTAAATTAAATTCATTGTCATGAAAAATATATTCCTGAATTTGTTGTTCTAGTGTGACAAATTTAAGCACCTTGAAATCTTCTTAGGGAATTATTACTGGAACTATTTAATTTGTTTGAATATTCTTCTCTCTCTCTCTAATTCCCATTCTACAATCTCAAAGTAAATTTAAATATGTTTTACAAATATGTGACAAACATATCTTTACAAAATGAAATAAGGTATTACAAAGTAGTCAGTACAAAGTATGTTAAGTGTAAGCAATGTGTTTAACTGTTGGGTGTACTTAACTACTTAGTATTTTATAAGGGAGTGAGTTGATATCAATTTCCCCAATGATTCTTTTTGCGGATTGTGTCTCATTATTTCCATCAAAATTGTATCCATTACTTCTGGTTCAATAATTTATATTCAACTCTGTAGAGTTTGGAGTATTCTAAACAATGCATTTATTCCATCATGTATTAGGACCATTTTGTTTTATCTTTCATCAGTTGATAGGCACAGATTGTTTCCATTTCTTGGCTTTTGTGAATAGCCATGATGATGCTAATATCCCTTTGACATATTGATTTCATTTTCTTTTATACCCAGTAGTGGGATTGCTGGATCATATGGTAGTTCTAATTTAATTTTCTGAGAAATCTCCATACTGTTTTCCATAACGGCTATGCCAATTTACATTCCCCAAAATAACATGTGGGAGTTCCTCTTTCCCTGCATCCTTGTCAGCATTTGTTAATTTTTGTTTTTTGGATAATTGCCATTCCAACTGGAGTAAGGTGATATTTCACTGAGGTTTTGATTTGTAATTCCCTGATGATTAGTGATGTTGAACATATTTTTCATTTACTGTTTTGTAATTTGTGTATTTTCTTTTAATTTTTCCACAAGAATGAATACTGATATTTTGTTTCAATACACATAAAAAGGTGTTAGCTTTTCTTATCCACAACTATGTAAGAGTGAGTCCTTAACTTCTTCATTACCTGAAGCAGGCATGTGTGATAAATCTTCCATGGCATTTATCTTCTGTTAGGAAGAGTTTCTGAGAATTTAGGATGGTGTTGAATATAGATAGTATGGTGAGGGAAAACAATTTAATGATAAATCCCAGGTATATAAGTCATTAGTTTGGGGACTCAAAAATATGGAAGTGTTTCACAGAACGCATACTTCTTAACATTTAAGAAAATCACCTGTTTACGAACACATATAGAACAATCAAATTTCTGTCCAAATTAGGAAAACTCACCAATTTATAATTAATTAACAAAGTTTATGGGTAAATTTCAGTGACTTAATTGACTCTCAAGATGAATTTCTTTACTCTTGAAATGAAATATTTTAATATATTTAGCAGTTATCCTGATTTATATTTTGTCATATATTTCAATATCTCAGTTGACACAAGAGATCTTAAAGATAGGGATCTTGTTATTTTCCTTTCTTCTCTTGTTTAATATAGTTTTTGATACACAGTATGAAGGCAATAAATTGTGTTGCTTTCTTGATCCAAACATACCATAATTATCAAAGGATATCGAAATGGTATCTTAAAAATCTATCACTCATGTAGAAGCTTAACATTAAAACATTTACTTCTCCTCTCAGGCAGATTTGACATGCTATTGATTATTGCTTATTATCTGTATTCAAACAATCCATCCAAAATACACAAAAATATGTTGTAAAAATACTTAGTTTAAATGGGGGCTAATTTGCTTACAAAATATTTCTACTCCATTTATGGTTTTCTTAATTGATAATTGGCCTAGCCTATGTACCTAAGAATACATAATTATAAGAAACACTACCTTGGGGCTGGGGATGTGGCTCAAGCGGTAGCGCGCTCGACTGGCATGCGTGCGGCCCGGGTTCGATCCTCAGCACCACATACCAACAAAGATGTTGTGTCCGCCGAGAACTAAAAAATAAAAAATGTTGGAAATTCTCTTCTCTCTCTCTCTCTCTCTCTCTCTCTCTCTCTCTCTCAAAAAAAAAAAAAAAAAGAAACACTACCTTGGGTGCAGTGGCACATACCTGTAATCCCAGTGATTCTGGAGGCTAAAACTGGAGGATTGTGAAATTAAAGTTAGTGTCTGCAATTTAGTGAGGCCCTAAGAAATTCAGCCTGACCCAGTCTCAAACTAAAATATTCAAAAAGGGCTGGGGATGTGGATCAGTGGTAAAGAGCTTCTAGGTTTAATCGAGAGAGAGAGAGAGAGAGAGAGAGAGAGAGAGAGAGAGAGAGAGAGAGAGAGAGATATTACCAATTAGATATTGACCATAGTGTGAGATAAATATTTCTGAATATTTTCAAAATAATTCAGTTTCTGGTAGTGACATATGAATTAGTTTTAGACTTATTTTTATATATGTATATTTGAAGGCAATTTGAAATAATAAAAAGGCAGAAATTGAAAAAGGGATTACCTTTAAAAAATGAAATTGCACTAGCTAAGATGATCACATTTGCAGATTTGTCTCTGAATATGCTCTGCAGAGCCATGCAAGATCCATGGAACTCAGCTAGAAGCAAAAATCAGAGAACAAAGCTCAAAAGAAGAGAGCAAATGGTATGCAGGGCATACACGCTCTGAACAAGGAAATTGTAGGGAGAGGACACCAAAATCTTTGTGGAAACTCTCTTCATATTTTTAAATAATCCTTAATTGTGCTTAAATTGAGAAGAACCCATTGTGCATGGCAGAGAAAATAGCTAGAAAGGTGATCTTATAAAAATCTAGAATCTCAACAACACAGCACCTAGAATATCCAGCACACAATTAAGATTTGTTATACTTGTGAAGAAACAGAAAAAATGTGACCAAGATTGAAAAGAAAAAGAAGTGAATAGAAAATATTTAAAAATACGAGATTGGAATCAACAAGTAAGGACTTTCGAATACTTACAAATATGTTGAAGAGTTCAACTGAAAAATGGAAACTCTGAATTCAAAGTGATTAAAGATTTTAAATCTTAGAAATGGGATCTTAGAATGTATGGGCATAATTGTAAGAAAAATATATGGCTGTATATTTGAGTTCAAGATAGATTGCTAGAATTTTTTTTTAAAACTTGGAAAGATATAGAAAATATTTTCATAAACTTAAGAGATCCTCTGTTTTCTGTTATGTGATTTAAGACTCTCTAAATATATGTGTATACACATGCACACACAATTACAAATATGATTGTGCATGTGTATATGTTTGTGTCCACAATTGCAATATGGAGAAAGTTAAGAGACAATAATGCAGGAGATAAATAAGGATTAATGGCTTCAAATTTTCAAAATACTTGACAATAGGCTGGGCACTGTTGTGCAGACTTGTAATCCCAGAAGCTCTGGAGGCTGAGGTGGAAGAATCTTGAGTTCAAAGCCAGCCTCAGCAAGTTAGTGAGTCCCTGAGCAACTCAGCGAAACCCTGTCTCTAAATAAGATATAGAAATGGTTAGGGATGTGGCTTTGGTACCAGGCCCCTGAGTTCAATGCCTGGTACAAAAAAAAAAAAAAGTGGCAAATCGTATACTTATTGATCTAAGGACAGTGAACCCGAATAAATGTAAACCCGCAAATCAATGAGGTTGCATTTTAGTCAACTTGCTGAAAAAAAAATCAAGACAAATGGAATGTTTTGAAAGTTGATCAAAAGAACAAATGACATGCAGGAGAACAATTATCTATGAATGATGATAGGACATTCAGAAAGAAAGGAATTAGAAGTCAAGGAAGCATCTTCTAATACTTAAAGTAATAAAAATAAAAAATCATACTCTTAACTCAGAATTTATGCTGTGGCACAAAATCCCCAATGGCCTAATACCCTTAACTCTAATCAGTTCATGTCTATGTGTGAGTCTCTTCTCAAGTGTAAAGAGCCTGAGACGTTCATCAGCAACCTCATCTTAGATTTTGCATGAGAGAAATAAAAACATATTAATAAACTGTTCATGGATTTTCATAGCAGCTTTACTTATAAAATTCCTCACCTAGAAGCAGCAAAAATGCTGATAACAGGGCAGAATTTCTTAAAATATGCTATATTCATACAAAAGAGTACTATTTGGCATTATAAAGTGCTATGGAACTGAGAGATTCTGCAATCTCTGAATCTCACAGTTCCATATAGCTGAATCTCTTGATTCTCAATAGCTGAAACTCACAGATATTTGGAAGATGAAAGATACTGTATACAAAGGAGTATATTCTATAGGGTTCTGTTTATATATAATACTAAAACTGGCAAATCTAGTCAATGATGAAAACTGTTAGACCTGTCATTATTTGCAAATTGTTCACTGACTAGGAAGGAATACTGGTGGTCTTTGTATAAAGATGGAAATAAACTATACCTATAAAGTGTCATGGGTTGCAGATATATACATTTATCAAAGTTAACTGGACAGATTACAAGATTCAGGAAGAGTGTCAGACCCAAGTCTGAGGTAGAGACAAGTTAGTGGCTGCAGAATGATCTGCAGACTCAGCTCTTCTCCACACTAACAAGATAGCTAGAGGATCCGCTCGCTGCCTTGTGCATTTTGATGGAAGCTGTCTCACATAGATCTCATTAAACATTGACATAATCTTCTGGTTGATAATTTCATTGATTAAATTAATACACTACTTTATTATATTTTATCATGTGGGCATATATTAAATACAAAATTATTTTTATATTTTATAAAGAAATAAATACGTAAATCACAATTTTATGTCAGTTCTCTGATCTACAAGTACGAAATGTTTGGGCTAATATCTGAGGGGAATAGATTTAGAAAAATGTATTTGTTTCAATTTTTCAATTTTGAATGTGAAGTATTAATTGTAATTGCCTTAGAGAACAGTTTAAATGATTTTTTGTATGAGCACTGATTTTGAATGTGTATGTATACATATACATATATATATGCACATGTACATATATATTAAATTTTAGTAATTTTTCAGAAACACTAAATCCTGTTATCCTCAGATAAACTCATATCTTATGGAAAAATAAATGATATATCAAGGACAGAAAGAACATCAGAGACTTTTGTTTTGATTGGAAGGTTAGCAAAAGTCAAGGTAGAAATAAAAACAATGATACATAGGTATAAGTGAATTAGGGGAAGTTAATATTTCTACATTCTTGATGGAAAGATAATTGATTTATAACTTTACATTTATTTAGCTTTCAAGTGATTATAGTTTAGTTGAAAATTATATTTAAATTCATCTTTCATATTAAAACATAAAGATATTCTCCTAATTAGTTACTATATAGAATAATTCAGGCCAAAGAAGGTAGGCTAAAAAAGTAGTATATTCCCATGACTCAACATTATATTTCCAATATCTTTTATTCTTAGAACTGTACAAAATATATTGAGTGTTACTTCTTTAATATAACATCATTATTTTGTTCATCCAGTAAATTAATTATCGATGTTTTTCAGTTAATGAGATAGTACCTGATAAACATGTTCTACAAATATAGGTAGCTTTGCAGCTTTATTGACTATTTTATATATCCAATTAAAATTTGCAGAATATAGAAACTAAACTCTTTTATTGATTTATTTATTTTAACTAGGTATATATAACAGCAGAATGCATTTTAATTCATTATACACAACTGCTGCACAACTTTTCATTTCTTTGATTGTACAGGATGTAGCATCTCACCTTATGTGCAGACATACATGTACTAGGTAATGATGTTCATCTCATTCCACCATATCTTGATATATTTTTCATATTGAGAGTGCTAGAATATGTTCTAGTGAACATTTGGGAGATCAGATTTGTGAATATTTTTTCTTCAGTGAATCTCAATAATTTAGTTTTGATTAAAGCTAGTAAGTACTCATTAAAGTTTTTTAATGAATGAAAAAATAAGATTATGTATAATTAATTAGCATTTTAATTATTTTGTCAATATTTTCTGTGTTCAAATTACTTCACATGCATTTCTCATCCATTTTTCCTACTGTAAAAGAAGTCTAAATATATTTAGAAACTCCACATATAAGCGACCTTAAGAAATAACTTTTAAATAACTGGCCTTTTAGCATATTATAATAATATTCAGGGACATCAGAGTAGACTGGATTTGGATGTTCTTAATATGGATAAGATCTCTATCACAGAGTTAGATGAGAGATTTGGAATAAATATCTCAAGCCCTTTGTAATAGCCATCAGGGGATAGAGGATAAAAATTTCTTACTATGTGGGAATATTTAGTAAGGCTTTAATACCTGCAGAATGTTATGAGAAGGGTACTGGCCCTTAATAGTATATTCCAAGGTCATTTAACTTTATAGAAGCATACTGGATGTAAAACTTGTGAAATTTACCATGCAACATAACCAAAATTACAAGAAACTTTTGTATCATCATCAACCTCACTCTTGGAGTTGAATTTAATTTGTGGCATATATTAGTAGATTTGGGATAATTCTCTAGGCAAAACAAACAAACAAACACACACACACACACACACACACACAAAATATGGATCCATGTTTAGACAGTGGAAATGTGTCTTATTAGAAAAAAAGACCATTAAACCTGTCTTACATTAAAATACTTTGATTTTTGTTTTTTAATAACATATATCACTAGGATGTGCTAAGGCTTTAATTCAATATTTTCTTATCATCAGTACTTTATTAATATTATGAGCAAAAAAATTGCTCATTCTGGAATAGTAGTTTGTTGGATTGCTGAAAACAGTTCGTTCTCCTCTCATTTCAGTACAGAAAGTTGTTGTACTTTTTTGGCCACTGAAGATGTTGACAAAATTTGGCCAAAGAATTGAAAAGAGATTATCTTTCTTTGTGGAAGTATTTTAATTTCCTATGCAAGACTTTAGATTTCCCTACACTGATGGCTGTAGAAGTATTTGTTAATATTTAAATTAGCTGAAGCACAAGAAACTGATGATCTCTATCTTAAAATTCTTCACTACCACCATTGATTTCTTTCAGACATATAGTAAGACTCGAGTCTTAGATGTCCCAGAGGGTAGGGTGCAAAGTAAAACCCAAGTGTGAAATATTTGCAGTTTTGTCAATTTATTTTAACAGAAAATCTTGGCATTATTCACGTGAAAGGATCTCAAGGGTCTCGGAATTCAGTAAAAAACAAAATATAATTAAGCTTGATCAGACTGAATTTATTGATGAATGAGCATGGTAATCAGAGTGTAGTATATTCAAATTATGAGTTTAGGGCAATCTTAATATTATGATTCATTGATTGACTAAAATAATCTTTAGAAACCGAAGCAGAAGATCTAGAATCTCTTCAATATTTTGGAAACAAAAATGTTCAAAGACTTAGAGACACTGAAATGCTACAGTGAGTTTAGCACGTGAGACCTCTGGCTTATGTCCTAAACACATACACCAAGGGGTTTTGTAACTTGAGATTGACTAGTTGCATGCCAGGTTCCTCTTGCTCCTTCCGTATTAGGTGAAGCAGCATGACACACTGCAGAGGCTGTTGTTTCTCCAACAAATGTCAATGGGGCTACTTGGGGTAGAAGTATGAGCAGTTAACACCCCATGATACAAACTCTGACTCATGGAGTTCAGAAGCCACAGAAGGAATCACAAATTCCATTTCTGTAAGCTTTCTGATGAAGCTGTGTTCCTGAATATTTTCAGCTGTCAAATAATCAGATATGACTCTTACTAGTTCATTATGGGACTTTGGTAGTTTAATAAAGCATTCTTTTGCCATACTCACTTTCTACTTTGTCTCACTTTCCTTCAAAGCATTATACTTGCTTTGGAATACCACCTAAAAAAAAGATGATGAATATTAACACCAAGTCTCAATCTGTTTTCTAGTCAAACTGAATTAATATATCAATATTAAGGTAAACTTCCACTTTGAATTTTATGCGTACTTTCCTTCAGTAACTAAGGGGGATTGATTCCCACCTACAGATTGCAAAACCTGCCAATGCCTAAATCCCTAATGAAGAATCACACAGTATATGAATTATGTGAATAACCTGAATGCATCTTCCCATGTACTAGAAATAATCTCTAGATAACTTATAATACCTAATGCAAGGGAAATCCTATGTAAGTAGGTATTGTACTATATTACTTAGAGAGTAATGACAAGAAAAAAGTCTGTGCATGTTCAATACATTTGCAATTTTTCCTGAATATTTTCAATGCATGGTTGGTTGTGAAATGCTGATTAAAAAGGCTGACTGTATTCAACTGTATGCAGGAAGACATGTATATTATTATGTAGTTATACCAAAAGAAATAAGAAGAAATATAAAATGGATTTTTATTCAAAAGTGAATGTGCTAACAATGCATCTTAGCATTGTTGTAAATGCATTTCAATCAAAAATAATAATTACTATCAATTCATAATTTAAAATTTACATTTACTTCTGAAAGATTTTTTTTGATTAAAACTTAGGCACAGGGCTGGGGATGTGGCTCAAGCGGTAGCGCGCTCGCCTGGCATGCGTGCGGCCCGGGTTCGATCGCCAGCACCACATACCAACAAAGATGTTGTGTCTGCCGAGAACTAAAAAATAAATATTAAAAAAAAAATTCTCTCTCTCTCTCTCTCTCTCTCTCTCTCTCTCTCTCTCTCTCTCTCTCTCTCCTCTCTCACTCTCTCTTTAAAAAAAAAAAACTTAAGCACATATTGCAAGTGGTAAGTGACTATTATTCCTAACATATTTGATTGCCTATAAAGTATGTTTTAAGAAAATGTTTGGTTAGACATTCACTGTTTGGTCGACCAAGAAAACATTGTAGAAATACTTATATTTTTACTTACATGTCAACAATTATTTAAAACTTTTGTAATTACAATTTTACAGAATTATTTTCTTTGAAATTTTATCTCAGCTAAGAATATTGAGTTTTCTCACTTTTATTATAGAACTAATGCATTCTCATCTTGGCAGTATGAAATATAAGTATATAGAGAAAGATTTGTTGTTTGTCCAGTTTTTGCATTACTTAGAATTCTTTTCAAGAAGCAATTTTTAGAAATGATGTCTGTAATAATAGCTAGAATTTATACATAGTTTACTGTGCCTAATTGTTATCCAAGAGCTTTATTTTGTTTATCTCATTTATTTTACCAATCAATCTACATTCTCAGGAATAATGTGCTACAATTCTCCAAAGGTTAGATTGATTGAGCCTATTGCCCATGTAACCCTTTTAGTGCAAGATGGAAACAAGAACCAGCTTATAGTCAAAGGCACCAGAACATGCTCACATAGCCTCTGTGTGAATTGTGAATTTTATGTAAAATTGATGATTTTGATCATATGATTTTGTACTAGGATCTCCAATGTTTTCTTTGAAACTCCAGGTCTGTATTCAGATCCAATAAACTAAATTGTAATACTATGCAGAGCAAATCAGAGAGCCAATGGTACGATTACAAATTCAGTCTTGCTAAACAGACAGATATTATTATATTTTATTTTTAATTAATTGTCATTAATTTTATATAAAGATTATTTGACAAAAATGATTTCTATCTAAAGTCAATAAAATTGAATGAAAGACACTCAGCTAGAGGGGTTATTTTTTCATATACAAATTTAACTTAGCCAACAGAAATACATTTAAGAGTTCTTTCATTTCTTGGAAATGAAACATTTGCTTCTGTCTGAATGCTAAGGTTTTGCATAATAGTGATAAATGTCATTTTTATATAAAGTAACCATACTATATATATTCTTACATTTAGAGAAAAAAATGTGTCCTCATCTCTTCAAATTCAATGCCAGTTGATCGGAAATGCGTATTTTGCCAAGTACTATGCTACCACATTAAAAATACAAACAAAGTCTGATTTGTATTTTTACCATTTTTCACCAGTAATCATTTTTATAACCTCTTTAAATAGGTTAATGTAAGCCCTGTATTATCTTGTCTATAAACAATGAGTCTTAACAAATGTATACATCTAGGAGACCAACACAGCAAGACAGAAGAGATTTTTCTCACCCCAAAACCTGTATGCAGCATCCCAGTAAATTTCTCTACTTCTTTAGCCATAAGCAACAACAGATCTCTAATTATCAACAATATATTTTCATATTAAAGGAGTCAAACCAGATTTACTTTTGTGTCGGGTTGGGTTTCTTTATCAGTGTAGTACTTTTCAGAATCATTCATATTATTTTGTTTCAGTACTGCATTTATTTTTATTGCTGCTGATTAGTATTCAATTTTATGAATAGACCATAATGTTTGTCCATTCATATGCTGATAGACAGTTTTGCTTTATGAATACAGATACTTTATATCTGCATACATGATTTTGTGCAAAATATATGTTTTTATTTCTCAAGTGTAAATGCATAAATATGGAACTATACAGTTGTATGGGAAGCCTATGTTAATATAATGTTTCTCAAATTATATGACTTATATTCCAACCAGTTGTGAGAATTCTTGTTGCTCTCCATTCTTGCTAACTTGTAGTATTATCAGATATATAAAATTTTGCTTTTTTGAAGAGTGTGCAGTGATATTTCATTAGAGTTTGAATTTGTGTTACTCAATGATCAGTGAAAGACCTTTTTCTTTGGCTTACTAGCCTTTTAAATTACTTCTTCTCATATGTAGTGCCTGATGCGATCTTTTGCCCAATAGTTGTTTTCTGATTTATTATAAAATTAAGATAATCTCTATGATCTATACATAAATCATTTTTCAGATAAATGTATAGGGAAATTTTTAATAAGTTGTAGTTTATAAGTCAAAATAGATTCAAACTTAGAATTTCTAGAACAAAATAGAGAATCAGTGACATTAATTTTCCTCTAAGGTTAAGGGGATTTAATATATATATATATATATATATATATATATATATATATATATATTGCTATAAGAATTTGTTAATTTCATATGCATATTTTATTTTACAGTACAATATTTACAAAGGCTTGCTCAATTTTTATGACATTGGAATACATCAAATTGCAGAAATTCAGAAATAGACATATCATTTCTGTCCCCAAGGCATTGACAATATGTACATTCTAATATGGAGGTGTCATCTATGACCTAAGGCGATTTAGGGACTTAGATTTCTATGCTGAAAAAAATAAAATAATCTTTTGCCAATTTTAAACATTCTAAAAATTTCTGATACAATATGAACACTTACTCAATCTGAAAAATCTGAAATTATCAATTAATTAGTGCTTATGATATTAAAGAATATATTATGGATAAATTAAAACCCATTTGAAATACTAAAGCAACTAGAAATGTTTAAATAATATAGTTTTTTGCTTATTTGTAATGAAAATTATAGTACAGCTAAAAATATATTCTCAAAGCAATTGTCTTTTTACCATCTCTTCCTCTTTCTGAAATTTGATCCCATGCCAACTTAACATCTTAAAAGGTAATAATAAATTAATTCCACTACTATGATAATCATTCTACTTAGCTTTTATAGGATAGAATTTTGTTTATTCTGATGAAATGGAGGTATTTGGCTTAGGAGAAATACCAATGTTTGAAAAAAATGGTATAGGAACCAAGGGGGGGAACTTTACTCAGAAGAAGACATCTTTATTTCAGAATGTAAGAAAGTTACAATTATAAACATAATGAAGAAAACCATATAAACTTTGGTCTGTAATTTTAAAATGCTAGTCATGCATATCAAATATATTTAGATTTTTAGTTAAAATATAGAAAAAGTCAAGGAAGGTCTACATATTTTCAAATGTAAAAAGATAAAACTTCATTTTTTTCCCACTATGACATTTAATTACAAGATGCTTAAAACAGACACAGCTCTCATTGGATACAAACTGGAGAAGATTGAAGAAATCCCTCACTTCCAAAATTATTTCTGTGGGGCTTCCAAAATCATGTTATGCTATAACTCCTGGGTGGATATAACCATCTATTACTGATTAATGTGGTTAAAATTATAATATTAAATAATACTAAGTAGAGGCATTATCTTTGGTGTAAATAAAAAATTATCCTTCACCTCATTTTCAAAAATATGTACAGAATTTATTTTCTGGATCATAGTGTACTGTCAGAACCTGGAGGCATATCTAAATGAAGGTTCCCTATGAGGACTAGGGGTCAGGTGCTAATGGGAGCCCCTGAATGTTTGGAGAGCTGGCAAATGAGTCCCTAACATGGCCCAAACACAAGTTCATATCCATGAGTAGCATATGGTATGGATGTTGTGAGAACTAAAAGAATGCTATGTCCTTTAGTCACAGCTTTTTCTTGCTGGGACTAAAGGACCCGACCAGAACAAGTGTAAAGGAGGAAAGGTTTATTTGAGGGCTCACTTAGAGGTCTTCAACTTAGAGGTCCTAGTCCATGAAAGCTGGCTCCATTCCTCAGAGCTGGAAGTAAAGCAGAACATCATGGCGGAAGAGTATGGCAGAGAGGACCAGTTCATATGATGCTCAGGAGGCAAAGAGAGATCTCCATGTGACAGTTACAAATACATACCTTAAAGCCAGGCCCTAATTCCCACTTCCTCCAGCCACACCCTACCATTTCAATTACCACTCAGTTAATCCCTATCAGGGGGATTAATTCAGTGATTAATTCAGTGTTTGGGTTAAGACTCTTATAACCTAATCATTTCTCCTCTGAACCTTCTTGCATTGTCTCATAAGTGAGCTTTTGAAGGACATTTCACATCTAAACCATAACAAATGCTTTCTGTGTTAGTCAGAAGATGCCTCTGGAACAAATCTGACCACATGCCTCTTCCCTACAGAAGTGAATTCAAACCCCTTATCACTTCCATATTATCTCACAGAACTTAACGTCTCCAGAAGTACCAAGCACTGAGTGGCTTTCTGAAGGTGAAATTAAAAATAAAAATAACCTGAAACTATAAAGCACAAACCTGAACATATAATAAAGTACAAGAGCTTATTCCTAGATTTTTCTACATGCAAAATTCTTGTAGCACAAAATTTATCAAGGTTGTATATGTTGCATTCATTGATCCTGTCCCTTTATTGGTGCTTTGGGCAAGACTTTGCTAACTTGGTTGATAAAGAGAAAGAAATCTCTGCAGCCCTTTCCCTGGATTACCAGGGACAGAGGCAGGTCTTCCTACCCTTCATCAGCATTCTACACCTCTCTCTCTTTCCCCTCAACAATAATTTACATCATTGCATTACTATTTATCCCACAGTGTTTTTTTTTTTTTTGTTGTTGTTGTTTTTGTTTTTTGCTCTTAAATGTCTTTTAGTTCTATATTTGATCCTATTCACCATTATCATTTGTGCTTAGCCTAGTGCATGGCACTCAGCAGGTGTTTCCACTCATGTATTTTGAATGAATAAATGAATGAAAGAAATGCTTCCTGTTGTATTCCAGAAACTCCTGCCTGATCCGACACCCTGCATTCTCTTTATCCTCTGAGGTGGTATCACCCACATTCCATCAGATTCCAGATCGTGTTTTCTGATTCTCCTGCACAAACAGAACTTGTGTAAGTGGTGAAAGGAGTTGAGGTCCCCAGGGGATATGAGGTCCAGGTTCTTGGCATCCTGAGGGGGGGAAATGAGTGAGATAGGAGAAGTTGGCAGGCAAGGTAGAGGTTTATTAAAAGCAAATGTAACATTCTTGGAGAGCAGAGTGAGCTGAGCTGTGAAGTAGTTGAAGGCCCTGTCTATATAGTGGAGCCTGCGTTTATTGGACTGTGTGTGACAGTTGAATTTTATCCAATTTTTTTTGTACTATTCATGTGTAAATTTCTTTTTATCCAGAAAAATTCAGAGGGGAGCCAACCGCAATGCTAATGATAGGTTAACTAGCAACAAATTAAATTTAGTTCAGTCCTTTGGGTTATTGTTTATGCCCAATATTAGCAATTCTTCATGATCTTGAATTTCCCCTGGTCTCATCTACTTTTCTTCTTTTAAGCACAAGATGGTCCACTTTTCCTTCATAGGAAGGGGTTTCAGTGGAGTGTTATGAGGTCCGTAGGTGGTGAAACCTTAGAGATTGTCTCTTCTTGATGCCCTCTCCTACCAAATACTTGAACCTCCATAAAAGTGAGGAACCATATTCTTAAAGACATTTTCTTTCTCCTCCAAGGTGAGAAGAAATACTGGGCATACGCCTTACCATAGTTTTGATCACTCTCTAGCTTATAGGTCCCTGGGGCAATCCAGTTCATCTGTTCATTCATTCATTATTGCTCCTTACCTGATCTGCCCTGAGAACTTTTTTTTTTTTTTTTGAGCCAGAAGTTAGAGACAGAAGAAATTCATTGGCTGCTCCCCTTTCTGATCAGTGGCTCATCAATGTATATACTCCATGTTTTTTTTATGTACTCATTTATTACTTATTTGTATTTATTGACTGATGGACTGAAGAAGAGATTAGATTTCCCTACTGAGATAAGGACTATTCATAGGCTTCAGGTTGCTCCAGAATGGATTCAGAAGTCATTTTAATTGTATCTATTAAAAGCTATTCTGGAAATTTTTAGTAGAGTTTGGTTTCAAGTAAACAAGGAAACAGAATGGGTAAGTAGAGAGGTAGGTGATATATCAGCTCACTTTAAGAAAAGGAAGCAAATATGTGATATACAGAAGTTTACTATAAATCTCATAGGGAAAGGGAGTCTCACTTCATGGAGTACCCCAAAGTATCTTACCATCAATCAACAGATTGATAAATGAGAAACGTAGGTCAGAGAATCTCATGACCTTTGGGGACCTAGAAGATAAGAAAATGAGTTCTGGAGGAGGAGTCTGGGGAAAGAAAATGCCCAGATGCAGCACTTTCCTCTCAACCCCACTTCTAGGAAAACACCCTTTGCAGAAATAAACATGAGAACCAAGGCCAATGGATCAGGACTTAGACTATCTATGAATTATGTACCAGCGTAGAACAGTGATGACTGTCACCATCTGCCGGGTTTCTATTCTCGCGTCTAAAAGACTCAGGGGTTACTCCAGTTGAACTGGGCTGACTGGGCTGTGCAAAATAACCACACAAGAGACCCAAATACCTTTTTCTTTGGGGTCACTGTGACGGCTCCTCTGACCTTAAGTGTCTGCAGGAAGAGAGAGAGCAAGAGCACGTGCTGACCCCTTTTATTGAAGAGAAGCTATTCAAATGAGGCAAGGGGTGAGGTTTCAGGGGGCTGAGTCTATCTTCATGATGTCCACTGTCAGCAGGTTGACTGACCCTGGGTAGGCCACACCCAAGGGCACAGTAAGAGAAGGGGACACACACAAGGCACTTCCATGGAAGATTCTATCCTAAACAGGCAAGGGGTTATATTACAAAGGAACAGGTGAGCATAGCTTCACCTATGGGGCTGTAGGAAGACACACTCATGCAGGAGACACCGACTCTCAAACTCAAGAAGGGTGGGGAAAGCTCTGCCACATTTCTGTGACTGAGCGCCTCAGCACCCAGCCGGGGAAGGTGACTCAGTCAAGTGCAAGGTTGGTCTCCCACAACCATCTTCCCCATATCATGGAAAATAAAAAGGAAGGTCCCTTTGCATGTGTTGTCCAGTTATACCAGCTTGTAGGAGTACACTGAATCACGGAGGTATTTCATGGTGCCCACCTGGAACACCACAGGTACTTTCACAAGGTCATTTAATTGGTGCAGAACTCTGTATCCCCTTCTAAATCAAAGGGATGTACCCATGACCTGGATCTTGAGGCTTCCACAAAGGCATTTTTGTCCATGAATAGCTGCAAAATAATTATTTCTGTTGAGAAATACAGAGCAGAGAAACTTTTATTCTGCTCTCTTAACAACGTCACACTCCCTTCTCTATTCATAAAGCCAATAAAAAGATGATGCTTTAGAAAAAATTATAAGGACTAAAATAAAAATTTATGATACCCTCCTAGCCCAAAGTCCTATATTCAATAAAAGACACTTGTAAAAAAGCAAGAAAATATGTTCTAAAACTAAGAAAAAAATGACCCAGATGTTGGAAATTGTAAGTTAAGAACTTAAAAAAGAATGTGTAAAGAGGCTGGGATTGTGGTTCAGCAGTAGAGCAATCACCTAGCACATGTGGGACCCTAAATTTGATCCTCAGCACCACATAAAAATAAAATAAGTGAAATAAAGTATTGTTTCCAAATACAACCAAAAAATAAATATGTAAAAAATAAGAATAAGCGAAATAATTTATGAGACATGCTAAATATAACAAATGATAGGTTAAGGTACCATCATGAAAAGTAGAGCATATTAAAAAACTGGGCAAAATAAAATTTGCATCAAAAATGAAATGTAATGAATTACATTCAATATCATTTGCATGAAGCAGTAATTTATGCTATCTAGTATAATATAAATTGAATATGCACTGTTAAATTTCACATATTCTAGAATTTCACAAATCTAGAAAATTGATAATTATCAGTTATTACTTAAAAGTTGCTATTTTATTTCCTTATAATAAGGCATAACATAGGGCTATGGCTATGTAGATATAAAATGTATTTTCCAGATGGAGGGAGTGGTGGGCATGCATAATCCCAGCTGCTCAGGAAGCTGAGGCAAGAAGGTCACTTTGGGCCAGTCTTGGGTACATAGTGATATTCCCATTTCTTATATAGTTTCTTCTAACCATATGTTTAAATCTCTGAAAATGAAACTAAACAGGAATTCTGCATGCCATTTTCATCTCACTTAATTAAAAAAATCTACTTTTATCTTTTCATTTCCTAGATATCTAGATCCATTTTTTAATATTTTATTTTTTATCTGTAGTTGGACACAACACCTTTATTTATTTATTTTTATGTGGTGCAGAGAACAGAACCCAGGGTCTCACAGGTGCTAGGCAAGAGCTCTACTGCTGAGCCACATCCTGAGCCCCAATATCTAGATCTTGAACATGCAGGAAAAGGATTTTACCTTTTTAAAACCCTCTGACCAATTTACCATGAGAAATTCACTTAACCTTTCTTTTCATCACTTTCCTCATTTGTAAAGTTACTACAATAATGGAGACCAGATTTGTCATATGGAATAAGAAAACTGAAAACATGAACAGTCATTATACAGCAGGCAACACACGACCATAATCTTTGAAAGAAAAGAGGAAATGAGGTGGATGTTAACATTAACCTAGCTTCTTGTCTGGGAACATGTTCCAATCCACAGCTCAGGAAAAAGAAGCCCTAGTAGACAATGTGGTCTCAGAGTTAAGGAAACAGAGATTGGAGTTTGAAGTGTGTAAATTGCTGTAAATTGTGGGCATAATAACTGACTTGAGAGATATACATACAGTAAGAGCTATAAAGTTGCACAGAAATCTCCCAGATGTCTTTGACATAATAATATTCTGATCATGAATAAATGCCACTAGGTCAGGAAAAAGCAATTCAACAAAAGTGGCTGTAAGTAATAAATGATTCCCAGAACTCACGTGGGATAGGAGAAGTTAGAGTTCCTTTAGCAAAATTCAGAGCTTGTTGAATAGTTGGTGCAATCAGTAGTGAACTAGGAAGGAGCATGTTTTAGTAGTGAGGATGATTTAGCTCAATTAAGACTGTAATAGACCTCTGTGGTGAAATCTATAAACAAACTTCCAAAGGATCAATCTGATTTGCTAACAATTAGACAGATATTTTAAAGGAAGAAAAACAAATTCAAAGCACAATTCAAAAAGCACATTGTCTGAAATCTAATCATATTTTATAATATATTTAAAGTAACAGCAAATTTTGACATGCAAATAAAAGAAAAATAAGACTTAGCTCAAACAGGTTAAAGATGACAGAAGGTGGAACTGTTATACAATGACCTTCAGGAAGTTATAATTATTTAAATATGCTCAATAATTTAACAACACATGAATGTAACAAGAAGGAAACAGGAAAGATAGGGAAAAACTAGAACTTGAAAATAAAGTGTTTTAAAAGAAATTCTACTCAATGAGATTAAAATGACAGAGAAATTACAGAAGGAAAAAAAATTCACTGAACTTGATTACAACCATGGAAACTAGTTAGAGCCCAATAGAAACAGGGAGAAAAAAATTTTTAAAAGCTACAAATATGAATAAAAACTTATGAATATGCAAGACATTGTCAGATCAGTTAAATGTTATTGTATTTCTAGAAAGGAGGGGACATAAAATCCACATAAATCATAGCCTAAAGTTTTCAAAATTTTAAAGAAATGTATATGAACAATAACCTCAATAAAAACACTAAGTAAAATAAAGCAAAAGGAAGTCACACAAAATCACATCATAATCAAATGGATAAAATTCAGTGATAAAGATTCTTAAAGCGCTGACATAAAAAGCCAAATACATACAAAGGAAGAAGTAGAATGATTGACCTGAGAGTTCTCACCCGAACATACAAAATTCAAAGAACTAAAACAAAAACACTGCCAACCAAAATTTTTAAATGCAACATTAACATAGGCCCTTAAAAAATAAAAGTGGAATATGTTTAATAGACAAAATCAGATGATGGGCCAGCAGATCTGTATCATAAGAAATGCTGAAGGCAAACACTTTAGCCTCTGCCTAGCTGTAGGAAGCTGGGAAGCACATCACTCTCACCTTGGCAACAAGAAACAGCTGGGTTATCTACAAAATACATTTTTTTCTTAAGCTAGCAGAGACCTGAGTTCATGTAACAATCGATCAGCTTGAAAGCGGAGGGAAGTCGGTGCCTAAGGTGACCACTGCAAACCTGTGGCAGCAGGAGGAAGACAAAGACTCCAGACAAACAGGAAGAAAGAAATTACTAAAATGTTTACTGAATTGCTAGAGGCCAAGTGTGGTCTGGCAGGAGAGCATAGGACCCCAGGAGGAACTTAACACACTTGAAAGTGTTCTCCACAGATATCATCCCCAGTTTTAATGAAGATTGGGGAGCAGGAGGGGTACAGACAAAGCCTGTTTTCCGGGTGCAGAAAGAACTTAAGAAGAATGCTGGTATAAGAAAGATATACAGTCTATGCTAATCCTTTCTGTCCTGAAGAACAGAAAACTTCGTCCCCCACAGAAAGGGCAATATTCCCCCCCAGCCACCCAGCCCCTGCCAGAGCACACTTGAAGATACAGCTAGGGCAAGAAGAAGAAGAAGAAGAAGGAAAAAAAAAAAAAACTCCATGTTTGGGGTTTTGGCAAGAAGACACCCTGAGCCCAGAGTCTTAGAGATCTCCTACAATGAGGGGATAACCTTCATCTCTCTGTATTCCTTGTGGAACCTGTTTCTGGCAGGCCCAGTGTCATTAAATGTCCTCTTAGTTTTTCTCAGTGATTCAGTACAATCAGCCCAAAGGGTTTAGCATCAGTTTCCGTTGCTGGCAAGTTTGGCATTTATCAGGAAAGCTAGCTATCCTGGCCTAAGTGAGAGGAAGTCCATGTTCTTGGTCTCATTTAGACTCCATCCCTGCTAATATGACTATTCTATTCCAAAAACTATTTTATTAATACTACAGTGACCAAAAAAGAAAAAAAGATAAAGAAAAAGAAAACATGGCACACGGTAGCTCAGATGAATAATACAAGTACCATGCCTCTATTCCCTGTCCTAAGAGTTTTATGCTGACATCCTTATGTCATACTTTGCTACCATAGCCATTACTTTTAAAGAAAAGTTCCACCAAATAGTGTAAAGCAGGCAAGGAACACTTTATTCAATAGTTACAGTAGGGGGGATAAATTGAACTGAAATCTGTTGGGAAAAAAAAAGGCAGCCTATATGATTAAATGCTGAAGATAGCTAATGAAAAATAACTTCAGGGGATTAGGGGACATTGGTCAATATGATTAAGACATCTATGTTTGCCAATTAGTACTTATTAAAGTTATGCACACACATCACCTAAAGAAAATGGGCACTATCTTCTAACATGATTACATTTCAAAGAGATGGCTCCCAAGGCCTGGAAGAAGATATTTCTGGGTTGTAAATCTAGCATGAAAGTTGCAGAAGATTTATATCCCAAAGAGGCAGAGAAAGAATTTGCACTCATGCAAATGTTTTCTAAAATAAATGCTCCAAGAAAAAAGAGGTCAAGGGACTAGAGTCAAGATGAATCCTTCCTTCAAGCTGAAAGCAACTTACAACTGTCATCATCAATATACAGTTAGCATGGATAGATTATGTTGGAAGAATGTATGGTTGGGAACTGAGTTTTTATGTCAGCAATTTATTATGGAAAACACTGGAGTGAAGGGAAGAAGAAATGAGCTGGAGGAGATATCAAAGCATCAAATTCACATGTGTCCTCCAAATTTGCTTGGGCCTTATCCTGGATGAACAAGCCTATCATTTAATTTTAAGCACTTGTTACATCAATAATTCAATATATTCAAAGATATTCATCTCCTCAAATACCCATTCTTATTGTTTAGATATAAGATATCCCTCAAAAGCTCATGTGTGAGAAATACAAAAATGTTGATACATAAATGATTAGATTATAATAGATATATACTAGCCAGTAGATTAACCCACTTGTACAGATTAACTGAGTGGTAATGGTAGGCAGGTAGGGTATGGCTGCAGAAAGTATGTCACTGGTGGTGTGCATTTGGTTTTATATTTTGTCACTGGTGAGCAGACCTCTCTCTGCTTCCTGGTTGCCATGAACTGGGTAGATTTTTTTTGAGATGCCCTTTCACCAGGATGTTCTGCCTCAATTTAGGCCCAGAGCTATAGAGTCAGCTGAACCTCGAAAACCATGAATCAAAATCAACCATTCCTACTTTAGTTGTTTTTGTCTTTTGGTCAGAGTGATAAAAAGCTGACTAAAACAGAGTTTGGTATCCACAAGTCAGGTATTTGCTGTGACTAAACTGACCATTTGGTTCAGAACCATTTGGAATTGGTTTGCAGGAGTTTGGAAAAATTTGGAGATGCAGGATGTAGAACTCTTAGAAAATTGTCAGCAGAATTTAATGGGCAATTCTGGTGGGATCTCAGAAGACCAGAATGCTCATAGGACTATGGATTGTAAAGAAGACTGGACTCATGAGTTTCCAGAGAGGAAGGAAGATTCAATTGGAAATTGGACTAGAAACTATTTTTGTTACATTTTGGCAAATAAATGGAAGAAGTTGTCTATATTTTGCCTACCTCTTAAGATTTTATTTTTTATGAAGCTGAATTTAAAGGTGATAGACTAATTAACCTGATGGAGGAAACTTCAAGACAGCACAACATTCAGTTGGTGGCATAGGCATTGATGAAAGATTTTAGCCACATATATTGTGAAAACCAGGAACAAAAAGTAGAGCAGAAAGATTTGAAAAACTTGATATTTGGCCAGAAAGTATGTGTAAAACTGGAGGCAAGGAAGTTGTTGTTGTTGAAAAGATTATAGCCACTAAAAGGATGCTAAATACTTCACACAAAGACAATAGGAATGATGACTTGCAGGCATCTCAGGATTGCCAAGACCACATTTATCTCAGGCTCAGGGATGTAAAAGTAAAACTTCCCTTGAGAAGAGACCAGAGGACACCCAATTTGCAAAGGGGGATCAGTATGTTGTTTCACTGTGCTCAGCTGTGCAGAAGTTCAGAGGCTACTGCAGTAATGATCTTAATAGGCCTTGTAATTTCTCAAGATAGCAGCAGATCTAAACATTTTTTCTGAGCAGGTGCTCTGATTGCTGTTTTGACCACATGAGGACAATGGCCTCCTGATTTTTCATTCTTCCAAAGTCAATTCTGACCAGATAATCTCCAGGAAGATTCCAGACTTCAGTCCAGTACCGGGGGCTGCATTATTGGAGGTTTTTCTTCCAAAGCTCTAGAATTCTTGCACTGAGCAGCTATGGGAATTGAAAGGGGCAAATATAGCACTATGAAAAGTTTTGAGAGGTTATTTGTGACTAAACTCACTTGACATAATCTTACAAGTTATATAGGAATTAAACAGATTAATTCTATGGCAAATATGAGAACATAATATTGAGTTGTGGAATCCTTTAAGAGGATGTGTATTCATAAAGACATAACTTAGATATTGAACAAATGATAATATTGCTCTAAGTAAATTATAAATTAATGTAACAGTGACAACATTGCTAGCACAGTGTGAGTATAAGGCAATTTAAGTAATTTTTTTGTCTCTAAAGATAATTGGCTATTCATTTTGTCATTATCTAGAATCATATTATATCTTTTTTGGAGATATGCACTCTATTGCCTAGTCAAGCCAAATTCTTTTAGAGGTATTGGATTTTCCTGATGTCTAGCATGAAGATTTCAAAGGCTTTGTGTTATTTTACATATAAATTCTCTCTCTCCTCTCTCTCTCTGCCTCCCTCCCTCCTTCTCTCCCTTTGTCTTTTCCTCCCTCCTTCTCTTTTTCTCTGGTATTGGAAATTAAACCCAGGGACACTTTACCACAGAGGTGACATCCCCCATCCCTTTTTATTTTCAATTTTGAGAATGGGTCTTGCTAAGTTACTGAGGGCCTTGCTAAATTGCTGAGACTGAACATGAACTTGTAGTCCTCCTGCCTCAGTGTCCTATGTTGCTGGGAATGTGTGCCACTGAATCTGGCATGAATTTTCTTTCTAGATCCTGTGTCCCAAGTCCCATATTTTTCATTAAGAACATTTTAGCATTTGCTGAGTGCTTTGAGTTTATATCTTAAATTACATCCATGAAAAAAATTTGACAACTAGATATGCAGCAGAAGCGGAATATATTCAAAGATTAAATTTCTAAAAATCACATGTTAACAATAAACACTTCATATATTAAGATACCCAGGAGCAGGAAGAGGTGTGATGGCAAAAAGGAGATAGAACAAAAGGAGAATTACACTTTCAAAGGTAGATCAACAAGGATAGATGTATAAATCTGATTATTTTATGTGAGTGTATACTTTGACTGTGAAGGAAGAACTGAAAGATTGGGTAGACTCTAAAGCTAGCAGACTGGTTGCAAATTAAAGAGTTCTAAATGACAAGGGGTTGAGGATCAATCTACAGAGGAGTTGAAATTCAGTGTTTGCTCTACTACAAATAATTTTTCCATGGAGAGGATTAGCTAAGAGGGAACCAAGATGAAATGGCTATAGTGAAAAGATATAAGAGATCAGCAATTTTAAGAGGCTGTATGCTGTAGTATAAATACAGATGAATTCTAATTTTTATGATCCTCAGAAAAGTAGGATAGAACCCAATCTTCACAACTTAGCATCTACAGTGTTTAATTTTCCATCAAATATTACTAAATAGACAAAATAAAATTGTGAATAATCCATATCAGGAGAAAAAAATATATTTGTATTTGTCAGGAAAAGAGTCTAAAAAATTATAAAAAAAGTTAAAACACAAAACTATCATGTATTAAATAATTAAATGATAAGTTTTCACTCCAGTGACTGAAAAACATGACAGGAACAACTTAGAGGAGGAAATGTAAATTTTGTTTTATGGGTTCAAAGGTTTACTTTGTTTTCTGCTGATTCCATAACTCTGGGACTGAGGTAAAGAAGAACAAAACGATGTAAAGGCATGGCAGAGGAACGCTGCTCACTTCATGATATTCAGGAAACATAGTGCTCTGCTCATCAGGGGCAAAATTACAAACCCCAAGTGGATGTTCCCAGCGACCTACTTTCTCTAGCCACATGCCTCCTGCCTATAGTTACCCCCCAGTTAGTTCATGCAAGTGGATCAATTCACTGATTAAGTTACAACTCTCAAAATTGAATAATTTCACATATAAACATTTTTTTAATTTCATTTTAATTGGAGTATAATTATAAATAACAGTAAAGTTTGTTATATATATTCATATGTACACACAATAAAACAGTATAATTTGATCAATTTCATTCCCCAGTACCTTACATTTCCCTCCCCTCCCTCCTACTGATCCCCTTCTTTTATTCTAGTGGTCTCCCTTCTATTTTTTGAAATATTTTTTCTAATTATTTATACATGACAGTAGAATGCATTTTGACACATTGTACACAAATGGAGCATAACTTCTCCTTCCTCTGGCTATAAAATGGCATAGTATAAATGGCATAGTATAAATGCCATAGAGAGTCACACCAATAGTGTAATTATATATATATATGTAATCATATATATATATATATATATTAATAATGTCTGTCTCATTCTATCATTCTTCCCCAACCCTTCCCTCAGTGCCCTCTACACAATTCTAAGTTCCTTGATGGTTCTGTATGACCCCACCACTGTGTATCTGTATCTGCTTATCAGAGAAAACATTTGGCCTTTGTTCTTTTGGGATTGGCTTATTTCACTTAGCATGATATTCTCTAGTTCTATTCATTTACTTGGAAATGCCATAATTTCATTCTTATTTAAGTCTGAGTAATATTCCATTGAGTACATGTACCATATACACTTTATTCATCCATCTGTTGAAGAGCATCTAGGTAGATTACATAGTTTAACTATGTTGAATTGAGCTGCTATAAACATTGATGTAGTTGTGTAACTGTAATTTATTCAAGTGGATCAATTCACTGATTAAGTTACAACTCTCAAAATGAATTATTTTCCCTCTAAACAGTCTTACATTCTTTCATAAGGAAGGTTTTGGGGAAACCTCATATGCAAATCACAGCAGGTATTATTGCCTTTGTGGGAAAACGTTAATCTTCATAGAGAAATACAAACTATAAAAATTGGAATTTCTGCAGACAAAAATTATGATAAGTTAAATGAATATTTAATAGACGATGCTGGCAGAAAATTAGATATGCAGAATTACAATGACTAAAACTACATAATAATAGGAATTATCTAATCTAAACAAAAGAATTAAAAAAAATTAAGGAAAATATGCATGGTGTCCAAGTCCAGTAGGACAATATGATGCAGTGCAAAGTTTTGTAATTGTTCTCTTAGAAGGAAAGGATAAAGAGAAATGTGCAGAAAAAACTACTTGAAGAAATAATTGCTAAAACTTTATTATATAATGTATGGAAAGCATTAATTTATAGGTCTGAGAATTCAACAAAAACTAAACAAGAAAATCTCAAAGACACATGACTACAACTACATCAGATCTTTATCAATATGTGAAAGATAAGAAGAAAATCTTCAAATCAATATGAGAAAAAACAACATACCACATAAAAGGAGAACATTAGAATACATGTTGGAAGGTAGATGATAGTGATATAAATTATTCCATTTACTAAAGTTAAAAAAAAGTCAATATGCCACAGCTAGCCTATAAAAGGGATGATAAGATAAAGTAAGATAAAAGCAAAAAAGAAAAGTTATCTTCAATAAATTATCACTATAAGAAAGGATAAAGGATGTCTGCCAATTTAGAGAAAAATTACAATGAATGATAATAGAGATCATAGAAATCAACAGCAATCTAAGGTAAAGGGCAAATATTTGGATAAATATGAAAATATGCATTTTCTTTTTTAACTTATTGAAACATTTCTTAAACAATATTTAGAATCTGTTTTTATGGGTGGGGAGTACTTGATCACTGAGCCACATCCCCAGCCCTATTTTGTATTTTATTTAGAGACAGAGTATCACTGAGTTCTTAGAACCTTGCTTTTGCTGAGACTCGCTTTAAACTCATGATCCTTCCTGCCTCAGCCTCCTTAGCCTCTGATATTTCAGGTGTGCACTGCTGCACCCAGCAAATTAGAAACATTCTGAGAGAGTTTTGGTGTATATGAATATATTCACATAGAAAAAAAATGAGAGTGAGAGAAATTATTTGTAACTTATATACCTGATAGGGGTCTATAATTTTTAATATACCAATAATTTTTATAACTCAACATATGACCCAATAAAAAAGGGCCAATTTTTTTAATACCTTTATTTTATTTATTTATATGTGTTGCTGAGGATCAAATCCAGTGCCTCACACATGCTAGGTGAGTACTCTACTACTGAGCCACAACCCCAGACCCCAAGGTTAAAGATTATTTACAAGTAGCTTACAGGCAATATGAAAGACATTCAATATCATTATTCATTAAGGAAATAAGAATCAAAACCACACTGGCATATCACTTAAACTCATTAGGATGGTTACAATAATTATAGTAATAACAGATCATGGACAATAACAACTGTTGGCAGTATGTGTAGAATTGAGTGCTGTCATACATTTTTGATAAGAATGGAATGTGGTGTAGCTACTGTGAAAGATGTTTTGGTATTTCTTCAAAAAGTTAAATAAAGTGTTATCATAAGACTCAGCAATTCCTTTCCTAAATATATCTCAAAAGAATTGAAAACATATAGGCTCAAATACACAAGTGTTCATAGTAATGTTATCTGTAATAAATAGTCAATAGGAAGAAATCATCCAAATATCTATAAAATAATGAATGCATAAATGAAAAAGATTACTCTTTAGCCATTCCTAAAGGAATGAAGAAAGAATACATGCTACATCATGAATAAAACTTTTAGATATTATGCTAAGTGAAGAAGGTAAACATAAAAGCACATGGTTTTCATTCCACTTAAAATTAAATGTGAAGATTATGGGTTATGGTTTAGATTAGGTGTCATCCAAAAGATCATCTGTGAGACAATGCGAAAGTGTTTAGAGATGAAATGATTAGGATTATAAAAGGTTTAACCTAATTGGTTCATTAATCTTCTGATAGGAATTAACTTGGTGGTAACTGTAGATAGGGTGTAACTGGAGGAGGTGGGCCCATGGGGCCATGCCTTTTGGGGGCTTGTTTTGTCCTGGTGAGGGGATCTCTCCCTGTCTCTCTCTTTCTGCTTCTAGGTGGCCATATCCTGACCTGATTTCATCCATCACATTCTCCTGCCATGATGTTGTGTCTCACCTTGGGTCCAGAGCAAAGAAGCCAGCCATCTATGAACTAAAACCTCTGAAACCATGAGCCATGGTTTTTTTGTTTTTTTCCCCCTTTCCCCCTCACAACCTCTTATATGTGATTTTGTATAACGTTGAGGGTTTCCTTCTGTTTCCATGCAATTTCCCTTTTCTCTCCCTTTCCCTCCCACCACTCGCCTCTGTTTAATGTTAATCTTTTTCTCATGCTCTTCCTCCCTTCTCAGTTCTTAGTTGCTCTCCTTAAATTAAATAAGACATTTGGCATTTATTTTTTAAAGATTGGCTAGCTTCACTTAGAATAATCTGCTCTAATGCCATCCATTTCCCTGCAAATTCCATGATTTTGTCACTTTTTAGTGCTGAGTAATACTCCATTGTGTATAAATGCCACATTTTTTTTTTTATCCATTCATCTATTGAAGAGCATCTAGGTTGGTTCCACAGTCTAGCTATTGTGAATTGTGCTGCTATGATCATTGATGTGGCAGTATCCCTATAGTATGCTCTTTTAAGGTCTTCAGGGTATAGTCCGAGAAGGGCGATAGCTGGGTCAAATGGTGGATCCATTCCCAGCTTTCCCAGGAATCTCCATACTGCTTTCCATATTGGCCGCACCAATTTGCAGTCCCACCAGCAATGTACAAGTGTACCCTTTTCCCCACATCCTCACCAGCACTTATTGTTGTTTGACTTCATAATGGCTGCCAATCTTACTGGGGTGAGGTGGTATCTTAGGGTGGTTTTGATTTGCATTTCTCTGACTGCTAGAGATGGTGAGCATTTTTTCATGTATTTATTGATTAATTGTATGTCCTCCTCTGAGAAGTGTCTGTTTAGATCCTTGGCCCATTTGTTGATTGGGTTATTTGTTATCTTATTGTCTAATTTTTTGAGTTCTTTGTATATTCTGGAAATTAGGGCTCTAACTGAAGTGTGAGGAGTAAAGATTTGTTCCCAGGATGTTGGCTCCCTATTTACTTCTCTTATTGTTTTTCTTGCTGAAAAAAAAACTTTTTAGTTTAAATAAGTCCCATTTGTTTATTCTTGTTATTAACTCTTGGGCTATGGGTGTCCTATTAAGGAATTTGGAGCCAACCCCACAATATGTAGATCGGAGCCAACTTTTTCTTCTATCAGGCGCAGAGTCTCTGATTTGATATCAAGCTCTTTGATCCATTTTGAGTTAACTTTTGTGCATGGAGAGAGAAAGAGGTTCAGCTTCATTTTGTTGCATATGGATTTCCAGTAGGAAATTTTTTTTTTTAAATTAACTAAAGCAGGGGCTGGGGATGTGGTTCAAGGAGTAGCATGCTCACCTGGCATGCATGTGGCCCAGGTTCGATCCTAAGCACCACATACAAACAAAGATGTTGTGTCCGCCGAAAACTAAAATATAAATACTAAAAATTTATTTCTCTCTCTCTAAAAGAAATTAACTAAAGCAAATACATAAAAACATCATGTCAGAAAATAGATAAATAGATCAGCAGTTGCCAGGGTTTGGCAGGGAACAAGAAGGAGTAATTGCAAAAATGTATGAGCTTTCTTTCTGGAGTGCCTTAGTTAGCTCAGGTTTCCATAACAACATCCCACAGACTGGATGGCTTAAACAACATAAAATTATTTCTCACAATTCTGAAAGCAAGATTTCCAAGATCAAGATGCTCTCAGGGTGGGTCTCTGGTAAGACCTCTTGTCCAGACTTGTGTACTAGTAGACTTTTCCTTGTCATCACATGGCTGCTCCTGTATGTGCATAGAAAGAGGCCTATTTGTCTTTCTCTTTTTATAAGGGTAGTAGTCTAATTAGATTAGATCTTTCTGATTCAATTTAACATTAATTACCACCTTGAAGGACCTATCCCCAAAGACAATCATATTAGGCGTTAGGTTACAACATGATTTTTTTTTTCCTCCCAGGGTTATGGGCAGGGCACAATTTGTCCATAACAGTGATGACAATGTTCTGTAATTACATAAGGAAGTAGTTACACAACAATGTGAGTGTACTAAAAGCTACTGAATTTTGCATTTTAAAATAGTGAATTTTGTGTTATGTAAGGCATGTATTAATAAGGTATGCATGTTTTAATGAATGTATGTGCAGGATTGCTCACAATTCATTGGCATCTTAATGCCATGTGTGGTCTCTTGTGAGAGCTTATGATACCTGGAACCCTCAGAAACATCAGGTTTCTATGCTAATCAACAGGACTTACCATGAACTCCATGAGATGCTTACAAAAAGTTGGAAGTAAGGCAAAATTCTGTTAATCTTTGTCCATGGTACTAAGACATGGAACCCTGTATGTTTTCTGGAAACTGTAAAACCATAACCTCTAGGGAGATTCTATTATGGGTAACATTCACTACTGCAGAGAAAGAGGTATAATCAAAAGGAGCAATTATCTTGGGAATAATCATGCTCTCCTTCTGAGGCAATAAACCCTGCCTTTGTGGAAAGCATAGAAGCAAAAACTTTCTGCCCGTGTGGGAGGATGCTATGATTTGCATGACGTGTTCTGCACAAAATCATTGTTGAAACTTGATCCTGCTTGCAGTGTTATTAAGAGTGTGTGTAAGTGATAAATAATGAGACCTGTGTAAGTGATAAATAATGAGTGCTCCACCGTCATGTATAGGATTAGCAGCCTTCCTTATAACAGGATTCCAAGAGGAAGGAAGTACCCTGTTGATCATCAATCCCTTTATCCACCTGAGGACAGCTTTCTTCCACTGCAGAGGAGGTAGCAAGACAGCATGGTAGAAAGCAGAACCCAGCCCACACTGGACACCAATCCTGACAACATTTTGATCTTATACTTTCAGTCTCTGAAATTATGAGAAATAAATCTTCATCTTTTATAAATTACTCAGCCTATGAATTTTTTTATAGTATACAAAAAATCTGGAAACCCACTACTGGAATTCTGCACAGATATAAAGCAGATTTTTTTTTTTAATTTTGAAAGGCAAGAAATTTTCCTCTACAAGATCCTTCCCCACCCCTACTCTCCAGAGGCAAGGCAAAGATTGTCTATGTCTTTACTCTCTCCTTTACCATTCATTTAACATCACTTTGTTAGGGAATAACTAATACTAAATAAACATTTTGAGGAAAGTTTATTGGCTTTTATCTGGATTTTCTTGAATATGTAAAAATGGATCATAATGGTCCATTATGCTTTTCTAATAGTGGCAGAGTATATTCAATTCTTGCTTGAAGAGATGAATTGTTTGTGGAAAAAAATTGAAAAATGAATGTAATGTTTTGTTTTCCATATCATTATAAACTTTAATTGTCACATACATATAATATTTGTTTTAACATTAAGAGAGGATCAGAAAAAATAATACAGTAAAACAAAAAGGCAAAAGCACATTATCATTAAAGATGCTATCTGAATAAGTAAGCTTGTGTTATCTTGCCAGCTTGCAAAGTAGAAATTGTTTTCCCCTGTAGACTTAAATAGAAATATTGCATTTTTATGTATTTTAATAAGGTAATATTTTGTGTAGTCTCATAGTAGATATTGAATTCCTCTTCAAGGAAACAAGAACCCTAGGGAGCACTTTATGTCATCAATAAATAACATGAAATAAATATAATGCAGAGTAGATAACAAAAGAGCCTGGAGAGTCTGCTTTGTCATTGCAGTTGGGAAAATAGAAGGTGGGAGCTATACTACTACTGAGTATGGTAATTATGAAGTGGTAAATATATAGACTTATGCTATACATCAAAGTTGAACTTATTTCCATTCCTTTGTCAGGAAAGCAGTAACAATCCAAAAAAGCAAATTTCTGTGCTCCCAACACCAATTTTTGTTTTCTATTTAGTGAACATTTATTTTCCAGTTGGTCATTCACAGTAGTAGTGTGGAGTGTTATTCATAGATATAATAGTATTAATATTTGAGGGACAAAGATAAGGAAGCAGAAAAGGAATCAAGTAACAGGTAAGGAGTGAAATATTCTGTTTATATCAATGTGTATTCTGCTCACATTTTCATTTTGGAAAGCCAACATACCCCACTTGTACCTTTAAATAGATGTCAGTAGTTAGAGAAAGGCTTCAATGGATATCAGGAAGTGGGAATTACTGGATGGTAGCTTAGACCATAAAATATGACCATAAAATATCTGAAAAATTTTAAACAATGAGAAATGCACATATTCTTACCTCATAAACATTCAGTTCAATTCTAAATTAAAATACAAATATAGTTGCAACATAAAACTTTCCTTAAAATATAAGGTAATGATACAATATAGTAAAACCAATCAGTGGTAAGAACTAACATATAATATGTATTCTTTTAGAATACCTTCCATTAGGGATAGCAGGAATAAACAAATAATTAGAGAATTTAACAAGTGGTAAAAAGAAAAGTAGGACAAGATAATAAAACTTAATGGCTGTGATTTGTAATAGTAATTATTTTGCTGTTTTTTTAAATTAGGATAATACCTTTATTTTTATTGAACTTCATTGAAGTCACAAAAAAATTGTGAGTCTCCTTTCCATTTTAGTTTACTTAAAAAATTTTGGATAATTCTGGTCTTTCTCTTGGTTTCTCTTTAAAATTTACAAATTGAAAACTCTAATCCATAATATGTTTAAGTGTTGATCAGCATTGTTCCCACTCCCTCCTAAAGTTTTATTAGATGTATGCTGTAATTTGAATATAATCTTCCATTTTTGAACTCTTATTGTTCATAATTCCCTATTTCCCTCTTTCATATTCAGTGCAATAACATACAATTTATTTGACATTTCACTGATTCACTCTTCATTTTACAACAATCTTTTATTCATCCTATCTTTATTTATTCTTCAATTAATACATTTTCATTGACAAATAATCTAAGTATTTGTACTGCCACCTGCAATGATTTCATAACATTCTTTAATTTGTATTGCTCTTATATTCATTTTGAGTGGAAGTCACACCATTATATTAGAACCAATAATTAAGCGATAATTTTCAAATAAATAATCCTTTAAGTTTTGGTAAAAAAATAAAATAATATTATCACTTTGAAAATATTTAAATTGATATTATCAATTTTAAAATATTATCATTTTAATTTCCTAGAAAGCCTCTTGTAGTTATTATTAGCAAAGAAAGGATATATGCATTGCACTTACTAATATCCTATTTCTTCTATTTATTTTTTTCTTTGTACACATTTTTGTAATAAAAACAAAGCATAAATAACATTTTAAGTGAAAACTAATCAAATAAATTGAATAAGTATATACATAATATTTTAAATATGATTCCATTATATGACAATAGATATAGTTTATTTTTTAATCCATATTTGCTCATTCCTAAGACTGATCCCTGGTTGAAATACCAAATTCATAGATGAATATATATCATATATATCTTGATATATTTTTACAAGAAATCAATTGCAATATTGTTTCACTGTTGTAAAAGTTAATAGGTACGTCTAATATGTATGGGTTACTGGGTTTAATCCTCAGCACCATACAAAAGATAGATAGATAAATAAATAAATAAATAAATAAATAAATAAATAAATTTATTAAAAATATAAACCAAGACATTAACACATGAAAAAATATTTTATTAAACAATAGCTTAATATACATATTATGTATACATAGTTCATTGGGTACTGTATTTCATAATATTAATCTCTTCAATACAAAACCTACTCCCCTGATTTTCTTTTTTCCCCCTTCTCTGTTTCTTGAAAACACACACACACACACACACACACACATACACACACACTCTCACATTTTTCTTATTTTTAATATATAAATAACAATTATATATTTATTTTGTATAATGTAGTGTTTTGAATTATGTTTGCATTGTATAATGGTTTAATTGATCTTATTATTATTAGTAAGTGCATTCATTCACACTTATTATTATATTTCACTGAAACTACTTAAAACCTCCTTTTCCCCCCATTTTTTACTGGTACATTACAGTTTTACATACTGGTGGGATATGTTGTTAGGTACACAATATAACAATATAATTTTGGCCACTATCCTTCCCCAAGAGGTCCTTTCTTGATCATATGTTCCCTTTTCCTTTTCTCCTCCTTCACCTGGTCCCTTTCCTCTACTCTACAGATCTTATTTTGGTTTTCATGTGATCCTCCCACCTGTCATTTATTTTTTCTTTAGTTTCCACCTATGAGAACAAAACATGTGACTGTTGACTTTCCAAGTTTGGTTTATTTCACTTAACACAATGATCTAAAATTCCACCAAATTTTCTGCAAATATATGATTTCATTTTTCTTTAAGGCTCAATGAAACTCCATTTTGTGTATAAACCATTCATCTGTTAATGGACACCTAGGCTGCTTCCACAGTGTAGCTATTGTGAATTATGCTGTTGTAAAAAAGGATATGCATGTATTGCTATATATGATGACTTTAATCCTATAAGGTAAATACTGAGGAAGCTATAACTGGGTCATATGGTTATTATATTTTAAGTCTTTTGATCGACCTTCATACTGATTTCTATAATGGTTGTACTACTTTATAATACCACCAACAGTGAAATACTGTTTTTTTTCTCTTTACATCTTTCTCTAGCATTTATTATTGTTAAAACTAGTATTTTTAGTAGTTTCCAGAAATACATTTTAATTAACTATGACTAATTAAATTCCGTATCTTGAAGTTAATCAGTCTATCTAACTGGAAGTTTCTATTCTTTATCCAGCATCACCTAACACACCTCTATTAGACCCTGGCAACCACCATTCTACTCTCTACTACTGTGAATTTAAATTCTTAGATTCAACATTTTAAGTGAGATCCAGTATTTGTCCTTCTGTGCCTGATTTACTTCTCTTTATGTAACGTTCTTTATATTCATCTATATTGTCACAAATGACAGAATTTCCTTATTTTTTAATTCTGAATAGTTTTCCATTATGTATATATACCCATTTTCTTTTTCTATTCATTCATATATAGATATTTAGTTGGTTTTCAAACATTGGTTATAGTGAATGATGCTGCAATGATCATGTAAGTGTAGGAGAGTCTGGCAAACAATTTTTATTTACTTTGGGATTTATACACAGTAGTTGAATTACTAGATCATATATATATTTTTTTTAATTTTTGAGAGCATTACTACTGTTTTCTATAATGACTATACCAGTCAATACCCCCACCAACTAAGTACCAGGGTTTTCTGTCTCTGCAACCTTTACAACACTTACCCTTAATCTATCTAATAACAGCCATTCTAATACAGGTGAGGTGAAATAACATTGGGGATGTAGTTTGCATTTCCTTTATGATTATTGATGCAAGATATTTGTTCCATATATTTATGGTCATTTGTGTAGCTTTACGTACTTTTATAATTTTTTAATTTCTTACTATTGAGTTTTTCTGCTCCTTATATATTTTGGATACTGATACTTCAACAATCATACTATTTGCAAATATTTCTCTCATTCCTTTGGTTGTATTTTCACTCTGTTAATTTTTATCTGGATTTTGCAAAATTTTTAGTTTGATATAATTGTAATTGTCTATTTTTCCTGTTGTTGTTATACTTCGGAGGTGATGTCCAAAAAACAAATAAACATCAACAACAACAACAAAAACCCTACTGCCTTAACCAAAACTGTGGAATTTTTTCTACTCTTCTATTAGATTTAGAGTTTCAGAATACCATTTAAGTTTTGGACCTGTTTTGAATTGATGTTTTTTATATGCTGTAAATGTCTAATTCCTTTTTATGTGTGTAGATATTCACTATTCCAATACAATTCACTGAATAGAGGTCCTTTCTTGATCATATGTTCCTGACACCTTTGTAAAGAATCAATTGACCATACTGTGGTACTGTGCTAGCCTAGCATGCAGAGTGCCCTGAATTCAATCATCACCCTCCAAAAAATTGATCATAAATGCGTAGGTTTATTTCTGTTCCATTAGCCTATATTTCTGTTTTTACGTCAGTACCATAATATTTATTTACTCTTTGTATATTGAAGTAAGGTCGTATTATCTTTCCAGCTCTGTTCCTTTTGCTCAAGATTACTTTGACTATTTGAGGTCCTAAATTGGTTCTATATGAATTTTATTTCTGTATAAAATGCCATTGGAAATTTCATAAGAATTGCTTTGAATCTGTAAATTGTTTTGTATACTATGAATATTTTAATAATATTACTATTTTTAAACAATAAGCATGGTGTTTCTGTTTACATGTGTCTTCTTTAATATCTTTTAATAGTAGTTTCAGTGTCTTTCTCATTCTTGGTTATTTTTTTTAAACAAAGTTTTTGAAGATTTTTTTTCTGGGTTTCACTGAAATTTCAGGATAATCTTGCCATTTCACCTCTCTTTGGCTTATTTTTTATTGCTCTTAAAAATGGGACTATTTCCTTGATTTTCTTTTTAAGTAATTTATTATTTATGCATAGTAGCTCTACTTAGTTTTGTATGTTGATTTTTTTATACTGAAACATTGTTGAATTTTTTATCAGTTGCAGTAATTAAGTAGAGTCTTTGGCTTTTTATGTATAAGTTTATCTCATGTACATACAGGAACAGTTCATCTTCTTTCCTTACAATTGGTAAACCTTTTATGATTTTATCTAATTACTGTTGCAGAAGTTCTAGTACCATATGAATCATACATGTCTTACCTTGTCCTATATGTTAATAATAAGATCATTACACCTTTCATATAATTTTGAAGTTCTTATAACTACTACAAAATTATAGTTGTATAAATGTACATGTTCTTTCCAATATGATCAAATAAATGTGTAGAATTTTTGATGCTGTATAAATATAAAAATTTACCATCAAATATTGACTCATTTGGAAGAATTTTCAGACTGGCAATTTTATTATATAGAGTGACATGATGACTGAATACCTGTGAGATGATTTTTAGTGTCTTGTATTTTTAGGGCCTTATCAAGAGTGAATTTGCACATTTTTGGCTTTCTGTAATACTTAAAAAATTAAAGACTTTTAAAATAATTAAGTAAATAAAACATCCAAATTACAAAAAAAGTGTATTCCTAATGCCTGTAACCATTTAAATGTTTCCCACTGTGAAGTATATGTGAATGAATGTTTCAGAGTGCTTATTCTGTGAGAACCCCCATGTGAGAACAATGCATTGGGAAAGAAATAAGATATGTAATTACTATTATGGAAATAATTAAAATGCAGGTAGCTCAACTGATGCAAACAATATGTAACTAAAATTTGCATTTGCTACAGTTATGGTGGCATTCCAAAATATTGTTTAAAGTACCAAGCAATTAAATATGCTCCATATTCATGTTGTCTTTTCCATTTTAAAAATAAGCTTTTCATTCAAATGTGCTCCTGGAGATTTCAGCATGCTTTATATAAAAATGTAATTTTTCAACCATTTCCATATTACATTAGCTTTGTTGTTGACTACTCATATTTAAATAGTACATTTAGATAAAACTACATAAAATAAGCTCATAAAATTACAGCAAAAATATCACAAGAATCAAACAGGAAATGCAGGTAATATACAACTGGTGAAATAAACACAGAATACATTTCAAAGCATATGGCACAGTGTTGGGTTATTAATGGTGAAAAAAATATATGGACACACATCTACATAAATATTATTATTATTCCTTCTTTGATAAAGTGAACTAAAATATGATGAAACTTTTTAATTTTTAGTATTAGTATTCTTGCATTTTAAGTATGTTTTAATTTTAATGTTAAGAAGCACATGGAAAAGAAAATAATTCTGTAAATACATTTGTTTATTTATTCTAAGGTATCATAATCTATTGATTATCTTGTATATTTACATAGTAATTATTCAGTTAATATTGACTAAATATATTTTTCTTTTTAAAATTATGTATATTATTAGGAATAAACGTTAGGTTATTAGTTTTGAGTAAGCTAATTTGTCTAAGTGGATAGTAGCTGAACAGATACTAAATTTATAAGTTTTTATTTTTTGCCTCAAAAAGAAAAAATTTTAATATCTATCCCAATTTTCTTAGCTTTTAAATCAATTTTACTTTATTAATAATGATAAATGACAGTAAATTTTAATAGTCTATCAAGCTCTAATCCTTTGCAGTATTAACATATCATGTACTAATTTCTAATATCCATTTTATAAATTTAGAAAATTCATGTGTTAAAAGCATATATTATAGCAAAATTAACTAACATGATTATTATGCAACCTAACACATTATGTATGACTTTTTAAAGAATTGCTGCTGAAACAAACTACTACGTACTCAGTGACTTACTATAACATACATTTATTGTTTTACAGTTCTATAAGTCAGAAGTACAATATGGGTCTTCCTGGGCTACGACCAAGGTTTAAGACTACATTCCTTTCTCAGGATGTGGAGGAGATTCTATTTCCTTACATTTTCCAGTTTTTATAGCCATTTTATTGGCTTGTAGTTTTCTTCAAAGACAGCAATATTGCATCACTCTAACCATTCTTTATGCTTGTAACCAGGAACTTTATTTTTCTTAACCCATGTGATTAGACTGGGTTTCACTGAAAAGAAAATTCAGGATAATCTTGCCACCTCACAGTAATTAACGTTAATAATTTTTCAAAATAACTTTATGACTATCAAGTAATATTTTCACTGTTTCTTATGGAATGGGCATGAGCCCTGGGGGGGCATTAATCAATATAACACAAATAATGGTCCTGAAGATCAAATTCAGATATTTGTCCAAGTGTCATTGCTATTGTTTGATTACTCTCTTAAACTAGTGTTGAAATTAAATTGTCAATATAACAGAATTTAGATGTAGGAACTTTAAAAGGGGATTAGGTCATGAGGGCCTCACTCTCAAGAATGGGTTAATATCATTATGGCTGGAGTGGCTGGTTATGGTGGAAATGGCTTTGTTACAAAAGTGAGCTCTCTCAGGCTGGGGATATAGCTCAGTTGTAGAGTGCTTGCCTCACATGCACAAAGCCCTGGGTTCAATCTCCAGCACCACACCCCCCCCCCAAAAAAAAAGAAAGAAAGAAAGAAAAAGAAAAGTGAGCTCTTTCTCATTTATTTTCTTTTGTGCCCAAGTTCTTCCATGTGCTCTGTTGCCATGAAAAACTTTCCAACTTATCATGATACAGTGAAGGGTCCCTCACCAGATGCCATATTTCAATCTTGAACTTTCCAAGCCTTCAGAAATCTAAGCTGAATAAACAAATGTTGTGTATAGATCACCCAGTAGTGAACTCTCACAGTGACAGAAAAAGGACTAAGAAAGTCATTAATTACCTAACTATATGATATGCCTACACAGTATACTTGTTCCTGCATAATTCTATCATTTTTTTCAGTCATACTATAAAAGGTAGCACATGTTTTATTTCTAATAATTTTTATTTCAAATAAATAGGTTTGCTAATATATAAGCAAACCTCTAATGGAAAATTATTTTTAATATAAGATAAGTGACAAGAAATAATTTATCATGTTTGAGTTCTGTTCACTGCTATTCAAACAGAAATGATGAATATATATTACAAAATCAAAATCATATTTCATGAGGAAAAGAAATAAAACAGATATCATTAAAGGGATGAAAAACTACCTTGTAACTCAACTTAGAGATCATATAAACTGTCCTCTACTCTATTCTTGTCAAGATTTTATGTCTATTCAAACCTCAAACACTTTGAATCCCACTTAAATTAATATTTAAGTTAAAGTTCATTGATACTCAACCCAATATATGTTGTGTTTTAAGCTTATCCTTATTGGTAGATTAGTTCAAGTAGTTTTGGTCATATATATATATATATAATTTATACCATGATTGGTACTACTGAGACACATCCATAGCCTGTTATTATTATTATTATTATTATTATTATTATTGTTGTTGTTGTTATTATCATCATCATAATCATTATTTATTTATTTATTTATTTATTTATTTATTTTGAGACAGGGCCTCACTAAATTGCTAAGGCTGGCTTTGAACTTGTGATCCTTCTGCCTTAGCCTCCTAAGTCACTGGGATTATAGGTTTATGCCACCATCCTGGCTTGTTCCTACATTTTAGTGTACTTGTTTATGAAATAATTAAAGATATAAGAAATTCTAGGAAGTTTTTCAAATAATCATATGCATTTTTTTCAGTGTTGGGGATCATGCTAGGCAAGTACTCAACCACTGAGCTACAACTCTAGTGCAATATTCATAGTTTCGAAATTTATCACTTGCCACATTAATATTATTAGCTATGTAACTATAAGAATGTGATTAAAATAATATTAATTTATAGTTTTATAACATCAAAATTTAAATAATGGACTTGACTTTGATTTAAACAAACTTAATAAAACAACAAGTTTGCCTCTTCCGATTACAGCTTTTACAATTAAAAGCTTTGAAGTTGTCACTCTCATCCTTATACATGGAAGACATGAACAACCTGAAAATCCAAGACGCATTAGAAAACTGAGAATGAAAGGGAAAAAGCCTTACAACTTTTGGAACTGAAAAGACAGAGAAATTTAGAGTTGCAACTAAAATCTGCTTATATGTAGCACAAGTCACTGGAGCCTTATTATAGAGGGGATATTTAAATGGCATTTGATAAATTTCTGGAGCCTGAGTAGGCTAAAATTGGAGTAAGAAAATTTCTTGTTATAGACTTCGAGTATGGCACCCTCAAGTCTATAACATGGATGGATGATGCATACAGGAAATAGAACTTCTAAGAAAGAACTGAAAGAAAATACTAGATAAAAACTTCACTATAACAGAGATAAAGGATGACAGCTATGATCTCATCCTTGGTTATGGTTTGGACGTGGCTAAGGAAGACCTTAGTGACATGGAAGATAGTGGAAAAACTGAAATGCAAGAAGAAAAACAAAGCAAAATGTAAAAAGAAAAATGTCAGCTGACAGCCCGAAATTCCAATGACTCAGGAGGCTAAGGCAGGAGGATCATGAATTCAAAGCCAGCCTCAGTAATTTACAGATGCCTAAGTAACTTAGTGAAATCCTCCTGTCTCTAAATAAAAAGTAAAAAAGTGCTGGGAATGTTGCTCAGTGGTTAAGCAGCCCTGGGTTCAATCCCTGATAACAACAAAATCAACAACAAAAACAACAACAGCATAAGTAAAGGAACAATGTCAAGAACATGAGAAAATTTCAAAAGGAATAATATACACATAAATATAATACCAAATGATAAAAATGATAAAGAACAAGGAAGAAGAAACATTTGAAGTAAATATGAATACAAATTTTCCAAAATTATTTACAACCAAACAACAGATTTAGGAAAATCAGAACAATGATAAAGATGAGAATCAATGAAAATATACCCAAGGAAAAATGGAAATTCAAGAACACAATTATAAACATCAATAAAAGAAAAGGCCTTTAAAATATTTTAAAACAAATAAAATCATAGAATCAAAATCCTTTATGGAATGAAAATTCATAGTATCCAACAGCAAAACAAGATCTTTAAAATTTATAATATTAAATGCATATGTTAGTGTTAGAATAAAATTTAAAATTCAGTCACAGAAAACTAGGGAATGAAGAGCAACCTAAGGATAAAATCAAGCAGGAAAAAATGGTATATTATGGCAGATATCAATTAACTAGAGAACAGAGAGAAGATAGAGAATATCTGTATTTTTAAAATGTTTTAAGAAGTTCAATAAAATTAATAAATCTTTCACCACATTAAGAAAAAAGAGAAGTTACAAATTACCAATATCAGAAGTGGAAGAGAGATAATAACTACTTATTCTAAGAGTATAAAAGGAATTCAGTGAAGAACTCTGTGCCCATAAATTTGATGTTAGATGAAACATATCACTCTTTCAGATTAACAAAAACCAAAACTAATAGAAAGAAATACATAATCTGAATAAATTCATATCTATTATAAAACTGATTTAATAATTAAACTTCCTAAAAGGAACAGGTTCATAAATTTTCAATGATGAATTTATTTAAGGAAAAAATAATACAAATTCTTTACAATATCTTCCAGAGAATAAAACACTTCCTAACTCATTTGCATTTATCCTAAAGAAAATATTAGCAAAACAATTTCAGCAATGCATTATTATTATTATTATATACCATGAAAAGGCAGGAAACCTTTGAAAATCAGTTCATATAATTCATTACATAAACAGAGTAAAGAGAAAAGGATAATCATATCAATTAAATCAGAAAAATGTCTTATTAAAAACCCAACTGTAAACCATGGCAAACCTCTCACCTAATTGGAAAATAGAGGGAGAATGGCTAAAAACAGAACAAAATAAAAATCTAACAATATACCTTGACAAAATGTATGCAGATAAGAAAGAAATATTTTATCAAAGCTTATTTATTTTATTTTGGATTGACATAGTATACATTTTTCTAGAATATGGTTTAACATTTTATTAGATTTATAAAATTCATAATGATCAAACTAGCATAATTTGATATCAATTACTTCAATTATTTATTATTTCTTTATGTTGGAAACAAATTCCAACCCCTGTCTATTAATTATTTTGAAAAATACAGTTAATTTTTGTCAACCACAGCCACTCTATTGTTCTCATTAGAAACTATTTTTATTACCTAACTGCACCTTGAGACTGTTAATGACCCTCTCTCCATCCCTTTCTCCAATCCTCTCACTCTTTTTAGCCTTTAATATCCATTATTTTATTTTCTATTTCTATGAGATCTTTTTTTAATATATATATATATATATATATAAAAATAAATCTATCTTTGTATTACTACTTATTTCAATTAATATAATATCCTCTAATTCCATCAATGTCATCACAAATGACGTGACTTTATAATTTGGAAGTCTGAATAATATTCCACTGCATGTAGGTACCTCATTTTCTTTATCCATTCATTTGTCAGTGGACACTTACTTTGATTTCATATCTTAGCTATTGTGTATAGTGCTGAAATAACCATAGGAATGCAAATACCTCTTTGATGTATTAATATATTTTCCTTTTCAATATAAAATTAAAGTCTTACCATATGTGATCTATGAATCATGCTTCTAGAATTGAAAGCTTATGTTCCTGCAAAAATATATAATCAAAAGTTTATAGCAACTTGGTTTACTGTTTCTCCAAACAGGAAAACACAAAATCTCTGTACATTGGTGGATGGATAAGTTGGCATATTATTAAATAATAAAAATATTGATCCTGCAATTCCCCAAAATGGATGCATCTTAAATTCATATTGATAGGTATTAAAACTTGAGCACACATAGATCTCAATTTATGATTTCTAATACCAGTACAATAAAAAGAACCAGGACTTAAACTAGAGGATTGCTACTTTATTTTAGTAAAGTAAAGAAATTCTAAAGAAACACATATTTACTCTCTCGAACACCACAGAGTGAACAATAGCTTCTCATACCGTTAGAGTTAACTGTGCATAGTGATTCTTATGTAAATATGTTTTGTATGGAAAGGAAAGTGAAAAATAATAATTTTTGTCAAACACTGCCTTAGCCTGATGATTAAGATCAGCATCTGTACTCATAAGTCATATTGATTGTGTGCCTTCTTTATGTAATGTGATGAAAATGGCATTTACTCCTGAGTTTTATTTCTAAGAATATATGATTCAGTCTAATCCTGAGAAAAACATCAAAAAGAATGTCAATTAAAAAATCATCTACACAATACCTTAATATATTTCTTTAAAATTTTTAAGCTAATCAAAATCAAGGAAAGCCTGAGAAACTCATGGCCAAGAAGGGCCTGAAACAACATGGTCAATTAATATAATATTATTTTCTAAATATATCTAAGCTTTGGCATAGTAGAATTCCTGGATATCCTCAAAGTAAAAAATAAAAGAAATTTTGTACTGCCACATTAAATAAATGTATAATGCATAATAGTAACATTAACTTCAACAGCAGCAATAATGACAATGTGATAAATATATGTCCAGGCACAGTGGGCATATATTTATCTGTCAGTGGACACTTACTTTGATTTAATATCTTTTCATACAGTGTATGCATAAGGGTGACCCTATATCTTTTCTGACAATTCTTTTCTTGAATCCCCAAACTGTTGCTAAAAGCAAGGTGTTTTCTCTCTCTCTTATTTTTTTAAAAGCCCTCTTCTTGTTATTCCCCAAAATACATGATCATAGGAATGTTTTTATACAGGGCATATTTTGACTGACACAGCATGTCTTTCTTTCCCTAATTGTTTATAATTTTCAGTTAAGGGCAAAGATGAATATTAAACATTTTATATAATAAACCAAATGTTTTAGATACAAAAACTTTCCATTTTCTTGCAGAAGGATATCCAGGTAATGCTTTCAAATCAATTTGGTTAAATTCCATAGAAATTCATTTTTAATGGCTATATGAAAGAAATTATCAGACATTAGAGGTGGTTGAATGGTGATATTGGTGATGTAGGAATAATAATTAGACACCATTCTTGCATTCAGTTGCTGAAGAATCAGTTCATTGAAGATATGCAATCTTGGACTGCCCTAGGCAAATTATGTTCTATTAATTTTTAAGATAAATGGAGGTGTTTTGATAGATTGAATATTAGTTTTGATTTGTAAAGATGACAATTATTGACTGCTTTTTACTTTTCCTCTTTTTCTTTCCTTGTCCTTTTCAAATTGTATTACTTTGAACATTGTTAAATAGTTCATTGTTAGAGAGGATAAAAAGCATAATGAAAAAAATTAATTCATTTATGTACTATATGGAGCCCAATAAGTATCCATATAATCATTTTTAGATTTTTTAGAAGATAAATCCTAAAGATCCAAGAGCCACATATTTTATTCTGTACTGATATGAAAACAGGATATAAAACAAGGCATTTCATGATTTCCCTTTGTGCTGGATGAATTTGGAATATATATTTCTATATCCAAGTATGACTGAAAATAAACTTAAATGATTTCAGTAAAATATACCAAAAAAGATATCATAAGATTTTTATTAAAAAAATTTAGATCAGTTGAAGTTCTGATCACTAAATATCTCATAGACCTCAATGTAAGAACTACCTTAAATCTCTTTTCATACATCTGATTCCCTCAGCTGTTCTTCAAAACGTCCTTCCACTGTTTGCTATCTTTACTGTTTATTCAGTTCTCATACTTTCTTTCAGGAGATGTATTCCTTTGTTCTTACCAGTTGTGATTATTCATATTGGTTTTTGCACTTAGTTTGGATGCTCCTTGTGTTAAAATCTTTGTCTCAAGGGTCCTGCTATTGGAAATTGATAGAACCTATAGGAGGCATAAAGCTCTTAGATCAATGGAATGTACCCTTTTGGAGATTATGGAACTGTAGCCCTTTCATTTTCCTCTTTGGTTCAATAACCAGCTTGCTCTGCCACATGCTCCTCACCATTGTTATGGAGCATCCCTATCAGAGATCCAAAGTGATGGCTTCACTTGAAGTCAGACTAGTACTTCTAGAACAGTGAGCTAAAACAACAACAACAACAACAAAAACTTTTCTCTTCATAAGTGAATTATCTCACATATATTCTTATGGTAATGTGAAGCTCAAAAATACTCTCCATTCTTCAAACTTTACTACAAACTTCTTTACTGTACAGAGGCATGGGAGAGCTTTTGATAATCAAATAATCTTTCTTTCATATTATGTATTTAAATAAGTATGCAAGAAGGTGTTATTCTCTTGGTTATTCAGAAATACTATAGTTTCCATAATATGCCAAGTTTTACAATCCATACTTTTGTTCTAAGTATAAATGTCTGATCATACAAAGAGATGGCGGTACTGAAATTTATAAGATCATACTCAATGGTACCCATCTAGATAATTCAGGATTGTTGCCAGATTGTAAGACCTAAAAGATCTGTAGGATGATAAGATAATGGATAATATATTCACAAGTTTCAAGAATTTGGGTGTGGATATCTTGCCAGATTGGGAGTTAAGACTGGGACTTTTCTGCCTACAAGTAGAATTAAATCCTAATGGTGTTCAGCAACTAAATTATTTACCGCTAATAAAATTTGTCAAGTAAATTCAGGATACCTCTTGGTTTACCCTTTTCATGTTTTACGAAGTTTAAATACTTAGCAGCAAATTTTAAATGAATTACCTTTAAACCACTGAAACATCATTGTTTACACAAAAGATACAATGCTATCATCACACAGTTAGGAAAAGTTGAATTACATCTTTTTTAACTTCACCTTTTTCTGAATATATTGCTCAGAATTTATACCAAAGTTGTATTAATCTTAAAATGATATGTTTTTATTTTTTCACTTTATTATAATTCTAAAAAAATTGAATATCACCATTTCACAGAATTTCCCTTAACTGAAAACTTAAAAGCAAAAACAAAAGAAAAATCCAAAATTCTGAAACAAAACACAAAAATGAATTAACAAAACAGACAGCATATTCTCCTTTATATTTGATTAATTGCATTTAAGCAAATTTTAATATAATCCTGTAATCATTTGCAATTATTCAAGTCAAATGTTTATGTTAGTATTTTTCATTTAAAACCATTAAGAATCATTGTCAACTGACATTTGTTTTCAAACATTTAATTAGCCATCTATTTTTAAATATCTGTTGCTAATCATAAAATATTATATATTTTCAAAAATAACTTTTAATTAGGATTTTGTGTGCCTTCTGTGATGAGTAGGCAATGTGCCTGGTTTTTTTTTCTTTCTTTTTACTGTGCCCTTATTAAACATGATTCAGCAATAATATCTTTCTGAGCTACTATACTGTCTTAGGAAGACAGATTTGCTCTATTAACTCCAATATAGAAAAGAAGCTCTGGAAATAGAAGATAAAAGAATTTTAGGTATATCAATTAAACCTTTGAATTTTTCATTGTAACTACAAGAACTATTGATTATAATCAAATTATTTAATAGTAAACCTCAAGGATATACACTACTGTTAATTTTCAACAACTATGTCAATGAGAGGGATTCTTTTATTAGTTACTTAAGGTAGTCTGTTAATCTGCCTAGAAAATGGATAGTCCAGTCCTTTCCCTAAATTCTACACATGACTAAAGTAACATTTCAGGTATTTTTCTTCCATCTTAACTTAGGAAAGATGAGTTAAATATCAAATTAATGTAGGATAGTTTCTCACATGCTTACTTATAGGCTTCCAAAGTGTAGGAGTGTCCATATCTGAAATTCTGTATTTATAGAATCATGTACTTATTCAGCTAACAAATATTTATTGTTACTCCTATGAAAGAGGCACTGATGAGGGTTGTGACAGGATATATAAAGAAATGTATTTTAATTTTGGTCCTGAACATTGCAGGTCTAGTTTTGAGCAGAGTTGCTAGCAAGGGGGAAGTCAGAAATATTTACTAAAATCTTTTTGAGATTTGTACAGCTTATACATCCCCTTGATCAGTTTATATTAATTCAGTCTGCTTCCTCAAAATGCCATTAATAAACTTTTGCATTCACCCTCAGACTCTGTCCTCATTGTCTTTCTGAAAGCTTTCACTTCTTCATACTCCAAAACTAGTAGATATCCATTGTGACATGAAATTCTTATACTGTTTTATTATTATTTTTATTTCTTGTCAAAAAGTGTGTTGACAATTATCATTCACATTTTAGGAGTCAATTCTGTCAAGAGAGTAGAAAAGATGGTGGAATGAGATGGACATCAGTATGATTGCACGAATGTTGTGACTCTACTTCATGTAAAACCAGAGAAGTGAAAAATTCTGTTCCATTTGTGTACAATGAATCGAAGAGCATTCTGATGTCATATATAACTGATTAGAGCTAATAAAAAATAAACAATTCCACTTATATTATGAATTTGAGATATTACAAATTAATCAAATTTCTAAATCAGACTTTTTTCATACATCAAAATTTTAGTCAGTGTCATACTTTACTAATAATTTTTAAGGATACAAAATTTGTGTAGTACAAATAAAAGAGGCAAGTCCAGGACCCCAACCTAGCTCCACAGTTTCTTCTGTTGAACACACTCTAACCCAGATTAACAGAGTTTCTAAATTAGTATGTAGCCACCTCCCTACACAAGAGCTCTTTAACACATGGGAGATCATCATTTTAAACTCAGATATTTACATAAGCTCCATGGTATCTTCTACAGATGCATGTCCCATGTCTTCTGAGATCTAAGTTATGTTTTGTTTTTTTAGGCATTTTAGAATAGGATAGGCCCATTATATGGGATGCATTTGCAATCCACTAAACAAGAAGAATTTTGGTTATTCATTATGTCTAACACAAATAAATTCACAAAGGCATTAGACAGATTCAACTTCATATTTTTTTCTCAGAGTCAAACCTCCAGAGTTTCAGAATAACATTTTTGCCATTTACCCCACTTTTAAAAAATATTTTCCCAATTTGCCATTATAACCAATCAGAAACCAAAATAAACAAAATTTCTTTTTGATATTGAATGCTTTTAAAAGATGTTCTTTTGTTTGTCTCCTGATCTGTGCAACACAATTTTGATTACCCTTTGGTATGAAAATCAACTTTGAACTCTTTCCGTCTCTGTGTTTCTAATACATACTAACTTTGTGATTGTAGGTTCCCCCCATAGAGAATGAGTGCAGGTGAATATGCTGCTGATAAAATATTAAATCAATGCTTAACAAACTACTCCTTGAAATTACATCCTACATTTAGGCATGAAACACTATTATTATCTTTAAACCAATAAGTTATACATTTAATTAATTTTAGTTTTATATACTACTCCAGTGTGAGAATTTGAACAGCCTATTATAGATTAAACTTATTACATAGAATTTTTTTCTCAGTATAACAACAAAAAATGACAACATAATTTCCTCGAGATAGGACTTTACTACTGACAAAATACCAAATGGGTATTTTAATAAAAATTTACAAGTATGTAGAAATTCATTCCCTCCTTTACCAGGCAATCCATCAAACTGAATTATCAATTGTCCTGATTAAATATTGTCCATTGAGTAAGTCAGGTTAAGTTTTCATGACTGTAGACATTTAAATTACTATAAATTTGTATCTATTATTTTAGTGTTCTGTTTTTCAGATTTCAAAGCCGAAGTGATATTTTAGAATGTTACCATATAAATATATATTAGATGAATTTGATAGATTGCACGGTAAATTCTTGTAAAAATATTATAACTGTGTTGCCTTTTATTTCCTAATGTTTAAATTTGTGGGAACTGTACAATTGGATAGGTCTCACATTGCTTCATCTATGCTAATTATATTTCACTTCTACAAGATAAGAGATGTTTAATTTACTAGTCAATAAATCTTATTTAGATCACCTTTTATTGTAGAAAATAAAATATTATTATTATATTCATTTCTGTTATTCTATTTTTTTAAAAAGTCAGTGGATTTTTACTATAAAGCATATTGGTTTGGTGTAGGGAAAATAAAAGGAGACACATAGACAAGATGCAGACGCAAGAAAGGGAAAGAAAGGGTGGCTGTCCCTCCAAGCAGCCGTGTTTATCTATATCAAAAGTTACATAGCTTGTTAGTACCATTATCACATGATTATTTAGTATTCCTTTAATCCAAGGTCCTAGATAATTGAGATCTAAGTTTGGGCTAATCAAGACAGCCCCTTTTCTCTAAGGACATTTCCATAGTAACTAGATACTGAACTTGTATAGTTATCTTGCTAGCTTCTAGGAGAAACTGTAGGGCATTCCAAGTGTGGGAAACAAAGTGCCTGTTACCCCCTGGGAGTTTGCTCACCACAGGAATGTTTCCCTGTACATTTCCACGGTCCAAATACCTACAAGACCTTATATTTCTAAGAGCTGTGTGCTTGATGAAGGTCAAAACTGATAAGGCTCCAACACAGAGTTTTCATGTGAAGAACATTGCTCTAGCAGCCAGGCATTCTGTGTCTTTGCACAGAAACTTCCTAGTCATCAAGTATGCCACAATCACAAAGTTTATCAGAGACCCCAATCTAAAACACAGAACCCCTACAGTTTGGCATTAAGTTTAAACTACATTTACAACTTATACTAAGATAAATATACTGTTACTATATCAAACTTGTTTTTATTTAAGCTCCTTTTTTTAAATTTATAGTGAGATTTCATGTTGCCTACAATGAGGTTTTACATATTTTCTAAAGTGAGATGTTATTTCCACAGATATGACAACAAATCTGGTTTACATGGAATTATATGTATGAGTTTTATAGTAGCTAAAAAAATTGTATCATTGGGTTATTAATAAATGAAAATATTCTTTATTACTTTTTAAGTTTTGTTGAATTGTATTCTGCTTATTTAGAATAAATTTCTTAAGATGTATGTAAAGAATAATTATATAGAAATAATAATTATTATTTATAAGTAAAAAATTATGGGAATAAGAAAATGAGACTCCCTATCTAGATTGCAAATTCCAGTTTTCACAGAAAAATATAATCAGTCATATATTAACATTATATTTTGAATACTATAGCTACCTATGTACATTATATGTGCATACATTGAAAAAATAGTTTTTATTGCTCATTATTAAGTGGATATACTGTACAACCATGGAAACAAACTTAGACAAATATCGTAGATTTTATGTGCACTTTTAGGAAATAGTTCTGTTTTACTTTGTTGTAATCATTTAGTCACAAAGAGAAACACAATTCAGGAATTAGGTTGTCTATTCCAAAATATCCATTAAAGTCTGCATTGATTTGAATATTCTCTCATCTTCCTCAACATGGACCTGCTTCAAATTGGGAACCTACAAGGGGAAGAGGGAGCTTGTTCTTTCTCTTCTATTCTCATGTTATGCTTTCCTTGCAGAGAATTTCTTACTCCTTTAGACCTGGGATGGTAGGTATCAAGGAATATGAAGATTTTTCAGTTTTTTCATAGTTAAAATTGTGCTCTTTGGGCTTGGAAAGTATTTAATATTGAGCTTTTTATGAATGCCCTAGAGATTTCTGATATGTGGTTACCATGGCCCCAGTTAACTTTATTCCTGGTAAAGAGTGACTCAGGCCTAATATCTAGCATTTCCTCTCAGCATTTAGCTGCTGGGATTGCTTCTTGTAGTTAGGTTGTTGTCACCGACATTCTCATCTGTTGCCTACATCTTGCCCACAGGGTAGGTCAGGGGAGGCAGGGAAGTAGAATAATTTATTGTTTGTTACTCTTGCTGTATGATAAAAATATTTGTTATGTTAAAGAGGTAAAATGTGTTCCTCATCCATTTCCAATAAGTCTAACCATGTAATATGCACTTTTTGCATATTGAGCATTTTATCTTTGTATATATTTTAAATTTATTACTGTGAATTTAGTATTTATCTTAGAACAACTCTGAATTTTAAAATAATATTTAAATAACATAACATATGCATCTAAAAGCATACCAATAGTAAATGTGTGAAACGTGTAAACAAATTTTTAATTTGAATAATCTGAGTGGACATGGTACATGCCTGTAATCCCAGCATTTTGGGAGACTGAGGAAAAAGATTGCAAGTTCCAGGCCATACTGGGTAGTTTAATGAGACCCTGACAAAAAATGAAAATAAATAAGTAAAGGTCTGTGGATGTAGATATAGTTCAATGCATGAACCCCCAGGTTTAAAACCTGGTATGTGTGTGTGAATTATATATGTATATATACATAATATACGTGCAAATATATATTTAAGAATTAATGTACTCAAAAAAGTGTATAAGTTATTATTTAAACATTTCATAAAGTCTTGGACTTTTTAATTTTATTCCAGATGGTTGCTCAGTGAGATTAGCAGTATAATAGTTTTGAAACTTATTTTATATATTTTAATGCATTTAAGCATTTTGTTATATTTTACTATCTCTGAGGCCAAGATCTCCTTATTCTACTCTTCTTTTTCAGAAATTTACATACAATCTGTATATTCTATATTTGTGTTTTCACATTAAATTTAGGTACAGCTACATAATCAATGCTGAAAAATTTTGCCTATGCAGAATTTTTATGGAAATAATTTATTTTAAATTTAAAGAAAGAATCCTCATAATATCAAGATTTTTCTGATAGTAACTCCATTTGTTGAGTTTTTTCTCATATAGGCGAAGTTTTAAATAATTTTCAGTTATAATGCCAAAACTTATTTTCATATTAGAACACTGGCATGAATTTTCATCAATCCAAAAGAAAAAGAGGCATACAATTTTATAATTAATAATAACAAATTATCAATTTCTTTCAATATGCATTTGTATCTATTATAAAGGTTATTTTCTCAGTTATCCTGTCTTTTAGATAATTTTTGCTATATGACTTTTGCTTTATAACATACATTATATAACATACAATACATAATAATGCTTTTAAAATAATGGTTTCATCTTTTAATTGTGTGAATATATCATATTCCTTATCCAAGGACATTCTGAATGCCTGTTCCTAATATTTTGTTAACAAGTACTTTGATGAGAATATTTGTGACTAACTCTGTGATTTTATTGTTAACTTTTTTGAAAACTTTTGGTTAGAAAGACCAACACTCAAATAAAAATGCATTAGATTTTTATTGTTCTTTTTAGATATGCATGACAGTAGAGTATATGTTGACATCTTATACATATATGGTATATAAGGATACAATTCTTGTGTTGTACTTTCACTTTGACAGTCCAGAGTAACTCCAATTTGGTCAAGGGTATGACATAGCCTGGTCATAGTTGAGGTAGTCTTCACATAGACAGACATTCAGGGGAGACTGCCTTAATTGCCTCCCTGACCTTGCACTGACGAAATTTTCTGAGGTTATCTTCCATGTGACATCTTGGTATTTTTCATTAGTTACAGAGAGTTTAGATTTTATTGAGGAAACATACATTAAGCAAACTAAAGGAAATCAGTAAAACACTGTACATTAGAAAAGTAACAATGGGCATAGAGGGTAGATCCTAGTGATCATTAATGGCACTGCAATATACAATAAAATCATCAGAAATGCATTCACTGATAAGATGATATTACAGTAAAACTTTGATGAATGTGATGGTACCATCTATTTCATTATCAGGAGGAAAAATATTTCAGGACAGCAAATAGTGACTCTAGAGTCCCAGGAGTTTAGTATAATGACTAGAGCAGAGTGAAGAAAAAGAAAATTGGTGGGAAAAAAGTTGGCCAGTGGGGTAACTGAGAGGAGCTCTTGTAGCATTAGAGCTGAATTAATGAGACTAACTTTGAAAACAACATACTCTTAAAAAATTAAAAAATAAATAAATAAACAGCATAGAACAGAAACAGAAATCAGTAGGAGAACTATACCAATAATCCAAGTGAGACACTGTTGTGGCTGGAACATGAGTGGTATCAATGCAGGTACAGATATAAGCTTGGATTCTAGATATATTTGGAATATAAAATCTAACAAAATTTGCTGATGAATTAGATGTAGAATATGAGCGAAAGACACAGATATTAAGAATGTCCCAGAAGTATCTTTCCTGATCATCTAAAACTGACATTTGGTAAAATAATAAAATCCTAAAGAGGATATTTTCTGTATATGTGGAAAGGGGAAGGACAAGGTTCATCATGAATTTGCCTTGCACATTTGATGTTTGAGATAGGATGAAACACAGTCAATGAGGTTTTGAATGAAAGATTGTAAGGAAAAGTGTCAAAGAAGAAAAAGAAATAATGTGGGTCACATGATACTGCTGGGGAAGGAAGATGCAGACTGATTATGAATTTTAGTTTTACCAATCTTTCTTGATAAGAACCTCAAGAAATGAAGTGAATCAAAACAAAGGTGAGAGGAAGAGAACAGACACTTTATTCCCCCTCAATAAAATTCATGTGTTCATGTGTATAATTTCTCAGAATCATAGATATTAGTTCAGTAGTTAATTAGCTAGGTTGGGTTATAATCCACAGAAAAAAATGTGGGCATATACATGCAGCATACATATACTCAACATAGATTTATACACTAATATTTTATTAAGTAAAAATGAATGTATGCATATATATTTTGCTAGGTTCCTGTTGAATGCAATCTAAGCCTCTGGCTATTAGCTTTTGTCCTAAATAGACTAGAGTTTCATGATTCAGATAACTAAATTATGAGAGGATTGGGACAGCAAAAATGAAAATAAAATCTTGTGTTTGATAATAGAAATTTTTCTTCAGTTGCCAGAATTGTAATGCTATAAAGAATATTTTATTTTATTATCAAATGAAAACATTTAGAATTCTTCACTTTGCTCTTCATAAAAGATATAATAGACTATTTTTCTAGGATAACATTTTGATTATCTTTGAGGCTGAAATTTGAAACACCATAAAGCCTTACGTAAGGGCAAATTGAGTCTGTATTCTGTTACCACAACCTTTTTTTCTTAGTAGCATTTACAAGATAACAATAACTTTTTCAATAATAAATGAAGGATATGGATGAATAAAGTTATGATGCTAGTAAAGAAGAAATTAGAACGATAAAGAACTAAAGAATTAATGGCAAATGTAGATATTTAAAATTTTTACTGTGTAATGAGGGTGTTATTGATACAATATCTTCACTGACGTGTACACTTCAATTTAAATCTTTAAAAGCTTTGAAGATATATAAAAAGCAAGCTGTCTTTTCAGAAATGAGAAAGCTTTGAATAGTTATGTTTGTAAGGGACAGATATCCATTGGAACATAAAATATGTTGTAGCTTATTATGGTTTTATCTATTTATTTAGATCTAGTTAATATAGTAAATAATATGGTATAGAAGAATCATAGAAATTTCCGTTTTTGTATTATTAAGTGAATTAATTAACTATTGATTTTTAAGTGAATGGACAAGGATATATAACATAGAAAAGATCAGTGGTATTTCACATTGCTACTTTAAAATTATACATCTTGTCAACAGTAGATCTTTTTGTTATGATGTATATGGAGTGAAATGTGATTTTTTTTTAACTTTCAAACCTGAAAAACACACTTCTGTACTTCTTCCAGATGTACAGTAGAGGGAAGGGAATTCAGCAACCAGGAGCAAGAAACTGGGTAAGAAGCTTGGCACTGTAACATTTTAACTCAGGCCTGGTCTCAGGCATGTGTCCATGTACTATATATAATCATGACAATATTCAGAGGTTCTCAAATCACTCCAGAGGCTCTGAGATAGTTAACATTTATTATCCTTGGAAAAATAATGTCTAGATTGCTTCCACAATTATTGAGCAAACTATGTTATATTTAGCTCTTGATATAAAGTTATTGCCTTTCTAGGATTTGCACTTCCTAGATTTAATGGCCAGATGGGACTTATTTGTCATAAAGGAAACTAAAAAATATCCAGAAAAGAAGATCTCCTGGTTTATATTCACTTAATTTTTTCTATGCCTCAATCCTAAATTCTAACACATGCTATTAGCCTAACACCTTTGTTTATTTTAAATCCCAGAAGGCAATTATGCATCTGTGGATTATTTATACACTGATTTTCATATTGAAACAGGTGTACAGATAAACAGTGAAGCAGTTAAAATTTTGCATTGTTGAGGAAATGCAAGAGGTCTGCTACATCTCAGATGAATGGTTGAAATAGAATATAGCTCGTGTCCTGCCTTTAAATGTGTATTTTCTATTCCAAAGACCCACACACTATTGAATAAGGATTCCATAAGATTTTTGTATAGGCTTTTGGAAATCTATGTGATATAAAATCACACACACACACACACACACACACATTTACTAATTGAATAACATTCACATACAGCAAAAGATACATATTAATGTATTTTTAAAAGAATACATATGCAAATTATACCAGGTGAAGAATTATACCAGATGAAGACACAGAACATTATTAGCATTTCTGAAGTATCACTTTTCACTATTAGGAAGGCAAAATTTAACTGTGTTTTAAAACCTCTCATCACAGAAAACTGCCTGAGTTGGCCTATCCACAAATGGAATTAAGAAGTACACACCTTTTATTTGTGGTTTCCTTCAGCTATGTCATGTCTATGATATTCAAACTTCCTGTGTGCTTCATGCATTTTCAAAGCTCTGGAGTTTTCTATTGTGTGCATAATCCACTATATGTTAATGTACATATCTGTGGGTTTTGTTTCTGGTCTGATGTATTATAAATATAACTGCTATGTGTATGGTTGTATTTTTTGTGGGGGGAGTTGACTTAAGATTTATTTAGGTTATAAATGTGTTGTGAAATTGCTACAACAGGTTCTGTATATTTCTAACTTTAATAAGTTAACTTTTGTAAATAGGTTTCATGAATTTAAAATTCCACAAACAATATGCAGGTTTTTGGGTTGCTCCACATTCTCTTGGTGTTATCAGTCATTTTCATTAAAACAGTTCTAATGGAAGTATAGTGGTGTTTCATTGTGTTTTTGAGTTGTATTTTTCTGATTATTGATGAAACTGAGATAATTTAAATATTGACTATTCTGACAATTTACTTTATGGAAGTTCAGATCAACAAGGTAACCCTTGTAAATTCTTTTTGGAATAAATTATTATGAATTTGTGCCTTGAATTTTGAGTAATATATGCTTTTTCTACATTTTAAAAACACAATTAATAGAGTTAGATGTTTCCCAATTATTCATAATTTGTTGAGTGTTTATGGTATGAAATGAATTCTGCTATCTTTTATCTGGTGTGTTTCCACATCAAGTAAATATGTGATAGTTAATTTCCTATCAGTTATAGACAATTCTTGAATCACATGCTATGGTTTAGATATGAGATGCCCCATAAAAGCTCATATGGGAAAAAATACAAGAAAGTTTAGAGGTTAAATGATTGAGCTATGAGAGCTTTAACCTAATCAATGCATTAAGTTACTGATAGGCAGGTAAGGTGTGGCTGGAAGAGGAGGGTTGATGGGGGCATGCACTGGGGGTTTATATTTTGTCTGTGATGAAGGCAGCTATCTCTTTCTCTGCTTCTGGGTGACCAGGTTGTGAGCTGCTTTCCTCTGCCACACCTTGGACTCAGAACAATAGAGCTGACTGTCTATGAACTGAGACCTCTGAAAAACCCTGAGGCCCCAAATAAGCTATTCCTCCTGTAAAATTGTTCTTGGTAGACCTTTTAGTCACAGCAGAAAAATAAAGCTGACTAAATATGTCATTGTTAAAATATTGTTTTGCCACCATTTTCTTCCTGTACTATAATTATCCATATTTAGATAACTATTTCTAAATTATCAAATAAACATTTTTTCTGTATGCCAACTTTTGTTTTTTCTATGTAGTTCTTTGTTGATATTTTCTCTGATTTGTTGCTTTTGATTAAACAATCTTTTCTACTTTTTCTAAACTACTAGTTTTTTAAAAATAAACTTTATTGAGGTATATTTTATATATAATAAAATGAATAGATTTTAAAATTGCTGTTTTATCAGTTATTCTTATTTTAATACATGCATGCAATTCCTAATTAATTACTATATTTTTCACTCTCAAATATAACCCATCTTTATCTGCAATAGAGGACTCTCCTTAAACTCTCTGATTTATTTGGTTTTGATAATTTTAACTTGTTGCTTCAACTTTGTCATAGACATTTTGGAAACTACAAAATGTAAATAATCTCTAAGTCTATTCTAATTATCTACCTGTCCTTTGGTTGTCAATTGTTTGTTCTTTTATAACATATCTTAATTTTTTATTATAACATATATATATATATTTCAATAAAATTTGCCATTTTTGAAACTTAAGTGTATGATTCAATGATATTAATCATATTTGCAATGTTATACAACATAATCACTATGTCCAAAAACTTATTATCACTTTGAATAGAAGGTGTATACATATTAAGCAAAAACTTGCCACTTCTTCCCTTCCATCAGACCCTAATAGACTCTAAATAATTTCTGCCTCAATGCATTTCCCTCTAATTAATTCATCTAAGTGGAATCAAGCAATATCTCTCTTTCTGAGACTGCCTTCTTTTACTCAGCATTCTGTTTCCCAAAGGTCATCCATACTGAAGAAGGGATTACTTCTTCATCTGTGTGGCCAAATAATATATTTTTTATACTGGAACCTTAATAGATATATGATTTCCAAATATTTCCTCCCATAAAATAGGATGCCTTTTCATTTTCTCTAGGAAAATGTTGCTAATTTCTAATTCATTTATTACTTATTTTGTTATTTTTGTTTTTGGCATCATATTGTAAGAAAGAAATTGTCAAACTGGAGTTCATGAAACTTTAACCTCATGTATTGTGAGAGTTTCATGGTTTTATTTCTTACATTTAGATTAATGATCAATTTTGAGTTAATTTTTGTATATGGTATAAGGTAGGAGTCCAACTTAATTTTATGCTTGTAGAAATACAGTTGTTATTGCGCCACTATTGAAGTGATTCTTTTCATTTAATCATGTAGGCTACCTTGTTAAACTGAATTAGTCTTAGATAAGCGTACATATTTCTGGACTTAAATGTATTCTATTCATATGTACATATCAATAGTACTACACTGCTTGGATAGTACTAAACTGTTTTATTATTAAAGTTTTGTAGTAATATTTGAAGTTCATGAGTCTCCCAAATTTTTACTTCTTTATCAACGTATTTTTCTACATACTTTGGGTCATTTATAATTTCATATAAATTTTATTATTAGTCTTTGTATTTCTATAAAACAAGTAAATAATAAAGTCATTAAAATTTTGAGAAGGAATTTGTTAAATCTCTAGATCACTGGGGAAAATATTGACAACTTGGCAATATTAAGACCTCCTATCCCTGAAAATTTCTCTAATTTTTTTTAAATTACTGAAAGAAATTACAGATGTAAATTACAAATGTAGAATTTATTTACATCTGCAATTTCTTTCAGTAATTTAAAAAATCATATGAATCTTTAATCTTATTGCTTAAATTTATTCTCGGGTATTTTATTCTTTCAGAGAATATTCCAGATGCAATTACTTTCTGTCTTAGTCTGTTCAGGCTGTTATAAAAAAATACCATATATTGGGGCTTTAAATAAGAAATTATTACTCACAGTTCTGAAGTCTGAGTGGTCCAATATCGAGGTGCCAGCAGATTCAGTTCTGACAAGAGCTCTTTTGTTGACAGCTCTTTTCTCCTATGCACACCTGGAAGAGAAAAGAGACAGAGAACAGACTATCATATTTCTTTTTATAATAGCTCTATAATAATTCGTAAGGACTTTACCTTCATGACCTAATCATCACTGAAATGCTCCACCTCCTATTAACATCATAGTGGCTGTCAGTATCTAAAAATATAAATTTGGGGGACAACAGACATTCAGGCCATCATGTTTAAACTTTGTTTCTGATAGCTTATTACTAATGTTTTGAAATGTCTAATTTCTAAACATTAATAATAAGCTTTGATGAATTCAATTAATAGACCTAATAGCTTTCTTATGGATTCTTTATGATTTTTCTATATATAGACTCATATCATCTCTGAAGAGAGGTGGTATTGTCTTTTCCATTTCAATTTAGATATATTTAATATCCTTTTCTCAATTAATCACTGTCTAGAAGAGCATCCCATTCAAAGTTGGGTAAAAGCAGTGAAACTAGTTGCTGATCATCGTAGGGAAAAATTTCTGTCTCTCACACTATGATGTTAGTTATGAATTTTATATAAATATTCCTTATCTTGTTTATAAGCTTCCTTCTATTTATAGTTCTCTGAACATTTTGGGGAATGGATGTTGGCTTACATTGAATGTCTTTTACATGCCAGTGCAGGTGAACATCTGTTTTACTCACATCATTCAGTTCATGTGACATGCTACATTAATTTAATTTTTAAGTTGAACAACTCTTTGATTCCCACTCCCAGGATAAAAATTTAGGTTGAACTACTTTTGATTTCTAGGATAAAATCTTGCTAGTCATTATAGAGATGTTCTTTTTAATGTTTGTTGGATTGTTTGCTGGTATTTTGTTGAGAGTTAACATTAAGTTAAAAATAATAAAAATGGAAGATCAGAAGGAATTTTTGAAAATGATGGATACTGTATGTATGGCATGCATTGTGGTGATTGTTTTATCTGTGCATGCCTATGTATTTCCAAACTCATCAAATGTATACATTCAAAATGTACAGCTTTTTCATATATCAACCTCATCTCAATTAAGATGAGTCAGGAAATATTACCTCACTACTTTCTACAATTCATAATTTATACAATTTGCATTATTTTTTTGGTACTAGGGATTGAACCCAGGGGTGCTTGAACACTGAGCCACTTCCCCAGACCTCTTTTATATTTTTTATTTAGAGACAGGGACTTTCTGAGTTGCTTAGGGCTTCCCTAAGTTGCTGAGGCTAGCATTGAACTTGTGATCTTCTTGCCCCAGTCTCCAGAGCTGCTGAGATTACAGGCATGTGCATGTCTAGCTATTTGGTGTTGATTTTATTGAAGATCCCCTGTAAATGACTAATTTCATCTCTCTAGCTCCTTTCAAGATTCTTTGTATTTAGATTTTAACACTGGATTTTATTTTGTTTTATTATTGGTCTCTTCAATTATACCTATTGACAGTTAATTATTCTTAGATATGTAGGTTCATGGCTTTCATCAAACTTGGGCATGTTTTTTTATTTTATTTCAAGTCTTATTTCTGTCCCTTTCTTTCCCTCATTTTATGAATTTCCCTTAATGCATGTAATGTGTGCATTGAACCCCTTGGTATTCAACATTAGACTAAGATCACTCTTCTTCACTTTCTGCTCCTCAGAGTGGATAATACAATTTTCTTATTTCCAAGTTCGCTCATTCCATTTAATTCTGCTAATCTCTGCAAACTCCAGTAATTAATTTTGTTTCCATATATTGTACTTTTAAACTCCAATATTTCTATTGGCCTTTAAAAATAGATATCTCTTGATTAACATTTTATTTTATTCATTTGTTCCTTATTTCCTTTATTCAGGGCTTCTTTGGCTCCTTAGCATACTTAACAGAATTATGTTAAACTCTTTGTTTAGTCTACTTAAATTCCAGTAGGTATCCTGGTGGATAGTTTCTGTTAATTTATATTTACCTGGGAATGAGCTATGTTTTCCAGTATCTTTTTATGCTGTTATTATTATTATCATTATTTGCTCTTGTCAGAAACAGAATTTTGAATGTTACACTGTAGTAACTTTAGAAATCAGATTCTACCTTTCCCTAGAGTTTGACATTCTTGGTTGTTGAAGGCTGTATTCATCCATTTGTTGAGTTACTTTTTCCAAACTATTTTTCAATGGTATGTTCTTTATTATGTATTGTCATTGAAGTTTATGATTTATTAGGCTTTATTTAGATAGTGTTTTCGCAGAGATATTTCAAATGTAAGATCATATGTTAGTTTTCTTTCCCTTGATCCATTGTTTGGTTTTGCTATACATCTTTAACTTTCTAGAGATATCTGAAAATATTTGGTTCTAAAAGATTATTGTATTTCAATGTTTCTGTGAAAAAAAAGTTAGTAGTCTGCCTTATATTGATATTTATTCCCTGCATATTTTAGTTTTGTTTGGAATAACTAGTATTACTGAAACTATTTATTTCACCTTTGGTATTCAGTCATCTACCATTTTAGAGTTTCAAAATTCACCAAATGTTCTGGGGGAAAATCATCCATGTCCTTGGGTCCTATCATTTCTCTGCCAGAATATAATTCATCCAGCAGGAGTCATATATAGGTGTAAGATCCACATTTTCAGCTTCCTATTTGATTTCAAAACTAATTAATATCTCCAGGTAAAAAGGAAGCACAAATATCATCTTTTTTCAGTTTATCCTATCTCTGGAGGATAGCACTACAATTCTCATACCTTAAAAACTTCTGTGAATTCAACCTCATTAAATTTTAAATATACCATCAATATAAAGTGCATGGTTATGTTTCCCAATTTTTCATATATATATCCTTTTCTTTCATTCTTCTGTAAGCTTTATTTAGATGTGTTGTTCTTGTTAGATCATTGTGGTCAATACATATTCAGCTATCCATAGTAATTCAAACAATTCCCCCCCACACACACACACTTAAAATCACAATTAAAAAGTAAATATTCATTGTAACATCAATTTTTACCTCTTCCCAAATCAACATCTAGTAATAAATTTCCAAGTATCTTCAAGTAAGTCATAATATTCTTATTTTAGTAAAATTCCATTGCTTGTGAAAACAATATTTTCCTGAAACCCTTCCTTTGATAATTTATTCTTTATCATACCTCTAAGGTCACTAACAAATTAGTAAAAAATTTTCTCACTTTTTAATATGTTTGTCTCTCAACTACTAATAATAATTATAGGTATTTCATTTTACTTAATCTGTTCATAACCACCCTTTCTCATTGTGGCTAGCTAGAAATATTCATTCCACTACCTTTCTTACACTATAAAGATTTCTTCTCCTGAGCCTGAGAGTTCAGCTCAATGGTAGAGTGCTTGTGTAGTCCTTAAACTTGTTCTCCAGATTCACATAAATGAGTAAATAAATAAATAATCTTCTTTCTTGTTATCACTCTTCTCAAAGCTAATCCTTTACAAATCCCTGATTTCAAAGCATATGTAGATTACTCTATAAATATTCTGACCTTGCTAAAATTTGGCTTTTTCTCTTCTGTGATTCATTTATCCACTATACCTCAGGTGCTGCATCCCTTAATCACATACATTGGAGTTCTCACTTAAGAAACTTTAAATATATAATCTCTACTATCAGTTACAGTTGCTCTATTTTCTGTCTGTTCTTTATCATGCTAGAATAAATAGCTTTTTGGTCTCCACAGAAACTTCAATTTATTAATAGTAACTATTTCTTCTCTTTTTAAAATGCTTTCATATATCTTTCCAATATAGGTCATGGTACATAAATATATTTGATTTCCTATGTCTATATTTTCATCCATAATTTTCTCCTTCAATTTATTTTGGTAAGTTAGAGAAAAAAAAACCCTACTACCCTAGTTAAATCCTATTTTTTTCTTAATGTGAGACTATTTTAAAGAAGTTATATATGACTACAGAAAAAGAAAGCATTTTGCTGACTGATCCTATTTTGAATTCATGAAAACCAGTTTCAAATGGGGTATTATATTTTTATGTAGTATGATATTATATTAGAAACTACTTATATTCTTGCTACTTGAAGCTACAATAATGCATCTAATAGCCTAACCTTTAGTTAATAACTTTGCTTCTTTATACACTGAGAAATGCCTGAGGTTTTACTTACTAGAACGAGATTTGAGACAGTAGTTGGGACACTTATCATTTATCCAGAGATTCACCTTAGCAAGAATGTTGTCTGGAGTAACTTCTATCCTTGATCTGGTTTGGGAAGGAAGCAATGAAGTGCACAATAAATATTGCAGGGTTGTTCCACTTTGAAGGAAAAGAATCATGATTACTGAATTTACATGCCAGTCAGTGAATCTTATGGTGGAAGGTAATCTCCAATTTATCCCTAGCAAGGAAAGTCCTATCAACAGAGAGAAATTTCTTTAAGAATATCACCTTTTGAAGTAATTTCCTCTAACATTTGCTGAAGTTGTGAGACAGATGCACTGGCCACTGAAGGAGATCTATCCAGATCCTAACAGAATATACTACAATGTATAATTTTTAATTATTTTTTAAATATACTATTAACTTTATAGGAATATGAAGGGCTTAGATCCATCTGGAAAAATGCTTTGGTTGAGCTCTGGAGAGAAGAGGCTGTTATGATTTCGATCTACTATATGCCCCTAAACTTTTATGTGTCAAAAGTACATACTCCAGTGTAGCAAGTTTCAGAGGTTGGGCTTTTAGGGAATGTTTGGAACATAAGGGCTCTGGCCATATCAGAGGATTATCTATTTGATGGATGAATACATTGATAGCTGGATAGATGGCTGAGAGGTGGGACATAGTTGGAAAAAGTAGGGCACTGGGAGGCTTCACCCAGAAGGGTTTATCTCCCTGTGCCATTCCACCATCTCTCTCCCTCTCTTCCCCAACCTATCTCTATCTCTATTTCTCTATCTCTCTCCTTCCAAATTTTCATAAGTTGAGCAGTTTTCCTCCAGTACAACCTTTTGCCATGATTGTCTGCCTCACTTCTGGCCCAAAATAATGGAGCTAGTTTACCATGAACTGAATCGTCTGAAACGATGAGCCAAAATAAATCTTTTCTCCTCTAAATTTTTGACAGGTATTTTTTTCATAACAATGAAAATCTGACACACAGAAATTCAAGCAAGAATATATGTTGAAGATAGCCATGAAAGAGAGTATATGAATATAGTACAGTGAATCTCAATATTGTGTATACCCACAAGACATTAATTTCAAAAAGAGCTAAAAGTAAATAGAAAGATCAATAGAGTAGAATGAAGGAAACAGGGGGAGGGAGGAGAAGAGAATGTGGAAGTACTGGGGACTGAATTACAGCAAATTAAATTCCATGCTTTTATAATTACATCAAAATGAATTCTACTGTTATGTATAACTGAAAAGAATCAATAGAAAAGTAGTGGAAAAGAGTAGTAACAAGTGTTATTTACAAACTCAATTGCTATTGCAACTAAAGATTGTAGCTTTCACTCATTTTCTTTTACCATGTGTTAAACATATTTTTTAAAGAAACATTTGAGTCAGGCACTACAGTATATGCCTGTAATAATAGCCCCTCAAGATGCTGAGGCAGGAGGCTCACAGGTTCAAAGCCAGACTCAGCAACTTAGCAAGGACCTCAGAAACTTAGTGAGAACCTGTCTCAAAATTAAAAAACAAAAACAAAAAAGTGGGGAGGAGAGGCTAGGGATATAAATCAGTGGTTAACCAACCTTGGGTTCAATCTCTGGTACCAAATTAAAAAATAAAAAATCATCATTCTGATTCACTTACTATTTCTTTTGGGAAACATTCATTTCTTGATAGTTTTAGTTTTGATTTTGCAAGCAAAATACTTGTACCACATGTTGGGGGACCGTGTTTCAATCACAGTAAGGAAATTAAGTGTACTTTGGATGATAAGCCTACCATATTGACATGTAATGGATATTAGTCAATATTTGAACCCCAATGTGCTTGAAGTTTCTCAGTAAATAAGTTGTAGTGAGTCTCATCTTTGGCATAATACATTCAGGATATTGAGGGAAGAAACAATGAGCAAACTAAAATTAATTGATCTGATTCTGGATCAGTCATATAAATTACAGATGGCAGAATCAATAACTTAAAAGTAATGATAAAATATAGGTGGAAGGAACATCAAGCACTCCTTGAGAAGTAAAAAATAATGTATCCTTATCCTTAAACTCTGCCTAGAATATTAATATATTTACCATATAGTAATATATTTGTCATAAGTTCTTCAAAGAAATCTCAAAATATTTCAGAAAATATCCAGAGGCTAGTAAGAAAACAGAATTTTAAAAGATTATATTAATTTGTAATTTGTTAAGATTTACTGTAGTATATTGTTAAATAATTGAGAAATACTGATTGGTTTAGATATTTATCAGGTTCTTGATAGCAACCTGCTATGGAAATGTAACAAACAATTCATATGGCAAATAAAAGAAAATATTTATCATAACATTGGCACAATATGCATTCAAGTTATTCAGTTTACTTATCTATATGCCAATATATATTCTGCTGTTTTTCTTAGGTACATAAATATGATTCAATATACTTTTGTCCCTCAATTAGAGAATATTTGTTTTTTTTCTCTTTAATTTATTGGTGCATTATAATTATACATAATAATGGTGTTCATTATGTTTTATTTGTACATGCACATAATTTGTTCAATCTTTTCCCAAAAAGGAAATATTTTTCAATAAATATTTATTGAATATAATTATATGTGCGTATTCATATATATTTACATATATGTATGGAGATATATGTGTATGTTTTTATGTCTAAAGAATCTGAAGGAATTCTCACCCTTCACCCATTGATTCTGCCTTAAAGGCTTTTGGATAAGAGATAATTTGGATGTATCCAGAAATAAAAACATATTATTGAATAAAATTATTTTCAGTCCCAAACACTTATCAAATTTACCTTCAGAGTTTTAGAAACTTACAGAGGTCTGGACATCCTCTAGAACAATTAACTTAGAATATGAATATATTTATTTTGAACACTTCTTTTTATTTTCCCTCCCTCTTTTCTTGCCTCCTTCCACCCTCCTCTTCCTTCCTCTAGTTTCTCTTCCTATTCTCTCTCCTCCTTTATTTCTTCTTCCTTATTCTTCTTGTTCCCTCTTCTGTCCCTAACTTTCTAGGTGGGGAGATGAATTTCAATATGTAGAAATGGTTGAAAGGCACTGGAGATGGTTGCGATTTTGATCAGGAGTGAAAGGGAACAAAATTCTTCATATAGCTTTTTTTTTTTTTTGCATTTTCACATCTTTATTTATTTTTTTTGTAATATTTATTTTTCAGTTATCGGCGGACACAACATCTTTGTTTGTATGTGGTGCTGAGGATCGAACCCAGGCCGAACGCACGCCAGGCGAGCACACTACCGCTTGAGCCACATCCCCAGCCCCAAGATCTTTTGTACTTTAAAAAAACTTTCAGTTGTAGATGGACACAATGTTTTTTATGTGGTGCTAAGGATTGAACCCAGTGAGCCACAACCCCAGCCCATTTTGTGCTTTATTTTTTATTTTTTCTTTATTTTTTCTTTTTTTTATTGGTTGTTCAAAACATTACATAGTTCTTGATATATCATATTTCACACTTTGATTCAAGTGGGTTATGAACTCCCATTTTTACCCCGTATACAGATTGCAGAATCACATCAGTTACACTTCCACTGATTTACATATTGACATACTCATGTCTGTTGTATTCTGTTGCCTTTCCTATCCTCTACTATCCCCTCTCCCCTCCCCTCCCCTCCCCTCTTCTCTCTCTACCCCCTTGTATTATTTTTCCCTTTCCCCTCACTTCCTCTTGTATGTAATTTTGTATAACCCTGAGGGTCTCCTTCCATTTCCAGGCAATTTCCCTTCTCTCTCCCTTTCCCTCCCACCTCTCATCCCTGTTTAATGTTAGTCTTCTTCTCATGCTCTTCTTCCCTACTCTGTTCTTAGTTACTCTCCTTATATCAAAGAAGACATTTGGCATTTGTTTTTGAGGGATTGGCTAGCTTCACTTAGCATAATCTGCTCTAATGCCATCCATTTCCCTCCAAATTCTATGATTTTGTCATTTTTTAATGTAGAGTAATACTCCATTGTGTATAAATGCCACATTTTTTTTATCCATTTGTCTATTAAAGGGCATCTAGGTTGCTTATAGCTTTTGCTTCCCTGTTCCCTTATTCCAATGTCCCCCCAAATTGACTGTTTGTAACATGAAGTTCCTCTTGTTTGGATGTGAACATTTTTGAAAATACTTTGCACATGATTTAGAGTAAATAAACATCTTGGGGTTGAATCCTGACTATTTTTTCCTTTTTATTACTAGTTTCATGATTTTACAATACTATCACTCTTGATTTATTTACCAATTGGTTAAAAAATGCAACATTATGTGGTTGATTGTACTTTTGAAATACTTCTTAACAGTTTTAATGAGCTCTTCTTAGATGTCAGATCCTTAAAATAACCAAACAATTTATGATGAAACAGTTAAGTGTCATTGATAAACACAATGGCTACATGAATGACTTCATAAAAATGGACAGTTATATGTACACATAGACACATGCACATAGAAATGACTGCACATGCAATCAGTGAGATGCACATAATTCCTTTGGATTGTACTGAGGACAATTTGGTGCTCTAGTACAGCTGACACTGATTTTGATCTTGTTCTACAGTCATACAAGGTGTCAACCTTGGGGAAGGCTGGATGAAAGATAAAGGGGCCTCCCTACACATTTTATTGTACATTTATATATATCTGCCATTACTTGAACGTAAGTTTCAGAATCAGTGTGGCTTGGTGCTGTGCTTTTATTGAAGTAGCTGTGACTGAGGGTATGGAAGCTGTCACAATGGTGCAGACTTGATTTTGGTGTTAAGCTAGTAGCAAGTACTATTTGGGTGGCTTCTGTTTAAAAGTGCACTCTCTAGTCTTCCTCACAAAGAAGGTGGAAGATATTTAAGCTTGACATGGAAAAAAACTAGAACCTTGGAGTAAGAAATTCAGAGCAGGGTCTTTATTACCACCTCTGGATTTTTGATAATGGGTCAAATTGTGCTCAAATTTTTGTTTTCATTTTGGCACTGTAAAACTGAGATTGGCATTGGACTCCATGAAAATATTTAATGGAATGTCTTTTCAAAGACAGTATTTCATATAGTCATTAAAGTGGTAGAGATAACATGACACAGCTATTGAGAATTACTGACTTAAGGGACATATCTGGGATGTGATGAGGGGCACATATAAAAGATAAAATGTTATATTCTGTATCAGAGAAAGATGATGAACTTTAAAATTACTGCTTGATATGAACCTTAAGTCAACTCAGAAGATGCCTTTCCAATATCCTCAGGGGCAACTTTGATGGAAAGCAGCACTTTTTCAATGGAGACACTTTTGCATAGGCCTATATACAGTTAGTCACAAGGAAGAAAATACATATAAATGACTTATTTATCTACTTACATCTAAAATTACTTTAGGAAGTTAAGGATGCTGCACTTCCCATTTGTAACATTCTATGTGGAATATTCTAACCATGGTCCTTTTCATTGATCTATTTTCCTTTAATCATATTAAACATGCTTCTCTGCTTACACTTATGAGATGAACTTATACCATTCTTTTATCTGTTCTATATTTCAATTTTTGAGAGTAGTTTAAGGCAAATAACACTCAAGCTATAGGCTTCACAGAAAAGAACTAAGTGCTAAGAATAATCATAAAGTTCTTTGGCAATGCAAAAAGTGCTACATAAATGTCATATAGGAAATGGCTAAAACATAATTCAGCATTTAGTTGTAGTATTCCTGTCCTTTAAATTTATGCTGCTTTCTGCATGCTACTTTCAGCTAGATCCACTAAAATACATATGCAGCTGTGATAGTGACAGCTTGAAGTTGAGCAGATTGACATAAAAGGCAAATAAAAATGCTATGTTGCCTTGTGAAGGGCATATGGAGAAGACTTGGTTTTAAAAGCCATTTTCACCATAACAGGTTACATTTTCAATTATAGAGATACAATTCATATTTTCTAATAATTTGATTAAAACTATGTTGCATTAGAAAGTATTTCCAGGATGCTGGATAAAAGATGTACAATATTTAATATTTTATGCATTTTTTGAAAACACATATATTTCTTCTTTCTTTAAAATGCTTTGCCAAAATATTTTCTAAAATAAAGTCACTAAAGAAAAAATATAAATATGTCTAACATCAGTATTTTAATAAAAACTAGATGGTATAGAAAAGCTCCTTACATAGAAGTGTTCTGGTCACCCTGCCTTCACACAGAAACAATCAATTAGAAATTAATCTGTGTACATCTTAAATAACATGGCTATATGGCAATCTGAGGTCTAATGTTATACCTCAATGGAGTGAACATTAAATCCTATTACTAAAAAAGTCATTGTTCAATTAAATAATGATTTTCAATATTGTAGTAACCATTATTCAAATATCTTTTCTTTCTTTTTCCTCCATCTCTTACTTCCAATCTTCCTGTTTCAAATCCTCTCTTCTTTCCCTCTTTCTTTTGAATTGGTTTTACTAAGGTATCACTACAGAATTCCCCTTTATTAACTGGTTTATTTTCTATACAATTTAAAATTCAGAATAAAGTTTTAGTATTTTTTTCTTATTCCTTCTTTGGTATTGCTAAACTGCATTAATAAATTTACATTCTACCTTTTTAATAAGATATGAGCTTATTGGGAAGAGTACAGAAATTGCAAATAAGAAAGTCCAGGTGAGGAAAGACATCTTTGACTCTATACCATGAAGAAAAATCACATTTATCATTTTGATGACAGTTCTCTATTTAAATATAATTTCAGCTAAGATATACATCATTATATTGAATCATATCATCGGTAGTTTTATTGCAACTATTTTCTGCTTAGTTGTATGATTAATCTTCATGTCAGTGAATGAACATTAACATCACCACTTAATGGTTGCATAATTTTTCATTTCATGACTGTTTCATAAATATTTTAAGCAAAGCCCTGATGTTATAAGTTAATGGGTATTCTATCTCAACAACCCTCCAATTTAGATTTTTGCCTAGAAGTTTAAATCATTTTTATTTTAATGACACAGAATTTTGTAAACTGAATCTTCAAATGGTAGGCATGTGTCTTTTAAGTTTTCATTTATATATTAGAAATTGTAAAAAAGTAACATTGTGCCAACTTATACTTTGAAAATTTGCAATGATAGTTCATTTCTCATTGCCTGATGCTATTACATTTAACTAGATAGTAAATCACATATTGGAGTAATTTGACAAATATATTTGATTCACTTAATTAACTTGATTTTATTAGCATATATGAATTTCCATTATTTTTCAACTTTTTTTAATTTAAAATAATTTTCGGTCATGAAAAATATTCCTGTGTCATCACTCCACTTCCCCAATAGTAGCATTTCAAGTATCTACTTGCCTTTTATTTTAGGTTGGTTCACCATGCTAATCCATTTTTTTACTCTTCGTTATTTTTCAGGGTCAAAGTTTGGATACTTACAAGTAGAAGTTTCTTATTTTTCCTTCAATTTCTCACTGATATAATGGAGACAATGATTCCACCTTCTTTATAGGCTTCTTGCATACAGATGATCCTCATACCACCATACAAAGGCCTAAGGCACTGTCTCCAGTCTTTGAAGTATTATAAACATATTAAGCATTGATTTTTATATTATTATTAATCATACAGCCTCTATAAGGATATTGTCTTCTGTTCATTGATCTACTATTAACTCCAAGACCAATGCCTTATTTTTGACTCTCAAATATTTCCTAGGATATTTAATGTATTTATAAGAAACATTTAAATCATTATTTCTTGTCATTCTAAATATCTGAGCATTTTTGGAATTTTTTATTCTGAGATAAACCAAATTTTTTGTGAGCATTCACAATATTTGAAACTATATTGAGTAAAGTTCCATTTTATTATGAAATATGCTACATTGTCCATATACATATATACAAACACACACAGAAGGGAAACCTGGGGTGAGGCACGAAAGGGGGTTGGGGGAGAGAGAGAGACAGAGAGAGAGAGAGAGAGAGAGAGAGAGAGAGAGAGAGAGAGAGAGAGAAGCAGTTGGGGAGATTTTAAGGAACATTTTGAAGGTGCAAGGTAAGCAAGAGGGCTGGATACCCAAAGAGTCCTCCTCAAATGAAGCAAGCTGAGAGAAGTCTTTTCTGCTTAGAGGAGCTTGGTCTTTATTCTGTTATGGACATCAACTTGTTGGATGAGACCTACCAGCATTATGGAGCATGAGCTTCTTTACTCAACATACACAAAATAAAATGCTAATCTCATCAGAACTCCAGCCTCTCTGATTTGGATTTGGGGACTTGAAGAAGCAATATCCCTACATTCTACCCCCAACCCGTGGTCTAACTTCTCAGGTCTTCAGGGCTTTCACTGAAAGTCACACCACTGGCTTCCCTGGTTCTGAACTTTTCAGACTTGTGCTGAATCACAGAGATTCAGAGTCTCTAGCTCACAGAGCCTATTTCGGGACTTATCCCATAATAATGTGAGTCATTTCCCTATTATATGGCCTCTTGTCTGTCTTTCCATTCATCTGTCTAGATTAATATTTTCTTGGCTGCCTGTCTTCTCTATTCATTTATCTGTCTTGATTGATTCTGTCTTTCTGAAGAACCATAACTAACGAGCAAACGACATCTTTGGGTTAGATTACTTTTTACTTAGAGAATTCCAAGGGATAACGTAAGAAGACTTACAGGGGATTGTCGGATTATTGTACTTTAATTTATAGGCCTATCCCTGAGATAATTGTCACTAACAGGGGTAAAATTTTGAAGAGATAGACCCTGATTATATTATGTTTGTAGTCACTGGTTGAAGAAATATAAAAATAGAATTCTAACATTTTAAATATGTTTCAGTGAGTTTCTAATTAATCAGAAAAAAATTAAAGGTGTTGGGAAAAGAAGATTTGGTATATGAATCTGGTTAAGGTAAGAGAAAGCATGGTTATATATTTGAAATCTGGCAACTTTTCCTTTATTTACATTATGGACACCTATAATTTTCTTCTGATTGCTTAAAATTAACATTGGTAATAATGCTACTTATCTATTAAAAATTCCTGCTTGAATTATTTTCATTTGGATAGCAATCACCCTAATATTTGACAGAGAGTCATTTAGGTTATCACATATACAGATGGTAAGTTTTATTTTGGCTTTCTCTCTATTTTTCTCTTTTTTTTATTTGTTTTGTTTTGTTTTTTTCATTGGGTGGTGTTTCATGGTGTAGAAAAACTGCCATTTGTTTCATTATTTAAAACTTAAAAATCATAATGGTTTCTTCATATTTGATCTATTATGAAAAACGTTGCTATAAACATTAGTATCTTCATAAATGGAAATGGATTTATCATTTTATATTCACATCAAGAAAGTATGAGTGATACAGATTCTCTACATTTTCACCAAGATTTTGAGTTGTTGTCATTAATTTACCCATTTTAATAAATGCATGTCCATATCATTTGTAGTTTTCATTTTTATTTCCCAAATAGCAAATAATATTGAAAATTTTTTCATGTCCTTATTTGCATTTGATATTTTTATAAGTGAAGGTATTTAGCCAATTTACCAATCATGTTTGCTTTTTTCATACTATAGAATTTAAAATATAAATTTTAATACAGTAAAATGGATACAAAATGAAATTTAATAATGATATTAAGTGCATTCACACAACCCTTACAGTGTTACCACTGTTTGTCTGAAAACATTTTTATCACCCCAAAGTATTCAACTCTCACTGCCCATTCCTCTCTCTCTCTTGCACCTGGCCACCACTAATCTGCTTTCTGTCTCTATGGATTTGCCTATTAGCTATATTTGACCTAAATGGAATTTAGAATATGTAGCTTTTGTGTCTGACTTTTTTCACTTGCAAATGTTGTCAAGATTTATCCTTTAGCATGTATCATCACTTTATTACTTGTGACACCTGAATAATAATCCATTGTATAAATGTATGACTTTTTATTTTCGATGATCACACATTCATTGACAATATTTAGAAATGTAACAGATTTTACAAAGATATCAGAGATAGGAATCTTTGACTCAGTGCTGGTAAAAACAGAATCTGAGTTGCACACAAATGCATAGGTGAAACTTTCACAGGGGAGGACAAGAAGATGGAGTCCAGCTCCAGGTACAGGAAACAGCCTTGACTAAGAGAGAAAAAGAAATGAGGGTGCCTTGAAAAAAAATAATGTCCCAGCATTTTATTGGGTGGTTCGGGTGGGGAAATGTCTGGCATTTTCATAATAAAAATTAAAGGAGTTTCTTTCTTGTGGAAAACTCATGTGAGGTCACCTGGCACCACCCTACACCTGGTGTTTTTGATTGACCTGATTAATAATAGGAGATTGGGGAAAGGCATTATTCATACATTGTAAGAATAGGAGAGCAAGAAAATAATTTAGCAGGTAAAGATTTTTACTGGGTAAAGATTGTAAATTAAGGCTCTGGAGTCTATCCAACATTTTGTGCTCTCTTGACTGTCTCATTTATGTTATCTCATATCCTGTGATCTTGCTGAAATCACTAACTGATGCAGAGCAAGGACATCTACTGAGACAGAATGACCACAAATGTACTACCTCACCAAATCTTATGATCATGCTGGAAAGATTTCAGAGGCAGTGCACATAGACAATGAATTTGTTAGAAGGAAAATGAAACAGGGAAAAAGGGGAACACTTTCAAGGGAGAGAGTGGGTCTTCCTGGAGAAGAAAAAAATGGCACAATTCTCCTGTCCTCCTCTTTTATTGGGAGTCCCAGAGAAGTTTACAGAGAGTCCCACCCAGGTGCACTTTTTGACTTTTGGCTGACCATGTAATTGACCAAGTAATCATACTTTCACATTCCCATCACATATGGTGTTACCACATGGAGGGAAGGTTTTGCTATTGTTATGGCATGCTAAAGATCAAAGGCAACTCTGGGTTACTTTGGTGCACATTGATGAGTTCTAATTGGAACTAGTTTTTTCAGATTTTATGGTGAAGGGGTTTCTTCTAATTATCCCATCTTCCTGAGTTCTGGAATCTGGTCTGTATAGAGGTCATGAAGTTATGCCGTTCAGGGTAAGTCATGTCATTCTTACCAGCAGGGAGTAAGTAGCCTTTTGGGTCTACATTTTTCCTGTAAGATGACAGGTTGTTTGCTGAACAATTTAGCATATCATATTGACTTAATCCAGGAAGGATTATAGGTAAATTATTTTACAAAAGAAAGCATGTGGGGTCATCACGGTACGCACAATTTGTGGAATTATCCTCCTAACCTCATATTCCCACTGCTCATCTCTGTCTGTAACCTATCATTACTGATTCTAGGAGTTGTGTTTTTCCTTTGTAGATTCCTTAGTAATAATCATGTGATTTGAGAATATAAATAGTTTTATTTATTCAGGTTTGTATGCCTTCTATTTACTTTTTATTCTTATGAGAATTGCTACAATTCCCTCCCTTATGTTATAAAAGTTGTGAAAGAAAAAATTTTTGTCTCATTCCCGATTTTAATGAGAAATTATTTACTCTTAAACTTTATATGCAATGTTGGCTGTATTTTTTTGTAAATTTTTTTATCAAATTGTCATTGTGTTTTGAGAATTTCCATCAAATGAGTATTGAATTTTGTTAAATGTCTTTTTATTTTTGCTTCAACTGATATTATCATGTCATTTTTCTATATTAGCTGTTGACATCAAAAAATGTCTTAAACAATTTTGGGAATGTTTATTTTTAATTAAATCAAGGTAAAATGTTTAATTTGATTTAATTTATTGTAATAACACAAGATGAGATCTATACTCAACAAATTTTAAACTTAAGACTATGATATTGTTGACTATGAAAGCAATTATGTACAGAAGATCCCTAGAACTTATTCATATTTTGTTTATGTGTGTATGTGTCACATTTTCTTTATACATTTATTTGTCAATAGACATATGAGTTGTTTTCACATTTTGACAAATGTTAACAGTGCTACAAAGAACATTGAACTGTTAATATCTCTTCAAGACCTTGGTTTAAATTCTTTTGAATAAATATTACCTGTATGATTGCATTTGCAGAGTTTCCTATGGAGAGCATACAGCTGATTCGTATTTTTAAATCCATTCTGACAGTCTTTTTTCCCTGGATATAGTTAAGCCTTTTGTATTTCATCTAATTATCAATAAATTAAGAATCATCAGATTTCTTGTTTTCTGTTTACCTATTGTGGTTTTTGTTCCTATATTTTCCAGTTTGTCTTAATTCATCTACAGTATCTTGAATTATTTGTATTTTATTGCTTTATTGGTGATTGTTATCAAAATTTACTATTGTCTTCATTTTCCCAATTACAGGGAGAATAGAAATCTTATCTCCTTCTACCTCCCTTCTGCACTCCTCCATTTAAAATGTACTTATTCAAAATAGTCTTTACATGTATTTTAAATAATATCAGTGTTCAAATATTTAAAATCAACTTTCAACATAATTATAAAAATTAAAGAGAAGAAAAATCTATTTTCTTATATTTTGTTAACCATATTGATCCTTTCTGAGGATCCACGTTTTTCTGAATGGTTAGTATTATTTTTTTCTTATTCTGTTCTTGCTTTAAGGCATTTTGGTTTATCATACTTGAGGTGTACAGAGCTTTCTAAGTGCAAAGTTTTATGTCATTTGCAACATTTGAAAGGTTTGACCATTATTTCTGTATTTTCTAAAACTTCCCATTTTTTTCCTGTATTTCTAGGAATCTGATGAAATAAATATTAAATATCATTTCATAGTTGTGCTGGAACTAGACGAACATTTTAGCTTTTGAAATCTATTTTCTTTTTGTTTATATGGGTAATTTATATTATCATAAAATTTATTGATTTTTTTCTCTTTTTCACTTTATTATTGAGTTAATTTCTTCAATTGTTATTTAATTTGGTTACTGAAATTTTCAGCTTTAAATTTTCTTTTTTATTCTTTTTTCTATTTCTTTAGATCATTGCTGAAACTTCCATGTATTAGTTGACACTTTCTGTTTTTTCTACTTTTTATAAGTGAACCCATAAATGCTCATTAAAACATTTTTTTTATAAAGTCTGTATTAGAATGCTTCTTAGACAATCCCTGTTCTCAAGTTGGAAGTTGACACCTATCATTTTTGACACTGAGTGTAAACTTCATGAGTTTTGATGTAACTGGTGACTTTTTAAATTAAAATTTAGCTGTTTTGGATCTTATTTTTATTGGACTTTGAATTTTATTTAAATTGTCTGTTTCAAATGACTTCCTTTGACAATGCTCAGCAAAATTGAAATTGTTGGGTATAACTTCATTTCTTCCAAGTGGGAGTAGAAGTTCAGGTTCCCCTATAACTCTAATCCCTGAGAGGAAGAATTTTTTTATTTTTATTTATTTTTATTAACATTAGGTCTCCATTGATCCACTGATGCCTCTGGAAGAATAGGGATGCTTCATTACTGCTTCCCCAGGAGCTTCCATTGACACTGTGCGGAAGGGGTGCCTCAGTACCCCTGGACATAGTAAAGAATCTGACGCTCCATTAGCTCTACTTTGATACCTCCCCAGTGGGAGAGAGAAGGGATTACCTTATCACTATCAAAAGAAGTGGAAGTCCATGAAGGGATGAAATGCAGGCTTCCCCAGTAAATGTCCTACATAGTGACACCATTGAGGTATTCAGATACCTCATCACTGTCTCTCTTTTTTTTTCTTTTAGTTTTAGTAAGATTTTATTATCTTTCTTTTCAAATTATGTTTTAAATTTATATATGACATTGGAATGCATTACAATTCTTATTACACATATAGAGCACAATTTTCCATATCTCTGGTTGTATACAAAGTATATTCATACCCAGCCCCTCGCTGAGAGTAGGGCCCTTGTTTTTTATGGCATCTTTGACAAAAACAGAGTAGATGTTTTAACAATCATTGTTATAATTATTGAGTGGCTCTTGTAATAATAGTTTTTATTTATTGCCTTGCTATGTAAACTTTTTCTAAGTTATATCACTGCAGAGAATAGGCTTTGTCTGTACCTGGAAGGTTTTACTCTTTGCAGGCTTCTAGGATATATTAAATGCAAACAAAACTGAGGGGTCTCACCTATGAATCATTTATCCTTTACTGGAATCCCAAGGGGCACCTCTTTTTTTTATCCCTCCCCAGATTTCAGGATCTTCTGTATGTGTTCTCTATAGAATGTCCAGGAATTTTCTTTTACTTAGAGAAGTAGTGAAAACACGTCTGCTACACTTTGCCAGAAGCAATGATTGATTTCTAAAGCAATTTGGAATATTTGTTCTCTGATCTTTTATGTGATGGTCAATCAGGCAGTCATAAAAGAATAAATAGGGGAGTCTCAGAAAAACAAGGTTTTGATTTTGTTCTTTTATTGTGTGGTCATGGGGACTGAATCCAGGGGAGCTCTCTCACTGAATCACTGCAATCCCCTTTTCAGGTTTAATTTTCAGAGGGTCATCCTAAGTTTCTGAGGGCAGCCTGAAACTTGTGATCCCCTACCTCAGCCTCTTGAGTATTTAAAAAGGTGCAAGGTTACCTGAGGTTATTTAAAAAGGTACAAGGTTGCTTTTTTTTTATACCCTTATCTAGAAAATCTCTTTGTAGTCTAATAAAACCTCTTTGTAGGTGGGATACAAGCATGCACCAGCACTTCTGGTGTAAAAACAATACTTGCAACAGTAAGAGCTCCTACAAATAGATGGCACCCTATGCCAGACAGGGCTACGTGAGAAATCACCAGTGTTGTTCAGGAGGCAGAAGGGGCAGGAATGTGGGAATAGATAAAGACATAGATTTCAGTGGTATTTCCATAGAAAACTCAGGGCAGGAGAGGTGAAAAGATGAAGATTGGCTAGTTTGGATAATCTCAATGGGCTCTAAACTATAGGAGTGGTCCCTAGTTTTCTGGACTTTGCCTTGAATGATTGTGACAGAAACATTGTCTTGGAATTTATAGATGAGAGAGAGAAGGTATGTCTCTGGAGTGGTCAGTTTACATATAACAATGACATGTTCTTAGTAGAACCCCTGCTGTCTCTCATAATTATCTAGCTCTGGAGGAACCCCCTCTCCCCAGCCAGAAAGATTTTAAGAAGCTGATAAAACTTAATATATAGAAAATAAAAACATAAACAAAATAATGTCTCTATTATTATATAATCAGTATTAATAATATTTTACATAATTATAAAATGGAAAAGGTCTGTTGTTTTAATATTTTGCAAAAGTCTCTCTGTCACAATACTGGTTATACTTCATGAGAAAGATCAATTTCACTTTTAATAAGACTGAGTATGTACAATTTTTTTATTTATTGACTTATTCATAGATAGATGCTTAGGTTGTTTCCATATCTTGGATATTGTAAACAATTCTTCAGTTAACATGGAAGTATAGCTACACATACAATATGCTGATTTCATTTTTCTTTGACGATGTACTCAGTAGAGACATTGCTGGGTCATACATGATAGTTCTCTCTTTAATTTTTTGAGGAAAACTCCTTTCTGTTTTCCAGACTGGTATACCAATTTATATTTCCATTAACAGGTTTATGTTAATTAACAGGTTATTTAAAAAGATACAAGGTTACCTTTTTTATACGCTTATCTAGAAAATCTCTTTGTAGCCTAATTTAATAAAACAAATTGATTTTCATATCAACTTCTGGATTAAATATGATCTTATATGTTGCTGATTGAGGAATGAAAAATAAAATTTGGGTTCACATAGATAGGTGCTATTCAAAAATAAGATATATTAGTCTCTGTTTAAATTGATTGCAATTATTTGATTTTAACACTACATAAAAATGACATGGAAATAAACATAAAAATGGATGGAAATTAAGACCATAATTTTGTCTGAAACAAGTCAAACTTAGAAAACTATCATGTATTTTCTCTCATCTGCAAAAGAAAGAAGGGGGAAAAAAGAAGAGAGACACCATGAACCTAGAAGGGAGACTATAGATTAGAGGAAGGGAATCAGGGTGCAAGAGGATGTGAAGTGTTGAGAAGCAGAATTGATCAAATTATATTTTTATGTATGTATGAATATGCTACAATGAAACCCAATATTCTTTATAATTACTTTCACTAATAAAAATAACAATTAAAAACTCAACTAATTGTATTTTCTTCAAGGATAGAGTTCAACTGAACTCTGAAATCATATCCACGCATGTTCATACTAAGTTACATTAAAAACCATTGATTCATTTTGCATTCTGAATAGATATTTTATAGATATGAGCATGGGTTTGTAGCATGATGAATTGGTCAGTTGGAAAATATTGAATTAATTGTATGGAAGATCTTCTTAATATTGGGACATCATGTGGCACAAGGTCACCATCATGTTTATTAATATCATCTCTCATAAGAAAAGGTTTGAAGAATTGAAAAGCTGTTCAGCTTGATGCTGAATGCATTTTCCAAAATTCTTATTTACTGTGAAACTTCATGTTTTTTCACTGGCACCAAAAACCTGCCCCTACTTGGCCTGACAGCCTCACTTCAAGCATTTTTGTGAATGTTATCTGCCAAATGCCCAAATCGGAATCAGTTGTTACTTTACATGGAAGTGGATTTCCAGTAAATTAATCAGTTAATTCAACTGGCATATCAAACCATCACGAAGTGTTTTATCTGTATGACAACCTTTTTACTTTATACAGAGTAGAACTTTTCTAGAGTTACCAATGTGACACAGATTATATTAAAAAATATGTGAACTTAAGGCTCAAGAATGTTAATTATTTTATTGTTTATCAAAATATTTTTAAAGGAAAATCTTTTTCCCAATGAATTGAGAACATTTTAAAATATAATCCTTATCAGTACACACCAGTAAATCATTGTTCTAAATCCTTCCAGTTGTGCCACTCATGCTTCTGCACTTGGAGTGTAAATACTGATATACTGAAAAAACAAAGGGATACCTTATTAGCATTACAATAAAAAGTATTATAGAGTAGTTTGGACCTCACAGACCACTCACTATAAGACTGAGAAGAGCCAAGGAATTAACTTTAAGAACATTTAAAAACAACTCATTCATATTGTTTCCTATCTCTTAAACTCAAGTCTGAGCTCAATTTTTCAATGACTATAGCCACCAAAATAAAGATATCACAAATGTCACCAAAGTCAAGTCTGCCCACACCCTCACAATCCCTGCAACCTCAACTTCTGTTACTAAAATAATAATTAAACATAACAAATATTATATACTACATTAAGCTCTCTATTATTTTACCCATTGTGAACATTGATTATAGGAGATTTACTTATCCAAATATCACAAAACCAATGAATAAAAAAATCAGCAACTTAACACTTTATAACTCTGATTTTTAAATTCCAACCTAACAAAACATCTGTTCAGAAAGAGTTTGTACTCCATGATGTAAAGAATATTAGGTTTCATGTTTTTAAAAAATGTCCAAATAGATAATTTTTTAAAAAGACTCAGTAGCTTAGGAGGCTGAGGCAGGAGGATTGCAAGTTCAAAGACAGCCTCATCAAAAGCCAAATGCTTAGCAACTCAGTGAGACCCTGTCTCTAAATAAAATGCAAAATAGGTTTTGGGATGTGGTTTAGTGATTGAGTTCCCCTGAGTTCAATCACTGGTATCAAAAAAAAAAAAAAAAAAAAAAAGAATAGGAAAAGAAAATTTTAAAAAAAAAGTCAGAACAATGTTGAGGATGACATGGATCATGAAATCAAAACTCAGCCCTGTGAAGTGCTTTTCAACCTTTCTTTTAGAGTTGAACAAATGGAGTCCTATGGAATGTTGAAGAAAGTTATTTAGTCAGAAACATTTCTCCTCAAATTTATAAAAGAAAGGTTGAAACATGATCAGTCATGTTGCTTTATCTTTAAATGTCTAAGAAAAACAACATGGTAGGCATTGACATATCCTCAGTTAAACTGAGTAATTTGACTATACATGTTGTCAAGGTTGTGATAACGGTTGTTGGCTGTTTATCATTTAGGGACTCATTTACTTTGTTTCACTTGTCAGTTAGTTGTCAGAGTCTGGAAATGTTTTTCATTCAGAATTTGTTGGTTGCTTAGCGATGTATTTTCAGTAAAATCTACTCAATTTCAAGTGAGGAAAGAATCTTTCTTTACATTTTGTATTATATTTTAGAAATTCTAGGTAGTAGTCTCATGAAATATGTTGTTATGCCAGTTTCAGTGTCCTCTCAATTTAGTCTTCTCTAGTCCTTAATTTCACTCTGCTTTTTCAGTATTTTTCAGCACCATACATGGTTGCTAGATGACCATACAGAATTTCAGCTATTTATGTTCACATAGCAGTGATTCGTTATAAGGCTGAAAATGTTCCTCTTTTGACCCATTGTCTTAAGAGTAATAAAAAACATACAAGAAGTCCACTAAGATACCCATTCTCAGTTTTCACTGCTTAGAATTGTTTCACAAGGCCTGGAAGAGTCAGTGTGAGGACAGGGACTTGTTCAGACTTTAACCAGGATTACAGGAGACAATGACTTGAGAGAGCATGTTATCAGTTCTCACAAGGATGATATAGATGCAGCACCATTTTAGATACATGGGAGAAAAGTCAGTTTATTGTACAAAGCAAATGCTTTAGGGCATTAGGGTTTAATTCTGTCCAAGAACCCCAGTAAAAAAAAAAAAAAAAAAAAAAACAGGTTGCATTGCATTAACCATAATTCTTTCCTTGAATCTAAGTCTGAGGATACAATGATCTACCCTGAAACATAAAACACCTAGAGTAATTTGAACTTAACAGAGTTTCTACTGGAAAAGAAAAAGGTAAAGATGGACTTTGGGTGGGAAATCAATTTTATTCCGCATTTGTTTTTGAAGAGTGATATACAATACATTATGTTCTGATGTGTCACCCAGATCGGCTTTTAGGACTGAAGGAATTATTTTGCCTGCTGTTGGAAATGCTGCCAGCAAACATCCCTCAACTGTCAGACCTCTCTGGGAATTATCTTAGCTAAAAAGATTTGTCTCATTCAATATCTCATCCTTTTTCTAGAAAGCTCGCATCTCCTGACTGTTTGGTGCAGACAAAGTCCTGACCTGGCTTTTTTAGCACTGAAGGGCTATTCAGGTTTCAGAGGGGATCAGATGAAGACTGTGCTGGACTCTGTCGTAGACCAACCCCTTTTCCCAATCCTGTTACCTTTGTTGCCCTTCCACAGGTCAGGATCCCAAAAGCAAAATCAAATTAACTCCTGCACACTTTGCATCTGTCTCTTAGAATTTGCTCCCAAATAAAAACTTGAATACCTTTTTCATCATTTTGGATCTAATCATCCAGATATACAAAAGTAATAGCAAAATATACATGGCAATAGCAAACAAGTTTGAGAAAGATGACATATATAGATATATAGATACACAAAATGAAGATAGATCACACTTAGCAATATGCCTGACAACAGCTATTGACAACACAAATATATGCACTAATTTAGCTTTTTTAAAAATTAATACTTTCATTTTACTTTTAAATAAATATCAGAGAACTTGTTCTCTGCTTATGATCATGAAATCAATATGCACCAAAGCTAGTAAAATCTGTGTAATGATAAACAATTAACCAATTGTGCCTACTGTCTTTTCCTGAGAGAAAATCATGACAATAAAAGCTTGACAAGAATAAATTTAACAAAAGTATTACATTACAAAATCTGTTTCATATGTGAACAACGTTTGACTTAAAATCAATTCTAAAATCAAAAATAAAAGAATTCAATTTTTCAATTTTCTGCAACTTAAAGATTTTCAAACTGTAGCTTTATTTTCAAAACTATATTTGGGTATACACCTGCAATTTCAATGGCTAGTGAGGATGAAACAGGAGGATCACAAATTCAAGGCCAGTATCAGCAACTTGTAAGGCTTGGGTAATTTAGTGAGACAGAAACTCAAAATATAAAAAAGACTAGATATAGCTCTGTGGTAAATTGCCCCTGGGTTAAATCGTTAAACCCCCAGTAACCCCATCACACACACCAAAACAACAACAACAACAACAACAACAACAAAACACCAATGTGGCATATATACACAATGGAATATTAATCAGCAATAAAAGAGAATAAAATCATGGTATTTGCAGGTAAATGGATGGAGTTAGAGAAGATAATGCTAAGTGAAGTTAGTCAATCCCAAAAACTAAATGCCAAATGTTTTCTTTGACATAAGGAGGTTGATTCATAGTGGCATAGGGAGCCTGAGCACAGGAGGAATAGAGGAACTCTAGATAGGGCAGAGGGTTGGAGAGGAATGGAGGGGGCATGGGGTAATTAATGATGGTGGAGTGGGTTGATCATTATTATCAAAAGTACCATCATGAAAACATGAATTGGTGTGAATATACTATGTATAAAACCAGAGATATGAAAAATTGTGCTCTATATGTGTAATAAGAATTTAATTCATTCCACTGTCATAAATAAATAAATATGTGTATACAAACATGCACACACACACACACATGAATGTGTATATATACACACACAAACACAGAGACAGATTTTTATAAGTTGTGACATCAACTTTATAACAAGTCAATTTCAATTTTCAGAGAAAAGAGAATAATGTTACATTTGGTTGGGAATATAAAATACTATGATCTTAGAATAAATGAAAACAGTAAATCCTTATCAAGAAATTATTGTCATTGTATCTAATTTCTTTGTCTTCATTTGACAGATAACATATAACATAATTTAATCATACATATAACTATCTGCACATGTATATTAAGGCTTCATTATTCTCCTATAGAGTAATGAGTTGAAATAAGGTAGTATAAATTAAAAAAAAGGAAGGACTAATTTTAAAATTATCCTTTGCTGAATTTTCTGTAAGAATAAAGTTTCAAATAAAATAATGAATAAACACACGATGATCATTTTAACTCAAGTGGGAGTGTAACATTTAAGTTTTAATTAGTAAGAGGTAGGCAGTTACTATATTCAATTTTCCAATTCTATGGAATATTTTTAAATGAAGAAATGATAATTTTTTGATGTAGAATTAAGTTTACAAGAAAGGCAGCCTCTGAACTGACTTACTGAATTATATGGAAAATATAGTATTACATTAGTGGGTTCAAAAGGTTTTGGTACAAGGCATAAAACGTACAGGCCAACCATCCACAGCTTCTAATACAATCTTGTTATCTTTGTTGAATAGCTCAATATATTTGATCTCTGGTAATTTTCTAGTAGAAACAATCTATTCATATGATTTAACTGATTCTCTTTTATTGAACATCCTACATCTACTGCTTGATTCTTTATATATCTGAGTTTGGAGAATGCATAATATTAGAATATAGATAGATAGATAGATAGACAGACAGACAGACAGTAAAACAGGATTCCCTGTCTCTGATATTACAAACTTCAGAATACAGAGCTTTGTGACTCTTCCTTTTGTATTCTAAATCTAGTCTGGGTTATTATAGTAGAATCATACATGTTTACTAACTTTTTCACTCTGACAGCTGGGTTTATCCAGTTTGATATTACAAATCTCTAAATTAACTTTATGTAGTATCTTGTTAACTAGCAGGCATTAGAGTTGATCACAAAAAAATTACTTTGAAACATTAGTGAAACCAGAAAACATTTTGTAAACAGTAAAAGTACTGTATGTGTGAAGAAGTCATGTTTGTACTTTTCAGAATATTTTGAGTGGGGCATATATGTTTCTACTGAATCATTCCTCTATAGTTTTTTTTCAACTTATTATTTACATTTTCTTTAAAGATTTTTATATGTACATTTTTTACTCTCATTCTTCATATATCAAAACTCAAGTGCTAATATCAATATTATAAAGACCAAATACAACAACCACAGAGCCAACGCCATACTGAACAGAGAAAAATTGAAAGCATTTTTTTAAAAAATCAGGAACAATATAAGGATGCCCTCTCTCACCACTCCTATTCAATATAGTCCCTGAAATTCTAGCTAGAGCAGTAAAGCAAGAAAAGGAAATTAAAGTGTTACAAGTAGGAAAATTCTACTATTTCCCATATGACATTCTCTATTAGGAGTTATAAAACATCATTTCTATGCAGAGAAATTATAGTATACATGCCAAAATAGTACAATAAAATAATATAATTATTCATATGTTTATATATGTTCATGCATTTTTATATGCATCAATCACCTCTTTAATCACTTACTTTAACCAAATATGGTTAATTAAAAAACCTAGGGTCTGGAATTGTGGCTCAGTGGTAGAGCGCTCGCCTAGCACATGTGAGGCATTGGGTTCAGTCCTTAGCAGCACATAAAATAAATTAATAAAATAAAGTTATTATGTCCACCTATAGCTAAAAAGTATTTAAAAGAAACCCCCCCAAACTTTGAATAATCCTAGAAATTGTAATGAAGCAATGATATAAGAAACTAGAAAAATAATCACAAAGACCATAGTTCTAATTATCTTTTTAAAGATATTGGTTTCCTAGGAAATATCAGCAAAAGAAAATGTAATTAATATGTCTTGTCAACTGTATTGGAGTTGAAAAATAAAGTGTAAAGTGTGTAACTGTTTTAATGATCACATTTCCCCCTAACATTGATTAAAGTTATTGAAATTTCCAGTAGTTCACCAAGTCTCTATAAAGTATAATATTTGACTTTGCAATTAGTGTGTATATTAAGATCTTCAAAATAATATAAATAATTCTTCATATTTTATAACTTTGAATTCAGGAATTCCCCTATGAAATAAAAAATACATTTTTAAAACACTTTAAATATTATTGTTCAAAACTCTATATAGTTTCCAAAAAATGTCAGGGAATTTAAATCAGACTTAAAATTATATTGTGTATTTCATAGATCTTTTTCTTAAACATTCTTAGTATTATGGATAATTTGGTAGTGAAATACCAAGTATTTTTTTACATGTGAAATAGTAAACCACTTAAAAAATGGATTCAATTCTTTGCTGCTTTTTATTTCCCCTATTCTAAAGGAGCTAGATCATGTTGACACATGCATTTGTACATGCATTGTGTTTTATGTGTTTATGAAATAAACCAAACATTGTAAAGCCTTGTTAAAATGTCTGAAAGGCTGTGATTGTACTTGCAACCCTACTTTGCCTGTTTCTCCTCTAGTTCACGTAGAATACCTATGCCCTACAAACACTGACACAGGTTTACTTGGAAGTTCTCCTGAAGCTTTGTCAGGCATCATCAGCATTACTACAATGTTCCTTCTTCTCACATTGTCTATCATATCCCCTTAGAATATCCTATCCTAGAAAAACAACCAGTGTTTTTCTGCTTGATATTGTTGTTGTGTCTGCCTGTTTTAACAAGCTCTATTAGAAGCCATCTTTGCCTGCATTTGTAGAAATATACTAATGCATATGTAAGGAGAAAATGACAGAATTTTCTTTGAGGAGGCAGGGATTCTTCTCACCCTCTCTTCCTTACTGTGTCTTCTTTAAAATGCAACAGGTCTAATAATGTCCTGTCCTTTTGACTTTACAATGCAAAATTGCAGGCCGATTGAGGCTTGGAACTATACAACATGTATCTTCATTCAGGTTTTCTCAGGGTATAAAGAGATTAGTCCCAAGATGTATCCATTTGTCTCCCAAGAAGAAAACAGAAGTTTTAATTGTTTTTTCTTTATATATTTCTGCGAAATTCTTTCTAGACCTTATAGTCGTTTTTATCTAATCCTAAATGAATTCTCAAATATTAAATTGTGTCTTCTCTGTCTATTATATAAGTTCAGAGGGATTTTTGTTGGCAATATTGTATTACACCCTCCATGGGTTTAACCTAAAGGAACGAGACTATCTAATAATCTTTCTCATAGTCAATATCGCCATGAAAATAAATCCCTTTCCTAAGTTCAAACTTATCCAGTTCTGCACTTTTCTATCTCCCCCTACCATATTAATTAATGAGTAAAATATAGTCTGTAATTACAAGTTTGAACCTAAAGTGCTAGGAGTTTGGTATATTGTTAAATGAAATTTGACTTACTTGGAACAAGATACATGATAGACATACATCTTTAGTTAATTTAATTATATTTCTTAAGAACAGAACTTGCAGGAATTTTTGTTTTGTTTTATTTTGTTTTGTTGTTAGACACCTTATATCAAGTTACCCAAACAATCATCTCTTGGAACACATGATTAACTAGCAGAGACAGACACATATGCTATATTGTTTTGCTGATACATACATGTTTGGTAAAAATATGATATTTGCTCATCTCATAGAAATTTATAAATATTCTGGGGGATAGAGAATACTTCTGCTTTAAAGAATTTTTATTATGTTAATATAATGTTTTCCCACTAAGTTTTGCTCCTTCAACTTCTCACTGATAACTCTAGTCCATTATGCCCTGGAAAATAAGCTACATCTTTTGATGTTCTAAAGCATTCTCAGATTACTTAAATGGCAGATTAATATCTTTGCGCTTGGATTTCTCACTGCCCACACATAGATCTCACCATTTTTCTATCCTAAGAATAAAGGGTTAATGATGGTACAGTTCTGGGCTCCATCATCCATGAGCAGTAAGTTAAACAAATTTCCATTTTTAAGCTTCAGCAATTTCATCTGGAAAAACAGAAAGATTAGTAGTACCTAGTACACACGGTTGTAGGCAAGCTCTTTTATACAACAAAGATGGGTTACGTGGTTCATACTCAGGAATAAGTCTTAATTTATAGTAATTATCATCACAGTTTTTCTTTTTAAGAAAAGATTATTTTATTTATTTTTCTTTTTTTATTTGTTTTAGTTAGTTGTACATGACAGCAGAATGCATTTTAATTCATCATATACAAATGGAGTACACCATTTCAATTCTCTGGTTGTACATGGTATAGAGAAGTCAGTATGCACAAGAAGTCCCAAATTCATAAGTATAATACAAGGATTATTGCACTTATTTTGACCTATCAGTTTCAAAACTTAATATTTTTGTTTATTTATTATTCTTACTGGTGCATTGTAATGATATGTAATAGTGGGATTAATGATTCCTTATTCTTACATGCACATAACACAATTTGTTCAGTCTCCTTCTCTGTGTTTTCACAAGACAACCACGTTCAAATTGAATCATCTTGTAGTCATTTGGTTGCCTTCTTTCTAAAGAATCATTTGATTCTTTAGAAAGAATTTAGTTCCACTTATTATCATCAACCTGATGCTCCTCGTGCATTTGCAGCTTACTGTAACGCTGCTTATTTCTTCTCCTAAAAGTACTGATGCATATACCTGACTAAGGCACTTTCTGACAGATAGTTTGCATATGAAAATTCCCATGTGAAAAAATGTGTATATTTACTCTCAGACCTGTCACATATCCATAATAAATGATCCTGAAACAATCAACCAATTTTTCATGTAAAAATAATATGAGGGAACCATGAAAAATGTGAATCAAATATATACATGTAAATTTGCAAGAGAAGAGCCACAATACTCTGTATTCTGACATTTATCTAAATCCCATATAAATTTCAAGTCTTCAAATAAACCATCTTATTTGTTTCAAGTTAGAGAAGAGAATACATATTATAACTTATTTTGGAAGAGTTTACGACTTTTCATTTTCCAAGATATATGTGAAATATCAAACACTACTTTTAAGAATAGAATAATTTGTAGTCCCATGAAACCTTGACACTAATATAAATCTTTTTAGACTCTGGAAATTAGACACAAAGTCATCTCAAAATCCTGAAAAATCTGGGATTACAAAATATGCCAATCTGTTTGGAGATTAAAAAGTTCCTAGCAAAAGGAATTAATGGAAATGAAAAACATTAGAAAAACATATCTATAAGAAATAAAAAGAAAAAGTATATATTAAAATACAGATAGCTACATTTATTAATATAACAGTCAAAATAATAAAAGAATAAACAGGCATGTGAGGATTATTTTTTATTCGAAAGAGAGGAGAAATGGAGAAATGAAAGGTGAAGATGTAGCAATTTAAGAGAATCATACATAAAAAGGTAAAAAGAAATAAACTAGACTAATATTGATAGAAAGTTTACATTAAACATAGAAAGAAAAGTGAAGTGGCCAAAGATAATAATATAGGTTCACAGCATCCTTCAAGAAGGGAAATTTTATTCTTTTTATATTTGCTACCAGGAAAGTCAACTAAATAAAACTCTTTTAAATTTTGAAGAAAGACAAAATAAAATGCATTGTTATATAGAAGTAAAAAAAAGATTTGTTAGGTAAATATCATGGATTAATGCAGTATATCCACAAAAGGAGGGGAAAGACACAACAAAAAAAATATTCCTACTAATAGCATTTATATTTAAATATAATTTGAAGAATATTATTGTATACCATACTGATTATCCAAATGAGAAAAATTCAGAGTAATTAAGTAATTTCTTCAAATCTTTTTCTCAAATAGTGAAGGATCAGAAGCTATTGTAATAGTATCATAGTTAATTAAACTTAAAAAGAATTTTCCCTATGTAAAGATCCTATTTTGAATGATATCATAATGTCAGAAGTCAATCATTTGATATATCACTCAAGATGTATCTATCACTACAAATTTTCAGTCATAAATTATTATTAATCAAATTATAATGTGTTACATGAGTAATCCATCTTTAAAGTATATCATAATTTCATGTTTCATTCCCATAAAGTTAGGAGACTTGTTTTTAAGATGTTTGAAAAAGCTATTGACAATTTTTTTTTCTTGGAGGTTTTTGAGTTCACCTCTGGAAAGTAATGACCATTTGGAACTCTTAGGTGATTAGAAGTGACCAGAAATTAATATATTTTGAGTAAGTATATATCTGTAAAATAAAGATTATTGCTAACTAAAATTGATCTTAATTCATTTTCCTGACAGGAAATTATACTCTTTTATCTTACTAAATAGCTTTGTGAAATTCTTTTTCTGTGTTTTTTTTTAGCTCTGTTAACTTTGAATTTGAGATTAAATTGCACATTTTCATAGTTTATACAGTGAGCTCTATGAGCATGATTTCAATCACTGTGTTATCATAGAAAACCAGTTGCTTTGTCTAGAAAAGATAAAGTTTCAGAGGAGTGAAACAGCAAAATGAAACCAGAAAAACACCTAGATCTGAAAGCTTTGACTTACTCATTTAAATAATTACTCTTTTCCAAACACTTAAACCTATTCACAATACAAAAGCTAAATCATTTAGATTTGCAATTTTTTATATTGGAAATTCAGTTGAATATGTCTGATACTGTACAATTTGCTTCCACTTTTCTGTTAGTTGATATATGTCCTAATATTTCCAAATTATTCTTAGCACCAATTATATTTTATCATTTATAATTTTAAAAATTAATTATCAATGCTTGAAAACACAAAAAAATATGTGTCGAATATAAAGCTTAAAATGTATGTAATTAGGTGTTTAATTTTTCTTAGCTCAGACACCAATATATATCCAGGCTTGGTGGCACACACTCGTAATCCCAGCAGCTTAGGTTACTATGACAGGAGAGTTGTGAGTTCAAAGTCAACCTCAGCAATGGGCAAGGTACTAAGCAACTCAGTAAGACCCTGTCTCTAAATAAAATACAAAATAGGACTGAGGATGTTGCTCAGTGATTGAGTGCCCCTGAGTTCAATCCCCAGTACCAAAAAAAAAAAAAAAAAAAAAAAGTAAGTTTGATTCTCAAGTGCTTTTACCTACTCTTGACTATTTCTCTGATCTTTCTTCATTTTTATCCCTTCATTAATTAAAATGCACATTACATTCTTGTGATGCTTGGGCATCCAGTGAAGAGTGTGTCAGAGGGGAAGACTGTACTAACATGAAGATATAAGAAGTGGCTGCTGATAAGTAACTAAAAAATGGGAAACTAGTTTACCATATGATGAGGCCTGAGTTTTAGGACAAGATAAAAATATACTCTAAGCTGCTGACTCACTATGTGATTCAGAAACACAGGAACAGTTGATTAGGTGCAATGTTTCTCATGTGATGAGTTCATAGGAACTCCTGAAAAAGTTGACATTCTATTATTCATATTTTGTCTACCATGGTATTAAGCATAATTCTTTGCATATTTGTTAATCTATTTATGACAAGGTATGTGTGTTTTCATTATTTTTTTAAAAAGCTATTTTGAGTCTTCTGTTGTGCTTGTTTATTAAGATAAAGTTTATAGTATTTTATGTATTTCCAAAATATATCATTAGAAATGTTATTGGAATTGTAAGAATTTCATGGGTTATTTTAGAATATAGTGAGTTTTCCATGTAAGAAAATGATCTTATTTTTGCAATACCCTTTTTCCTTTATTTCTTTCCTCTTTCTCTCCAAGCTTCCATGACACTTTTAGCCTTTTAGTCTTCCCATGAAAGTTATGCATTTAGAAGATTTCCCTTTAGTTACCCGTAATTATCTTTAAATCTGATGTGCTTTCTAAAATTATGCAAGTATTTTGAAATTTCTTTCCTTAATTCCAAGCTTCAGTTGGCATAGATTAAAAAATACAAAATGAGGAAAAGTTTACATTATTTGACAACTGATAATCATGCTTATATCCAGAAAACCAAAGAAAATTGACCAAAAGTACTACAAAATGTAATAGAACTTAGAAACTCTTTGCTATTCATTTAACATGCATAATATTTCACACACATATATAACGAATTTTATTTAGAGTAGTAATCATAAGAGAAAATAAAAGTACTTAATACGTTCATCAGTAAATTCAAAAACCAAATGAGTAAATGGCTGAAATTGAAGCTGAAGATGAAATTTTTGATAATTAGAAAAAATATTCCTTGGATCAAAGATATTAAAAACATATTTAAGGGCTGAGGTTGTAGCTCAGTTGTAGAGTGCCTGCCTAACATGTGTGAGGCACTGGGTTCGATCCTCAGCACCACATATAAATAAATAAAATAAAGGTATGTGTCCATCTACAATTAAAAAGCAATATTTAAAATGTATACATTCATTTTATCACCAATTTGATTACCTTGTAAAATGAGTATGTTACCATATCAAAATGATACTGACAATATTCAAATACAGTATATGTGTAAGAACAGCTTAGCCATTACATATTTTTATTGTAATGTAAAATTCTGTACTAAAGTTTGCATGCAGTTTCTTGCCTGAACTCCTCTGTAATTTCTTGTCTCTTGTAGGATAATATGTTGTTCCTGCACTCCAATATCAGCATATAAGTTAATTTGAGGTAGTGTTAAAATCATATGTATTGGGCTAGGGAAAGAGAGGGGAAAGGTTGATCAAAGGGTACCAAGGTATAGTTAGGAGTAGGAATTTCCAGTGTGCTATTGCAGTTGAGTGAGTATAGTTATCAATTAGGTACTAAATATTTTAAAAAGTTAGAAAAGGAATGATTTTGAATATTCTCATCATAAAGAAATACTACATATCTGGGGAGTGATAAAAATTCAACTGGATGTAAACATTACACAATGCATACATATATGAAAACATCTCATAGTAACTCATAAATGTATACAAGTTTTGTGCTTTTATGTATCAACAAATAAATAAAATTTGATAAAAATAAATAAATGAAATGTGAAAAAATCACATATGTATGTGCATGCCCTCAACATCCTCACACAATTATATATCTAAATGATTTCAAAGATGATTTCCTGTCCAGACTTCTTAAATAATATTTGCAACAATTTTTAAGTGATGAGCTTGAATCCATATGGTGATAAATTTTATTACATATTTTTTTTACCACTCACCAACTGTACTTCAATCGAACAGTGTTTTCTTTTTGACCTCTTTACGGAATTCTCGCATAAAAATAACATTCATAAATGTGCAGTGACAAATGTCAGATGTCATGATTGGGTATGAATATTCCTTATGTATAGAATTTTCAACTACCTAAGTGTGATTTTGAATATCAAAAATTTTAAAATATCTTTATGTATTTAACATACTAATTCGCAATTTCAAAACAGGAATAGTACACAGAAAGTCAAGTACTTTGTGATCTCAAGTGGTATGTAAGAAAGTTGAAAGTAGAATGGTGGTTAACAGAGGTTAGGGAGAGTAAGAGGAGGGATGAAGAAGATTGACCAGTGAGTACTAAATTTGAGTTATGTGTGTGCTATTACAGAATATTAATGTGCCAATAGATACTGCAATTGTACTATATAGTTTATAAAACTAGAAGGAATGATTTAGAATTTTTTTATTATAAAGAAAAATGAATATTTGAAGAGAGATTTATTTAACATAGTTTGAACATTATATACTGTATGTATGTATATATGAAAATATCACATAGTGCAACCCATAAAAATGTAGATTTTTATTGGTTTTTGTATGAATTAAATTTTTAAGTTAAAATTAAGAAAAAATGAACATATTTTAAAAAACAATAAAGAAAGAATACAAAGAACTACTTTTTACTTAAAATTATCTTATCACATGGATGCTTAGGAATACTAAATGTACCCTATATGATATCATAAATATTTATCAGTAAAAACATTAATTATAAGAAAAAAAAGAACAGCTGATTTGTGATTTGGAAAGTAGATAATTTCACATTTGAAATAATTAAATGATGAAAATATTAGCTAGGACATGTTCAGTGTAGAAAATATGTCTTGACAGCTGACTTTCCAAAAAGGGTAAACAATGGAATAAAAGAAATAAAAATATTGTCATTTTGGAGATACTGAGCAAAATGCATACATTATATTTATCAAAATTCATAAATACAAATCTCCAAAATTGGAATTTCTAGACCCAGAAGTTTTAACCAAATCAAATAATTGTCAACAGTTAAAGGAAAATTAATGCAATGATTACTGAGTATTTTCCAAAACAATATAAATAAAAGGAATATTGCCCAATTTATTCTCCAAGAGTGCTATGAATCTAATACCCAAACTATGCAAACCAGTTAGAGGAATTGTTTTTCTGAATTACAAAATGTATTATATATCTGCAAGAATAAATACTGTGCTACTGTCAAAACATATGCACAGAGATCAATGGAACTCTCTAGAAAGTTTAGAAAGAGATCTTTTTAGTTGGGTCCAACTAATTTTGGCAAAGACACAAAAACAATTAAATGAAAGAAAGTCAAATAGTCTTTGTAATATATGGTACTGAAGCAAGAAGATATAAAGTATTAAAATCAATTATTAAATCAATTTAAGCATAAAACTCACATTGAATGAAAAGAACCTAGGTTGAAACCTATCATGGACTTTAATATAAAGCATACAACTATAAAATTTTTAGAAAAAATATAGACAAACCATCCTTATATTTAACACAAAAATCAATAAAATGACAACCAATAAACTTCACCTAAATAATAAATTTTATTCTTTTAAAACTCCTGGTTAAGAAGATGAAAAGGCAAACTAAAACTGGGTAATACACTTGGTAACCATACACTTCAACAAAAGTCTTGTACCTGGATAAACAAATAATATATTAGAAAATGGGAAAAAGATATGAATATAATCTCACTGAAGAGGATATTAAGATGGTAAATAAGTATTAAAAAGATGTCTATCACATTAATTATTATTAGGAAAATGCAAAATAAAACCATAATGAAATGTCACTACATACACATCACAATGGCTAACATAAAATAAGAGTGATGACATCAAATACTGACAGCTATGTAGACAAACTGAGAAAGTCCTGAATTCCTGGTAGAAAGCAAAAGGGTACAGTGACAGTGGAATGAATCAAGACTTGAATTTCCTATGGATTTATATGAATACTCCACAGTGAATTCAACAAGACTGGGAATTAATTAGAATAAGTATACTCCATGTTTGTACCAATATGTTAAATTAGATTCTACTGTCATGTATAACTAAAAAGAACAAATAAAAATAAAAAAAGCAAAAGAGTACAGTGATCTTTGAAAAATGACCTGTTGTTTTCTTACAAAACTAAGTTATGACCCAGCCCAACGACATTTTTAGGTATTTATGCTGGAGAAAATGGAAACCTTTGTTCATTCAAAATCTGCACAAAAATATTCAAGCATCTTTATTCACTACAGTCAAATATATGAACCAACCCATTAATCTTCCAGGGAATGAATGATTAAATGTATTATTGTGCATATGTTCCATCAATCAAGAAAAGAAAAAAAATATTATTGATACATGAAATGACTTGAATGAATCTAAATAGATTTTACCTAGTGAAACATTCCAATATTAAAGCTTATATTACCACTGAGTCTATTTTTATAACTCTTTCTAAATTTAAAAATTGTAGAATATAGAACAGCTGGTAAATGCCAGAATTTGGGAATGGAGAGAGGTTGCTGAGAACTTGAAAGGGTAATATGAGACATCTTTCTCTTGAAAATATCCTTAATCTTAATTGAGATGGTGGCTAATGATTATACATTTGTGATTACATTTTATAGAACTAAATGTGTACATATAAAAGTAATACATTTAAAAATGGTGAAATACAAGTTGATTTAGTCAATTATATCAAACTAAGTATGCTTATTTTGAGATTGTATGGTAATTACACAAGAAATTTTCATGGTAAAAACTGGAAAGTGTATTGTATATGGAATTTCTTTATATTATTTCTGAGAACTTCATGTCAATTTAAAATTATCTCAAAATAAAACATTAAAGGAATTACCAATGCAATTCAGTGTTAATAGCTCTTGCCTAGCATGTGAAAAGCTTTGGTTTGATTCTTGACACCAAAATAAATATTAAATAAATAAAATTTTAAGAAAAAGGACCTCCTAGGAATAATGAGTGAACCCAAAGAAAATATTGGGGTCCCTAATACCATTCTAGGGCAGGCAGGGAAAGAAAATATTGGATTCATCTAGAGCATCTTTTGCCAGAAAATAAAAACAGGCATGTAAGGCAAATAGGAAACAAACTGAAAGTCTTAATTTGCTGGTCAATGTGAGCTACATATATAATTATAGTTATAACTGTATATATAATACATGAACTAGTGGTATATATTATGTAAAATATATTATAAATTTGCATTAATATTATTTATTTGTAATTTACATACAGAATAACTATATGAGACATTATTACAAAGTAAATAATCTATAATGCTATAAAGGAATGTTTGAATAAATAAATACATGTATAAGAGAAAAAAAGTCTTTGTTATAAAATAAATCAAGGTATTTTATATGGCTACTAAGTTTTTCAGAAAGAGAAATTTAACACCAACAAGGCTCTATCTCCCACCAATGGAAGAGAATGCCTTTATTTGCTTCCCACAATACGGAAGGAAGAAAAATGCAATTTTATATTGGAGAGACATGCAAAAAAAATCTACATTTCCTAAATGATGAAGGTTAACATCACCAATGCTAAGTCATCAAATGCAAGATGCAGGTCTGATCATGAGAAAACAGTAAGAAAACCCCTATTGAATAATATTTTAAAGCTTATCTAATACTTCTCAAATTTATCAAGATCATCTGTAATAAAGAAAGTCTAAGAAATTGTCACAGAGAAAAAGTGATTTAGGATGTCTGGTAACTGAATGTAATGTGATAAATTCAATGACATTCTGGAACAACAACAAAAAGGACATTATAGGGAAAAATTAATGAAATCTCATTAAGAATATAATTTATGTATCCCTGTTTTCTAAACAATAAGAAATGTACTGGAGCATTCTGTATTACTATTGACAATTTTTCTGTAAATATAAAGCAATTCTAAAAAATGTTTTCTTAGAAAACTCTTTAAAAATTAAAAATCTGGGTTCTCAGTTACACTATCCTCATTTCAACTCAACAGTAATTTGTGGCTATGCTATAGCAAAAGTATAGGATATTTCCAGACTGATTTTAATACACATAACTTAATACTTCTCCTGGTAAATATCTTCCAGAAACCTCATTTATCAATGTAAACTTATTGCTCTAACCAATGTCATTCAATAAGAATATCCAGAAGCTAATATTACACAAACATATGGGAAATGGTGTGCCGAGCCATAAACAATCTAGTTGACCTAGGTTCTGAATGCAAGGCAAATAGCATCCAAGTTTTTTCGACTATAATAAATTCCAACTAATACTGTCTAGAATTGCATTAAGCAGCATAGATTTACCTTCATAAGCAAATAGAGAATATAAGTAGCAGCAGTTATCTAGTAGACATGTGAGGAAGTGTGTATATATATATATATATATTCTATCACAAGATTCCCCTCATCTAACCTTTAACACCATCCATTCCCTTCCTTGGGTTTAGTAAAATTCTAATAGAAATGATTTCCAAATGGCTGCATAGAGTCATTCAGCACTTCCCCATAAAGAAGAACAAATAGCAAGTTTATTGCTACATATTGAGGTGAGTGACCACAGGAGAACACTGGAATTAAACAGTGGAAAAAGTGGAAACCTTATAAAATCTAGAAACCTGGAAAGCAGCAAAGCAAGAGATACAAAACATCTCAACATCTGTCACCCTGGCTTTTAGGCGTGGAATGGATGGGTTGGAGGTTTGCTGGATAGGGAGGGTATAGTATGGGCTCTACAGTGGTAAAGGTAAAAAAAGAGCTCAAACAAATCATGGATTTGGGCAATGTTAGCTATTAGAAACTTTCATAATGCTTAAAGGCTACAGCCTAAGTATGGAAGAGATCTTAAATCTACATGGAAAAGAAATTTATCTCATCTCCTAGCAAACCCTCAGGGTACTGTAGCCAAGAGGTCAGAAATCTCTGCATATTCCTATCTTTGGGACCCTGCAGATATTCCACTGCATTGCATCAGTGGGTAGCTGACTCAGGAACCAAATTTGACTTAACAGAATGACTGAAACTCTCCTCTGAGAACATTACATTGTAAGAGGTGGGTTTTTCAAGACAGAGGGAAATGAATGGTGCTGCCCTCATCAGGGCATTGGGAAGCCAGTCCTTTTCCTACTCCACGAAAATCCACACAGCATATATCCATAGAAATGACAGATCTACAAACTATAAAAGACCCCAAATTGCTTCTGCCCTTCAAAGCTGCCTGGTTTAGAAACTGCCTGCCTTAGTGCTAAACAAATTTCCTAGATGTATAAGTCCTCTCTAACTGCTCTTCCCTGAGTGTCCCTGTCCTTTTCCTTCCTTGAGATGGCCCTATACTGTAGTTTCCAGAAAAAAAAAAAAAAAAAAACAAACTTGTTAAGGATGACTTCCTCGCTCATACCCCTTTCCAACAGGCCACTCATTCAGTTTGTTATACAGTATTGTTTTCTTCTATTTCTTTTTTTTTTAACTTTTTTATTATTAGTTGTTCAAAACATTACAAAGCTCTTGACATATCATATTTCATACCTTTGATTCAAGCAGCAGAATACAACAGACACTAGTCTGGCAGTATGTAAAAAAGTGGATGTGTAACCTATGTGAATCTGCAATATGTATATGGGGTAAAAATGGGAGTTCATAATCTGTTTTCTTCTATTTCTTGATTAGCCTTCAAATCTTTGAACTTAACACATCCACTCTCAACTGTTAGCCATCTCCTCATGCCTATGTAACAAACAATCTTGAATATTTTTGTCCTTTTCTAAGCAGTAGACTATTGTTTCTTGCTTCACAACTGCTAGCTTGGTGGGATGTATTAGAATGTATTTTTTAATCAAAATTTTAATAATATATAACAAAATATTAATGAAAAGGTCTATATGTACAAATTAATTTACAAAATTGAAAATGTTTATGGACTACCTGCAGTTGTAGCATCAGCAATATTACTTGATCATGCTAAAACTCTAAATAAGTAAGATTTATCTAAAAATGCATTATTTTCAATAGAAATCTGTTTTCTTTATATTTTAAATGTATGGAGGTAATTTCTAGTAATTTTCAGTCATTGAAGTGTCTTCTTCCATCAAATAGTGATATTTAACATTTTAAACAATGTGATTCTCACTTGTATAGTCACTGTCATATTTTTCCCTAAGATTACAGGGTGTCAGAGTTTCAAGATAACATTATTAGAATCAAACCTTATACTCATATCATGCATATCAGAAAATCACTGTTGTATAACAGCTTGAAAGCACTGGGCTTTGTTAAGTAGATAGCATCACAGCTTGTCAGAATCATCAACCACCAACTGGGACTGTGATATAAGAGTTTAAAGGAACACTGTTACCTTTCCAATGGAAGAAACCAATATTTTAAACTGTACCTTTTGCCCCTTTATGTTTCTCTTAATTGAGTTTGTTGATTGTTTTATACTGGGCAAAGTCACTCATAATCTTACCATGAATTTAATCACTGTGTTTCTTTCCAAATGCTAACCTTTATGAAACAGTATCTGCTTAAACATATTTTTCAGTTTAAGCATTTACAATTATCGTATAATTAGAAGTCATTCTATCTGAAAAGTTTTTATTTAATTAATTTAAATAGCAACAAAGGAAGGTTTCATGTCTCTTCCTGTTTTGTCATCTGTAGCTTCAACTTCAGGTAATTGCAGGCAAAAATGACAAAGCTTATTTAATAAATCCCACATCAACTCATAATTTAATTTAAAATGAATTGCAAACTCTTTTTCAGTGTTTTTGAATAACCAATGCCTTTACTCTGTAACCTATTCTGTCCAAACATTCAATTGACTTAAACAATTTGAATATGACACTTTTTACTTGTTTCAGTGATGGCAGCAAGTATTTAAAAATTGTTCAAATCGTAAGTATGCTTAAACCTGGGTTTACAATATTCAGTTTTATAACATATCTATTTTTGACATGGAAGTTGCTGTAGGTGCTTCATCTATAGCCCTTAGGCATTATCAATTCAGGTGTCCTGGACAAGTTCTTGCTGCCACTGTCTCTATCTGTGCCTCAGGGCTCTCTCTAGGGAAGGCTACTGAATGCCATCAAGCCCAGGAATTCAGAACTAGGAGAAGCTTTCAAATAAATTTATTCCAACTTCCTGTCTCTTGTTTAGAATAAAAATATGTGTTCTAGGTTAATTCTCAGGGTACTAGCTGACTTGATGATACAACTTTATTGACTGCCTTCTCTTTCAAGTTTAAATTCTTACTGCCTTACTGGTGTTCCTGCAGCTCCAATATAAGTTACATGAGTTTGAATTCTTAGCTCAGATTGTCTGCTGGAGAAATTCAAACTAAAACTTTTATCCATTAACCTTTTAGTAGTGTTTTCTCCCCTGCCTCAGGATTTTTTGTATTCCTCATTTTTATCATCAAGATAATAAATTTCTCTGCTCTCAAAATATTACACTAGAATACACCCCTCACTTGCTTTATAAAGTCTATATTTCACTCCATGTAGTCTCATTTCTCTGCTCACTTTCAATAAACAATTCTATAGAAAATCTCATTGGGGTCTTTCTTCTCACTTCCTGTTTCCTCTTCAAGATACCCCAATCAAGCAATAGGCTTTAACTCCTCCAGAATATTAAAATCTCTTTTAGTTTTAGTTTTCTTGTATTAGTAAATGGAGCAATCTTTTACTCAGATGTTCAAGATAAATGCCCATGAGACATACATAACTTATCCTTTGCATTTTCAAAAATTAGCATACTTTTGAAAACAAAACTTCCTTTTGTCAATATATATATATATATATATATATATATATATATCCATTTTCTCCTACTTTTTTCAATATTTTGTTCCTTCACCATGAAATATTGGCCAAGCCATCATCATCTTAAGCCTGAATAAGAGAACACATTACTATCTTTCCCTAGTCTACTATAATCAGGAACCAGAATAATTTTTATTTTTTCCTTATCAGAAGCCCAATCTACTAAATAATTCCACTCAAGTGATCCTGGGTATGCAATATGGTTCTTTTCTCCTTATGTGAGAAAACTCTTTAATGCCCATGATTTTAGTAAATCCTTCAATAGAGTAGAAAGTCTTAGAAAAAAGTGAGTCATCAGTAGTATACCAGATTAAAGCTTTAGCCAGGGTTTTGTGGAGGACAAAGGTGAAAACTACTTTCATAATAATTGGTTACGTTTTTACTCTGTCTCTGCTATCCACTGTATATAATCACCTTCAGCAGCAAAGATAATGTATGCCTACCAATAAATATTCATAGAAAGAATGAATGTGTGCATAAATAATACATGACTCCTTCATAGCTGTGTGCATTTATGTCAGGAAGTAATTAAAACATGGATTTTCGAATACAGTCCTCATAAATTTGAATAACGGCTTTGCTGCTTATCAAGCTCTCTTATCTTCAATTGTAATGATTAGAAAAGAAGTAGCAAGATGATCGGTTTACCTAATATGAATAATCACGTTAAATATTAATGTCCTAACTCTATAATTAAAATATGGAGAATGCCAAATTTGATAAAATAGATAGACCAAAACAGAACCCCAAATAAATGTAAAAAGAAGAATAGGTTAAAAGTAAAGGATAAAAATGTGTAAGTATGGTCAGGAATTTTAGTATTCTTCTATTAATAATTGACCAATCAGTGAGCCAATAAGTCATAAAAGTTAAGAAGAATTAAATAACAGTTTTCAACTAACTTGACCTAACTAGCATGTACAGAACATTCTATCTATCAGTATTTTTTAAAAATGTAGCTATTTTAGGATTTACCAAAATAGACCATATTCTGGGCCATAAAAATAACTTAGAACAGACTTACAAGAACTTAAGCTATACAAGTATTCTGTCTACCTACAATAAAATTACATTTAGAGTAAATAATAGAAAGGTTTATGGAAAATCCCCAAATAATTTGAGGCTAATTAACAACATTTAAATAATGGATGAATCAAAGAAGACATTAAAAAGAAAATTAGAGAATTTTTTATTGAATGAAAGTGAGCAGGACCTAAAAATATTGAATATAGTAAATATACAAAATTGTTGAATGCTAATACAGAATGAAGTAGTGGAATATTTATAGTAGTAAATGCCAATAGTAGAAAAGAAAAATGGTTTCTAGAAAGAGTAAATTTAACCTAAATAGATGATACCAAATAATAAATATAAAAATCAGAAGTCAGTGAAATACAAAACTAAAATCCAATAGAGAAAAATCAAAGATTCCAAAATCTGGTCTTTCAGACAATCAGTAAGATTGATAAACCCATAGCATGGTAATGAGCAAAAAAGTCAGAAGACAATACTTGCCAAGGCAAGAAATGAAAACATGATATCCATTCAGGTTCTAGAATGTTCAAAGGATTATAAGGAAATATTATGAATAACTAACAGTATTCAAGTAATTCTACAAGATGTGTTGTAGAGATAGTCCCTGCTCTGGATTGGAACTTAAATATCTTCAAAAGGCCTATGTGACAGAATCTTGGTCTCAGTTTGGCACTATTGGGAGGGGTGGCAACCTTAAGAGGTGGGGCATGGTGAGAGGTCATTGAGTAATTAAGGATTTGTGCCTTCACCTCTTTCTCTTTTTTCTCCAGCCATGGGGTACATGGTTTAGCTCCTCCATACAATTCCATTCTGATGTGCTGCTTCATCATAAGCCTATATGCAATAGGACCATCCAATCATGGACTGGAAGTCCCAAAATTATGCGGTAAAATAAACCTTTTCTTTTTACAGGTGGATTATCTGAAGGTTTTGTTATAATAATAGAAATATGACTAATTCATTAACATAGATGAACAAAATTTTCAAGATTATATAAACCGAGTAGCCTAATTTCTATTAAATAAATTTAATTTCTACTTAAAAAGCTTTGCACAAAGAAAGTTGAAGGCCTTTACTGCTTTACCAGTGAATTTCATCAAATATCAAACAATCTAGCAGAAATCTTCTCTCCAAATTAGGAAGGATGAATTACATTCTATCTTATTCTATGAAGTCAGAATTACTTTAAAAGAAAAATTAAATAATATAAGAGGAGAAAACTAGGTTATTTATCCCATATGAACATATATAAAAACATTTTAAACAAAAGATTTGTATAAATCAAATCCAAGAAACAATAATATAAATAATGCCTTATCACCAAGTAGGGTTTATCATACTAATATCATGAGGGTACTGGAAACTCCAGAAGATACAAAAGATACCACTTCTTATCTATCAGAATGAATAAATTTACAAAATCTGACCACACAAAGTCTTAGCAAGGATGTGGAGAATCTTCCCCATTCATTGTGGTTAGAAAGTAAAATGTCTATATTGAAATGAGTTATTTTCTTCAATGTCTCATTCTTAAATTCACCTTTCATATGGCCTAGCCATCCCCTACCTAGTTATTTTCTCAAGAGAAAAGATTGCATGTGCCCCAACACAAACGTGTTTCAATAGACATAACTACTTTGTTGTGATATATAAAACTTGAAAATTAAACAAATTTCCATCAACTGGTTAATAAACAAATTTTTGATTTGTTTATATAATGGCATATTATTGAGTAAAAAAACAAACTTAATCCTTCAAAACTAGAAAATACATAAATCTCATAATAATTACATTGAGTGTAAGAAGCCAGACCATCCCACCATAACAGAAATAACAAAATACTTAATAGAGTATGAGTCAATTGTTCAAATTTTTAGAATATTAAAGTGAATGTATAGTGGAATTTTTTGGATTCAGGATTATGAATATTGAAAGAAAAGATTATGAAAAATTAATGAGATAATGTATCTGTTAATATATTGATTTTGATGACATCTTAGAAGTCAAATTGTACATGTTAAATGCATGCAATTTATTACATACACATACTTAGAGTTGTTAATATGTAAATCAATGGAAGTGTAACTGATGTGATTCTGAAATCTGTATACGGGCTAAAAATGGGAGTTCATAACCCACTTGAATCAAAGTATGAAATATGATATATCAAGAACTATGTAATGTTTTGAACAACCAACAATAAAAAAAAACCTAACTAAAATACTGATGCACAAGAAATTTACCTCTATCTTTAAATATTGTATACCACTTTCATTTTTTAATTGTAAAAACTGAATATCCACTTTTCCTTTCCTTGCTTTTCTGCTATTTTAACTGTAACTTTAATTCCATGTTTTCTGCAATGTAAAGTATATAAATATAACGTTTTGTATTCAAATAGCATCCTTTGATATTCTTGAAAGGAAAAAGAAATATTTTATATTTACCTATATATTTATACTTCTTGTGTGCTTTATTTTAAATATTTTAATTTTTAGTCATATGATTTTATAGATTTCTATATAAATAAAATTAAACATTTCTTTGTGGCATAAGTTAATAGGAGGTAAGGTTATTTAAAAAAGGATTCAGGGCAGTAGAAGAATGCAAAACTAGGGGGAGATCTAATAATTTCAAAATTGACATCACATAGTAGAAGGTAATATGACTTAAATATGTCAGTCTATAGGCATTTGGACAAAGATAATTTATTTTGCTGTTGGATATACTTAAAATCTTGTGAAAATGGCAGAATTTCTTCTCTACTTCTATTGGCCTGGCCATGATAAAAAAAACATTTAAGTCATACAAATATAAATCTAGCATTTATAGTTTGCTTTCATTTTGAAAATTATTTTCATTAGTTATTGGTAAATTCTTAGAAAAAAGGTTGGCAGTGCTGGTTCAATTAATAATTACTAAAATTATTTTTAAAATACTGAATACATATTTTATGGGGTAAATTTTAGTAATGAAAAATACTAACAATAAATATGTTAAGCATTTGTAGTAACCAGTAGATAATATTTATGCTATTGAATAAGAATAAAATGTTTCAGAAAAGATAAAAATCTATATGTAACCTGGCACAGTTGGCACACCTGTAATCCCAGTGGCTTGGGAAGCTGAGGCAGGAGTCTCAGCAAAAGGGAGGCGTTAAGCAACTTACTGACTCCCTGTCTTTAAATAAAGTACACAATAGGTCTGGGGGTGTGCCTCAGTGGTTGAGTGTTTCCTAAATTCAATCCCCAGAAACACCCCTGCCCCCCTCAATCTGTATGTAAATAAAGTTCTTATATCTTGAAGACATCAATTTCAATTAATGGTCACTAATTAAGAAAGAGCATGACAAACATTACAATTGTTTACATCTTTTACTTTTTCAAGAATAGAAGGTTATCTCTCAGAATGATAGAAAGGATCATAGATCTATTAATTATTTAAAATAATCACTAACATTATTAACAATAGTTAACTTTTGATTATTTATTATGTCAAATACTATTTCAAGAACTTTCCTTAAAGAAGAAACCATTAAGATGTCTATAAAATATTTTTAAAAACTGAAGTGTAGAGAAGAAACTACTTTATCGTTCTAAGTTTGAAAGTTATAAAGCCAGAATTTTTTCCTGAGACGATAAGACATAAATCCATCTTCCTAATTAATTATGCTTAATAGTATTTATGAGATGTAAGCCCAGAAAATAAAATGAATTTAATTTTTAAAAATTCTAAACATTTTAGGTCTGGTTTCACAGTATTAATTCTTCAATGTGAAGATTTTTATCCTGAAAGTGATGGCAACTTCTTCAATGACAGTAACATGATACTCAAACTATTACAGCTGTGGTAAGGTATTTCATTCCTAAAACAACATAGTGATTGTCACAAATTTATATAATTACCTGCTCTGGAAATGAAAAGAGCTGAAAAAACATCCATCAAATGTCTGCTTTTTTTATGAGCTTAGAGCTTTCTTATAAGAGATGTATATTCCCCTCCCTGAAAATCCCATGATAATGAAGAAGTATCTGAAAATTGACATTATGCCTTTTGCCCTATAGCAACATTTCATGATTTCATCTATTTAAAATGTTCTCCAATTTAAATATCTTCCATTGTGGCTTAAATATTATGTACAAATGCCTTCATTTTTAGTACCTATTCTTTAATTGTGTGTGGGGGGGACTAAAGCAAAATTATTTGCTTGTGAGTTCTTTGGGGATTTAGTTTTGAAATAAAAGATAAAGGAAAAACTAAAGTTTCTTGAATTCCTTCTCTCACAATTATTTAAAACACTTCCATATACTTCTTTGCACAAAAAATTTGCATCATAGATATGAGATATTCATAGTGAAAACTTGTCAAAGTGTCACAAAAGAAATTTTATGGAGTGAGAAAATCCTTAATTTATAAGACCACAAATAATATTTTCTTATATATTTGATATACCTATTCATAAAGACATGAGGTTATAAACAGAGTTCAAATTGTACAAAGTTTAACAAAACCTAATCATGACATGAAATATAATGCTGTTTCCAAAATGCAAAACTCACACTCAGATAAAAATATGAAATGCAATTTTTAGACAGGAGGTCATTTAGAAGAAAGGAAGAAAAATAAGAAAAATAGCATAGTCATACCAAATATTGCATTGGACATTTGCTTAGTTTTGAACACACTGTCATAGAGCAGCTTTAGGTTTACAACACAATTGGGTGGAAAATAAAGAAAAATTTCTATAAAGCTTCTCATCAAAACTCCCAGACTCCCCTACTGTCAATATCCTTTACCAACCTGGCCTATTTTTTTTTACAATTGATGATAAGTTGGTATATCATTATGATCCAAAATCTATAGTTAACATTAATGTTTATTCTTGGTGCTGTACATTTGACGAATGTAGATAAATTTGTATTAATATATACTGGTTCATCATTAGAGTAGAATACTGAGTATTTTCACTGCCCTAAAATTTCTCTGTTCCCCAATTGTATCCTCTCTTTTCCCAGGTCCTGGCAACTACTGAGATATATATACATATATTCTCAGTATTTGGCTTGTCTTATAACAGAAATTTTCCTGGAGCAGACATGTTTAGGTTTATCAAAGTTCAGCTTGTAAGTTAATTGTTTGTTTTGTGGCAAGTGCCTTTGATTTTGTTCAAGGGAAAGTAGATTTTTTTTTGTTACCATTCAGGAATTTTATAGGTTTGTGTTTTATATTTAAATACATGATCCATTTAAGCTTATTTTTTTTGTCAAGCTCTTAAGGATATTTCTACATTTATCTATTTTTTCAATTATATGACTACATTTATCTATTTTTTCATGTGGGTTTCTAGTTGTTCTATGACCATACGTAGAAAAACATGTATTTGAAGAAACAATGGCAAACATCTCTAAATTTCATGGAAACCCATGATAATAAGAAAAAAATCTATTGTAAGTACAGTAGTGCTGAGTAGATATTTGGACACTGGTTGGTATATGTGATGAGCTTGGATAATTCAACCACTTTCCAGCAGATGTGGTCACATTTATACATTTATTCTCATGGCAGAGCCTGAAGTTTAGAACAGAGGTTAAGCATGCAGCGTTTTTGAGGTTTAGACTCAGTGTGGAACAATATTTCCTCTGCTTCAGTCCATGACCTTAAAACAAGCTACATTACAAAAGTCATAAGCATTAAATTGGGCTAATAATTGGGAAATAACTTTCTAATCAATATTCTACATACCCTACATATATTTCTTAGAAATTATTTGGGTAGCCCAAAAAACAAACAAAAAAAGCCCAGGGCCACCTTCAAGCAAAAACCACATTGAGCCATGGCATCTGCACATACAATTTCATTTAACACTAGCTCTAGGAATTAGGAAATCAGACCTTTCTTTTTGCAGAAATTAGCAAGTAAATGGGTCATTGCCACTAACATTTCTACTTTCACATTACTATACTGTAACAATAAACGTAAATGAATTTATAATAACTTCACATTGTTTTGTAACTACTGTCCCAAACTTTTTTTTTCATGATAAGAAAAGAAAAGAAGCAAAAGACAGATTAAAAAGTGGTTTATAATTAAGCCTTTTGCTTCTTTTTTCAATCATGATAAAAAGAGCTCTGAATGAGGTCTTTGCTGTTATGGTAAAAAGACAATTAATGTAAGAAGTACTCTAAAATCTGACATTTCCATATTGCTACATAGGTTTAGAATGACGTTTTAAGTGGGCCCCAAATATTCATTTATTCATTAAAACTTTATTAATTTTGTCATATATATTAAAATATATGAGGTTCCAAAGAAACAAACAAAACAAAAACAACAGCAAAAATGCAGATTCATGAGACTTACCCCTGAAAACCTTTTCACATTTCAGAGAGACTATGTCACAAAATGAGCAAGTACAAATGAGGTCTATAATAGAAATGCCCACTGTGCAAGGAAATAAATACACAAAACATATCACTAGTGCTTTTTTGTGATCTTATTGTGTTGCTTCAATAATGCTGTAACTAAGAACTAGAATAGAATATAATCTGAGCAATTAATCAAATAATAATTTTAATTTAATTATTGATAAAAGAATTAGCATTTAAGATTTAAACTAATGTTTTGTTTTGTTTTGTTTTTACTATTCTCAAATCTTATACTTTTCTCACACCTTACCTTCTTTTATATCTTATTTATTTGAAATAGTTCTGGGAAGAATAAAAAACATATAGCTGAGTTTATAAATCTCAGGTAACAAAAAAAAGGTAGAATTAATACTATAATATGTCACATATTGTTAACAGGAGGGTAAGGTGCCTTAAATCAGTCCTCAGTAGTTAATATTTGTGAATGCTAGCAATAACACTATCTTATATGTGTATGTACACACATACTCACATTCAAGTTTTCAGCATTTAAAATTTTATTAATGTCATCAAACTTAATATGATAGAATTTTATTAAAAGATATGAATCTCTCTTGATTAGCAATGTAGAAAATGGCACTGTGCCTGAATGAATTACCCAGGTAATTGCAGTTGGAAAGATAGTTATTCAGGAATAGATCCCATCCAAGCTTTTCCAGTTCACTCTACTTCATTTCCATTAGGAAGTCTTTAGTGCTACCAGAACATATCCTATGATTTGTAATATAGGATTTCTCAAGCGATGAGGTCACTTATGTTCAAATGACTCTAACCTTTATGAAAATGGAAACATACTTTCCTTTTAAAAGATTTTTGGATTTTGAACTGAAACCAACTTGTGAAATAGAGTGGTTCCTTGTAGCATTTCTCAAAATTATTTTTAAAAAATATAATATATTTACCAAAAAACTCAACCTCAAGAGTGAGACAAGTTTAGAAATTGGATACTTAAAAATTTCTCATCATATATGTTCATTTTAGTGCTCTTAATATATGTGAATAATAGAAAAATATAAATAACGAATATGGGAGACTAATTAATTACAGAAAAATAAGTATTATGCATGGCTTTACAGCCCCAACATATTTATAAAAAGCACATGCCACAAAATATTTATAATATATGTTGCTACAAAATAGCAAGTAAATAATTTATTATAAATATAAATTTATTCAATGGAAAAATAGAAAAGACAGTTTTCAGGCACATGATTAAATTTTACATTTATCAAAAGGTGAACAGGAATTATTTTCTTAAACTGACTTTTGAATAATCTATTAACTATAATTTTGTTATTTCCAAGTTACAATTAATTGAAAATATATCGCTTTTAATCAGAAATTAATTAATGAAAATACAGAAACATAATTTGTATTTCCATATGCTACATTAACTGATGAACAAATCCTGATTTTCAGCAATATAAGAAATGCACAATTTGAGGAATTTAATTAATACTTCATGAAAAGATTTAACGCTTTTTCTCATCATAAACATATATGAATGATGTTAGCTGCCTGAATAATATGAGAAGAAATAAAAAATAAATAATAATTCACAGGGTGCCCACTGTGAATTATTATTTATTTTTTATTTCCTAACAAAAAACTATAATTTATTAAATTTTCAATTTTATTATTTAATAATAATTCTGCACCATATGTAAAAGATACACCATATGTTTCTGGTATTATCATTTGTTCACTGAGTTTAAAAAAAGAACACTCATGACACAGGCAATCCCTTTATTACATTTTCCATCCATAATATATACAATAAAAGCACAAATACATGGGTATAACAATAAAGTTTTGGTAGCCAAATTGATACATTATTTTTGGCCAAAAAGAAGGTATGACTCCTACTCCTTCCCAGAAGTTAATAGAATTGAGATTCTTTTGAAATTCTAGGAAAAGTTTAGTGATCTTATTGAAAAACATCAGCACTATTGTTTCAATAATGCATATTTACCATATAAAGAAATGCTATCAAATGATATTAAAACATTGTTCAATAAATATTAATAAAAGGACTTAAATGGTCCAACAAGAAATTTATAGAGGAGAACAAATTAAAATATATATGTGCAAATAACTCAGATAAAGTTTGCAAGAATAACATTTTAAAAGAAAGAGGTAGACAACATAGTGTTACAAAATAAAAAGTAAATTAAGATAAAAACTAAAGTTTCTCTATGCTGGTGGAATAGAACTAACACAAGGAAACAGTGAGGTGTCCTCCAAAATCCCCTGTGTTAATGTAGGAATATTTGGAATTGAAATGATTGAAATAATTGGACTCTAAAAACTGTAACTTAATCAATCCAATATAGTTTGAAAGGACTTGGTAGTAACTGTAGACAGATGGAACATGGCTAGAGGAGGTAAGTCCCTGGGTGCATGCCTAGGAAGGGTGCATCTTAACTGTAGCTCCTTCCCTCTCTTCTGGCTCTTGGATAGCCATGAGGGGAGCACCTTCCCTCTATTGCACCTTTCCCCCTTGATGTTTTGCCTCACTTGGGCCCAGAGCAATAAACTTGAGTAAATATAGACTGAGATGTCTATAAGCATGATCCCCAAATAAATATTCCATCATCTAAGTTGTTCTTGTCAGGTATTTTTTCACATTTGCACAAAACTGACTAAAGAGACATTCATGCCAGAAATGAGGTCACGCTGTACCTAATGTGAACATGTGGTTCATTAGACTTTCGGGCTGATTTGCAGAAGGAATCTGGAATAGTATGAGAATGTAGGCTAGAGAAGCCTTATAATGTGGAGTGGATCTTAATGGATGATTCTAGTGGGAACTCAGCAGACTAGGGTGCTGATAGGTGAACTGCGCTCATGAGGTTTTAGAAGAAAACGTGAACTCTATTTGAAATTGGATTAGATGCTACTCATGTTACATTCTGACAAAGAAGTTCTCTACAGTTTGCCCATGTCTTGAGATTTTGTGTGAGTCTAAATTTAAAATCAATGGACTAATAATTAATGTGATGAAAGAAATTTCAAGTTGGCATAGAATTCGGTCAATAACATGGATATTGTTGACAGCTTTTAGCCAGGTTTACTATGAGAAACAGAAGGAGAAATCAGAGCCGAAGGATTTTAAAAACTTGCAGTGTGGCCAGAAAAAAAAATGCACAGAAAACTGGGAGAAAGGAAGATGTGGTTATTGAAGAGAATATATCTGCTAAAGAGAAGTTAAATACTTGGCACAGAGACAATTGGCAAAACCACATTCTTTGCAGGCTCAAAAGTATAGAAATAAAATTCCTTTGAGAAGGGAATGTGGGATCAATTGCTTCCAGAGACGTGTATAGGACGTTGTTTCATGATCTTTGGATGTCCAGAGACTCAGAGGCCATTGTAGTTACCATCCCAGGGGTTCCAGCTAGTGCTCAAAGTGGCAGAAGACCTTGCCATTATTCATGAGATGCTGCTTCTTTAGGAATGCTGGATGCTGGAGTTACAAAGTCATGTAGACTTCCTCCAATGTTTCAAAGGAATTCATTGGAGGCTATGAAAATATGGCAGGATTATCACTATGCAGCCTGCCCCACTGAGAACATGTAACTTGTTTTTGTTTTTTAGAGGGACTCACAGCTAAGCGGGCCTTGATTCTCACAGATTTTGGATTTGAACTTGGGAAATTCTGGAACTGTGAAGAATATGAGATTCTTGGAGTTGGACTAAATACATTTTCAAACACAGGGAGATGTAAACGAGCTTTTGGAGACTGAGGAAGAATGTTCATGGCTTGGATATGAAGTGTCCCTCAAAAGCTCCTGTTTTAATATAAGAATGTCTAGAGTTGAAATAATTGGATTGTGAGAGGTATAAACCAGTTACAGTCCTTCCTAGTTTGAATAGACTGGCATGATAGTAGCTCTAAGCAGGTGGGACATGGCTGGAAGAGATGAGTCACTGTGGGTGAGCCTGTGAAGGATGTATCTTCCCTGTGGCCTTTCCCACCCACACCCATTTTCCTGGCCATCCATGAGAAGAGCAGTTTCCTTTCTCTATACTATTTCCCCATGACGTTCTTCCTCACCTTGAGACAAAACAATAGACTACATTGTCCATAGACTGAGAGCTCTGAAGGAGCCCCAAATAAACATTCCCTTTTCTAAGCTGTTCTTGTCAGGTATTTTAGTTAAAGCGGTACAAAGTTGACTAAAGCTGACATTGAAGAGAAACTTGAAGAAAAGAGATGATTTGGAAATAGTCTATGAAAAGATGTGAAATCCTTTTTTCCTATTACAAATTAAATTATTTCTTTAAATTCCATTACTAATTATTCATTGCTAGTATATTGAAACTCATTTTTGTGTATCATCATTTATTTCATTTTTATATTGAGTTATATAGGTTGAGCATCCACAAACAAAAATCCCAAATCTGACATGTTTTCAAATTTGAAACTTATGATCACTGACATGATGTCATATATAGAAAATTTGACATTTGATTTCATATGATTGGTCACAGTCAAAACATGGCTACATTAAAAATACTGTATACAATTATTTTTAAGCTATGTATATAAGGTATATATATGAAACAAAAATAAATTTGGCTTATAGGACTTAGTTCCTATATACAAGATATCCCATTATATAAATCATATATCCTAAAATATTTAAAATTCTAAAATATAAAATATTTCTGGCCTTGATTATTTCAGATAAGTTATACTCCTCCTGTAGTACAAATCACACATATTATTCAGAATGACAATCCCCATTTAATACATTCTCTTATAATTCATCTATTATTATTATTATTATTATTATTATTATTATTATTATTAGGTGCTAGGGATTGAATCCAGGGCCTTGTGCTTGCACAACAAGTACTCTACCAACTGAGCTACACTCCCAGCCCCTCATCCTTTATTATATGTTCAAGAATATCAATCTTAAACTTTATAGCCAGTTATACAAAACTATCATGTCAACTATGTTTGCTATTTGATTCATAACCACTTTGTAATCCTACCCAAACTGCCAAAATGCTTGGCACATTCATCATCATCATAGCACCATCCATAATAACCTAGACATGGAAACAACTCAACTGTCTATCAAGCAATGAAAGGAAAAACTAATTGTGTACCTATAAAGAACTATTATTCATCCTTAATAAGAAAGGAAATCTTGCCACATGTTGTAGATGGATTAACTATGAGGATATTATTCTAAATGAAATTAGACAATCAGAGAAGATAAAATTGTCCAATTCCACATATGAGTTATTTAAAGTTGTTAATTTATATAAATGGAAGGTGTAATGGTAACAACCAGTTTCTAGGGTAAGAGAGGAAAGGCAATAGGTCTAGTTTCATTCTTCTACATATGCATACCCAGTTGTCCCAGCATCATTTGTTTAAAAGGCCATCTTTCCTCCAACATAGCTTTTTGGTATCTTTGTTATATGTCCCATGACTGTGTGGATATATCCCTGTGCATTATATTCTATCCCATTGGTCTTCATGTCTTTCCAATGCCAATACCATGCTGTTTCTCTTACTTTAGTATAATTTGAGATCAGGTGCCATCATGCCTCCAGCATCACTCGTTTTGCTCAGGTATTCTGGGTCTTTAATTCTTCAAAATGAATTTTAGAACTTTTTTTTTCTTGTTCTGTAAAGAATGTCATGGGTATTTTAGTGGGGGTTATATTGGATCTATACATTGTTTTTAGCAGCATGGCCATTTTGACAATACTAATTTTGCTTATCTAAGAACAGGGGAGTTCTTTGCATTTTCTAAAGTCTTCTTCAATGTTTTATAGTTTTCATTACAGATCTCTTACACCTTCTGGGTTAGATTTATTCCCAAGTACTTTTTGAAGTTTTTGTGATTGGGATAGATTTTCTCATTTCTTTCGGAGCAGATTCATTAATGGATATAAAAAAGAAATAGATTTATGCATGAGTGCTTGTATTTTGCTATTTTGCTAAATTATTTATCAGCTCTAGAAGTCTTCTGGTGGAAATTTTTGGCTCTTCTAGATACAGGATCATGTCATAAGCAAGTAGAGATAATGTGACTTCCTTTTCCATTTGTGTTCTTTTAATTTCCCTTTCTTGTCAGACTGCCCTGTTGACAGGATGAGAGTGAATATCCTTGTCTTATTATTGATTTTAGAGGGAATGTGTTCAGTATTTTCTCTGGTCAGCATAATGTTGGCCATTGGTTTGTCACATAAAGTCTTTAGAATATTGAGGTCAGTCAGTTACATTCCTATTTTCTCCAGTGTTCTTAGCATGAATGGAGAGAAAACACAGCCTTTTTAACAAATGGAGCTGAGAAAACTAGATATCCATATTTAGAAGAACAGACTAGATTTCTAGCTTTAACCTTGCATAAAAGTCAATTCAAAGTGGAACAAACACCTAGGAATTAGTCCAGAAACTTTGCAACTGGTAAAAGAAAATGTAAACACACCAACATATAGATGCAAGCACCAACTTCCTTAACAAGACTTCTAAGCAGAAGAAATAAAATTAAGAATCAGTAAGTGGGACAACCTCAAATTAAAAAGCTTCTTCCCAGCAAAGAAAACAATTCAGAGCATGACGAGAGAGCCTACAAAACAAGAGAAGATCTTTGCCAGCGGCTCTATGACAGATGATTAATATCCAGAATATATAAAGGACTTGCCAGGCATGTTGGCACACACCTATAATCCCAGCAGCTAGGAAGGCTGAGACAGGAGCATCACAAGTTCAAAACCAGCTTAAGCAATTTAGTGAGGCTACAAACCAGCTTAAGCAATTTAATGAGGCCACAAGAAGCTTAGCAGGACTCTGTCTCAAAAACTTAAGAAAAAAAAAAGGCAGGGTTTGTGACCCAGTGGTTAAGAACCCCTGGGTTCAATCTCTAGTACCAAGAAAGAAGAAACATAAAACAATATAGGAAGATCTAAAAAAAAAAAAAATGCTTAACACCAAAAAAAAAAAAAAGCAACCAATTAAAAAATGAACAAAACAACTGAACAGATAGTTCTTAAAAGAACAAATGACTAACAAATATTTGTAAAATGTTCAAAATCTATATCAATCAGGGAAATGCAAATAAAAACTACATGAAATTTCATCTCACTCTATTTAGAATGTCAATCATTATGAATACAAATAATAAACACTGGTGAGGATGTGGGGAAAGGGGTATTTCAATATACTTGTGGGAGTGCAAATTAGTACAACAACTTTGGAAATCAGTATAGAGAGTCCCCAAAAGACTTGAAATGAAACAATCAGAAGACCCAGCTATCCCAGTTCAAGATATTTATCCAAAATAACTAAAATCTCTAGTGATATAGGCACATTGATACTTATAGCAGTTCAATTCACAATAGCAAAGCTATGGAACTAGCCCAGATGCCAATCAACAGATGAATGGATTTAAAATGCCATATGTACACACTATGCAGTGCAGTTTTGCTCATTCATAAAGAATGAAATTATGGCATTTGCTGGTAAATGGATGAAACTGGAGAACATCATGGTAGGTGAAATAAGCTAGACTCAGAAAGTCAAGGGTCCAATGTTTTCTCTCATATGCTAGATCAAAATAAGAAGAAAAGGTTGATGGGTGGGAGGAATCCCATGAAAACCAAAGGGAGATTGGTGGGGTAGAAAAAGGTGATAAAGAGAGAGGGAAGAGGGACAGGAAAAGATGGGATACTAAAATGAAATTGACCAAATTATGCTATGTACATACATGAATATACCACAGTTAATTTCTCCTTTATGTATATCCATAAGGAACCAATTTAAAAAACCTATAAATTAATAGAAGAAAGATCAGTAGAATAAAGGATGGGGAGCAGGCAAAGGAAGAGAGAAGGGAAGAGAGGAATTAGTAGAAACTAAAGTGGAGCAAAACACATTCCTTGCATATGTAATGAACCCTAATATTATGTATAACTATAATGCAGTAATAAATTTTGCCAAATGAAAAAGTTCCAGTGAACTAGTTGACAACCATGTGACTACACTGAACACCACTTACTTCACACTTAAAAATCATTAAGGTGGTAATTTATATGTTGTTTGCTTTTTATTAACCACAATTTAAAAAATAAAATTAAAGAGGTGGGAGAACCCATCTAACTCTTGGATTCGGGAAAAAAGTCCCAGAGATGAGGTAGTATTGAGCTAATGAGTAAAGCATTAAAGAAGCATTTCAGAATTTACTGATTACCTACCTCTTTTCCTCTTTATTCTGGTGAGCTGACTAATAGAATCCTATCCTATGAGAGCATATGGTACTACTAATATGGCTGGTTAGCCAAGAGTCCTGCTTCCTCACATGTTGAAGTATAACATTAGAGAAGCAAGCATATGAAGCAGGGTTTATTTAAAAAGGGATAACATAGACCTCTCCCTGGAGGGAGAAGGGGGCCATAGCTGGTTTCCTGGTATCCCAAGAAGCAACGGTGTTTTGCCTTTATATATGTCCTAGGTTACTTTGTTCTCCTGCTCTCTTCCAATTATCTCTTTAGTTCCCACAAATGTGACTAGGCCCAGGAGATGCTCCAAAGATGAGAAACAGATGGGCTGCAGGGGTCAAATTGGAATGATCTGGGCAGGAAGGGGTGTTAATTAACAACCCCCTGTAGGAAGGGATAAACCCAGAGACAAAATACCTTAGCAATAAGTTGGAGCAGGGGCAGGTTATCTTGGTAAGTGTGGAGAAAGGGTTCTAAAGGAATTAACATATCAATTCCTCCATTCTCTGGATCCAACCCTTACCTATCTGCCTGTCTAATTCTGGCTTCTTATCCCTTGCATATTTTCTCTTTTGTTACTTTTTCACATGCAACAGAAGAGAAGAAATTGTTTGCCTGCAACCTGATTAAATGAAATGTTTCATATACAACCACAGCAGCTTCTAGAAATGAGACAATGAGCTACATGTTAATCTTTCATTTTCCTATGGTTTCTTAATTACATTTTTTTCATCTACACAGTATTTTCACATTCACAAATCACTTATGTAAAGATGTGAAAAGATAGGATGTGATGTTAATTACTTTATATTGCTATAAATGATTTGCAGTTCTATCTGAAGAACTTCAAACTGTAGAAGAAAGTACACTGCCTGCACATTCATATAATATTTCCCTGGTTATTTAACTAAAAGTTAATAATTATACTACCTTCAAATTTTATATCTTAATTTGATATATTATAATTCACACATAATAAATTTAATATTAGTACTTTCTTTTCTTTCATGTACTTAGAGTGGGGAGTTTCTTTTAACAACTCAGCATCAATGTGATAACTATTTTTAAATATATTGTAATCACTGTGTGGTTCATTGATGGCTATTTTAAATATTCGTTTTGTTCTAATTTTCATTTTACTTCTTCTGTGTATTCAAAGAAATATCCAAACTTAAAACAGCAATTTGGAAGAATGAGTTTATACATCTTTGACCTCTATTTAATAAATTAATATTTCTGTCTTTAAAATAAAATTTCATCAGACGCTGTAATATGAAAGTATGACAAATTATAATGAGTAGAGGGAAAAAACATTCTCTTCTGCAAAGTTCTGATAAGAATTTGTTTCTATAAGACATTTTTCTCTTTTATAATTGGAAAATTCTAACCCTTAACATATTAAAGGCCAAATGCAATTATACACTATTCTTATTATATTTCTTAGGCAAAACTAAGAAATTTAACATTACTTCTGTGAATCATTGGCTTATTATAAATATTTACTTCTTTGAAGTATATGAAATTTAAATTGTTTTAATTCATTTTATATTGCTTATTGGAGACTAAGATTATTATGAACATAATGACATATTTATTGACTTCATATTCTGTAATATATTATATACTTAAAACAATGAATATCTTTCCCTTATGTTGTGTAAAAAATAGTAATTTTAATTTCTTAAATTAAGATAATTTATATTACATCTTTTTATATATTATATAGCATCATATAGACAAATTGTACTAACCTTTGTATATGTATATACATGTATATGTATTTTTATCAGTGGTATATGTTTAAGGTGTTTTTGACCCAAACTATCAAATAGAAGCTTTAAATGTCCTTTGAAGATTATATACTTATGGCGTACAGTCAGCTGTTTTTCATTTCATTTCTTGTTATTTTTTAACAAGTCTCTCATCACTTTGATTCAATACTCAATATAATAGGTACAACAAAGATTCATATAGGATCCCCCAAACAGGATATAATGGTAAGGTTCTAAGTGTGACAGGAAAGGACAAATATACGTGTATATATGTATGTCAAAATACCATATTCTGGGGAGAAAAAAAAAAGACATTTATTTTGGCAAGGGTCTGGAGGCTACCAGTGTAAGAACAGGTGCTAATGCCTGTTTCTCTGATTTCTTTTCTTGTGAAAATACTATTCCTATCAGGGATGATCCTATGGCACCATTTCACCTGTTTATGGGCCCTATCTCCAGATAAATTCACACTGGAGATTAGGGCCTCAAGGTAAGAATTTTAAGAGGACACCATTGAGTCTATAGTAGCACAGAAGTATTAAAATATGTAAAATAGAACCTAAGGAATATGTTTTTGATATGCATAATGTAAGTCTTTATTGTTTTATTTGGGAATATTTAAATAGTAATTAATGTCAACGTTTATTTTATAGATTCATTTGTGAAACAGTTTATCTAATGATACTGACCTATACACTTACAGAACAAAAGCTGGACAAAACTGAGAGTCATCTAACCCTTATTAGGCAGGACTTTGCCTCTACTCTAATACACACTATTTCCTATCAACTCCCTAAATCTGAGGCTAAATACAAATCACCTTTTATAATTTTGTTAGCTCTATTATTTTACTTTACCTTGAGTTAATAAACAATTTAGTAAAATGTTCATTTAAATAAAGAAGTGCCTGATTTTAAAAAGTCAATATTTATTTGAAATCTGTTATTATGTATCAAGCATCCAAATATAAAGCAATACATGAGAAAATTTCCCCTAAGATATTTTGTTATTGTTTATATGGTTCTTTGGCATTCTTGAAAATAGCTATGTTTGAGTGTAAAGGAAATAGAAAAATGCCTACAATAATATAGAATTCATTGACTTCATAGAGACTACATATTTAAGTATACACCTTATGTAGTTCTAATAGAAAATTGATATTTCTTTGTAGTTATTTCATAGAACCATACTTTTCATATGAGGTTTAATTTTTTTTTTCATTTTCAATGCAACCAACTTGTTAAAATTTGCCACTTTATCTCCATGCCTATTTATGTGTTGTACCTATAATAAGATATCACTAGAATAATACAGCTGAAACTAACCTTTGGCATATACTTATTGACGATTAATGGTCTTTGAAAATCAACCAGTTACTATATTATATTTAAAAGTATTATGCATACTTGGAAAAAGTTGGTGGTTGGAATAAAACATTCAAATTTATTTAAAATTACTGTAGTCTCAGAGAGAGCAGTACTATAGTAAAATAAAAAAAAATATCACTACAAGAGAATAGAAAGAGAGAGAGAGAGAGAGAAAGAGATCACAAGAAAGAAAAAGAAAAATGCTTATGTGACAAGACATCCCAAAAACCCCAAGAACTAATGGGTGAAAAACCAGTGATCCCCACAAGACCTGAATGGTATCAGTAACTGGAGAAACCAGAGAAAAAACAATGAAAATGTCTAAAGCTGTCAGAATAGCAATAGATACTTCCTAGGAACTGCAGCAGGCAAATGTGAAGACAGAAGCAAAAGCTGAGAAGAGCTACTGTACACAACCTCTTGTTGATTAATTCAGAGAAGAATCTGAAAAAGGTAAAACAACATGATCAGTAATGACTACTAGGGAAAAAAAAGAAACTATACTGGACAAGATTTCTGGGAATAGAAATTAAAATGAACAACACAAGTACAACAAGGAGAAATGAAAGAGAAGGTTGAAATAATAATTCTAGGAGATCTTGGAAAATATTATGCTGTATTTTGAAAAATATTTTGATAAGCTAATCCCTCTTAATAATTTGAAAAAAAATTCACCTAAAATTATCAAAGTTAAAAAAAATCATGAACAAATCACTTATAAAATTCAAAAGAAAGGGAAAGAGTAAAAGATAAAGTCATTAACAAATAGGTAATGATTGCATGTGATAAGGATATATCCATTGATAAATATGAAATCCATTTTGTTAAATTCCAAAGTGAGATAGTATAAATAAAGACCAAATTAGAGTAAGGGAAAAGAAATAGTAATCAGGAGACAAAAACTTAGTGGTGCTCTAATAGAAATCAGACACAAAATGAGAGCAAAAGAAAATATTATCACAACACACACACACACACACATACACACACACAAAATGGGAGTATAAAAATAGAGCAAGCTTAAAAGATGAGTCCTTGAAATAAAAAGAAAGTAAAAAAGAGGAAGTAATTTAAAAAATGAAAACAATAACTGTTAACAAGGGGCATCAAATAAATCATAGGTGCTTCTGAACAGAGAATAATAGTAATGAAACAGGAAAAATCATAATTCAAAATGATTTTGATTAAATACAGAATGTCATTAAAATGACATAATAAAATAATAAGAAAAGAGATGCCCTCAGACATGACCAGCACTAATACATTTCATTAAAACTTGCTAACTCTTACAGAAATGAGATAATATTGTGCTCTTATTAGAAAGTGTAAAAGCAATATAATTGACAGCAACAAATTGTGAGGTAGAGCAAATAAAGTTTCATAAATTGTTGATAGGAATGAAAAATGGTAAAGCTACTTTGAAAAACAAGTAGAAAGTGTTTATGAGACTAAAACTGTACTTTTCACATAACTAAACAATTCCAATCCTAGATACTCATATGGAGAAACAAAAGATTGCAATACACAAAATCCTATAGGCAACTATATTCATGATCACCTAAAATCATCTAGGTGCTTATCAAACGATGAAATGATAAGTGAAGTATTGCACATCTGTATAATGAAATACTACAATTAAAATGAATGAACAACTGACTTATACAGCAGTGTAAATGAATATAAAACATCATGCTAAATAACAGAACCTGGACTCAAGAATCTACACATTGCATGATTTGATTATGTGATAACAGTAGGATCAAACCATACCACTATACAGTATTTGAAAACTAACAGTCCTTTTCTAAGCTCATCCTCCCATAGGAATTTTTGAAAACTTTAGACATAAGTAAAAACTCTTGAGCATACTAATAAAAAATATTCCTTTTTTATTTTCTATTTTAGCAGTTCAGCTTCAACTGGGCACATATTGCAATGTACAGATAATGCTAAGTCTATTATAGTGCATTTGCTTAATTGGATCATTCAGGTAAAGACCTTGTTTTACATTTGTTACCATCTCAAAAAAGTAAGTAACTTTCTCCATATTAATTCTGAAATTGTTTTCTTTGGAATTTTTAAGTTCTATTCTGTTCCTATAACTTTACTTTTTGTGTTTGATGAAAAAATTAGTGTTTTCATCTTGTCTGGGATCAAAAACTGGATTACTTTTTGATTTCTTTGATAGAAGTTGTCAGTGTTCAATTTGGAAGAGAACTGATGATGAAGTTCAGTCCACTCAAATAGGCTGATACTTTATGAAGAAATGCGACTTATAATCAGGAGAAATCAATAGTTTGGTAAACTTCAAAAATTCAAAGCCTACTAACAAAACATGGATGAATACAGATCTGCTCAATGTATGCTACAGAGCCAAACAATGTATATTAGTAAAGCTTAATGACAATTTGGTTTTAAAGTAATAATCCTCAAAGATTTCATGGTAACTTCTTTTCTGATTGTCACTCATGTAGGTACCCCTATGATTATTTTCCATATTGATTCCAAAACATTGAATTTGTAAGCCCCTATTAAGTGGTTATTTACAGAATGAAGGTATAGAGATTACCACTGATGAATCTGGGTATATAGAATTATGTTTAAAGAATATTCAATATCTTTAAAAATTTTATATTAAATAATAAGTTCATATTAATCCTTGACAACTATTGACTAATTTTCATGATAATATTGTACATATTAAAATGCCATTTAAAATAACACTATATTTCTTTTGGTCATACACTGAATAAATATTGATTTTGCACTTTATTTACAAATTATTTTCTTGTAAATTCCTTGCATTTTGGAAATTATGTCTCTATATCAATTTCAAGTCATTTTTTCATATGAAGTTATTTAAATGGTTTACTAAAGAGCTTGTGTGGGTTCATATTACTTTTACTACATACTATTAAAATATATTTTGACAATATTAACTACTATTTATTCAGGTATATACAAAATTGTAATATAAAAGTTTAATAAAAAAGATTTTTCATTGTTTTTATATAGTTTTAACTCTGTGGGAAGTCAGAATCACACTGGCCTCTATCACATTTAAATTGGTTTTAATTAATTGAGTATTTTAAAGATCATGCAATTAAGTTCTTTAATAAAGAATCTTAGTGAGGCTTGACATGGTAAAATATTAAATTATAAGTTAAAGTACAAATTGAAAATAGAGACAATCCAAATATTCATTTGTTAAAAGACCAAATTAACAAAACTTTTGACATAGTAATATTTGTGGCTTTTATGAAATCTCCTTCCTAATGAAAATCCATAACCAAATGACATAAATCTTCAAGATGAATGTATATATATTTTCTTTGGTGCTGGGTATCAAACCAAGTCTTCATGTATGCTGGGCAAATGCTATTCACCTGAGCTATCTCCCAAACACTTAATAAAGAAAACTTTCTCATAATCATGAATTTTTCATTACATTGTTCCACCTTTATTATTTGTAACTTTACAAATTTTACATCATAGACTTTAAATGTATGTTGAATTGCATGATTTTTATTGAAATAAATTAGAAACTAAAACATTGGGGTCTGATTTCTATTAAAATGTTACATGTAGATTTTAGAATGCCTGAGTGTTTTTTTTTTTTTTACAGATTATGACATTGTATTAAAAAACATGAAATTCATGAAAAATGTTAAGTTTTGTGGAAATTGCATAATATACATTGGCATATTTCATATATAAAGATATTTGCATATTTGCTAATCAACCATTATTATTCTTTTTCCTATCAGATATTTGTCTATTTGTAATGTTTCCTAAATTCATTTTCTTTCTTTTTTTTTGCAGTACTGGATATTGAACCCAGGGCCTCACACATGGTAAACAAGCACTCCATTGCTACATTTCCAGGTATCCCCAGTTTTATTTTGAGACAGGGTCTCACTAAATTGTCCAGCTATCCTCAAACTGATGATTTTCTTTCTTATCCTCCAAAGTAGAGGGAAATATACGCATGTACTCTCCTCCCCTGTTGCAGTCATTTTTTATAAAAAATTTAATCTATTAGTGTTGCCATATAAAAACACCTGAGTGTGGGTAACTTATAAAAAAACCAAAAATTTATTTCTCACAGCTATAGGGGATGAGGTTTCAAGATGAAGATCCCAGCACACACAGTGTCTTATGAAAGCATGTCTCTGCTTGCAATAAGGAAATTTGTTGTTGTATCTTCTGAAGGGAATGAACACAGCATCCTCACATGGTAGAAGGCAGGAGGGCGGGAAAAGGCGAAATCCTCATCAAACCTTTTTATACGTGTATTTAATTCCATTTATGAAGACAAAGTCATCATGAGTCAATCACATCCTAACATTTGTACCTCTTAATACTGTTGTACAGAGGATTCAAAATTAATTTTGGAAGAAACAAAAACATTAAAATGTTAGCAAAGAACAATTAATTTTCCATACTGCTGGCAGTATTAAGCATTCTGTCGTGTATAATTATCTCATTTTGTATATAAATGTATTAACCAGTTATTTTATTTAGTATGTAGATTGGTATATCCATATCCATATTAAAAACTGATATTTCAAATATATATGTGTATATATGTATATTTGTATATATTTGTGTATATGTGCAGATGATTATATGACAAAACGTGGTAGAATTTTACAACTCTGGGAACATTCAAGAATTCAAAAATTCAAAAGTAGGATCAGCTAAATCTGCCTGGTGTAATTTTTGAAAGAGTTACAGAAGATGTTTTATCTTGAAACTGAAGTGTGAATAAAATTCCAAAAAGAGAAGGGAACAGCATTCATGAAAGAAGGATTGATGTCCTAAAGAGAATGAGAAAGGAAATGTAAAGGATAAACCATGAACTTGACTGAAACACAGGATACTCAGCTCCAAACAGTACCAACACTCTAGTACGTGTAGAAGGAAGAAATACAGCTAGTGCTACAGGAAACCAAGGCAAGCTGTTAGGAGGACTTCTCCATCAAGGTAGAGCCCTGTAGTCCAAGGTTTCTGTGATTTCTTGACTTGACTCAAGACTATTTGATGATCCTCTCCATAAACCTACACAGAGGAAGGCACTCAACTGGTTTCCCTGGTCTTATAAACTTATTTTTCTCTGTCTTAATACAATGTGGCCTAAGTCAGAGAGAAAAATGATAAGGCTTCTTTTTCCTAAATATCAGAAGCTGCGTGTTTCTACTTCAGTGTTGACTATGGCACTTTTTAAATCCAAGATCTTTGCCCTCCCCCACAGTTTCCCAATCAAAATACCTGGAGGTAGACTATCAGCATCAAAAGCTTGTCTTGTGACTCCTGTGTGCCCTGATTATGATTCACTCAGCTGGACTTGGCAGGATGTCCCTATTATGAGTAGAGGGAGAATATGGTGACATAACTAATCATGCTCTTATGACAAATAAGTATGGGAAAGCTCACTTTTAGAAAAGAGAGCTTGTTCCTTATGATGTACTGAAGACAAAAGCAAACAACAACAATAAAACAATAAAAAAGAAGCACAAGATAACTGTGTAATGAAGACCTAAATTATGCTGGTAATTTTGCTCAATTCTTGCTAAGTTTTTGAATCTTTGCAGTTCTGAGGCAAATATCATTAATTTCTAAAGAAAAAAACTAAGACATGAGTGTTATGTATATGAGAATACAAGAAATAAACTAAGATGTGAATGTTCTGTGTGTTAGAATAGAAGAAATAAACTAAGACACTTATATTACATCTGTTAGAGTACAACTGTTCTATACAGATGAAGATAGTTTTCTCTAATTCCAGAAGATATAGGTGGCTATAATCTTAACTCCTTCTTCAATGATGACGAGTGCATATTCACCTATTCAGATATCCTTCCCAAAGTTAGAAACTATCCCTCATGCCCCCAAGGAAATCTCATTAAAAGTTTATGGGCAAAAGGGAAGATAATATATTGAACATTCATTTTGGTAATTGCTCTTATTTTAGATTATGTAGTAGTCTATATTTAAATATAGGTCTCCACTATAAATTTAACGTGTACAATTGTATCTTTTAAAAGGGATGAATTTATCATTGAGGTAACAGAGCTCATTTTTAGATACCTGCTGACAATTGCTCTCATGCAATTCAAAACTTTTAGAGAATTTTTTTTTGTTAGATTCAAGTTACAGAATTGTTTGCTTTGTTAATTTCATTCCTATCTCTCAATAATCAAAAGGACACAATTTTTAAAAATTAATAAATTCATTAGTGATTTTAAAAAATTTCTTCATGATACTTAGTGTGTTACATCAAAATGTAAAATAGTTTTCTTAAAGATAATTCTTTGATATAATTTAGAAACTTATTTTATTATCAATATATTAAAATAATAACAAGTTACACTGATATGTAACTCAGTGGTAGAACACCTGATTCAAGTATATGAGGTCATGGGTCCAATTCCTCACACCATACACACAGATGTGCGCACACATACACACACTTAGTTTCAAATATGTACTGTTACATAGAATATTCATTCTCTCAAATTATATATAAATAATAGAAAGTCCTGTCATTAATTCTTTATAATTGTTTTCAATGAAAATTATTTAAGACTTAGTTGAACTTAAATAACTGACTCAACACTAGTAAAGAATGTAGCATAGTAAAACCAGTTATTTTTAATACAAGCTCAGTGCTCTTTCCCCATTTAATAATCCATTTACTTTGTTTATAATACATTCACATCTCATTGTGTTATTTATCACGTTATGGTGTATAACATCCTGATTCAGGGTGATTTGAAAAGTTAAGCACTTTAAATTTTGGCTAAAAAAGGATCCATGCACAATTAATCCTTGCTTCTTTTCTTTCTTCATTTTTTTTTCCTGCTTGCCCTATTCTTGCCACTGTCAAGTGTTGCCATCATCATCATGTTGGTTTCAAGATAATTAGAATTGTGCCACATGACACAATACGGCACAAATGAGGAAATGTCTGAGTTATTCAGAAGAGTGAATTAATTTACCTAGATTATTCTCAGGTGATATGTTCTCATAACTGATTAGCTAACTTAGGTTACAATAATTTCTTAAACTATTCTCTAATGTAAGGCTTGCAGCATCACAATTCACTTTGATTAATCACAATTTATAACTGGTTTTGAGGGCTGGGTCAGAATAATTTGAATCAAATGATGTCAGGATTCTGTTAGGAAGAAGAAACTAGAGAATTTATGCCTGTAACATATATCCTCTAGAGTGAGAAAACATATAGAGAATAAATTGAATAGATCATTAAATGTTTTGATCAACATATGTCTTCTGAAAGAAAAGATGTATGTTCATTTGAGGTTATTGTGTCAATGCATGTTTATTAAAAACTGGGTAAGTATATGAACAAACAAATAGACATTTGAGTAAGAGATACTAATGGTTTAAAAAGTCAAAACATAAATTATGTAAACATACATAGTCTATTTGTTTTTAACTTATTTCTGATGAAATAAGAGACAATATGTTATGATATTTTAATTTCTGTGTTGATGCAGAAATTTTCTTGTTAATTCAATGGGAGTTAAATTGCTGAGACTTACAAAAATTGGGGGCCTTATACTATTTTTATATGGGTTACTTAGGTGGTAAAGCTATCTTGTACTCTTTGTGTAACTTTAGTGAACTTTGTTGAGCAAAGGAGAATAAATCAAAATGTATACTATAGCTCCATATCTTCTGCTAGCATAGTGCAATTAGTATGAAAGTACACCACTTTTTTTTTTTTGAGATAAACCTAAGTCTTAAGAGTTCAGAGTGGAGGGTATTTGAATTATTTGATTTAGATTAAGCTTTGCAGTGGTAACCAATAAACCCTGCAAATACAATGATACAGGATAAGAAAGATATCATTCACTGCAAACCTGCTATATATCAGTGGAGTCAATACTGAATACAGTGACTTAGTTTCTTACATTCTATCCTTCTTAAGCTGCTACTACTTCAACAGGTAAAATCCAGAATATAGAAAGGAAAGATGAGGCCAAATAACTTTTAAGTGCCTCATCAGGATACATATCCCATCAATTTAATCCAGCTACAAATGATGGACATAAATGACAATATATGTATGAGCAATGAGTACTAACAATGTTCTAACAGAATTTAGGCTTGCTCCATGCAGAGTCAGTTTAAGATGTGAAAGAAGAAAGGAGGAAGAAGGACAGTGTTAGATTTTATAAATATATACCAATATCTATGACTCATCACTAGGATGCATTTTCTTTCATGCTTGGCTACATGACTCTCTTTTACCAATGGAATAATATCAGAAAAGAAGATGTCCTGGTCAATAAAAACTTCAGAAGCCAGTTAATACTACTTACCTATAATATTTTGCCCCCATCAAAATAAAAGTGTACAAGCTTCAAATAGTCTACTTAATCAACACCATAGGAGACAAATAAGGTCAATGGAGTGACCCTTTGTGTTTTCTTTTTATGGCTTCAGAATTTTCTTGATGATCTCAATAACCTCACTGGGACAGATTTCCTCCATTGCTCAAGCACACAAAATTGCAGAAGTAGATACCTACAGGCAATAGATCCATAATCAATGTCCCAAATGAGGAAAGCTGAACCAAGTAGATCTGTATAGATTCCCATTCTGCTGGAGCTCCCCCAAGGCTAAAGAGTTAAGATTGGTTCTGGCCAAGATCTATGCCAGAGTCCACTTGTTTCATTCCTGTACTCTTTCTGTGAGTGTAGGCTGCTCATTTCCTATCTCCCAGGTTGTTTTCCTTTGGAATTAGATTGGAAAAATGATAGTATTTTCAAAGAACTATCTCTTAAATTACACCAAAATTATGCTATTTAAATTGATGCTTCAGCAAAGTTGAATGTTTTGACATAGAATTGGATACATATATATAAATACATATATTTGTATATATACAAATATATATATATATACACACACAATAAATTTTCAATTTAAAATAAGAAATAATACATATTTCTAGGCCAAATACCTTAAAATATCTTAATAATAAAAAGATTTCAAAAGTGACCTAAATATATGTAACTGGGTTCCACTTCCCTTTATTAATGTACAGATCTTTTAAGTTACTTATGCTAATCCTATGTTTTCTTTTTTTTTTTTTTTCTTTTTTGCCTCTTTCCCTTTCTAAACCTAAGAATTCTTATTCTCAAAGCAGCAATGCAGGAAGAAATGAATTTAAACACCAACAATTTTTAATAAAGGGTGTAAGTTCACACGTATGTGTGCACGTAAGATTTTAGTGTTTTAAGAACTGATTTTAGATGCACATTTCCATCTATGGTGACTAATTGCAATACATAATATATTATTTCACCAAGTTTTAAAAATCCTTTTAAAACATATAATTTTAGTATTCTGAAATAAAAGAAAGTTAATCTGATCCCAGTTGTGCCTTCAAAGCTCATTCATACATTGAAAGCAGATTAGAGATTTATTGGTTCTTTAGACCCAGGGTAAAAGAATCGCAAGATGGTGTCTCAAGGGCAACTAAACCAGTAGAAGTTTACAACATAATAAAATAACAGAAATTACTGAGTGTTTTGGGGGCAACAAATGGCAGTGATCTTACTTTGTTGCCTCAGAGGTTTGAAATGGTAGAGGAATCTTGGTGTGTAAGCTATAATTGATATGGCAAAATACTCAGTGGAGACATGAAAAAGCAAAAATAATACTCCAAGGACCAACAGTGATTCAGAAGACACTTTAGATAGTAGGCCCAGGATGGTAATTTCTTTTGAATTATGCTTCTCACTCTGGTGAGAAAAAGAAAAATCAGTTGTTTGGAAAGCTAATCACAAACATATTTGTTAAAACATTTTTTAAAAGGATACCATTAATAAACAATCTTCTTAAGAACTGCTGTTTTTTTAATTAAAAAAAATTGTTTTAAATTTTAAAGAAAAATCATGTTCAACATTCTTTATACTATTAATTTAATTTGATACAGTTATTGGTGCATTAAAAATCAATTTCAAGATTTCTCTGGTTTTGTTCTCTTGCAAAAAAATTTTTGAGTAATTCTGATGTTTAATCTTCAAAAAAATCTTTCATCACGTAATTGTATGTGAATCTTAATATGTAATGAGAACAAGATACATTAACATTAACTTAATGGATATCTTAGGCATATGAAGTGGCATGTCAGAAATCCTAATGAAATTCGTGTTAAAATCAGCCTCAATTTTGAAGCTCATGTTAATCATTTTCTCTTCCCCTTATGCACTCAGTATGTACTTTCTTGGTAAGTAATATAAACCAAAATTCACACTGAAATTCATTCTGAAAACTGTTTTTTCTTTTTCTTTCTTTCTTTCTTTCTTTTTTTTTTCTCTCTTTCGGTACTGAGGATTGAATCTAGAGTTCTCCACTACTGAGGTATATCCTCTTTATTTATTTATTTTTTTTGAGATTAGGTCTTCTTGAGGCCAATCTCAAACTTAGAATCCTCCTGTCTCAGCCTCAAGAGTCACTAGTATTACATTTGTGCACCACCACACCCAGCAACAATTATGTTTCATAAAAAAATAATTCTGGATGTTTAATTGAGCTAGAATTAAGAATTATTGACTAAATTAAATGATCGAATATTCAAATATTTTCTTTGTATTTAAAAATTTCAAATATTTGAATGACTATTTTTGTAAGCAGATTGGAAATCTCAGGAAGTTGACAAATTCATAGAAGCCCCTTTTGATTAAAAAATAAATCAATAAACCAAATCATAGAAATAATCACAGGTAAGATTACCAAATGTATTGCACAGAAAATCGAAGATGAATCACATTTTTAGAGAGATATTTTCTTAGAAAAAATTCCATGAAAAGTTACCATAAATATTCATAAAATATTCTTATAACAGGATATAGAGGCAAAGAACACAAGTGTTTCAGGTCACAGACAATTAATCATAGATATCCTGCATAAAGAAATGTCGTTTTCACAATAGATACTTTTTGCTTTGTCATTAAAAGAATTAAAGGCTGTATATCTTTTACAGATAGAGAGAATTTGAGTAAAAACGCTTTTACCCAAGGCTCAGTTATGGCATCTATAGTTCACTGTGCAGCCCCTTCCCAACCATAGTCAATATGTTTTAATACTCAGAGTTTTGTATTGTAATGTAAGCCAATACTGAATTAAAAAAACATTTTAAACAATATTTTAGAAAGATTTCCTTACTGAAATTGCTTTGTTTATTTAAAGCAAATTATATAGTTCATGAATTAGTTAAGCATCAAGATTTTATCAAAATTTTTTAGCAACAGTAAGAATCAATATTTATATACCAGATTTAAAAAAAAATTCTAAACAGCCAAATTTATGATGTTTTTTCTTTTTCTAATAGCACAAAAATCACTGCATGTATTCTTTGATTAAATAAACAAATCAATTAACTACATCTTTCTATTTTTCTATTTATCTATTTTCCCTGAGAAAATGTCATTATCATTAATTTCTACTGCTGAGATGCATTACTGAGAGTAAAAGCAAAAAAACTTTCATTAAACCACACAATTTGTAAATATTAATTAAAACTAAAATGCCATATAAACAAAATATAGCTAGAAGAATTGAAGAGAATTAGCTACAAATAAAAAAAACAGAAGAAAGAAAAAGTGCTTAAAAATATGGATCTTTAACATGCTCACATATTTTGAAGTAGCAAACCTGTCTCCTTCAGCTTAGCTGAATAGTGCTGACTGAATATCCCGCAAAGCCTTGTAGTCAGGAGCCACAGACAGGAGTAGATAGATTGGGGATTTAGTGGGGAAGGGAGATGCTCTAAGTGAAAGTACCAATTTATCAACCTCTGACAATCCTGAGTCTGCAGGAAACAAGAGAAAGGTGGGCAGGTAGCAAATGAAAATGAAAGGAGTGGAAAATAGACTTGCCTCCTGATTCAATGCCAGTTAATTGAGAAGGGGGGATTTTAAAATATTTTATACATTGGGTAAATTGTATGCTATATTTTTGAAATTTACTATAAAATATTTGTTAGTTATAGAACAAACTCATTTGAATTTCATAGAGAAGACCATGTAGTTTTTCTTTTATGCAATAAATTTAATCTTTAAAAGTCATTTGATATTGACTTTCATGCCAAATAGCCATAAAACATTATTAACGCTATCTTCAATGTCTGTATACTTGAAATTTATGCATCAAATTTATGTGAGGGGAAAGAAAGGTAAATATTTCAATCTGCTTAACACTATGCAAATAAAATAACTGACAATATTTGACATTGATCAGTTCAAATGCATTTTAATCTGGAGGTTTACAAAGCCATGCTACAAATTTATGCCAAGTATATGATTGTTTACTATACAGACATTGATTTATTTTGAACTTTTACATGTTAAAATATTAATTGACTTTTGAGATCGCTCATAATTAATGGACCATGTGTTTTCCATACAACTACACTGCAGGTTCTTTAAAGTTTTAAGCATATTTGCTCTTAGATACTGTGTGGTAAGAATCCAGAACTATAACCCTGATTAACAAAGTGATTTCATCAAGTTATAACAACTTTTGTTTAATTTAAATTATTTTAATTTTACTGTTACCACCAGAGCTAGTGCTATCACAATTACTATACAATTATCATAAATGCAACTTTTAGTGATGACATGTGTCTCACCTGTCAACATATTTTTAGGGTCAAAATGTACATTTTCTTTATTCCATAGTAGTTGAGGTTCTATTTACTACTCTGCATTATGTTCTACCATGATTGGTGTCTAAAAGTCACTTTATCTCTGAATTTATGGAATACAGTATTTTAGGATAAAACTTCAAGAAAAAATATTTTAATTAATCATTATAGCTTTGATATTCATATACTTACACAAAAGTTGTATATGGTTTTTACTTTTCCATAATGACTTACAGTTTTTATACCTGAAGTCCAATAAACATTTTTAGAAAATTAATAGATATTCTACTCTATTATTCTTAATAACTAAAAAGTATTTTAATTAGAACAAATTATTTTAATGATTCTTTATTTACACTTATTCTTTCAAACAACTTGTTAATTTTGGACCCATGATCTATATGAAAATGTTCCCTTTTAATATTGTAATGATCACTCATATAAACTATGTATTTGCCCAAATGCAATCCTCTAACGGTGCAGAAAGTTGAAGTTCCAGAAACTCAACTCCTTAGTGAAAAGTGCACCTTATTACTAATATTATTCATTATTGTCAAAATACAAAGAACTTACATTTCACTGTCAGTAAAACTACTACTCTTTTAATAAATCATATTTGGCAAAATAGAAGATCACAACTTGACATTATGAGATATATAAAATAGTAAATTGGTTACTGTAGTGAAGCAAATTAATTTAACAATCACAGAGTTGTGTTTTTTGTGACACAAACAGATAAAATCTACTTATTAAACAAATATTCCAAGTAAAATACACTTATACAGTCCTTATATTGTATATTAGATCTCTAGACTTACTTATCCTATATATTTGTTACTTTGTATTGATATACCTCTTGTCTGTCTTATAATACACATCAGTGAAATTAAGCAGTAATTTTTTAGGTGTCCCACATAATTCAATGTGCTCTTGGTTAATCTACATTGTGACAAATGGCAAATTCTCCTTATTTTTTAAAATTAATGTAAGATTTTTATATCACTTGTAATATTTTATCATATATACACAAATGCACAGGCAGAAACACACACCCACCACATTTTCTTATCCTTTTGTTTCTATAGCTTGGCTCTTGTGTATTTGTAATTGTTTAAAAAATTTGGAATATCAAAGCCTTGTCTAAGAGTTTGCAAATGTATTCACAGCTGGTATTTTTTAAATAGTGATTTTTCATTTTATGTACATGTACTCTCTGGTCTTTACTTTTGATGTCAAATGTAAAGGAGTCCCCTAATCATATGACTGTACATGTACAAATAATTTATTATTTTCTAATTTGTAATCTAAATATTTAGTTTTTCTTGTATGTATGTTTGCATTAATCTTCCAGGACCCCCGCCATTCCACCTTAAACTGAGTGTTAAAATCTCCATCAAATCTCCATTGTCATGGTAATAGTGAGAAAGAGTGGTAGAGAATAATGAGAATAAAAAGAGGTTAAAATATGTTGTTTGCACATGTAGCCTTCAAAATGATATGTAGATTTTGTTAGTTAAAAATATTCATCACATATTTCTGAAATTAAGTTGTACTTTATTCCTTTTATACTTTAGCAAAAAGATAGTAGCTTTGTCCCTAAGAAGATCAAGTGGAATTCAAAGCGGACAGATAATAAGTGCAACACATGGGTCCGTGATCTAAGCAAAACAATATTGCTTTCTCTTCTTCCTACTCCTATCTTCACCAGAGTAGCTATGCCTTTGTTAGGGTATAGTCAAAACTCTAGATTAAAATTAGAGTAAATTTATTTTACTAACGTGTCTTCTTCTTTCATATCTTTAATCATACAAAATCTTTAATGGAGTGTTCTCAAAACCTCAAGTCTGCCCTCAAAAATAACTCTGCTGCTACCTTTTTGAAAACAAATTGAACAATAAAAAAGGAGACATCTATTATCAAGTTAAATTTGCTTCAGTGTTTTTAATATCACATAGTAGACTTTAACTATAGTTTTCAAAGTTTACTCTAAACATTCCTTTCAGCAGCCTTCACTGGCAATCTTGTTAAAATATTGGAAGTCTGTGTCTCTTGAGATCCTTGAAATCTTAAAAACCAATAAAATGGCAGTCCTAGACTCTTTCCAAATGAATCTAATCTTTACTAATATTTTGTATAGAGGAGTGTAATACAATTCCATGATGGTCTAAAGTAGTTCTACTATTTTCTTATTTTTAAATCACTTCTCTAAGGAACAATAACTCACATAAACCAGTTAATTGCTTTGTAAGGACTTTTTAAAAACTTTTTTAGATAATATAGAATAAACTATGCAAAAGAATTGAAGTACAACCTGATGATAAGAAAAGCTGTATCACTGACAGACATATTTACCTACAGAGTAAGAATAAGTTCAATACTAAAAAACAAGTGAGTCTGTCTTTCTTTTCCACATTCTCACTCTTGTCACATTTTCTACACTCCCACCTTGAATTACAGCAGATGATTGAAGCCACATTTCTCATGCCTCAGGACTTAAAACACATCAAGCTTTCTCACCAATGTGATCAATCCTAGGTCCTTTTAGAAGCACTGGGCTTTACAAACAATCCCTCCTAAAGAGGGAATTGACAGATCAAGTAATCTTCAATATGCTGTCTACTATGTAGGACCTTCTTCCTCTTTCATGATAGTGCTTTAATCAAGTGGACATAAAAATTACTACCTCTGCTTCACAATCCTTCTGCCTTAGCAAAACTGACAATTCCTTACTTTGGAACACATTTCAAAAACAAAACCAAGAAAGCTTCCTTCCACCTCTTGAGAGAATGCATTGCCTAAGGTCCTATTAAATCAATTTACCTCTTCTGTTCCCATTCTCTACCATACCATTCCTCTTCTCTAGAATAATAGCCTGTCTAAACTGAGGAGCAATGGAATGAAGGAACTTAAATTATGCCAACCTTGGCCTGAATTATGTACAGGCAAGTCTTTACCAGGTTTCAGAATGAAACTCCTGATGGATTTCAAATTAAAATAGTTTCCGTATTTTCTTTGTCTTTAATAACTGGACATTTTTGCAGAATACAAGATATTCATTTTTTCTTTTTGTATTAGTGCATTATAGCTATACATAATATTATCATCCATTTTGAAATAATTAGACAAGCATGATATATAATCTGTTTCAATTTAGTTCCCGTACTTTCCCTTTCCCATGCCTCCCCTTTCTTCCATGATCTTTTTCCTCTACTCTATTGAGCTTTCTTCTATTCATCTATAACTTTGTTTTTTTCTGTAGAACCATTTTGATTTGGGTTTGTCTGATACCTCTGTTCCAACTATGATTTGTTAGATCTATGCTTGTATAATCGACATTCATGCATCACAGTGTCAAATGTATTATCCATATTTTTCGTAGTTTTGATGTTCTGACATTTGTGCATTCATGGACTGTGGAAAGTCTGCCCTTCCCAAGGCTTCTCAATTCTTAGAGATAGCAGAGAGCTCCCTTGAGAGAATCCCTTTCAAATGAAACTAATCAATCTAGGCTGCCCCCAACCAAGGTTCTATATAGTTCCCACAGTCCCTTTCCCGTACATCAGCCCAGAACAGGTATTAGGGGACTGTAACCCACTCCTATAGCCAAAAGCCCACCAGAATTATTGAAATTATCCAATTCTAAACCCTTTATCCTTCTTTATCTTCCATATCAACATGCTAATAAAGGCTATGAGGTAGGCTTTCCCTTGTCACAGCTTCTGTCTCCTACCAAACCTTGATGACTTTCCTACCTCTGCTTCTTGGAAAATGCAAGCAACAAAAACTTTTTATTTATTTATTTATTTATTTATTTATTTATTTATTTATTTTTTGAGAGAGAGAGAGAGAGGTTTTTTTTGTATGTGGTGCTGAGGATCGAACCCAGGCCTCACGCATGCCAGGCGAGCGCGCTACCGCTTGAGCCACATCCCCAGCCCAACAAAAACTTTTTAATAGCAATGGATTCACCACTTCATCACTGAATCCCATAAGTACAAGTGAGGCAGTTTCTTCTTAAATAGATTTAGATTGTGTATTTTTGCAGGAATTGCATAGATGTGATGTATCATCAACAAATTTCTATTAGGAAGCATCCCTCCAATTACTAGGGGTTTAGTAACCCATCATTCAGTTCAGATGTGGTCTGCCAGATTTCTCAAATACAAAATTATTTCTTCTTTATAATTAATAAAGTTCTTATATGGAGTGTGATATACACATATTTTTTTATCAGCTTGCATGCACTAAGTTTATCATTTGTCAATGATTCTTTCCAGAAATAATTGTTACTATGGTAGTCATCAGTGGTTAGCAAATATGTTTTGTCTAATCTACCAGTGTCATAGATTTTACTCTTCAATGCCTAGCAACATATGGCTTAATATATCACCCTTTCTTCTACCCCTTATGGATAGCATTAATTCTTATTCATTTATGCATGGATAGCCTTAATCTACAGGAATACACATCATATTTACATTATCTTTATCTTTGATTTTATTGCCCATGCATTTGAATTACATATTGGATTATAATCTCACCCTAGACAAACTTTACATACTAAAAAAAAAATAAGTAGGGCAACATACTGTAGATAATGGTGATGATTTTAAAATATATGAAAATTCTTTGATATCCCTCCCTTCAAGAATTATAGACAATGACACATGTATGGAAATCATATGAAAAATTTTTCATATTTGCCCAAGCATATTTGCTAGAGACAGCACTCTGTATTCTACTTCCTTCCACTGCTTCATGATAGAGGATAACAGCAACCTTGAATCAAGTACAGAAGATGATAAAGTTGTACATTTATTGTGTTCTGTATGCCGAAATTACTACTAGAAACAAGATTACACTAACAAGTAGTCTTTATCCAAGTGTGTCAAAAATGTCTCATATATGTTTTAAGCATGGTATGCTACATTAACTATTTTGTTACAGCTACTAATGAAATAGTATTGCTATTTCTTAATTATTTGATACACTTAATTTATTTCAATTGAGTTTGGAAACGGAATATTATTTTGTAGAAATATCTAACAATTTTAAAAAGGTTTATATTAGCCAGAATAAAGGATTACATAGAGAAGATTTTTAATACTTGAGTAAAATTGTGGTTTTAGAGGTTTTCCTTATTAATTTACAAGGAGATAGAACTTAGGTTCAAAAAGAGATTAGAAAAGAGCCAAAGGGAAATAAAGTTTCAGACTATGTCATTTGTGGCAGATGGCAAGGATATTCTTTGTGCATAGAAACATACCTTGAATTTCTATGATTGGGAATAGTGACAGACAATAAAATATCTGGCTGATAAAATAACTAGAGAAGACTACATTTAAAATGTCTATTGAAGCATCAGCCTATAGATAAGCCAAATTGCACTTGTATTTAAAGTATAAGAATTGGTATTAAAACTGATATTTCCACCATACATTTTTAAAGGACATACCTAGGTAAGGCAGCAGTAATTGAGTCCAATACTGTGGGCTTATGAAAAATAGATTTGAAATGGTCAGGTCTTAGACCTGTTTTCAGGCATTGTGATAAATGGAAAAATCACCATGTTGACAATTTTGTGGCAAGATTAACTAATTAGGCATGTTGTAAATTTTAAGACAGAAATCCATTATTACCTGGTAGTAACAGGATACATAAGAAAAATAAAGGCCCTTTTTCTGAAGTGCATAAGGTCATAATGGACTATTCTTTTGTTGTTCAAGTATTGGGGATTGAGCACAGGTCTTCACACATGCCAGTCAAGTTTTCCACCAACGAGCAATATCCCCAGTCCAATAATGGGCTTATCTTTTCAAGGATAGACCCCAATATAAAAAAAAATTGAATAAGTGAATAAATTGCTGACAGTAATGTAAATGGAGTGTAATAGAAAGCAGTGATACTAAAATCAAAGGTTAATGCTGTCCTAAGAAGCCTCTAAAATGGCCCTCAATGATTGGTGCTTCCTGATTTCCACACCCTTATGCATTCCCCACCTCTTAAATGTAGCTGGATTTATCCATTCACTTCAAATTAAGTCTATTTGTGAGATGTAAATTTGAGAGTAGATTATATAAAGATGGTAGCTTCTAACTTGGGCCTATGTGATTCTATTACTTGCTGACTATTTAGAAAGGCAGTTGCTATGCTGTGAACTTAACAATAGAGAAGCCCTTTGTCAAGGAATCAATATCTTCAGGCAGGAATTCATGAGAACCTAAAGCCTGCCAATAGCAGATCTTCCCCAAGCTGAGCTATGATATAACAAAGTATAGGCCAACAATTGAATGGAGCCTTCTTAAGAGACATTGAATCAGTAACACTTAGACATGCTGCACCCAATTCTTGACCCTCAGAAAATATGACATAAAAAAATGTTGCATTATACCTCCAAGATTTAAGACAATTGGTTACATAGCATCCAATTACTACTACCAATGCCCAACTCATTTTTATCCACAGATAACACCTTAATTTAAGGGCCTGACAACCAAAAGATGAAAACATGGTCTTTCATGGCATTAAAAGTTGTTACTTTACATATTATTATCAATATTATCATAAATTTATATTATGTTTATATTATATTTATATAATATTATACATTTTCATCTATCCAAATATGCTCAGAAAATTTTTATCCAACTGTAGTGTAAAAATCATACTAAATTGGACAACTGAAAATCATATCAAAACTCTCCTGAGTTCTTCCTAAGAAGTTCTTTTTTTTTCTATGAAGTTCTTTTTAAGCCTATCTGAACAAGAATACAAAAATCTAGATATTTTTTACTCTCAATGCTAAGTTAATGTTTTATATGATATATGCATATAATATACACACATATATATGTACATATATATAGCATAAAGACATTAAAATATACTTTTCCTGGAGTATAACTATCAAAAATAAAATGCGATATTTGATGATGTCTTAATGTAAGTTTTTATAGAAAACAAAGGCTATAAAAAATGTCTTCAGTTAGCTGCAATGTAATGCCAAAGTTTTTAGTAAATGTTGCTAGTCTAGCAATCAATAAAGTAATATAAACTGAGCACCTGTCAGGATCTGCATTTTATCCCATGAAATCCTTCTCTACCCAAAAAATCTTTGTGTAAGATATTTTATATTAAATTGGGATTTGGTGAAATAAATTCTAACCCCAGTTCTACAGACAGAAAATGGCAGAAGTATGATTTATATCTGAGCTCTTCTAACCCAAAATGTACTACTTCTCGTGAAATAGAAAGCTGTGTTCAGTGGAATTAGGTAGATGATAATACTTTACAAGTATCAGAGGGTGAAGCAACTCAGATTTCTTTTGTGTTGGACATGTCTTAGGTTATTGCTTCTTGGTGGATTCATTGTGAATTAAGTGTATATTAACCTGTGAGCAGTTAAACTTCCCATTCTCAAGAAATCATATTGTTTCTTTCTTTCTTTTTTTAATATGTACTTTTTAGTTGTAGGTGGACAGAATACCTTTATTTTATTTATTTATATGTAGTCCTGAGGATGGAACCCAGGGTACACCCATGCTAGGTGAGTGTTCTACTGCTTAGCCACATCCCCAACCTAAGAAATCCCGTTGTTTCTTAGTATAATATTATCTATTATTTCAAAGGAAGTAAATAATATGCCATCAATCAAAATGTTCAATCTATATCTCCTGTTGTAGGGAGTAAAACTGAACAAAGTCCTGGTCACTGTCCTCTCATCTACTCTCTTGTTAGCTCTACACCACATGCCCCACAGGTTGCTTGAAATTACTACTTAGAGCAGCAACATACATTAGTAGAGACCTAAATGTACAAAATGCAAAACATCTTAGATGGGAAACTTTGACTTACAGAAATCTTCATCAGAGATCTTAGCTCTACTATAGCCTGAGAACCTCCCTATTTAATCCTTTATTCCAATTCTCTTCCACACAATTAAAATATGCACAATGGTCTGCAAAATCTTTCAACCTCTTCTGACTTCCTCTCTTTTTACCATGTGAAGAATTTTTCTCAATGAATCTTTTGTTGATGTTATCCAGTTTGGTAGTCTGCTTTTCAGAAGGCAGTGCAAGTGAAACCAGAAATATCCCATTGGAGAGGAGAGTCACTAATAAAATAAGTTAGGTGCTTAAAAGATAATATGAAGATCTATGCAAACACATGGTGGGGTTAGCTCTTGTAAGCTCTAGCATCCTACTGAAGCACAACAGGAAACCTGCAGTCAGCCCAAAATAAGAGACCCAGTGTCAGTCTGGAGAAACTCTTACCAAGTTTACCAAACATGCCATTTTTCTCAGTACAAAAGCAGATGTAAATAATACATGTACTGAAAATTTGTAGAACTTCAGGCACATCTAAATGTTTAGTCAAAACACGTCTCTTTTGGTCAAATAATGACTTGAAATTGGACATCCCAGATCTTCTGGGTATAGGATTAGAGAACTTTTGGGTAGATGCCCTGAGGTTTTAAAGGTGATCCACCCTCTCCTAAAATGATATTGCACTTACTTTATGCTAGAAGATAAAATAGTTACATTCAGAAATTGCCCTCACCTTTTCTCCTAGTGTAACTGAACTTTTCCGATGATACTTCATTCCCTGCTTCTGCTGGAAGGTGAAAGTGGGGTTTCTCTGCTTCTGAGCTTCTGCTAGCAGGTTGGGACAGGTTAAGGTTGTAGGTCTCTGCTGTGGAGAAGTGCTGTAGCTTTAAGCATGGGCCATGTCTTCCAGTGTTGTAGTAGACTCCAGTAGCTTACCATCAATTTCTTCTTCTCTCTGGGTTCTGGTCTCATAAACTGTAAGAATGAAATCCACAGACCAGGATGAGTGTAAGAATAGAAACAGGAACAAAATTCTTGCCAGGGCAAGAGAGAAACCCATAGCAGATTTCCTCTATCAAATATTAGTCTAGGGGTCTTGGGTCACTGCACTTGGGTCACCGCTATTGATCCAAACTTATGCTATTCAGAGTTTGGAAGCATACTGACTATTGGCCAACTCTCCAGTGCCAACTTCCATTCAGGTCTGCCCCATGTCCATTTTCTCACTGCGAGTCAAGAAGCAGGAAATTGAAGTTCTGATATGATCTATGCTAGCAGATTCGGTGCCGCAGTGCTGTGTAGAGCTGGCTGTTGCAGCAGGCATCTGTAATGTGCCCAGTCCTGGCCCTTGAAGGATAACAGGTCTGGCATGCCTTGGCTCCACATTGCTTCACCAGTGGCCATGCTGGCATGGCAGGCTGCAAGAGGCTGCATATTGTGATTGAGGCCTGAGCTCCAACCCACCTGCTGCCACTCCACCGTTGGGCTCCCACTTAGCTTCTCAGCAGAGGCCAGTGGTCTGACTGCAGGGCTTGGCAACTAGGAGCTTGATACTAGAGGCCAGAAAGGTAAGTTGTGTCAAATCCAAACATACCTAGGACCTGACAAGGGAGGGAAGAGTCTAGAGGCTGAAGGTATACAAGAATCAGATAACAGATACTGAAGGAGTAATGGAAAGCCCCTGAGATTAAATTCTGAGAATATTTGATCCAAGAAGCCAGAATATAAGAGTTCATAAAAAATAGATTGATTTGGCATTTTTCTAGGACATTAGACTCAATACCCTGAAAAGAACTCCAGGCTGTGCACAAACTAACTATTAGCATGGTTTATTGAAGCCTGAAAAAAAAAAAAAGTTCATTTCTAGTGAAATGAAAATGAGTGAGTTACCTTAAAAGTTAACAAGGAGTAAAGAGGTTGAGGGAAGAAGGTGTGAAAAGGAGAGAGCAGAACATTTCCCCTCACCAGAGGAAATGCTCCACGGAAGGTCCAGGGAGCACCCTACTGGTCATCAAGGCTATTAGTTAAGTGTGTGGGCAAATGGCACCAGTACGATTGACAGCAGAATCATCCACCACAGAGTTGGCCTAATTGTTACTCAAGAGAATGCTGTGTGCCCAGTGAAATAGAGGCCAGAGGACAGGACTTAACTAGCAAAAGCTAGGGTATAGTGATTACCACAACAAAGCCTAGAGGGCTTCTCATGATGACCATGGGGTCAGCAGAGATCGAAATCACAGAAAACAACACAAAACTACTTAATGTATAAAAACTGAAACCACTCCCCACACAGGCCAAAATAATACACCAAAAAAACAGTTTTGCATGCCAAACAGAAAGACAGATAACCATTAAACTGCCTAAAGGGCTATGGTTTGTCGTTATATATTTATTTAATTAACAAGTATATACATTTATTTAATTAACAAGTATGGTCCTTCCTCAAACTGATGAGAACCTAGAGAATAATTAAAGACATCAAAATTTGATTAAGTAATAACTTGGTCATAGTCTTAGGGCTAGATGTGTTATCTATGCTACAGAAGATTAATAAGCCCTTTTTACATGATGTGTAGCAATTGTTTGGGTAAATATTTAATTTTCCATTTTAATGAGAAAAATATATATAAGACAGAGTCAGTAGCTATGTAAAATAGTTGACAGTATTCACTTACAGGTTCCCCTCAAAGGTATGTGGATATTTCCACTTTCTGTCATCATATCTGAACTACTGGTGTCCCTCAGAACACTATCTGATTCCTTATGTCAATGACATCATGCTGACAGGGCAGTGTGAGAAAGAGATAGTAAGCACTCTTTCTATCTCTTACTGGTGATCTCTACATTGTGTGACATATAGTCTATAAAAATTTCAGTGATGATTCTAAGGATTCATTGACTAGGAGTGCACCAGGATTATTTCTCTAAAGTCAAAAAACAATACAAAACTCCATTTCAAATCTCTGTCAGAGAAAGGGTAGACAGCACTTCATAAAAGTCTCTGGGTTTTGGATATAGTACCTTCCATACTTAAGAATGGAGAATCTGGGCCATATGCCAGGTGGTATTAGCTGGCCTGTGGTTAGGAATAAACTATAGTAGATTCACAGTTATTCAAACAACCCTGCCACTGAGACCGTGCATAGTGTCAAATCTTATGGCATTAGAAATTTCAGTGGTAGGAAAAGATTAAACATGCAGCTAATTCCATGTCCTAGGGGTAGAAAAGCAGAACTTTTTTTTTTTTTTTTGGTACCTGGGATTGAACCCAGCAGTGTTTAACCACTGAGCCACATCCTCAGCCTTTTTTGTATGTAATTTTGGAGACAGGGTCTTGCTGAATTGCTTAGGGTGTTGCTAAATTACTGAGGCTGGCTTTGATTTCACAATCCTCATGCCTCTGCCTTCTGAGCTGCTGGAATTATAGGAATGCACCACTGCACCTGGCCCAAAATGCAGACCTTTTATATTCTGGAGCTGGCCACGTGGTCCACAGCAGAGTACTGTCTTTATAAAATGATCTTTGCATGCATTGAGGTCTTCTGGTAGAGTTGACATTCTTGCTTGTGGGACATCAAGTCTCTGTGTTTCTGAAACTGCCTATTTTATGTTTTTCCTATTTATCTCTGAAGGTATAAGCTGGATAAACCCAGCAGAAGTCCATCATAAGATGAAAATGGTGTATCCAGAGTAGAGCACAAGTAAGGTGCATATGATTAAAAACATCCTTATGCCCACCACAGTTGCAAGGGTGTTCCTCTCCCAGCTCCCGTCCATGGTTGGTGTAGTGAAGGTGGGGAAAACCCAAATGCCCAGCTGAAGGAGGAAGAAATTAAGTGAGCTTAGATTATATGTGACTCACACAATGTTTGGTAACAAGCTAAAAAATTACCAGTGACTTCATTTTGCTATATTCAGTCAGAACTTTTCTGGGAAAGTAGAGGACAGGATTAATCTTTTGAATGAGAGAAGCTGTGAGTTCAATTGGTAATTCACAGTTATTAACAAGATCGTAGTCAGGCTGGGGATATAGCTCAGTGGTAGAGTATTTGTCTAGTATGTTCAAGGCCCTAAGTTTAATCCCTGACATTGCAAAAAGGTAAAACAATGGAAAAAGAAAAAGAAAAAAGTGGTCAAGGTGAAAATATACACTTATAGATACTGGCTATTGTTTCAATACTGTTATAAGTAGCTTATGAGGAAAAAAGATTTAAAGATCAGAGTTAAGAAGGTCTTGGGGTAGAGAAAATCAGGGATGAATGTATAGCAGAGACATTGGAGTGGTAAGTATATTGTATCACTCATTAACACCTTCAGGAACATACTCATCTACAAAGAAAAACCAACACTATAAATGAGTTGGTCAGTTGATCTGAGCCACTTTACTATTGATTACTCTGGAATAGGCATAATAGACACACAGAAGGAGTGCTCATAATGACAGTAATAGCAGCTATATATAGGTCCAGTAGTGTGAATTCAGATTTTCTAAAGCAAGTTTCACAATTTTCTATAATTTGGATTTTAAATTTCCCCCAAAATGTCCATACGTTAATACCTATGTTCTCAAGGTGATATTATTGGGTGTGGTGGAACTTTCAAGGTAGGGGCTAATCAGAAGTCCTTAGATCATTAGGGATGTACACACAAAGCATAATATGGTACCCAGTAACTTTCACACTCTCTTTTTGCTTGTTGACCATGAGGTGAGCATTTTGCTCCACATATATGCTACCACCAGGACATGCTCTCTCCTTACCACAGGCACAAAATAATGAGCCTATTGGCTGGAACCACCAGAATGGTGAGCCAAAATAACCCTTTTCTCTTTATGATTTAGCTAAGGTATCTTGTTATAGTGATGGAAAGCTGACCAACACTACTGTTAGTCAGAGTCAAATTTGCAGCACTGAGGAAATAAACTTATTGACCTAGAAATCTGCTTGCTGCTTGACATACCACATCATCCAGAAAGAACCAGATTCATAGAATGTTGAAGTTTCTTTGTAAAGGCACACCTGATGCTCCATCTCAGATGCAATACTCTGAAAATATGAAGTACTATCCTTCCAGATACCATATATGCAATTACTCTGAACTTTCATATGTGATTCTGGGAAATAACAATGCAAATGTTCTACTGGTGTTATAAAGGTTCCCATCCCAGGAATTTGGGGTTTTGTGGATTTGGAATTCTAAGTCACCAATGTGTATATACCCTTTGTAGTAGACTAATAAGGTTCTCTTTCACCTTCCAATTGTAGCTGCTGCTTGAGCACTTTGGAATCCTTATGTAAACAGATCAGATGAGAAAATGAGTCTCCATGTTAACAAATTTAAGTGATCGTGACCATCAGAAAAGAAATTTCCTTTTAAACAAGGGCAAGAATGTGTCATACCCATGTGAACTACCATGGCATGTCTTGATATTCACTTGCTTTATTAAAACTGTGAATGGACCTGTACAACAATTTCATACCCAGAAGAGAATAATAAACAAGGCTTTGATGACAGAGGAATGAAATTTTGAGTCACACACACCATTAATTAGGTCACTAAGATTTGAAGATAATTGATAATTAAAGGAAGTTAAAAATGAAGCAGAAAGGGGATGAGTATACTTAAAATGCTGAAATCTCGTGGAGTGACAGCCATGTCTGTTTTCTTCCCAGTTACATCTGTCTTCTTTCACTCAGATACAAGAGCCCACAGGAATCATGGATGAATTACTTTTAAACCTGTGTAGAAAGTTCTGTGTGCATGCTGCCAAATATTATTTTTTATAATTAGAAAATTAAAAGTGGAGATTTATTATCATTCAGCATTTATTATACGAATAAATATGATTTATGAAAAATCTAGAATTTGAAGAGAGGGAAATGATGTAAAGATTTTTAGATGTCAAACAGGAGCACTTTATGCATAAAACCAAAGAAAAAATACACATATTATAAGTAAATTTTACAAGAACAAGTTCAGAGCTACTCAATGGATCCATTGAATTATTGACCACAGCTAAAGTAGTGTGATTCAGGGTTGCAAGCACTATTATGCATTGGGTGAAAGTGAAGAGGATGCAGTTTCCGTATTGCTAGACACCCAAGACCAGACTCTTTCTTGTTTTTTTATATAGTGAATATGAAACCCCTGCACCCAAACAAAACTAAATCACACATTATGATAATAATAAAATTGTGCTACGTAAAGAATTTAAGCATGTACTTCAGTTGCAAATATTTTTAAATACAAAATGAGGAGGAAGCATAAAATAATAAAAAGCAAAGGCAGAGATACTATCTATCGTTGAGTTTATTTTTGAATCTCTAGTTTTTAAAAATCCAAATTAGAAGTAAGACCACAATAATTGGAGCCCTCAGGTGGTTTTTATTTTTTCTATAATTGGTTCTAATGGACATATAGAGAGAGGGAAATTAGCTTAACAATTGAGATTAAAGCCTAAGGGGGGGGAGCGCTGCATATATAGCTCAGTGGCAAAGCACTTGCCTAGCAAGAGCAAGGCACTGGGTTTAACCCCCAGCACAGCACAGAGCAAAATAAAACAAAACAAAAAACAAACTTAATTATCCCAGGATGTGTGAAATACAGAATGATGTAAGTAAGAGAGAGGTGAAGTTATGACGATAAAATGCGAAAAGAAATAATAAGAGTGATAAACTCAAAACAGAGGAATAATGATATATTTCATTTTTCAAATACTAGCCATAATTCCACGATAAAGCACTGGTGAGGAAAAAATATTCTAGGGATAAAGTGTTTATCCTCAGGAGATATAGAGGTCTTAAAGGCATCAGGTGTTAGTCAGTAAATTATTTCTTTCTAGGCACTAAATGTCAGCCTGCTGCTCAGGAAGAATTAATTTAGTGTGTTATATCTTTAGAACATACAAGCTAATGTCAAATCCTGAAATAATTATCACATAATTAGTTGCATTAATAATAGTAATATATTTATGCTATACTCCATAGTCAGCAAGATTCCTCCAGCAAGTAACTCAATAAGAATACGTTAAATACTTTGGAAGCTAATTAATTTTGTCAGTCTCTTAAGCGCCATTTAACATTATAACATGATTTACTAGATAGCAGAAGTGGACCTAAATGAAACAAATGCAGCTCTATGATTCAAAATTACGGATTTTTTTTTTGTTTGTTTCTGCAATTTTTACTCCAGAGTGAGCCTCACCTGAGAATAGCACTCTCACTGATCCTAAAGGGAAGTACATTTGTTTCAATTGTTATCACTATCATTGTTTGAACTATTATCCTTTATATCAATTATTGTGACCAGTAATTGGTACTAGGTAGCTCCCGTGGGCAACTTCTAGTGATACCTTCAATGAATTAATTAGAAGTATGCACAAGGAAAATGTAAGAGGAAAAACTTTGGTATCTTTGTATGCTTCTTCATGCAAGTATTCTTTTAAAAATCCTTTTTAAATTCCACATCATTTTTAAAATTTTCATGACATTTATTATATCTAATTCCTGAAATTAGAAGTTATATTTATTTGGTCTTTTCCCTGATCACTATCAAGAAATACATTCATTTTTTTTGTACACTATGATTATGGAGGCAATTTTTAAAAACTCAAACCAAATTTTCAAATTTTGTTTTTATTTTGAGAAATCTATACTGAATTTGTGTTTTCCTAAGGAAATTCTAAGTTTCCTAGTTTTATTCCCTGGAAAATAAAAGCAAATAGAGTAAATTTGCATTAGCCTTGCTTTTTATTACAATGTATATTCATATTCCTTTAGGAAATACTTTTACTTATTTACTTAAGGAATACAACTGAACTATGCCAGTAAGTGGTAAAATCTGTAAAGGCAATTGTTTTATATCTGTGTCTTTTTGACACTGAGCCCTATCCTTCAATATTTATGAATGCCAGAATAAATGATTACAGGTTCTTAAACATTATAATACAAGCAATAGACATTTTGATTGATTGCATATAATTATTTGTTATGAAATATATAGTCAGTGGTGACAATGTAAAATGTCATGTTCACAATATAGCAAGCTAATTTGTAAGACAGAAATTATTTAAATTTTAATAAATATTTTGGTCAACTTAAAAATGAAGTTAAAATGACAGAGACCATATTTTGGATCATGAATAGAAAATTATATTTAAAATTATAATATAAATGGGTAAAGTATTGAATCTTGGAAATCTGTAATATGTTTAAAAAATTTTTGAAATCTTCTGCCTTTTCCTCATAGATACTTTACTCAACTCTTTCTCCTAAACTTCTGAAATATTATAATTACTTCCTTGATTATTTCTCAAACCAAATGCTATAGCCCAGCAACTATTATCCAATTATCAGGAATTAAAGGATAGAAGCTGACCTATAAATCACGATTCCTTCCCTTAGAACACTTAGGAAGAAATGATCTAGTCACCTCTTTCTACACATGCCAATTGATTCTCTCCATAGCATTTATTAACAGAATGTTCTATGGAATGTTTTTAACAAGGCATACCTAATCTGTCTAGTTTACTTAAGGTAAATACACTGAAATTTATGAATGCATGGTTCCCTGGAAACTATTATTGCTAGATGTATAATTATCAGAGTAATAAATGTTGGTATTTTATGATTAGGCTGGTTATGAATTTATTGCCTCTCAGCTACAAATTCATCTTTTTAGACTGCTCTTAGAAATGGAGGTCATTTACAATATTTGTTTTTCCTGTGTCAGCTGGCAGAAAGTTTGTCACTAGAGTTTACAGGATAAAAACTGTTTTCTTTCCCATTTCTAATCTATTGATTTTGCAGGTTGTAGCATTCACAGCTTCTCTAGTGCTTATTTAACTTTCTAGGCACATAGCAGGTAGCAATACTAGTAGCAGGTGTGTGTAGGCGGTGGCTTCCTTGATGCCGCCCATCTCTTTCTCAGGGTCCAGCTTCTTTAATTTACAGCACCCAGGAGTGTTGCTCAACATCTCTCAAACCAGAGACTCCTAAGTTGCATGGCCCCTGCCTTCAGAAGCCAGCAGAAGCCTGCAATAAATAGCTTTCCCAGGACCTCACATAGTGATTTCTGGAAATCAGAGGGTGTGTTCCTAGCAAGATCTACTGTCAGTGCATCCAGTGAGCAACTAGCTGTGCCTTCTTTAAGAAAGCTGAGATCTCAACTCTGGGGAATCTGTATTCTTCCTTGGGTAGTCTGTCTTACTCCTAAGGTTAGTAGTTGCTTCTTAAATTTTTTTATTTCCATGTTTTGATCTCTCTTTACTTCTTACTTGCTAAGACTATGTTATTTTAGTCACCTTTTAAAGTTAATGATTCTCTTTCTTTTTTTTATTCTTTCTTTCTTTCTTGTTTTTTTTTTTTTTTTGCAGATGTTCTAGGGATTGAACTCAGGGGCACTCAACCACTGAGCCACATCCCAGTCCTATTTTGTATTTTATTTAGAAACAGGGTCTCACTGAGCTGCCTTAGCACCTCACTGTTGCTGAGGCTGGCCTCAAATTTGCCATCCTCCTGCCTCAGTCTCCTGAGCCACTGGGATTACAGGCATGTGGCACTATGCCCAGCTAGTTAATGATTCTTAATATTAAACTTACTTTGTTAAGTAACTGTGTGATTTTCTCCTGATTGGACCCAGGATGATATAACAATCTAACTCATTTTTTTTGTGAAAGTGATAATCCACTTATATCATGTAGACAGTGTGTATCTTAATATGACAAAAAAGATTCAAAGGGATCAATTGGTTGCATTAGACTCCTCCACACTTGGCTTTTGTCTTACAATTTTCTGGAACCTTGATTTTTTTTTAAGCATCAGAAATTTATTGGTTGCTCAAAACATTACATTGATCTTGACATATTATATATCATACATTTGTTTCAAATGCGATATGAATTCTTATTATTCCTCCATGTACAGATTGCAGAATCACGTTGATTATACATCCATGTTTATACATACTGCCAAACAAGTGTCTGTTGTATTCTGCTACCCTTCCTATCCCCTTCCTATCCCCTCTCCCCTACCCTCCCTCCTCACCTCCCTCTACCCCATCTACCATAACTCATTTCTCTCACTCTCTTATTTATTTATTTATTTATTTATTTCCTCCCCTTCGCCTCACATCCTCTTATATGTATTTTTGTATAACAATGTGGGTCTCCTTCCCTCTTCCATGCAATTCCCCCTATCTCTCCCATTCTCTCCCACCTCTCATCCCTGTTTGATGGGAATCTTCTTCTCATGCTCTTCCTCCCTGGTCTGTTTGAGTCGCCCCCCCTTATATCAAAGAAGACATTTGGCATTTGTTTTTAAGGGATTGGCTGACTTCACTTAGCATAATCTGCTCTAATGCCACCCATTTCCCTGAAAATGCCATGATTTTGTTGTTATTTTATTGCTGAGTAATATTCCATTGTGTATATATGCCACATTTTTTAATCCATTCATCTGTTGAAGGGCATCTAGGTTCGTTCCACAGTCTAGCTATTGTGAATTGTGCTGCTATGAACATTGATGATGCTGTATCCCTGTAGTATTCTCTTTTTAGGTCTTTTGGGAATAGTCCTAGAAGGGGAATATCTGGGTTGAATGGTGGTTCCATTCCCAACTTTCCGAGGAATCTCCATACTGATTTCCAAATTGAACCTTGATGTGTTGATGAACTTTGATTCTGAGAAAGATATCTGATTTTTGTGACTATCCACAGTATGTGTCCATAACCACATAACTCCCTCACTTCTCACTCCAGAAGTCAGTCTGAATGAGAGGACACCAAACCAATTAATGTCATTGTTCCTGAAAGAGTAAGAGAGATCTAAATAGTCTAATATCCATAATTTATGGTTCCAACTCAAAAGGGACATTTGTTACTTCCACCAACAACTCCCTGGATAAAAATTGTTTTATGTGTTCCGCTCACTAAGAGGGAGCCAGACATAGCAGTATTGTCAGGTTTCTGGTATAGGTGAGTAGAGTCATGTATAACTATTATAATGATACAGATTGTAACTCCCCCTGGTTAAAATATCTGGCTATTTTGAATTCAAAGTAAGCATACCTTTTCCACCAAGAGGTATGTCAGGTCCAGAATCTTGCTTGATGTGTGTAGTCTCTGTATCAGGGAGACTTAATCCAGATACTTACTTATGACAAGACAAATACCCACTATACTACTCCCATTTGAAAAGAAAGAAGAGTGGAAAATGTAGAAGTTGCTGGTAGCAAACCAAAATCCCATCAGGCAGTGGTCATGAGGGCCCTTCACTGTGGGTGAGGAATGTCCCTTGATTAGAACAGGTTTTCCTCTCAAAGTGGGGAGGGTCCTGGTATGGTATTCCTCAATGACCTCTGTCTCTGTCTTCTAAGGTTTTCTTTCTCCATTCTCCATTATTAATCAGGTAAATTTCAAGTAGGCATTATGAATATATAAGATGCTTGTTTTAGGGGGCTGAGTGGTTTTCTCATATCTTTTTGCCAAGAGTTGCACTTACAGTTCTATTTGAGTACATTCATTATTTTTTCATTATTATTTTAATACCTGCTCACAAGACTATGGAGGTCAGATCCAAGTCTTTCTATGCTTTTTTTTTTTTGGCTCGCATGGCTATTTATTTTATATTAATTCCTGATAATGTGAGCATCTTCAATGGAGAAAACATATTTAGCTTTACTCAGGGTGAGTTTATCCAACTGGAAACTTAAACAGTGAAACATTTAGAAGTATAGGTTGTTTTGATTCTCTAAATATAAACAAAAAAAAATATATATATATATATATATATATATCATACACATTTAGGATAATCTAGTGAAGTAAGTGCTAAGAAATTTCACGAAGAAGGCAAAATTCTGTTTTCAATTATTTGGTCATCTTATCAAAAGCCAATTAAACAGCTTGAGAAAAGGTTGTGAGCAGTCTCCACCATAAAATAGTATGTTTGCTCTTACTGTTACTCTCAATACTTCTTTCCAATTATAAATCATTACTCTGATATTTTACTGAAGATTTTATAAAATTCACCCATAATAATTAGTCAAGTCTATGATGTAAAAAATTTCATCAGTATAGCACAAAATGACTAGAAGTTTTGTACTATTTTCTGCCAAATAATGTGGAACTCCTCATTATTGATTAGTGGTGACTTATATCTAAGAACAAATCAATTAAATATTTTTATTTTTCATATAAAATAATTATTCTCACTTAAAAACTTCATATAAACTCATCATTATCTAATTTATATAGACATACATTGTAAAGCTTAGGGAAGTGTTTCAACAGGGAAAATATATCCTGACAGCTTAACCGTCTGAGAAAAGTAAATAGTTCTGTGAAGGAGCTAATATTCTATCCTCAATATTATAGAAAATAAAAATATTCCTGAACCTTGATCCAGTTTAATAATATAGGGAATAAAAATGTTAGCTCACCATTTACTATAGACCTGCCTGTGACTGAATATTTATATTCCTCAAATTTCATAAGTTGTTAGGAGTTTGGGGTCTTTGAGCCATTCATGAATGAAATTATTGTTCTTAAATGAAAACCTCTCAGAGATCCCATATTCCTTCTGCATGTAAATTTACAGCAAAACTTTTTTTTTCTCCAGGAAATGGAGTCTCACCAGACACCAAATCTTATGTCATCTTGATCTTGGACATTCTAGCCTCCATAATTGTGAGAAATAAATTTCTATTGCTATAAGTTACTCTATCTATGCTATTTTTTAAAAAATTATAGCCTGAACAATTTAGCATGATATCCCAAGGAATAGAAGTATAAATATGTATATATGTATAAGATTGATGACTAATCAGTGTGCGTGCACACGTGTGTGCATGCGTGCGTTCACACACACATACACACACTTCTGATAAAATCACTCAGTGTATATATAAATAAAATAGATTTCTGTTTTATCATAGAAGCTAGGAAGAGAGAATGAAATTCTTTACCCCATTTGTTTGCTTATACACTTTTTCCAGTTTGCACTCATACCCCATTGTTACTTCAGATTTTAATACCTGCTCTCCTAACTATGGAGGTCAGATCCAAATCTTTCTTTTCATAGTAACTGCAGGAGAGAAACAATGTAAGGAAATTACTTCAGTAGAAGAGAATGAGCAAAAAAGAACAGCTAAAGAGAACAATCATTGTTGAAGAGATATTACTTTTTCTCACAAAAAAACAGAATACACCAAGTCAAATTATATACTCATTTTTATAACTTCTAGGCCTCATGGATGATGGGGAGAAATAGTAGGAAAAACTATTTTACCTAGATCAACAGTATTTTGCTAGAGGATGCATCCTGGTAATGGTTGAGCCAAAATAATAATAATAATAATAATAATAAGAAGAAGAAGAAGAAGAAGAAGAAGAAGAAATAATTGTATTGTTGACTTACAGATGACATTGAAAGTTCTCTCAGTGAAAATATATTATATAGCTAATTATAATATTACATAAATGCAAACTTTAAAAATAGGATTATTGATAAGGTTTTTTAAGTTATAATATTAGTAATATTTAATATTCACTTGCCTATTTATCATTTTCATTTGAATCTTTTAGGAACCTTAAACACAATATGTCTCATATAAAATTATTTTTACTGTCCACCATTGTCTGTTTTTAGTCAAATAACCCATGCCTCCACATCTGTAAATATCACCAATGCTTACCCAGGTATGGAACGCCCATTTTAGGAGTCACAATTAAAAAATAATCTCACTCTTGAAATTTTAACAAAGGGGAGCAGGTGAAGTGTGAGTAGAAGTCTAAATAATCCATCAACACCCCTTGCTTAGGAAAATCAATGAACATTTTTGGTTGACTGTAGGGAATTAAAAATCCCAGTAGGGTGCATCTCTTTTGTACATGTGTTTATTTGTGTGTAATTAGAGAGGCTTCAGCAAGAAAAGTGTGAGGACAAAGTGCTTACAAATCAGAAGAAACCCCAAAATAGCCCCTAGAAAAGGCATCTCTCTTCATTACCTTGTGTATGTTTACTCAGGTTTTCCTGGATGAGACTATATGTCTCTGTTGAGCCCATTCCTGTCTCCAGAATAATAATTCCCATAAAGCTATTCCATGAAGCAGGGAAAAGACAAGGATAAGAAAAGAAGAGGAGGAAGAGTAAGAGCAGAAGGAAGAGGTAGGGAGAAAAAGCAAAAAAGAGAGAGAGAGAAAGGAAAGAAAAAAGGAAGGAATCAGATGAAGCTCTGTGTAGGTGTTATGAGTGTAGAACATTCTATTCCTACCAGAAATAATAAATAAATTCATATGTACATACAAAGATAAGTGTGATAAATATGCATAGAGAGGGTCCTTAAGTTTTTTTAGCTGAACAATATGAATGAATGGTACAATGACTTCTCCATGTTGCAGACTTCACAGAACACACTTATGTATTGCTATTATTTAAAGTAAAGAATATGGACAACTAGAGATTGACTACACTGAGTCCCTCTTTTGAATTATCAAAATCTTTGTAAAATTTCACATAATCATGTCTGGTTCATTAAACAGGTTAGGCCAGTTTTAAACCATTGATAAATACACTGACCACCTGGGTCCTTCCTGAAGTTAAAAACTTTAATAGAATATCATGAATCCACTGTTCTTTGCTAGCTCATCTTTAAAGACTGAGCTTTTCTAGTCCAGTTATAAATCATTCTATCTCCCCTAATAGCCTACTAAATTTTTTTTTTAATATTAAATGATGAATACCTATTTTGGACATAAATTAAATGAATTATTTTGTATAAAATTCCTGAATTTTGTTTGTTTGTTACCCATATGAAATTTGTCTATTAAACATCTATAAATTAAATTTGCAATGATTTATGCAATATTAATTGAGTTAACTCTAATATGCAGGATTCCAAATTTCAAAAATAAACGTAATTTCAAAAGTTGTTTTTTGTATTAGTGTCAATTAATGTTTATAGATAGAAACAAAAATGAGAGCAAAAGAGAGTTGTAAGAAACTTTCTTGTTCTTTTTTGAAATGGAGAAATATCTTTCAGAAGTATATTTGTGTATATAGTAGTTTATCTTTTTTATGATTTTTATTTTTTGTTTTGTTATTTTAAAAACAGATTATTTTTTAGAATTGATTAGATTTCAGAGCAAAATTCTTCAGAAAATAAGAGTTGCTACATACTCTGCTCCCACACATGCACAACCTCTGCCACCATTATTATGATTTAGATATGATGTGTCCCCCAAAAGGTCATGTATTAGACAATGCATGGAAATTAAGAGCTGAAATGATTGAATTATGAGAGCCTAAACTGAGTGGATGCATTAATCTACTTGAATGGATTAACTGGGTGGTAACACTAGGCAGGAATGGTATGGCAAGAGAATTTAGGTCATTGGGGGTGTGCCTTTGAGGGTTATATTTTGTGCCTGGTGAGTGGAGCAGTCTATTTCTGCTTCCTGGTTGTCATGACCTGAACTGCTTTCCTCTCCATCGGCCATTCTGCTCTGATGGAGCACAGAGCAGTGGAGTGAACATCTGGGACTGAGACCTCTGAAACCATGAGCCCCAAATAAGCTTTTCTTCCTCTGACATTGTTCTTTCAGGTGCTAAAACAACTGTCAACATCTAACATTCCCTTTTTTTCTTGTTTTCTTTTTTTAAATTTATTTTTTATTTATATATAAAAGTAGAATGCATTACAATGCTTATTACACACATAGAGCACAATTTTCATATCTCTGGTTGTATACAAAGTATATTCACACCAATTCATGTCTTTATACATGTACTTTGGATGATAATGATCATCACATTCCACCATCATTTATAACCCCATGACCCCTTCCTTGCCCTCCAACCCCTCTGTCCTATCTAGAGTTCACTCTTAGTGGTGTATATTCCATGTATAATCGTGTGATAACCTGTGCCCTATATGTTATCATGCAGAATATTTTCACTACTCCAAAATTCTAAGTGTTCTGCCTGTTCATCTCTGCCTTCCCTCTAATCCTGGATAACAAATTATCTTTTAACTGTCTTTATACCTTCATCTTTTCTAGAAATTTTATAGTTGGAATCATATAACATGTAACCTTATTTCTGTTTGGCTTCCTTCATTTTTCAATTTGCATTTACAATTTTTCCATGTCCTCTCATGGCTAGATAACTCATTTCATTTTAGCACTAAATAATATCCCATTGTAGGGGCTGGGGTTGTGGCTCAGTGGTAGAATGCTTGCCTCACACATGTGAGGCCCTGGGTTCAATCCTCAGCACCACATAAAAATAAAATTTTAAAAATGTATATTAAATATATATTAAAATAATATCCCATTGTATGCATGTGCCAGTTTATTATTTATTATATCCATTTACAGAATGAATGACATGTTGATTACTTCCAACTTGGCAATTCTGAGTAAGTCTGCTGTGAATACCCGTATGTAGGCTTTTGCATGAACTTAAGTTTTCAATTTACTTGGGTAGATAGCAACAAGTGTGGTTACTGTATGCCGAAGTCTGGGCTTGGCACAGAATCACTAGCCACCATACAGCTTTGTAGGTTCAAACAGCAATTCTTTATTCCCACTCTCACACCGCCTCCACACAGGTCCAGGGGCAATCCCAATCTCCCGCACAATTCAAGTCCTAAATACTTTCTCTCAGCGGGAACTCAGGCAGCAGGCATGCCCTACTCCCAGCAGGAATAATCTTCAACCTCCAACTTCCCCAAAACTCCTATTGTCATGCCCTAAACCCAAGGACAGGGATACTTCCTGCAAGATACACCCTAATCCTGGATCCACCCTGGTGATTGAGCAGGGTCACCTTTCTCAAACACACATGCAAGGTCGCAGCAAATTTCCAAGGCAAGTCCATTTAACATGGGGTACGCTGGCAAGGATTTCGATGCGTCATTCCTACTTGGTAATGGCCCTCAGCAACTGTATTGTATTGAAAGTGCATGATTAATTTTGTAAGAAGTAGCCAAACTGTCTTGCAAACTGCCTGTACCATTTTACAAATGAATGAGAGTAATTTAGTATTTTTCCTCTTCAGTGAGAGCTAAATCTGTTTGTGACCCCAATGACAATATCCTCCTAATAGCAGTTTAAAATATATCACATGTGCTTAATTCATTTCTTCTCATCTTCTCCTCCCCTTTCTTTTCCTCTAATGCTGTAATGTTTTTCGCTAAAAAAAAAAAAAAATAGATTCTGCAAGTAATTTGTCCATTGAAAATTATATACTGTGGAATTAAAAATGTAGAAAGGAGTATATGGCACCTTTATCTACTACCTAGAGCATATAGAGACTGGTATTCTATACTGCTTGAGTAATTTTCTTCTTGAATTTTGGAGAAACTGTTATCTTAAATCTGCTTCATGAGATACATATTCTATATTAAGACAGCTTTAACATAGAGTTAATGCGGGGGAAATTCCTGGAGAAATGACTAATGAGAAAGATGTTGAGTAGCCAATTTCTTGCTCTGTTTATGATGCATTACATAGTCTGGGCAGAGACAAATTGCCTGCTCATAGTATTTTTCTTTAGGAAAGAGTTCTTCAAATCCATAAAATCCCCGGTAGAGATTAATAAAATGTAAAAAGAGATTTATTCAATAACAGAAAGAGTTAAATTCTAAAAATTCACTATATCCAGGTCAAAAGCCTTGACAGACTATTAATTTGGACAGTAAAAAGTTCTGGGAAAAGAGCCAAGAGAGATCGCACGAAGATAAAGAGCTGTAAATCTGAAGAATGATGTTCTCTCTGCTTCTGCAGGACCACCTTACTTATCCTACTCTTTTTAAATTTAAGGATATTTGCCTTTTAAATAGAAAGGCAGATGGTTGGAAGCTATCAAGGGTAAGGGCAACAAAGCTTAATCTTTGCTTCTAGATTCATTAAAATATCAGAAATGGCTTGTAGGACCCTAAGCTGTACTCCAAAGTTCAGGTATTTAGTATGAAAGTTTGTTCATTTATTCATTTTTAATGCAAGATTATGATAGGAAAGAAAGTCTACTATAATTTTTGGAGGAAATAAAGAGGCATAAATCTGAGATTGTAGCTTGGGATAATTAGGAATGTTATACGCTTCCCTGAGTGTGTTTTTTTTAAAATTTTTTTTAATTATGCAGATGTTGCAAAAATGACCACTCTTTTGACTAATTAGAGCACACAGAATACAGGCCACTGATAATTGAACATTCTAAATAGAATGTGGCAGGGACTCTAACCTTTAGCAAAATTCTAACCTTCAAGAACATAATATGGTAAGTAGTAGGATTGGTGAGTAGAAATGGAGTGGTGGCATATATTTTGAAGGAAGTAGGAGTGATCTTATTTCCTATTTATGAGTTAGTTGTCTAGATAACACTTCGGAGATACTTTTACATATCAAAAACTAAATAAATAAGTGTTGTTTATTGATACAAGGGTATCTGATATAACATTTATTTTGAAATATCTTTCTGCATCCCAATTTTTCTGATGGAAGTCAATCATCTGAGAAATGCATTAAGTTCAAAGCAAGTTCATGTTGGCTTAACAATAATAATTTCACATTATTTTGGCAAAGCAAAATAAATTCATATTTCCTGTTTGGTTATGTCAATAGATTGATAGCTTCAAATCTGATAAATTAAACTACAAAGAGATAGACATTGAAATTGATTTCTTTGGGATATAAAATCTGAAACAGAAATTCATATTTGGAAGATTGTGAAAGGCTCTTTTCATGAACATTGTAGAAGAGGCAGAGAAGAAAAATTGTCAGAACAAGAATTTTAAATAAGATTCAATTATAACAAAAGTCTCAACTATTCATACTCAGAGTTCTGGGTGAGGATAAACCTTCAAACTTGTCCTGTATTGAAGAAAGGCAGCATTTCTTTATATCTCATGCTTTGACCAGTCACTGAATCCTGACTTCTTGGGTAAAAGTGTACAACTTTGGACAAGAAAATTTTCTTCAGATAATAGTAATTTCTAGAAAGGGTGTCACCTGATTGGTGTCAGCTGTCAACACTCCCAGGGCCTGAGGAGAAGGAGTTATTCATTCTGGTAGCAAGGGTTCTCTAAGAAACTCTGAGAGTATTCACTCGGCCACTCCTAGTGTGCCCTAGAAGCATTTTTTATATGTTAGGGAAATATATTTTTCATAATAATAATCAGATGATTGTCCTAGAATAATTATGAGTTGATGTTTAGTAGGATCAACTAATGCCCCTGGTGCTACACATGTTGGTATCATATTCCTGTTATTATATATTTGTAACTGCAGATTTTACTAACATTATTATCCCTATTCTATTACCAAGTACAGATTCCCTTTATTTTTGGCTTGCAGTTCTATTAGTCTCAAGAGGTTTGTTTATCTGATGGTTTTCCTAAGAACATTATCCCTGTGTGGTCTTAGCTCCTGCTCAACAAGTACTACTAAGACTGTCATTACTAAACTTTTCTTTCCCTTTTACTGTCAAAATTAATCAAATGAGAGATGTGCAAATGAGTCATTTGAATTCTTCAGTGTGTACATTGTTAGTCCTACTAAGTTCTGATGAGTGAGATTAATAATTCCTACAAGGAAAGTGATTTGTTTCCTTCCCTACTGTTCTCTGGGAGAGGGGTGCTGAAATGAGGGAATGACAGCATAGTTTAATTGAACTCTTGTTATTATCTGTAATGGGATCATTTTTCTGTTGGGATCCAAGGCCCTAAACAAAGCCTACAGTTGCATGGATGGTGTGTTTTCCTTGAAGAAAAGGAGAACAGTGAAACACCATGTCACTGAATCTCCTTTCCATTCCTCAAAATCTAGCTACTTTAAGGGAACAAAGAGAGCAAGTCTGGGCTAGAATGTACAAATATATGCTACCTTGAAGGACCTAGCTTTCACTCCTGTATGCTGGAAATTAGGACAAGTGTTATCTTAAGAGATCTGCTTTCTTGCATGCATGCCAGGTTCCTTGGGGTTCTCGTTACACAATGGCACAAAGCAAGCTAAGCTGATGCTGTTTCTGTAACCTTACCTATAAACACTCCCTCTCCCTTATAACTGATACAGAACAAGAGCACCACAGAGAGGGAAGTGCTCATCCAGGCAACTACCCTTGAATGAAGCATCATTGAGGGGTAGAAGGTGCTACATTTTGGTGATGCATGCATCTACTACGTAAAGACAGAGATATACTTGTCCAGCCCATTTCCAGTAAATCTTTGGGCAAAGTACCTCCCCAGTCTATCACCAGTGGATCCCCGATAAGTGTTTCTTAATAAGCCTCATATCCAATATTCCATCTCTGGATGTCTTTCTCAGTCTCTTGAGAACTTATTCTACTGCCCTACACAATTCAACTATGAATGTTATAGGTGAGAATGCCAAATAACTCTCAAGTGTGTTCTTTGAGAACACTGATAAGCGAGGGTTATTTATGATGCCATGATTGCAGACTCATGTTTTTTACAATTAACAGCACAGGACTTCATAATTCTCATTAATTTAGAATTTAGACTTTATCCTGGTATATAGTGCCTACCCTCATAGAGCATCATATGCATATGGCCCTCAACTTTACCTTCAACAGGACATATCTTTGCTTTATTAATGCAGCACTCTGGGTACTAAATGGTGCAGTACATGAAAAGCCCCATGGATCATAATGTATGCATTGCAAAATTTTTGATATATATTTGGCCCTTTAATTCAATTCATTTTTATGAAGGATCCTCTGTTAAGGAATGAAACACTTTACAAACCTTTGTTAGTGGTACAGTCATGGAGTTGTGTGCAGGAAAGTCAGTCCTATACTTAGTAGGTGTCGATTCAGTCAAAATGAATTGTCACACCTTTGAGGATTGAAGGAGTCCAGTGTAATCTCTCCTTGTCATAACAAAGTGGATAGTTTATTCTCTTTAAAAATAGTAACATACCGAGAGTTCATCATTGTTCCCTGTGGTTGGCAGGTTGAATATGAGGCAATTACAGTGGCTACTCTACCACTTCATGTTCATCACTATAGTTCTGTTGATGTCTCTTTCCCTTGGTCTTCTACTGTTTGTCATTTAAGGTCCAGCCAAGTCAAGCCATTTATTCTGTATGTGTGTGCATGCTTGTGTGTGTGCATGGACTTCTCTTCCTTCCTAAAGTGTGGGTCCAAATGCAATGCAAAAAGTGATCATCAGGATGACTTTCAAGCTCCACTGCTTTTCAAAGCCAAGTAAAAAGGGTTCTATTTTACTCAAAATGTATTTTTAGCTTGCTGTGACATTTCAGTTCAGTCCACATACCATACTAAGACAATTCATGCATAAAACAATCAGAGTCATTTTACTCCTCCACCTGATAATTATATTGGAACCACTAAAAGGACATAGCCATGAGCTGATGGACCACCCTTGGTATAACCCTGGCAGAAGACATAGGGTTTGCTACTTGCTCACTCACATAGTTGACCTGCAACCTCCAGTCATATAAACTAGATCCACCCTTTTTTCTTACCATACAGTGCTTCCTGATCCATCCAGTTTTATTGGACACAACAGTTCATGAATGTCAGCTTAGGATACATGGTCATTGATATTCTTTGGTCAAGCACTTCATCTCAACAAGGACTCTCTGTTGTGCTAAGAGTTGATTTGGGGAGATGTGGTGTTAAGCATTAAAACTCTTTTCTACATGTGGTTATAGAGTAAAAAACAATCACATGTATTGAAAAGACAACACTTTCTTCATTTATCTAAGTGCCATCTTTGTCACAAATCATGTGCCCCTATATAGAAGTGTCTCCTTCTGTGTTCTCCCTCTGTTTACAGGTCTATTTTCCTGCTCTTGTACAAATATTATACTGACTTAATCATTCTAGCTTTATAAAAACTCCTAACATCTGCTAGAACAATGCTTTTTTAAAAATTTAGTGTAAATACAATTCAGCTTATGCTGCATAAATACCTATAGGACAAGGTCTAAAGTTCTGCATTTCTAATAAACTTACACATGACTCTGATACTAGTAAACTGAGGACCACACTTAGAAAAATGACACAATAGAGTGAATCTTTCAAAGATGTTCTTTTTCTGTGTGTATTCACCTGTGTTTTGTTTCATTTTTCTGTTTTGCCTTTCCATTTTTCAACTAATCAAGTTATGCTTACTCCAAAACAAAAACAGAAGCAGCAACAAGAAAAATAAAAACCTGTTAGAAATTTTCTTTTGACTAAAACTTCATAAATTGGTTAGCTATGAGGAATTGACAGCTATAAAATATTATATGCCAATTAATGGGAATAGTACATATTACCAATGATTTAATTCATTATTTTTAGTTGGGTTTCATGGAACAATCTTATAATTCATTCATTAGACTTGTTCCGAGACTTTTATACTTTTATGAAATTTTAAATGCCACAATTATTTAATTTTATGTTTGGTGTTGTGCTCTAAAGCATATGATTTTTAATACACTTAACATTACTTTCCTTGCCATATTTAAAATGCTACCTAGATGATAGAAAAATGATTCACTAAAATCCTTAGAATAGTGCAAAACTTTCAAGAGCATTTGTTTTATTGGCTTACTTTATAATTATTCATATATCAGAAAATTTTGCTCAACATTAAGAGATCTATAAATAATGTAAAGCCATCAATAATATATTCTCCATTTAAACTTGAATTGCTTAGATTAATTTTTCTCTTGCCATTCCTGATAAGTTTATGACTTAGAAGAATGTGAGTTTCATTAACATTTAAAAGGAAAAAAACATTGACTCAATTAAACATTTTTCTGCTTTTAAATACATCTACAGAATATAGTTTAAAATAACATTGAATGTTAGATCTTACCATCCTTAAATCATTTTATTTTGATTGATATAAAGACACATCAATTTAAAAATGATAACAAAAGTAATGCCTAATCCAGTATTCTTCAGCAGTGCATTTATTTTTACCTCATTTTGTTGTATGAATGGAAAATTGTTGTAATGGTTAAGATTGCCTTTGGAAACAAAATTTCATCATCTTTTATTAGAAGCCCTTCAATAAGAAGTGAGTTTTGAGGTAGTATGTTTCTTTCACTTTAGAGATTATTAAGGCAATTGATTAAGGCTATGATACTAAAATACCTTTAGAAAATAATGGGAAAACAGTGAAACTAGATGCAATGATTTTATTGTAACCTCAAGCTATTCTCTGAATATATAAATTGCTATTATTCCTCAGTGTTCTGTGATTAGAGAAGAAAAGTGACAACAGAATAAAAGTTGCATTTTGCTTTATACCATTTATTTGTCATGATATATATATTTTAAAAAGGAACTGGAAAATCTGAAAAGAAGTGAATGTCACCATTATAGGGAATTTTATCTCTTTATTCCCCACAATTTATTGTAAAAATAGACAAATCTCAGTCTCAGAGTTCTCAAAGTTACTTGAAGGACACTGTGCTTAGAAAAATCTTAAAGTCATATTTTTTTATTATAAACTTACTTGGAAATAATTAGATTAATATTACCCATTAAATGTAAGTTAAAACACTTTTTAATCAAAGCTGAGTATTGTTTTATTGTACTGCTAAAATATAAATTAAGAATCTAATATTTAACTGCTTTACTCAAATACAAATGTTCAAAAAGCAAGTCTACTTCTCTTTGTAGTTACTTTCTAAAATTTTCTTGATTTTTTTTCTTTTGTGAGTACAAGTTTCAAATTTTGAAAAATCCAATTTCTATTCCTTTATTTCATGGTTGGTGTTTTGATCTTCTTAGGAAATACTTTCTACAAAGATAATTGCTTTATTTATTTTGACTTTATAGTTTTAATGTTTCAACTCAACCAATTTATTATTTATTTTGAACCTGATTTCATTGTTTTATGTCCTTATATTTATATAAGTTGTTCATAATCAATATGTTAATTTCCACCCAAAGCCTGCTGGGATTTCAACAAGGATGGAATTCCACCTAATCATTATATGGAGAATTTAAATTATGACATTGAGTCTTCTAATCTACGAATGTGACATTTGTCTAAATTTAATTATTTTTAATTTTTCAGTATAATGGTCTATAGTATAATAAAATAGTTGATATTTTCTTTTTATCCTGTTGCAAGTAGTATTTTTCATTAAAACAACTTTTTTAGTTTTTGTAGCTGAGTTATACAAGGAAATTTTTCAAAAGTTAAATAAATGGACTGTCTTCGCCAACCAGCAGACCCACTCCAGGGCCCAGGCCCTGGCCCAGGACAGCCTCCATTGCCCCATTTGGGAGCCCATGCCCAGGTTAGGCCCAGAACTACCCCTTGAACCCACCTGGGATCCCAGGCCTAGCCCACCTCCATCTTTGCCATAGCCCTCCCAGTGCAGTAGCCTCCACTTTTCAACAACAGCTACATCTCAGAACAGGCAGCCCAAAGCCATTGTAAAGCCCACCCTTTCATCCCCATCTCTGAAAGTGGTTGCATCCATTATGGGATACCCCTTCTGCTATCTTGAGATACCTGTGTTATTGCTGCCACCATCTTTGGTTGCAATAGCATCCATCATGCAACACCAGCAGGGTCTAGAAGCCCAACATGAAGGTGAGGTACAGATAATCTGCATGGATAATACAAGATTTTATGGTATAAATTGTAAGACCTCAAATTCACACTGCCAGAAAGGAAGACACATAGACAAAATGGAAAAACAAGGGAAGAAAGTGCCTCAACAAACCAGGATACTACAATAATAAAATCCATGGACAGTGCAGTTGATGAAATATCAGAGAAGTAGTTCTGAATATACATAATTTAAAGTATGTGTGAATTAAAGAAATACCTAAATGAGCAAATACAGGCAAAAGTTGATCACTCCAACAAGGAGGTAAGGACAGCAAATACAGGCAACTATTGATCACACCAATAAAGAGATTAGTGATCAAATACTGGTAGGAAAAGATTACTTCAAGAAAGAGAGAGAGATCCTCAAGAAAAAAACAATCAAAAATTCTTGAAATGAAGGAAACAATAAGCCAAATAAAAAACTCAATAGAAAGCATCACCAAAATGCTAGATCACTTGAAAGAGAGAACATCAGATAATGTACAAAAAGTATACAATCTTGAAAATAAAGTTGACCATACAGTGAAGAGGATAACCATGAGCAGTACATCCAAGAATTATAGGATTTTGTCAAAAGACCAAGTCTAAGAGTTGTTCGGAGAGAGGAAGGCACAGAGTTTCAAACCAAAGAAATGCACAATCTCTTCAATGAGATAATATAAAAAAAAAATTCTCAAACATGAAGGGTGAATTGGAAAATCACATACAAGAGGCTTACAGGACACCAAATGTACAAAATTACAACAGATCTATACCAAGGCACATTATAATAAAAATCCTTAGCCTAAAGAATAAGGATAGAATCTTAGAGACCACTAGAGAGGAATAAGATCACATATAGAGGGAGATCCATTCATATCTCTCAGCAGATTTTTCAACCCAGACTCTCAAAGCCAGGAGATCGTGGGACAACATATACCAAATTCTGAAAGAAAATAGATGGCAACCAAGAAACTTATATCCAGCAAAATTAAACTTTAGATTTAAAATAAGTAAAAACCTTTCATGATAAGCAAAAGTTAAAAGAATTTACAGTGAGAAAGTCTGTACTACAGAGCATCCTCAGTAAAACTTCCAGGAGAAAGAAATAAAAAACAACAATGAAAATCAGCAAAGGGAGGAACTGCTGTAAACAGAAGGCTAATCAAAGGAGAAATCAAGTCAAGTTAAAACTGAAAATGTCTGGGAATACAAATTATATTTCAATAATAACTCCGAATGTGAATGGCCTAAATGTATCAACTAAAAGACATAGACTGACAGATTGGATTTAAAAAAAAACCCAACAATATGTTGCTTTTAAGAGACTCATCTCACAGAAAAAAAAAAAACCTCCTCAGACTGAAGGTGAAAGTGTAGGAAAATGTACCACTCACATGGACCACACAAATAAGCAGGGTTTTCCATCCTCAGATAAAATGGACATCAAACCAAAACTAGTGAAAAGGGATAAAAAAGGACATTTTATACTTACTAAGGGATTCATACAATAACAAATCATAATAATCATAAATATCTATGCCCCGAACAATAGGGCATCTATTATGTAAAAAAAAAAAAAAAAACATTTCTCAAATACAAGAACCAAATGTACCACAACACAATAATTCTAGGTGACTTTAATACACCTCTATTATCACTGGATAGATCTTCCAAACAAAAACTAAACAAAGAAACTATAGAACTTAATAATACAATCAATAAATTGGACTTAAAAGACTATATATAAAATAATGCACCCATCAACAAGTGAATATACTTTCTTCTTAGCAGCACATGGAATCTTCTCCAAAATAGACCATATGTTATGCCACAAAGCAACTCTTATAAAATACAAAAAATAGAGATACTACCCTGTATTCTATCAGACCCTAATGGCATGAAATTAGAAATCAATAATAAAAGTAAAAAGGGAAGGTACTCCAACACTTGGAGACTAAACGATATGCTATTGGATGACACATGGGAAACATCAGGGAGGATATAAAAAAATTCTTAGAAGTAAATGAGAATTTCAAGACAACCTATCAAAATCTGTGGGACACTCTGAATGCAGTGCTAAGAGGAAAGTTCATTGCATTAAGCTCATTCATTAAACAAAGAAAAAGCCAACAAATAAATGACTTGACATTACATCTCAAAGCCCTAGAAAAAAAGAACAAATGAACCCCAAAAGTAGAAGACAGAGAATAATTAAAATCAAGGCAGAAATCAATGAAATTGAAACAAAAGAAACAATTCAAAAAATTGACAAAAAAGCTCATTCTTTGAAAAAATAAATAAAATTGACAAATCATTAGCCACCTTAATGAAAAGAAGGAGGGATAAAACTCAAATTACCAAAATTTGTGAGAAAAAGAAAATATCATGACAGACACTATTGAAATACAGAAGACAATTAGAAACTATTTTGGAAATTCATACTTCAGTAAAATAGAAAACTTCAAGGACACTGACAAATTTCTAGAGGCCCATGATCAACCCAAACTGAGTCAAGAAGACATACAAAATTTAAACAGATCAATTTTAAGCAAGGAAATTGAAGATGCTATCAAAAGTTTACCAACCAAGACAAGTCTGGGATCAGACAGATTCACAGCTGAGTTCTACAAGACCTACAAAGAAGAATTGATACCAACACTCCTCAAACTCTTTCTTAAAATAGAAAAGGAAAGAACCCTTACAAACTCATTCTATGAAGCTAGTATTATCCCAATACCAAAACAAGGCAGAGACACATAAAGGAAAGAAAATTTCAGGCCAATATGTCTGATGAATATTGATGCAAAAATTCTCAATAAAATTCAGGCAAATTGCATACAAAAACATATTTAAAAAAATAGTGTACCATGATCTAGTGGAGTTCATTCCAGTTGGTTCAATGTACAGAAATCAATGAATGTAATTCATAACATCAATAGAATTAAAGATGAGAATCATATTATTATATCAATGGATGCAAAGAAAGCATTTGACAAAATACAGTCCTCTTCATGTTCAAAACATTAGAAAATCTAAGGATAGTAGAAACATACCTCAACATTGTAAAAGCTATCTGTGCTAAACCCAAAGCCAATGTCATTCTAAATGGAGAAAAAAATAGAAACTTTCACTCTAAAAACTGGAACAAGACAGGCATGCCCACTTTGAAAACTTTTATTCAACATAGTCATTAAAACTCTAGCCAGAGCAATTAGACAGATGAAAGAAATTAAAGGGATACAAATAGGAAAAGAAAAAGTCAAACTATCATTATATTTGCTGATGACATGATTCTATACTTAGAGGATCCAAAAAATTCCATGAGAAAACTTCTAGAATTAATTAATGAATTCAAAAAGTAGCAAGCTATAAAATTAATAGATCAATACCCATAAATCAAATGCATTTTTATACATAGGTGATGAATTCCCTGAAAGAGGAAATAGGAAAACTTCCCCATTCACAATAGCCTGAAAAAAAAGAAAAAGAAAAAGAAAAGAAAAACCTTGGGAATCAACTTAACAAAAGAGGTGAAAGACCTCCACAATGAAAACTACAGAACACTAAAGAAAGAAATTGAAGAAGACCTTAGAAGATGGAAGGATCTCCCATGCTCTTAGATAGACAAAGGGGAGGAGAGGGTGGGTAGGAGACATGGGGGTAGGAAAGAGGTGGAATGATATGGATATCATTACCCTAGGTACATGTATGACTGCACATTTGGTGAGATGCTACATCATGTACAATCATAGAAATGTAAAATTGTGCTACAATTGTGTACAATGAATCAGATACATTCTGCTTCATATATACCTAATTAAAATAAAATTAAAAAGTTAAATAAATGTACTTATTATATTACCTATTATTTTCTATACAAAAATTATCGACATGTAGAATCTTTACTCCTTCTGTCCATTTTATTTCATTTTCTTTGATTATTGCATTAATTCTTCATTGTGTCCCATTATTAATAGAAATATTGAGATCATATACTCTTGTCTTAGTCCACAAATTAGAAGAAACCCATATTTCTGAAAGAATAATATTAGTTGCAAAGGGTTTATGCATAATCTATACTAGCCTGATGAAGTTAACTATTTCTATATGAAGAGAAAGGTTTTTCAATTAAAATTTGTTTTTGAAATTTATCAATAATTCACTTGTATATGTTAAGATGATTAAAATTATTTTTCCTTGATGAAGTGGAATATACATTTACTTGATGTGGGATATCAAAAGTTTCTTCTAGCACTGAGATAGAACCATACCTAATTTTGTTTAAAAAATTTTATATTTTTCACAATTCAATTAATTATTATTACTTTCTTAGAAGTTTTATTTTTATGTTCACATTAGTTAAATAGAAAAAAACAATAATTTGTGTATTACTTAATTGCCATCTGTTTTTGAACATGTTCATCTAATACTACTAGATTTTATTATTAAATATTTCATAAAATACACAAGGGAAGTCACCTGAACCCTAGAATTTACTTGTAGAAAGTTTTAAAATTACACCTTTTTTAAACATATGTAGCCTTTCAAGTTTCTAATTCTTCTGATACCAATTTGGCTAAATTGTGTTTCTAATACTTCATTCATGTCAATCGGGTTATCAAAATTTATAACATTAAGATTTTTCTCATGTAGGTATTATTCATTTGAGGTCCATATAATATGTAAAGGTGCCTGCTTCACATCTAACATTAATAATTTATTTCTTCTTTCATTTTTTATCTCAATAAATTATATTAGGAATTGAATTTAATATTTTTTCATTCATGGGATCCTTAAATTAATTTTTTAAGTTTATTGATATATAAATAATATTGGCATTCTCACTCATCCTTCTACTTTTACATATATATATATATACTTTTATGGTGAATTTATAGATTCTTAAGTGGTATATTACATAATTAATACATAATTGTTGTTTAGGTATTATTATATTTAGTTATTGAGTTTCCACTCTTAATAATTTCTGTCTTTCCACAAAATTTTGCTATGTAACTAATAAGATGATAGTGTTCTTTATGTCCTTTTTATACTTATAGTACCAAAATCCTTGTGAACTAATTCCAACATATGAGATACCTCTTTGTGTGTTCCTACTTACAGCAATTTTCCTTCTATCTCCATTTTATCTATCTGTCTGATCAACTCCACTGGCATCAATTAAATTACTTGTGATACTTATGAATCTGCTAGGAACAGTACTTTTTAAGGATTGGTCCTGTCTTTAGTTATAGTTCATGGACTTTAGTAGAGAAGTATCCTTATTCCCAAGTATGACTTTTGTACAGCTAACAATTGGAGTGCTCAGTGAGATCTCTCCACACTGGCTGAGCTTTACACTTTTTTTTTTTCCAGAAATGCATCAGCAATCACTTACTGCTTTCTTCTAGGACCTCCATGAATGTGGCAGACAAGCTCCTGGCCAAAGACTTTAGGAGAATCCTTTTACAGATTTCTCTGTGGCTTCACCTCTCTGTAAATTTGCTTTCTCCAATAATTCACTTCACAAATTTCAACCAGCTGACAAGATCTGATCTTCCATTTCTGCACCTCATCTCATCTTGTGATCTGCCTCTTGGTTAGGAATGTGTGTGGAGAATGAAATACAGGGTGAATGTGAAATGCATAACCTGGAAACTACTTCTGTTCTCTGCTACATATTGTTTGGTGCCAGAAAACAGTTCCTTAATATGTATGAGCGGTTTTGCAGTTATTTAAGGTGTCAGGTAAGCCCAACATCAATATTTCACCTGAGCTACAGCTATAAAAGTAATCATATTTTTAATATCACAAGAAAAAATAGAAAAGGTAATTTTCTGATTCCAGAAAAGAAACTGAGCCAAGCCTTTGCCTAAATACTACAGAATATTACAGAAACTAATTGCACACACATAATTCATAGACAATTTTAAAGGCCTAAAATTAATCTTACCTAAAATTATTTTGGGAAAAGAGAATTAGAAAATGTATCAAAGTAGAATATTCACACAAAAAATATACTAAAAATATCAAAGCTCAGATACACCATTTTAAAATAATTGAGACATTAAGATTTTTACATAAGATATAAAAATATGATACTGGTTAAATTTCTTTTCTCTGAAAGACTTGGAACCAGAAGCACTTTTTAATTGAGAATATTTGCATATATATATATAATGGAAATATGCTGGTGATGGTATTATGGTGTAATCACAATATATATGAGTCATATAATCCTTACATACATAGCCTTAAAGTAATTTTATACAACAATTTCCTGCACCTATATTTTGATTACAAACAGGAGGTCAGGTGTGGAATTTTACACTTGTGGCATCATCTCAGTGCTCAATTTTGTTGAATTTTAGAACATTTCAGACTTAAAAATTTGAGATTAAAGAGACACAACCTATATGTGAAACAAGAATTATCTGAAATGAGATGATAGAACCAAATAATAATTAAATAAAAAGAAAGCTATAATTTAGAAATTAAGATTAAACAAGTTAGAAGCTGGAAATGAATTTTAGAGGTGATAATACTTCAAGAAATGCAAGAGAAAAGAAGAAGAAAATTTTAAAGTCAAACATAAAAACATTATATAAGGTATTCATGAGAAATTAATGAATATTAAACATAGAGAATGAAAGTCTCTGAGTTAATAGAAATTTCTTCAGGAGAAAATTAACCAAGGGTTCAGAACTTTATACTAAAATCTGTTATTCAGAAAAAAAATATTAAATTAAAAAATCAAAATTATATCAACATATATTTTAATAAAACTAGTAGACAATGAGAAAAAAAGGATAAATCATTTAGGCATCTAGGAAAAAAAATAACATAAGTAGTCTGAGGAAAAATTTTAATAAGCATTGACAGTACACCAATTTATGCCAGAAAATTTATCAGAATAACATATATAAAATTCTTAAGAAAAGACCTGTAGGGCTGGGATTGTGGCTCAGCGGTAGAGTGTGCACCTAACAAATCTGAGGCCCTGGGTTCAATCCTCAGCACCACATTAAAATAAATAAAATAAAGGTATTGTGACCAACTACAACTTAAAAAATGAAAGAAAAGAAAGAAAGAAATAAGAAAATGAAAGAAAAGGCCCATGACCTTGTCCTTCAATCATTACTGCCTAGACAAAATAATTAAGTTTTAAGAGTTCATCACTGTTCTTTCTGTAATTCTTAGTACAAGTTTTTGGTCAAATGTGACCATTAACTTGTACTAAGAATTTTTTAGAGGTAAAAATACTATAAAAACTAAGCTTCTTCTCTGAAGTAATTGTGTTGGGCATCCCACAAATGAATATAGTTAATTACATTAGAAGCCTAAAGTGCAAATTAGCCATGATCCATGGCAATCATTAAGCATCAACTTCTTCAGGAGGAACATTGTCTACCCACAAAGATAATACTGTTTCTGGACCAAGAATAGATGCCTAAAAGTGAATGGAATGTTTTCTTTCTTCTGGGTTCAGTGCTGATCATCATGCCAAGGGAAGAGAGACTGGAAATTCATACCTAAGCATTCCATTGTCAGGGAGAAAAAAAAAGAAAAAGAAATCAATTAGGACCTATTTTTATTTGCAGACAAGTCATTTGGTCTTTAATTTACTTCCAGTGCAGTGGAAAATGAGGAAGTTGATGGAATATTTTCTGAATGCCTTAACATTCAGCTACATAATTAAATCTCCTATTTCTCTTATACAGATATAGGATGTGGAGTTCAAAATAATGAGGCATGTGTTAAAGATGCATAGCTACTAAGTAACAAAGAACCTGAAGCCCGTCTGACATAAGAACTCAGATGTCTAAACACTACACCTCTTTTTCCATTCCACAGATAATACTATTGAAAACATCTTGTATTTTTAGATACTGTGCTGATTTTAGCAATACGATCTTGCCTTCCTTCTAGTTGGAGCATTCCTTTCATAAGACCTTACTTTATATACATTTCCAAATATAGAACCACATCTGGATGGCCTGAGAGAAATGTCCTATTTTTATTCATTACAACTGTAATGAATGTCTTAGATAATTCAGCTTTGAACTCAATCCTGAATGGGGGATCAAAGCATCAGAGATCCTCTGATTATATCAATTGCTTGGCAATTCACTGGGAAGTTTGCTACAATCCTGTTCCCTTAGAATTACATATAATAAAGTTCAACCTGAGGGAACCAATTGGTTTATATGCTAAAATGACTTAATATATGCTCACAGAAAATTCTATTGAATCAAATTAATAATGATCTCATCAGCTTGCCAAGTTACTCATTTAGGAGACACACATGAGCTATCCTGACAATACCAAAGTGACTCTGCATTTGTAACACTGATAATTATAGAGAATGTCACAACCAGCTTCAGAAAATATGATTCTATTACAGTTGTCAGCAAAAGAATTTCCTGCCACTGTGTCAATCCTAAAGTCTTTAGTGAGAAGTAAAACTAACAAGGTTAGGTAAAACAATTTGTACCTAGTTTTATCAAGTAATATTATGTATTACATGTACACTTGAATGCATGTACATTATGTTAAGATGTTTGTGAGCAAAGGGTAAGTGGGATTGACTTGTTACCTGTGTAAATTAAGCAATATATGGATAAAAAATTAAATTAATAACAGCTGGAATTAAATATTTAAATATTGGGCACAAACATACTAAAGAAGTAATCATTTCATACATATTATAAATAAGATTTTCAGCTTTTAAACAATTAATAATTTCTTCTTGTACACACAGTTATTGAGTGACTGAGTTAATATTAGAAACCAGGGCTGGGGATGTGGCTCAAGCGGTAGCGGCTCGCCTGGCATGCATGCAGCCAGGGTTCAATCCTCAGCACCACATACAAACAAAGATGTTGTGTCTGCCAAAAACCAAAAAATAAATATTAAAATTCTCTCTCTCAAAAAAAAAAATAGAAACCAGCTTATTTCTAAATAACACATGCTTAATATTTAGTAATTTTTCATTTTTCAAAAGACAATAATAAGTAATGCACCAAGTAAGTATAAACACACACATATATATACATTTATATAATATATATTTTATAAATAACAGTCAGTATAGGAAATATTCAAACTGGGTGATGTGCTGCAACATAAATTTATTTTTGTCACAGTTCTGGTGGTTAGAAGGCAGCAGAATACAACAGACACTAGTATAGCAGTATGCATAAATGTGGCTGTATAACTAATGTGATCCTACAATCTGTACACGTGGTAAAAAATAAGAATTCATACCCCATTTGAATCAAATGTATGATATATGATATGTCAAGATCATTGTAATGTTTTGAGCAACCAATAAAAAAAAAGAACTCTGAAATCAATGAGTTTGCAGTCTTGATCTTCTGCAAGGACTCTGAAGAAATATTGGTTTCTTACCATTTTTCTAGTTTTTGGTTACAGCCAGCAATCATTGGCATTCCTTCATTTATAGATATTTTATTCAATCTGAGGCCCAGCCAGTGCCAGCATGACAAGATCTTAACTAATTGCTTCTAAAATGATGTTATATCCAAATTGTAAAGACCACAATGTGAGGTTCTGGGTCAGGACTGTAACAAATCCTTTTGGAGAGAGAAAATGAAATCAACCCCCAAAATCCACTGTATACTGAAATGCTTTATGTTAATTATTGTATTTTTTTCATGTATTGCCAATGACTTTGGGTGAAACCATGCATCCTCTCAACCTTCCTTCCGGTTGAGAACCAAATATCTACTTTGATTTCATAAACAAGTTTATAAAATTTTAATAAAAATTTCAAAAGAAAGCATAAGATGCAGAAAATAATTAATAGTTAAAAGCACTGATTTTAATTTTAGTTTTTAAACATATAAAGGGATAATAAATGGCCACATTTATTTGCATATTAGCAATGCACTTATTGAAATAAAACTTCTTAACACCTGATATGAAGTATCATTAGAAGTTGACTTACCTTTTTCATTTTATATATATATATATATATATATCTGTAGTATACAATATAACATAATTATGTAGAATACATAGTGTATGTTATACATATAATTATAAGTATCCGTATATATGGCACATATTACAACACCAAGACTCTTATAAAGTAATTATAGTGTATTTAAACTATTCCTAGAAATTACTGTCATGAAAAGTTTGATGATTAAAGAAAGAGTAGTATTGTATTAAGATAAAATTTAGAAATTTTAAAATATATTTTTCTCATCTGAAAAACTCAGCAATCCTAATAAAACAACAGTGTTCTATTTATACAGTTATACCAAAAACTTTTGGAGAGCAGAGGCTAATTTTACTTTACTACGCTTCACATCAATTAATGTTGTAAGAGTAAATGGGGGTAGCTCACCAGTATGCATATATTTCTTTCTTTCATATCATGGTTATGTTTTGATGAAATATTTGTATGCCAAAATCAGTGTTTATTATACATGTGCATTTTTATTCATAATTAAATATGTGCCCTAGATGTGAAAAAATTCAATAACGCATCAGGTTCCTAAACTCATATATGTTGTTAGTAAAAAAAAAAAACAAGAATTACAGTAGATTTTTCTAAATTCAAATCCATAGTTAATTCACCAAAAACTTTCTAATATAAAGATCAGCACAACTCCAACAGAAGATATTATTAAGCCAAAATGTAAAAAATAAAACTTCCAGAACATTCTCAAGAAAATTGCCATATAAGTAGTGTCACTTTATTAAGAGTGAATTTTGTTTGGTGATTTTAATTCTTTACGATGTTTGGAGAAATATCAGTTAATTATGATGGAGAGATATGTATCTCATATGGTTTTAAATACTTTATCACCATTACAATTCATGATTAAAATTTTTAACAATTCAAATGTACTAATTCAGCTATATATTTCTGAATCAGTTATATGTGAAATGGCATTAAGAAATCCATACTAGAAATACTCGTATGGAAGGCTGCAGAATATACCTTCCAATACATGCTACTTTCATATAAAAATTATTTTGAGTTGAAGGACGCGAAAAACAGCAGATGCAAGTAATGTGTCTTAGTATGTTCTTTCCTACTCTAACAGAATACTACACACTGTATAATCTATAAAGAAAATAGATTTATTTCTTATAGTTCTGTACGCTAGGATGTTCAATGTGGAGGGGCCCATTTCTGGGGAGGGATCCCTACTTGTCAAATTGTGGTGAAAGACAGAGGGCAGGAGAAGGAAAGAAAGCAAGAGGGTCCTTACCAAGCCACCCTAGTAAGAATTACATTAACCCTTTAATCACGTGTTTCAAGGTCTCAGTTCTCAATGTTGTTGAATTGAGGGGATTATGTATCTGTCACAAGAATTTCAGGGAACAGCCAAACCACAGCAAACAGCACTGTAATTGTAACTACAATGTGAAAAACACCATCTCTATGTAAGGACAAAATGAATTTTTTTTTTTTTTGACACAGACAAAGCTGTAAGAATTTTGTACAAACAGACCTTGTTAAAATAATTTTTATCTTCCCTTAGACTCCCCACATAATTTGGTACCTTTTCATAATTATTCAATCAAATATAAAAGCATTTAGGATTCTTCAGGGTATTGGGTATTTATTTTCTTTAATGTGCTCCCATGCCAGGTAAGACATTATACTTTTCTCCTGTTCCTTTGCCATCAATTGAATTCTCAAGCCCAGCTGAGACCCTAAAAAGGTAGAGATAAAATTTTTCCTTCCCTACAACTAGCAAGCAAGTAAACGTTATCACAAAATTCATTTGATGAGCACATGAAGAAGCTGAAAGCATATCATAAAATAATACAATAGTAGCATCTGAAATGTGGAAAAGAACAGTGCAAGGAGTTATATAAACATTACCTCTCTGCTGATAAAAAAAGATCAGAGCAATTTTTATGATAATTTTAGAAACATAAGCCAAGTAACGTATTTTAACTAATAGACATTATATAAGGAAATGTATTTTAGCAAGGATTCAGATAAATTCCAGGGCTACAAGTAAAGGCAGAAGGGTAGGTAGAAATTATTTGTTGAGGTTACAAATTGAAGGGCAGTGATTATGGAGCTTTATGCTCAAAAATTGCCAGTCACCATTATTTTTATCCATAATAATTAAGGCTGAAAATTAATGTTATTTTGTCAAAGAATAGGTTATTATAATTATATGTCAGTCCACACCGTGGAAGATTAAGTTCATTTGTATATTAGGGAAAATGCTTAATAGCATTCAATTAATCAATGTTATTCAATTATTTATTTATATTCTTATGTAAAAGAACTCTGTAGCTATGCAATTCAGAGATGAACTTTCCTTACCATACTTCATCCTGCTGCATGTGGATATTTTTAAGTCAACTTCTTCAAGATGGCTTCTGGAGCTCTAATCATGAATATGTAGGCCAATAAAGAAAGAAAAGGGGGAAAGGCAAACTCTTCTCTTACAAATCGGCACAACTGGAGAAGAATTGGCAATCTCGTCTAACACCTGCACTTAACAATCCACTTGCCAGAACAGGCTAACATTGCCAAAACTGTGTTGTATCTGCAATTTACAAACATATTCTTTCCTCCCATTGCCTCGTGTGGAATATTGTGCACAAATTTAAAAGGGGGTTGTGTTGATAAGGAATAATGGTAACATGGGTGTTGTAATCTCCATTGGAGAGCCCAAATATGAAATGGCCCACTTGTTTCACATGTATTGGACTCATATTCTTCAGATTTTTAATTATGTATATGGAGTGAGTTAAGCCAAAAAAGTTCAAATCACTTTTCCAGAGTCACACCAGTATTAATAGTTATGAGATTGTGAATACAAGTGTACTGGTCTACTACTCCATGACTAATTTGACTACAATATACCACCTTCAAATTCATTCTCACCAAAAATAGAAAATATTTTTACAGTTTAAATAAACAAAGCAAATATATATATGTATATATTACCATTTTAGTTAGTTTTACAAATGCAGTGCAACACACGGATATAAGTGCTCAAATCACAGACGGTCTTTTCAATAAAGAGTCACAAAATAAGCAAATTAATGACCACCAAGTAGCTTAAAAATTTTCAAGCACCTTAGATGCTCTTGTGCTGCCACCATTGAATCAGAAATTCACCCCTCCAAAGTCAAGTACCAGGCTGATTTTAATACTGCAAATTAATTTTGCCTTTCTTTGTAATATATATGTATAAACTATATATTTGTAGTTGTTAGCCTTGTGTAATATGTTCTTGTATGTGACTACTTGAAGAATCTAGTTCATTTTTATTTTTATTCAGTATCATTTTGTACAGATGATTTAATATTCTATTGATAGACATTTGAATGATGTAAATATTTTGAATATGCACTATGAATATTTTGTTCGTGGGTTTTAGAATTTTGTCCCTTTGCATACCAATTTGCTGTATACCACAAGAGAGAAACTACTGTGTTGTGTTGTGTGCATGTTTTCATTTTTGTTAAACTCACTAAAGGGTTTGCACCATTTTCACTGCCACCAGCAGTTACATGGAGTCCTACCTTGCTCCACTTTTTAAATTTATTTATTTTTTTTAGTTATACATGACATTAAAATCTATTTTGATATTTTTATACATGTTTGGAATATATCTTACTATAATTAGGATCCCAGTCTTGTGGATGTACATATGTTACTTTGGTGTATTCATATATGTACACGGGAAAGTTATGTCACATTCTTTCTACTGTCTTTCCTATTCCTACCCCCTCCCTTCCCTTCATTCCCCTTCCTTTAATACACTAAACTTCTGCCCCACCCCCCTTGTTGTAGGGTATCATCCACATATCAGAGATAATAATCAACCTTTGGTTTTTGGGGAGTTGACTTATTTCACTTAACATATGATACTATCAAGATCCATCTGTTTACCAGCTAATCTTATAAAGTCATTCTTTTTATGGCTGAGTAATTTTCCATTGTGTTTACATACCACAATTTCTTTATCCATTCATCTGTTGATGTGCATCTAGGTTGGTTCCATAGCTTAGCTATTGTGAATTGAGCTGCTATAAATATTGATATAGGTGTATCACTGTAGTTTGCTGACTTTTACTCCTTTGGATACACACCAAAGAGTGGGATAACTGGGTCAAATGGTGGTTCCATTCTAAGTTTTCTGAGGAATCTTCATACTGCTTTCCAGAGTGGTTGCAATAATTTGTAGTCCTACCAATAATATATGAGTGTGCCCTTTTCCCCAACATTCTCACCAACATTTATTGTTACTTGTATTGTTTGATTATTGTCATTCTGGCTGGAGTGAGGTGGAATCTACGTGCAGTTTTAATTTGCATTTTTCTAATTGCTAGAGATGTTGAATTTTTTTTATATATTTCTTGACTATTCAGCATTAATTTGCAGGATATACAAAGAACTGAAAAAGCTTAAAAATGACCCAATCAATCAATGGGCAAAGGAACTAAACTAAACAGGCATTGCTCCCCTTTTTTTTAAAAAAAAAAAAAAAAAAAAAACCAAGACAGTGTTTTTACAGATAAATAGATGGATTGGTAGATAGACAGTAAATGGTGTTTTTCACATTATAGTTACAATTTTTCATAGTTGTGCCACATTGCAGATTAGGGGGTAGGTCTTTATATTTCTATGTTGATCACTTCTTGGATGATGCATCTTTTTATATCTTAAGATACTTTCTGAAGAATTTTGTAAAAGAGTGGCCAGAAGTATCCAGAGTAGCTGGAGAAATAAGTCCTTCAATAGTGAAGGGGCCTATGTCTCATGCCTATTACCATCACCCTACTGAGTTCACAATTATGAAGTAATGATAGTTTTAGGAATAGAGTAATTAAATGTTTAAAACATTTGATCATTTTAACAGTAAATCCCTTTTTCCTTTCAACAGCAATATTGACTTCATGAGGCACATAAATCTCTAGTGAAAAACATGGTAAACATTATCATCGCAGAACTTCCTTCAGGTTGTTGAAAAATACATGTTGTTTTTAATGTATCATGATTTGGTCTTTTAAATTTTAATTCAAAATCAAGTTGCAGTTTTAACAATTAGAAATAACTTTGTGTTAAAAAGTGATTTAGGCCATTGCTAATGTAAAATCAATTAGGCGTAACACTCCTTAAATCTTAGCAAAGAAGCTACTTAATACTGTGAGTGCCCAGAGCAATGATTAGAAACATGTTTTTTTTTTTATTTGACTCTATTTGATTAAGATTGCCTTTTTCAATCCTCACATACACAATACTACTCAATTTATTCTAAGAAAAGCTATGTAGTGGTAGGGAAAGTATCATTTATCATACTATTCATTTTATTTGAATATTATCATTGTTAAATCTATCTGCTTACTATTCTATATTTTTGCACATTTACATCCTACATGGTTAATTTAGTTTAATATCTTTAAACTTAATTTTTTCTTAAAGTATTATCAAGATTAATTTAATCTCAATATATTCAAAATTTGACGGAAATGTGTAAGATCCCAGGTGTTAAATTCTTCAAATATTAATAGTGTACTGATAAGTGTCACAAAAATAAAAGAAAGTTTATAAGTTCAAAACGAAACGATTATCAGATATAATAAAGTTACTTCAATTTCCTAGAAAATCAATAGATTAAGAAAGCATTGAAGATAGTACCATTTATTGGTATGTTTTGATGTGTATGCATTGTTAATCAGTTTTTCTATCACTTCGAGGAAACACCTGAGATAAACAATTTAAAGGAGGGAAATGTTTATTTTAACTAGCGGTTCCAAAGGTTTCGGTTCTTGGTTGGCTTGATCCTGCTGCTTTGGACCTGTGGCAACACATTACACTATAGTGGGAGAACCTGGCAAAGGAATGGCTCACTTGATGGTGTCAGGGAAGTGAAAATGAGGAAGAGACTAGTGTCCCATATTCACTTTTAGGACATGCCCCAGGGACTGTAAACTAGATCCTATCTCCTAAAGTTTCCACCAATAGTACCAGAAGTATCTCCCAATAGTACCAGAACCTGGTGACCAAGCCTTTAATACACGAGCCTTAGGAGGTCATTTCAGATCCAAATTTTAATATGCACTGGCCTATATTAAGGGGAATCCCATGGAAAAATGCAAAATAGGTCTAATATAAACATTATCAAAGTAGCCTTTTTCCCTCCAGCCTCCACTGTCCCTAGCCATTCCATTTTTCATGGATCATGCTCAATATTAAATTTTAAGAAAACCTGAAGCATCCAGTTAAATGTTTTTCACTGTCCTCTAGGTGTCTCTTTTACTACTTGTCACATTGTATGTTTTCATGCTCATTTTGCCAAATTTCTTACTAAAGACCAAACTTTACAACCTTTAGCTACAGTTTAGTCAGGGATTCTTGAATGTTGTGTTACATTTATTTGGTGTATAACGTTTCTTTAAATAAATAGTGATTTATGTGATTTATCTCTGAGAAATTTTGGTTTAACTTTAACAATTTTAAATAGACTAACTTAAAATCGGGAGTGGTGATAAACATAGATGCATGTCAGCCATTTTCTCATCTAGTCCATAGAATATACTAGATAAGAAAATACATTTACATTTTCAATAATTGTTTAAATAGATAATTTTTGGCAGTATTCAGATATGTTTTGGCAGTATTCAGACATGATTTTGTTATGATGGATACCAGTTGCTTGCCTTCCTATAAATATAAATTTTATTATATACATGTTCATATCTGTGTGCTTTTGTAATTACGTGCGCACAGAATATTTCTTCCTAAATTTTATGATGAAATAAAATTTCACTAACATTTATATATTGGAGCTGTACCACACAACAGTACCAAATCTCATCATGTACCCTTGTATATGTATATTATCTTCAAGTGTATATGTTTGTGTGTGTGTGTGTGTGTGTGTGTGTGTATGAGAGAGAGAGAGAGAAAGTCATTTTCATTTTACAAAGAAGAAGTGAGTCCAGAGAACTGTATATTATTTACACAAAACCAGAGAAATAGAATATAATGAAAAATACTGGCACTCGGGTATCTTTCATATCTTCATAGTAATGATTGTTGCTTCTATTAGTTTTCTCATAATTCCCTTCTCCTTATGTACTCATTTTTATTTTTATTTATTATAACATTTAGATTATTTTTGTTTGCATTCTTATGTAATTTAAGTTGCTAAAAGCTATGCTACTAATTAATTATCAATATACAATTTAAAATTATTGCTAATAGTAAAACTTAACAAGCATATTTCCTTTATTTCAGAGATCATGTAACCTAGACCTGAATCATAAGTTTTTACTTTGTATTTATCACAAAGACACTAAAATAACCATGAGTCATTATTGGCAAAAGACTATAAATCTTTGCACTTGTGTCTAACCACATTTGAATTATTCACTTTTAACAGTGAGCTATTTTGAAAGAATGTGTTTGAATGAATGCACTGTACACTTAGCATAGAATTTTTAGTTAAACTGGAAAAGCTACTGTGCAGTTTTTCACTAGTTGTGTGCTTTAGATTCATACCTTGCAATTCTCATTATATACAAAACTTTTGTTGGATGCCCTTTAACAAAATCAAGAAAGGATTAATTAGCAGAATATGCATACATTCTAATAAGGCACTGGTATTTTGAGAAACAGAACCTTGTTTATTTGGGGGGGGGGGAGTTGGAGAAGGTCTGACTGACCTTTTGAGTACATGTTCTCCACTTTTAAAGAATCTTGGCAGAGAGCTGTGGTTGCCCACAGGAAGAAGGAACTCAAGGGCATGACTGGGCTGGGAAGCTTTGGCTTTGCATGAAAACATTTCATCAAGCAGGAGCACATTTTATTCTTTTATCTTCATGTAAAAGTTTCTTGACTCACTCCTTTTGCAAAGAAATATTCAGGAAGTGGGACTTTTTTTTTTGAAAAAAAAAAAAATGATCCCTGTGCAGTCCAACACAGCTTTCTGTGAGACAGCTGAAGTTTGGAGAATCTTATCTGCAATCTTTGCCTACTTGTTAGCACTCCTCTATCTCATCCCATAAAGGAAACAATGATATTTTACAATGATACTAAATGGTACTAGTAGTCTATGTGCTTCTGCATCTTTGCAATAAATTATGATCACATAAATGAGTAGTGAACAAGTAAAATCTTTATCAAGTAAATGTTTTCAAATATATTCAAAAAGAGAAAGAAGAATCTATTATATTTATTTGAAGAATTCTAAAAATTTGTTTCTTATAATTTTTCCAATAAGTAACTTTCAATCACTGAAAGATGTTCTTTTGAAAGAATATTAGTATATGAAAGAAACTTTAGGTAAACTTGAGGTAATTTCTCAAAAGCCCAATAATAGTTTTAAGAAACTCTTCAGGCAAAAACAGAAAATCTCATTAATATCACTAGCTTATTTGGAAAGAAGACAAAAGGGCTCTAAAATGTAATAGCTGCAATTCTTCAGAAGCACCCATCTGGAAAAACTCTAATATTCATGCTAATACTGTTTTTAAGTACAATATGGTGAGTGTGTGTGTGACTATGTACCTTGGAATACTGTTTTGATATTGTAGCAAGGAAAATGGAATTTTTTATTTTAAAAGTTCAAATTTGAGTCAGAATTTATACTATATATAATCTTTCTCTCAATTTGCAGTTAAATATTGCATTTTAATTTATTTTTTAATTGTAATTATTTTCTACAAGTAGTTTTTTATAAAGCAAAAGTTTTAAAAGCAAAATTGTTTTTGTTATTCAGTTTTTAGTTTTCCCTCAAGGAGGATGGAAAGTGTAAAGATCATTTTTTAGCAATAGAATTTGCGTAATATTTAACTCATCTTAATAATAAATTATTGTTCCTTAAAATGCAAACTTCTTGTTGTTGCCTTTTAATTGCATCATTTTAGTGAATTAAAAAAAAACTCTGCTGTCAATTTTCTGAATGTTTTTCAATATTTTATGCAGAGAGTGATAGAAAATGTATTATCTGTGGAGTACCTGCTACTCCAACCCAGCCTGTGGACCAGCAGCATCAACATTAGCTTTGACTTTTTTCTGAAATTCAGATTCTGAGCAGTCTCCCCAGAACTACTCAGTGTCCACATTTTAACAAGAAATTTGGTTTATCTGTTTCCAATGTCCTCAGACTATAATTTTGAATTTGATTATACATTAGAATAACTGATTGGCTATTCCAATGCAATGTTATACTTGAGAAACTTTTTCTAAGGTCTCTAAAAGTGTTTTGTTTCATCAGACATGGTAGTGCATGCTTGTAATCCCAGTGACTCAGGAGGCTGAGGCAGCAAGATCACAAATTTAAGGCTAGTCTCAGCAACTTGGTGAGACCTTGTCTCAAAATTTAAAAACAAAAACAAAAATAAAAATCTTTGTTTCATGCAATCCTACAATGAAGACATTATTGTCTCCATTTTGTACATAAAAAGGGGAGAAAAAAATCATCTATATTTGGGATATTCTCTCCTTCATAGAATAATTAGTACTTTAAAAACTTACTCAGCAATTTCAGTTAAAATCTGGATTTTACTCATTAAATATCCTTACTGTGGAATATTTCAGATTTCCATCAACATTGGGGTAAAAAAAGAAGTGTAATTAATCATTAACTTAGTCTTCAAGTATATGTGTATGTTTTTTCATGTTTTATGTAAAAACTGACTTGTTCCAAAAAGTGTTTAAAATGGATACAGGTAAACCAGTAAAGTTAAAATTCTTAAGTGGATGTTACTTTGAAAGAATAAAGAAAAGTTTTATCAGAAGCAAAGTATACAAATACTGACTTTACATTGCTATCCTAAAGTCATAATAATGGCATTGTGGGGGTGTGCATTTATTGTTAAACTCTAATGATTATGAAAATGAGTATATGAGGAGATTTTATAGTCACATTTTTATTAGGCAAAAGCAAAATAATTCTACAGAAATAGAAACAAAATATAGTTATTAATCCCTGAAGTGTTTATTGAAAAAGCTTTATGGATAAGGAACATGGAAAAAGAAAATAAACATTAGTTGAATTCATTTTATAACTTTTAAAGCTTTTTAAACAATTCAATTATAAAGAAACTGTGAAGAAATATTAATTTATAATTTTAAGTGTTTTAGTGGTAGGCTGTTTTTATGAGAGTGTTGCATGTATTCATAAAATAATAAGATTACAAATGTAATATTAATTGAGCATGTTCATGATTTTAGGTAATATATAAATTTTATTTTACATAGTTTAATAACTCCTTTAGATAGATAAAATCCTCATTTTATTTTATAGGTCAAGAAATTTAACTAATGGCTTATAAAAGTAAGATTGAGACTTTTAGATTGAGACTGTAATTGAGACAATCTGGTCCTATTTATTTTTTCTCATTTTCACCACTAAAACACCTCCATTAAATCCTAGGCCTTGTAACCAGTTTTAGGACCAGTGATTCAGGTCAGGATCAACCAAGAAATGAATTAAATCCAGCCTTACACAGTTTTTTATAAAGTTCAATGGATTGGAGTTATACGCCTTTGCTACTGTTTGAATGTCGTCCTTCTAGAACTCATCTTGAAACTTCATTGCTGTTACAAAAGTAGAAAGAAGTGACACCTTTAAGAAGTGATTGTGTCATGAGTATTCACTTTCCTTTCCAACATGTTATGATGCATCCTGAGGCAAATGAACTTCTATTGTATATAAATTATCCAGTCTGTGGTGTTCTATTATAGTAGCAGGAAATGCACAAAGAAACCATTTGTTTCTACTTTAGTCTGTAGCAGCTTTGCCACCACAATGGTAGAGTTGGGTAGTACTGCCAATGATGATGAAAATAATAGGGCCTTTCTAGCCCATAAAGCCAAAGCCATTTACTACATAGCCCTTTACTAAAAAAGTTTGCCAATCTGTGATAAATAATGTTTTCTGCGATGTAAGTTTTAATATTGAAAATATAATCAATATACCTTGAAAATGTTTTATTTTTTCCACAAAAGCTTTTCCTAATGTGTTTAGAAAATGATGAATTAATGAAACTGAACACATTTTCTTAATTTAAGATTTCTTAGAATTTTAAAAAATTTATAGGATTTTGAATATTCAAAGGAAGGTCACAAACCCAAGTTTATTAAACATTTTTTTAAATCATAGGATTTTTTTCCCTTTTAGAACTAGTTTGTAATCTATTAAATAAGCATTGCACTAGTAAATATAATTTTTCATTTAAACAATATTTATTGCACATTTTACTTTAATTATAAAATTATAGATAATTATTCTTATGTATGTGTAATCATTTATAAACAACTTCTGTTAAGAATCAAGTTAGAATTAACTGAATAGTTGAGAAATTGTAGCTTCTGTATATTCATTTTACACTGATAGAGCATCTTAATCTGTTTACTTTTACCTAAATACTTTTGATAACATAAGATCTTTTGATAAAACCTTTATAAAAATTATAAAATTGATTTCAATTGGGAATTTTAAAAATTTATTCCTTATAAAACACAACCAACTGAAAGAAAAACATAGAATACTGTCAAGATTCCAGGATAGTTTTCAGCCCTTGTGATGATTATAGTCAGTCTACGAGTTGTGTTTATGGTATTAAAGGTGAAATTGGAGGACATACTACTCCAAGGATCATTCATTTCTTTGTTGAGATGCTGATAGCTGTTGGTAGCAACAAGTTTGACATCACTCACTCTGAAAAGAATCATCAAAACTTTGCTCTATTGTTGTTTTGAAGTCAAACATTCATATTTTAAAAATGTCCAGAGCTTTGATAGAATTGACTTTGAATAACCAGGTAAGGATTCTGGATATGGTCAGAATACACACATTTTGATTTGGTAGCATTTCCAGGAGTGAGGTTACTTTAGAAATCATACTTTTAAACATCTGTAAAATTCAATTGGTAGTTGACATTCATGTCATGTACCTTTATACTATAAGCATACACAGACTTTAGCTACACTCCTTTGTTTTCTGATCATGATAATTCCACAACATGCAATTCAATTTTTTTAAAAAAGAATAAAATCCAAAAGCAAAAGAAAGTCATATAAGACAAGAAAAAATACAGAGGGCAAGCAAATTTTGTGCACAGTACATCAGAGGGAACAATACTGAGCCTGTCTATGTAGGTTTTATGACTCATAAATAGAGTTGACATTAAAAACAAACAAACAAACAGAAGTGCATCTTCTAGTAATTGTTCAGAAATCACTATAGTTTGACTGCTATATTCAAACCACAACAGTTCTCAGGAACACAGCAATAGCCAGTTTGATGGTAAAGGCAGCTTTTCATTATTCAGAGCATTATAGTAGTCAGAATATTTTTACTCTGGATATGCAGGGGAGAAAGAAGTAACTGGAAAAGATACCCACGAACTTAAGACACTATTCCAGTTATAGCAATATGCTCTTGCAAAAACAACAAAAGAATAAATGTATTTTTATTAAAAATAATTATATTCTCTGTTTACTATTTATTATTATGCACAATATTTGAAAGGAACTCAAATTTTTAAATCATTATTTTGTATTAGAGCTTTATACTTATACATAGTAGCTGGTTCATTCTGAAAAAATATGCATGGAATCTAATCCACACCATTTCAGTCTCCATTTCTCCCAACCCCAACTCCATTGTACCTCCTCTTGCTCATCCATCACCTATCCTTGATTATTGTTTTCCATACAAACCTAAAGGTGGAATTCCCCATGGTACGGTTATACATGCACATGACCTGATTTTGTTAAATTTATTCCACATTTCCTCTCCTTTCTCATTCCTCCTTCTTCCCTCTGGATCTCCTTCTACTATTCCTTATATCTTCATGATATCTGATCACTCCTTTTCCTTATTTTGCTATAGCAAGAACTCCAATTTGACAGTCTTAACTGACACTTCAAGCATATTATGTTTCCTTAGAAGGCAAGATGTTGTCTCTTTAATATAATAACATCTATTGTTATTCCCCAAATTTCTGTAATTCAAACAAGATAAAGTCTTTTAGCTTCATTTGTTAAAAGTGTGGAAAATAAAAAGGGTGAAGTTCTATGGATCTCTTGTATAAAGAAGAAAAATGTAAGACTTATTCTACAGAAGGCATGACATGTTTGGTAGTGCTGCATGCGTTCAACACAGGTAAACATGTAGTAAATACTTTACCATGACTTATAGAAATTTGATCATTATCCTTGTCAACACTTGATCAAGTGCACATTATAATTGTTGATTCTATGGCCATCAGTTTACTAAAAGATATTTATAAGTTTGTACTCTTACAGCCATTTAAAATCAAAATCCTGTTTCAGAGGATGTCTGTTGTATGTACAAAACTAACATACAAGCCGGGTGCTATAGTACACACCTATATCATCCCAGTGGCTCTAGAGGCTGAGGAAGGAAGATTTCTAGTTCAAAACCAGCCTTAACAACAGTGAGGTACTAAGCAACTCAGTGAGACCCTGCCTCTAAGTAACATACAAAATAGGAGTGAGGATGTGTGGCTCAGTGAGCGAGTGATCCTGAGTTCAATTCACAGTACCTAACAAACAAACAACAACAACAAAAATTAACAATACAGACATTACATTCTGATTTAACTTTGTATGTGATTTCTGGGTTCTGTTGTTTGTACTTTGACATGTTTATTGCTCTTTTGTGTATTAAGTCATCTTAGATGTTATTATACAACAGAGAAGTAAAATATTTTAATATTTTGAGATGGACCATTTATAATACTCAAGTTATTTTAATCCATTCCAACTAAACATGTTTAAAAAATACAAAATATTTGTACAGGTTATTTCATTCCAGTACCAATATTTTTTAAAGAACACTATCAGTACTTCAAATTTAAAGTTATTATACATACTAAAAAACCATTAGCTAAGCACTAGAGAAAAAATAATTACTGCTAGGCTGATGTCTTCAAAAGCTAACTTGTGCAAACAGACTTCTATGTAAATAACTACAATATAATGTGATAAGATAAACTAATGCAATTGTATGCTAATGAAAGAAGAAATAACTAACCTTCCCTGGAGAAGCTAGAGAGGTTTTATAGAGCAGGATATAGTGGTGAGGAAATAATTATTTTTCTTCTTTTTTTTATAAATAGTAAACAAAGTGAAAAAGTTTCCTAGAGATATATTTGAAGACACATTTATAACTAGTAGTTTTTTTTTCTTTTATGTACCTGGTGTATTAGTCAGCTTTTTCATTGCTGTAGCCAAAACTCCTGACAAGAACAAGGTATGAGCAAGAAAAATTTATTTGGTGCTCACAGTTTCAGAGGTTTCTGTCCATAGATGGGTGATTCCTTCGCTCTGAGCCTGAAGTGAGGCAGAACATTATGGTGGAAAGATATGGAGAATAAAGTCATCTCAGGATATGACCTTCAGGAAGCAGAGGAACATCTCTCACCAAGGAAAAATATGTACCCCAAAGACTTTAATGATCTACCTTCTCCAGTCATACCTCACCTACCTATAGCTGACATCTAGTTAATCCCTATTAGAGCACTGATTAGGTTAAGGCTCTCACAACCCAATCATTTCACCTTTAAACTTTCTTAAAATGTCTCACACATGAGCTTTTGGGGGATGTTTCATATTTAAATCAATATAAAATCAGTGGCTCATCTAAAGATCATGACAAGAAAATGGCTTTGTCAATGGCTTTCTTGGATATAAAATGTAACAAGCTAACCAAACTACATAAACAAATGTGACTCAGATCTTAGGTTTTAAACTATTATGCTGGCATTGTTAGTATTCAAAAATAAGAAATACATTTGCTTTCATTGTCTCCTGAAGTTCAGAAATCTCTATTGTCATTCACTCCTTGGTTTAAAAAATTTATTATTTATTACCACATAATAATATTATTATTTTTAATAGAAGTTTTATAAATATAGAGGTTTCTGAGTGTCTCTCTATATGTTTCTATATCTATCAATGTATCTCAATCCTTATCTTTTTTAACATGATTTTTAGTATATGAAATATTGCTAAACTCGTGAAAAACTAAGTAAATAAATATCTTGGAAAACAAAAACTTATGGGCAATTAAAATTGATTGAGATACAAGAAAAATCTGAAAACTTAATTCTTCCAAGGATTTGGAAAAACATAGTCAAAGTCAATAAGCAGAATAATTTGCTTTTTCTAGAATTCTACAAGGAATTGCATTTGGAAGCAATGTGAGATAATAATGGCTATGTTAATCTGTTTCACTATAGTAACCATTTCTATATATTATATATAAATTATATATATATTCACGTCCACATATATCTGTATCTTGTAACATGTTGTAGACTTTATATATGAAAAATTTATTCAAAAAAATTTAGAAGAAGCTGGCAATATAGAGTACAACTTAAAATAAGGATCAGTTGAAAGATTCCTGAAGAGCATTAAACGTGTAGCTTCCTATCCCTGCACCACATAGCACATAAATGGCCCACTTGTACCATGGCAGAAGATAAAGTGTGGAATAAGAAGTATTGGTTTTTGTTCAGTATATATGGCTGTATGTATACCTAAAGAAAGGAGAAAGTTTGATTTAAAAAAAAAAGAAAGAAAGAATTAAAAGAAACACTGCAACCCAAACTATGAAAACCTCAAGCTACCTTCCGATTTTATTGAGTTTCAGAATGCTGAAAAACAAGTCTTACAGACTCCAACTAGAATCCTAGAACTTCTCTCTAGAGACCTCACTAGACAAGAAACAGAATTAATAATACAATGTCAGGAACCCACAATAAAAAAATATCTTCCTTGTCACAAATTCATGAAGATCACAAGTCAATGCTTATCAACTATAGAGAGTGACTATCCTAAGTTTGCACAAAACACATAATCGCTACCTTATTAAAATGTTTAATAATAGAATAAGAAAACATATGTAATTATTTTATATAATAATATAAAATCTATGAATATGTAATATACAGCATATATCATTTGTAATATTAGTTATATATATAAAAGTTTAAAAGTTGTTAAGAAGATTGGAAGACTAAGTTGATGAAATTTCCTAGAAAGTGATACTAAAAAACAAAGAGATATAATTTAAAAGAAGAAAGTCATAGAATCAATCCAAAGGAGCAATGTCTGCCCATGAAAGATGAGATTTTTTTTAAAAAAAAAAGGAAATAAAAATTATCAAATGAGTTCAATAAAACTTTTTTGATTTAAAAAAATAGTTGTAATAGTTGAAGGGCCCACTCAGCAAGATAAATATATATCCATTCATGCAGATGTGTATTATAATGAATTATCAGAACACCAGATATATATATTGCCTAAAAAAACAAATTAAAAAATCAACAACTAAGAAAAACAGCATCCTATACAAAGAATAAGAGATTAATATGTAATTCAGGCATTTCAGTTAAGGAACAAAGTAATGTGAGCAAAGTCTTCAAAATTACAAAAAACAAAAAACAAAACAAAACAAAAAAAAACAAAGAACTATTTCTAACATAGAATTCTACCTCTAGCCAAACTCTAAATCTAAAGTAAGAGTATAACAAAGACATTTAGCAACATCCAGTGTTTAATTAAATTTACCTATCATCAATTTACATGAAAAAGCTTCTGTAAAATCTCTTGCTTTTCAAAGTGTTGTAATAAATCAAGAATCAAAAGACATAAATCTCAAGGAACAATGGTAGATTTCCTCAAACTCCCCAAACTGCGCACCTCCTCAATATTTATTTATTGATAATTGCTTTTGATGGTGTGAAATAAAATATTTTACTTGTTTTTATTTGCATTTCCCTGACAATTTGTGATGCTAATCACCCTTTCATCTTACCACAGAGGAAAAATGGGGAACAATGTGAGATACTAATGGATATGTTAATCTGCTTCACCATAGCAACCATTTTAACACATACATGAATATATACACATATATATTGTATGAACTTATGTTGTCACCTTTAAATATACACAATAAAATTTAATCTTCTTTGTAAAAATAAAAACACTCATATGGATAAAAATCAAAACAATTATAACATGTCACAACTAGTAATACTTCTAAAAGGAAATTTAGAAAATTCTCTTTATGAGGGCCAGGGGGAGTTCCAGTTGGAGAGAAGAGCTAGTGAGAAGACACTCCAACCTGGGAAGGAACAAAGTTTCCATGGTGAATGACAGGGGTCAGCGGGGTGAGGGGAAGGCCCATAGATAACTGAAGGTATCCACTTGTTCCACATTAAATGAAGTCTTAGAGCTGCAGATGGTGATTAGGAAGACTCAGTGAAAGGCACATGTCCAAATAAGCCTAAGAAAAGCAGGTAGGCAGTTATTACTTCCAGGAAAGGCATGAAGTTAAACAAAATGGAGTTATCATGGATATGCACCATTTAGTTATATTTCCTTTTGTATACATTTGGACATCTTTTAATGTAATATTTATTTTTAAAATAGCTATTTCTGTTTTCTGTTGTGATTGGCATCTTAAATTTAAGCTGAAATTATTCTTTGATTTTATAACATATTTGTTTAAAATGTAGCTTAATTTTTCTTGAGATATTCTTTACTTCACACATCAAGTTTGGAAAATGTTCTATGGGTGATATGTACACAGAATTTTGTTAAGTTGATGCATTGATTTTAGTTGACATCAAATAAAATTAACATACTTAAAACATGTGATTTGATGTGCTTTACATAAGCACACACGAATATACACTGTGAAAATTTCTTATGCATCTATTTAATAAGCTTTATGTGTTTTAATAATATAGATTTCATTTGCACATATGTAATTTACTAACTTCATCTTTTAAATGATAGTAATAGCAGAAAAAAACAGTAGTACTCATTTTAACAAATAATAAAAAGAATACAGTTTTAGGAATGTTGATAAGCCTACTTCATCCTTACAACAATCAGCAGTATTAGAAAAAGATGAAGAAACAAAGGCATATGAAATTTAAGGGACATTATCAAAGTCATAAAGATATGATGAGGTAAAATCTTAAACCAAATTACCTCAGTCTGTAGTCTATGCTCTTATGGACATTTTTTTTTTTGTCCTGAAAATACAGCTTTGATCTCTAGATTAAAGAGTTTATTTGTACTTAAATTAATTATAGTTTTTACTCTGTATCATGTTATAGCAAAATGACTAATCCCAATGTAAGATCACCCCCAAAGTAGGATTAAATGGTTTATTTTAACTAATATCATTATTTTATCTGTAATATGCTTTTATATTATACATATTTTTATTTTTTACCTTACATGTACAAATATAGTTGTACATTTCATATTAAGAAGACCTGTATGCTGCTAGTATAAGTTATGCTTCTGTTTAATATGACAGTTTTATTGACATATAATTCACACATATCCATTCACATAAAATTTATGATTTGATGTTCTTAGTGTACTCAGTGTTATGCTTTGGATCTTAAAAATCCCACAATAGCTAATTTGTTATTCTCTCTCCACCTCATTTTACAATAAGTCAATTGACTTTCATCTACTAATGTTGTGTTTTTTATGCAAATGCACCCACATTGTGCCTTAAGAAAAATAAAGAACATAAATATTGGGGAGTGGGCAGTCTCATGTGGTAAAAGTTTGATACCCAATACAGCCATGCTTAGACTTGGGGCTTTTGTGAGATGATTGAATTATAATGGCTCTGACCTCATAAATGTATGCATTCATTTCTGGATTCATACCTTAATGGTCTGTTGGGAGATGGAGGAAGCTTTAGGAGTTAGGGCTTAGCTGTAGGAACAGGTCACTGTGTGCAAGCTCTAGAAGAGTGTTTTGCCCCTGACTTATTTCCCCCCTTCCCTCCATCCCCTCTGCCACCTGGCCACCATGAAGAGAGCAACTTGGCTCCACCACATGCTTCCTGGCACAGTGCTGCCTTACCAACAACCAAGAAACAGTCAAGCCAAGTGACCACCTGAAATGAGACACCTGAAATGCGTGGCTAAGTTAACTCTATTCTCCTTTAAGTTGATTTTGATTTTCTCAGGTTTTTTGTCATTATGAGAAAGAGCTAAGTCACGCAGTCTGTTGTAGAACATTTATATTTTTCATAAGAAGACACATACCTAAAAGAAGCAGGAATTTGCATGTTGGAAGGAACATCATTCTTCTCCCAACCCATCTAGCCCAAAAACCTCTCTCCTATTTCCTGTCTCTATAAATTTTACCTTTTTATATAAATATAATCACACAATATGTGATCTTTTATAAAAGGATTTTTTTCTTAGAATAACATATTTAAGTTTTATACAGATAATAGGTTTTCAATTTATACACTTTGAAATACTTATTATCCAAGTTTTTAATTTTAATCATTCTAATGACTGCAAAATGGCATTTTTCTCTGGATTTCATTTGCATTTAATTAATGACTAATGATATTGAAAATCATTTTATATGCTTGTTCTACTTTTAATATGTTAAACTTTTATATTTACATCTTTAAATCATTTAGAGTTAATTTTTGTTCAAGTTATGAGGAAGGGGTTAGCCTCATGGTTTTGTATGTAGGTATCTAACTGTCCAGCAACATTTGTTGAAAATGGACTCTTTCCCCCATTGAATTATCTTGACACCATTATTGAAATCCAATTGACTAAATGTAAAGTTTTTTTTTCCCAGGCATTCAATTCTATTCCATATTTTATATGTCTATCCTTATATGTGATTGTCTTCATTGCTGTTGCTTCATAGTGAATTTTGACGTAAGAAAGCACAACTTTTCCATCTTTGGTACTATTTTTAGAGGTTGTTTTGCATCTTCTATATCCTTTGGATGAGATTCAGAATCATTTTGTCAGTTTCTGAGAAAAAAATGAAAACAACTGGCATTTTGACAAAATGGCCTGCTATGAGAGACAGAATCACCAATCTAAGGGTGAAGCTGAGTAGGAACAGGAAGGCTGAGGAAGGAAGGGAGTCTCCCACCTTTTTGTCCAAACACAGCTGGATATAATCTCCATCATACAGAGTTTGGGAAGATGAGATAGCCTGGTGGTCTGTCTCCTTTGAAAGGTTACCACAGACTTGAGTTGGAACTGAGGGGTGAAAACCTATGTTCTTAGTTGTAATCCCTGGAGAAGGTGGTCCATCATTGTCGTACAGGGAAGAGAAGGAGGGAGATGGTAAACTAAAGAGCCACAAATTCTGTTTTCCATAGACTTGACGTATTTTCTTGAATAACTGTTTCATTTACTTTATGCCCTTAAGGCAAACTGCAAACATTTCAATTTTTTTATAATAATAATACAAATTTCAACAGTTTTGTCACAGTGGGTCCATGAAGCTATTGCAGCAGCACCTCCTCACCATTTTTTTTAAGCCTTCATATTCAAATCAGTGTCTTTTTTTAAGTTGAAGCCATGTAAAATCTTTCAAGTTAGTAAATGACTAATGGCCGTTGAAAGAGAAAGTTGCAGTTGTGTAAATATACATCTAGTATGAATAAAATTTTACAATCCTATGATTTTATTTTGGTAGGATATATTTGATATCACTGTCCAATATAACAGTAGAAATAATTGAACTAGCTCAGTATCTTAAAATGTCTTATAAATAAATTTTAAAGCAATAAAGTAAGGTTATAAAATCTGAACATAAGTGGCAGAATGAATGTGTGAAATAAAATGATGGAGAAAAAATAATTAGAAATTTCCTCATGAGCACAGGCCATTATAGCAAGATTATAGCAAAAGTCATGTCAGCAGTTAACTCTCACTTTCAGGTTTCATTTTTCAACAAGATATATCTATTGTCTCTTTAAGTATAGACTAAAATCAATTATAAAAACAAATAAAAATAACTCAGAATCATCACTAACTACCCAGTTTCATAGTCACATTTTAGGTGAAATTATTTAAGGTCACATTGAATACATAAAGGATATGATAAGGCTTTGCAGAAACAACAAAAACAAATCATCTCTGACTGTTTTGTCTTTGATCAAGAAATTTTAAAAAACATTATTTTCATATTTATCTCAGCTACTCTGGTTGCTCCTTGGAATATGCATTATCCTAGTGAAGTCTTATTCAATGGTTACTACATAAAATTGTCTATAGTAAGCTCTTGATATATATTTGTCAACTTTGAGTATGGTAAATATAATGATTCACTAACAAATAACAATGCAAGTGTCCATTGGAAGGCATGATTTTAGATACACAGAAGAAAATGCTACTCTACAGCAGGAGTATTATTACCAGTGAGAAGTAAACTAGAAGAATATAAAGCACTAATCTTATTTCCTGATTGCTCTTTCATCTTTACACATCTTATGCTTATTAGGCAGCATAACATGACAAATGCAGAATCCTTAGAATCATGAGAACTGGGAGCAAATTTTTGGTAGGTCAACTTCTTGCTATTTTATATTATACAACAAGAACCTTTTTTTATATGTCTGTAAAGTGAATGTAGAAGTAATAACTGCTCATAGGATTGTTTATAGAATTAACCAGTTACAACATTTGACACATGCAGACAGTATTCAATAAAATTCAATAATTTTTTTGTCATTCTAAATGTCATGCTATGTTTTTAATCATATTCATGAAATACTGATATTAATGTATACTTTCCTAATTAGCTATCTCAATCAATTTTATATGGAAAAGTATTTTATATTATAGGACCTTTTGAAAACTAAATGAGTAGTAATTAAACAATTTATATATATATATTTATATAAATTTAATAAATGTTAATACATATATTAACATTTCCTTAATATAAATTTAAGGAAATGTTAAGTCAGATGTCTGATTTCTGTATTCTTTGAGTTTCTAATTTAATAGGTCTGGCTGTAAACTTTACACTTTAAAGTTCCCAGGTGACACTGATTTCGCTGGTCCAGGAACAACACTTTGAGAATCATTGCTCTAAATCACATAATAAGTGGAATTACTATGTTTAAATATTTACTAACCTCCCAAATACAAAGTTGAATAGTTTTTGTCTTATGATCCAGATTTAGTTTTATACTCATGTGGGAAAAGCTTTCTTAGATTTCCCTTAGCTCTTTTTCCTTTACACTGACTTTATAGCTTTCTCTGAAAGTTCTGAAGGTCACCATCTCAATTTCATTATAGTATTTGTTTGAAAACATCCTCAACATTCCATTTATCCTCCATTGATAATAGCTAACAATTTTATAGTATTTACAATACAATAAGAACTCTTCTATGCCCTTTACATAATTCACTAATTTTTCTCAAATGGTCCAATGCAGTAAACACTCCTATTGTCATTATTGCTTCATAGATGTGGAAACAGAAGCAAAGGTTATTCCATGAATTGCCCAAGTTCATGTATTTAGTACATAGCAGAAAGTGATTCAGGCAGTCAGTTTCCAACTCCTTTTATCTTATATTACAAAATATCTCACTTTACAATGTTGATTTGGATTGTTTGTATATCACTTACTCTTTAATATTTTCCTTACTCAATTGTTACAACAATTAGGTTAGGAAAAAAACTTGATATAGGGAATAATTTATTTAGAACATATGAATGACTATCTAGAGAATAAATTTTTCTCCAGCATATTCTGATTAAAGATAAAACTTATATATGTATGTATTTGATCATGTAAGTTTCTCAATTTTTATTTATATTCCAGAAAATAGCTGTGCCTAATATATTATATATTATCAGATTAAATATATATATTATGAGAAGGTTAAATAATATTAAATATTTTATATTACTATAAAAGTAGCATTTTATTATGGTCATGACTAGTATGTTTTAAAAATAAAATGTATTTATGTTTATATATATATATATATATAATATGTGTATATATTATAAGAACTATATATAGTTACTTTGAAATATATATATTATATACCTTATATATGTTAAATACCATATATACCATATTTTATAAATATACACCTTACTAACAGAAGAATATATGAGAAAGCAAAACAGAGAGAGATAAATATTATTTAAATTAAATCTAATGTATTTGTTATGATTATGCTTGTTAATTAAGTTGACCCCCATCTCAATATCTGAGTCAAGTAGATTATTACTTCAGGTGTAAATGAATGAGGGCAGCCCTCAGCTCCACAAGATCAGAGCCTATTCCTTAGATAATTCCTGTCCAGGGAAAAAAGGGGGTATAGAACTGTTAGATATTGCTTTTAAATATTTTCAAGTTTCCTTTTTTTAATTAGTTAAAAGAGGTAGAGTGAGAATAAAATAGGGCAAAAGTTTTTGACATTGGTGTGGTTAATGATTTCTTGGATGTGACACAAAAAAACATGGAAAACAAGAAAAAAGACGCAATTTGGACTACATCAAACTAAAAACTTTGGCACAGTGAAGGAAACAGTCAACAGAGTGATAAAAACAGCCTATGAAATTGGAGAAACAGATTGCAAATAATACAGGTATTCATAATACCAAAATACATAAGGTATTCATACAACTCAATAGCAAAAAAAATGCATAACCAATTAAATTTGTCAATGGACCAGAATAGACCTTTATCAGAAGAAAATGTGAATTAAAACCACCAGATAACATATTATACCTGTTAAAATGACTATCTTCAGAAAGACAGCAAGTATTCATGAGAATCTGAAGAAAATCAAATTCTTGCACATGGTTGGAGGGAAAATACATTAGTGCATAAATTATGGAAAGAAGTATATTCGAGAATTAAAAATGGAGCTGTCATATGATGCAAATCTACTGCAGAATATGCACATCCAAAGGAAATAAAATTAGTGTACCAAAGAGATATTTACATTCTCATATTTCCTGAAGTATTATTCAACTTCAGTTTCTTTCAATGGATAAATAGAAAATGAAAATGTGATATATTTACACAATATAATAATATTAAGCCATTGAAAAGAAGATCCTATCATATTGTAAGATTTTGTTTAATTTTTAAAAAGTTAAATAAAGATAGGGAAAGAACTTAAGCAAATATTTCTAAAAGACATATAAATGGTCAATGAGTGAATAAAATGATGCTGGAGTCATCAATTGTAAGGAAAATTAAAATCAAATCATAATACACTATCACGTCATATCTGTTAGAATAGCATTTATCAAAAAAAAGAAAAAAAAACCTAAATGATTACAGGTGTTGTAAATGACATGGAAAAATGGATCTCTTATATGCTGTTGGCAAAATGAAAAATGATTCAGCAACTATGCAAAACAGTAAGAAGTTTCCTCAAAAAATTATAAGCATAATTACCATATGATCTAGTAATGCCACATGAGTATATTTCCAAAGAAATTAAAATCAGAATTTCAAAGCAATGTCTCTACTCTCATGTTTAATATTGCAATATTCATAATTGCCAACATGATAAAAGTTAGCTCAAGTGTTCATCAACAGATGAATGGATAAAGAAAATGGGGTACACACATAAAATGGAATATTATTCAGCTTTAAAAAAAGAAAGAATTCCTACCATTTATGAAACTTGGATGAACTTGGAGAAAATGAAGCTAAAGGAAATATAATATTTAGAATTCGTGTTGAAATGTTCTTAAACACACACATAAAAACAAGGACGTAAGAACTATTTGGAAAGTGCTAGACATTGAGTAATGCCCAAGATGACATGACTTCATTGTGGAGATGGTATAAAGGTGGGTTTTTTTCATCCATATTTATCAAACAGCTTACATTAGTTATGTTAAGGTCTTTTATGTCAATTATATCTCAATAAAGTTAATGAAAAGAAAAGAATTATTTTCTATTTGGAAAAACCAGTAGGAAGAAAGATGAAGTCATGTCCAGTCATTATTCCCATCTGGTTTTTCTTTTACCATTGGACTCAATTAAAAAGACCATGATCTACCAAAGATGAGGTGATTCCCCTTGTGATGGGTGATTAATGGTCTATCAACACAAGCCTTCCTGAGTTTGCTTCTCCCCAACTAGCCCGTCCTTTGACACAAGTGGAGAATGTTTAATATTTTATGTCTGGGGCCCTTCAATGGACCTGAATGACATACTAATTAAATTTTGTGCCAACTCTACACTGCTGCAAGGCTGAAAATCTATTCTCTCTTCCATTTCTTATCCCAAATTAGGTATAATCAGATTGTACAACATAGCCTATCAGGAGTTATTCAATGAATTGAAATGACTTCATTAAGAAATCTAATAATAAAATTGATAAAGACATTCCATAATAAAATGCCAACATCATTCACATGACATAAAATTGCATCTAAGCCCTTTAGCAATATGCACTTTCTAGGGAAATATTAAAAGTTCAAAGATTAAATCCTCCTAGTTAAATTTCAAACAAATTCAAGTTTGAAATAAAGATATGCTTACTGCCTTAGTGTGCTAAAAATCCAAAAGAATTAATATCAGCCATCTATTGTAAAGCTCTCCCTTCACCAAAGTGGTTCTCCAAGCTTAGGTGGTATTAAAGTTCTTTCGGCAGTTCTTTCAGCAATTATTGCGATTATTTCAGAGAACTGAAAGTTATAGTAGCTTAATGCCAAGTCTTGATGTATACCATATCTTTATTTAATAGGACAGAAACATCATGAAGTGTTTAACTACCAAATTTAAAAATAAGCTTGCCTACCTCCAGGGAATCGAATTCCTGGGAAAACTATGTTTTCAAAATAAACTATACTTCTTACTGATGCTCAAGATGATATCAAAGATTCAGTGATATTTGAGGGAGGAAATATCAATGAGGATCTTACATTTCAACCACATATGCAGAAGAATCAGATAATGACTGTTGTCTAGAATCAACAGTGTGTGAGTGTGAATTCAACCAGAAATAATATCCTAGATAATCTTCTGTTTAGCTTTATGTATTTTCTATATCTGGGCTAAAATATGTGAAATGCTCATAGAGCCAAGAAACCACCTCCAACAGAGGCATGAGCTCATATTTATTTACCCTCATTTGTGAACAACATTTAGAGGAATTCTGAACTAAGCTAATATTTCTAAATCCAAATCTTCAGTCCTTATGATTATGACAAAACACAGTCTTTTTATAATACCCTAGCCAGAAACAATTCACCAAAAACTGACTTGTTGTCCTTAGGGACTGTTGTTTTTTTTCTTTAGCTGTTCATTTTTTATAGATAAACTTGAATGCTTACATACCCAAATGTTAGCAGTTTAAATTGACCAATCATTTCCCCCTACACATGTTCCTATCAATAAGCTATGTGCCCTTGAGCTAGTCCTTCTGAAAATGTCTTTGTTCGTGCATGACAGAATTTGGAGGAGTAGATCTAAAGTTTTCTACTAAATCTCACACTAATAATTTCCCAACAGCATTCCATAATGCATGTAGAACTTATCAGCTCAATAGTTAAAAAGGTCAAGAAAGAATTCTTTATTCCAAAAGTAAAATTTTCCTTCAGCTGTGCCGACTTAGAAAAATGTGTGCCTGCATAGAAAGATGCAGCAGCTTGCATTCCCCAGCTGTGTATCTCTGCTAAAGGCCTTCCAGTCTGGTTCTTTGCTAAAGTTTATTTGCTTTCTGGATACACCAACTGTCTGCTCACCTACAAGTTTGCCAAGACTGACCATGCGATCCTGCACTTCTGTCAAGATCTCATATTCACTAATCTGTATCCTAGGAGACTCCACAAGTACATAATCCCACTACAAACTGGAGTGTGACTTCTTAAGATCATCACTTTAAAGTCATCTTACTATTGAAACAAGCTTTGCCCCCCAATATAAACTTCTGCAAACTGCTGAGTTCGAAATACTTTGTTCACATGTTAATCCAAGATTTTAATGCCCTGCCTCATCACAAAGTTATTGATGTGTTATTTTCATCTCAAGTTATGTACCCTGCTTGTTTCTCTCATTTATGACCCATGTCTAATTGTTGAGGATGTTTTTGCAGCCTCAAATAAGCCCTCTCATCTCCAAGAGTTAAGAAAAAAAAACAGAGCAATGCCAGATGGTCATTAAAATATTACTTTTTTGCAAATAATAGTCTAATTCACTACATTTCTTTGCAGAAAATCAAAATGGGCTGACTGACCAACTCCAGACAGTGAAGGGTTTATGTACCTAGCCACAGATGCAATCTTGTAGTAGGGACGGCAGGGAAGGGCCTAGCTTCTACAGGACAGAGGAAAGCTGACTTCTAAGAGAAACAAAGTTATAGCTGACCTGAAGGTGCCTAGTTTATTCAGAAGACTTTTAACAAAAAGGCAAATGATCTCACTTTATAGATACAAATATATATATATATATATATGTGTGTGTGTGTGTGTGTATGTAATTATAAATGTTCTCTTATATAGAATGAATAATGGAAAATGGAGGGGGAGGAGAGGGTTGGGCAGCAGAACAGGTCATTGTGTAGAAAGAAGAAGCGTTTCTTTTCCTAAATTTAGACACTAGTTCAGATTATAACAGAGCTTCAACTTTCAGATATTGTTTTATGAAATAAACAATTACTAAACACAGAAATAACTTCATTTTAAAGAAAATTTTAAAAATAGTCATAGGTTAATTTATTTCATTAATGCAAGTATTGGAAATCAATGTATTTGTAAATCAATGCAAGTATTGGATAAAATTTAAGCTTATATCTTTATTTCTACTGATGTATTCTGAAATAGTTACACTGATTAGTTTAATATTGAAAAGAATCTCACAATTTAAGTGTGAACAACAAATAAAGAACTTATAATGAGTAAATAACTCCATTTGGGCAGACATGCTCAGTTGTTCTTCTGTTTTTCAAAATCCAAATATTTTTCTCTTGGTATCTATAACATTTTAAAAATCAGTAGAACCCATTTGTAGTAATCAGAGCTCTCTAGAGGAACATAACCAAAGAATATATGATTATGAAAGGGATTTATTTAATTAGCTTTCATGATGATAAACTAGATAACACCACAATGGCCATCTACAAACTGGAGGACCATAGAAACTAGTAGCAGCTCAGTGAAAAGAAGTAGAAGCCTCAGAATAAGCCCCAGTGATGTCGCCCAATTCTTTAATGTTGTCATTATTCTTTTTAAGTGTACATGACAATAGAGTGTGTTTTGATGTATTATGCATAAATGGAGTATAACTTATTCTAATTAGAATCCATTCTTGAAGGTGTACATGATGTGGAGTTTCACTGGTCATGTATTCATATATGAACATAGGAAAGATATGTCCAATTGATTCTTCTGTCTGTCCTTTTCCTATCCCCACTTCTTTCCTTTCATTCCCCTTTGTCTAATTCAATGAACTTCTATCCCCTCCCCCTATTGTGTGTTAGTATCCATCTATCAGAACATCTGGCCTTTGATTTTTTGGAAATATCTTATTTCACTTGGCATGATAGTCTCCGGTTCCATCCATTTACCAGCAAATGCCATAATTTCATTCTTCTTTATGGCTGAGTAATACTCTATTGTGCAGAGGTGCCAGATTTTCTTTATCCATCTATCTGTTTAAGGGCACCTAGGTTGGTTCCATAGCTTAGCTATTGTGAATTGAGCTGCTGTAAACATGGATGTGGTGACGCAACCCCATTCTCAAGCTGAAAGCCTGAAAGGCCCAAGTTAAGTGACTGCTATGAGTCATGTTGAAAGACCAAAGAAGCTGGAGTCTACCAGTAATGGCTGCAAAAATAGATGTACCTACTCAAGAAGAACCAAGCTTCTTTTGTTTTTGTTCCATATGAGTCCACCAGCCTGTTGGACAGTGGTACTCAAATTTAGGGTGGTTCTCCCCTCTCAGCTTATTGTTCCACATGCTAATCATCTGTGGAAACACCCTCACAGACACATCCGGAACTGTTCTTTATTGATTTCCTAAGTGTCTCTCAATACAATCACGTTGACAATAGTAACAATCACACCATTTCCCAGTTTATTGGTAAGAAATATAACATTCTATTATCAAGGTCTAAGATTTGTTTTTAATATTTTTTAGTTGGAGTTGGATACAATATCTTTCTTTATTTTTATGTGGTGCTGAGGATCGAACACAGTGCCTCACATGTGCAAGGCAGGCGCTTCACCAATGAGCTACAGCCCCAGCCTACTAAGGTCTAATTTAAATAAATTAGCAAATATTACATTAGCTTTATCTAAAAATAGGAAAACTTATTTATACAGACAGCAATTAGATTTAAGGAAACTACAGAAATAATCCAGTATAGTCCTTGTAATTGACATATGAGTTAAGAACCATAGTAAAGTATGAGGCAATAATGACATTATACTAAGTTCTTCTGACTTCTGTTTAAGTAGTTCTATCTGTACCAAATTGCATCTCAGATTTATACTACCATTGCGAGTCAAGATAATTTCAATGAGCTCTTAGGCAGTCACATTAAATGATTTGCATGTGCATGCTGATAATTGTGACATAGACACAAGCTAGCAAAATTTCTTGAACATCTGAGGTTTGGCCGACAGCAACCTTTATTATTCAGTTATATGAAGTATATTGAATGTATTATCTCCAAGTCATACAGATCAGGAAACAGTGATAGCCTGAGTTGAGCAAGGATTGACATTAACTCAACACTAGCTTCAATATAAAAATAGTTAGTGTTGTCCTTAGATAAAGAAAGTCTGCTATTAGATCATGTTTGTTGACAAAAGAATATTTCAAGAAACAAGACGCTATGCTGATATTTTCACACATTTAATATATTATAGAAGGTTGAAAGTCAATGATATGGCAAAAAAATAAGATAAGCAGAAAAAGTTTAAAAGTATAATACAAACATGCAGTAATTTTTTTACCATAACAACTCCAGTAGGAATGAAAGATCAATTATCTCCCTTTTCTTCTATCTTCAGAATTAGAGGCTGATAATTCTCTGCCTAATTTCTCTTACAAATTATAACATTTATAATATGTTATAAATATATATCATATCTAAGGCACCTTTCCTTTAAATTTTGCCATCTTGAAATATAACTTCTTCCTCATTATGTAAACATGTCACAACCCAGGCACCAGAATGTATGTAAATGTGGTCATATATAACTGCTCTTTTCTTTATTAATTCACTCAGGCAGCAACTAATTACGGAGTAACACATCATGAGTGTCCTACAATGAAATAAGAAATGTTGTAAATATTTTATACTGGAATAATTGCATACAGGAATTACATAGTTGAAACAAGGCTGAAGAGGCAACAGGAGAGGTTGAAATGACAAGAAGGGAGGACAGGTATCATCAAGAAGGACAGGCTCAAGGATGAGATAAGGCCACTATAACTCAGAAACCAGCATCATCTCTAAACTCATGGCTGTTCTCAGAAAAAAGCAGGGTCACAGATGTGGCAGTTTGGTCAGTATCTGAGGCTACAGGGGAGATGTGCTCACTGCAAGAAAATCCACTCCAGAGGGCATAGAGAAGGGGGGATACCCGAGCTTCTTCCCTTCTCTCTGGCTCCAGTCTTCCAACCAGCACCTCCCTGCAGTTGAAACTACTTGCTAGCTATTAAGTTAACAAAGTTAGGAAATAACTTTCAGGAGAACAAGAAATAAATTGCCCAAGTCTGGCTGGACAAAATAACCGGGGGGGGGGGGGGGGGGCGATGGTGACAAGCAACTTGTGAAGGTTGAAACAGCGGGAGCCGCTTTATTGTAAGACAGCAGAGGTATTTAGATCTAATTCATTATACACAGCTTGTTTCAATTTAGCATCATCCAGTTACAGCAATTAGTTATTAAGGAATCCTCATCACCTTAATAATTACACACAGCTTAACTTAATTAACATCTAGATACAACAGTCAGTCTTAAGGAATCTCCATCATCTTAATGGCTCGCTGGCATTACTTCTCAAACCACTCCTCCTGGCAAAGTGCCAGGCACCATCTTGACTTGTCTGTGGCCCTCAACAATGAATTGGAATGCAAATTATACAAAGCAGCACAAGTGTCAACTCTATGTAATGCACTATTTTTGGATAGTAAAAATTCAGCAATAAGCAAAATTGACTAAAATCCTTATTCTTGGGGAGGGTAGTATGTAGTATTTAAGATTTACTATAATTACCATAAATACACCAATACATTTTAAATAGAACCATATATAAAACCTTGCATATATATATATATATATATATATATATATATATATATATGGACAAGTATTATTATTGTTCTTATTCAGATAAGAAATAGAGACTAGATGCCTTAGTTAGCAATGTTTATAGTTTTCAGAGTCAAGATTTAAACCAAGTTTTCATTGGATTTTTCCCTACAGTATTTTTTTAAACTGGTGCATTATAGTTGTACATAATGATGGGATTTATTGTTACATTCAAATTAGGATGAACTGGTTAGATTATATCTTTCACAATCCAATTATTTTACCTTCAAACATTTTGGCATTAATACAGGAACTTCTGGAGGACACCTCAGATCTAAACCACAACAGAAACATTTTCAAAATGTGTGTTTACATGCAAGTAACTAAAACATTTCAAATGTGCAGCATAAATTTGCTTATGATAGCAAAATATATAAAATTATTTATCTTCATCTTGGAGATAACATAGCTCTAAATAATTGGAAAAAATTGGCAGCCTTGTGTTAATAATTTGGCACAAAAGCATAGTGAAATTTATAAGAGGAAAAAGAAAGCATTTCAAGGGAATTTTCCCAATCTTCAGATTTTAGGAATTTCAGATAGGGAGAACAGAAAACCCTGACCAGAAAATAATATTTTAATTCAATGTCACAGGGAGCACTGGGGCAGCATAAGGCAGTATGTACTTCTGAATATAACATGAACTTAGACTACTTCACAATCTCCTCATGGTCACACAAAGCTACTTGAAGAATTTTCCAAATAAATGAGAGTGGCATCCCCAAAACCTGCTACTAGATATCAGAAAATTATTTTCTGATTCTATGTTGTGATTTCCTATGTAAATTTAGAAATTCAAGAGCATTTTTTTTTTTGCAAAACAGGTTTTTAACCATATGGTTTACCTTTTTCCATTTAGCAGATGAGAGAGAACATTTGTAGAGGCATTATTTACTGTGAATTATTTCACATGGAACACTAAAAGAAATGTCTCCACATGAAAGGCTGACATGGTGATTGTCGTTTCTTTCCTCTGTCAGTGGTTGTTGTTATTTTCATATTTTACATTTTAATTTATTTTCTAAGAAAGCAAATATGAGAGCACTATGTCCCAAGTGAGTGCACATCTGATTTATAGATTCTGGTCATAATGAATGACTATATGATCTTTGTGACTTTTTTTTTTAACATAAAAACAAGTCCTGTAGCTTAATACAATTGAAATGTGAACTGGTGACTTTGTGGAATCCCTGCTGCCCTTTGTGAAAGACATATAAAATGAAAATCTCTTCCAAGTGCATGCGATACTGACATCATGTAATTACAGCCATGCTAAGCAAAAGTCCATTCAATCAGAGTGCCATTAGAAACACTATTCCTGTTCTAGAAGTAATTCCGTCTGCATGAATTAGAGTATATGATGGGAAGCTTAGGTTTGCAGCCTGAACTTTTATTTCCCCATCTTTGTATCATAGTTAAAATGTTTATCATTAAAAATCATGCACATCCCAAGTTTTTTCTTGTCTTAATTTCAAACCAATTACAAAATTTAAATTTCTTAAGGTATATCAACAGATTGCTACATACAAGTTGTTTTCATAAGCCTATTCTCCTGACTGTAGAACTCTTTTTTTTGTATGTGTTAGGAAGAAATGGAAAAGTAATAAAGAGAATAGGATTTATCTTAATCATTCTTGCAATAAACATGAAGCTTCATTTGTGTATCAAAAACAAAAACAAATAGCTGGGCCCCACCGGTGCACACCTGTAATCCCAGCGGCTCAGGGGGCTGAGACAGGAGATCAGTTAGCCTCAACAAAAACAAGGTGCTAAGCAACTCAGTAAGACCCTGTCTCTAAATAAAATACAAAATAGGGCAGGGGATGTGGCTCAGTGTTCAAGTACCCCTGAGTTCAATCCCAGGTACCACCCCCCCAAAAAAAAATAAAAACAAGCAAGTAATTCAGCCTGCTATCTATAATCATTCATTATTTATGGTAATACTCTACAAAAGTACATATAAATGTCTTTTATATATTTGAGGACATATAAGTAGGCTTTTTTTTTTAAAAAAGTATTTTTTAGTTGTAGTTGGAAACAATATCTTTATTTTATTTATTTATTTATTTATTTATTTATGTGGTGCTGAGAATCAAACCCAGCGCCTCACACGTGCTAGGCAAGCACTCTACTGCTGAGCCCCAGCCCCAGCCCCATAAGTAGACTTTTTACTGAAATATTTAGTAATACATTCTTTCATACAATGCTACAGCAGAATAGAACTCTTTACATGATAATATGTGATATAACTGTAAAGTAACATGCTGATAAGAAAAAAAACAGATATTAAAGTATATGGATACATGTGATTATAAGTAGCCATTGTTGGAGTCTAGGCATTTATTAAAATAATTTGATCAGCAAAATTAATATTGAAATTGTCCTGAGGAATTATTTATAAGACTCACAGAGCTTAATATATTTTTAATAGTGAAACCATAACATTTTTAATAAATACTTTTAGCTAATGATTGCTAAATATTGGAAACATGAAAGTCAACATTAAGGAGTATGTTTTACATTACCTTTAAAATTTCATAACACAAATGTATCTACTTAGGTATAGGACTGTATATTTCTTGCTTTTTCACATGCAGAAGAGGATACTCTCCCTCCTGTTTGAAATCACCAAAACCATATGCTGCTTTGTAAAGCCAGAAAGCAGAGTCCACAAACCCATGTGTGCTTCCTGCTGATTCACTGTTGACTCACTCAGTGACAGAAAGCCGGCTGGAGAGAGAGGAGACCTGCTCTGCTCCTTTCTGTTTTACTTCTGTTGATACTTTGTTTACCTTTAGTTTCCTATTTGATTCCCTATAGTAGTGACAATTTGTTCCAAAAGTGCATGATTCATTTCTTTTATTTTTATACCAATATTTTCAAAACCATTATCATACAAGTTCAGAGTCTCCAGCTTTCATGAAAGATTCAGGTTGAAGAAAGATCTAATATGCTTATAAGTAAAACGACATGCAGCCCTCTCATGAGTGCCTAGACTACATGCCACATGAGTAATGTGTTCTCATCAGGGGTCTGAATTCCAACCTCAGGAGGCTACTACTCCAGTTCTTTAAATTTTAGTTATCTCAACCTCTTCTCTTGGTTCACCAGGAGGAGGAGAGTAGTTTGCATTCTTCACTAGTTACCTTCATATACCTCAATATTTTGTTTGTTACCATGTCTTCCATGATAACTTTTAATTATTCTCCCAACCTCATACATTTTCTCAATTTCTTTCATAATTGGTCTTTCATAATATCATTGAATCTGAGTTGGCTTTGTGCATTGCTTTGACCAATAACGTGAGACAGAAATGAGGTCTATTGACTCTACCTTGCTCTCTGGAAAGTATATATCACCATGGAAGAAATACAACTATGTTGCTTTGAGTGAAGTCTTTCTAGATCCAGATATTCTGGCTAACCTGAGATGCCAGACTTATGGGTAAGCATTTTGGATTTTCTAGCCCCAATTGAACTCACAGTGGAATGGAACTCTGTGACCACTCAACTGTGGACCATTTGGAATAGAGGGATTGCCCAGATGTTTCCAATTGGCCCAGAATGCTGAGAATCCTGATAAATAATGAATCATAATTGCCTTAAATAACTAGTTAAAGGTATAATTGGCTTCAGTACATGACTGATAAAACCTTTTAAGTTCAAGAGCTTCCTTAACTTTACACTAAATATGCACTAATAAAATCTCCGGCTATGGTTTGTCTGTCCACAAAACCAAACATAAAATGCTAAAACCAATAAAATAACTTAGTTGAAATTTTGTATATTCGCTACCATTTTTCACATGCTAAACTCATGTTTTTATAATATTCTTAATTTAATGATATTAAGGAAATAATAAATGTCTGATTATCAGAAATATTTAAAGAAATAATTCATCAAAATAGCAATATGTAAGTCTAAAAGCTACTATTGAAGAAATAGTAAATTTTCTTTAAGATTGTTACCACTTAACTAAACAACTATTAGGTGACCACTTAATATTATTAGTTCACTGGTAATTTTGAATAGAATCTGATTCAGGTCTTCATGTGTTCTTTTCATATGAATAAAGTGATGTGAATATCATAGTAATGATGAATGCAATTACAGTTTACTAATAGCATTTACGATTATAAAGTAAAATATTATTTATGTTAACATGAAGTGCCTTGAAAGGGTAATAATTGTGATAGTGAATAATAACTATGAGTTATTGGGTAATTTGTAACTATAATGAGTTTTATGTATTGAATTTGAAATTTGACTTATGTGACTAGAACAATGAGAAATGATACTGGAGCATCTGTAATTATAAAAGGTCATAAAACTGTGTCAGCCAAAGCATATCAACAGAATAAGTTTATAAGTAAAAAGAGATTGTTTTCCTCTAACAAACTAGAGCAGGATTTAGCCTCATTTATTGGGATCAGGTATTCCTAAAACCATCAAGACAGGAAATATGTTCCCAGGAGCCCCATAATGTAAATTCATATCATATTAGGCCCTTCTACAAAGCCAGGATATTAGTATATCAAGATGGACATGTGACTATCAAATCTGAAAGGATAAAGAGTATTGAAACATACAAACCTGTGAGAGGAATGATTGCCTGATTTTTATACTCTTTAACAGTCAATTCTCAATCTGGAATCAGGGAGGGGATGTAGGAGCCATGTCCTTGCTATGGTACAAACTTACTACTTCCCTTCCTTTTTCCTTCAGTGGCCCTCCCCCTCAGATGAAATAATTGAAATAACTTCTTCTTGCTATAATCTTAAAACTCTGCATCTGATAGAAAACCAATTTAAAGTTTCATTCAAACATTTGTACTGATTGAAGTAAGTGTCCATGCCTATTTATCTTTGAAGCACCCTGAAATTAGGAACAGTGTGATTTTCCTCCAGTGAGAACACATTGAATTTTTTAAAGGTTAGTGAGGGGGGTTAGTTAGAAGAAAATAGCTATTAAATATAGAAAAGAAGCAATGTTACTTTTGCAAAATAACATTACTAAAAATAGTTTATATCATTAGACAACTGGATAAAACATATAGTGGGAAATAAAGTTATTAAAACATTATACTTTGTATGTCTATTTGGCTGTAAATCTCAAATCTAAGACAATTCTTTGTAAATAATGACCTATTTTTGTGAAAGAAATTTATTGAGCATTTAAATGGTAACTATTCTCTGACAGTCATTAAATATACGTTGAGTGATTCAATTCTGATATTATTCCTTAACTATAATTATTACTGCCATTTTACAGGTATAAACAAATATGTAACAAACAAAATCATCACTAATATCATATGGCTAATAAATTATGAAGTCAGCAATTACAACCTAAGTTATATATGTGTGTGTGTATTTGTATACACATACACTATTCATAATGTATATATAATTCTAAGCACAGTATGCTATATGTACCATGCTTATGTAATGATTTGAACTGAGAATGCCCCCCAAAGGCTCATGGGTTAAAGGGCTTGTTTCCCAGTACAGTAATGTTCAGAGGTGGGGCTTTTGGGTTGTGGATGGATCCTAAGAGATCTGACCTCATCAGCAACTTATTGCATTGAGAAATTCATAACCTGAATGAACTAGTAGAAGAAATTAGGTCACTTGGGAGCATGCCTTAGATGGGTATGTATTCTCACAAGTCCTTATTTTTCTCTCATTCTCTGCTCCCTGGTTGCCATGATCTCAGCAGCTTTCCTTCACCACAAAAAAGTTCTGCTTCAACTTAAGTCCAAAGTAATGGAGCCAGCCAACCAAGGGTTGGAACTTCTGGAACCATGAGCTAAAATAAATCTTTCTCCTTCGGCTTGTTCATGTTAGGTATTTTGGCCAGAGACAAAATGTTGACTAGCATAGTTTATAATTATGCTGTTTTGTCTTCTAAATATGTATGTTTCAGAAAATTCTGCCACTAAAATAGTAAATCAAATTGAATTGAACATTTCCTATATTCTGCAATTTCTGATTAACTTGTGTAACCTAGCCAATAAAAGCTTATTTGTTCAAGTTTATTGTTAAAGGGGGAGAAAAATTCTGACCATCAAAGAAAAAAGAATCCTCTCTTTTATGCTTATTTTAAAATAAGTATCTTTCTGGGTATATTGGCACATGCCTGTAACCCCAGCAACTGGGGAGGCTGAGGCAGGAAGATTGCAAATTTGAGAGCAGCTTCAGCAACTTAATGAGATCCTACCTCAAAATAAAAGCAGAAAAGAAATGGAGTGTAGCTCAGTAGCAGAGCACCTCTAAGTTAAATCTACAACTCCACAAGAAAATATAAATGATTTTTTTTTTTAAATGACCGGGTGTGGTGGTACACATCTGTAATTCCAGAGGCTCAGGAGGCTAATGCAGGAGTAGTAAAAGTTCAAAGCTGACATCAACAGTTTTGCGAGACCCTAAGCAATCTGGTAAGACCTTGTCTCAAAATTCAAAAATAAAAATAGCTAGGGATGTGGCTCATTAAGTGTCTCTGGGTTCAATCCCTGGTAATAAAAATAATTTTAAAAAATTAAAATATGTATGTATACTATTTAAATAATACAGAAAATAGACATTTTAAAATGATCACATATTATTTATGTCCAAAATCAAAAAACATCTTGTCTATCATTTATTAATTTTTCACATTATGAGCCATACTTTCTTAAGTTAAAAACAGTCAACTACCTGACCCTTTTGCAGCTGGTATACATGTATGTTATCCAGGTGCTGACAGTTTGAAGCAAACCCATGAGGCTTCAGTTTGAAAGTGGGTAACATGAGGTTGTATTTGCATATTCTAGCAATCAGGTGGAAGAGATGCAGCTGTCTTTGATGATGACAGAGATGGTGTAATGTATTAATCATTTCACCACCGTTAGAAATTTAAGCTGTTCCTAAAATTTGGCACATCTATATATAGATGTTTTGACATGTGTAATTTTGATTAATATTTTTAAATTTGCTTATCAGTAATTAATTACTATGGCCAACTAATTTAAATTGATTATTTAAATATTTTCATAAAAGTTTTATTAACTTATACAACTCTGGTAGCTCTGAATAGTTCTTGAACATTGCCTAAACTTCAAAAGTACTGAGCATTATTTTTTTTTAAAATATCAATCTGATAGGTAACAGGGCTATCTCATGTGTAATGATTTTATTTCTCTGCTTATAGATTATTTGCTATATGTTTATAATTTATTATTGATGTGTATTTTAAGTTTTCAGTTTTCTGTTAATATCCTTTAAGTATTTTGTTAGGAGTATTTTTTGCCTTAGATTTGAAAGTTAAACTATATAATACTTTTGATACATGCATACATACATGCATATAATTTTATTAGTTGAAATTCAGTTTTGTTTATTCATGTTTTATTTTAAAATTATTTTTCAAAAAAAATTTGTTGTGTATATTTAAGGTATACATCCATCATAAATACACATATAGTGAAATGATTACTATATTAGAATGAATTAACAGTCTCACATAGTTAGCCATTTTCTTCCTGTGAGAAGAAAAGCTATAATCTACTTATTACATAAACATCTAGATTACATCACACCAAATACTAAACTTCTATTCTCCCCTCCTCTGCTTTAGTGTGGGTTAGCTTTTACATATCAGAGAAAACATTCAACCTTTGTTTTCTAGGGGGATTGGCTTATTTCACTTAGCATTATATGCTTTAGATCCATCCATTTACCAGCAAATATCATAAGGTCACTCTTCTTTGTGTAAATATCACATTTTCTTTATCCATTCATCTGTTGAAGGGCACCTAAGTTTTAAAAAGTAGTTTGTGCATGGAGTTGATCACTAAGTATTAAACAGGAATTTTTTAAATTTTATAAGGAATAGTTCACACTCTCAACATTCTACTGAAAACTCCTCTTAGCTTTTTGGATACTTTTTCAATTTTTCATGATATCTTGGTTAACTGTTTTATTAAGCATTTTGCTTTTATTTAATTTATGTTCATTTTTTTCCCAGCTCAAATAATTTATTCACTTTCCTTCATCCCTAACATCTTTTGAATATTCTTCCAGCTGCTTTTCATCATATTATCCCTAAGTGATAACATACATTTTATTGCAATAGTAATGTCCCACTTCTAAATAACAATCTAATTCAATTCAATATTTTGAATAACAAATAACTCAAATTTAGTGGCCTAACTGATAGTTTTATTTTATCTCATAGTTCAGGGTTGACCAGATCCTAGATAATAGGTTGCATTAGAGATCTAGTTTGATGTCTCTTAAGTCAGGGTAGTCAACAGTACATGGGTTTGCCTGCTGAGTCTCTCTGGGTATCTCATGACTGTACTATGCCAAGGACCCTTCCTCACTATGTCACACTCAATTTCCAACTCCTTTCCACATGAGCATTCTGTCCAGCAGGATAACTTATTTTGTGACTCAGGGCTTCAGGACTGAGAGACTAGAGAGTGGGTTGCCAAATCCTCTTTGTAACTTTGCCTGAAAGTCTTAGTTCTTTATTTTGTCCACATTCTATTAATCAAAGAAGTCACAGTCACAGGTCAGTTTCAAGGGGAAAAGTATTTTCACTCTTGATCATAGGTACTACATGCTCATGTAGGGAGTGTTAGAGAGGTTCTACAATGTTGTTAGAAATTAGCTAACACATTTAAGGGGTGTGTGTGTGTGTGTGTGTGTGTGTGTGTGTATGAGAGAGAGAGACAGAGAGATTCTCCTTCACTGAAATCAAATTAAATTGTTTTAAATAAAGTTTATGATCTTTTTCTTGTTGTTCTTTCCATCCATTTTCAAGACTGTAAAATGTTAGTTTAACATTCATTTGCTGCCACACCAAAAACGAAATAACTTTTAGAGGTTAAGCAAAGCATTCTGTGAGCTAGATTCTTTTTTCCCCCTAAGTTTGAAAAGTTGAACATTTTCTGGAAATCTCTTTTATTAATATAATTGGAATTTTACTCATTTTTAAATTGTGACAATATTGAAGTTTGCAGCAAAATTTTTAGTGTATTCTATAATCTGGTTTTTGGGGGGAGTAGGCTGCATAAATAAAGTTGAATGGAAAAGAAGGAGTCCCCAAATCTGAAAAATAGGTAATATCACTTAATATCACTAGTGATTAAAAACAGTATTGCTGTCATTTCTGGAGGATTTAGTGTGCTAGAATTAGGGAAAATCTACTTTTCATATAAGAACCTGACTGGTCTCTCTGACTGTAATACACACACTTGATATTGAATGTCTCTACTACACTACAAAGTTTTTAGCATTGCATAAGTGAAGTAATAGAACTATCCTTTTAAAAAAATAATAATTTGGTCAACTGTTTAGTATTTTAAAAAATCTAGCAGCAAAATTTTATATTCATATACTTTATCTCTTACTGATACTGAAAATACTATCTTGTATTTCTTTGAAAGGCTATATTTGCAGTATTTTATAAAAGTTTTTTTAAAAACGTGGATAAACTGTTGAAAGAGCTTTTTTTTCTGTTCCATATAGGGAAAAGAAGTCATATTTTCTTCTAAATTATTTTCGTTGTGGTGATGTTTCACATACAAATTTTACTCAGATGATATTGCCATATTATATATTATTGCTAAAGTGCTATTTTCAATAGAAAGTAATTTACAAGTTTTCATAATTTTAGTCAATGCCCAGAATTAGAATTTTTATGCAAACATATATGAAAATTCTACTTGATAACTGCCAACTCCTGTTTATAGTAACATCATTTGACACTTTCTGAATTATTGAGTTTTCTCTCTTAAACATCCTCTCACTATGGTGAAAACACCTGTACAATGAATTTTTTACTCAGTACTCAGTGCTTATTCCACATGCACTTCCAAGTTTTAAGTAAAAACAGGTCTGATCTTAGCTTAGAAACTGAGCAACATATCTATCTTAATCCAATCTCCATTAGGACAATTAGTTTTTAAAGAGTACACATAGTTTCTCAGGTATTCTCATTTATCATCACTGCATATTTGTATGGGTCCTAGTAGACATGGAACTTACTTATTAGAATCCTTGCAATCTGTTATATCGCTTTGAATATGTGGAATTTATGGTCTGTGCATGGAGTTGATCACCAAGTATATTAAATCTTTGGAAAGAGCGAGATCCAATTTTGGACAGTCATCATTCTATGCTTTCAAATAATTGCACTTGGTTGAATTGGCAAATTGAGCTTTGGAGACATATTTTTACTGAACTCTAATGTGCAATAGTGCGGTCTCATAGTAAGGCTTGTAATATTATTCCAGAAAATTGGTTTTTGAACAACAACAAGGCAAAGAGTGACCTTTGTAGTAAAAGGAGACAAGCAGATTGTGAATAATTCAGGGATAGACTCAAAAATTCCAAAATTCAAACCAGTAGAAATAAATCACAAGAACAATATGGATTGATGGTGAGGAAGAGAGCTGGTGTGGACTTTCACACCAATGTTTAAGCAGTTTTATATGCTGACAAAACAAATTTAATGCAGATAACTGCCAGAATCACTAAAATTATGGGGTTATTTAAATACTCCCCTAATCTTGTGGAAGGTCAATATATTTTTCCTGTATGCTGACAAATATGCATACCTTATGATTTTATGTTTCTTTCTAGTTTCAATCTTATTGTTCCTAAATTATCCCTCTCATGTCATTTCTCTGACCAGCACTAACTCAATAAGAAACATAAAAATTTCCCCTTGGTGTCCCTTATGAACTATTTATACAATACATGTATATTTAGATGGAAAAAAGATACTCAATATCTATGAGAAACCACAATTATCATTTCAATACAAATGGAAGATTACATAGTCAAATGTTAGATTTTTTTTTAAAATTTCCTTGTATACACATCTCCAGAACACTTACTAAATCCACTATACTATTTTATATCTCTATGGTACATTTTCTATTTATCCTTTTTTATCTTCTCCCAACACTCAATATTACTAAACAATTTAGAAGCATAAAAAGATAGTGATGCCTTTAGAAAATGGGTAAAATCAGTAAACTTTCATACTCAGTGGATGACAGATTTGGGGCAAGACTTGTGGTGTCATTCTATTTTGAGGTAAAAATAAATTACTTTTATCTATTTAATGTATTAAATTTTTAGTATATTTAAATTGAAAATATATATTTAAAAAGATACTAAAAATTTATCATGATCCTACAGTTGATGTTTAACTACTCTTACCTTCTCTCTCCTAGTCATCTAATATACCTTACATGTTTTAAGTTTTTTGCTAGTTCCAACATAAAATTTCATATATATAATATATAGATACACACATAGATATAGATACATATAGATATATAGAGACATATAAAATATATTCAGCCTCCCTGAGGACTTTTGTTCCCCCCTTTTGGAGATGTGGTTTCTCTCTGCTGTTCTGACTGGTTTAGAATCCTGGATTCAAGGTATCCTTCAGCTTCAACCTTTTCTCCCAAGTAGCTGGGATTATAGACAATCACCATACCTGTCTTATTTGATGATCTTATGTGCATTTTTGACACTCTTGAGGCCACTGTTATATATTGTATAAGGTAATATTTATTGGTCCCAAATGCAGGAGAATATGAAAAGAGGCTGGGTGAGTGGTGAATGTTCAAACTAGATGGCTTATCATTCGGACTTATTAAATACCATCTAGTTTTAGGTAATTCATTATGAGATTTAGAATCAGGGAGCAATTATATACATTTCTTCGTATAAAGTAGAAGTTACATTGCACATTCAGTAGATTAAAAAGTAAATTTTTAATATTCATGTTCTTTAAATGCAGCTATACCAATTATCCTGGTCTGGTGTTAGAACAAAAGAATATTTGTTGTTTGGTTTTTCAGTGATCAGACACATGACAATATGTAATCTGCAGTGTGTTAATAAGGACATGGCCAAAGAAAAACATGCCATTTTTACAGGGAAATAGTTCAATCGATCCTCAACTAAGAATAGAAGCAAACTTCTTTAACTGAAAAAGGGCGTCTTTAAAAAGCTACAACTACTATCATAATCAATGGTGAAGGACTAAATGCTTTCTCTTTAAATTTGTGTAGACAGTAAGAATGTCCTCTCAAGAGGATACATGAGACTTTAGCTAGTGCAAGCAGGCAGACAGACAAGGAAGGGAAATAAAGACATGTGGTTCAAAAAGTTTTATTCACAGGCAGCAAGAACTTGTATTTAAGAAATTTTAAGGATTCCACAAATAATCTTGAAAACTACTGAGCTCATCAAGGAATCTAAATAAAGGTCAGCACATAAAAATCAAATATATTTCTATATATTTACAATAAATAATTCAAAAATGAGATAAGAAAAAATATATGCAGAACCAAAATAATAAAATACTTAGAAATATAGTTGACAAAAGACATAGAAAAGATGTACTTAGAAACTATCCTATCTTACAGGGGATATTTTTTCTAAAGATTTAATTAATGGAAAATGTTATTTCCTTATTCAAATAGATTCTTATTTTTAACATGGCAATTCCTGATCTATAGATATAAAACAATCTCTCTAGACCTACAAAGTCTAAGGAGATTTTTTTTTTCTCAAAAGTTACAAACTATTCCTACAGCATATGTGAGAAAAAAAAAATAAGAGGGGGAGGAAAAGTCTTTAGAAGACAGTTGGAGAGTTCACACTGGCTGATTTCAAAAGTTAAGGATAAAGAGGAATGACAACAACAAAAAAAAATGGCAGAGGGGTAGCTCTGAGGACCCATCTTTCTACAAAAACAATGAAAACTAAGCAGGAAGAAACAACTTGCCAGAACTCTGGAAAACAGTTGGAGGTTTACAGGAATCAAGTGAATGCTGAATCAAGGAAAAGTCACCTTAAAAATTGTGAGAAACTTTGTGGCATTTCTACTGCAGGCAGGTACCCCTGCCCAGTTTCCCTGCTTGCCTGCTGGCATCATTGCGCCTAGCCTAGCAAATGACCCTGGACCCAGCCTCTGGAGGAATCAAAGAAGATCTTTACAAAGATCTCCTCTCCTTTTATCTGTGTAGAAGATATCAGAACTGATGCAAATTGCCTTGCTTTGTTTCAACTAAATTGGAACTCCCTCTGGGAGGAAAGGAACTCTGCAGAGAGCAGTTCTTAAAACCACTGAAAGAAAAGTGAACAATTCCTTTGCTTCCTGGGACAAAAGATTAAGGTGAAGCAAACAATAAACAGGTGGAAGCCTGAGAAGAAGAGCTGAGGAGAGAGTTTCTTTGTAGGACTCTGAAAATCTCCTACATATACTAGGAAAAGTTCACTAAGGAATGTAAAAGCCATGCTCTCCTACAGCAGGACACTTGCTCAGTAAAGATCTGAGAAGACCCGAAGCTTCACTTGTGGCAAAAATTCAGGCTCAACAAGCAAAAGTTATGACTAACACAGAATGGTAAACAGTCCACCTAAGCTTGGAAGGTTTGACTTAACACAGAGCCAGTCTCCAAAGACAGCAAGTCTATGTTGTTATAGACTTTACTTTTATATTTTCCTTATTCTCCAGACATTTTGAGAAATTCTCTGTCTGGATGGCAACCTATTCCCAATATGATAAAAAAAATACTTCTTTTGTTCTGGGCACTACCACACAAAAACTAGTTGCATTGGGAGTCTATCAGTAAATGGACCAGAACAGTACACCCAAATGGGGTACTTGCTACATCTAATGTATTTAAGAATTGGGCCTCTATTTTATGTGTGGTAGGAATTGCCCAGTAAAGCATGTTATTCTTTACCTTAGAAGGCATAGTTTGGCAGCTCATAATACTTGACCCTAGAAATTCATCTGAAGTGAAAGGCATCTAAATTTTGTGGGATTTATTTTCCATCTTTTGACATACACATGTCTTATGCGTATGTCTATAGTAGTTTCTACTTCCTGACCAGTATGTCGTGGACTATTTAAATGTGTTATGCAAGGGAAATGCCATCGAATTCCCTGCTGACTAAGTTCTGTCACACATCTGGACACATCACTGAGGCATTTTTCTCTTCTTATCTGCTAAACACTAACTATTTTAGTGATCCTCACTAATTCATATAGTATAAATGACATTTGCCAGATCAATAAAAGCAAATATTTAATAGGGGATGTAATAATTTGCTCAAGTAGTGAAGCAAAAGCTGCAATAGCAAATGAAATTTGAAACACCTTCTGATTATGTTTACAATAATCCACTGTTCTCTAAAATCCATTCATTCTCTTCATATTCCAAATACATGACTTGAATTAAAATCTGTGTGAATCAACACCCCTGCTTCGCTCTCAAGTTCTTGAAAATGGCGCTAATGACAATGGGGCTAATCTCTGCAATCTCAGGAACAAATTATTGCTATCTATCATTTATCATATTTTTAGATAGCAGCAAGTGTGCTGACTTACATTTGAACTTTCCTACCATAATTGATCTCAATATGCAGGTTGGGACATCCAGGTGTAGATTCTACCAGTTGCTGAGCATGTCTAGTCCTATTTTGCATTCTAAAACTACAGTCATAACCATGATTAGGTTCAAGGACACACAATGACTACTGTGGGGACTACTGTGAGATGGACATAAGCTAAATCCCATTAATCACCTAACATTCATAAACTCCAATTTTGACTAATAGACCACAGTAACATTTTGGGGTCTTCAAGAGTAAGTGTCTTTAGATTCAATGTCGAGTAATCTTCCAAATTTCTGATTATTTCCCATTCCCCATTATCTTGTCACTGTGATAAATGTCTATAGGTCCTTCTAGGAAAGGCTAGTATAAAGAGCAGATATATTTGATAGTTGCTCAAATTGAATCATGATGATATACACAATTTAAACAAATCAATTTCAAGTGATGAAATAGAAGATGCCATCAGAAGCCTACCAACCAAAAAAAATCCCAGGACCAGATGTATACACAGCCAAATTCTACAAGACTTTTAAGGAAGAACTAATACTAGTACTCTTCAATTTATTTCAGGAAATGTAAAAAGAGGGAACACTTCCAAACTAATCTATGAGGTCAATATCACCCTGATTCCAAAACCAGGTAAAGACACATCAAAAAAAGAGAACTTAAGACCAATACCTCTGATTAACATAGATGAAAAAATTCTCAATAAAATTCTGGCAAATCAAATACAAAAACACATCAAAAAGATTATGCACCACGACCAAGTGGGGTTCATCCAAGGGATGAACCATATTGATTTATTGATTTCCATATATTGAACGAAAGTTCAATATATGGAAATCAATAAATGTAATTCATCACATCAATAACTCAAAGATAAGAATCATATGATAATCTCAATAGACACAGAAAAAAATTCAAGTAATGCAGCATCCCTTCATGTTCAAAACACTAGAAAAACTAGGGATAACGGGAATATATCTCAACATCATAAAAGCTATCTATGCCAAGGCCCAGGCACATATAATTCTAAATTGAGAAAAATTGAAAGCATTCCCTCTAAAAACATGCCCTCTTTCACTTCTATTTAAATAATTCTTGAAAAATAGGTGAGAGCATTTAGACAGATGAAAGAAATTAAAGGGATACAGATAGGAAAAGAAGAACTCAGATTAGAACTATTTGCTGACAATATGATTCTATACCTAGAAGACCCAAAAAGTTCCACCAGAAATCTTCTAGAACCAGTAAGTGTATTCAGCAAATAGCAGGATACAAAATCAACATCCATAAATCAAAGGCATTTCTGTATATGAGTGACAAATCCTCTGAAAGGAAAATGAGGAAAACTATCCCATTTACAATAATCACAAAACAAAAGTAAAATACTTGGGAATTATCCTAACAAAAGAGGAGAAAGACCTCTACAACAAAGACTACAGAACAGTAAATAAAAAGATTAAAGAAGACCTTAGAAGATAGAAAGGTCTCCCTTGTTCTTGGATAGGCAGAATTAATATTGTCAAAATGACCATACTATCTAAAGCACTATACAGATTTAATGCAATTCCAATCCAAATCCTAATGACATTCCTTATAGAAATAGAAAAAGCAGTCATGAAATTCATCCTGAAAAATAAGAGACTCAGAATTGCTAAATTAATTCTTAGAAGAGTGAAGCAAGAGGCATCACTATACCAAGTCCTTAAACTATACTACAGAGAAATAGTAACAAAAACAGCATGGCATTGGCACTAAAATAGACTTGTAGACCCATGGTACAGAATAGAGGATATGGAGACAAACCCACATAATTACAGTTATATTAGACAAAGGTGCCAAAACCATACATTGGGGAAAATTTTGTTGCATATGGATTTCCAGGTCTCAACAATCATGCTGTGAGACCTGGAAATCCATATGCAACAAAATGAAATTAAACCCCTATCTCTCACTATGCACATATTCAACTCGAAGTGGGTCAAGGACCTAGGAATTAAACCAGAGATCCTGCATCTAATAGAAGAAAAAGTAGCCCCCAATCTCCATCTTATTGGATTAGGCCCCTACTTCTTAAAGAGACTCCTATAGCACAAAAATTAAAATCAAGAATTAATAAATGCGATGAATTCAAACTAAAAAGTTTCTTTTCAGCAAAAGAGACAATCAGTGAGGTGAACAGAGAGCTTACTGCTTGAGACTAAATTTTTACCACTTGCACATCAGATAGAGCACTAACCTCTGGGGTATATAAAGAACTCAAAAATCTTAACACCAAAATAACAAATAACCAATTAATAAAGGGGCCAAGTAACTGAACAGACACTTCTCAGAAGGTGATACAAAACAAATTTGTGAAAAAAATGTTCAACATCTCTAGCTATTAGAGAAATGTAAATCAAAACTACTCTGATTTCATCTCTCTCCAGTCAGAATGGCAGCTGTTAAGAATGAAGAAAATGAGGTATATAAACACAGTGAAATATTACTCAGTAATAAAAGAGAATAAAAACATGACATTTGTAGGTAAATGGATGGAGTTGGAGAATATAATGCTAAGTGAAGTTAACCAATCCCCAAAAAACAAATGCTGAATGTTTTCTCTGATATAAGGAGGATGATTCATAGTGGGTTTGGGAGAGGAAGCATTGGAAAATTAGAGGAACTCTAGATGGGGCAAAGGGGAGGGAGGGGAAGAGAGGGGACAAGGGTTCTAAAAAAGATGGTAGAATGTGATGGACATCATTATCCTAGTACATGTATAAAGACAGGAATGGAAAAACTATGCTGTAAACATGTAATATGAATTGTAATGCATTCTGCTGTCATGTATAACAAATTAGAATAAAAAATAAAATTTAAAAAAAGAACTGTAGAAAAAAATATGACTTTCTTTCAGGATGGATAGAAAAGTTTTCAGGTTTGAGCTGGAAATCTGAAGTCTTGAGCTCATTTCTTTCGTTACTGATTTACTCCATCACATTCAGGGACTATCAACCATTCCATTATACTCCTTAATTTAATTAAAATGTTCTAAGGTGTTGATACATAGTCCTGCAGAAACTTGCCTTCTATATGAATTTGATCAGGAATAACCAAACATAATATTTTACATATCATTTTTATCACATTATGTTATGAACTGTTCTTACCACTGGAAATAAGTCATTAGAACCTTTTATTTACTCAGATTTAAGAACCAATTTGAGACATCCCAAAATCAATTCAAAAAATTATCTTTAGGATTTGTTCCTTTAATAATATCTCAAGTTATAAAATGATTATAATGATCAGAGTTCAACAGAAAATCAGAATGGGCATGGAATATGCTAAGGTATTTTTTGCAGTAGATTGGCTTAGTTAATTGTGGATCTGGTTAGACAAGGGTGCAATCCCTAAGGCAGGACATCAAGGACCTTGGGACTCAACCTAAAGTTGCTGTGAACAGGTAATGTTCTTATAGAAATCCTGGCTCTTCTCTTCAGACTTCTCAATGATCAAATAAGGCCAAAGGTATTAATACATTTTACTTAAAGTCAATTGACTTTGGTTTTAATTACATCTAAAATGTAACAAGATAAGTGCTTGGTTTAAATAAATTGGGACTGTACCCTATCTAAATTAAACTCATTAAAAAGAAGATGACTTCTATATAAATATATATGTATATTATTCACAGAACATTAAAGGAATTCTCATTTTTCTATTATTAAAAAATATGGGTGTAAATTTTTTGAAAGACATTGAATGTTTTACTCTCAGATCATGCACAAGATAGGGTTCAATGCTACCCTATTTAATTTTGGCTTTTGTTTTAAGGTTTTAATTGATGCAAGGCATTTAAAACTGAAAAACTTTATTGTTATTGTTATTATTATTATTATTTATTATAATTAATTATAAATTATTATAATTAATCTGGAACTCAATTTAGTATTATTTCTTAATTTAAGTAAGGACAATGTACAAGATAAAATAAAAGGCCAACTAAAGAAGAGTATATTAACATGCACATATTAGTCACATCCATTGCTTTGAGTTTGTTTCAGTAGAAGCTTTTAAAATGTGCTTTATTAACCCGGCAAAAGTTTGGGGGCTTACTTTCATAAAGAAGATATGTACAAAGCATAAAGGAAAACAGATTTAGCATAAATTATGAAATTAAACATAGCAAGGAAATTTTCTCCACTTATGTAAGCATTATTGGTGCATTTTAAATTGATAAACATTTTAAAAGGATTTTCATTTATTAGACTTTTGGAATTTAAAGACATGATATCTTCATGTAATTTTTTTTACAAATTTACATAATTAAATTTATCCTTTTAATATTAGAGTATTTTAAGAACATATACTGACTCAGATTTATTCAGTTAGCTATTAAACATTTCAAAAGATTTCTAAAACCAGCATGTTTCCAATAGACAATGTTGTCACCATGATTATTCTTTTAAATATTAGCTGATCAAGAATCCTGAAAATACTCACTAGTAATATTGAAAAAGTTTGTGTATACTAACATGCAGAGAGAGATATAATAAAGAAAGATTTTCAGTGAACATTATTGTTTGAATTTTCCCTCACTCTCATTGAAATGTACTCATTTACAGGACTCTGCTAAAAATTAAAAAGCTTCCTCAAATACCATACCTAGAAACAAATATTTAAGTTAATTCAAATGAATTTTCTGTGACATTGCCTAGTAAGGACAACTTTGCTCAGTCTAATTCTTCTTAAAGTATTACACCTTAATACTCTATTTAGAAATTGCAATCATCTGTCTTATAATGAATATAATTTTACTTTATAAACTGAACAAGTGGCTGAAGATATTAAAATTAACAGCTTTCTTCAACTGCATTATTTATGATATTGAGGGATTGGGGGCAGCAGAAATGTAATGGATAATAGCACATCAAATGAAAGATCATGGTTGTTATGAATATTTAGAACTAAAAGCTGGGACATCTTTTCAGAATATCAGTTTTCAGGTTTATAGCAAAGATGTTATCTTTTTCTTATACTGAGCAAATATTCTAATAACTAATAAGAGCAAATTAGGATGAAATAGTACATATTGTCTTAAATAATTTGACACAAAGATACAGCAAATCTAGAAAAGAGCAAAGATTTTAATAAAAATAAGATCTTAATATCACATTCTGATTGTATGAATATTATAATGCTAAAACTTACATAGTGATTGCATAATATATACCTGTAGTATGAATACTGCAGCATTTTTTTTAAATTTTTTAAAAAATATTTATTTTATTAGGTGTAGATGGACACAACACAATGCCTTTATTTTTATGCGGTGCTGAGGATTGAACCCGGGTCCTGCCCATGCTAGGGGAGTGCGCTGCTACCGCTGTGCCACAATCCCAGCCCCACTGCAGCATTTTAAATGTAATTTGTGTTGAGGGCCACAGCCAAGTCAGGATGATGCATGGCATTTTGCCAGAAGGGAGTGGTTGAGAGGTGACACCAGGGAGCCATTGAGATGGATAATGGTTAAATTAAGCTGTGTATTCAGTTGTATATAGACCTTTGCTGTATAGAAATAGGGTGGCTCTTGCTGCCTCAGGCGCCCCCGCTACTTTGGAGTTCCTGTTGAGTTCTCCTGGGGTTCCTAGAGAGTGCACACAGAGCCCCATGGAGGGTGAGAGTGTTCTGGGGGAGCATGTGTGGAGTGCCAGTGAGAGTTCTGGAATAAAGAGTTGCTATTTGAACCTACAAGTACTTGGTGGCGGCTCGGTTATTTGTGCCCAGCCAGAATGTGGCATATTTGATTAAAATTATTAAATAATTACATAAAATTACAAATTAGTTTATCTTTAAAACTGTATTAATGTGGTTGGCTTTCTTAATGAGCTGTTTATATCTTAGCATAACAGCATTTTAAATATTAAGTTTGCAAAGGAGAGATACAATATGAAAAATAAGAACCAAATGTGGTCCTAGTATTCCTAATAATGTTTTTAAAACACTTAATTTACATGATATTTTTTATTATAGCCCACTCTAGGACCAATGATTAGCACACAGTAAGTATTTAGTTAATGAATTACACAAGATGTGAATTAAAACACTGATATAGGGAGAGAATTATTTGTAAATTCTATTTGAATCAGGTATTATAAAATGATTTCAGAAGCCTTTATTTATATTATTCAAAATGTAGTTATTATATAGAAGATGTGAGTTCCCCTTTAAGTCATGGAATAAAGACTTTCTGCATAAAAAAATAGAATGGAACATGATGGTACACTCTCAAAAATAATACAAATTTCATTAGGGATGCAGGTATATTAGTTTTGTACACCTGCTGTAATAAATCATTACAAACTTGGTGGCTCAAAACTACAGAGTGTCATTTTTTTCATAAATATGGAGGTCAGAAGTTTGAAATTAAGGGGTTCACAGGGTAATACTACCTTTGGAGGCTCTAAGAAAGAATCCTATTCATTACCTCTACTGTCTCCTGAGAGCTGCCAGCAATTCTTGGCTTGTGACCACGTCACTCCAATCTCTTTTGCTGTGTTCTACTCTTTTGCTGGTTATCTGTTATGAGTACATTTGTGATGATAATTTAGGGCCCAACTTGATCATCTGGGAAACTTACTTCATCTCAAAACTCTTAACACAATCACATCTGTAAATACTTTTTCTAAAATGAGTTAATATTTACAGATTCTAACACAGCACATAAAATACCATACACACTAAAAATATTGTTATGAGAAAATGTCCTTGTCCTATCACCATGGAATTCTAAAACTATGGAACGACATAATGTTCGTTTGAATTGATAAAACTATCATGGTTTTAGAAGTCAGAGTTGAGTTTGTATCAACTGTGAAATGTTGGAGATGTTATATAATCCCTCAAAATCTGAGTTTCTGAATTAAAACAATAATCGATGGGAAGATGAGGAACTCATGGAAGAATAATGGTATTTTTAAATGACAAAGACATTAGGAATTAGATTGTTTTCAGGGGAAAGAAAGTGTTTCATTTGCATATGTTGAATCAAAATGTGTTTATGATAGCCAGGAGATATTTTCAATATGTAGTAAGATATTTTGGCCTGAAGATAGAGTTATGACTTATATATTTACAGATTTGATATTTAGTATATAAAGGATTTCTATGTAAATGTTTTGAGTACAGTTGTTAATTTAAAAGACAGGCTTTTTGATATAATACCTTGCAGTGAGACACAGAAAGTAATGTGGACTTAGTATCAAACCATGAAGGATCAGTCAATGTTTTGACAAAAAAAAAAAAAAAAGATTCAGCAAAGAAAATTAGGAGAAAAACAAGAAAAGTTGGATATCGGAGGAGACAAAATAATTTTTTTTCACAGAAATGGCAAAGATTGCTTAATGATGTTGAAAAGTCAAGTATGATTAGAATTTATAAAGCCTATTGTATTTAACAGTGTGTTTGTCATTGTTATCATCAGGACAAGCTATATATGACAAGCTATACTTATGGACTAGGAGGGATGAAATCAAACCAAAGTGTTTGAGCACTGTCTTAGTCCATGTTCAGTTGCTATAACAAAGTATCTAAGATCAGGTAATTCATAAAAAATAGAAATTTATTAAAATCAAGATTTTGAATGTTGGCAAGGCCAATAATATGACATAAACATCTGTTTGATACCTGATGACATACTTTTGCCTCATCAAAACATGACAAAGTGTATCACATAATGAAATAAACCAATCCTGTCAAACTAGTTCTTTCTTCTTTGTATATAACCACAAATGCCACAATGGGAACCCCACCCACATAAGCTTATCTAAACCTAATTATTTCCAAAAAGCCTATTTCTAAATACAATTAACATATGAATTTAGAAATTAATTTTCTAAAACATGAACTTTTGGGGAAAACATTCAAACTGGATTAACTACCAACTGAGATTCTGAGAAATACAGATTGAAAATGTGAACTGTCTTTGGAAGAAGCCAGAAAAGGCTATAATTGACAAATTAATGAATGTGCTTTGTATGTCACTGTTTCATGTATATATTTTTAGTAGGAAATACTTAAATGTGGAAGAAAAACTTGGAAGATTAAGATGAGAGACAGTAGTGTGTATACACAAGAAAGAAATATAATTGATAGTTCCTAAAAGTGAAATAAAAATGTAAATCTCATGGTAGTGGGTTTATATTATTTTACAAGAGATGATGAACAAATCATAGAGTAACATTTTGTATAATTTGCAGATTTAGCATTTAGAATATAAGGGATTCCCTTCTGACAGTCTTTGTTGTTGTTATTCATTTGTGTTTTTGTTCATTGAGAACATATACAGAAAGGGAAGCGAAGGATTAATAAGTGACAGGAAGTACACATAACAGAAAATATTTGAAGAAATAAATGTGACTGATACAAATTAACACATTTTATCAGTTTTTGATGTATTCTTTAGGCTCTATGGTATCTGTAGTGTTGGGTTCTGATATGACTTTCTCCTTAGTGCTTCTTGCTCCTATTCATCTGACACATAAGGATGGTTAGATTTATGTGAGGCAAAGATTCTTCCAGACAGGAGAAAATCTTTGCATAACAACATTATTTAAAAGACTACACATCAAAATATATAATGATATAAAGAAAAATGAACAAAGATACATTCTAACCGAATGAGGGGGAAAATAAGCAGAAGCCAAACAGGTGGCTTAATATATCTACAAATGTTTTTATAGGATTACAATGCTAATGGTTTCAAAACGACAAACATCTGACCCTGGATTTCTTTGGAAGCATATTTGAAAATTTCTGAACTAACATATGGTGAGGCTTCTCAACCAAACCTGGTTCAGAACATTCTAGGAGGTGATGTCCTATTCTGAATACAGTACAGTATAACCTGGAAGACCATTAAAATATAGTTATTTTAGCTACTTCCCAAAATCATCTAGGTAATGATAAAAGATGTAAGTCATTCCTGATAAGAAATTTCACTTGAGTGTGTGGATTAATATTTTACAACTATAGAAATCCAAAAATTCTGGAGATAATACAACTCATATCCATTATAGTTGAATTTACTATAATGTATGTGAAAACATCAGAGATTAAAAGCAAAGCAGAATCAGCATTCCAAAGTGGAAATGAAATATTAAGATGCTGGTAGACATAAGGCTCCTTTCCTGATCGAAGGCAAGGATTTGGATGCACTCCATTGTAAATATGACATCTGAATGGAGGCTATATCAGTGGACAAGGAAATCTTGGCAGTTTGGAAAAGAAAGACAAACCCTCAGTCTCATGTCAAAATAGAAACCAAATACTTCTTTACCAATCTGTAATTTTCATGCTGTACTCACACTGGTATAACTATTGATTTTATACTATGTGAATGGTCCAGCTGAGAAACTAAATTAAACTGGTCTTAGGTTGGTAGTAAATGCCTGCATCTACATAATGTAAGAACAAATACTCTCTGGAAAAACAAAGACCTATTAAAATGCTTATGATACCTGACAATGACATCAAATTCGAGTTCATAATAAAGCACTTCAAAACATGTGGAAGCATATTGACACAAACAAGAACAAACAAAAATTTGAATTGCAAGGGATGTATAGTATTAGAATTCCTACATACTGAAGATAGAATGCAAGTAAAAGAATGAATAAATATATTCAAATATATTCAATATGTTCAAATAAATATATTCAATATTTACTCATATAAAAATGCTAATATAGGTATATTAATGTGAGGCAAGTTAGTTATTATGGTTAAAAGCTTTAAAAAGGATACAGAGAATACCTAACAATACAAGTTTATTCCTGTAGGTGCTGAAACAATTCAAAATATTTATAAAGCATAAAAATAATGTACTATAGATTTCAAAAAAACTACAAGAGAGATTTTGAAAATTTTCACCATAAAGAAATGATATATATTTAAAGAAATGAATGTTTAACCTGATTCACACATTATACAATGTATACATGTATTGAACATTATAGAGTACCCCGTTAATATAATTTTTATGTTTTTATGTATCAGTTAAAAAAAACACTTTAAAGCATTTCTCAAATTATAAGACAAAACTTTGCACAAAATAGGACAAATCCATGCCAATTTGTGTAGATTAAAACATATTTTTGAAACAACTGATAGATGAAAGAATTTTATAAGGATTAAAAATAATTTGCTTAATCTAGACCTATATAAGTACATACCTACAGAATAAATAACAAATTTTATTTAAGAACATTTAGAGTAATTAAAAAACTAAAAATTTTAAAGAATTCTAAGCCCAAGTTTGTAAACATAATAAAATTATTTTGGAAATTAATTTAAAAGAATGAAAAAATTTCAAACTAATGCAAGTCAGCTAAAGCAGTAAACAAAATAAACAATTCACACTATGCCATATATATGAGCATCAAAGAACTAAAAGTTGATTAGTATAATATTCAACCTAATAATTTAATAGAAAGGAAAAAAAACTAAAAATAAGAAAATAATTATAAACCAAATATAGATTTAATGAATGTTGACGTTTTAATTTATAAAAAGTAAAGCAGAAAAGAAGCATTACTATAAATTACAGATTTAAAAGTATTAAAAAAGAAGGATAAACACAATTTCTCTCAAATTGGAAAACTTAAATTGATAGTTTTAATATATAAATTGTATAACAAAAAGAATGGAAAATTAAACTGTTTTAGAATTTAGAATTTTAGAAAAGGGGAAAAAATGATGCTCACCATAGAAATTGAATCGCTAGTAAAGAAATGCCATGGATAACATCTAAATAAAACCAAGTGTTAAGTTATGCACATGAACTTCAAGGTAAGAATAGTTTAGTGTCAAACATTAAACAAAAAGACCTACAGCTTAGGGACAGAGCACTTGCCAAGCAAGCACAAGGCCCTGGATTCAATTCCCAGGACCACATAAAAACCAATCAAGATGACCCATGATATGTCAGCAAGTGAGTGGAGAAAGCAGTATCAAGGCAGGAAGGCAGATACCACTGAAACACTCCCTCCCTGCAGAACTGGGAGATGTCCACTAGCAGCTCTTCTAAGTGAAAATCAGAAACACTGAAGGAAAGCTCAGCAGGTCAATGGGATAAAAGAAACCCAAACAGAAAGGGGACTTTTGGGGCTCATTGCCAAGAGAATATTTACACTTAGAACAAACTCCTGGCAGTAAAATTCAAATAGAAAAGCAGAGTTTAAAAACATTAAAGTCAACACAAAGGAAATGCAAATAATAATATAGGAGGGAAACATACACATTTCAGAAATCATAATGACATACTTTTGAATAACTTGTGATAACAACAAAAGAAGGAATTGGAGGCATGAAGCTGAAGAAATCTGACTTTCCTTAACCTCTAGTACCATCACTGGAGAATATGGGTTCACAGTTTCTCCATCCAAACACAATGGAGATTTTAGATGAAATACTTCTTTATTTAGGGAAGATGTCTTGAACATTTCAGGATTTTTTGCAGTAACCTTTCTCTTTACCTACTAGATGTCATTAGTAACCCAGTGGTCACAATAAATAAAATGTCTCCAGACATTTCCAGATGTTTGTGGGTGACAAAATCATAGTTACTTGAAAACCTATCTTACTTAATCATGAGTGATAAAAAGAATTGTGTTTGAATTTCACACTACTTATTTGCCAAAACAAAGAGATTGAGATATAACAATTAATAATGACTTGTCCAGGGGCCTGGGCTGTGACTCAGTGGTAGAGTGCTTGCCTAGCATGCATGAAACACTGGGTTCAAGCCCGGCAACACATGGAAATAAACAATAAAATAAAGGTATTGTGTCCATCTACAACTAAAAATACATTTTAAAAAATGACTTGTCAATGATGAAGTCACATCATAAAACATACACTCAAAAGAAGAAATACAAAGAAAGAAAAAAGCTATGAAGAAAAGCATTAATAAAAATGTTATGAAAAAAGCAAAAATAATAATTAGAAAAATTTCAAAAATGGAATGATATAACAAGATGATTTGAAAAGGAAATTGAAAAAATTCAGATAAAATGATTTTATAGAAATTTTAGAAATACATATGTCTTGATGTATGTAATAATATATGTAAGGTCATCAAGCTAAAGAAGAAACAATGCGAACTAAAGCATTCTGTAGGCCTGGACACATCATCATAAGATCCAGTGAAATAGTACATAACTAGAATTTAGAAGACTAGGGAATTTATCCAGTTCAGAGAATTAATGTTGCTATCGTGGGGAGAAGCCAGAGAAATCCCAAATGCACAACTCTATGTGCAGGTCAAATAAGGCATCTGATATTCATTTAATTAGTCTGTAAGAGTTTAACTAATTAAACTGTTAAAATTTATTAATAAAAATAAAGGTTTATTGCAGGGCAATATTACCAAGCTTCAGGCTAAAGGAAAACATGTTTTTCCTTTATCTTTCCCTTATCTATCCAATATATATTTATATTTGTTGTTTCTTAATTCCTTTATCAACTCAGTTCCAATATAGTATATATTTCACATGCATGCATGTATGCACACATAAATATATGCGTATTTATTTATTTATACTGGATATTGAACCCATGGGCATCTCCAGTCCACTTTAATTTTTTTTTTTTAAACAGCTTCTCTCACTCAATTGCTGAGGCTGGCCAAGAACTTGCCAGCAATCTGCCTCAACTGTCTGAGTTTCAGGGATTACAGACATGATCCACTGTGCCCAGGCCTACTTCATATTCTTAATTTCTGTTAAGAGACTACCAATTATAATTTAAGCTGAATAGTGTTCATTATTTTTCTGGGAACATAACCTGATGGGAAGATGTTGTGTGTATTTAACATTCTCACTTAAATAGTATTGTTAATATTATAGCATTATTCCAGTGATATTAAATAATTAAAATATTTTTCTGGGTTGAGAATTTCTAATTTTGTGCATGCACATGCATGTTCATACACATTGGGTTAGAGGTTATTTTATAAAAATTTAACAATGGAAGTTGTTGATTTTAAATTTGTCTTTTAACAATGACCAGAGAAAGTACATGTTGAATTATTTCATTAAATATTCATCAAATAAAGAAAATATATTTCTACAACTAGAAGAATTTTAACTGTGTTATAATGATGAGTTTTATTCTGACAAAATTCTGCTTAACATTGTGTGATAAAAACAATGTTGTGTTTTTGGAACACATATTGACTCTGACACTAAAGAATACTCTTATAAAACTAGAAATCTTGTTGTAAAAACTGTTATGGTAACTGAAAAAAACCAGAACCATCTTTGGAAACTAAAATAAGATGTACAAAATGTCAAAGTTTAGGGACATGCATCACAAAGCTTAGTTTTTTAAAAAATAAGATACAAAAAGAGCTAGATATATTTCAAATAAAAAAGCCCCATATGTATCAAATTTGAATTTGCTAAACTTATGCAGTTGCTTTATTTAATGTTATGAATACATTAACAGTTTAATGTTTATTGGTTTATGAATGTTAAAAATGAAATGAAACTTGTAAAGAAACATTTTATGTGAAAGCAGCATTACAAAATTGTTATCTGACAGTAGAGGAAGATTGTGGAAGCTTATACTATTGTTCTGTTAAAGGTCAACACCAAATCCCAGTTAACTGGCTGCAGTTTAAAAATCCAACTGCTCTGTGAATATTTTGAGAGTTCTATGCACTAAGGGGAAGCATTTTTCTAGTAGTGAAATCAAGGAATATTTGACAGAGCACAATAAAATCCTGTTATCCTTTCTTTAAAGAGAAAGTAAACACTGTTCTAATAGATATTTTAGTCCCAGGACAATAAGATACAAGTGAAGTATCCTAATCTGAAAATCCAAATATAAATGCTCAAAAATCTGAAAATTTTTTGAGTGTCAACATGATACCAGAAGTGCAAGATTCCACACCTGTCTCCAGTGATAAGTCAAAGCAAAATATAGGAACACTAAAAATATTGTATAAAATTACCTTCAGGCTTTCTGAATAAAGGTATTTATGAAACATAAGTTAATTTCATGTCTAGACTTGAATTCTATCACTAATATATATATGTGTGTCTGTGTGCATTTGTATATGCATATATATATTTTCTAAAATTTGTGAAAATCCAAATCTAAAACAATCTGGTCTCAGGTATTTAATAAAAAAGATAAATTGTATGTTGTGAAATATGTTCACTTTATCTCTTATGTAACAGTAGCTTTAATGCTACAATAGTCATACTATACATAGGAAATCAGTTGTTTTAATATAATTTGACCTGTAATTTTAAAACTACTTTTTATGTGTCTATTTTTCACTTTGTAAAATCCACATTAACATGTTTAGCATATTCTAATTGTGAACAAAAGAAATGTTGAAAAGTAAAATTTGCAATCATAGTGAATTTTGGATATAGCATAAAATTCTATGTCTAGTTCATAGCAAGAAAATTAATACAAACTTGAAAGACATTCTGAAGACAAGTAAGGAGCACATTAGACTTTGTTATTACACATAATTCAAAATAACTATGGATTACGAATGTTTAAAATGAACAACTCACAGCTTGTTGAAATTATTGATTTGATTTTGGAAAAAAATTCTCTCTATATCATGCTTTGTATTGATTTTATATTTAAGAACAAAATTTGAAAAATAATTGAGATATATTAATTGTTTACTTGATGGCATATGATGACAAAATCTAAATTATTAATATGAATATGGGAAATTTATTTTTAAAAAGTGATCAACAGGCAATTTGGTTACAAGCTGCAAGAGTTTTGTTTCAGATACATCTTGGACAGCATTGTGTGAACTCTACATAAGGCACGTGGCTCCTAATTCCTCAGATGCTGTCATGGGATTTGTCTGTTCCCTGACATGACAACTTCCATTTCTGAATCTGAAAATCCCTGATGATCTGTGTTTTTTTCTGATTCCTGAGGTCTCAATCTTGCTCAAAGATAAACAGAATATTTTGAACAACTTTTGACTTACTGAAATTTGAAGTTGGAAAGGATCAGTAAAACTTTCTTTTTTATAAATCTAGAGATAGGAAATAAGATGTTCAGAAGTTTTAAGTGACCAAATTATTCCAGGGTCAAAGAGACTTTAAAAAATTAAGATGAATTAAACTACTAGTTTCTATTGTCACATTTCATTTATTCATTTGCTTTTCTACCTGAGAGCTAAGAAAAGAAAGCATTCATCTGAACCATGGTATAGATCTTAAAATGCCACCACCTTCACTTTTTCCTGCTCACTGGCTTTTGTGCACTGCTAATAGTGAGATTCAACATGAAAAATGAGGCCCAAAATAGGCTGAATATCGAACTGGAGCTTTGCTCTTCCCTGCCTCAGGAAAGACACTTCAGAAAAGCCAATAAACCAGTTATTGTATGATGAGTGTCCAAGGCAAGCAAACTACTGTGTGAAGTTATCTGGGATAAACAACAAAAAAAACATGAAGAGGCAATATCCTAGACTATGAAGAATTTATTTTTGCTATAAAATAAAAATAAGTAAACTACAAAGATGTTTGTGTGTGTGTGTGTGTATGTGTGTCTCTGTGTGTGTGTGTCCAGAAAGGAAAGAAGTGCTTGAGAAATGATACACATACGTTAAAACAATTTAAAATACAGCTTATCTGAGATATATTTAATAAATATGAGATAATATAAATGTCACCATCTCTAATGGTAATGGCAGATTATGACTTATTGAATGACACAGGATTCATGATGATATACCCATGCAAATAAATTTGTAAATAAATGTGAAAGTAGACAAAGTTCTTCTCTTATTATAAAATGTTAGCTTAGGAAAATGAATAAGATTTGATGGGATTATAGAGTCACCCCCCCCATTTGGAAACCATAATATTTAAAATTAACCAGGAAAAATAATTAATGGATGCTAAAATAATTGATTGAAAAGATAATGAGAAATAAGACTTCATCAACAGTCTAAACTCATAAATTCATAAAAATATGAATGTGTTCTAGACAAACTTGGCAGATGCCCCATCAGACCTCTGACAAAAATTATCAACAGCAGTAATGAAAGAAAGTAAAATCTTTCCCACCTGATGTGTTAATGAAGAGAGCACAGTATCACTTCTGAAACATCCATTCCCCAAATTCTCACCTAAAAAAATAAATAAATAAAACATAAGCAGGGGAAAGGCAAAAGTAGCATTGGACAAACTTGATCTAAAAGATACTCAAAGAATGGCAAGCTGGTTGTCTTCAGAATATTAAGATCCTGAAGGATATGAAAATACTGAAGAATTATTCCATTTTGAAGGTGACTAAGGAAACATGACAGATACTGCACTTGACCTTGGATATATGTTTTTATTACTAATGTCATTATTTGATTAAGATAAATTGAGATATGCTTTATAGATGAGGTGAGTAGTAGTATTACAGATATTCATTTGCTGATTTTTGTCACTATTCTGTACTTTTAGATAAATTCTGGCTATTGATTTTCAACAAATCACCTAAAATTTAGGCACCAAGAAACACAAACAAAATTACATAATGTTATTGAAAAGTATTTTTCACAATTCTTTGGGATGAGTGGACAAAGTTGGGGACTTTTTATGTGACCAGAATCAGGAACTACAGTGATCTGAAGCTCCACATCTCACAGAAGTTGGAAGCCAAAGTCTGATAATTACATGGGTGAAAATTGACACTGGATGTCTATTGGATGCCTGCTTGTGCTAATGACTAGGTTATATTCATGTGGTTTCAACTTCTCTTGATGCCAGAATTCTTGGACCTCAAGGGCAAATTTCTATGGATTAGTCCCCCAAATTCTAGAATGTCACTTCTGCCCCGTTCTATTGGTTAAACCTAGCCCACAGGCAAGAATATTTCTAATTTTTAATGAGTAAAGGGAAAGATCATATTACAGAAAATTGTACAGGATGGGAGAACATTTGAGCCATTTTTTGCAAGCACATGCACCTTGGTAAGAAAATATCTTAAGTGAAATATTCACTGGCTGGAATATTCTGCAAAAAAGGCCAACATGTCTTCATGAAAAAAACTTACTTTTTATATTATTTTATTTTTATCGGTAATTTTTGGTTATATATAACATTAGGATTAATTTTAACATAATTATAAAATCACACAATATAATTGGCTTTTTTAATTGTTCCAGAAAACAAAAATCAAATAACAAAACAACCTTTATCTGTCTATCTACTCATCCAGTCTTCTATTATCCATCACTCAGAAAGAATGATAAAGCAAATGTGGTAAAATGTTAGCAATAATAATATATAAATACGAAATATTTTAGTGGTCTTTGTATTATTCTTATTTGTTTTCTTCTAAGCCTAAATTTTTACAATTTAAAAACTAAAAAAATAATAAAAATAATATATTGCATATTACAAAATGTTTATGATTAACATTTATTGGTTTAATCTAAACTATTTAACAAAAATGAATTAATGTAAATATTTCTAAAACTATGCCTCTTTTCAGTAAATATTATTACATAAGATAGTATTTGCTTTTAATGTATTTGCATAAGCTTTATTTAGAAAATTTGAGTCTATGTTTGTATCTGGTATTTAATAAATTTGTAGGTTGGAATAGCACGACAGAGGGAAGCTACACCTATCTGGTTTATTGTAAAAATCACAGTAGCTTATAAAACTAAGAGAGAAATTGTGTTAATTTCTTTTCATTCACTGGAAAGAGGTTGTGCTCATGTAGTTGCTATGTAAAGATAGCACATGTAAGAGAAACCATATGGAACTCCATAACTCCAAAAGTTGGCACAAACTATTTAAAACTAATCAATTAAAAGAAAAAAAGAAATACCCTGCCCAAGAAAGGAATGCATAGAAAGTAAGACAACACCTAACATAATTTGGCAGAGTTGAATATCTCAGCTTTACCCAATGTTGTCTGAACTATCTCAAAAACTAAGGCCCCCCTTTTTTTGCATTACTTTTTATATCTCTGGACCCTAAAATAGAGATTCACTTTGAATCCATTATGTTTAGAGAAAATTTTTCTCTGAACTAGCAATAAAGCTGACATTCAGCTTCTATGAATATCTAAAACAAGGCTGGGTGATTAATTCATCTACCTCATAGAAAGTTGGTCAGTTAGTATGATTTTGTCTCACTGTTCCTTCTCAGTTATGATGGACTCAAAACCCTGATGTTTTATGAATTTTCTCAGGAAAGATCAGTTCTCTGCTCTGCAGAAGCCTTACATGCACCTGTTTAGAATACCATTGCCTCCTTTCCTTCATTTATTCTCCCCTATCTTCTTCCCTTTCTTTCCTTCCAAGAACCAGATCCCACCAATTTTCTATTTTTCATAAGTACTCTAATTGCTCATCTATAGGTGACATTTCTAATGATTATTTATACATGTATTTTGTCAGAGCTTGTATTTCTGTTTATCTCCAATATGTCTATAATCTATCTACCTATTTTTTCAAAATGATTAGGTGAGAAAAAGAACCTAGATATTTATCTTACTCTCTTGAATTCCTTATAAAGAAAGAAAGAAGGACATATATCAGAAGAAAAAAAAGGAAAAAAAAAGAGAGAAAGGAAAAGGAAGGAAGGGAGGGAGGGAGAAAGGAAGAAAGGGAGGGAGAAAGAAAGGAAGGGAGGGACAGAATTCATAATTTTTATTTTTGTCTTTTAAAGGGAGATACTGATTTCATATTCTCAGAAATTAATGCAAGGAGGCCACTATTGATATCAAATATCTAGGATGTCACCAAACATAATCAGAAGAAAATGCATACTCTTATGCATTTGCTAGGAAAAAATAAAGCTAATCTGAAAATTGGATAAATTACTAGTACAACAATCTCTCTTCTCTTTTTAAATATATTTGTCTTCATTGAGAAACTATACACACATAATATAGCTAAAATCATAGGCATGATATGTGGTACATTAAAAAAAGATTAGAAAATGAGATTTAGGCAAGATATGAAAAGACACAGAGAATTATGTCTTATCCCATGTATAATGAGGAAAAATGAATGTTTATGTCTCAGGGAGATACATTAGGTATTTTAGTTTTACAGAAAGTAGAATAGAAGACTGAACTATGGTATAACAACCAATAAGGACATTTTCTAAGTGATATTAGTGAATGATAATATTCGAATGAAGTAATAAAAATAGCTATAAGAATTATTGGTATTAAGGGGATAAGAATTATTGGTATTAAGTGTATTTAAATAAATTAATAAAGGTAATGATTTAACATAATGCTATGTAGAGATTATAATTTGAATTGATAGGTGTCTATTAGGTAAATTAGATGTTTATGTAAATAACTTTAAAGTTTAATCTCATAACCTGGTATTTGGATCAGAAACTAAATCTGTATACATATTTCATTTATATATGTATAGAGATATATCTATATCAACCTTGGGAGAGATAGATCTTTTTATATCTATATTTTAATACACCTTATTTTCCTTCTTAACCACTTTAGTATAAAAATTATTGATTCTTAAGAAATATCAAACAAATGATAAAATTATATTTTAATCTTTAAGTCTCACTCTTAAATAACACACAATATATTCCTGATTCATTCATTTACTCCCTATACTCTGGAAATTTTATTTTCAATCTCATTTATTTTTCACCATATAATTTTTTCTATTAAATAATTTAATTCCTAATTCATTTGCTTATTTAAATATTCACCAGTGACTATGTACTGAGAACTCTGTAGAGTTTTAATTACTGAGATGAATGAAGTAAATAAAGTCCCTGCCTTTACAGACCTTACTTTGCACTGGGGAAATAAGAGTGAAAACAATATTCTATTGCAGTTGATAATATGATAGAAGAAAAATAAAATATACTGAAAGACATATTGAGAGTGATTATTTTTTATAGAAGGAAAACCCTTCTCTGATGCAGAAACTAAATTTGAGCAGGAATGAGATAGCAAGTCCTACAGACAGTTGAAGAATGGTGATTCTAAGCAGAAGGAACAGCAGGAGCAGAAGTCCCAAAGTAAGATTGTGCTTGTCATGACAGGGGAAAAAAAAAAGAAAAAAAAGTTAGAAAGCCAGAGGGTTGGGCAGGAGAGAAATGGTTTCAGAGTAATCAGAGATTGGAGAGGAGCTGGGTGATGGGTGGGTGGTACAAATCACATACAGCCTGTTAGCATTTTTTAAGTGTTATATTTGAGTTTTAATTCAGAGAAATTTCATATTCATTATTCTTAACAAAATTTCTTTTGAAACCAGAATTCATAAACTCTTCAATCCTTAGTCCTTAAAATCTATTCATTTTGTACTTCCCAACTTTGGTTGATTTCATTCTCTTATTTCATATTTTCCAAGTAACTACTTGTGAAATACAGCTATGAGCAAATCATCTGACCCATCTCAATGAAAATTGTATATTCATACCATTTAATGTCAGCTCACTTTTCAATATTACATGGAAGAGATTTAATCTGAAGGAAAAGTAAATGAAATATAATGTGATCGTTTTGATAGAGAGTGGTTAGAACAGATTTTTGGACTACATATGCAAGGGATGGTTCTGCCAGGTTTCCTAAGTGAAAGATTACTGTAGAATGTGATGCCTGAGTTGAATTGAAGACAGATTCTGAACGGAATATAAATGAATTGAGTAGGGGGGAAACTGGAAAAAGCATCCAAGAAACAAGGTCGAAAATGATCAAAAGGAAATATATGAAAGATATTAAAGCCATGCTTTATATTTTGAATGATAGGGTATTGCTAAGGTGCTTTTAGAGAGGTAAGGAGAGGTAAACAGTGACAGTGGTCAAAATCAAAGCAGTTTGTGCAGGCCATTAAAGGTATATTTTATGATATGACAAAGTGGTAACATGACAGAAGTCAATTTAGCCAACCTATTATTCAAAAGTAAATTGGAAGAATGGACAAGATTGGAGAACCTGAAAATCATTTAGAATAATAATGTTGATAAAGGGTGAGAATTTTAGGAAAGATTCAATAAAAAGATATAAATAAGCATATATCATAGAAAGAAAAGTCAAAAATTTCCCTTGACCTACTGATATTCATCTCTGAAGAGGAGAGATGAGTAAAGGGGGAGGGTACAGTTTATCATCCACTTATTTTGGAAATTCTAATTAAAAACAAAATTTTCTCTCAACACCAAAATGTTTTTCTTCACCAAGGTAGTAGAAAAAGAAAAAACCTTTTATTATCAAAAAAGCATTAAACCAAAAAGTGATGTACATCTAGGCAATCGAACAGACTGCAAAGACAGAAAGGAAACATATAATCAAGAGACAAAACCCATTACATATATAGTTTTTAAATAACCAATAATTAGTATTAACAGAGACTTGAAGAGGCTTTCTTTGCCCAAAGCAATGACTTTTTTACTTAGATCTGCAGACGCCCAACAGGTAACAAAAGGCAGGATATAGCTTGGCATGTCTGCATTTTGAATCTGCCTCATTACCTTAAACATAGGGCTAGATTCTTGATAATTTTACACATGGATATGCTAAACATGTAAGGAGTATAATGCCAGATTTATTAGTCTTGAATTTACCTAAACTATCTTATCCTATTTTAAAGACTAAGGATAGTGAGATAAGCCTAAGATATTTTCTAGATTTGCAGAGACTTTTAACTGCCAGACCCCTGAAATGAGGCCTAGAAATCTGTATACCTTCAGTCACCTTGGATTCCAAGAAGAGCAGAGCCTTGCAGACAGATCACTCCAACATGAGAGCTCTTCTCTAAATGGGATAAATTATCCTCCAGATTGCCCCCCTTAAGTAATAAGGACTTCTGCAGAACTACCTTCCTGAACCAGTCTTTTGATAATGATCAACAATTAACCACAGCAACCGTCTGAACAGGTTGATTACTGTCAATCCTGCTGCCATACGAATTCCCAATCCTTTCTTTGCTTCTCCCTTTCTATAAAAGCTGGAAGTTTCTTTCAGTCCTTCGAAGACAGAACTTTGGTCACTGAACCTCTAAATACATTTTTCCCAGCATGAAAATGCTGATTTAAGCCTTTTCCTGCGTTTCACCACTTCTCATTTTTTTGATTGGTTTTAAGGGACAGGTTGTAAAGCCTGGTCAGTTGGGACCAGATCCAGAGATTTTACCTAAGGACGCTAGTAACACTAATTTTCCTAGTCCCTACATATAAAGACTTGAAAGCATCATCTGTTACACATGATTTATAATAACTTTACCTAATAGTTAGGATAACAATCTATGTCAGCATATAGACTTTATTCAGAGAAAGCAAGCTTCTCATATCTTTATGACAGGAGATAATTTTGATAGGTAATGGATAGATGTGAGTGGTAGGAACATAAAGTTAAGGGAACAGTCTTATAAATCAGTCTTATAAATTGAATTCACTGTTCTGACCCCTAGAGGATTTTATTTTTTTAAGCAATTTTCCTGCAGTTTTACCTGGTTTAAGTCAACAGAAGATGTGCCATTCCTCATCAAAAAAAAAAAATAATAAAATAAAAATCCTTGCTTTGGCAGGAAACATATAGCCCAAAATGATGATCAGAAATATGCAAATTACTTTGAAGAAGGGACTTTTGTGACCTTTAGATAGACTAGGTTCCAGAACTCAGGGAAGTAAGATAATTCACCCTAATCATAAAATCTGTGAGATCAAGTCCCAATTAGAACTGATCAGCACGTGCCAAAGTGATCTAGAGTTGTTTGGGGTCTTTACCATATGCAGTAGAGACTTGAAAATCTGATGTCACCTTGCTGTCATTCAAAAATCAAGAGGTATACCTGCATGGCAAGAGAGGTGCACCATCCTTTTCATTTATAAGAGGACTCACTCTCTCCCTTGAGAATGTCCCATTTTCTCTTTTTCCTATTCCTTTCATAAACTCTTCTCTGAGTTTCATATCTGAAATCTGTTGGTGTGATCACAAGAACCAATGAGAGAGGACCTCGGGGGCTGCCTCAGCTCCAAGGTGGGTCTTTGCTTTGTAACAATTTTGCTACTTGGAGCGAGTTTTTCACCAAAGTTAAGAGTTCTAGGTCCTCCCATTCCCCACCCATACTCACATGTACAAGCCAACTAGCAAAGAAGAAGGGATTATACATTATTACGTTTCAAACACATAGTTTACTCACAAAACCGATGGCTTTCGAGTTCTTAAAAAAGACATTTCTGGTTTATAATGCTGACAAAAGGCCTATCTAGTTTTCCAATAGATTTAAGTAAATTTCAGAGGGGAGAAACTATTAAAAATTTAAAGTTTCCTAAAGTCAGAGCCCTATGAAAAAGGAAGAGAGGAGACTGTATTCCCTTATTTTAAGTTTATTTATGTTCTTACAGTTAACAGTTTGCACAATGTCCCAGGATATTTTATAATCTAGCCACTTTCATAACATTTCTGGTATGGGCCTTCCATTATATGCTTAAATTACTCCATACCTCTCTAATTTTAAATATAAGTTGTTTTTTCTTTAATAATTCTCACTATTTGAAACTCCATCTATAAGTGATTTATATTTCCTACTGATTATGACCAGAGAGACTCTTATTCTTCTTTCATTTGACAAGTCTCAAATATATCTCTATATCTATTGTGTATAATTTCATAATTTTTCTTGTTTATGACAAATATCATGGGAAATCCAAATTATCTATATATAGTCAGTTTCTTTCTCTTTAAAACCTTGATTATGCCTCTGAATTTACTCAGGCCTATATGAATTGTTAAAATCTCATAAAGCAAATCTCTCTGATCCTGTAGATATTGGATGGGTTTAATTCTTTCTTTATAAACTAAAGTCTTCATAATTATTCTTCATAAACTCAAAATTTTACATTAATGTTTTTATGAAGTGTTTCAATCAAAGTCAAGGGAAGAAACACTTATCTTTTGATGAGCTATCAAAAGTAGTGAATAAAACAAATATACAAATAAGAGAAAATAATAAAACTGGAGTAAATTATACACTTTAAATGTTGTATGCCTGATTCCCTTTTATTAAAAATTAAAAGGAAATTGAGAAATTGCCAAGCCTATACAAATATATCCAGTGTCATGAAAATTTATCTTATAAATAGGAATTATATAGTGACACTTCTATTAGTATGTTCTCTTAAGAAAAGGTTCTTAATTATGGAATTAAAAAATACCATAATTTTGATGAAGTGAACTGTCTGCTTTTCAGCTTCATGGGGAAAAAAGTTGTAAATCTCTTATGGGCCAATTAATGTAAACATATCCAAACCAAGGGAAGTTTATGAAGTCTATCAAGTTTATCATGCCTGTAGATTTTTTTCTGTTATATGATTGTAAACCCCAATTTCCAATGAAATACTCTTGCTCTTATTATTTTACACTTTCTATTCATCAAGTTATGGGAGTCTCTGAGAGTTAACAGGATAACAGGGATAACAGGAAAATATCTCACCATAATAAAGGATATCTACACTAAGCCTAAGGCCAACATCATTCTAAACGAAGAAAAATTGAAGTCATTCCCTCTAAAAACTGGAGCAAGACAGGGATGCCCTCTTTCACCACTTCTATTCAACATAGTTCTTGAAACACTGGCCCAAGCAATTAGACAAAAGAAATCAAAGGGATATGTATAGGAAAAGAAAAACTTATATTAGCAGTATTTGCTGATGACATGATTCTATATCTAGAAGACCCAAAAACACCACTAGAAAACTTCTACAACTAATAAATAAGTTTAGCAAAGTAGCAGGATATAAAATCAACACCTGTAAATCAAAGGCATTTTTGTATATCAGTGACAAAGCCTCTGAGAAGGAAATGATGATAACTACCCCATTCACAATAACCTAAAAAAAAATAATATACTTGGGAATTAACTTAACAAAAGAGATGAAAGATCTATACAATGGGGGCTGGGGATGTGGCTCAAGCGGTAGCGCGCTCGCCTGGCATGCGTGCGGCCCGGGTTCGATCCTCAGCACCACATACCAACAAAGATGTTGTGTCTGCCGAGAACTAAAAAATAAATATTAAAAATTCTCTCTCTATCTCTCTCTCCCTCCTCTCTCACTCTCTTTAAAAAAAAAAAAAGAAAAGATCTATACAATGAAATCTACAGAATCCTAAAGAGAGAAATCAAAGAAGACCTTAGAAAATGGAAAGATCTACCTTGTTCTTGGATAGGCAGAATTAATATTATCAAAATGACCATACTACCAAAAGCACTATACAGATTTAATGCAATTCCAATCAAAATCCCAATGGCATTCTTCATAGAAATAGAAAAGGCAATCATGAAATTCATTTGGAAAAATAAGAAATCCAGAATAGCTAAAGCAATCCTTAGCAAGAAGAGTGAAGCAGGTGGCATCACTGTACCAGACCTTAGACTATACCACAGAACTATAGTAACAAAACAGCATGCATTGGCACCAAAACAGACTGGTATACCAATGGTACAGAATAGAGGACACAAAGATTAACCCACAAAATTACAATTATATTAGACAAAGCTGCCAAAAACATGCATTGGAGAAAAGATAGAAGATTTGTTTATCTTCAACAAATGGTGCTAAAAAACTGGAAATCCATATGCAACAAAATGAAATTAAACCCATATCTCTCACCATGCACAAAACTTAACTCAAAATAGATCAAGGATCTAGGAATTAAACCAGAGACTCTGAGTCTAATAGAAGAAAAAGTAGGCTCTAATCTTCATCATGTAGGATTAGGCCAACTTCCTTAATAAGACTCCTATAGCACAAGAATTAAAACCAAGAATCAATAAATTGGATGTAATTAAACTAAAACTTTTTTTTTTCTCAGCAAAAGAAATCTGTGAAGTGAACAGAAAGCCTGGGAGCAAATCTTTACCCCTCACACATCAGATAGAGCACTAATCTCTAGGATATATAAAGAACTCAAAAAGCCAAGCACTGACAAAACAAATAACCCAATCAACAAAAGGGCCAAGGACCTGAACAGACACTCATCAGAAGAGGATATACAATGGATCAACAAATATATGAAAAAATGCTTTTCATCTCTAGCAATCAGAGAAATTCAAATAAAAACTAAACTAAGATATCATCTCACTCCAGTCAGAATGGCAGCTATTATGAAGACAGACAACAATAAGTGTTGGCAAGGATATGGGGAAAAAGGTACACTCATACATTGCTGGTGGGACTGCAAATTGGTGCAGCCAATATGGAAAGCAACATGGAGATTCCTTGGAAATCTGGGAATGGAACCACCATTTGACCTAGTTATCCCTCTCCTCAGACTATACCCAAAGGACTTAAAAACAGCATACTACAGGGACACAGCCACATCAATGTTTATAGCAGCACATTTCACAATAGCTAAACTGTGGAGACAACCTGATGCCCTTCAGTGGATGAATGGATAAAAAATGTTGTACACATACACGATGGAATTTTACTCAGCAATAAAGAAGAATAAAATCATGGCATTTGCAGGTAAATGGTTGAAGTTGGAGAAGATAATACTAAGTGAAGTTAGCCAATCCCAAAAAAACAAATTCTGAATGTTTTCTCTGATATAAGGAGATTGACTGGGGAAGGAAGAGGGAACATGGGAGGAATAGATGAATTCTAGATAAGGGGAGGGAGGAAAAGGGAGGAGGCAGGGGATTAGCAAGGATGGTGGAATGTGATGGACATCATTATCCAAAGTACATGTATGAAGACACGAATTGGGTGTCATCCTCCTTTATATACAAACAGAGATATGAAAAATTGTGGTATATATGTGTAACAAGAATCGTAATGCAAAAAAAAAAAAAAGAAACAGAGTACATTTATAAAGACATGAATTGGTGTGAACATACTTTATATACAAAGATATGAAAAATTGAGCTCTATATGTGTAATAAGAATTGTAATGCATTCTGCTGTTGTGTATTTAAAAAAATAAAGTAAATGACACATCTGGGTCATTAAGATGTTTAAAACAATTTTGTACAATTGTTACATATCATAATTACATTGTTTTACATGTATTCCTCACTACTTTAAGATAGCAATTCAAGTTTATGATTATAACTGCCTTTTTAAAGAAAAATATTTTGTTGATTAATATTCCATATCATATATTTTAATTTAATTTTTTGATCCAATTATCAATAATTAGTTATCAATAATATATCAAAATATATTTGATATATTATTGATAAATAAAAATCATGAGTACATTTAAGGTATATATTGAAGATATACATATATATTTTAAAATATATTAATTAGACTATGAACTTATCAATCACCACACCTATTTACTATGTGTGTGTTTGTGTGTATTGAACATTGAGGATATACTTTCTATGAAAATTACAAGTATACAATACATTATTATTAACTATAGTCACCACAGTATATTTGGTCTCCAGAATTTATTTATCTTGTAATATAAAATTCATACAGTTTGACAAATGTTTCCCAATTCCCTCATTTCTCAAGCTCTACTAACCACTCCTACTCTCTTTACCTACAAGGAATTTTAATTTTTGATATTAAATAAAACAATTTTTTCATTGTTCCTCTTTACTAGGTTTGTTATGGTTTGTGTTTAGATATATCTCTCCTTTCCTTTTGGGTTAATATTTGAAACATTTTTGTGACTTTCAAACATCAAAATATCAATTTTTCTTTTGTATTACATTATATTCAAAGAATACTTTATCAATGAAGTATTAATGCTATATGATATTCAGAAAAACCTTGTGCCTCTCCTTTAAACAATTTTCCTCAGTCTTTGATTTCCTTTCATATAATAGAATTAATATATAAATAGGTTAAATAAAAATATTAATAAAGGAGATACAACTTAATGCTGATAAATAGGATCACAACAGAGTTAACTTTTAATACAAGAAAAACTTTAAGATGAATCTCAATATTAAAATACAACATTGTGATGCTGGAAGTATTGGCACAGTGGTTGGCACAGAGGAATATGCTACTAAGTGTTAGGCTCAAGTGATCTTTATAGAACTCAATCTATAAGGATGTCTTACCTGGGGAGGCACCAGAGTATCTGTGGAACAGGTTCTTAGAAGTGGGATAAGAGTTCACCTGGAAGCTGGGCATGGTGGCACATGACTGTAATCCCAGCTGCTTGAGACGCTGAGGCAGGAGGATCACGAGTTCAAAGACAGCCTCATCAAAAGTGAGGTGCTAAGCAACCGAGTGAGACCCTGTCTCTAAATAAAATACAAAATAGGGATGTGGCTCAATAGTTGAGTGACCCTAAATTCAATCCCAGGTACCCTCCCCCAAATAAATAAAAGAGGTCACCTGGAAGATATATTTCTGTCTTCAGGTCTTTGTGCCATACACAAGTCCTCATGTGGAGATTGGGGATTGCAATCTGAAGACCATGCTAATAAACCTCACAAAGAATTTGGCATTTGAATGTGTTGAAGAGTACTTAAGAGCCAAGCAGAATTGTGATTAAGAGTATCCCCAAAACTTATTCTTAGGTGTTTTATCTAGCCCACAGAAACCAAGCTCTTGTACCTGAGGAACAAAGTGGTGGCCCCAGTGAGCGGGAATGAGGGGCAAGGAGCATAGGGCACCACTGCCTGCAGGCTTGTCATACCTGCATTGGCTCAAGGTGTGGCAAGCCAGGGTGGAGGTCACTCCACAGCAGCCTGAACTGGCAGGGGTATGTGCCTTCTCCACACAGCTCTGCATTCCTATTTCCCAGTATCCGTAATCCACCGACCTCAACCTCCTGCCTCTCTAGGAATGGTGAGAAAACAAAGTGGGTCAGACTTGAATGGAAGTTTAGACTCAAGAGTTAACCAATAGCATTTGTACTTTTCCAAACCTTGATCAGCATAAATTTGGACCACTAGCATTGACCCAAGTTCTATATAAACCCCTAGATTAGTACATTCAAGCAGTAACCTGCTATCAGGTCCCCTTTTGCCTCTGCACACTTGACTAACTGCTATTCTTTCACTTTGAACTTCCATTTTCTGGTGAATTTCATTCTTCATATTTGTAAGACAACCTGGATAGAAGTTGGTGGTGAGATGCTGGTGTTGATTGCAACACTGGAGGACATAGCCTCTCATTAAGACCTGCAATACTGAGAACTGCAACATGCCACTCAATGATAGCGGAGAACAATTAGGCATTGCCAGGCGCAACCCTCAGAATCCACTGGCAGACTTCCCCTGCTATGATTAGCTGCTGACACAAAAATGGGCTTTCTCAGTTGCAGATGCCTGCAGAATTCGGTTTTGTCTCACCACTGTCACTAAGGTAGAGCTAGAAGCTGGAAATAAAGATAGCTATATCTAATATGTATTTAGCTGCTAATAAGTAGAATGTCGTGTACATATCTGGTTCATTTGATTTACAATGTTGCTCAAGTCCTGTGTTTTCTTTTAAAAATATGTGTCCAGATCATTTTCCAGATAATCTATCCATTATTAGAAGTTAGGTTTTGAAATTCTCGGGCTACTATTACATGTCTATCTATTCTTCTTTTCTTCCTATGTATATGTATGTTCCCGTGTGTGTTTTAATTTTTTGTGGTGCCATGTTTTGATTCCTTTCTCATTTTCTCTTATGTCTTCTTATAACTATGTAGGTATAAATAATTTGTAGTTGTAATAATTTATTTAGCAACTTTAATTACATACACAAACAGAAACTTTTACTCTATATACACTTTAAAAAAAGAGAGTGAGAGAAAATTTTTTAATATTTATTTTTTAGTTTTTGGTGGACACAACATCTTTTGGTTTTTTTAGTATGTGGTGCTGAGGATGGAACCTGGGCCGCACGTATGCCAGGAGAGTGCGCTACCGCTTGAGCCATATCCCCAGCCCAACTCTATATATTCTTTAGTTTTATTGGTGTCACAAATTACAATTTTAAATATTGTGTATCGTTAAATTATTTTATAATTATGATTATTTTTTTACACTTTGGTCTTTCAACTTCTATATCAGAAATAATAGGGGTTTATATACTACTGTTATAATATCACAGAATTCTATATTTTTTCATATAGTTATCTTTTCCAGCAAGCTTTATACTTCCTTATAAATTTTTGTTACTATTTAGCATTTGTTTTAGTTAGGTTTTGCATCACTGAGGCAAAAGAATACCTTACAAGAACAGCTTAGGGGAAGAAAAGTTTCACAGAATCAAAGGACTTAGTTCAATCAGAGGTCTGATTCCTTTGCTCTGAGACCAAAGTGCGGCTTCACATCATGGGGTAGGGGATGACAGAGGAGAAGTGCTCCTCAAGGTAACAAGGAAGCAGAGAACAACAGAGGGGAAGGAGATGCAGGAAGAACAACCCTTCTAGGGGGCACACCCCCAGATCTCCCCATCTCCAACCATGACCCACCTGCCTATAGCTACCACCCAATAAGTCCATTCAACTAGGATGGATTGATTAGGTTGCAGTTCTCAAAATCTGATAATTCCACCTCTGAACATTTCCACGTTAACAGGAGCTCTTGAGGGACATCTCGTATCCAAACAGTAACAGGATTGGGTTCATTCACTTCAAATTGAAAACTGCTTTTACAATTGTTTGTAACACAGATCTAACACTGATTAATTGCCCCTGCTTTTGTTTATCTGAGGAGGTTTATTTCTTCCTCATTTTGGAAGAGCAATTTTGCTAGATACAGCATTCTTGACTATCAGTTTTTTTTTCCCAGCACTTTGAACATATCACCCCATATTATTCTGAATTGCAAGGATTCTATTGATACATCTACATACAATGCCTTATGAGTACACAATTCATGCTTTATTCTTGTTACTTTCAAAATTCTCTTTGTCTTCAATATCTGACAATTTGATTATAATGTGTCTCAGTGTGGACTTTTTTGTATTCATTCTATTTAAATGATTTGGGGCTTGTTGAAACTGGATGACAATTTTCTTTCACAGATTTGGGAAACCATTAATTCTTTTTTTCCTCCTTTTTATTAGTGGATTGTAATTACACATGATATTGATATTCAATTTGCACATGCACCTAAAATAACAGTATTTCTTTAAATAAGATATCTGTCCTTTTGCTATATTATTCTCATTTTAGGACTCCCCTAATGCACTTATAGATCTTCTGAAAGTGCCCCATAATTATTTAAAGCTTTTTTTCACTCATTTTCAATGTTTATCTTTTTCCTCCTTTGTCTGAATACTGTCAAGTGAAATATACTCAAATTAACTCTTTATGACAATTATTTTGAATTATTTGTCAAGTAACTCATATACTTTCATTTCTTTAGAGTCAGTTTATGGAAATCTATTTTGTTATATTTTTTGGATGTTGTCCTGTTTCCTTATGTCTCCTGATATTTTCTGTAGAGTCTGTGCATTTGGAAAGTATTTAAGGACTCAAATTTTATGGTGGAGGACAATAGCTTGGCTAGAGTTTCCTTCTGGGGACTTCTCAAACCTTTGATTTTTTTTTTCTTTTCTAATTGTGACAAAAGTGAAGAATTTATTCAATAGGTTTTTAAATTTTTTTGGTATGATTCATTTTGTTTAAACAGAAAATGCTTATAATTCCCTGAACTTGTGTATGAATGTTCTAATTAGAGGAATTAGCTTTGTTCTTTCCTGAATCATTTAAAGTTCTCTGTGTGCTGCACCATGAGTCTTCTACAGCAGCAGCATACTGCCCAACTCTGCTTTTTGTTTGTTTTCAGTTTCCCCTAGTCATATAAAGTATCTCACATCCCATCAGCATTTTGAATAGAAGCTAGTTCCTTGGATATCCCTTCTCATGTATGAACCAAAACTCATGGTTCAGTCTTTTCTTTCTATCCCCAGGGAAAAACTAAAGCCTCAGATCATGTCACACAAACTTGTAGGATAGGTTGTTGTAGGTGAGCACACACTGGTAAACCTGGGTTCTCATCGCTTTCCAACCTGGGTTCCTTCCTATCAGATCTCATATTCAGGCAAGACAGAAACTCATCTTGTGGATAGTTTCTACAAACTCAAACTCTTGAACTTATAGTCTAGTGCTCATTTTCTCTTCCCAAGAAAAACCTGGGAGTGAAGGCTTTCCACTGTGTGCTGAGGGAAGGGATTATGGGGAGAGCAATTTTACAAACTTTCTCAGTTTTGATGTAGTCAGTTTCATACTTAACTCGAAACTTGGGGTGCCTCTTAACTATTCTATGGATCTCTAACAAATAAGCTATATATGTAATTTTTATATATAATTATATTTGCATATAATTATATACTATATAATATTTGTTTTTTAATTTTTAAAATTATTTATTTATTTATTTTAGTTGTAGTTGGATAAAATACCTCTATTTATTTATTTTTATGTGGTGCTGAGGATCAAACCCAGAGACCCACATGTGTGAGGCGAGTGCTGTACCGCTGAGCCACAATCCCAGTCCAACATATAATATTTATATAATGTATAAATATATATAATTATAAATATGTGTTTTTTTATATATGTGTATATATATATATATATATATATATATATATATATATTATATGTATATCTGTTGCATTGTTGCTGTGGAGTGAGGAGAATCCAAAGTTGTTTCCTATTTTTCCATCTTGCTGATGACGTTGCCACTTGTATTTTACTGGTGAGAAAACTGGGCTTCAGAAAAAATCAATAATGTAATTTACCAATTCCTCACAAATTTGAAATGTGTAAAACTTAATAGAAACACAGCCTTCTCCCTCTTTTCCAATGCTCTTTTATGGAGTTGGATTGGACAGAACCATCTTCATTTCTTTGTGTGTTCTACATAGGACTACGAAATGAAAGACCAGTTAATAGTTTGTCATCTAGCCATGTGAAAAAACAAATGTAATTGAGGAAGGTGTCAATTTAATCTACAATTTGCAATTATATTCAGATTCTAATAAAGAATAGTTTGAAAGTTTGAATCTTGGGAAATGAAGCCAATTTTTATTTATTAGGATTTTTTCGGCCATTTCTCAAATATATAATTATAATCAAATTTAGAAAGATCTTTTTATTCCTTGACCCAAAATTACAATTTCAAAATCACACATATATTACTGTCACCCTCAGAATTCTATAGTGTGTTGTTCTGATCAATAAAGAATTATTTCCTTAGAAATTTCACATCTATCTTTTATCTGATTGCATATCCCTAAAATTCAATATTTGATACCTTAACAATACATATTTAGTTCAATTTTACTTTTTGTTCAAATATCTACTCTTTTAATTTCTTTGTATTACATCTCCAAGTGCATGTGGTCTTTAATACCTAGAGATGAAATTCAGAATCAAGACATTCATTGTGCACCTTTTGGGTAATGAAAATTGCCTCTTTACTTAAAAATAGAACTGGTTTTACAGCCTGATGAGTCTTTGCAAATGTCATCAATGGAACTGTATCTATTTAGTTTAATACATGATTTGTTCAAATGGAGCACATACAAATTAAAAAAAAATGGTATGGGGCTGAAATTAATGAGGTCCTAGATCTATGAAACATAGTAATCTTGATTAAATGTGACAGGCTTCTTAAAGAATATGTGCATGGATCATAGGTCATTTCTAATAATTTCCAAAAATGCTGCAAATTCATATGGTGCTCCATTAATTTAAATACATGTAATGTGGTTATAAACGTGAAGGGGAGATGTGTTATGTTACACAATTCAAGGATTATCTATGTTGCCACTGCACTGATTGTCTGGTAAAATTTCCGTGTGTGTTAAGCAATAAAAAGAAAACCTAACTTTTTATCTGAAATGATGCTGACGAGTGAGATGCCACTATTTTTACATTGCAAACCATTGTACTATTTCCCCTTTTCCATATCGAGTAGTTTTTGACATTTTTATACTTTAAAAAACAGTGCATGAGAGACACCTACTGGTTTTTATAAACTACTGAATATTATAAGCACTTGGTACAGTTGGGTTTAGAGTGGAAACCATTTGAAATGCTCCAGTTCACTTTTTATTTGCTATACATTGAAAATATTTTAATAGACATTATATTGTAGATGTTCAGTTCAACAAGGACAGAATATATTCATAGCAAACCAAGAGAAATTATGATGAATCTCATATAGCTTCTTGTCTCATTTGCACCCACACCCCCAACACATATTCAACCTTTCCTGCCATACATGCTGATTGATTGTAGCACTTCTGTTACTCTCAAAGAACCTATATCAACACATCGTTATTACCCAAAGTCCACTAAAGTTCACTTTGGGTGTTGTATATATTATTGGTTTTGACAAATGTATTAATGGCATATATCCACCACTGTCTCATCATACATTACAGTTTTCATGCTGGAAAAATTCCCTGTGCTCTACCTGTTCATACCTTGCATCTCCCAAGTACTAGTAACCACTGATCTTACTATATCCACAGGGATAATATCAGTTTAAATTATGCACTGTTTCTTTTTAGATTGGCTTGTCATTGATTTTATATTAAAGCTGGAACATAATAATTTATTCGGCAGATACCTACCTAATATACCTTTGTATATACATCCCCCTGCCATTGAGATTCAGGGTTCAGTAACAGCCATGTCTCTTATCTCCACATTGACACAAATACTCATGTAAGGTTTATGCTTAAAATTTCTACATATTGTACCAAAATTATCAACAATAAGAAGAGGCAGAACTAGATGTTTGAAATATTAGCAGTTTAAGCAATGCATTGGATTAAGCAAATAAATTACAAAACACATATTTGTATCTGTAGATTATGTTCTTTAAAAAGCGATTGAGTCCACTGTAGTTTAAGGAATAAAATAAAATAAAATTATGTGGCCTGGATTTGATCATTTTGTGTCAGAGGTAAGATGTACCTCTTTTGAAGACTCTCTTTCCTCTTTTGAAGACTAATTGTGTTTTCTGTCTCATCCACTATCATCAAACTGCTTCATAGAATTTTTTTTTTTACTTCAAACTATTGGTGGAAAGTGAAGTGCTGTATTGAGGAAAAATATTATTGGTTAATATAATAGTAGGTGCTTAAACTTTCAGATGTATGGTATCTCTAAAACAAGTAGATAATTCTAAGTAGGGGCTCATGGTTTCAGAGGTCTGTCTATAGACAACTGGCTCAATTCCCTGGAACTCAAGGTGAAACTGAACTTCATGGTGGAAGAGTGTGGCAGAGAGAAGCAGCTCAAAACATCACAACAGGCAGTAGAGAGAGGGCTCAGCTCATCAAGGACAGAATATATACTCCAAGGACACATGCCCCTGGATCCACCTCTTCTACCCAAACCCTACCTGCCCAGAGTTACCACTCAGTTAATCCCTATCAGGGGATTAATTCACTGATTGGGTTAAGGTAGTCATAAATCAATCATTTCACCTCTAAATTTTCTTGCATTGTTTCAAACATGAGCTTTTAGGGGACACCTCATATCTAAACCATAACACCTAATAAGGTTAGTAAAGCATATGCTGATTTTATGTATTCAGTACATGCTCCATGTGTAATATCCATCCACAGTCTTCCCAGAGATTTTAAACTCTATTTTAACCTATATATTTAGGACATTAGTCTTTTCTAATCTTCCTTCTTGACAATTCTATTTCAGTAGACTTTTCTTTTTCTAAATGGAATTTTTACATGATTTAGTAATCCCATTAAAAGGGCATCCAGATTTTCTGTTTTACAGGCACTATTTTTATACATATAGAGAGTTACCACCACTTACTATGTAACTTATGTTTAATCTCTTTGCAAACAAAAATGACTATCCTATGAAAAAAGGAATGCTTTCAAATGAACACCAATGTTTGCCTACGACCAAGAAAAGAAAAGAACATTTAGAAGTTTTTTTGTTTGTTTCTTTGCTTGCTTGTTTTGATGTTGTTGTTGTTGTTTTGTACCTGGGATTGGACCCAGGGGCACTTAACCACTGAGCCGTATCATAGTCCTAATTATTTCTTATTTTGAGACAGGGTCTGGCTAAGTTGCTTAAGGCCTCACTATATTGCTGAGGTTGGCTTTAAATATGTAATCCTCCTGCCTCAGCATCCTGAGTTGCTGGAATTACAGGGGTGCACCACCACACCTGGCTCATTTAGCATTTTCATTCTTTTTCAATCTACACAGCATATGGCAATAGTAATTCTTCTCTTCTTTGTCTTCTTCCTCCTATAATTGTGAGCTATTTGGCTGTATACCTACTTTTCTTCCTCCAATTCTCCTTTATTTCAAAATTCTGATTTGTATTACTAAATGTTTTAATGCATGCTCTCCCCAAAAAAGTAATATTTATTTTCTAGTTAGAAATATATTTGGTAATTATTTTTGTTCAAAATCTTTTAGTGTTTTGATGTTATAGATTTTCCCGTTTTTTTTTTTTTCTCCAGGGCTTTAGGATAATTAGTTCTCTTTCAGAGTTTTTTGTTTTTTTTTTAATTATATCACTATTTGTTTTTAAAAATTTTTACTGAGGGGCTGGGGCTGCAACTCAGTGGCAGAGTGCTTGCCTGACATGTGTGAGGTACTAGGTTCAATCCTCAGCACCACATATTAATAAATAATAAAGGTTCATCAACAACTGAAAAAATATATTAAAAAAATTTACTGAGGTGTAATTCATATTAAAAAAATTGTCTACATTTAATATGTATAATTTGATAAATTTGGATCTATGCAAACATCTTTAATACCATCACAAAAATCAAGGTAATTGCTATAGTACAAAAAAGTATATATGTATGTATTTTGTAGACCCTATATAGTCATTTCTTAATTTAGTTTTTTTCCAGGTAATGTTAAATGTATTCAGCCAAAACATCTCATCTACATATTGACATAATTAAAAGTAGAATTTCAAAGTTACTCACCAAATACATGTATTTTTTTTAAAGAGAGAGAGAGAGAATTTTTTTAATATTTATTTTTCAGTTTTCGGTGAACATAACATCTATATCTTATTTTTATGTGGTGATCGAACCCAGCACCCCATACATGCCAGGTAAGAACATTACCACTTGAGCCACATCCCCAGCCCTACATGTAATTTTTAACCTTAGTTGAGTTGTCATGTTAATTCATCAGTTCAGCATTCTGGTATTTGAGATATTTATAGATACCACCCATTCCTTATCTGCTCCTTTCAATTAAATCATATAGTCTTGTTATGGTACACATGTTACAGTAGAAACACACTTATAATTGTACTGTACTCTGTCTTCTAAACTTCCTTTTTAATATTTTCAGTTTTTTCCTCTCATCTGCAACAATTGCTAATTTGTGTTAATGTTTCCAATATTTATTCACACCAGTACATTTTTTGTATGACACCTTGAATGCTTTTTTTCTTTGTTAACAATAATCCAGTAATGTTTTTCTTATAATTAAGATTATTCAGAAATTCTCCCATTGTGGGTCTGAGATAGGTATCTTACATCACTTAAAATAATTAATAAAATGGCCATCACACTTTGGTCTATGGTATATCTCCAAGTAGAGAATGGGCTTTGAATGTTGTTGTTAACTTGGGGATGGGGGATAATACTCTGATTTGGACTATTTGGTGGGGGGAACAACATGAATTTTATTATCAGAGTAGGAATTGTTACAAGTAAATGTGTCTTTTACATTGCAAAAAAATTTGATAAACTCCAGTATGTTCTGACCTCCACCCTTGTATCTTCCAGTGTGAGAGGACAACTCGCTTCCACTATTTAAATTTAGCTTATCAAACATGTCATTCTAATTATTACGTAATTGCTTTTGTCCTGAAAGCTGTTTCATCTTCTATTCTTCTATTTGACAACCAAAATATCAGTTGATTGACTTCATTTTATTTCATTCATTTACTTTAGTAAGACAATGTTTACAAGAGAAAAATAAGGAGAGGAAAAAAAAATCAGAAAGAGAAACCTTAAAAAATGAATGGCAAAATATTAAAATGAAACAATTAATGTAATCAGAGAAATAAAGTAGATGTACTCTCAAAACAGAAACTCTTTAAAAAGAGCTAACTAGAAATTCAATGTCAGTTAGCAAACCATCACCCTTTCTTGCATTATTTACTGACAGAATCACATTTATTCAGATATTTCCAATGTGACTAAGGGGAAGATAATCTCATCTCTGTTTCCAAGTTGAACCTTTGATTGTCTATGCTCATTAGAATTATTTCATCTATTTTTCTAAAAAGCAGTTTAAATATTTGTAATCTGATTTGATAGTAGGCTTTATGGCTCATGCTTCAAGGATATTTGGAGAGCTTCACTGTGTACTTGTTTTTTGCCTTGTTGATTCTTTCCCCCCTTATCCCTTCTAGACTTGTAATAAAAGCTTTCAGCTTCAAACTCTATTCATTGTCAAGTTAAAGTCATAAGAGACCACAGACTTAAAATCATCCAAATGCCCAAGAGGAGAGTACAAGAGAAGAAAAATAAATTATCAAAACAAAAAAACAAGCAATGTGACAAAAAATAAAGAATTAAATACAAGACAAGAAAAGAAAAGGAAACTTATAAGGCATCTATGAGCCAGTTTCTGTTTGTCAAAAAATGAAAACACTAAATTATTTTCTTGGGTTTTTCTGGTAGGTGGTGCCACCTTCATTTGTGTCCTGTAATTTAGATGGATTTAGATTTCCTGTGCAACTTGTGAATGTGCAGCAATGTACCACAGGTACTTTACACGTATGTGCACGCATACATGAATATACACACACACTCACCCACCCTGCTATTCATTGAATATGTCTTGTATGTGAACAAAGTTTTATGTGTCACAAGTTTGGTTCCCAAGGTAGTGGTGTTGGGTGATGTTTTCAATGTAGAAAGAAGTGGGGTCTAGTGAACTGTACAGTGTTAGGGTTTTACCAAAGGCCATTTATAAAAAGAGAAACACCTCATTTTTTAATTTGAACCTCTAGAACTGCAAATGAAGCTCTTTTCTTTATAATGTTTGCTTATCTCAGTTATTTTGTTGTAGCAGAAGAGGACAGATTAACAAACACACATACCAGCTGCTCCCATAGACTAGAAAATTTATTAATAGACTCATTGAATGGCTTATTGAACAAATTAATCAGGCAAAACCAAATGAGTCAGTAATTAAAATCAATTTATATTTTGAATAATTGAAATTTGAACATATTGTAATTATTTGATCAATGATATTTTGAACTTGACTTTACAAAATTCAACACTTTTCCTTCTTTATTGAAAATACTTTGTGTATAAAAATTCCAAAATATGCTTGTTATAAAATTTATTTCTGTTTGCCTATCATAAGTTTTGCTAACCATTATTCTCACAAATCTATTTGTTTTGAAGACCAAGAGCAAAATTCTATTTCTTTCTGACTATTTCCTTCTGACTGTCATATGGCTGATGTTTAATTAAAAACAAAAACTGATTATAAACTAATGATTCGGAACATCCCCCTAGGGGTTCAGAGAGGAAGAGCTGACATAATGTGACATATGCTTTCTTTCAACCACCAGTTACAGGAAGCACATTTTGAGTATGAAAAGTCAATTTATTTTCAGAAAACATATCTCTGGGTATAATAAAAAGAAAATTAAACAAATAATATTTGAAAGAGAGAGGCATTGGGGTTATGAATAGCAAATCACTAAAATTTGACCTGGAAAGAATGAAGAATAGAGTGTTTCCTCAATTGCATATTTCTCTTTGACAGTGAATCACAACAGGAGAAAATTAGACTTCCATGCAATGGATGCTGATGCATTTTTAAAAGCCAAAAGGTGAAAAGCATTCTTAGTTAGCAGAGGTTCTTGTTGTTTTCTGTATATGGAATTTAATTTAATTTAATATGGATAGCTATGAGGTAGGCAAGATAACTTAAAAAATACCTTTTATATATTTCACTTCAAAATCATTCTATATGTAGTATCACTTATGTTGAATTTACTTTTAAGCTTTGAATGCAAAAATGAAATGAAGTTGAGGAAATAAGATTGGATCATCAAAGAACAGAATGTTAGACTTTATGATTGACTAAATCTTTATATTAATTGTGTAATAAAAGCCATACAATCATAGCACAAAAGCATAGGATGTAGTCTAAAATTTGACATAAAACTAAAAATAAAAGTTACCCAAGAAGGAAATGATGGAGACTCACGGAGATAAAACAAATTATATGTCAGAACAAGTCTTAAAAGCATCTATGATTTGTTGTTTATCAATAGATACAAATGCATATAATTTGTAGAGGAAAACTTGTCACAGACTATTAGGCTCTAACTCAACCTGTTTTCAAGCCCTTTCTTCTAGTTTTCCAGGAAGAGATGCCAAATATCAGGACTCTGGCAAAAATATTTCTGATATAACCGTTCTAGTTGGTACTTTGATTTTCTTGATATAGTCAAACTTATTTTTCCTCTCTCATCTTCCTTTTGGAATGCACAAACTGCAGAACAGGTATAGGATATATACTGGGAAGGCATAACAATAAAGCAGAGAAAGAACAGAGAATTATGAAAATGCAGAGCCCCTGATGGTATCGATCTTCTGAACTGACAATCTTAACAATCCTTGTCATCATGTTGCAGAGTTTCATCTTTTTGTATTAGCTGCACTCCATTATCTTCAAACTAAGCCACATAAGAAGCAAATACAAGGTGCATTTTTCCTATTGCTCAGTGGCACTAGTCATAAGTAGAGAGTGTAATTGCAGAATTGTTCAAAGGGCAATTGATAGATAGTGTAAGGACAAATGACAGATTAAGGAGATATTGTGAGAAAACAGTGTACAGAGAAATGTACTAAGCAATATTAGGAAGGCAGAATCTCTAGGAAGCAGAAAGTCAGGCTTGGATACAATGCAACAAGTAACAAGCACCTTATATATGATGTGCAGGACTGAATCCTCACATCTGCCACTACTCAGCACCAATTTAACAATTCACAACACTGCAATGTGGGCATTGACAGCTTCTGCACATAGGTGCCAGAGCTTTGTCTCTCCAGCTCTTGTTTTGATGGATTCGCCAGCCCTCAATGCTGGAGTAGATGTGGCATAAATAACACAAATCAATTTCTTTCTTTTGTTCAGTTTTAGTCCTGAGTGCTTAAACAGATATTTCAAATTAGTGAAGCTTATGACACCCATCAGTACCACAGAAGAAATGATAATGGAGAGTAAATTTTCTAGTTTCTACCTTTGCAAATTAATATTTACAAGACATGTAATCTTTGAAAGATTACAGAAATATTTAAAAAGTTGTAAATCAGGAAATATAAAAAATTAACTACTTGCATGTTAGAGAATTGTATTGTACCTTGTCTAATTTTGTTCAAAAGTTTTGTGAAAATATTTGCTATGAAATTGGATGTGGATATTAAAATTATCAAAAAACTGTCTATACACTTCTCTATGTAGACATATAAACATTTTCAATAAGCATTAAAAGAATAAAGTGTAGGACTGAGGATATAGCTCAGTTGGTAGAGTACTTGCCTCGCATGCACAAGGCTCTGAGTTTAATCCCCAGCACTAAAAACAAAAAACAGAGCAAGGTATAATATAATATATTTCTTTATCTATAAGAACATGTACATACATCATATATGTAATAGATATGATATATAAATATATATTATTGTATCTTTGCTAATAAATAAACTGCATCAATAAAATAAGCTCCACATTAATACACAACAAAGCTTTTGTTGACAGAATATAAACTGTCTGTGACAGTAAGTGTAAATGTTTAGACTGGAGGCTCACCCTGCCCCCACTAAAGGAAAGATATTTTACCTGATCATAGTGTGAAAGCTGGGATCCTAGCCTGAAACCAATCTTATTTCAGTGAGTTCTAAGTGAGTAACTAAACATATCACATAGCTATGTCATTTCAATCTTCCCCTGGCACTGCAGGAGAACAGCAAGTATTTGCATAGCAGCCCCAGAGGGCTATTGGAGCTTATCGTGATACCAGCTGAGATCGCCAGCTTAATTTGAACAAGAAATGAGGGCAAATGATAAAATCTTCTATCCCCTTCTCATTTCCCTTTAAAGCCCCATCTCCTCTGTGTATATAGAAGTTGGTGTATTTGTGTTACCATGGTCCTTTAATTTGTCTTTGAGGAAAATCTTAGGACTACAAATTAAATTATTATCAATTTAAACACCCCATATATAATTCAAACCCAACACACAAACCTGCACTTTCTGGAACTATATATAAATATATATTTTTTTTTCTCCTTCATATGGGTCTGTTTGTCTCTGTGCTCCAAAGTAAATTCTTTCCTTTCAACTACCCTCGAAATCTCAGACCTCATCTTTTGACTTATTTAATCTGCTTTTTTTTTTAACTATACAGAAAACTTCTGTCTCTTTTAAATATACTTTTAGTTATGAAATTTTCATTAGGTATCTTTTATAGCTTATAAAAATCTATAGTTTTCCAAAAATGTGCTACTACCAATATGCTACTTTTTATTTTAAATCTGAGTAGCTAGTTATCTATATACCATGTAGTTGCCTATAACAGCTGTTTTAAAACCCCCATTCTTGCTCATTTTAATGCTTAAGTATCTTTAAGTTTGATTCTGTGACAATTTTTTTTAAAATAAATTCATGCAAGGTATTATAGATCCTAGGTTATAGGGAATTCAAATTGTATGCAGGGCTGTAAAACAAGTTCAGTTTTAAAACCCATTTTCTTTTTCACTGTGCCCTTCAATGTCTCTATTGAAAATAACTCACAAGCTCTGAAATCTTACTATGTACAGGTGCTCTTCATGAGCTTCCAATATGCCAAATAGTTTAATTCTGAAACAGTCCAGGAGAGAGACACTGTTACTCAATAGTATTGATGATGGTGAAACTCAGGCACAGAGAGGAAAAGTCACTTGTCCTAGTCAAAAAGTCAGTAAGAAACTAAGCCTAACCTCAACCCAGAAATCTGAGTCCAGACTATGTGATTTCTATGAATGTGTCTTGCAGTCTTTAGAAAGGAGGGATCATGTCCATATTGCTAACTAATGTGACTGCAGTAATCAATGCAGTTCAGGGCACATTATCAACACTGAGAAAATAATTGTTTAGTGGAAGAAGAATACTGAATAATTTAATTATTTTTGATAAAAACTAAATATGTTTATATTATGTTAGAGTAATGGCCAATAATATCTCTATTATTTTATATAAACTCCATTTTCTTAATGTTAAATATATCTTCTGACTCTGAAACTGTTAGCAATATTTGCATAGTCTGGATTCCTCCCTAGAGGAATATTTCAAAATTATTTTTCTTACATTTAAAAGGCACTTTAAGAATTACATGTAAATATAATAGCACAAATATTGTATAGTATCCAAAACTATGCTTCAAAATGTGTTTGCCTTTTATTCTCTGTTACTTTTGACAATATGTCAATACATTTTGATTTGGATATTAATGCTTCTACAGAAAGCATCAGGGACTGGAATTCTCTTGGTATTAAGAGAACAAAGATAAACTTGACAATTATATGAAGGAACTATATACAATTCTCAGTTCCTTATATTTCCAATATGTATAACTTAAAATTCATGAATAAATTAGATAATAGACAATTCTTGTTTCAATACTAAATAGATATTAGTATAGTGTGCCTTGATTGTTTTCATATCTTTTACCATCATCTTAAATATCCTCTATATTTTTTCATATCTTCAATAGTGTGGAATATGGAAACTGTGTCTCTTTAGATTTATTTCATTGCAGATTCACAGACAGCTATTTTGCTTTAAAGTTTAACATTCTGATATGCTAATAATTTATTCCTATAATTAGATTGATGTCAACTTATGATGATTCTTCCCTTATGATTCTAACAAATGCCGGGTTTGAAACATTTCATTACAGTCACTTCTACTTTCATTGTTATAGGTTTTCTCCATCTGCTTCCTAGAATTCTGACAGATTATGAATGAAGGTACCCTGAACAGGAACTGTGGTTTTGCTGTTGAGGTTTCTAACAGAATAGCATTACTACGTTTTCTTTCTCCTGCCATTTCTTTCAGGACTCTCTAGCAGTGAGTCATTGAGCACTCATAAGTCACCTCATTAAGGCTAATCCTTTTGATACAAGAGCAAATATCTCAGGACAAAAATAGGTAGGACAGGCTGGGCTTCAGCTATTTTGGGGGGCAGCCCTGTTTTCTCACCTGCCTGGCTGCCAGTAGGTTGGACTGAGAGTGTAGGAACTCAGCTCTGAGAACCCCTTTTGCCTCTGTGCTCTAGAACAGGCACGACATTGGTGACACTGGTCAATTGGAACAACCAGCACTGGCAATACCAGGGGCTAACAGGAATAAAGGGGTACTTTCTGCTTCTAGGGTAAAAGGAAAAGTGGTGTCAGAGACCAGTTACCCACAGCAGGAGGCACAAAGAACCCTCAAAGCTTCTACTACAGATGGGAATATGCAGACAGTTTTTCCACCACTAAACTGCCCTCAAATCCAGATTTTAAGTTCCATTTCCCATCCAGACTTCTTTCTTAGGGAACTGGTTCACTTAATAAATGGCACTAGTGCTTTCCATCTAAGCCTGAGAAATTAATTTGTTTGAAGTTCACCTATAGATTCCAAATTGCCCATGCTTTTCTTAGCACATACGGGTTTTCTTTCATAGCTTTTTTCCCCCCTTTTTTCTATTTTTTATTTTTTAGTTATACATGATAGTAGAATGCATTTTGGCATATCATACATACATGTACTATAACTTCCTGTTCTTGTAGTCATACATAATGTGGAGTTACATTTGTTGTATATTCACATATGAATATAGCAAAGTTATGTCTGATTCATTCTACTGTCTTTCCCATTCTCATCCTCCCCCATCCTCCTCATTCCTCCCATCCAGTCCAGTGAACCTCTCCCCTCCCCCCCCACAACTGCCTAATGTGAGTCAGCATCCGCATATCAGAGAGAACATTAAGCTTTTGGTTTGGGGGGATTGGCTTATTTCACTTAGTATGATAACCTCTGGTTCCATCCATTTACCAGCAAATGCCATAATTTCATTCTTATTTGTGGCTGAGTAATATTCCATAGTGTATATACCACATTTTCTTTATCCACTCATCTATTGAAGAGCACTCAAGTTGTTTCCATAGCTTAGCTCTTGTGAACTGAAACACTAGCTTTTTTTGGAGGGTGAGGACAATGGTATCAGGGATTGAACTCAGGAGCAGTCGACCACTGAGCCACATCTCCAGCCCTATTTCATATTTTATTTAGTGATAGGGTCTCCCTGAATTGCTTAGCACCTTAATTTTTGCTGAGGCAGGCTTTGAACTTGTGACCCTCCTGCATCAGCCTCCCCAACTGCTGGGATTACAGGTGTGCCTGTGGGATTACACTGTGCCTGGCTTCATCTCATTCTTGATCTTGGTTTTGTACCTGATGTGTCCAATGCAAACTAGATTCTAAAGTATACATGTAATCACAAAGAATGTGGAATATCAAAATACACAGTGAAAGGCGAACAAAACTGGATCCTGAAATTTCCTAATTATAAGACTTATTGTGAAACCAAAATCATCAAAAATAATATGGTATTTACATGACAAAGTACAAATAATCAATAATTGATAGGATAGACAAAATTGACAGAACAGATAAAAACACAGAAACATATAACTCAAATAATTGGTTTTCACTTAAGTTGGACCAAGCAATTAATTTTTTAAATTTAGAGCTCAAACAACTAAACACACACACATACACACAAATCTTAATCCGTATTTTATATTTTAAACGAAGATTAAAGTGGAATGAATCTATATTCATAAATTTTATTTTTAAAAGAGAAAATCTTAACAGCCTTGCGTAGAAAAATAATTTTACCAGGGAAAATGCAGTGGATATAAAATTTAAAAATACCAGTAAATTTGAGTTCATCAAAGATATAAATTTCTGACATGTAAAGATACAATTATGAAAATTAATAGAAAACAAACAGACATGGAGATAATAATTTCAATGCATGCCTCAAACAAAATAACAACAATCAGAATACACATTTTTTAAATTGCTTCAGATCCAGAACAAAGAAGACATTATCAAAAAGCAGTGATAATGAGTAAACTTATAGTACCTCAACTCACCATAAGAGAAATATGATTAGTCAATAAATCTTTAAAAATATATTTAACAATATTAATTTTGGATAAAATGGTTCAAATTTAAAAGACCACATTTAAGAGACTATACTACCTGAAACTGATATACAAACATAAAATCAAATATGTGAAAGAATGCAGAGCCCTAGAATTTTCATATATTGATGGTATAGGTAGTAAACGAATAACCACCTAGAGAAAGTATTTCTTCTTTATTCATAAAATTAAATATTTAAGAACAATACAACAAAGCATTGCCAAATTTTATGAATTGATGTATGTATATAAAAACTGTAAAATAATCTTCACAGCAGATTTTTTTTTATATCAGTCAAAAGTTGAAGGCAAGTATTCAGTGACAGGAGACTCTATAAAATATTGTCATACTTATGCAAATTGACTCAGACTTGGCAGGGGAAGGGCTGAATTAATGATATAACAACCATGTGCATGAATCACCACAGATCTTACAGTAACTCAAAGATGCCAGCACAATAGATTGCTTACTCTATGACTCAATTCATTAAAATTTCAAAAATGGTCAGTAGTGAAAGAAATCAGAAGAATTTATTTATTTATTTTTCCTGGCATGGAGGTATTAGCTGGAATGGAACACATGGAATTTTCTTGCTTCATGCAGAAGAATGTGTCATATAGTGAACAAATGGTGGTTCTGTACAAGCATACTTTTGTTACAACTCAATAATTTGTACGCATTACAGATTTTGCTTTTTGTAAATGTCACCTGATAGTAATTTAAGAACACACACACAGAAATAAGTAAGTGGGGAGAATGTAGTTATTTATGCATATCCTATAAATTTTCAAGAATGGCTAGGAAAATACAGCCTGAAGGCAAGAGGTACACGAGCAGCAATCATCCATCATCCTTCCTCTGGTTGATCACACATATGTGCATAGTTTTCTTCTCACAGTTAAAGCACAGTCATCCCTTGGACAAGAAACACCTCCAACACTCATTCATTGTATGATTTTTATTTTTTTTTAATTTGTTTCCCAGCCATGTGTCTTCTAAATTTAAAGGCATTTAAAGGTATTCCACATGTGCAAGGTATGTTTATGGAATAGCCTTCCCCTGTCCACCTCCAAATTAGTATAAATCCTAATTGGTTTTAAATGTGGCAAACAAACAAAAAAAAAAAACCACATTGGGTTAAAAATAAAACAAGACAACAACAACAACAACAACACACACACACACACACATACACACAACATACACTTATTTCTCTCTCACATAGATTGCAGGTTGGAATGAGAGAGCAGCTCTACTCCTTGAAATTATTCAGGATCCTGAAATTTGTTCACCGTGACTTTATCTCCAGGGTCAAAATCTGGTCATAGAAAACTGAGCTCTGGGTTACAGGGTGGTTAAAAAAAAAAAAGGAAATCTAAGAAAACAATTTACTTGGTGAAGATGAAGCAAATGTTGTGCAAGTCATTTATATTGACATTTCCTTGTGGTAAACTTGCTTTAATCCCCCATGCCTAGTTAAAAGAAACACTGGGAAAAACAGTTTCCATTCATATATACTCAAGAGGTAAGAAATGTGTATGCTTTCTTTGGGTGAAAGTAATACAAAATAATTATATTCTATCACAACATCAGACACACTAAAACCTCCATCTTTGTCTCTTCTGATAGCTTAAGACACCCCATATTTGAAAGTCCACAGGAACCATCTTGTTTTCTGTCTTGCATGCTCTACTTTTTCCTTCATACTGCTTTGAGTTTCACTGGACCCAAAGAAAATGGAGGACAGATAAGAAACAAGAAAGATCTTGTTTTAGTGATACACTATTGAGCTCTAGTTTTGATAGTCTTTAATAAGGATGTCATTTAGCTATTGGCTTTCCCCTTCCCAGGTAAGTTGTGTGTGTTGTCTAAAGCCTTGTCAGCTGAGCCTGCCCTTGTGTTTTAGTTAATGGTTGAGGCCTCCTCCAGCTGATTTGACTTCCCACTGGGCCTCCTCTTGTGGAGACCTCTTCTAATAGGACCCAGCTCACGTGTAGTTCATTGGAAATACTCAGAGTGCTGCCTCTTTCTGTTGCAGCTTGTGCTGTCTCCTCACAGCTAAGGTTATCTTAATTCTAGATTATTTTTTGAAACTGAACCAAAAAAAAAGAATTGTCCTCAGTGTTTATGACACTTTAATGTGGTATAGAAAAAGCACTGTAATTAATTGACTTATAGATCTTTCATTCATTTCCTTAAAGTGAAAAGAAATCCTCTATTTTCACCTACAGTTCTGTGTGGGCTTCTTTTAACACAATGGGCTAGAAAGGACTTGAGGATTCTTTTAGCTTCACAACAATGACAGATCTAGGTTAGTCTGGTCACATATCAAAAACTCCCGGTAATCATTTTAGTCCTGTTTCTCCTATAAAATCTGTAATTCCTAGACTTCCAAGTCTGTTGGAAAAAGAAAGTGATTCTGAAATTGTACACTTTATGATCAACTAATTTTTCTCCTTTTGGGATGGAGAGATTTAAAAAAAAATGTGTATCACAATGAACAAGGTATAGACTGATCGCTTGAGTAACTTAAATATAAAATGAAGATCTATAGACAAGAAATGGAAGCCGTCTTAGTCCTCTTGATTAGTGTATTATGCAGAATGAGAGAAAGATGCACATTTGGACATGGGAAAGGAATCTAGAGAGTAAAAATAGTTGTAACCAACACATCCTCTGCATTTCCCTTATGTTGAGCAAAGGAAGCTTACTGTGGTGGTCTATTACTGTTCTTTAAATAAAATAGCAAGTTGTTAGTTTGGCAATTGATCATGCCATTTGTTAAAGTACTATATTTTTTTATAAGAAATTTGGCTTGGTGGGTAGAGCTGAGCTTTTCTTACTTAGATGTTCACTTTTGTGGTAACTTTAAAATACATTTTTATTATTTTTCGTGTTCTCAAGTTCAATCTCTGTGGGAAGCAATCTATTATAAGGCAGATTTGTTCAACAGGTCCTGCAGAGCTTCACAAATTCATCCCTCCAGGGATGTTATTTTTGATGGTAAAACATAAGGAAAACTATTAAATAAAAATAAAAAAAATAACAAATATAAAGCATACACAAGAAAGAGCAATACATGTATTTTTTTATATATTTAGCAACATGGAGATCAACAATGAAAACTTATCTATTCATGTCCAAAATTTAGTATAAGATTAATACTTAAAAGGTATATTACAATTCTGTATTTTAGATAATCTCTCTATATTAGTTAATCCAATGACAACCACTATTTTTAAAAGTATTTAAATTTTTCATTTTTAATAAAATTATCATACTGAATCCATAGGAAAATGTAACAGCCTCCTAAGGTTATTCTTAGACAACACTATTATTAAAATATATAATTCTAAATAAATATTCTCATTTCCTCTCAACTGTTATTCTACAAATGGACTTTATAGGTAAAGAGAAAACATTATTCCGCATGAATTCAGTAAACAACACAATTTTCAACATATTAGCAGAATATCATCATAATTCAATGGCTTTGTAAAGACTCCAAAGTCAAAATACCTGGGTTCAAAGTCCAACCTTGTCACTTAGCAATGTCAGGTTAAGTAAGTTGTTTTTTGTGTCATGGTATAGTTTCTGCAAGTAAAGAATTAGCTTAATTGCACTATCTACATTATGGCATGTATGTGAATTCAATGAGCTAATCCATTTAACCTGCTTTGAACAGTATAGGACATTTACAAGTTATTGTTATTAATACAATAAACACCCTCTTTGATAAAATAAGATAGCATCAGGGGAAAAATACTTTGTTTCAATATTCTGGCCATTATTACCAGCCATAAATCATATCATTTGCCCACAGTTAGTTCTCTATGCCCTTCACCTGCATATTGCTAACCAAACTTTCAACACTTGTGTAAATCCACTTCCTGTTCCATGGAAAATGTTATTTCTCACTTTTTCTAAATTTCTTTCAGTGTTACAGGATGAAAGCTATTCACCAATAACATGGATAACATTTTATGTCCTTTTTTTTCTGGAATTTTCTTTTCAGGCATTTATTGTTTCTATTTTGGTTACCTTTATTTACTCTTTCTTTCTCCTTCTGTTTATATCTGGAATTAGTGCTCCAAACCTTCCTTGTTTACATTTCACACTTCAACATTGTCCAATCTTCAGAGTTTGCCTCTGAAAAAGAATACTCAAAATGTACTCGGCTGACTTACTTCCAATTCTTGATTTTATCTCTGGTATTTTTCTGAAACAATTCTTACCCATGGTAGCCCTGATTGCTACACAGCTGTATGAAATGAGTAAGTACCAGCTTTTTAAATTGTACTTCATTGCCAGATTATAAAATATCACTTATTTATTTCTCAGCTTCACTCTCTGAATTTCTTGACTTCACATGTTCCTGGTTTATCTACCTTTGTGCATAATAATTCTCTGATGTCCTCTTTGGGGGATCTTATTTCTTTTTTTGTCTCATAAATGCTGGTCTTTCTGAAGGTTCTGATACAAACTCTACTTTTCTCTCCCTCTATCCTATAGGTAATCTCCTCCAATTCCTTGAGTTTTGTCTACTGTTCCATATGTTTGCCTTTATACAACCAATATAACATTTACATACAATAAAATGCATAGATCTAATGTATGGAGTTCAATATGATCTGATGAATCACTTCAATCAAAGTGTAAAATAGTTTATTTATTCTAGAAACTTATCCTTTGTTTTTTTTAAATGTACCATATATTGAAACTTTGAAATCAATTTATTTACCAAAATATAAACAAAATATATCAACATCTGTGTAATTAAAACCAAATTCATGTTTAGAGGAATTTTCATATTAAATAATTAGAAATGCATAATATTCTCAAATCAAAATCCTAATATTCTTCTTGCAAAAAGTAGGTGAGGATCATAAACGGGGTGAACTTTGTTTTCAAGTAAAATAATATACATGAAACATCTGAAAAAATCCATCCACATACAATCTATCACATGTATTTCCCATTGCATGTAAAGCAGCCTTCCATTGGATCTTGGCCTGCTGCCACTGAGGAGTATATGAGTAATAAAATGTCCAACACCTCTCCATTGAGTTCTCCAAGTTCTTGGAATGGATAAAAGGAATGCATGTGTTATAGTTAAAGCTTCATCCCAGGGTTTCATAAACTGACTTCCAGACCACTCAAGTATAATCGAATCAAGCCTTTATTGAAGCACACTGGTGGCGGCTGACCAGAACATAAAGCTGTTCCCCTGATCAGCCCCCAACAATTGCAAGAGCACTCCTTATGAGCCTGAAAACTGCAAAAGGGAGGTTACAGAAGCAGGACAGTGCAGTCAAGTGGAGGGAAGCCTAACCAATCACAGTTATCCCAGTCACCCCAGTTACAGAAACAGAGCCCTGTTACCTAGTTACAGAAACAATGCCCCATTAGGTAGTTCTGTGTTCTTAAACGTTTCTATAGCAAAAGGAAAAGAACATCTTGCTCCAGTCATGACTCTTCTACTTGGCATGGATGTTTTACAGGATGAAGTCATAAAACAAAATAGAGTCACATTTGCTCCTACTATTACACATGAGGTATCTGCAGTCCTGGGTTGAAGGCTGATGTTTTGGCCATGAGAATAAAATTGATAAAAATTTAGCTCACTGATAAGAAAGAATAGAGAAAAATTACTGATATGGGGAATGGCAGAACACCAATATAAATTCTATACATATCAAGAGGTGTTATAAGGGAATATTATATGACTTCATGTCAATAAATCTTTTGATATTTAATAAATAAATTCCTTGACAGACATTGCCTACCTAAATTGACTCAAGAAAAAAATAAGAACTTGGGTAATTATACATATTAATAAATGGAAATTTTAATTAAAATATCTTCACATCAATAGATAAGCACACAGATGCAAACTTGCAGGTCCAATAGCTTCACTGTTAAAATGTGACAAGAAAAGAATAATACCAATTTCTATTGAAAATATTTTGGAAAATAGTAGAGAAGGAAATATTTCCCCACTCATTTTATATACTATTACCCTTTTCTATTCTTCACATTTTAAAATTTCTATGGGTATTTTCTTCACGTTCACTGATTCTTTCTTTTGATATTTCTAATATGCTTCTAAATCCTTTTTATAAAATTCTAATTTTTTCTTTAGCAAACACTTCATATCTAGGATCTCCTTTTTAGAAAAGTGTCTAAATTTGTGTTGAACTTCATTGCCTTTTTTCACTAATAGCATATTAGCCCTTAATTCTTGGAAAATATTTTCTTTTAATACTTGAATATATTCATGTTAGCTGATTTGAAGTCATCCTCTGCTTAATCTAACATCTAATCCACTGTGAGTCAGTTTCTAATGGCAGATCCCATCAAAAATTTGGGTCCCACATTCCTGTGTCTTTTAATGTTTAGTATATTTAATAGAAATCTCCACATTGTATGGATTTTTTTTTTTAAATCAGGGATTGAAACCAGGGGTACTAAACCAGCAAACTACATCCCCAGCTCTTTTTAAAAATGTTTTATTTTGAGATAGGGTTTTGCAAATTTGCTCAGAGCCTCACTAAATTGCTAAAGCTGGCTTTGAACTCACAATCTTCCTGCCTTAGTCTCAGGAGTCTCTGGGATTATGGGTATGAGCCACCATACCTGTCTGTAATGTGTTTAATAAGCCTGTATACAATAATTTTTTTGTGAATTATTGTATTTCTAGTTGTCTAATGACTTTCATGTCTTCAAATGGAAATCTATTCCCCATCTGGGGTGTTCATTGTTGGAGTAACTTTCAGTCGCAGCTAGCAGCTATGAGCAACTCAGAAGTGCTTGAAATATCCACATTCCTTCAGGCCTGACAGGAGCGCCTGCAGGATGGGGTGAAACCACATCCTCAGCACTTGTGGTTAGCATTGCCAAACTACCTGGCCAGGAAACGGACAGTCAGGGGCTTCAGGACATGAAACCCCTGACTCAGTAAGGTCCAAAGACCCTTCCAGATTGCTTTCCACCATTACAGCAATATTTAGAGTTTCCTCACAGTGTGGTTACATTAGGCAGAAGATAATTAGCTTACAGATGTTGTCTTGCTTATGAAGCTCATTCAACCTGGCCCTACTCAAGGCTCTTTAGTTAAACAATTGGCAGGGGAAGGAGCCATTGCAGGAACTAGGGCTGCAATTGCCCCAGCATGCAGCGAATCCCTTTTGAAATGGACCTCTGCTACAAAGGAAATAGCCCCCTCTTCAGCGCCCATTCAGACATTAACAGCTGCCATTAGCAAACTAGCAGTTAACAAAAATGATGGGCTTTTCCCACTAAGATCTGATCCCATTTGCTAGGGCTGTAATCAGCCAGGCCACATTGAGGATTACTGTCCTAAGAATGGCAGCCTCCCTGGCCTCAAGACATCCTGCTCTAGATGAAAAAAAGAGAGAGAGAGAGAAAGAAAAGAAAAGTCATCTCCCATCTATTTAAATATTTTAAAATTATGAATGTCCCCATGTCTATTAAAATTGATATAGGGCCAATCCTAACAAGACATTTCAAGCAATTTGCAATGGTTGGCATATACATCACTTAATTGGGATTCTCTATAGCCCTTAGACTCAAGGCATTATAGTAAGAACACACAAGAAACAATACTAAGTCCCCTCATGATGCCTTGAAAAGAATCATATTTGGTTTAAAATTTCTTTCAATTTCAAAATTTTCTACTAAAATAGCAGCCCATAAGCATTGAGCCCCCCTCTCAGAGTCCTCCCAACTACCTATGGTCTCATGAAAAGATTCATAACAAATGCATGGGATTTTACGGGGCCCCTCTTAAATGTGACACCAGCCACCAGTTGCCAAGCTCTGGAAATTGAGCCTGGATGAAAGAAAGAGACCATTATGACCTCCCCACAGGAGGGCTCACAAGATAACCTGGGTTGAAATCAAAGACCTATTAGATCAAGCTCAGACCATGTCACCTGCCAGAAACCAGAGCCCTGGTACTCTCTTCTTGCTTATGTGTGCGGTTACAAACTACAACTTACAGGTAAGTGCACAACAGGTAAGTATGGAGGAAGAAAGGCATCTGCCTAAATGCCTGATAACTCAAGGCCCTATGCTGGCCTGTCCAAGCAAAACCGATACACTTCAAAGTATGTCCCATAAGGGAAAATTTGCTTTGCAGATAGCTATCACTCATGAATGGCTGTCTGTGTTCTCCTCTAGTGGAAGGACTCTATCACCACCTAGTGGCAGAAACCTTTCAGGGAGCAAAATACTCATGCCACTGCAATTAAAAAACCATGAGAGCAATCCATGCTCAATTAATCATGATCAGAAATGTTTCACATACTTCTCTCTCAAATCTTGCAGAATGCATCCCAAGGACAAAACTCAGGAGGAGAACAGGAGCCCTCTGGATTAACATCATCATAAGGCTTGTTGTCCTCACAGCCACAACTGCAACTGCTGCTCTCTTCACTCTCCTGCAAAAGGACCACACCCAACCCAACCCAACCGATTGGAAACAACTTATGCTGTTGCTGGAATTTTAATTGGACTTTCCCCTTCTTTTGCATCAATGCAGAAAAGCACCTCCTTTATGCTATTGTGCATCATTCTGTCATTCAGCCCTCAAGTACATGCTTGGTGGGTGGGGGCTCCATCTCCCGGGATTCTTTTACCTGTTGGTTTGGATGATACTGCATTGCCTTTCTGGTTTGCTACTGATGTTTCCTCACAATGCCCTGTTACATCTGACCCAATAGCAAGGCACCCTTGGAATATGTCACTCTCACTTGATCATTCATGGGCCTTTACTATATTAAGGGATGTGTCTAGGGCACAGAGGTTATGTCAGTCTACAATTTGCCTTCACAATGATATTCTCTGGAAGCCAGGAATAGGATGCATTATAGGTTTTCCAGTCACTCTCCTTAGAAGGTGAAGCAAAAGTAGTCTCTGTCAGTGGTCTGCCTAATGGCATGACCATGACCCCTCATGCTAAAGACTCATGTTATTGGCCTCAACCCTTTCTGCAGAGATGTCCCTGGAGAAAATTTAAAGATATCAAATAAAGTATACCTCTAAGAGCTATATCTTGGAGAAACTGTCTCTCCCTTTCCCAACCCTATTTCATTTCTGATGAGCTTATTAGTTAGTCCAGACTTTATACCAAAGGTGGATGGAGAATGGAATTTTCAACAGAAACAAATACATTAATATGTAAATATCATACAGATTGGATAACAAATTCTCAAAATACAAAAGAAAGACAGGAGACTTTTTGCAATTAGGCAGACAATTGTTATGTGGTGCTTTCAAATGTATAAATATCAGTCCTATTGTCACCATGGATGCCATTTGGCTAAACAGCTCTTTCAAAAAACCCTCAGCTAAATGTGCTACTAAAGGCCATATATGTGTTAAGCCACCCTTTTTCTTTGTAACTTCCACTCAAAATCACAAAAATGGTCATCTTAATTGTGATGATCCCAATGTGAGTTAACCAATTGCTGGAACTCCTCTGTTAAGACAGTAGTGCTAATGAGAACATCCCCCCATGTTATGGTTTCCAACGAAGGATGACTCCTCTGTTCAAGAGGTTCACTTTACAAAAGATATTTCCCTTCCCAGGGTTAGGCAAGATTTTGGGATTACTGCTGCCATTATAGCTGCCTCCCTCGCTGCAGTGGCAGCAGCTACCGCCAGTCCACAGCAAATGCTGCAACCATTAACCAGGTAGTGCAGTGCTCCACTAAAGCCCTGACCACCCAGGAGCAACTAAACCTGCACTTGCAAGGAGGTATCTTAATGTTACAACAACAGATTGACCTTATTGATGAAAAAATTGATATGCTTCAATTGAATGTTAGAGTACCCTTCAGTCCTCAATTTCTGTATGTTTGTCAAACCCCTGTGTTGGTAAAAAATGTAACAGAAGCTCGGCTTGAACTGGCAAATAGACTTAAGGGGACTTGGGATATGACTTTTAGAAATTTCACTGTGATGCTGCCTGCTCAGTTTCTCAGCCTAAATGAAACCAGAGCAGAGCTAAATTTTAACCCCTCAATCTTACAGCGTCTATGGGATAAATTGTCAGCTTTATTTGACCTTGCTAATTGGATCCTCACTGGTATTGGCATAGTCATAGTTTTTCTTGTTTTAGTATATGTTATATTATATTAAGCTTCCAAAAACAGCTCAACAAAGTAGAAACAAAACAAGCTATGTTAGATCATGCATGTAAGGAAAGTCAAAAGGAAAATAATGATTCCCCTGCATCTGTATGGATGGCAGCTATGGATAGGATCTAAGTAGTACACACTAAGGGTCAGTTTTCTATGAGGGATCATGCCCTGAGTCTTAGCACTGCTCTCCTTTTTGTCTATCTGTGTCTTTCAGCTGTCACAATATTACTGTTTGTCTGTCTATGGCTTTTCTCTTTCCTTCCTGGATGCAGCATCACCAGCTCAGTGCTGTGAGCTGGGCCCTCCATGGAGAAGAACCCTGTTTCCCGATCCTAAGGTAAATGCTGGCATGGAGGCCACGGGATTCATTATCTATCAAGGAGACAGAGAACCCTCTCAGGGGCAATGCCTTGCACACTCCACATCACCCTGTTTGGCCCTGGAGGATGGCTGGTTAGTCAATAATGGGTAAGATTCCTCAAGGGAGGAACAACCTAAGACAGGCACAGTCGCAGAGGGGCCATCAGGAGGAAACTTGGGGGCCAACAGAGGTGAGGCACAGAACCTTACCCCCCCAACCTGTGCAAAGGCCTATTTCTTCACTTCTTCTGAGAGAGGTCTCCTGCCCCCATGACTGCTCCCCATGCCCAGCTCAGATCAGGACCCAAGTGACAGACAGAGACCTAGTCAACAGCAGCTGCCCGCTCAGGCTCACCACAGCAGGAAACAACTGCAGCTACAGGAAAGGACCATGTCTGGATGTTTTCCCATTTCTCTTTCTTAGTTATCCCCCCTTTTTTTCCATGCTTTTGCCTTTTCCTCTCTTCTCTCATCAGGGTTCTCCTTTGGCAATAAATTTAATAAAAGGAGAGGAAATGTTGGAATGACTTTCAGCCGTAGCTAGCAGCCATGAGCAGCTCAGAAGTGCTTGAAATATCCACATTCCTTCAGACTTGACAGGAGGGCCTGCAGGATGGGGTGAAACAGACAGTCAGGGGCTTCAGGGCATGAAACCCCTGACTCAGTAAGGGCCAAAGACCCTTCCAGATTGCTTTCTGCCATCTCAGCAATATTTAGAGTTTCCTCACAGTGCAGTTACATTAGGCAGAAGATGGTTGGCTTATGGATAATGTTTTGCTTATGTATGATCGATGGGCATGCCCCACTGGAACTCTATAACAGTTGTGTGCATTCCAAAAATAAACTGAGCTACTGGACGACAACTTGAGGTTTGTCTTCTGCCAGTTCTCTCACAAGCTCCTGTGTGTTGACTCTGTGTCTCTACCCGCTGCGACTGAGGTAGCCAAGCAACTAATTGATCACACCAGTGACAGGAATGTATGCAGTTCATCATCTGATATCTCTGTCCTAATACCATGGTTTCCAATATTGGCATAATCTTTAGGCTGGGCCTTCTATGATTCCCTTGTCTCAAAGTAAATTTTATTCAGTTTATGATGTAGGCAGAGATGGGCTTACCTTTTCTCTGCATCCCTTGCTTCTGAGCTGGCTCCCTCAGATTCTGTCTTCCCTTCTCATTTTATGCTCTGATACTTCAAAGACATTCAGTATAACAATTCCACCACCTGCACTATGAACCTTTGAGAATGCAATCAGTTAAGGGAAGCAACAATAGATGAACTGGCCCCCTGTAATTCTAACTTCCAGAATATGGAGTTATATCCTAGGTATCTACAAGGGTGTTTAGTTTTTGTTTGTTTCTTTATTAACTAAAAATAACTGAGATCTTTTTTGTACATCATTTATCTTTTAGTCTGCACTTCAAGCAGATCATGCTCTGATTCAGTTCTAATTAATTCTGGAGTTCTTGAACAGACAGAATTTCCACATACCCTTTCATGCTCTTTTCTCAGTCCTGAATTCTGATCTGTGAAAACTTAATAGGTAAGACTGTGGCTTTTCCTATCTTTGTTTTTGTTGGCTTTAGAAGTTTGAATGGTAACCCCAGGCCAATAAACTAAAATTCACAGTATATATCAGCTGGGTATTTTTTTTAATAACAGCATTATTTTGCAATTCTTGTATTTTGGACACTTTCCAAGGGCTAAGTCTCTCTCCCCAGTTTTTTATATTTGTTTATGCAGGGTGATTACTTCACTATTTTTCTGCTTTGTCATCACCAATTTAATTTTCTTCCAGACCATATTTCCATATATTTTAAAATATAAATTCCTAAAACAATAAAACAAATTAAATTTCAAATGATAAGAAATATATTCTTATCTCAGTCTTTTGTGCCAATGTAAAAAGTTGCCACAGACTGGGAATTTATTTTTTAAAAAAATGTTTATTTCTCCCAGTTCTGGAGGGTAGGAAGTTCAAGATCAAGGTGTCAGCAAGTTCAGTCACCTGGTGTGAATCTGGTCTGTTTCCAAGATGGAAACCTTGAGCATTGTGTGCAGACAGGAGGAACCCATGCCCACACATGGTGTGAGATGGAAGAGCAAGCTAGAAAACACTACAGGAAGCCTCTTTGTAAGATCCTCCATCTCACTGAGGAAGAGAGGAGACCTCATGATTGAATCACTCATATCCCATCTCTTAAATACTGCATTAGACATTGAGTTGCAACATTAAACATTGAATTTTGGAGGGGATACATTCAAGCCATATCAATTGAGTCTACCAACACAAAATTAATATATTTAAAGAATACATCTTAATGAATTGTGACTTACATTTGCATTCATAAAACTATTCCCACAATCAAGCTAATAATAAAACTTAAAAAAATATTTGTGTCATTTTACATATTCTTTTTTTATATTTTCCCTTTTATACTAGACAACCACTTTTCTGATTTCTATTAAAGATTAGTTTGCATTTTACAGATTTTATAAAAATTTAATCATGCAGTATGTACTCTTTTTTTTAATCTGACTTCTTTCACTTGGTGTACTATTTTATGATAAAGCCATATGGATATATGTGTCCATAGTTTACTCATTTGTATGCCACAATGGTTTTCCATTTTATGAATATACTATCATTTATTTATCTATTTGCCTATTATTTGGCATTTGGTTTGTTTTCAGTTTAGGATTATAATAAATGAATCTTCTATGAACAGTACACACAAGCACTTATCTTGAGTAGATACCTAGGTAGGAAATGCATGAGTCATACTGTGTGGTTTATGTCTAGTATTTTAAGAATGCCTAAATTATTTTCCAGTTTTATAGAGTTGTTAAATTTCCTAAACCCAATGCATGAGATCCAATTGTTGTACATCCTTATCAATATACCTTTTATTTATCTTAATTGGTTGTTGGTGATATAATAGTTATATACACACATGCATGCACACACACACATAATCAACTTCTATCAAAATGTATATATTTCAATATTATACCAATAAGAATGTGACAACCAATTTTAAAATAAATTATGCTTTTATTTTTACATATAAATAGGCATTTATTATATTTATACAATGTGTTGTGTCCCTAATTACTTCAATTTTTGTTATAGGTTATGCCAGGTGAAAAAGTGCTAGGGTGCTACCTACCATGATTGCTTTTAAAATTTTTTGATCACAGTTATATTGCATGTCTAATGAAAAAAAGAGACAGAATAAATTTAGAACTGCACTAGTTTTTAATCCCTAACTCAAATCCCCTTCTGTGCTATGCCACACTGCTGATTAAACAAATCGTTCACAGGTTTGACTTGATATTTTATTCCTTCTTAAAAATACTTTGTGGCATCTAAACAGAGCCTGAAGCTTTTGGATAGTTTATCTTCAGATTCAAGCAGCATTTTGTACAGCTACTCAGTAGGTGGTGAAAAGCAAAGGTTAAGGGCACATCTTGCAATCCCCATAGGCAGTCAGGAAGTGAAAGTGATGAACAGCATAAGATGTTTCCTACTTGGCTTTTAAATGCAAAATGTATTCAAGTGAACAGCAATCATAGAAATCAAGAGGAAATTGTGCCCCTGCCCATACTGGACAAGGAATCTGTTGCACTACCAGAGGTGTCTTTTTCTAATGATCCTAGAAAGATAGTAAACTGCCTAAAATGTTGGATTTGGAAGCAAGAGGCCTGTTAGACATCTAGCAGGTGAATCTACAAACAGTTGCTTAGAAAATGTTACACTTTTAGTGTCATACAAGCCACAACAAGAGATTCAAATCAGTGCATATTTATTATGCAAATTAGGGCTTCTCCATTGTTTTCAAATGTTTCATATGATACACTTTAGAATGATTACAAGAAATTAAAATATCACAAGTCTCCACAGAAGAAAATCCTAAGATCCTTTATATATAAAATATATCAAACACAGAATGGTTTGTAAAAATGGCTTTAAAAATTTTATCATCTGTAATGTATATGATTCTATGATATTCAGGAGATAACTAAAAAAATTCCAGAAAACCTATTGTGGAATTCCAATTTAAGCAAAATAACTAATATGAATGAATTTAATAGTAGAAAATATATTAAACATAATTTTGAACATGTTTTATTTGGATATTTTATACCATTTCCATTTTAATTGCTGTCCCAACAATTTATATGTCTAATAACTATATGGTATAGAGAAATTTAATTGATTTTCTTGCCAAGTTCTACATAGATAATTGAACATTCATTATAATTTATTATTATAGTGTATAATGTCTATAAGATCATTTCCTGTGAATGTGAGGTTGTAAGAGAATAGAGTACTACCTAAGAAAATGTAATATTAAATAATATTTAATGATTACCCATGTTGAGTCCAGCCATTTGTGTGGAAAAAAAAAAAAAAACATTTTCCAAATGGTCCCTTTAGCTGATTTCTCACTTTAAAAACATAAAACCCATGACAGAAAGATTACATTCATCATCAGTATTCTATAAAAATTAGAAGATGACTCACCTGGAAAAGTAAGGATGTGACCTAAAATTTTGCATGATTGAAATTATGAGAATTTCAATAAAAATATTTTCCTTCCCCACATTAAGTCATGGGAACATACATGGCCAAAAATCAGAATATATTTCCAAAAGAGTAATAAGGAAGAAATATTCACATATTATTCTTTTCTATCCTATGTATATGCAGTTTGGATATAAAGAGTCTCATATAGCTGGATAACTGTTGCACTTAATGCTTTAATTTCACCCTGTTGCCCCATCTTTGTAAAAGGTCATCTCCTCTTTCCATTTACTTAAACCAAGATATTTGGCATTATATTGACTTCTATCTCTTCTATTTAAATGCAATTTGTCAGAAAATACTAATGGCTCCGCATTTGAAATACAGCCAAAATCACATCTTGCCTAATCTGCTGCTAAAATGCAGCTCTCTCAGAGATGTGATTTCCCCTTACTTGAACGACTATAATAATCTCCTGACAGGTTTTAGTTTTTTCCTTATTTCCTTAAAATTAAAAGAGACAGAGTGAGAGAGAAGGATGGGGAGATAGTTATTGTAAATTGAACTCAAACCATGTCAGTTTTTGTTCAAATGTCTACTGTGTCTTCTCTTTCATTCAGAATGAAAACAAATGCTGAAGTCACAATAATGGTTTTCAGGATCAGGGCATAATATAGCCCCTTTCTTACTCCTATAATATCTTTATTAATGCACAGTTTGCTAACAGTATTTCAATTATTCTGAACTCCTAAATTTTCTGAAAAGCAAAATAAGACTTCTAGAATTGGGAATGTTAAAATTTTTTATTATATTTTACTTTATTTATTTATTTGGGTACCAGAGATTAAACCTAGATGCACTCAACCCCTGAGACACATTCCCAGCCCTATTTTTGTATTTTATTTACAGACAGGGTCTCACTGAATTGCCTAGCGCCTTACCATTGCTGAAGCTGGCTTTCGACTCATGATCCTCCTGCCTCAGCCTCCAGAGCTGTTGGGATAATAAGCATGCACCACCATGCCCAGCTATATTTTACTTTATTATTCCCTTTTCCCAGAATATTCTTTTTTCAGATATACACTTAGAAAAAGAAGTTCACTTTCTTTAAATCTTTGTTTAGATGTCACCTTCTCATTAAGATATTAATAGTAAATTTTATTAAGTCCTCAGTATTTCGGTTATTTTGTCATTCTTATTATCTCTGTAATATTAATATTTATAAAAATATAATCATATTGTGTGTGTATATATATATATATATATATATATATATATATATATATATATATATATATATAGCATTTAGTATCTTTCTCTTCCACTGGAAAGACAGTACCATGAACAAAGGAAAGTAGCATGAAGAAATGAAATTTTATTTGATTTTTTCCTCTAATTTGTGGATTCCAAATACATAGGAAATCCTCTAGAGTGAAGTAGGTAAGTTTAACTAGGTAAGCTTTTATTGAATAGTTAAATCAATGCATTTATGAATAATGCCTTTTAGAAGGACATGTGCCTTTCTCACTTAGTGATTTACCAAATGGTCTGTCAAATTAAACTTTAAGAATCAAAAGAGAAATACACAGGTTGTATTTATGAACAGGTCTCTTTCTTCTATCAAGTATTAATTTTGTTCTGAAAAAAAGAAAGATTGGGGATAAAAATTTATATGCACTTATTTTACTATACATACCTTTAATATGAAAGAGTAGAATTTACAGAATGGATTTTACTAAATTCTGGTATAGTAGCTGGTTTAATTAAGCCACAAAGTTCCTAGCAGAAAATGATGCTACAACAACAACAACAACAAAAAAAAAAAACATAAAACTCATTCATTCAATGTAATTTATAGCTACTCAATTTATAGCTATTTGCTATAATAATTGTGATTTTCAGAATTTTTAAATACTATTATCCTATAAGGGAACAATAGTTAGAGGTAGGCTGTAAACCCATAAATCTTACTTTTAAGAAGGTAATTTTATAAGATTAGGTTTTAGAATGAGCAGTTACATTTAGTAGGATTACTTCTTTGTACTTGCTATATTTCTCTTTGAGATGTGGTACTCTGAAACTAGTGCTGTCAAAATGTACTCTTGGAGGAATTTCCTTCAGTTGCTGTTTTCCATAATTTTAGTCACTTCTTTGCTGTAATTCTTTAGTCATAAATAGATGAAAATTCTTGGAAGTTTAAAGTTTTTGCAGTTTTGAAGTTTTGGCCTCATAGGAGGCCAAAGATAACAACTTCTTAGTTCTTTATTCTACTAAAACTATGAAAGAGTGACACCTTATTTAGACATAATGAAATTTACAACTCAAACAAATAGATACAGATGATTGAAACTTCTTTCCTATTGGCAGTGAGTGAGAATTGCTGAAACAAAACTTCTTACATATAACCACTTAATAGTTCTATTTACCTAGAGGCACACCTCACTCACTACTCAGTGGTAAGGAGTTTTAGGGGAGAATTTCATAGATTAGTAATATTTATACAATTAGAATATAGCAGAGTCAATATGTGAGCCCAGGTCTCTATAAATGACAATATGGTCCTATCTTACTATTATCTCAACTTGCTTTTCCTCAGGAAAGTTATGCTGTCAGTTTGCCTCATCACTAAGTCAAGTTAGTAGAAAAAAATTAAGAATTTTTCTTTAATAACTACATAGCTAAACACTATTAATGAGCTCTAAGTATTTTAATAGTTTTGAAAGACTTTCTTCTTGAAACTATGTAAAATATTTTAAATTTTGAGCAAATTAATGGAGGTAGATGTTGGAACTTTTGAAATCAAAATCCCTAATTTAACGTATTAGACAAAAGGACAAGTTTCCATGGATAATAGCTAATTAATATGTTAGAAAAAATAATTATTTTACTTGATTAAATGAGATAATGAGCAATTAAACAAAATATTGAAATAGACTACAAGGAACCATTAGTGAAAAGGGGGGTGTCACAAAGTGTACTCATCCCAGCAAGCTGTCTCTGTCCAACAGAGGCAAGGAAAGTCCAGCCACACATTTCCAGTCTGGGAAGCATCTTCATCTTCCTAGTTCTGAATCTCCCCCACTGACAGACCCCTTAAAGCAGAACCAATAGGGACTGACTGAACAGTGAGAATCCCAACAGCACCAACTAACCCTGCAGACTAAAGTAACACTGTAAAAGCTTTGAACTTTTAATGGTCATTGAAAATAGATCTGAAAAACAGGCTGAGATATGCGTGCTGAACTAAAATAGAATGCCTACTTATTTGAACAAAATATTCAAATAGGGCCAAAGGTCTTCTAATATAGTTAATAAAGATGCAGGATATAATTAAAATTCTTCAGCATATGAAGAACCAAGAAAATCACAATTTGATTAAGAAAATTTTTACCCTAAGTACATGTATGAAGACATGAATGGTGTGAATATACTTTATATACAACCAGAGACAGGAAAAATTGTGCTCTATATGTGAAATATGAATTGTAATGTTATCTGCTATCATATGTAACAAATTAGAATAAAAAAATAAATAAATACAAAAAGGGGCAATTAACAGATCTAAACACTGAGATTAATCTTATGTTAAATTTATCTGGCAAAAAAAATTAAAACAGTTATTTTACAATTTTTCAAAGTCAATTTTCTTTCCACATTTTCTTGGAACAAATAAAAAAAATTTAAAATCCGAGCAAAGATATTAAGGTTATAATGATAACTAGATAAAAATTATAGAATTTAAAAATACATAAGAGGAAAAACAATCTTCTAGATGGAATCAACAGAAGAGTAGAATGGCAAGATAGAAATAAACGAACTTGAGGAAAGATCAATAGAATATATCCAGTCTGAACAAAACAAATGGGGAAAAAAAAACACTCACAGATCTTGGAAAAATAGCAACCACAGATTCAAAATTTATGTTATTAAAGTTTCAAAAGGATTAGAGAAAGTAGGACTGAAAAAATATTTACAAAAATAGTGAATGACTATCTCCCAAATTTCTTGAAAGACATAAAGGTACATATTTAAAAAGCTGAATATACCTCAAACAGTATACACCAAAAGAATGACATATTCATTGTGTGTGTGTTTTTTTTTTGCTTGTGTTTTGTATTGGAGATTGAACCTATAGACACTCCCCCACTGAGCTACTACAGTTTCACTATCAACATATGAGGCTTCCAATATCTCCACACCCACACCCACAACATTTTGGCTGTTTTTTTCTTGATTACAGACATAGTAGTGGGTGTATAATAGTGTCTTATTCTTACTGATTTGCATTTCCCTATTGACTATTTTCACATTGTTCAAATGTGCTGATTCTACTTACAGGACTGACATTTTAAAAGAAGAAAACTTTTTTAGTCTTTGTATAAACAGGAAAGAATGACTAGGATGTCAAATTAAAAAGTACTAAATGCTTAATGCTAAATTATTATTGTTTGTAGACTTTGGAGATTTTAATTATTTATCTCAATAAAGATACCATCTGCTTTTTTTCTAAGATGTTAAGAAGTGTCAGGGAAATACATTATTCTTTCCAAATTTTATTTCTTGTAACATAAATAAAAACATGTGGAGTACAAGATATGTTAATTGAACATTTAAAATAGTCTTAAAATTATACAATATGAGTGAATTTAATTTACATTCTTAGATCTCACTAGAAAATTATTCATCTAAAGCAGATGTGATGTATAATATAATGAATTTCAGAAAAATTTCCATCTTTATTAAATATAAATTTATTTTCATATTATTCTATCTCTAGAAAAATTAAGAAGAAAAATATTCTGTGAAAATCATGTACAACATGGGCCAATGAAACTAAAGGCAATTGAGGCCATTCTTGCTTCTATGATTTTGTATGCAGACCATGTATTATGCTTCTTTGATTTTCATTTGTCATCTATGTTTTTATTCCATTTTATGGCAAACTACTTGCAGTTTAAGAGCCAATATCAATATCAGACAAATATTTTCAATTTCTACAGTAATTTCTGGTACAGTTATCTGCACAGTACTCATTGGTATAGATAAGATATCCCAGAGGGGTTGCAGCCTGTTAGGCCATTCAGGGAAGAGTGTGTTGTGCAACATAGACTCATATTCAGAAGCTGAGTTAAGAAAGAGAAGACAGACAGAAACCAAAAACACACTGTTGAAATTGTTTCACAATGTAAGTTAATGTCATAAAAATAAACACTGTTTGCTTTAATGAAATTCCTATCTACTTTAACTTTTATGTGGCCATTATAAAGTATCACTTAAATATCATCCCAAATATCAAATAGTCTTGTTCATGCTCATTTTCCAAACTCACCTTTGCGAGTAGTAAATATGATAATGTTATTCTGTATTAAAACCATCCACAGACTTATGCCTTCTCCCTCCTCCTACTGACCATACTTATTTGTTATGTGAGGCATTCATTTTGTGAATTGGTAATGATGCAGCATTTCAAAATATTTGTAGATCAAGATCCTACAAGACCTTGCCAGTGTTTACAGCTCCAATTTCAAACGAGTGCTTCCAGACATTCTGAGTTAATTTTAGATTTTCAAATTATAATGGTCTTGTAAGAACTGGGAATTGTGGTAAGAAAACCTAATGTACAAATAGTGTCTCTTGACCTTACTTTTCTCATTTCAACAGTGGAAAATTTTTATCTGTACCATACTCAGTTACCTGTACCAATATATATTTTTAAGTAATTTGTAACATATATTTATGCAAGAAACTGAAATTTGAATGTTTTCCAAGAATGTTTTGATATTTTTCATTATTTTAGGAGTAAATTCTTTAATCGTCATAAGATGATGCAATTTCTTTTTTGTGTGTGTATATTTGCATATATTCTTAGAAATATTAACTACTACAAATGTAATATAATTAAATATTTTGATTTTTAAACTGCTTTGCAATAGTCCAAGAAATTATAGAACACTATCAAGGCAATCAAGTATTTTATTATTTTTAAGATATTTCAGAATAAATGAAGTAGGAACTAGACAAGTATAAAATGAAGATTACTGTAAAAGCATGACTTCCAATTATTGCCTGCTGAGAGAAAAGAGTAGCTAGGAAAGCAATTGACAATGTCTTATTTGATCATTTAAAATATAATTTTGAAGATAGTAAACTGTTAATACATTAAAATACTCTCATCACCCATTTCACTAATTAATGCTCTTAGAAACATATATACATGACAATATATAATAATAATCATTCTTTAGCTTTTTTTTTTCTGAGAATTTTCTGTATACTCCACAGGAAAGAGAGCAGAGGTTATTAATAGTAAATTGAAATTTCAAAATTTGTTGAAACATCCTAAGCAAATAAGTTTCTACTGTTCTTATTTTCTAAGCAGCATAGGGAAAAAGAGAATCCTTTTCTTAGAGTCAAATAGTTCACTTAAGAACTCCATAATTAAAGCATATAGTTACTGAATTTCTGAATCTTTATGTGCTTAACTCTCTCAGGATACTGAATATAGCAGACATCTGAAATTCTGAAAAGTTCTAAATATATTGTTGTCAAAGAGAATATTCATTGGTGATATTACAAAGCTGAAAACCCAATTCTAATTCTAAATAAAACCAAGATTCCTGAAAATAAAGACACAAATGATGTATCTTATTAGACACAAATGAAATAATTTACACAGAAAACAAAAAACACTCTAAAAATTACATGATTTATAAGCAATATAAAATATGAGAAATCTATCTTGGTAATATGCTTTAGTTTTAATTCATATCTTTCTTAGTATTAGATCTTAATGATCAGTTTTAAGTATCAACTGTCAAAAAGATGGTAATTGAAAAATTGATAACATTTTGAAACAGTTCCTTTCTTATATCAGGATTAACAATATCATACCTAGCATGTCAAGGTCACATAATCAGTTTTTATGGATATAGCATTAATAATTCTATAGTAAAATATTTTAAAGTATTTATTTTAAAGTTGCTCCTATCAAACTATATTTGAATGCCTTCCTAGTCCTTTAGTAATAACCATAAATTGATGGCATTACTGTCATTATTTGGTAACAAATCATCAAATGAAGGCTGAGATATAGGAAAAAAAGTTTTTATTCAAACATGCAATGTCAATAATACAAGAGGAGTGTGCCCAATTACCAGAAAGAAAATTGTTTTTTGTAGACATGTTCTATCATTATCAAGCTTTCTCTAGTGTAAAATTTTCAACCAAAGATATCAAATATAGATATACTTACACAGTATATTATCTAATCAATTCCATAGGATTTGAAGACAAATGAAAAACACTTCTGCTATGTGAAAGAAAGAGCTGAATTCCTGTCCTTCGTGGGTTTGCATACGCCTTTGATTTTTACTCCTGCAATCTGTTTACAGGTTTCTAAGAGTTAAGAACTCAGTGAGCAGTAACATTTAACCTTTAAAGTAAATTATCATTGAATTGCATTAAATGAAGGAAGAATTCTCTATATTTATATCCAGACCACAATTTATATTTAGATACATTATATATCTCTCTATATAAATGGTGTTTTATTATTTAGAAATATGTATGTGATCCCCCTATTTAATTTCAATTTTAAAATTAATTTCACTAAACAGGGTACTATCAGTATAATTTCCTAAAGGAATATTTAAGATTGGTTCACAACTTTGGTTTTAGAATTCTATTTCTTTTGTAGTAATACTAGAAACATCCCAATTCTAAAATCAATATGTTACCATATTCTTATTTTTCTTTGAGGATAATGAAGGATCTGATCCTATCCTTTACTTTTCGCCTCCTCTCATTCCCCTTCATCTAGGAAAGGTAACACACAAGCTCACTTCTTTACTATTGATGGAAAGTTCAAACTACCTAAGCTCCTAACAGGTGAGAAACTCTCACGTAGGCCTCATCTGTTAATTCCATACAAACCCCAAATTGTCTCCTTTTGCATACCCTCTCTCCTCCAGTTTATTTTGGTCCATCTCAGGAAATTTGAAAACTGTTTTCCCCAGAATGCCACATTGTGTTAGCAATAATACCTTTCATAACCTCTTGCAGTACTTGTGTATGATACCTTCATTCTTAATACCTAAACCAAATTTGGGGCAAGAATCCACCCTGATTCTGAAGAGGTCTGTGCTATTGAGAACCCTACATTTAATTCATTTAGCATGGAAACTATAGAACCTATAAAAATATCATAAATTGATTTAATATTAAATTTTATGTTGTAATTTAAATAGTATGACTATATAATAAATGTAATTGTAAAGTGGAAAACTCCAATACTTAACCATAATTGAAACATTTCTAAAGGGTTATAAAGTGCAAGAGAATAACAAATTGACATAAAGTTAATTTCATTTAATTGAGGAAAAAATATTTTAGGGTATATTCAACTTCAATTGTTATTAATTTGGAAAGATGGTTAAATAAACATGCAAAGGAGTCATGTGCATAGAGAAATAATTAATTTCCACAATATGACTTCATAGAACATATCATTTGTCAAACCTGTAATATAATTCATGAGTCTAGTTTGTTTAACTCACTAAATTACTGCCATTATGTCTTGAAGAGGTAATATTTGTTTTTAATCAAATAATAGAGTTATTTTTTAATGGTACATAAAAAACTGCTGGCACTTTAAAGTATCTGATTTTTAAAATTACAATTTACAAGACAAAATCCATGTAGTTATTAATAGAAATAGAGAAAATTGGTTTGTTCTACTCTTGCTGGATCAACATCATTTTAATTGACATAAATTGGTATGTACCTAAGTTTATCCACAAATAATTGTTTTTAAGGTATATGACATATTAGCTCATTATGGTATCTTGATGATTTCAGTCTCTTTCATGGTTATATATACCTGCTGTAGACACCCCAGTTCCCCTCCCTGATCACTAGACCCACATCCAACAATATGTATCAGTGGTACTTGAGTATCAATGAAACTTTTTAAACTTATTTTCTCCCGACTGAACTTCTAAGTTCTCAGTAATTGTAGTTCTTTTTTTTAAATCTGTTTAAGTCAAAATAGCTATAGTCATACTTGTTTAATATTGTTCTCTGGTTTGAATATATCAATCCACAATTAAGATGGTACCTGCGTGTTAATATTAAGAATGAATCTCTTAGGAAGTTGATTCGGCCATTAGGGTTTGTCTTTCTGTTTTTCTTAAATATATTTTAGTTATAGGTGGATACAGTATCTTTATTTTATTTTTTGTTGTGGTATGGAGGATCTAACCCAGTGCCTCATGCATGCTAGGCCAGTGCTTCACCTCTGAGCCACAACCAGAGACCCAGGGTATGTCTCTTTTAAATGGAATTCACATCCTCATTAAAGGAAACTACACACATATTTTGTTATCTTGCACTTCAGTGTTCTGCCAGGTGAGGTACTCATCACACTTAATGCCTGCATCTTCTTCTTGAACTTCCAACCCTCCAGAACTGTGAGAAATTAATTTTATTTCTTTACAAATACCCAGTCTCCGGTATTTTGTTGTACCCTCGTGAAAAAATCCAGACAACCCCAAATGTTGCATCTAGTCTGCCACCTTACTTACTCCTGTATTCTCAAAAGATTTCCAGAATCTGACCATTTCTCAAACTTTAGACAACTGCCACACTCTGGGCTACCCCTCACTGCTTACTTGAATGACTAAAATAGCTTGCAAGTTAAAACAGCTTTTAAAAACTCTTTAGTTTATACTCAATAAGCAGCAAGTGATTATACATCACTCCCTTATCCCAATCCATCCATGATTCCCTATTTCATCCAAAATAAAACCCAAATAAATTATATGACCTTTAGATTTTATAGCTTCTGGCCCTTATTATTTTCCTAAACTGCTTTTAAATTCCAATACTGTTTCTCAAACATATCAATGAAGTATCTACTTCAGCTCCTGCACATTGGCAATTTTCTCTGCTTTGAATACCCTTGCCCTCAATACCAAAAAATCTCAGTTTCTCACTACCTCAAGTTCTTATCTCCTCCTAATAATTTTTAAATATGAATCTAATTTCAGATACTTTAATTGAATGATTAGTTAATACACCCTTTAAAATTCTATTTATGAGTACTTATTAGCTAATGGCCAGTTTTCCCCATACTCCTGGGTACCCACATATTCTTCCCACTTCAGCCTCTGACACAAAAATTTCCTAAGGGATATTCTCAAACTTTTTTCTCCTTCCATGATATAGATGTCCAGTTGCCAGCACCCCAAGATGGAATAGGTCAGGATGCTTGAGTCCTTAGATAGAGGAATGCTACTATTAAAAACGAAAACCCATTTGGAATATATATATGAGAAACAGAAATTTCATTTCATTTGACCATATACTTTATAGTCTATGTCTCACAACAATGTGTGTATGTATGTGTATAATTAATATATATCTATAATTAATCACTCTATACAAAACTGCAGTCTTCTCTCCAAGGCTTTTCTCTGCTTAACTTTTCTTGAGACTAAATAATTCTACTGTATTACATATACAGTATTTTTCTTGCTTATTCTTCAGTCGTGGTTTGTGTAACAGTGCTTTTGATTTGGTTATCGTTTTTACAATCCTCTCAAGAAATCTGCTAGCTTTGAGTTCAACTCCAAGGCTTCATCTTGTATATATTTGGGAGTCCCTCATATTCCCCCAATTTTTTATGGAGTACCATTTAACAGCAGACATTTCAGATAATGAAAGTCAAGTTTACCTCTATTTCAAAGCCTATCATATTATTTACTTATGACTTATTAGTTACTGATGACAACAACTGATGAAAACCACTAAATTAATATTAGATACTTATGATATTTTTTAATTGAATTTCTTTTATTCTTAATTCTTTCTACCAGAGCGAATGAGAATTCATGAATGACTAGAAGTATATGACCAAAATTTTTGTTTTCTTAGTGCTAATTAACTGATACACTTAATTGATTTTTTTTTAAAAAAATAAGTAATTTAAAAAATTAATATCCTCTCAAATATTTTTTTTCTTGAGATGCTAGTCGAATTGAGTAGGAATTGAATGCAAGGTGTTCCTTATGCTAGGCAAGTTCTCTCCCTGATCCCCATGCCCAGACCCTGTTCCCAGGCTTTGTTGGACAAAGAATTTTATTTTATTCAGTGCTATATCAATAAAGCTTCATTTGTACCTGGAAACAGGTGGGAAATGCATATTTCTATATTGGAAAAATAAACATTTTCCCATGATCAATTAGTGAAGGCAGCATGAGATCTCTGGAGTTGAACTGCTGGTTGTAAATATGAAAATTATTTACTAGGTCCATAAATTAGCATCCACTGAACCACTCCATATATTGATTTTTCACACCAATAAAGTGAGGACAATAATAAAAGCAATCTAAATGGTATTTGTGAGAAATTGATTGAGAAAATGGGCAAAACTATGAATATAGGGCATTTAAAACATATCAGATATTCTCAATTTTTAAAATAATATTTTAGGGTACTTGTTTCATCAAGTATATTTCATAGTGGTAGAAAATTTTTAGCACAGACTAAGGTTGGGTTTAATTATTTTCTTTATGTTCTTTTTATATAAACTCATAATTAAGGAACACTCAACCTAAAGACACTGACACATGGATAATTAATTTTTGAAAAAAAATTTAAGTTCTAATTTGTTCATTTTTTGTACGCTTTGCTAGAATTTATATTGTAAAAGAACTAATATTGATTCTTTTTCTTTTCCTTCACTACATAGTTGAACTCTAACACAATCCCAAAACTGTAGCAAATATTGGCGCCTAAAGTGTTAGATTCCTGGATGGGTATTTTCTTTTTTATTTGTTCCTGTGTTTTTAGTTCTAGAGGGAAGACTTGCCAGGTAGATTTCATTTTCAATAACTGATTCTGGCATAATACAATGTGACCTAGGTAGAGAAGACAAAAAGCTGAAATATAACACAGCCCAGGGACAGATGATGGAGAAGGAATCACCGGAGAAAAACTGGTGACAAGAACATATCCTATTTCCCTGTGTATCAATTTGAAACAAGTCTAATTGAGACATATTCATTTCATATGCTTTATCAAATTATTCTGTGGATGTTGCAGCTGTTTTTCGAATGTGCTCACTAAATTGGAGAGTGTCCTTGAAACTTAGAATCCTTATGGGACCCACATATCTGAAGTAAAGGAAGCAGAACATTAGCAACCTTTCTACAAATTTCAGATTTTAATTATATATATTTTTTTAAATGTAAGGGATTTTGTACCCCAGAATTTTCTTCCCTGTACATACAAGAATAGTAAAACAAACAACATTTTTCAGTCATCTAAATTCAGTAGATTTGTAGTATTTTCAGATATTTCTTTGTTAAATAACAGCTGAGGAAACATGTTGCTTTCGCAAACCCTATTATTTATTTATCTTCCATAACTTCACCTAGTAAACAAACACAATAAAAAAAAACTAAAAAATATATTAAAGATCAGAATCCAGATATAAAATTGTATTAGAGATACCTTAACATATTATCTAAAAAAACAATGATTTAATTCATATGTTAATGCTTAGAATTAAGCATTTTGCTATTAAGTCTATTCTAATTCCACCAATAATATTTGCTTTTGTTTAGGGCTTGCATTAGTTTTTAATCACATAACAACTATATAATAAAATAAAAATGAATATACTTAGTTTCTAGACCGTGTTCTTCCCCATGAAAAGAACTATTGCTTACTTATAAACTATCTGCACTACAGTATAATCCATACTGTACTATTCATTATGCAAAATTGTTAAAAATTATGAAGTCTTATCATCGTCAAATAATAGCACAATCTCTAAACTGGTATAAACTGCAGTGCAATTGAGCATTTGCCTGTAAACTCATTCAGTATACACAAGCATATACCACCCCTAAAACACAAGCTGCTTTTAAGATCTCTGTGTTCCCTTTGCCTCGGCATGCCTACTGCTTCCCACCTGTTTGCATCTGCTCCTGTCATAAAGGTTCTTGAAGCTCCATCTTGGTTACCTTCTGTTACACCTGCTAGGCATCTCTCAGCTCATTAGCAAACTGATTGCTCTCTAGTCTATGTCACTTAATGCTTAATGCATTTTCAATTGTGTATCAGTATCATATGGCTGCTTCAACAAATTACCATGAATTTGGTGGTTTAAAAACAAAATGAAGATATTGCCTCACAATCCTGGAGGCTCCCACACCCTTCACAGGCACTAAGAGAGAATTGCTTTTGCTCTGTTCTAAATGTTCTGGGTTCCAGGTGTCCCAGACTTTGTCTGTATTCATCACATGACCTTTTCCTCCTCTTCTCATCTGTCTCTGTGTGTCTCATATGATATTTGTTATTGGATTTAGAGTCCATGCCAATAATCCTCAGCTTAATCATATCTGCAAAGATATTTTTATTCCTCAAATTATATTAAATTCAGTTTCTAGGACCCACATGAATGTATCTCTTGGTACCTAGAATACAACACTCTACATAGTCTGAGAGTTTAGCATCTGAACTACTACAAAGAGAGAAAAGGAAAAAGAAGAAAAATTGTAGTTTAAATGTCTAAACTCTCAGGCTATTGTCTTCTTGCTATTTTTCACTTATACAAAACTAATATAATCATCTTCTCTGTCTACAATACCTTATAGTTTAGTGGAGAAGACAGGCAAGGAAACAAACAAGTACAACATAATATTACAGTGATAAAACAGAAATGTTTGGAAATATGATTAAGATATAACCCAATTTAACAAGGCAGTAGTTTTCTGAAAGATGTGACATAGATGACTTATAAGGAAATATGGACCAAGGAGCATGGCACAAGTAGACTCCAGGTACATGCATATGCATGTGTTCACACACTCACATACCCATACACATCGCACTTTTCTAGACATTAAGCAATTAAATGAAGCTCTATAATAAAGAAAAAGCTATAGAAATTCTGTCCATGAAACAACCTCATATAAACCTTTGTGTTCTATATTGTCACTTTCTTTCATACTATTAATCATTATTTCACATTAAATTACTTAACTTTATGTATTTGTTTGTTTCTTTTTTAAATTTTTTTTTTTATTTTTGTCTACTCTTCCAATGATCTCACTGGTATATAAGCTCTGTAAGGAGTGGCTTAAATGAGCGAAAAGTGCTTATTTAATAATTTAAAAATAGTAGTTATTTCCACTACAAAACATAATGCAGTAGAGAAAACATGAATTGAGAGGAAAAAAATGGGTTATGATTTTTTTTTTAATGATCAGAAGAAGTGTTTATAAAAAATGGTGTTTTGGTACAGACCGAATCAGATTTATAGTAAAGCTTGGGAAAACATTTCTAGGAATTTTTATTGAAGGAAATGTTAAGATAGGTGCATCACTAGCATATGTGCCCCTTCCCTCCCAAATTGTACTGCTTCAAGCAGCTTTGTGCATCAGGTACAGTGACTTAGCAAGCTAGCTCAAATAAAGGAGCAAAGGAACAGTGGAAGAACACAAAATCTCTCAGGATTGCAAAAATAATGTTTGTCCATGCTTCAGAAGAAAAGAAACTAGTAAAGTTTAGTTGTTGAAGTCAGTTTGTCCTTTCTCCGTGTATGTATGCATTCTTTCTCTGCTGTCTCTCAGGGTCCCTGTGGCCTCTTTTCTTTTCTTCACTACCTCCTTGTCTCTTAGGGGATTATTTTGTTTGTGTGTAGCCGGACGTGGATGTGAGCCCTGACTGCATTTCAGTGCCCATGACCAAAGAATATTTACACTACCAATAAACAACTGCAAGCAAAAATATAATAGGTGCTTAGACATACCTTGCACCAGTTGCCTTATTTAGGTTTATTTAGTCTTTTTAAAATAAGCTGTGGCTAGACCAAGAAACATGGCAGTACCTTTTTCTGCTGGGCATGAAACCAACGTGTTTGAATGGGTAAATAGTATTTCATTAAGTGACAATAACTCTCAAATCTAAATTTTATCCACTTAGAATATATTTATTGAGACTTGTAGAAGAAAATCACTGTAAGTTTTGGAGATGTATCAGTGAACAAAACAGAAACAAATCCCTGTTCTGGTAAGAGAAGAAAAAAAAACTATTAAAAATTACAATAAAAGAAAGTCAATTATATAGTATGTTCTAGAAGAGTAAAGAAAAGAGGGGAGTCCTGGGGGACTGGCTTTGCAATTAAAAAAGAATGACTTTACCAAGAAATGGTATTTGCTAAAATATTTAGAATGATTCTTGCTGTTATCTAAGGGGAACATGTTCAGGCAAAGAGAAAAACCAGTGCGAAATCCAGGGTCAGGAGTGTGACCACTGTATTTGAGAGGCAGGTGGCTTGACCATAGTGACTAACAGAGAAATGTGAAGATGAGGTCAAAGGTTGTTGATGCACAAGAAGCTGTATCCATGTTTGAGACGATAATGATGCCATGAAGATCCCTTCAAAGCTTTTAAATGTCACTCTTGCCCTTGATCTTACTTCCTTCAAAGAACTTCATATTTTGTTTTCCTCAAAGATTCTCACTCACTTTGATACTGTAGTCCTTTCTTTTATGGTCCACCTCTTCTTCATCGTCTCAGAGTTTAAGCAGAGCTATTGATGAAATCAGTGAAACAAAATGACACATATCCCTTGGCCTTCTTGCTTTCTTCAGTATCAGACACTTCACAGCCAATCCAGGAATTGCTTCACTTTAAATACAAGGAATACATGAGCTCAAGTTTCAGCCAAATTGAGTCTTTTTTTCTTTTCTTTTTTTTTGCTGGGGGACGGGGATTGAACTCAGGGCACTCGACCACTGAGCCACATTCCAGCCCTATTTTGTATTTTATTTAGAGACAGGGTCTCACTGAATTGCATAGTGCCTTGCCTTTGCTGAAGCTGGCTTTGAATTTGTGATCCTCCGTCTCAGTTTCCCAAGCTGCTGGGATTTTAGGTGTGCGCCACCGTGCCCCGCTCCTTTGCTTCTTAAGACAAGTCAGGAGTTAATATTTTATTGTCATTTTATTCTTATCTTGATTCAATTCTGGACTTCAGAAGGGATTTTTTAATCTTTCTCTATTATTATTAATGTTTACATTAGTTATGATGATATTTTATGGTCCCTATCCATTTCCGAAATTTTCAATCCTTATTTTTCAATGCTTATGAAACACATCTTGCATTTATTCTAGAAACTCTACAGTTTGAAAACAGCCAAAATAAACAACAACAACCACACACACAAAAAAAAAAACACAAACAAAACATTTTCTCTTTCAAGTTGTTGTGGTTTGAATCTGGCTTGTCCCCCAGAAGGTCACTTGTTGAAGGCTGGATACCCAACAGCAATGTTCAGTGGTGGGTCTGTGGGGAAACAATGAACCCTGAGGATTATAATATCATCAGTGGATTAACACTTTGAAAGTATCAGTGGAAGTTTTTTGGGAGTTCTTTGTGGATGATGTCTTATCCCCAGTCTTTTTCTCTCTGCCTCTCTATACTTCCTGGCTGCCATATCCTGCCTTGCTTCTGGCCCAAAGCAATGGAGCCCACTGACCATGCACTGAAATCTCTGAAATAGAGTGAAACTAAATATTTCTTCCTTTAGCTTGTTTATATCATGACTTATTTTGGTCACGGCAACAAAAAGTTGAAGAAGTCAGAAACAAGTCCACCTTAAACTATGCCTTCTTTATCCATTCATGTCTCAGGGAAGAATCCAGCCACTGAGTAATCCTAGGTACTTGTGTCTAGAAAATCTGAAGACATGTTTATGCCTTACCTCACCCTTACTCTCTTTTGTGACTTGTTAGTTCATTTTTTTTCTCCCTTTCCACTCTCCCTGCATTCAGTATACAAATCTAGGTGTTTATTGTTTCTTACCTGAACTCTAGTCATAACTATTAATTTTTTCTCTGGTTCCTAATTTTCCATCTGTGCAATGGCTTGAAAATATTACTAGCAAATTAATCCATGTTTAACCCATTAAGTTATTCAAATTCTCATTATATTTCTTCTCTGTGCAAACATCTTAAAGAATTCTCCTTTAACTACAGGAAAGATAAAATAATTGATTCCAAGATGATGTCGGTTGACCCTGCAGTTTCATCACAGCAGATTTCTTCCCTGAAAAATATTCTACTAAAATTTGCACAGTGTTATGCCCTGCATTTGCTCACCTTGATAATATGTCAAAATACATTCTACTGTCATGTTTATCTACACAGAACAAAAATGGGCACAAAAGAGTTAATACCATCTAATTTAATACATGACTAGAGTTAGAACACAACAGGACTCCTGAGATGAGAAAAGGCCAATGTAAAGAGTATACTCACAACCAAAGATACTTTACTTTGTCTTTGGTTCTCTTTGTTTTATTTTAGTGGTAGCTGCTAAATTTTCCATGTCCACTTGACAAAACATTTACCCTTGTTTTGAGGCTTAGCTTCAGACATTTACCATCTATTTATTGTCCTTCTTTCCATCTCTTTCCAGAGCACATTTTATATGTCAGTGGTTTTTTATTTCTTTGCTCTTACTAGTCTGAAAAATGCATTTCATCTTATAATCTAGTCATTTATGTGAAGAGTTTCATGCTCGCAGTAAACTTTGAGACAGGCACTATATCTTGTTTGTTTTAAAATTTTGTCACATTTTTCATTGGTTAGTCTTTTTTTTTTGTATTGTATTTCTGCATTATTCATAGTTTTGTTCTTTTGATAAACTGGCATAAATTTTCTTTCACTTTATATTTCAACATTTCAGAGGAAAGAACTTCATCCAAATTATCAAAGAGCAGGTCAAAGATGCAATATATACTTGATATGGAAATAGCACCAATGTCTCCAGACAGATGTGAGTACACTAGCACAGGTCATAATGGACATGGGAACAAGTCAAGAAAATGATGACATGGACGTAATTTAATGAAGAGTGATCAGAATTAGATACAAGATTTTCATGCACATTCATTTGTCTGATTTTAAGATTCACATAGAAAGACAACAAAATACAGCATTTAAAGATAACACATATGCCTAAGAGTGTATTAGAAACAGCAGTGATATTCAAATTTTAATCTGTTTTTGAACACTCTGTGACACAGATTGCTTGTCAGATTTATGGCTTCCAATTACAGGTTCAGCTTTATTCTTAAAGAAACAAGACAGAGAGAAATAGAACAGTGTAGCAATTACTTTTTATATGCTTTTTAGACAAGATGCCAATATACCCTAAAATAGTGATTATTGATATCTTTGGAAATAATATGAAGTATCTTTGGGTGTGAGCATTGGCCTTTCTCATATCAGGAGTCTTGTTGGGCTCTAACTCTAGTCATGTATTAAATTAGATTGCACTAACTTTTTTTGGTGCTTATTTTTTTTCATTTGTCCTGTTTAGATATACACGGCAGTAGAATGTATTTTGACATATTATAATACACGAAATATAACTACTGAGTCTTAACCCTAAGTAACCCAGAATATCCTCTGCAACCTTTTATTCAGTTTCCCTTTCAAACACACACTTTACTTTCACTTCTACTTGGAATAGCTTTACTCACACAGATACATCTTCTATTTTATCTTTGATGAAGAGTCTTTTGCACTGTCTATGTCATTCACCAAAACACACAGTGACAAATTTGATATAAAGCTTCCTTATTAACTTTGCTGATGTAAGATGTTGGTAGATTTTTTTGAGCAGGTGTTTAGAAAGAACACAGTGATAGATGATTATGGGTCATGGAGAGAATGGCACATGCACTTGCTATCCTTTGTGTGGAAACTGAAGCAAATAAAATTTATTCTGGTGAACATGCAAAACTACATGAATTTCCTGTATATGTGAAAAATGTAATAATAGGATAGGTGTCTACAGTAGTAAATTCCAAATGTGGAAGAACATCAGAATTAACTGGAATATATATATATATATATATATATATATATATATATTTTAATAACAATGATTTTTGAATCCCATATTTCTTTTAAGAATTACTGGACTTCAGGCTATGAAATATGCATTGATAAAAATAAATAATCCCTTAGAATCCAGAAGCAACAAGATCACTCACTGCTATTTTGCAATTCTATTCTCAGCATGTTTGAACAAGGAAAAACAGAAATACACAAGAAAGATTTGTATTTAAATTAGCTCATCTGAAAATTTAAGAACAAAATGCAGTTAGAATATACTAATACTTCTATTTTAGAGTGCCTACAATATGCCTGAAATTTTATATACATATTTCATTCTGTCTCATAAAAATCATGTATGATTAGTAAGTCAAAATTCATGGAGTTTAAATAATCCGCCCACATCACGTTTTTGATGTGAACGACATTCTGTCTTAGTTTCTAGGATGATACTTGGCTTCCAAAGATATATTTCTGGTGTTTAAGGACTGGATAAATTTCAGAAATCCTAAAGCAAAGAATAGCTTCTCTCTTTTTTCATCCTCTTTTCCACACCATGAGTGTAGGTAGGCTGCCCAGTAGATTTGGACTGAGTTCACCCTCACTTCTTGCTCATAGTTTTTAAGAATAACTGTAGAATATGCTAGAAATATCATGTCCTGAGATAAGGAGGAACCAGATGAACCAGCCTGGGTTCAATACCAATACCCAACTGGTAACAGGATGTCCTTCAATACTTAATCCCAGCAACCCCTGTTTTCCTGATGTGTGAAACCCAGGGAGCACAGCCTTCTGGAATCCCATCAGCTGTGGTGCAAAGTGGAGCATAGGCAGATCTCTGTCCACTGCAGGCAGCTTTCCTGAGCTTTGGGAATGATTTCCATTGTCCCTTGCTGCCTTTCTGTAATTAATAATCCCATTCCAGGAAATGTTTGTGTGAGTAAGTATTCCATCTCACTAGACTCAAAAAAATTGTCCTGTGCACAGTGAAACTGCACAATGCAGAGCTTCTAAGTAAAATGAAAAGAGAATATCATGAGAAAGTTTTGTTTTTATTTGTGTTTTGCATGTATTTCATATGTTAACACACTGAGGAACAGCTAGAAAATCCCATAAAGCCAGATTTGCTTTCTTAAACCTGTCTGCCCTTCTCTTGTTCTCGTTAGGCATGATTGAGGTTGGTGTTTGTGACTGGGGTGATATTTGTCAGTCAATTTAATGATTCTTTTTGCTAACAGAAATATATCACATCTGTGATTGTCACTAATTGGGATATCCAGAACCTGAAAGACATCTAAATTACCATGCTCAATAAAAAGAAAGTAGATTCACTCTCTCATTAAAATAAAGAACTAAGTGTCTTTAGCTGGCTTCATTTTTATTGAAAAACAACAGAAGGAAAATATGCACAGTATTTTCACAAAGTAATAATGAGTGTCCATCTGTTTATCCTGTATTAAAATATTTGTAAAGACATCAAGTGATGGAATCAGTTTAGGGCACACACACATATGCACACACAAATATACATATTATTAGGATAACCCATATAAAATTACAGGTTTTATATTGCAAAATTAACGATTTTCCATGGTTGAACTAAATATAAATACATTGTTGAAACTTTTCAAACGCATGAATCTGTTTATATTTTAAATGTAATATATATTTTGTATTGTATAATATAAATATTTTAAGTATTTATATATATATATATATTTCCTTAATGGAATAATATACTGAAAGTAACTTTTAAGTTAAGTATTTATGACTCATCCATTTTTACAAAGTAAATAAATTTCAGGACTCAATACAGAAATAAAAGACAAAGAAAACTATTTTAAAATATGTAGATTTTACTCTGAGCCTAAAATATGGTCTTATTTAGATTAAAAAGTAACAAGTACATTTTTTAAACTTTAACTTCTCTTTTTGAGTTTTGGGAACAAAGATGCATAGATTCCCCTACAAGTAAAGAAAACATTTGTTTCTTGAATAAACATTAGTTAGAATAATATGATAATCTTATTTAACAAATGTCTCACTTAAAAATGACATACTAGTTTCATATAAAGCTCTCTACAGTGCAATTATTAGTGAGTGTATGTGTGTTTTAGAAATGTTAGATGTTGGTTTTATGTAGCTAAGTAAAATCAGTGTTCAGTTATACTTGAAGGCTATGTACAATGCTCCTGCTAATTGTTAGAACAGTTGACATTTAGTAAAATTTAAATATGCCTAAGATGACCTGATATAAATAAACTTCTTTGGTTTGTTAGCAGGCTGGGGATTTAAATTTTTGTCATTGTATTGCATTCATAGTCCAAGGAATCTCATATTCTGAAGTATGATTTTCAAATTACTATGAAATTCATCAACTATTTAAAAATTGATGTTTCAATTCTCATTCATTCCTTCAGGTGTTCCTTCTTGGGTACTGAGGCACTCTACCCTTTCATTTGAAATAAGAAAATTTACCTTTCTATTTTCTCACTGAGTATAATTATAGTATTGAATCCCAAAACCTTGCAAAACTAAAGTGAGTGGGTTTAAATTGTTATTTTGAATCATACCTTGTCTTTAATGTACACACTTGTTCATTTTCTAAATAATACATGTGACCCCATTAAATTCAGCCCTGAATAACCAGAGTGAATTGATTCTTCTCTGTGTGGTTAACTTAGACTGATTTAATAACATCAATATATTGAAAGAATATTTCTAATGCCAATCAGTAGACATTACAATATAATGTATAATTTTTATCCATGTCATGAAATATTGATATGTTTATGATTTTAGTATGTCACTACCCTTTATACAGAAACTGTTTCATTAGTAAATACTGACAAACAAAGCTTTCAAAAAAGAACTTTTCCTCCAAAAAAAATAAATAAAATAGAATGTATAATAGGCTATAGTGAATTAATCGATTAAACAAGTTTAAACCTGGTGTCTGAAGAGCTTATTATTATTAACATAATTATTTTATGATGGTCAAAAATGAAATATCAAATTAATCATTTATGGTTCAAAATTATGAGATAATTATCTTTTGTCATATTATTCATATTATGTTTAAAACATGAAAATAATTTGAAATTTCTCATTATTATATGCATTATTATGGATCTGGATTGAAATTGAAATTTTCCAAGATAGTTCATCGACCACTCCAGAGTAACGTAGGGTTAAAAAAAAAAAGTGAATCATGTGAACGAACATTGCAGATTGTAGAGAGGTAGAGAGTATACAAGTAATTCATCAGAGTGTCACTATGGGGTGACTATTTCAAACACAGTGATGATAACAATACTGTACAAATGAAGAAGAAAAAAATCATTAAAAAGTGGAATACACAGAGTATAAAGGAAGTCCAAATCACAAATTTAAAATTTGTACAATTACTTATTGAAATGCAGAAAATGGGAGGAGGAATCAATGTGGTTTTAGAGAAAATTTTTTATATATTTTATTTATTACTTTCATTAACATGTATATCTTCCAGGAAAGACAGCTACTTGAAGCTAAGATTATTTATTGAATTACAAAAAGAGAAATATAATTGTATTAGGCAAAAAGACATTCATTTTTAAGCATCCAATATGTGTATTACAATTCTGATTTCTATTTCTAGCATTTTCTACAAAAGTATGTAAGATGGTGAGGCATTGTGGATAGAAACTTTAAGTACTAAAACATTGCCCATATGTTAACAAAAATTGGGGGCAAAGAGTTTTATTAATTGGAAGGATGAGTGGAATCAAATGAATAAAAAAGTTGTTTGTGAGATGTTCACTCTACACCTTCATTAAAAACACAAAAACAAAAATCAAAACAAACAAACCAAAAACTTGCTGAATTTAAAGGGGATGGTAACACTTTCTTCCCCACCCTCCGTCTTTTTTTCTTTTGAAATAAACATTAAGTATATTCAGACTATAAAATGGAGGCAACTATCACTTTCATGAGTGAATATAGCTATTTTGCTCCCTTTCCCCATCCCAAATCCCTTAGGTGCCTATTCTGACAACTTACAAGCAGGGATTGGGGAATAGTCATAAATTGAAGAGATGGATAGAAGGGTCAGGAAATATGAATGAGATTTAAAATGTATAAATTGGGTGGAATGAAAATTTGTCTTTGATATCATTTTTGGTTCAGATTTACAACTTCTAAAAACAAATAGAATTATTGGATACAATGGTAATTTCATGCTCAAAATTAAAATATCAACAGGTTCATGTTACAAGCTGAGTTTTGTGAATTGAAACATGTTAATACAGAAAAATATCTTACTGTCAGTAATGCTTTTGAGACCCACAACCTAGGTGCCTTTGAACAGATGAATGGATAAAGAAAATGTGGCATATATACACAATGGAATGTTACTCAGCTATAAAAAGAACGACTTCCTGACTTTTGCCAGTAAATAAATGGATGTGCAGACATTGTGCAAAGTGAAATAAGCCAATCCCAAACAACCAAAGGCCTAATGTTCTCTCTGATATGTGAGTGCTAACACACAACAAAGGCGGGTGGAGGAGAAGAATAAAGCTAAGTATATTAGACAAAGGGGAATGAAGGAAGGGGGGACAGGAATGGAAAAGACAGTGGAATGAATCTGACATAATTTTCCTTTGTGTGTGTGTGTGTGTGTGTGTGTGTGTGTGTGTATGAATAAACATATATCCCAATGTCAATCTTCACATCATTTACAACCACAAGCCTGGATGCTACATAGAATAAGAAGTACTCCATGTTTGCATAAATTTGTTGTGTGTAACTAAAATGAACAAAGAAACTTTTAAAAAAGAGGCAGTTATGAAGAACTGGTTTCGTGTGCATGAAAACCGGTTCTTGCCAGAGAAAATCATGTTAAATCTAATACTCGCATAAATCAGCATGCTTACCTATTATACCTGCCAGCTTTAAGAAATATATTTTAAAACTGGAATCACTATTAACCATGTACTCAAGTTCAGGGTCACAAAATATATTTTTGAACAAAGGCAGTACATTTTTCTCCATCTCTAACTCCGTATTGATTCAAATTTAAAGATATATGAATAAACATATCAGTTGGCTAAGAAGAGAGCCTTTATACCTAACGTGCATTCTACAAGCTCTGTTCAATTAAGTACTTTATGACTCACAGAATGTCAATCCTTAATGAGGTAGTGCAGTACAAGTTGAATCATTGGCTAGGAAATGTCAAGAGAATTTCCGTGGTGATAAATTCCCACTTCAGGTTATTCTTAGGTCATCAGAAGTAACTTGGTATTCACTATTTATAAAGTGAGAATAAATAATTGTACATTTTCATATAAATATGCTTATTTTTCTTAATCACATATATATAATTTGTTGCCTCAATAAAAATTAATCACCTAATATTTTAAAGATTTTTTACAAAAATCTAATAGTTTAGATTATAATAAACAGACATTATTGACTAAAAAGCTCAATCTAAATCAAAGAAACACTAATAATGAAACTATACTCATGTACTTTTATAGAACAAAAAAACAATTTGTCAGAATTAAATGAATATTGGTACAAGATTAGGAAATTAAGGGAAATGTGCTACAGTTTTCTGGGGATAAATGTTTAAATATTTCAATTAACCAATCATTTGTGAACCAAAATTATTCTGCTAGAGTTTTGTTATATTAGTGATATCTCTAACATGAAAATATACTATAATTATTTATCATGACAAAAAAAGATTATAACAATCATTATATTCTTCCCTTACTATCCCTTATTGTGTGTTCACATCCACATATCAAAGAGTACCTTCAGTCTTTGTTTTTTGGGGGATTAGCTTATTTCACTTAGCATAATAGTATCCAGATCCGTCCATTCACCAGCAACTGTCATCATAGTCCTTACCAAAGCTTGGTCTAGTGTTTTCTTTAGTTGTCCTGAGTGGCCTTCAAACTCCTATTCTTGTAGTTCTCTCCTTTCATTGTGATCAGTTTATTTTCCATCTCAAGGTCCAGAAATTTAACTCATACAGAATTTACGTTTATTTTGTATTCAGTAATTTATTCCAAGGACCCAGCAAAATACATAGTAGAGTCTTATTAAATATTCACTGAAATAACAGATATTAAATGAAACCATTACCCAATTAAAATCATCAGAATATATGTTAGTAAAACTCAGCTGATAAAACTAAAATATAAAAACAAATCTAACCAATTGTCTTTAGTTACTGATGTTTACAAATAAATTCTACAGATCATAAATATGAGAGAAAACTTAGATTTTGTGTTAATATAAAAAAGTGATAATATAAAAAAGTGATAATTTATATATAATTATCACTATATGGTTTTTATCATTTATTATATATAATTATCATTTATTTAATTTATATGAAAATCATTTGTATTTAATAACAATATGTATAATTACATACATACATGTACATAATTACACCTTTCTTGAGGAGAAATTAACAATTAAGTAAGGTTGAATTAACCTACAACATAGTTGATCCCAGGATTCTCTATTGGAAAAACAAGGGTAGAAATTAATTCCTGTGTTTCCAAGATGTTTTAGAGTCCCATATCTAACTAAATCTCTTGACATTAAAAAAAAATCAACTGAATGCTAGTATATAAAATAAAAGAAGTTTTAGAAATTCATTGTTTTTGTTGTTGACATCATGGTTAATGCTCTGTTTCATATAAGAGAGATATTGATATAGAAATTCAAAGGAATATATTTGGAAAAAAAACAAAACTGAACTAAGATGTAATGCCTACTACTTTTCTATTTCCTACCTATATCATAATGGGCACATCCTTTGTGAATGTCAGCTCTTGGGGCTGGAACTTGTTATCAAAAGCTTGAACTACAGACTATTAATTGTATTTATGATGGCAAACATCTTTTCTGAAAAAAAAAAGAATTCTTTTCTTAATAGCATTTTTCCTTGAAGTTTAAGTGCATTTCCATAGTATATTGCATATCAAATATGAAATAAGAGAAAGACTCAAGAATGGAAAATGTGCATGGCATTCTGTTCAAATAATAATCACTGTCAGTATATAGAATCAATGAATATTTTAGTGTGCTATGTTAAATGATGTGCAATTCCGCTTGAAGGATTTGCAACTTTCAGACATTCTACATCCCCGCTTCCATCCTCCCAGGACACATCACACATTTCTTTACCCCCTTGGTTAAGAGACATACAACATTGGTTTTTAAGTTTCAAAAAGTACATTATATCACTATTGCATGGCTCTAAGTAAATACTCATCTTATGCCAAGTAATATATTCTAAACATTCTTATGCTGGATTTGACAATTAAAATGTATCTATACCATTGGTTTTTACTTCTGAGTTTGGTAAAATCATATGCTAAATCCTTATTACAATGATCTCTAATTTTTAAGTATATGCTTTAACATTTTTTCTAAGAGTATATTTTCTTTTTCAATACAAAAATTTATAACACTAGGAAAATAACAAAAACTTACATGCAGAAAAAGAAACATAAGATTATAACTTACAATCCTAACTTTCTCTAAAAATTTTTTAATATGTAAGTTAATATCCTCTTTGCATGTTCATGTTTAAAAGTGTGCATGTCTGTATATGCATGTACATATACATCATGATTGATATTATGCTGCATCAAATGAATACTTCCATGTTTCTTATGTAGCTTTCTTGAAGCACTATTTATTGACCAAAAATTCACTTAAGTTTAAATTTCAATGAGCTTTGTTAATGCACAGATTGTACAATCAGCTAAATTCCAACTTTAGAAGATATTGGTCACCCAACCACATTCTTGCTATTCATTTGGAGTCATTTTATGTCTCTATCCACACACCTAGGACACTGTTAAACTACTCTTTGTCTCCAAGCTTCTGTTTGTTATATTTCCTATGAATTTAGAAACATTTTTAGTGTAATATTTCTTATTTCATCTATGTTGCAGTATGTACCAGTAGTTTCTCCTTTATATTGTCATAGTGTAAGCAGATCACATGTTTAAAAAGTGAGAGTTATTTGGGTTATTTTGTGCTTTATGAATAATTCATATTACAGAAATTTGCATATAAGCTTTTGTGTGTACATTTTTTCTATTGCTTAGACATCTAGGTCTAGAAGTACTGGAACTATATCAAATTAATGAATAAGATCTTAAGAAACTTTCCAAAAGTTCTTCAAAGTGGTGCAGCACGTTGCTTTTTCCCGAGCAACATATAAATATCCCAGTTTTTTCACACCCTTGCTGTCACTTGATATATTTGTCAATTTGATAAAAGCTATTATAATGGGTAAGATTACATTAGTGTTTTAATTGATATTTCCCTAATAACCAGTTATCTTCTGCATATTATGATGTGTTTATTGACAATTCTTGTATCTTGGGATGAAAGTCTATTCAACTATATTCTCCAATACTAAATAGAATTTTCTTAATAATAGGCCATATAAAGTCTTCATAAATTCTTGAGATAAGTGTTTTGGCAGATAAATGATTTGCAATTATTTTATTCCATTGTATGCTTTATCATCTTTTTGATGATGACATTTTCAATTTTGAAAATCTTTCAATCTATCTTTATTTTTTCTTTTATGGATTTTGTTTTTGGTGTTGTTCCTAGGAAATATTTCCCTTACCAAGTTCATGAAGATTTTCTATCATAGGTTCTTTTGAATTTTATAGGTTTATTCCTTATATTTATGTATGATCCATTTGCCAATGATTGCTTCATGTCACCTGAAGTAAATGTCTTAATGAATTTTTGTGTGTGTGTAATTCAATTTTCCAACCACTATTTATTGCAAAGATTATCTTTTCCTCATTGAATTTGTATGTGATCCTTGTCAAAAACCAATTGTCTGTAAATGTAAAAGTCTATTTTTAAATTCTAAACAAAGTTCTATTGATTTACATGTATCCGTGTGCTTCTACCATGCAATCACTATAGAACTGTAGTAAGTTTTAAAATCAATGAAGTATCAATCAGGTTGTTCTTTTATTTTTCAAGATTGTTTTGGCTATCTTGTTTCTTTGCATTTGCACACAAGTTGTATGAAAACTTTGTCAATCCATCTAAAAACTTCTCCTGGTTTTTTCAGAGTTTATCTTGACTCTAGTCTACCATCTATGGAGAATTGCCACTTTTAAAGTCATTGAGTCTTCAAATGAAGGGGGAATGTCATTACCTTTATTTAGACCTTCAGTTTTTTAGCAGTGGTGTGTAATTTTCATGTATTAAGGCTAGTACATCTTTGGTTAAATTTATCTCAAAGGTAACAACCTTTGTGATGCTATTGTAATAGGATTGTCTTATGAATATTAATTTCATGACCATTCTTATTAATATGTAGAAATATGATTTTCATAGCTTTGATATGTTTAACTTTAAATAGTCATATAATATTTGTGAGACTGCAACCAACATCTTTGTGTTCTCATCTTGCTCAGTCACAGAGCTGGACTTTCCAGGAAGGGGTATGATTTTGTGCTTCAGAGTTGTCAGTTATTCTTTGAAAAGGGCTATGAAAAGCAAATCTTCAAATCCACAGAATTTATATAATTATTTTCTGAATGTCTGGCAAATGATGGAGCCATTTTCCACATAGAATTTGGAGCTATACTTGTGATACCATCCTTGAGTTTTACCATAGACCATGAAATGAAATATTGTTTCCTCGGAGTCACAGCTGGTAACCTTGTGATTTAAGGGGGGGGGGTGATCCAGCACAAAGCGTGTCCTGTCTTTGTAGTCTTTTCAGAAAGTCTTTGGTGTAGATCTAGCATCCATCTGTAAGCCAAAATTTCATCTGTATGAGAGATGATGCAATTAATTTATTTTTTGGATTTATTTCATTAAATTTTTTAATTCATTTTAATTCAACAAAAACTGAATTTGACTGCTTTGTTTCTTGAATGTTTTTTTTTTTTAACTTCACCAAGGGAAGATTATGAAACGGAGAAAGATTATTACTTATTATAGGAAATTCCCACCAGACAAACTGCTTTCTGAAAGTGAGGAAATTATTTTGGCAAATCCTTTTATATCCCCTAGTCTAACCCTACTATTTTTTCAGTACTTAGGAAATAGCTTTCTCTGGTGAATAGAATAAGTTCATACAAGTCCCAAAATAATGTTCAATAAGTCCTTGCCTATGTATTATTTATGAAGAAAATCTGGACTTCTATGTTTTATTCCTCAAGACTTTCATTCTATTTTAACCCCAGCTTGCTTAGGATATCTTTTTTAGTCCCATCTTTGAAACATGTTGTTTAAATCAAATGAAATATACGAAGAGAGCAGTTAAATTATATTTTTGTACTATCATCAATCTTTAGAACTTTCACGACAGGTAAATCGGTTACAATAGATATTAAGCCAAGCATATATGAGACATAAGGCATCTTTAAAATGATAATGGGAAAAGGGAACTCTTTTTATCTAGGTATTCATAGTATAAATTTATACTACATGATTGAAAGTCAACTTTTTTCTTTTCATACCATATCAGGAGGTGATCCAAACAAACCTCCAAGTAACAGCTCACAACTAAGATGGAATGCACTTAAACACTCCTATGAGTAATAGCTATGGATTTAATTAATATTAAACTTCTGGATAGAAATTTCTTCTGTGTCCAGTTTAAATTTAGTCTTTAGCTCATCATTCTTATATGAATGCTTTTTAAATCAATGCATTGAATCAAAGACATCCAGGAAATATTTATTTCCTTTTTTAAATTTAATATTTATTTTTTAGTTGTAGTTGGACACAATATTTTTATTTTATTCACTTTTATGTGGTGCTGAAGATAGAACTCAGGGCCTCACATGTGCTAGGCGAGCGCTCTACTGCTGAGCCATAATCCCAGCTGGGAAATATTTATTTCTTATTCAGATATTTATTATTGCTAAAACATAAACTAAAATAATGTAATAATGCATAAAGCATATTATGAAATCTAAACTCTTGAGCAAGGAAAATTTGAAGTAGAACTTTTGTTTGTGTTTAATGTGTGGGTTCTAAACATGTTTGCAATTATTTTAAGAAAATTAATCTGCAAATTCCGTTAAAACAGTTTACAGTTGCTTAAAATTAAACTTATTTAAGAATTATATTTCACTTTATCATTAGATTTCATTAGTTAATCATCAAAACATAGAAAGATATTTTCAGTACTACGTTTGAAATTCTAAAAGAAAAAGGTGGGAAGAGAATTTACTGAAGAGAATTTCAATACCTTCTTTGTTTAACCAAGACTCTAAAATTTTAAAATAAAGTAGTTAAAATTTTTCTGCAAACAGTATTTAAGATTAGAAAGAAGAGTTTTATTTGGTCTGTTGTACACGTGTGTTTCTCATGATTTTTTTTATAATTAGGAAAATGAATGGAAATAGGGACTAGCAGTGTTTCTAGGCAGCTTCTTTATGAAAGGAAGATGTTACATGGATAATTTCTTGTTAGATTAATATTTAATGTGTGTGTGTGTGTGTGTGTGTGTGTGTGTGTGTGTGTATTTCAGAACAAATTACATTTGCAGTTGGGAAATCATACAACCATACTTGAACATAATGAATCCAAGAATCTCACCAAAGTCCAGGATAAGCAAGGGCCAGATTCTCAGATTAAGACCTAGATCAGGGTCTAGAAGTAGTTTCATAATCCAGGGAATAGCTCAGAGAACAAGATGTACTTCTTCATCAATAGTCTTTGGCTATGGGTCACTATGACAAAGCAAAATTCTCTGAATATGCCAGTCTCAGCTCATTTTGTCACAAAAGTTAGTTGATTTTTCCCCATACTTGCAAATGCATAGTACATAGTCTATTGAAATGCACATATATGGAAAATTTCACATTTTACAAGCATATCATTCTATAAAATTTCACAAAATCAGCAAAGCATCAAATCAACAGCCAAAGAAATGTATGCATTTCTCTGCACATATTTTGGAATTATGCTTATACCAACTCTCTTTCTCTATCCTTTAACACTTTCGATATTTAATGCTTTATGGGCTCTGCCTGTTTCTGAATTTAATTTTTCTTTACTCAACAGTGTACCTGTCCATGTTCTTATAAGATTACTATTTTTATGGAAAAAAAGGTTTGGGGCCTGGCAATTATCAGCATCCCTCTTTAGGCAAAATTATTATGTTATTATCTAATTCACTAAATGTCTAGGCATATGCTAGGGACCATTCTGGTAAATACCAGAATCATTTAATTACAAAGGATGCAGTGTAGTTTCAAATATTTTCTTTAAAATATAATTATATAAATGTTCAAATACTATGTTTGTTATGAAGAAGTTGCAAATGAGTTTAAAATGAAGTATTTAACCTACTCTGAGGAGCCAAACAGAGATTACTAGGGGAAAGTAACAGTCAAACAAAGACTTAAAAGATCAATATGCTTTAGGTACAAAAACAAAAAAATCTTTATGTGTTCAAATTTATGTGGCTGTGTATCTTTATACATATGTCCCTACATATGAGTGGTGTTTCTGTTTCTAATTTTCCTGTTTTGTTATTATGGATTCTTTCATCCACTTTAATATTTACTGTTGTTGCTGTTGTTGTTTTCATTGAATTTTAATGTCTGATTGAGACATAGCATGCATCTTTCAGTTTATAAGAAGAGTCTCTGATTCCTATTGTTTTCTGTCTGGAGTATTTACACATAAGTGTACTACCTACCACCAAGATACATTTAAGCAAAGACCTACTGTATCTAGGCCCTGTCTACAAACTTCCTATTCATTAGAAACATTCTTCCTCTCCCTTTGATTCTCTTTCAAATACTATTGATTTATTTCTCTTCTTTGACATTTCAATCTATTCTCCACCTGTATATGAAAATAATTAGCCCTAGATATTTTCATACATGACTCAGTGTCATTAAACCAAGTAGCTATTTAAGACTGTAAGTTATTGGAGGGGTATTATAAATATTAGTGCAAAATGAAATTGAATTCAAAATAAAAGTTAAATATTCAAATCTGATGAGACCCAATAAGAGGCTGTGAATTTTTCCTTATATTTTGAACTATTTTAGGATAATATCCTTAGTATTTTTGTTAGGATAATAGCTTTTCTTGTTTATGTCATTTATCCACAGTACCACTGCTGTAACACAAATTAACATTGAAATGTGCTTGAGTATTAAGTCTAACTTCAACCAAATTGAATTACTGGATTGACAATCTTTAAGTAAAATATCACCAAAACACAGAATGAACAAAGTGATGAAAATATGTTGCATTAAATATGCATTATACTATACATATGTACATATATACATATATATATACACATAGGTATATATGTGTATATTATATGTCTTATTACTGTGTTATTCATAAAAACACCAACTAAACAGTTGTATCAATGCATGAATAGTAAGTTCAGATTGGAGACCAATTACTATATCAGCAGCTCAGTAAAAAGATAGCATTATGTATAAAATCCTATAATGTGCAAAGAGCCAGGAAACAGGCCATTCTCTTCATTCAACAGAGGGCTGCACTGAAAGGAAGTATATGGGCAAGTAGTGAGGCTTAGGGTTTTCATGGAGTATCAGATGTAAGCAAAATATACTTACAGTAAGTTTACAGGTTCTGGGCAGAAATATAAATAAGTTTCTAGGAAAATAGTTGAAATGCTTTTCAAATATAATGCTAAAAATGTCAATTCTTCATGAGCTAATTTCAAAACTAATAATTGTTCTGCATTACATAAATGAAAATTATAATTAATAGGGTTTTCACTGATTTTTGGCCTTCATTCAACAAAGCATTTTTCAAATTTTCAAATAGGGCATAAGGCTGTGCTAGTGATTGAAGGTTCAAAAAGGTGAATGAGATCATCTGAAACTTTAATTTTATGCAAGGCAGGTAGAAATTATTACTAAGTGGAGAAAATTGTGCTATTTTGCAGAGGGAAAAAAGGATGTCTGCCTAAAACCCAACAAAATCCAAAAAGCCATTCACATTCTGAACAAATGTACAGCCATCAGAAAAGTACATAATTTAATCAAATAATCATATTCACTATTCATATAATACCAAACAATCTTTCTTTTGCAACACACTTTAAAAAGATTAAACTATTTTTTTTCACGGTTTTTGTAAGCACAAATTCTTATTCTTCTCTAGTCCTGCATAGGAAATTCATGAAAGACAGCAGAATGCTATTTGTGTTAAAATATATGCAGCTCTAAAATATAATGGTAAAGCAATAGAAAGTGAAAATCTATCCAAGTGGAAGAAGAGACCCTACGAAATTGTATCTTTAAAAAACCCTATCATTTTCTAAATGTGTTGTTATTTTTTATCAGTGATTTTTTGAAGGCCAATGGTAGCTAGCAACCTGTATAAATAAACAAATGGAGAAGACATTATTTTGTCTAATTAACATACAGCCATATCAATATCCACAGTGAATTCACAGGTCCTGCATGGTAACATTTCTTGCATAATGTCATCTACATTACAGTAGATTGAATTTTATTTTGATGACCTAACTTTTCTTATTTTTTTAAAATTTCTAATCCATTTAATCTCCTGTATATAAAAGCATTGTCCACTTTATGGAGTGGACCAAATGGGGATCCTGAAAAATGAGAAAATTCACTTGGAAAACTAAAAATTATGTATTTTCTGTAAGAATAACATTTTGTATATAACATTATAATGCCAGAAAAAAAAACAATGTAAATATCTTGATCAGATAATAATCAGCTGGGTTCTTTTTTTCTAGTTTTTGAGTATGAAGTAAAGTAAAAATACAGATCATTTAAGTACATTGTTGTAAACAGAGAATGTAATCATTTCTTTTCTACAGCACACATGGTTTAGTACAAAAAAGCTCTTGATTTCACATTGCTTACCTGTTTTTGTCTTCCACCATGACTATCTTAATCCACTTTTTTGTTGTTGCTTTTGGCTTTGAATTATCACTTGGCACATTTTAAACTCCCTGGGAGGAAAACCTGTATCTTTCTCCTCTTCTATATTTAGCTGGAAATTTTTCTCTTTAAATCTCTTCCAATTGTGTCCTTAATGGATTCAGCAAAATATGATTGATCATCTTGACAGTCTATTTCATTGTACTTTTGAAACAACTATATACTGAAAATCCCAACTTATAGTTGCATTTCTATTTATGATTTGATGAACAGTGTTTCTCTTTGACCCATGGCTAAAACATACTTTTCTTCTAGTTCTCAATTGAGTTTTTTTTTAATACTTATTTTTTAGTTGTAGTTGGACACAATACCTTTATTTTATTTATTTTAATGTGGTGCTGAGGATCGAACCCAGGGCCTCACACATGCTAGGCAAGCACTCTACAGTTGAGCCACAAACCCAGCCCTCCATTGAGCTTTTAATAGATCATGAATTGGACTTAAGTGTTTGTCTTACTTTATGTTTCTCCAATCACAGAATCTAAGGCAAGGGATCCACTAAATAATTTTTAATTTAAAGGAAATGAACCCCAAACAAAATGATTAGAGGAACTGGGAAAGTGAAAATGAATGAAACAAAAACAAATCCTGGGTTGTAGCACTGTTACTGTGGTTAACACTAAGGGAAAAATTGGAACAAAACTTCCTTTGGGACTATCTGAGGAACCATTGAAAATCCCCTCAGAATTGTCTGCCTGATGTACAAAAGAAAGTGTTTATCAGGGACTTCCATCTCCTATTGATCAATGTTTGCCCCAGGGTTTTCACACCCTTGCATTTCCAGATTTGCCACAGGTTTCTGTGAAGACTAGTACAATTGATTCATTTAGTTTTCAGAGGCAAACAAATGTCAAGGCAGAAAACTAGAGATATCTATTACATTTTAAGAAAGTTTCTACCAGCACATTGATTGAAACCTACTGCAAAAGCAATGACCTACCAAATAGAGGTTAGGGAAATGTGAGATCATGATTAATTATTCACAACCTTGTCTATGCCTTTTGTGACTCAGACATACTCATTCACTACATGAAATTTAGTCTACCAAAAAATCTTTAATGGGAATATTTGGTGGCAATCTCTAAAAACGTAGATTATACTAAACAGTTAGTTAAAGCTACATTTTACCTTGCTATTGCTACTTATTCCTATTGGTATCCATCATTCCTTAGTCTACAGTCCACTTTACATTTCCTCAAATGTTCTTAGCATCATGAACACATAGGACTCTTTATTAATTGGGATTCCCTAAAACTTCATCCTCAAAAGGTGACACCCTCAATTGTTTTATTTCTTGTCACAATTCGTGTCAGTTTATTCACTGAACTTGTGAAAACATTATTTTCTGAGAATTTCCACTTATAGTTATATTCATATTTTACAATTGGATGTGCTCTTTGACCCATGGCTAAACCATACCACATTTCAAGAAATTATTCCCAGAGTGTATGTACTTCCAGGTACTTTTGTCAGTGTTTTAAACCCTGACTCACAGAAGATATCTCACATAAAAATAAATACTCCCCTGTGCCCTTCATATTGTACTGAAGGTTCTAACAAGTGCAATAAGGAGGTTAGAAAGTAAGCATTCAAATTTCTTAAAGGAAATAATTTTTTTACGTCAAAATTATTGTCTGCCTATTAAGCAGCTGGAATTTATAAAACTGTTACTAAATTAGCATATAATTTTAGCAAACTTGTAGAGTAAAAGAACAATAAAAATGATTGTTTCTTTATATTAGCAACATTTATTGTGGAATAGGTTAAAAATAACACTACTTACAATAGTATCCACATATATAGTGATAAATCGAATAAGAAAGCTGTGCAAACCTAAGAAGATCTAAATAAATGGAGACATATAACATTAAGGTATGTATGCACATGGAATATTCTCTAGGATAAACTGTATATTTGACAACAAAACATTTGTCAATATATTTCAAATTTTGAAATCTCAGAAAGTATCTTTATGATGGAATAAAACTAAATATTTAAAGCAGAGGAACCTAGAAAATTCACAAATATATTTAAACTACACTCCCTTAAACATCTGATAATTCAAAAAAGGTCCAAGCAACTTTCTGAAAAAGTTTTAAAAAATTCACAGAGTTGCACAATACAAAATAAACACACATAAATCATTAAGTGTCTATAAATTAGCATGAACAGTCCTAGAAGCAGCTGAGAAAATGTTTCCATATACAACAGAATCCAAATTAATTAAGTGGTTAGAAATGAATTGAACCAAGAAAGTGAAGAACTTGTATCCCATAAACTTGAGTAAATAGAAAGATATCTCATATTCATGAATTTGAAGATTAATATTATTAAGAAGAAAATAATACTCAGTGATCTATAGATCCAATATAATACCTACTGAAATCCCAAGGATTACTTTTTTGCATAAATACAAATCTGATCTTCAAATTCATATGGGAAGAGATTTCAAATAGTCAAAGCAATAGTGAATCAGAACCACATTGAAAGGCTCATCCTTTCAAATTTCTAATCTTACAATAATTCTACAGTATTCACAATGCTGTGGTATTGATATAAGAAGATACTTATGGAACAGTGAAGTAGAACTAAAATTCCAGGATTCACCCCATACCTTTATGGCCAATTGAGTTTTGACAAAAATGACAATACTATTCAAAAGAGAAAGAATAATTTCTTCAATAAATGATGTTAGAACCTTGGATATTTATTTTCAGGCAGATAAATAAGATCCCTACTTCAAGAACATATACAAATATTAACTTCAAGTAGAAAAAGATAAATTATTAAAATTATTAAATTATTAAAAGAAAACATGGTAGATATTCTTGCCCTTTTATGACATAATACTCTCTTAAATATTATACCAAAAGCATTTTCTTAGATACCATATATATTTTCTTCCTTTTTATTGTCTTTTATTTTTTATAATGTTCTTTGATGCATAGAAATTTTTATTTTTTAATTAAAAATATTTATAGGTATACTATAGTTGTACATATGAGAGGGATTTATTATGTCATATTTGGACATGCATGTAACATAATGATAAATCTTATTCACTAGTACCTTCCCTTACCCTTGTCCTTCCTTCTGATATACTTGCTCTATTCTATTGATATACCTTGTAATATTATATTTTAAATAAAGTAATAAAAATATACATAAATAAGACTACGTATATATATGCAAGGTTCACTATTCATTATGGTATATTTGCATATGCAGGTATCATAATTTGATAGATTTTTATTCCCCAGTACTTCTTTCCTCCTTCCATCTCAGTTTCCTTCTACTATTCTATTGGTCTCCCTTCTATTTTCATGAGCTCTCTTTTTTGAAAAACTTCCCCCTCTATCCAGCTTCTGCATATAAGAAAAAAATTTAACCCTTGACTTTCTGAGTCTGGTCTATTTCACTTAACATGATGTTCTACAAATACATAAATTTATCAGCAAATGCCATGATTTCATTCTTCTTTATGATGGAGTGGAACTCCATTGTGTATATGTACCCCATTTTCTTGATTCTGTTGTCTACTGCAGGGTACCTTAAGTCCATAAATTGACTGTTGTGAATTGTACTGCTATAAACATTGGTATGCATGTGTCACTATAAAATCATTTTAATTCTTTGGAATAAATACCTATTAGTAGGATAGCTGGATCATATGGTGATTCCATTTTTAATATTTTGAGGAATCTCCATACTGCTTTCCAAAGTGGTTGTACTAATTTGAAGTTCCAAGAACAACATACAAGTGTAGCTTTTCCATACATCCTCATCAACATTCATTGTTATTTTTATTCTTGAATATTGTCACTTTAACTGAAATAAGATCTCAGTGTATTTTTGACTTGCATTATCCTGTGGGATGTTGAACATTTTTTTTCATATATTTGTTGGCCACTTGTCTTTCTTCTTTTAAGAAATGTCTGTTTAGATATTTTGCCCATTTATAAATTGGGTTATTTTGTTGGTTGTTGGGATTTTGTGTGTTTGTTTGTGTGTGTGTGTGTTAAGTTTTTGTTTGTTTGTTTTTGTTTTTTGAGTTCTTTATATGTTCTATATATTAAATCCCTGTCAGAAGAGTAGCTGCTAAAGATTTTCTCCTATTCCAAAGGCTTTCTCTTCAAGCTCCTTTTCCTTTTGTTGTGAAGAAGTTTTTTCAGTTTGATGAAAATTCTTGATTTATTTCTTCAGCTTTAAGACAGTTGGTATCTGTGACAATATATCGTAGGGTTGAGAAATTTTAAATTTTGATGAAATCAAGCACATTTTTTTTTGTACTTAATAAGTGAGTCTTTGGTCATAGGTAGAGTTTATCTAGTAATTTTTACAGAAAATGAAAACATCTTGAGGAATGAATCTTAAATATTTCAATTTTACCCCTCTCACATTTCAGACATGTACACATTTTGAAATATGATATGAAGTGTGGTATAAAAATAAGAAAAAAGGTTCATGATTTCAAGGCTATACTCACATTTATAAAGTTGATTAGGTAATAGAAATACAGAGTTTAAGTTTGTGATCAAAGCTGGAAATTTTGTGAAATTTCTTTGTTATGAAATCCATGCAAGTAAGTGAGGGTTGATTATTGTCATGAAACTATTCTTAGGTACCGTAGGTATCAAATAGACATTATGGACATGGGGAGACAGAACTTCATATTCAGTGTAATGCCTGAAATATGTAATGACCCATATTAGTCACAGTTGAATGTTATAAGAATATCTATTTCTGCTGTTTTCCAAATGGGAAATGAATGAATCTCAACTTCCCTTACATTCCTGCCAAGTGGAATTATGGAACTTTTAAGAGATTTATATGAGTCTCTTCTATCAGAAACAATTATGTTGCCTACGTTTGTGAATCTATTAAATGGATTACTTAAACTTCTGCAGAAATGTCAAGAGAAAGCATGGCAATTGGCATTATAGAACTACAGAACTATAATCTTTGTAGATCCATAAAGGGGAAAAAAGAAGATTATTAATTAGTTCCACCTTTCTTAATCTTAAGAATTTGTTTAAAGTGTCTTATTCACAAATATTTCAAATTTTTCATCTCAATCTTCCAGGAATTGAGTCAATAAAGAAGTCATTATATTTAAATTTTGATGTTAGTTGCAGTTGCCACATTAGATTTTGTACTATCTAAACATATCAACATTATTTCTATTTGTGCAGTAATATAATAGTTTTAAATAATGTTTATTCTGAATAGGCAATATTAAGTAAATTTCTGCATTACTAGACACCAAACACAGTAAAATATGAAGTCAGAATAAAATAATTTAAATACTTCTTTCTGTTAAGAAAAACCCAAATTATAAAGTCACCAGGGATATACTTAAATAGTTCAAAAACAATTCTCAGTATATCTTTATCAAAGACAAATTAATTTTATCTTGTCTAAGAAAATAATTATAATTTTATCTCCTTCTAACAGAATCACTCAGTTTCTTTCTCTTATTTTATCACACCTGACACACAATATTATTTCAAATTAACAAGAACATTATTTTATTGGCTTCTACATCACAAACACCTTTAACTTACCATCACAACTATATTCTCTTGAGAAGTTTCTAGGGTTAGCCCTTTTAATAGCCTCATCTCCTATCATCTAATACACCCAGAACATTCATAAGTTTATGCTCATAGTCAGTGTTCCATTAATATTGTTTTTCTTTTTTTCTGCAGTACTAGGTACTAGACCCAGGGACATACTACCACTGAGTTGCATTCCCAGCCCCTTTTGAAAATTTTATGTTGAGACAGGGTCTTGTTAAATTTCCCTGGTTGGCCTGTAACTTTCGATATTCCTACCTTGGCCTCTCAGGTGTGGAAACACATTCCTAGGAATTCCTACCCAAGTATGTGTTTCCACATCTGGTCCATTCATCTTGCTGATAAGAGTGAAAAATTCTACTTTTGTCAATTTTAGTGCTTATGATACCATTCTTCTCTTCAAATGAGAGGTTCTCAGAAATTTGATCAATAAGGTATATTTTTAGATAATAATCAAATTTGCATTCCATTTGATTTTTATATTTTGCATAATATTCAATATATTTGCATTGTATTATCAGTGTAACATAGATATTAATATTTATGATTATGTTTAAGTAAATTGATTACATATTAAAGTTTGGAATGTTCTTTGATGTTTATTATTATTCTCTCTGTGCCACATCCAACCCATTAGAAAATCTTGTTGGTTTTTCCAAATATTTTAAAAATAATCTTAGATCTTTTCACACATCTATTGTTACATTCTGACCTAAGCCAACATTCATTCTCAGCAAAATTTCTAGAGTAGCCACATGACCAAAGAAAATAACATATTTTAGTCAGGGAAGGGGCTAGAAAAATAACCTAAGAGTATAAAATGAAGAAGAAAAACAAATGAGAAGTAAAACAGTTTTCTTTTAAGCTTCTTTAAAGAAGACATGTTCATGTTGTATTAACTTTTCAGGAATCTACAAAACCTTTTTCCCATAAAAACATAACAAAATAAAATATAATATAATAAAAGCAAGGTTAGTGGGCCTATAGAAGGTATATTAGTGTGGAAAATGGAATACATGTACCTTCACAAGAAACAATCTATAACTTAAGAAGATAATTCATGGTAACATTACTTTAAAATAAATTCAAAATTTTTTAATAAATTGAAAAAAAGAACTGTTAACACTATAGATTACAATATATTTCTTGAAGCTCCAAAAATTCAAGTACATGATGTTTAGTCAGCTTTTTTTTGCTGTTGTTACTAGAAGACCTGACCAGCATAATTGTAGAGGAGGAAAAGTTTATAGACCATAGAAGGCCAACTCCATTCCTTGGGGCTCAGGGTGAGGCTGGACATCATGGCAGAAGAGTGTAGCAGAGGAAAACAGCTCATACCAGTAAGCAGAGAGAAAGACTTCACTCACCAGATACAAATATATACTCAAAGTCATGCCCTAATTCCCATATCCTCCCAGCCATACCCTACCTCTTTAGTTACCACTCAGTTTACCCCGATCAGGGGATTAAATCACTAATTAGGTTAAGAATCTTACAACTTAATCATTTCCCCTTTGAACCTTTTTGCATTGTCTCACATGTGAGCTTTTGGGGGACACCTCACATCCAAACCATAAAAATGGAAAAATGCATTATATTTATTGATCAGAAGTCTCAAAATGTTAAGATGAAGTTTAATATGTTCACCCTAATATGATGTAGGGATGCCATCACATTTGTATCAAAATTCTAGTATCTTTTATTTTTACAAAATTTGACAAGCTGATTTTAAAATTTATAGAGAAATGCAAATAATTTAGAAAAATCAAGAAAAAAACATCTTGAATAAGAAGAGCTACTATGTTCTAGTTTCAAAAATTACAATAATCTAAATAATCAAGATACTATTATTATCATTAGGTTGGGCATAAAACCAAGAAAAAAATGAGATAATCTAGAAATAAATGCTATATATGTTGTTTAAAATATGCTCAACATAATTAGTTTATTAGTGAAATGAAAAATAAAGTCACAATTACATATACCTACACATCCCTTAGATAGTTAAGAGTAAAAATAATTATAAAACCAAGTATTGGGGATCACATGAAGAAAGTAGAACCCTCATACATTGTTGTTTGAAATGTAATATAACACAGACTTTACAGCAGTGTGGTAAACTGCAGCCCAATGTTAAAAAAAAAAACATTAAAAATCACATATACAGAATGAAAAGTAGGTTATCATTACGTTACTCTCCTGCACAGGGAATATGCTACGATTCCACCTCTTTCATTTTGTATTTGGTAGGAACCATTAACATGCTATTCCACAGAGCATTGTATAGGTTTACTATACCAGTGACAACACAGTAATTGGATGTTCTAGTAAGATCAGTGTTCACATGGAGGTGCAAAATAAACTATAAAATGGGGTGATCGTTGCTCATGAAGATTTTAGCAGTTTAATTACTTGTCATATTGGAATATTTCTTTAAGACTAATACAAAATACTGTACTTTAAAACATCTGATCACTTAAAAATTTCACCTTGTGTGCTATTGGACTTTTCCAGCTAAGGTATCAGTATTCCAATCTCTTTCCTCACTACTTTATTTTTCATTGACATTTATTAATGATGCATTTCTTCGATAAACTACTATTTGTTTCTTATTAAAAATAATTATTGCAGTGACTCAGGGGGCTGAGGCAAGAGGATATTGGAGACTCTGTCTCAAAAAATAAAAAGAGCTGAAAGATAGCTCAATGGTAAAATGTCCCTGGGGCCAATCCCAAAATGAACTTAAAAATAAAAAAATAAATCATTGAAATAAAACAAAAATTTCACACTTTTTACTTCTCAAATATGTGGTCAGTTTTCCATCACACGGACAAAATACCTAAGAGGGAAAAAAAAAAAAAAAACTTAAGGAAGGAAAGATTCATTTTGGTTTATAGTTTTAGAATTAGCAGTTCATAGCTCATGGCTCATAGTGCTTTTCATCTGTGGGAGCACAGTGCCTCTTGGCAGGAATGTGGGAATGTGTGATGAACAAAGTCTGCTCACTTTGTAGTGGCCAACAAGCCAAAAGAGAGAAGCGACTGAGATTCGCTATCCCCTCAAGAGAATATTCCCAATGGCCTTTCTGCCTTCCACTAAGGTCCCACCTCTTACAGGTTCCACCCTCTCTCAATAGTGCCTCGGGCTAGTAACTAAGCCAAGGCTTTAACACATGAGTCTTTGGGGGACACATTTCAGATCCCAACTAAACCACCATGCAAGATCACAAAGACTGGAGGTAAAATACTCTAAATTCTAACTCTTATTTCCTAAATTTTATCATCTCAGAAACTGTATAACCAATGTGATTCTGCAACCTATATACTCAGAAAAAATGAGAAATTATACCCCATTTGATTCAAAAGTATGATATGTCAAGATCATTGTACTGTCATGAGTAACTAATAAAAAATTTAAAAAGGAAACATTACCTTGAATTTGAAGCAATAATAGAAACTTAACTGATGTCTAAACTAACAGAAAATTCCTTGTTATACATATCTATTATTATAGCTAACTCCCCATTAAAATATATACCTTACTGGACATTTACACTCTACCAACCGGTGTTTTTATCAGAAATAGAATTACTAGTGTCACATCCCTTTATTTTTGTATTGATGCTAGGCAGTTTCAACATACACACCTTTCTCAAAACTGACCCCTTTATTTTCCTGTTTTATTTTAATATATTTTAAAACATTGCAGAAAATATAATTTTAAGAGCTTCTCAATTGAACTTCCTATGTTTTCTGTTCTTCTACACAGACTTTGCAGTCTGGGATTCTGACAATATATGTTACTTTAGATTTAAACATTTTGAAAGTATGTATCCTTAGAATACAAGGCAACATGCCCATTTTTTTTTTCTCAGCAGAGTCAAATGTTCCTGAAAGTTTAGGAAAATATATTGTTTAAATATCGAGATATATTATTTAATATAATTACATTAATGTTAAAATAAAATCAGAATTCAAATACATTTTACATTTATCATTATTTGAGCCACAGTCCCAGACACCAATGGAACAAGTTCATTTTTCTCATTATACATTTAAAATCAAAGTATCTAAAGTAAATTTTTAGATGACTGAGTTTGCAATAGGAATAAAAATACAGTACTTCACATATTATTTCTGCTTTTGGGGGAAGAAATAATTGCAGTGTGACTGTATGAGCTTGTGACATCTGTTCATTCCCTGGATCAAAATCATATTCAATGTTTAAAAAGTAAATTTCCATGAAGATAATAACAATAGTTGCAAAGGCAGCTTTTGAAATGTTTCATGAGTTTCACATGCTTATGGGATCCTTTTCCCTGAGTATAAAATTAATGTGACTCTTTTCTAAAGACAGAACAAATCCATTCACACACACACACACACACACACACACACACACACACACACACAGGGGTTCATATGAACTGCTATGAAGTAAGCATTGGAAAGTCACTGTTGGTAGTAATAAAAGCTGTAAAAAGTCAGTATGTATTTTATACAAAGATAAGCCACAATATACATGCTCCTGTTTTCAAATCTGTCTTCTGGCAATGTTGATATATTGGCACTGCTACATCTCTTAGGTAATTTTCAAGCATTTGCTTTTCTTTGTTATATAAATCTTCTCTTGCCAAAGGGATCAATTGGGATTAGAGATTTATCCTATGGCTAACATTCAAAGTAAAAGGCCAAGAGGAGAGTGACCTTACCTTTTCTGAGAAACACACTGAAGCAGCAGCAGCAGCAGGTGCCTCTCTTTTGTTAGTTGCCCTACACCTGAATGTGGCTCTGGTATTTAAAGGTGCAGCATTTATTTTTATGTAACACATCCCTATAATGCAAATCAACTATCTATATCATATTGTTGCAGAGAAATATTGATTCATTTTCCTGTTAGAAGAAAAGGATGACTTTGTTGGTTTGAGAAAGGATATGTGGATCTCCACCTGGATACATTCCTAAGGGATTTGAAAGGTGATTCTTTCTATTAAGGATCATAACAACAGTATTTTTAAAAACAGAACCCTTACTTATTGACTAAAGCATTGGTATTAGCATTTGTTTTTACTATTAATGCTATCAACATCTACAGTTATTTAATTTTTTAAGTAAATTAATAGAGCAAAAGAGTAGTATTTGAACTCAACTGGCTTGGGAATAAATTTCCTTACATAGTAGTTGAACAATCAAGTTATATTTCCCATCTGGGCTTTCACGGGTTGCATATTAGTGTTATCATGAGCTTACATGAATGAAACTTGTTATGCTTCTTAAACTCATAGGCTCTAAGGGGTGTATAACACCATAGACAATACTCAATAAACTCTTCTTTAGATCTAAGTTAATATGCTCCATACATATATATTATTTTATTGCTTAAAAAGTTTAAAAAATATTATATTAAATTCCATAGTATTAAATATTTTCATTTATTCACCAGTCTACTTGGATTGTAATATGAACAACTAAAAATCATACCTATTCTAGGCAACATGCTTAATAAGCTAAATCTTTGTCAATTTAGCTTTTTAATGTCATTTCCTCCAGCCTACACTCTTTTAGAACTCAAGATTTAGCATAGTAATGCTACAAAATTATTCTAGATGTGTTGTCTCTGGACTTAAGGCATTTTATTTCTATTACCCCTTCCATCACCTTTTACATTCACTGTAAATCTGTTGAAAAGCCCATGTTTGCTATGGATGGCATCTTCATGTTAACTAATAACCCAGGAAGATGGATTATTTTAGCTCAAGTAATGTGATTCTGCTATAGAAGAATATCATGTCTTCTGAAAAATTAGTGAATTATCATTATTTGCTTAAGAATAAAAGTACCTTTTTATTCCAAGTATCAGTATCAAAATTTTGTTTATCACCTTAAATCTCAATGCAGTTTCACAGGCTTTTTCTATAATTCTACAACAGTTCTCTAAATTAGGCAAAGATATTACAGACATCCTACTTTCATTAATTGGGAGCTTTATTCACTTGCTAAGGTTAATACATCTGGGGAATGAATTATCTAGAATTCACATATGGATTTTATGATTTTTTTTGGCCTGGTGTGCTTTGCTCTGGATCATGCAGTTGTTCAAATGAAATAACAATATGTGGTTAACTTTTATGATTATGAGAAAAAATTGCAATAAAGAATGAGAATGATACTTTAAAAGAGGTGAAACATTTATGTTTTTCAATAAAATGAAATGGAACACTTTAAAACTGAATATTAGTAATTAATATAGTATACTTTATATTTATATAATTTATCCTACATATGTGCTTTACATAAGTTATGTTTTTAAAACCTGGGACACTGTTTAAATTTAGAGCTATAAGCCAGTAGAAAATGTTTACACAATTTTGCATTGCCATTAAATCTGATTTTAGTTTGCAATCCAAAACCTTTCCCAGGATCTTTCTCTAGCTTTTGTTAATTTACAAATTGAAAAATCAAAATTTACATTCTCAAACTTCTTTGACTTCCATGCAAAATAAGAAATGAGAACTGAACAAAAGCTGGGTAGACACTTTAGAAAAAAATTTAATAACCTTATAAAAAGAGACAAAGATGACTGAAACAGCCTTCCTGGTTCTTTCATGTTCCTTCTCTTTTTTTTTTTAATGTGAGAATATTTTTATTGGTTGTTCAAAACATTACATAACTCATGACATATCATCTTTCATACATTTGATTCAAGTGAGTTATGAACTCCCATTTTTACCCCAAATACAAGTTGCAGAATCACATCGGTTACACATCCACAGTTTTCCATAATGCCATATTAGTGACTGTTGTATTCTGCTACCTTTCCCATCCCCTACTATCACCTCTCCCCTTCCCTCTCATCTTCCCTCTCTACCCCATCAGCTGTTGTTTAATTCTCTCCCTGTTTTTTTCCCCTTTCCCCTCACCATATCTTATATGTAATTCTGTGTAACAATGAGGGTCTCCTTCCATTTCCATACAGTTTCCCTTCTCTCTCCCTTTCCCTCTCACCACTCGTCTCTGTTTAATGTTAGTCTTTGACTCATGCTCTTCCTCCCTGCTCTGTTCTTAGTTGCTCTCCTTATATCAAAGAAGACATTTGGCATTTGTTTTTTAGGGCTTGGCTAGCTTCACTTAGCATAATCTGCTCTAACGCCATCCATTTCCCTGCAAATTCCATGATTTTGTCACTTTTTAGTGCTGTGTAATACTTCATTGTGTATAAATGCCACATTTTTTTATCCATTCATCTATTGAAGGGCATCTAGGTTGATTCCAGAGTCTAGCTTTTGTGAATTGTGCTGCTATGATCATTGATGTGGCAGTATCCCTATAATATGCTCTTTTAAGGTCCTCAGGGAATAGTCCCAGAAGGGCGATAGCTGGGTCAAATGGTGGTTCCATTCCCAGCTTTCCCATGAATCTCCATACTGCTTTCCATATTGGCCGCACCAATTTGCAGTCCCACCAGCAATGTGCAAGTGTACCCTTTTCCCCACATCCTCACCAGCACTTATTGTTGTTTGACTTCATAATGGCTGCCAATCTTACTGGAGTGAGATGGTATCTTAGGGTGGTTTTGATTTGCATTTCTCTTACTACTAGAGATGGTCAGCATTTTTTTCATGTACTTATTGATTGATTGTATGTCCTCCTCTTAGAAGTGTCTGTTCAGGTCCTTGGCCCATTTGTTGATTGGGTTATTTGTTATCTTATTGTTTAATTTTTTGAGTTCTTTGTATATTCTGGATATTAGGGCTCCATCTGAAGTTCAGAATAGCAAAAGCAATTCTAAGCAGGAAGTGTGAATCTGGAGGTATAGCAATACCAGAGTTCAAACTGTACTACAAAGCAATAGTAACAAAAACAGCATGGTACTGTTACCAAAACAGGCAGGTGGACCAGTGGTACAGAATAGAGGACACAGAGAACAATCCACAAAATTACAACTTTCTTATATTTGATAAAGGGGCTAAAAGCATGCAATGGAGGAAGGATAGCATCTTCAACAAATGGTGCTGGGAAAACTGGAAATCCATTTGCATCAAAATGAAACTGAATCTCTTTCTCTCACCATGCACAAAAGTTAACTCAAAATGGATCATGTTCCTTCTTAAAGAAACACAAATGGTGAAAGCTGCAATAGCCATCTTACAACCTTGTATGAGATATGGAAAGAATTTCAGACATGAGTTTTAATGTTGTTAAACCATGAGACTGACATAAGCATATCTGTAGTACACTTAAATTACGTACTTTCTCAGGAATGTATTCCTAACCTTTTCAACCATTCCTAAAACTTATCTGAAAATTAGTAGATGCAATTTACACTATTTGGAATAAAAGTAAATATGTGTGAGCTTTTATATTCATTGTCGATTATGAAAATAAATACCACTGAAGTGAATATTTTGATAAATGCTTTGAATTTTAAATTAGAATAGGGCCACAGATATCATCTAATTTAATTCCCCCTCTCCTTTTAAGTTTGTTGACTAAAGATTCAAATTGTTGACAGGTTAACATAAAGAAATACACTTTATGTGGCAACTGGGAGAATTCGGGATATCTCCTTATGGTTCTTTTGACAAACATATATTGATGGCAAACCACAGCTTCTTTACTATAATTGCAATAGTGAAAATATAGTAATTATTTAGTGGTTAAGGAATAAGTTTATTTTTAAGAGTAAAGCCTCATTTAAATACACATAAAAACTTAGAGATACCACAATATAGTAAAGAAAACCAATATATATCCCAAATATTTTTTTAACATTTCAAAAGTATTCACTCCTTGAATAATATCTCATTTTCCTATGACTTGACCTAAATAATTCACTGGAGACTCAACTGCTTAGATAACCAGCTCCAAATCATATAACTAACAACCTAGATTTGTCTCCTTTCCAAAGCCTTTTGATTATCATGTCCCACAAAATTATTTGTTTTCCTTCATTTTTCTACCATATTTTAAGGCACTTTTACATACAAAGTGTTCACCATTTAATTCAACTCCCATCCTTCAATTATACTTCATTATGTTTTCAGGGTCTCATAATATTGTGACCTCCTCTTCATTTCTATTTAGTCCTCATTATCCTACCTCAAATGCTAAAATAGTAGTAAAATAACATATTTCCCTACCAGCAATCTTTCCATTTGGAATACTGTCTGTTTCATTAATCATGCATAGTTGCTGTTGTTGTTGTTAAAAAATCCTTTTAGAAGCTTCACTGTGGCAAGCAAACTCATCATAGCAAATAAGGTCATTCACAATCTGTTGTGTCTATATACAGGATTATATCCTGCTCTTTTCATAACCAAAACTACACTTGGTGCAGAAAAAAATGCATACCAGTTGATGAATACATATTATCTTTCCAGCCTTTCTTGTTTTGCTTAATTTAAGTATTCTTTTACCTGCTTCCATCAGTTAGAGCCCCATTCATCATGTTAGACATAGGCCAAAGTATGATATCTAATGATAGAACTTTCTAATTTGATAGAATAGAAATTTCCCAGTAAAATTCTGCCATACTCTCATCAGAAGAAATGCCTGGGTGAGCTTGTTACAAAGGACAGAAGCCAAGAGCCATTCTGTTATGTTTGAATGAATTTCATTGTGAGATTTCACTGTGGTGATTTCCTCTGCCCTCATAAAAATATGAGCACATTTGTAACATGCTACATTATGTATTGTAGTTTAATTATTATCAATTATTGTTATCACCTCTGAGATGCTCTGAGGAAAGGGACTGTTTTATATACTTGTTATTTAAAAACTTATTTCACTCAAGCACATATCTGACAAAATGTAACTCCAAGTCAATGCATTAAATGACCAAAAAAGGTGAATGGGACTAAAACTGAAAGTAGAAATTAAAAATAGAACTACCATACAACCCAGAAATTCCTCTTCTTACTGTATACCTAAAGGAGACAAAATTAACGTAATAATTTTAAAGTGAAATTTTATTATTAGTGATTTAATACTTATTTAAATATTAAGGGATATGATCATATATATATGTAAAACATGGTTAATATAATCAACTCTTTAGTAGTCAAAATATATATGCATATAATATATGCATACTAATTTGTACATTCTAATAGTATGTATATTCATTTTTTGAATCGCTTATATACTATTTTGTAGGCTGCTTCTCTTATCAATATTAGATACCTATGTGCTTTGAAAATAAATTCTTGGTTATATGTGTTGTAAATATCTTCTAGGGTTTTTTTGCTTTAATTTTGATTATTGTTTATTATTTATGCTTTTATACTACTCATATATTAATTGGTTTTTTCTTCTTTGCTTTCCAATTACATATATGTCCTGATGATTTTATGTGGTTAATATTTTGCTATTTATTATGTGTGATGTAAACAAGTTTCATTATTTTGCTTAGTTTCCTAATATGCAAAAGGGAATAATGAATGGTATTTATTCTGCTGAATAATGGTTAGAATTATTTGAACATGAATGTTCTAATTTTAAACCACCCATTAGTGTGTTATCAACACATTTGCTATTATCTTATCAAATGAGTAGAATAAAGAAACATCAGGGTAGCTGTTTTAAGTGTTTTAATTGTTTATGCTAGATGCCAGGATTGCTTATTAAACTTTACTGGTATTATTTTTATATTTAGTTTGAGAATTAAATAAAATGACTATCTATCAAAGCTGAAACATTGTAGAAAATAGGAGTACATTTATGAGCATCGTGCTGGATTATTCCATGTGTTAATTTAAAATTCTGTCGGTTATCAATGTGTTGATATGCATTCTGTATTTATTCAAATAACTTTGCAGCTTCTAGATACAAACATGACCTTTCAATCTCAGTCAGATTCTGTATGCAAAATGCTTAAGGCATTTACTGTTTTAGTGGGGATGGAAAATTAGTATAACTTCATTCAATCTATTCTTTCTATCATTTGAAAGAAAGTTTAAATATTAGCACATTACAAAATGGTTGCTCTTATTTGAAATGTAAAGCCTGTTTCTTTTATTATTGCTCAGAATTCGTGCTCTTCAAAACTCTTCTATAGTTAGGAATTTATCAAGGGTGTCAGGCCTTTTTGCTCTATCTTGCTGCTTTTTTTTTTCATCAGAAATAGGATGGATAGTGGATGAGTAGCAAGTTCACATTCTAGCCCTTCTATACTCAACTCTTTATCTAAATAAAAAGATTCTGCATAGAAGCTGAAAGTGATTTTTTAAAAATAGATTTAAAAATCCTTTATAACCTTGTTTTGTTTGAATACTGGACCTACCTTACCACTTATCATTTAAGTGCATGTGTGTGTGTGTGTGTGTGTGTGTGTGTGTGTGTATGTGTGTGTGTGTGGGGGGGGTTACAGAACATATTATTTTCTTTCCTTTTTTTGGTACAAGGGATTTAAACCAGGGGTACTTTATCACTGGACTATATCCCTAGTCTTTTTTATTTATTTATACATATTTTTTGAGACAGGTTCTCACTAAGTTGCTGAGGCTGGCCTTCAACTTTCAATCTGCCTGCTTTAGTCTCCCAAGTACCTGGGACAACAGGCATGTGCCCACCATATCCTGCCTTATTTTCTTTTTAAAAATTGTTCTTGTGATGCTTCTACCTCATCTTTGCTTAGATAGAGAATGCTTAATAATACCTGTTAAAAAATAAATTAGCCTGATAAGTAAATTTTAACAATTTTTTTAATATTTATTTTTTAGTTTTAGGTGGACACAATATCTTTATTTTATTTTTATATGGTGCTGAGGATTGAACCCAGTGCCTTATGCATGCTAGGTGAGCATGCTACTACTGAGCCACACCCCCCAGGCCAATGATTTTTAGTATATGATTGCTGAAACTAAGGTTATAATTTTACAATATTATAATTGTATCTAGGTGTAAATATACTTATTGCCAGTATTAATAAAGTGAATTTATATTAACAGTATATTTATACAGATATAAATATATATTTATATATTATATTCTCTTGACTTCATCAAGGGAAACAAATATTAGAGACCAAAGTATATTCTCAATTGGAATCTTTCAATGGCATAAATAACTCATAAAATTTAGATAGTCTTGAAATCTGGCATATGAATGAATATTATTTTTTAAATTACAACACTAGGTGAAGTCTGTAAATCTGTAACAGCAAAATACCATTGTAAAAATGCACCTTAAATCCATCCAATGATATAATTTTTCATTGGATAATTTTATGAGTCTCTGAGATAATTTTATACAGTATTATCCTGGGTAAATATTTAATGCTACTGTACATATCCTCAGCATCATTCAAATAATTTTAAATTCATCACATTAATAGCAACCTGAGTCTATATATTTTATTCAAGAAAGGCAACAATGAAAAAATCATGAATATATTATCTATATAATCACCTCCATAAGGTGTTTTGACCTAGTTACCGAATTCTTAATTATATTCAAGTGTTATATGCTGAGATAAAAAACAAGAAAATATATGATTATTATTTTAAGAGACATGAATACTGAAAAATATTAATAATAATTGTACTAAGAAAGGATATTAGTTGAATGGAGCTGCATTGAGAACATTAAAGAAAGGGGGTCAGGAAAGATGTCTTTGACACTTGAATAGAGAATTAAAAGTATGTATTGTGATTTTCCTGGAGGCCAAAATTGGGAAAATAATTCTAAGTAGATATGCTTATATGTGAAAATCATTAAATATTCAGCATATGCTAAAAAACAGAATAATAAGAAATTTTTGGTCTGAGGTTACAGTTCATGACATGCTTGAGTCCCTGGGTTCAATCTCCAGCACTGCCAAAAAGCAAAAACGTAATTCCCTTCTGTTCCAGAACCTTGCATTTTTAAAAATTTAATATATTTTATTGGAGGAAAGTTGTTGTGTACTATTGTAAATTATTAGGAATTAAGACAAAAGAGAAAGATATGGTCTTTTATGTGATGCAGAGGAATTAAGTATTTATCCTGTAAGGTGTGCCTAGTCTCTGAAAATACCTGAATCTGGTTTTCACATGTCTTTGCTACTCAATGGTAGTGTTGAGAATAAACTAGGGAGGAATTAACATAGAGGCAACAACTTGATAATCTATTGCCCAGGCTTGGGAGTTGTTAAACTGGTCATGACAAGAGATGATGAAAGTTTGAATTATACCTGTCCAAATGGAATCGGAGAAGAAAGACCTCTACAGAAAATAATTTTAAGATAGAATACATATAGTGACTACTTGGATATTTTTTGTAGGTGAAACTAGAAGAAGAAATCTGGATAATTGTCAAATATTTGTTCTTTACATTTTGAGAGATAACTCAATATAATCCCTGATGAACCATATTCACATTAAGTGTAGGAGGTCCTATGACAGTTTATTTTTCCCTCTTAAACCACAACAGAAATTCCTATCAGGAAACTGCATAGCACAAAGTAAATAAAGTAAACATGTCTTTTCCACATACAAATACTTTCACACTCCAGTCCCTTCCATAAACCTGAGATACAGGTATTATTTTCATAGTTTTACAATTAGAAGGGTAATATAACATTTAGCTGTTGAGTTATAATAAATGATTTCTGAACTCAAACTAATAATGCAACAGCATGGTGTAATTATAGCTTATGTGACACAGGGGTAAATTCATGTAGGCCTAGCTCATTCCTGAGACAACTGAACCAACCAGGTTCAGTGTCACATATCTCTCCTCTCTTTGCTGTAAATTTGAATGCATCATAGCATTCTTTTGAAGAGAGCGGCAGAAGGATGAGCCCACAAATCACTGCTTTTCATAACTCATACTCATCATGTCAAGTTCACTACCCTTGCTCTGCCATAGGTCAAAGCAGATCACATGATAAAGCTGAGGTGCAGAGGATTTTACCTTACCTAACAAAGAACAAAACACAGTGGCACATACTGGTAATCTCGGGGACTCATTTTAACAAAGTCTAAAGCAACTTAGTAAGATCATCTCTTAAAATAAAAATTTAAAAAAATTAAATGGGTTGTGGATGTAGCTCAGTGGTAATACACCCCTGGGTTCAATCCCTAGTACTATGTAAATAAATAAGAAAAATAAATAAAGGAAAAGAAGCCCTGGGGACGATAGTGAAACCAATACAACACTGGGTAGGATGTTCTATCTGTTAAGACAATGAGCTAGATTTCTGGTCTACCATGAGCTGTGTGACCTTGGACAAATAACTAACATCTCTAGGTCTGTTTTCTTCATCTTAATAAATGAAAATAGTATGATTGTTTCATATTGCTAAAGAATACATATTTCTGAACCCTATATCTAACAAAAATCATGTTAAAAATGTTAATTACTATTGGTTTTATGTAATGACATTACATATAGAAGTTCACAGGAGTTGACATATTTAAAAACATAATTTTATATTAATAATGTACATTGAATTTAGCACTTGAATGCAGAAATGCAGATTACCTAACTTTGGACTTCAGGCTAATTATACAAAATCTTCCCATTACTATACAAAAGTCATTAAGCATGGTCACTAGAGGCAATGTAAATATACTTAAAAATTATTATTTTCATAAGCTGATAATCATGCAACAATATAAAAATTTCCCACTAGGGAGTTAATCAATTTGTACTTTTTAATCTTTAATTTACATTGAAATATAAAGTTTTTGTTTTTTCTTGCTTATAATAAATAAAGTGAAATAAATGGCACATTGACTTTATTTAGTACAGTGAATGGCCAATGATAAATTTTATGCATTCCTCTTAAAATGATGTAGATTATTACACAAATGCTATTATAACTGTAATTTTAAATTCAAGCTCTCTAATACTGGGTGTAAAACTAGAATAGTTGTGAAGGTGGCATTATAGTTACCAGTTTATAGTAATGTGATTGTGCTATTGTAATTTAAGAAATACTGTGTGACAGCATAAAGTTAACACTTTTATGTAACCAATACAACATTGGTAGGATGTTCTATCTGTTAAGACCATGAACTCTTCAGCTAGATTCCTGGTCTAGATTCCAAACACATAAGGGTTGGAAATTACCATTACCTTTAATTCTTGTTGTAGATATTTAAGACTTTTTTTTTAAGAATGCATACAACCAGCACCTTCTACCAGAAAGAAATTTTTTTTTAGGAACACAGTAGTCTTTTATATTTCTTTAATGTCCAACACTCTTCAGCATGTTCAGAACTCATATACTTCTGAAAGAAGTTTGCCAATTTGTTTTCTGTACATAGGTGTGTTCTGCATTTGGTATATTCTAAAAAGCAATATTACACATATGGAAGGTGGTGACTTAGTTGACAAATTGATAGATTCTGGTCTGTGCTACATATATGAGCTATTTATTGTTTAGAATGAATAAACTGACCCCCGCCCCTTACAACGTGTGTTCTCATGTTTTATCCTAAAAAAGTGAGAAAGATATCTGTTTTATTTTCCCCTTTTGTGAAAATATACTTTACAATCACATACAACAGTGCTACTTTGTTTTCACTATTCTAAAAATGCCTGAATTTAAGCAACAACTACTATGTGTCATAGGGTTTGCTAGAGTCTTTTCATCATACTCCAGTACTTACCAAATACTGGACCAACTTGATTCTGATATCCTTGATAAGTACTGTAAACTTGTCTTATATAATTACAGTTTTCTAAGCTGGTGCTATGTCGATTCCATACAACTAATGGAATAATTCATGATTTTATTTATTTTTTTTATTGATTGTTCAAAACATTACAGAGCTCATGATATATCATCTTTCATACATTTGACTCAATTGGGTTTTGAACTCCTCAAATACATATTGCAGACTCACTTCTGTTACATACTCACATTTTTACATAATGGCATATTAGTGACTGTTGTATTCTGCTACCTTTCCTATCCCCTACTATCCCCCCTCCCCTCCCCTCCCCTCCCATCTTCCCTCTCTACCTCCTCTGCTGTTGTTCAATTCTCTCCCCTTATTTCCCCCTCCCACTTGCCCCTCATAACCTCTTATAATTTTGTGTATCACTGAAGGTCTCCTACCATTTTCATATGCTTTCCCTTCTCTCTCCCTTTCTCTCCCCCCATTCGTCTTAGTTTACTGTTAGTCTTCTCCTCATGCTCTTCCTTCCTGTTCTATTCTTAGTGGCTCTCTTTATATCAAAGAAGACATTTGACATTTGTTTTTTAGGGCTTGGCTAGCTTCACTTAGCATAATCTTCTCTAATGCCATCCATTTCCCTGCAAATTCTATGATTTTGTCATTTCTTAGTGCTGCATAATACTCCATTGTGTATAGCTGCCACAATTTTTAGTTGGTCCGTGGGTTGTGGGTTATTGTTAAGTTCTTTAATTCATGATTTTAAAGTGTTTTTCTTTTTTTAAAAAAATACTTAAAATCATTATTTATCATTTAATTGTTTTGCAATTAAATAATATGTTTTATGAAGTGGAAATTTTGAAATGAGTCAATTTGGGGGTTTATGTGATTTGAATTAACATTATTGATTTTTCCACATGAAACTGTTTTTGAATAATGGATCTAGAAAATCAGTTATTGGACTTGCTATATATGTGCATTCACCAAGCAACATGGCAACTTGGAAACAACTATATGAGATGAAAGCAAAAAAACAGACTTGTCCTCACCCAGAATATTGTTAGCTGTGTGATATTTGTAAAGTAGCCTCAGCTACTTCTAAATCCTAAACAGTTTTCCTTTACTGTGAAGACACTATAACTTGAACTTCCTAGCCTCCCTTTTTTACTTCTCAGCTATATATGAAATTGTAAATATTTTTGAAATCCTAAGTTCATTCCATAAAAATAAATCTAACAAATATTGTGGAAGTTTGAAGGTTTAGGTGTTAATACTGACAGTCCATGAGACTGTGGACAAGATACCATATGAGTTTGAGCTTCAATTTCTTCATATGTAAAATGAGGAAATTCCCTAAAGCATGTTAGAAATAATTTACTGCTTTTGTTTTCAATGGTTCAAAGAATTCATAAAATAAAAATAAATTAAAAAATTTAGATTTATTTATGAAAATATAAAAATGGCATGGAAATTACTCTCAGTAAAAATGTCTCAAAGTATCAAAATAATTTATGATTTTTCTTTAAAAAAATACTTGCTGGTTTGATGCCCTTTTTGAGTGGCAAACACATAATAAAAGCATCTTTTAACTGGGAACAATATAAGCCAGGCAAAATTACAAAGGAGCAGAAAGTAACTGAAATTAAAAAAGAAGGCAAAATGTCAAAGAAGGAAAATGGATAAATGATGATGCAAACATAATGAAAATTAATGAGGTAAAATATTCAGAAATGTAAATTGATTTACAAATTTTGTACTCATTTTCAATGAGCCTTTCAATGAAGGAACAAGATTATCTTTATAAAAATTTCTAGGAAACATGTTTGATATCAGTATGCCACTGAGTATACTAATAAAGAACAAATTTTATTCTAAAATTTAATTTTTAAATAATTTGATATAATTACTTTTTCTTTGAGGGAAAATTTTCATTTGTTTCTAGGTCATTCATTCTATAATTAGATTTTTTGGTAGAATCTGATTTCCTCAGTCATCCTTTACTGTTGATGTTCAAATCTTTTCTAACACTCTGAAAGTTCCATATGAAGATGTGAACCTGTTATCAAAACCAGCTTAAAAATATAGTTCACTTGTAGCTCCTAAGAGGGTTCATGATTAAAGTTTGTAATAGAAGTACATAAATACTTTATATACAAACAGTGATATGAAAATTGTGGTATATATGTCTAATAAGAACTGTAATGCATCCTGCTGTCATTTATCTATTTATTTATTTTAAATGTCAATAAAATACATAAATATTAAAAAATGGTTATGTTCTCAGATTCTCAGATTGTAATTAAGATTTCTAGAATGAATTAGGCTTAGGCTCAACGCATTAAGAATTCTTCTTGAGTCTGATATTTTGGCACTTCTTCCTGCATTTATTTCTACTTGATTGTACCTCTCAACTTTGTCCTCTGCTTTATTCCCATTTCTTCCATATTTTGTTCCATACATAGTCATTTCTGCATTTCAATCTCCTCACCAGTGTTCACTTTGTTTTATATTTGCTAACTATATTTCTCTATTGATAAAATTTTTCATTTTGTTTTTGTTTAAGATGAAAATCTTCCCTAATCATTGCATTATGAAATGTTGCTACCATAGACTGAGTGTTACTTGTCATCTCTGTTTCCCAGTTTCTGATTCCTATGAGTGACTTTTGTCTCTGGGCCAAGATAATTCAAAACAAGTACTCTCCATATTTTTTTACTTGGTGATTCAGATGGATCATTATTCTGATACTTTCAAGAATCTAATTCTAATCCTTTAGATCACTGTGCAGAAATGTTTCTGTATGAGCAAAATTATATTGTACATGATTAGCACATAAAATTTTATCTGTCAATTTAAGAGAAAGACTTAAATCCATCCTTCTAGTGTTTTGAAATGTAAAATACATGAAAAGTTTTAACTATAATGAAATATAGTAATTTGTATTTTGAATATATATTACTATAAATATATAAAATATATATTACTATAAGTATATAAAAATATAATAAACATTTGAGGCATTAGTTATGTTTAACCAAATTTAAACTTTATGTAAAGTATACATCTATTTAACTCTTACAAGATACTAATTAATATGTACAATTTTATATTTTTACATAACAGTTAAAAACAAATTTAAAGTCATGTTTAAGTTCAGGAAAAAAAAGAAGGAAAATGATTTTGCTCTTGTAATAAAAACTGAACTTAACTTTGAAATATTGGTTATCTTTACCCTTTAATCCCCAGATCCTTGTCTATCTCCATTCCTTGAAGCTTGTTATTATTAGGTGGTTTTCTTGTCAATCTTTTATCATATAGTATTTAGTACCTCATTATGACAGACCTCCTAGAATTTCTGTTAATCTCATATGTGCAAACATTATCCTTGTTCCAATAAAACATCTGCACTCCTAAATAAATCACCTCCAAATAACAATAAAAAAATTGAATGAACTATTGGTTGGTAATTGTAAGCAGGTGAGTCATGATGGGAGGAAGAAGGTTAGTGGGAGCATGACCTTGGGCTACATGTGTCCTGTTCCCTTCCTCTTTCTCTGCTTCCCACTTCCCATGTGCTGAGCATCTTTCCTCCATTAAATCCTTCCACCATAATATTTCTGCCTTGGAGCCAGCCAATGATGGTCTGAACACTCTGAAATTGTGGACCAAAATAAATCTTTCCTCCAAAAGTTAAAAAAAAATGAAATTAAAAAATAAAAACAGTCAACCTTCTTAGAGAAACCCTATTACCAAAATGCTTAGGATTTTTTTGTTTATCTTCAGATTTTGTCTTGCACTTTACTCTTCTTTATGTAAATGTTATTTTACCCACTACTAAATAATTATAATACTTCCACATAAACATGACATGCTCATGCTCAGTTGTTATGCAGACTTGGGTTTTTAGGTTATGTTTATTTTATTAGTACATCATTTAACTTGAATAAATTATTAAAACTGGTTGTATAAATAAATTTAAATTCATGTAGAGAAATTAATTTCTGTAGAAATTGAAATGGAGGAGAATATGATTCCTATGTATGAGATTAATATCTGAAACAATATAACATTATCATTATTTTGTAATATCATAGAAAGTACTAAATCTTTAAACTCATGGTATTTCATTAATGATACCAAAGTATATTAAAATATAAAGACACAAAGTAATTATGGGAAAGAAAAAAGACATCTTTTTTCTTCTAATTTCAGGAAGAACAACTAAAAAACTAAATCAACCAACACAAATTTGTGGAGTCTGAAAATTCTCATTACATTTAATAATTTGAGTTCTCAGTTGAACAAAAAAAATATAAATATGGGTTTAATGTTATTACTATCAGGGAATTTAATAGACTTTTGTTCCTATGAAAGAACCATGTGTTAAATCCAATCAATTTCTTGATTTTTCTGAGAAGACTAGGCAATTTCTTGATTTTTCTGAGCAGACTAGGATGATTGATATTGGTGGGGCCTTCATTTCTTATTTATAGGGATATTAAGATATTCATGTTTATTTCATTAGCACTGGAGGAAAATCCCAATTTGAAGGTAATCTTTCATAAGCTATACCTTTATAGAGAGAGGTTTCTGTAAAAAGAAAAGAACTATCTATTCATCTGATAACATGAGAAAAGTACTTACTCATTATTTTTTACTGTCTGTTTAAACTGAAAGATCAAAACAGATGTTAAGGAATCCCACACCCAAAGACTGGAGTATCATGATTGACACAGTAAAAAGAAAAAAGATCAATCTGAATACAAGAGCAGATTGTTATAAAGGAGAATTTAATGAAACCAAAGGGAAAAAAATTATATAAAGAGTTTCAGAAAAACATTAGATGTGCAAAAGAAATTTGAAAATTGAAAACCAAATATGATTTAAAGAAATCATCTATTTCAGAAAAGATGGAAGCTAACTTTGTGTTTTGGAATGTAAATTGAAAAAAAATATGATAGACAACACAGAACAGAGGTAGATTTTTGAATACAAAGAGACTAAATTAAAAAATATAGGGAAGAGTTCAGGGAAAGCCAAAGTTGAAATAATAGAAGTTGCAGTTTAAGTAAATATAAGAATTTGTAGGAGAAAATAAAAACAGGAGAATATCCTAAACCAAATAAAAAGTTGTTTTTCCAGCTTGAGAAAATTATTATTACTAAGTAGTAATGCTATTGCTGCTGAAATCTCTGAAATCCAATGAAGAATAGAAATTTTAAAGTTCTAGATAGAATGAAAAGAGATGTAAAGTGTCAACATTTTACATTTGTGCCACCTGAAACTGAAATATGATTAAAATTCCTATAATAACTAGGTAAAAGAATGCTTGTTGGAGAAATATATATGTCCTATGAGCCATTGCACTATGAATAGATAAATATATGCAATGATACACACCAAAGTGTTAATTTAAATTTTTAACAACATCCAGTGTGAGAAAAGATGCAAAAGTTTATTAGAAGTAAAGGAATTTTGTTTCTAGTTATTTTTCACTCCCATTGGAGAAAGCTACCTCAGGATTCCCTGCCTCTGGTAGCTCTGTTTCCAGCCTGTGCTGAGTGCCCTACCCTCCCATCTTCTCATCAGGAGAATTGCCTTAGTGCTCTGACCTATCTTTGTCTCCATATCCTAGATTCTGGCATGGAAAATAGCTGCTGCAGCTACCCAAGGCAACATCTAGCATGGATAGGAGATTGGGAAGCCCTATAGCTAGCTAAAAAAAAAAAAAAAGAAAGAAAAAAGAAATCTGGAAAACGCCTGGACCAGACACTGAAATAGAAACAAAGAAAAAATTACCTAGCCCATTCAGAGTCTGTATCCCAAGTAAGAAAGTTCACACTGTTGCTGCCCCTACAGGGGTCACACAAGAACATCTGCACTCCAAAGCAGATACCCCATACTTTATAATCATAACAGTGAAGTTGAAACTTGTGGAGATTTTATCCCTATACCCTATAAGCAGATTTTACTGGGGAGCTCAGAGATCCAGACACCCAGGGATGGAAGTTGGATCAAGGGAGGTGTGAATGCATCCTTGCTTTGAACTACTTAACCCTGAACAGCAAGATGCCTCTCCTTGCAATCTTTCCCTGCCAGGACACCTAGAGAAATGTCCATTTGCAGGTGACTCCTGTTGATAGGAAGAGTTCCATGCTTGTCACGGAATTTACTAGTTCAAAAGCCTTGAATTGAAATCCCCCAGCTGCCCAGAGGAAGAAGAGGTTGGCATAAACTGCTAAGCCTCAACTAAGCTTTTTTGCTCACAACTTCCTCTGGTTTACCTTAAGAAGCCTTTTATAGTGAATCCCTTTGATGTCTAAACCCTATATAATAAACATGCAGAGCCTAGCTCATTGTTGAGTCATACCACATCATGGCTGATTCAAACATGGAATCCTGCTTTTCACCTATAATTAAGTCTTGGTATTTTTATTTCTTACAATCTCTCATTTTCTTAATCTGCCCAGCACCCTCCTTTAGAGAACTGTTTACTCATTGTGAAGATCATGGTGATAAAACTAAACCTCAATTACTAGAATATTGAATTTGAAGTCTACTCCCCACAACCAAAGAAAAACACAATTTGCCAATACCCAAATTGCACTACCCCACCACATACTGAGTGACTGGAAACAGATTCACTACAACTAGCTGCACCACCTAGCCACAAAGGCTGGCAGCTAAGTGAGGAATACAAAGGTGTTGGGCTTCACAATCCCCCACACTCAAACCAAGGGTTACAAAAAAAAAAAATATATATATATATATATACACACACACACACACATATACATACACACAGACACACACATTCTTTGTGTGTGTGTGTGTGTGTGTGTGTGTGTGTATATATATTCTATATATTCTTTATATATGTATATAAAGAAAGAACATCTATACCTGCCAACAGTTTTAAATTCCTTAGAGGAAATAAGGTCTTTATTTTTCATCCAGATTTTTGTTTTTATCTTTTTTATACTTTCAAACACACTCCCATTTTTAATCTATTTGTTTATTCCATCTTCTTTTAAATTTTAACTTTAAAATTTTTCAAATTCCATTTCATCATATTATATTATTCCTCAGTTGTTTTCTTTTTGCATAATTTTGTGTACATGAATGAGGTCGGGTGTGTGTGTTTGTGTGTGTGTATGTGTGTGTGTGTGTGTACTGACTTTATGCGGTTTCAAAAAATATATGTATATCCATAAAATTTAACTTTCACATTAATTGCTTCTGTCTGCATTTGTTCATTAGTCAGTCTTTATTTGTATTAGGTGAGATTCAATTATTAATAGGTTTGAGTTGTTTTGATAGCTTTGAGTTGTTTTAAATTCATGGGTTTATTCATATTTGGTTCTTTCCTTCTTATCACTGCTTCTTCACTCTCTTCCCCCACATCCTCTTACTATTTATTATTTCAGTAAATTTTTTATTCTCATTTTTTACAGCCAACATCTGTTACATACCTGCTGTAATCACATCTTAAATATTTCGAACATCTTATACCTGCCCCCTATTTTCTCTGTACCTAAGAAAATATAATCCCAGTAAATAATAAATCATATAGTTTATGTAATTCTCACTCCATTCATAGTGATGAAATTATAAGTACATTGGTGACATAATAAACACTTGAAGTTGAATGCCTGATCTAGTTGTCATATTCTCTTGCTGATACTGATGTTAAATGCTAACCCCATCATTTCTATATAGGTGGCAATTATGGTTAAAGATGTCAGAGTAGATACCAGAAATTTATCTTAAAATTATACATCTGTTACTGACACTAGTGCTATTCATGGTTCCCTCTCCCTCTAATAGGGGCTGGAAATTGATTGTGACACTTTAAGATTACAGAGTAGAGACATACTGCCAATAAATACTCAAAATTCATCCAATGATCAGTGAACCTTATTCCACAAATGATATACACAAATGACTTGAGACTAAATACTATTTCATCTCATAGAATTGGAGCAACAAAAACCCCAAACCAAAAACCATACCCTGAAAATACTACAAAAAGGGAACCTCAAGTCTCTTACCTAGACATCTACTCATACATGAAAGGGAGAAATCCTGTAGTAAAAAACATATACACATAATGACATACATATAAAAGAGGAAGAGGAAACCACCTTAACTGATACACAATGTTAGGATCTCAGAAAACGTGAAGAAATAGACAAATACTCTCCACTCCTAGCAATTCAGTCCTCCAACAAAAGATCCACAAGAAATGGAAGTAGAGAAAATTCCAGAGAAATATAGAAATTATACAAAAGGACTATCATCAAAATGTTCAAGGAACTAAAAGAAGACCTAAGTTATACGGTAAGAGAGCAAATACAGGAAATGAAAGAGCATTTCAACAGAAATGTTGACAAGACACCAATCCAATGCCAGCAATGAAAGACAGGGTGAATCAATTTAAAATTTCATTTGAAAGCATAACCAACAGACTAGATTGCATAGAAAACAGAACTTCAGGCCTTGAAGACAGGATACATAAATTTGAGACACAGAATACAATAAGTGGAAGAAGAATAAAATGTGATCAGAATACATAGGGACTCTGGGAAAATATTAAGAGACTAAACTTGAGAATCATTGGGATACAAGTAAACACAAAGAAACAAGCTAAAGGCATTAAAAATCTTTTCAATGGGATAGTAACAGAACAATTTCCCCATATCAGAAATGAGATTTATAGCCACATACAGGAAGCATCAAGTAGATTGAATAAGAAAAGAAGTTCTCCAGGATACATAATAATCAAAATTCACAACATCAAAAATAAAAAATATTGAAAGCTGCAAGAGAGAAACACCCAATTGCATTTAGAGGCTGACCAATAAGACTCCCTTCTGGCTTCTCAGTTCAGACCTTAAAGTCATGGAGGACATGGAATGAGATAATTCAATTTCTAAAAGAAAACAACTGCCAAGGAAGTTTGCTCTACCCAGTAAAGCTCTCTTTCATATTTAGTGGGGAATTATAAACATTCCATGACAAGGACAAAATAAATGACAACCAAGCCAACACTACAAAGAATACACAAATATAAATGGTAAGCAGATGTACCCTCCAAAAAAATCCACAAATTTCCAAATAAGTGAATACCATTAGAATACCAATTACCTAAATAAGAACCTAAATATATTTAAATGTAACTAAAAAATCAAACTGTGAAAAAACCAAAAGCATGTATTCACAATAATAGTAGTCACAAGTTCCCAATTAAAAGATCTAGGTTAGAGGGAACATTTAAATTTTGCTTTTTTTTTTTAATTTTTGGGGGGATTGGCTTACCTCTCTTACTGTGGTATTGTCCAACTCCATCCATTTATCTGCAAATTCCATAATTATATTCTCTTTAGATGCTGAGTAATATTCCATTGTGTTCATAAACCACAGTTTATTTTTCCATTCATCTATTGAAGCCCTAGGTTGATTCCACAGTTTAGCTATTGTTAATTGAATTGCTAATTAATTTGCATGCTAAGCAAAGTAATCCAGTCCCAAAATACCAAGGGGGATTGTTCTCTCTGATAAGTGGATGTTGAACCATAATGAGGGGAGAGGGGCATAGGAAGAATGGAGGAACTTCAATTGGGCAAAGGGGAAGAAAGGAAGGCAGGGGGAATAGGGCCAGGAAAGATGGTGGAATGAGATGGACATCATTACCCCAGGTACATGTATGACTGCATATATGATGCAACTCTACATTATGTACAACCAGAGAAATGAAAACTTGTGCTTTATTTGTGTACAATGAATTGAAATGCATTCTGCTGTCATATATACCTAACTAGAAAAAAATTTAAAAAATGAAAACAAAATTAAAATTTTAAAAAAATAAAAGACCAAGAGTAGCAGAATGAATCAAAAACAAAATTCACCATATGCTGTTTTGTAAGAGACTAATGTCATAGGTAAGGATACTCATAGGCTGAAGGTAAAAGAATGGGGAAAAATCCATGCAAAAGGAATCTGAGAAAAAGACAAGTAGTTATTTTCATATTGATAAAAGCTAATTTCAAGCAAAGGTAAACAAAAGAGACAAAGAAGGCCATTATGTCCTGGTAAAGGAAAGAATCCAATAAGAAGAAATACCAACAATAAATACATAAGATAAAAATGTCAGTGGACCCAATTACTTTTAAAAAATAATTCTTGACATTGAACCACAGATAGACCCCAATAAAATAATACTGGGACATTTCAGAAGTTATCACCAATATTCAGCTCACCAGAGCAGAATTTCAATAAAGATATGTCTAATTTAAATAATACTGTAAACCAAATGGACCTAATAGAATATTTCACCCCCAAACACCTGAATTTACCTTCTTGTCAGTAGCTCATAGAAACTTCTCCAAGACAGACCACATTCTAGGCCATAATGTAAATCTTAGCAAATACAAAAAAAAGATAAAATCTCATATATAATGTTGGATCATAATGGACTGAAACTAGAAATCAACAGAAAAATAATAACAGAAACCATACAACACATGGAAATCAAATAATACTCTTTTAAATGAAAAATCATCAAAGAAGAAATGAGAGAAGAAATTAAGAAATTTTTAGAAATAAATGAAAAGCAAGATACAACATGTCAAAATGTCTTGAACACTTAAAAGTAGTAGTATCAGGAAAACTTATTTAATTGAGTATCCACATTTTCAAAAATAGGGCTGGGCACAGGGATTTGGGATATATATATATATATATATATATATATATATATATATATATATATACACATATACATACATATACACACATATGTCTATCTATCTATATGAGTGCAAAAAGCAATTTTGAACAAGAAAAGGGATACAACAGGTATCACAATACTTAATCTCAAATTATACTACAGAGCTATAGTTACAAAAACAACATGGTACTGACAACAAAATAGTTGAAGATCAATGAAATAGAATAGAAGATACCAAGACAAACCCAAATACTTACAGACAGCTGATACTTGACAGAGATACCAAAAATTTATGATGGAGAAAGGCATCCTTTCTAATAAAAGGTGCAGGGAAAATTGTATATCTATGTGTAGAAGAATGAAATTAGATTCCTATCCTTCATCCTTCATCAATCAAAAATGGATCAAAGACTTAGTACCTAGCCCAGAAACCATGCAACTGGTAGAAGAAAATATAGGGTCATCTCTTTATCATATAGGTGCAGGCACTGACTTCTTCAGTAAGATCCCTAAAGCTCAATAAATAAAAACAAGAATCAATAATTGGGATGCCACCAAATTAAAAATGTTTTTCACAGAAAAGAAAATGATTAAGACTGTGAAGAGAGAGCCTACAGAATGGAAAAACGTCTTTGCAAGCCACTCCTCTAACAGGGAATTAATATCCAAAATATGCAAAGAACTCAAAAAACTCAGTGCCAAACCAAACAACCAAACAACAAATAACCCAACTGATAAATAGGCTGAAGAAATAAACAAAATTTTCTCAAATGAAGAAATGCAAATGGCCAACTAACACATGAAAAAAAATGTCCAACATCTCCAGCCAACAGAAAAGTGCAAATTAAAACTACATTAAGATTTAATCTCACCCTAGCCAGAACCCTAGCCAGAATAGCAATGATCAAAACATGAACAATAAGATATGATGGTGAGGATGTGGGGAGAAAAGGTAAACTCTACATTGATGTAGAACTGCAAACTAGTACAACCATTATCGAAAACAATGTGGAGACACTTCAAACAAGTTAGAATGGAACCACCATATGATCCAGCTTTCCCACTTCTAAGTATTTTCTCAAAATAACTAAAATCATTATATTATAGCTGTACTGTCAGTTCAATGTTCATAGCAGCATGATTCACAATTGCCAAATTATGAACTCAACCCAAATGCCCATCAACAGTTGAATGCATTAAGAAAATATGGTACATATACACAATAGAGCTTTATTCAGTCATAAAGAAGAAAGAAATAATGGCATTTGCTGGAAAATGGATGAAAATAGAGAAAATCATGCTAAGTAAAATAAGGCAGACTCCAAAAATCAAGTGCCAAGTGTTTTCTCACCTGTGTGGTAGCTCCAGAAAAATAAGGGGAAAAAAAGTGATGGAAGAGGGAACAAGAGCAATTGAGTAAAAGTAGGAAAATGAGAGGAAGGTAGGAAAGAAGGAAAAGAGGTAAAAATATGGAATTAATAAGATCATGTTATATAAATATATGGCAAAGAATTTTACCTTTAAGTTTGTGTAGAAAATGACAATCACAAATAAATAAATAAAGAAATGAAGGAAAGATTAATAGACAAGAGGAGGGAGAATAGAGAGAAGGAGGAGGAAAGGGAAAGTGGGGAAATGGGGGTTAAAATCAAATTCCTTGTTTTTGTTATTTTGTCAGAATTAATCCAAATACTATGTATAATTATAATGTTTACCAAAAAAAAGTAGAACAAAACTGGAGAACCAAAAATGAAAGGATCAAAAATATATTTTATGGGGGAAAATGGATGAAATGTTCAATATTTGATAAAACATAAAATACAAAATTATAAAAAGCAGGCTATACAATGAGAAGAAGCATAAATGAAACTACAATAGTGTACAAAATAAAGGTTATTTCTAAAAATCATAAATAAAAGAATATCTTAAAAGAAGCCAGAGGAAAGGACACTTTACATACAAAAGGACAAAAATTGGAATGACAGCAGACTTCTGTAGAGAAACAATAAAGACTGTTCAGCACAGAATAGTGAATTTCCATAGTAACAGAACCAAACTCCAATTTTTCTTCCCTGCCAAGAGAAGATTAAAATGAACTCCAGCACATAATATAAAACCATGGATTTGGCAAATGTGTATTTTTAGCCTTATAAGAAAAAAATAGAGAAAAGGAGAAGAGATTGTAGGAATGATTAAACATATTTGTTCTCTCACTCTGTGTCATAGATTAGAAGGGTCTGGAAAGTCTCAACATTGCTCCCAACATAATACTTAATACTCATGTTGCTGATATTGGGTTAAATACATTGGAATTAGCAATAACTTTGGTTGCATTTATGTATTCTACAGGACGGGAGATAATTCCTATGAACATTCAAGGACTTTCTTGGGTTAAGCAGGGTCATTTTGTCCATAGGAAAATCGTAGCATAGCTTATACTCCAACTAATAACAAAAGAATGATATTTGATGAACTTTGTGTTCTGAAGGATGCTCTGTCAAATGGTCCATATGAACCAGCTTACTTATGCTGTTACTTCTATTTAACTATGACTGATGGTATTAGAGTTATCAGAGGTTCAGAAAGAACCCACTTAGTGTTTTTAGCAATACTAAAGTATTGTGGCAAACAGCTATGCCACTTTCATCAGAAATTTACACATGTCCAAAAACAATTGTTATTATGCTAGAAACTGGTAGCAATGAAATGTCTTATCATGATATATCAAAGTGAACTGTGTATTTTAAGTTTGATTTTATTATATCCTAAATTTATAAGGCTCTGTGAGCCCAGAAGTAATGTATCATGAAAATAAAGTGGTTCATCTAGAATCAAGCAAATGAAGGTCCAGAGGCAAAAATAAACAGCATGAGCAGTGACCCAGATTCCCAAATCATCCATCACATCCTCTAACCCACATTTATGATTTTTAAAGACAACTGATGGAAGAGAAAACACCAAACTTAGTTAAATTGAAGCACCACTCAAGTATGGGTATAAAAATAAATGTCAGGGGAAAATTTTTAAAAGGAAAAACTTGGAAGAGTACAGGTGGTCATATATTGTGGTGAAATATATGACTCTGAGATGAATTTATGTTGATTCATGGGTTTTGGTAATTGTTTTAGCACTTGTTCATGAAATAAAACAATTAGAAATTTGCTAAGAAGTATGCTCCATTTAGATATAACTTGCAAGACTAAGGGCTTACTCTCTTAACTTTGAGATGTATGGTCTGCTGAGAAATCATAGTTTAGAATTTTCCTAGTCCAAATAAAGTTACACTGTGGAAGTTTTCATTCATCTCTAAGAAGGATGCTGGGCTACAGGGCCTAACGTCTTTACCCAATATAGACTATGTTTGAAGGACCATTTCAGCTTCACAGTTTCCCAGGAGATCGGCTAAGTTTACTCCTTCAAAGTGTTATTATCTAGTGCATGCTTCATTGGAGCACCTGTGGGTAAAGTCAATTTTTCTGGAAATATGCTCAATGACTAATTTTTGCAAGAAACTTGAATTACTTTATTACTAATTAAAATAATAATGATAATGTATAATAAAATGAAATCCAATATAGCCACTCCAGGTTCACTTACAAGAAAATTAAACTTTTTAATAAAATATCTTTTTTTGTGTGTATATAATTGTGGCATAAACTCTTGGAAATACCAAGGTATATGGCCATGGAATTCCTTCCCATGAAAATATTTTCATTTTACCTTTATTTACATCTTTTTATAGTGATAAACTGTGTTGTCTATATTGTTTAATGTATTTTTAAAAACATTAATTTTAATTGTTAATCTGGAGAATTGAAGGAATAATACCTGTTACACCTGCAAAATAAATTCTTTCATGAAGACAAGGCTCAAGAATGCTTCTGTTACAGGAATCAGCATTTTTAGACCTTTTTTCTTCAGAAACTTGGCTCTAATGGTTACGTTATTATGCATTTTGTCTAATAAAAATTATACTACCTGACATATATAATGACTATAAAGCTTCTGATTGGTTTCAAAATACATATTTGTTTTTATTGCTAACATTTCATCTTTGTTGATTTTTTTTTGCTGATTGATTTGTCGTCACAGAAAACTATTATATTCATGCTGATTTAGTAAATTTCTTTAACTGTTTAGTTGTTTAATTTTCCTATGTTTCTAATTGTGTTAAATTATCTAGTTACAAAACTGTATTTTCCTTGGCGATTACCTCATCATATTTGGTAAGAACAAAAATTAAGAAATCCCTAAAAATAGGCAATAAAAAATTATAAAGCATAATTAAAAACTGGAAAACAGTGACCCCAGAAATGCTTTATACATTGTACAAATCAACTCAAGAAAAATGGTTTCAATGAGTGTGCCTCTGAACAATAAAATAATAAAAAAAAATATTATCAGAAGGAAAAAGATAGGCTATTTTGCCATTTTAAAAGTTAGGAATAAATACCACTATTAATTGTACTCTTAAAAAATTGTATATGCTACCTTTTTAAGTTAATTACAGAAGTTACAAAAATGTAAGGCAATTTTAATGGCTTACTAAACAATATTTAAGTCTGAAAAAAAGCACACTAGTTGAACTTAAATATATATATCTGACATTAATTGAACTAGCATGAGATACAAGTCACATTGAAAAATACTGTGAGAATTATTATAAAATGTCTTGCAAAAATATTATTTATTTTACAGTGATAAGCAAGAGGAAATAAGATATGTTCTTACTTTACATACATAAAAATCAGTTTAAATTCTAACTCTATCTGTAAGTTTTTAGACTGCTGAAAAAGATTGTCTTATTTCATAATAATTATATGTTTTTTTAACTCCAAAATAGCATTTAATATTCACAATAGTACTTCATTTTTCAGATATATATTTATTGCCATCATATCTTTTGTAAGAGAAATATCAACTATTATAGGCATTATAAAAATAATCAATAAAGACATGTAACAATTTGTCTGTTTTCTGATACAACAAGTACAATGTTATTGTGCAAAGTTGAACAGGATATATATATGCTAATATTCATCAAAATATGGCTAAAAAGAGAATTTAAAATATTATAGATATCCATAAATAGAATAATGGACAAAGAACACTTGCTGCATGCATAATATGGACTATTGGTCAATAGTTGGAAGTAGTAAAATGAACATATACACACACACATATACAGCAACGTCATTACAACTAAAAATATATATTAACAAATGTAATCATTTTAGAAAAATCTAAAAATATGAAAATATTTAAATAATTTGTATATTTGAAATGATATTGCATTCTTTAATGAAAGATATATACAAAAATACATCACGCATATTAAGTGACTTTATAAGTGAGAGACAAAGAATGAAATAGGAGAAATTTTTGGTGTAATTTATTTAAATTAAACAGACAAAGATCTACCAATGATGAATTATCATATCTTTAATTGCAACTGAGTTCTATAAGTTCTTTCAAAATAAAAATCGAATATATGTACATTTATTTAAAAATAAATACATGCTTCTAATTTGTTTAATTAGATATCAACAAATATTTGGACCCATTATGCACTTTCAGCTTTATGTTTGCAAGGCTGGGAATAAAACTGTAAATGCCACTTTAAAAAAAAATTCATGGATTTGCATTCTGACTTAGGAAGCAGACAATATGCAAATAAAGAGAAAAGTCAATACTTTCTGAGGGTAAGAAGTGGAAAAAAGCAAGCATTGGAGCAGACTTTCATAAACTAACATTTGAACAGAGACCTGTATGAGGGTGAAAGAGAGCCATATGTGTTTGTGTAGAGAGAAATTCAAAGAACAAATAGTGAGTATAAACCTCTCAAAGGGAAGTCTGTGTTTCGCGTTTACATGATAGAAAGAACACAGGTAAAGCTCTTGATACAGATGAATATTTCAAATTTCTATTCATTTCTCTTTCAGTTCAATACTTAATTATTTGGGGGTATAAATTTTTAGTTAGGAATGTCTCATACACAACAAAAACCCTATTCAATGTACTTTAAATCAGAAGGGAAATATATTGATTCAGGTAAGCTATTTAAGCAGATAATATTTGTATATTGTCTGCTTTCTTCAGTAGTAGTGTGTGTGTGTGTGGGGGGACTACTGTCATTGGACTTCAAAAAATGCAGTTAGAAACCTGTGTCAATACTTTAGGTTCTACATAACAAACATGAGAAGGGAACTCCTACTAATTCAAACAAACAAACAAACAAAAAGACATGTTTAGAGAAGGTATTTGGATAATGACAAAATTTGCAGGAGTTTTAGAGAACCCAACCAAAAATTCAGCTTGCAAAAAAGAATCTTCTTATAAAGATAAAGGACAACATTTATCTCCAATGATAGTATTACTATTTAGAACCTTTAGAAATGTGTTGAAACATATGTAGTTTGAGTATTAGTTATTGATATTTACCGTGTCAGACCAAAGTTTTAACATATTTTACAATGCACTAGAACAAGAAAGAGTTTTGGAATCTGAATAACATACAGTATTCATGGCTAAGTCTGGACTCTGAATTCTCCACTCTAAATAACCCTATTCCTCTGTCTTTACATCACTATCAGTGTTATGTATACTAAATTAGATTATTCATTTGGCCACATATACTTGACATCTCAGGTTCTTTCGTCTATGAACAGTTGAGAAAACAAACTACATCCTTTTTCTTCTAGAGTGGGCATCCCTTATGAGAAGGCATTTTCAAGTATTAGGAAGCTAGCAAATAATAATGTCCACTACAATCTCCATTAATTGGTTGTTTTTGATTAATGTTATTCTCATAGAAAATAAATAATATGTCTATATGCCACCTAAAGTTCATTTTGACTCATTCCCCTGGGTATCAAAAAACACATTTGGACTTTGGAACTATTTAAACATGAACTAAAAACTGTTGCCCTATAAATAATTGTACACTCCCTACCCCTTTTTACTTTTATATATGGATTCTTTAGAAGAGAAAGGAGTTCTATTTATAGATTAAGGGAAAGATGCTTGAGAATCAAAGAAACAGAATCTATTATAGTTCTGATGTGAGGTGTCCCCCAAAAGCTCATGTGTGAGACAATGAAAAGAAGTTTAGAGATGAATGATTAGGTTTTGAGAAACTTAACCAAAACAATAGATTAATCTTCTGGGTTAACTAAATCTTGGCTATAGGAAGGAGGGAAGTGGCTGGAGGAGGTGGGTGGATGGGGACATGCTTTTGGTGTTTATATTTGTCTCTGCTGAGGGGCTCTCTCTCTCTCTCTCTCTCTCCTTCCTGGTGCAATGTCTTGAGCCTCTTTTCTGAACCACACTTTTCTACCATGATGTCCTCCTACCTTATCTCAGGCCCTGAAGAATGGAGTTAGCCATCTATGAACTGAAATCTCTGAAACTGAGCCCCAAGTAAACTTTTCCTCCTCTGAAACTGCTCTTGTCAGGTCTTTAGGTCATGGCAGTAAAAAGGTGAATTAAAACAGAATATAATTCTTTCAGCATAGGAAAATGTTTTATTTTACCTGTGTGTGTATATAAAGTAGTGTAAATCTATAGGATGGCTCACTAATATAATTTTCAAAAACTTAGAAATTTTAACTATTTCCCTGAGTGAAAGAAATCCTGTTACCCCATATCTAAGAGGAAAGGTGCACTAAATGTGGAAGTAAATTGTTTGAACAATTCTCTCCATATAAAGGATATTGAAAGCAAGAAATCTGTTTCTGGTTTAAGACTCGATAAAATTATATTTAATCTTGGTAAAACAACTACATCTTTACCCCTATCTTTGACTAAGCTAGTATGCTTGAATTTTTAAGTAAACTAACTTAAAAAAAACAAGTGTTCTATATTTTATTTTTTAATTAATAATAAATAAATACTGAATGAACAGAAACGAGATTAAAGATAATTGCTCAAAATGTCTGCTAATCCAATAAAAGCACCTAGTAATAACTGTTTAGAATGTGGAAAGTTCCAGGAAAAAAAAAGCTTTATTTTGAAATATATCAATACAATATTATATTTTAAAACTTTCTCCCAAAATTGTTTTATATTTTAAATATTTTTTAAAATTTATTTTATTGATAGTTAGAAATATAAAATTTGCACATATTAGTGGGATACTATGATCACATTTTGATACATCTATATGCTGTGTAAAGTTTTAAGTAGTTTCAAACCTACTTATCTCATCAACTATTGGTCATTTTTAATGATAAAAATATTCAAATGCCTTTCTTACTTCTTTTTGATATATAAAGTGAATAATTGTTAGAGTAGACTTTTATACTCCTATCAAATAATGACTTGGAACCTATTCTACAGACTTTCTTCATTTCTACTTCCCTTTTTGTCTCCCCAGTTTCTGGCAACCAAACCACTACTCCACTGTCAACTTCTATGAGATCAACTTCATTAAATTCCCTACTTGAATAAATATGTTTTTAATAGCTAGCAGTGAAAAGATAGGTTCAAATCAGATGCTTTGTTAGAGACAGAAAACTCTAAAGAAAAGTAGACTTATGTTTTGTCAGTATCCTAGTTCTATGTCTTTCTTTATACAACATTTAAGTACTCTGAGCATTTGTTTTCTCATCTTTAAAATAAAAAAAATAAGTATATACTAGAGAATTCACTACTTCAAACAACATGCATGAAAAAAAATCATGGAATAACAAACACCAATATGAACATCATGATCATCCCTGCTGTGAAAACAAGGTGGTACAAATGGATACGGGAATAAAAGAAATAATTGTATTGATAATGATGTATTTTCTGACATGGAGGATGACAGACTTCGTGTTATCTTTTCTACTGTAAGTCATGTTTAAGATCACAAAGATTCAAATATAAATAAACAAAACAAAATAAAACTGAACAATAAACCTTAATCAGATACCAATAATAATAACAACAATAATCAATATATAACTAATTCTATAAAAATAGAAGCCAATATTGTTTTTGCTCCTCAGGACCCTTACAAATTATTAGGAAATATTAAGTAGTAAAATGCCAGAAGTTAGTAATAAGTGCTAGAATAGCACTGATACAAGATCCTGATGGGAACAAATAATCAATACAGTATGGAAAATCAAGGAAGCTTCCCATAGAAACTTTGGCAGAAAAGTGAGAAACATTATGCAGAAGAAAATCAAGATTGAAAAGTATTTTCATTGAAACTGTAGTATGTGCAAGGTTGTATATATGAGAAATGGATTCGAAATTTTAAAGGAAAAAGAAGTACAGAATGGCTATAGCATAGAATATACAGCCTACCCAAAGACTGTCTAAATGAGAGTACCCTTGTGAAAAGCAGTTTGTGAAATTTATGAAATATGATTCATAACAACAGTCTTTATATTATGATGTGCACTACCTAGGGAATTTATATATGTATTTATTGGTATAACAAACACACATTTTGGAAATTTTACGTATTTTTAATCACATGTTCTTAATATCTGTCTTTATGATTGTTTTACATGCAAATAATGAGTTAACTTAGTGCATATAATGGAATTTACAAACTAATAATTCAAAACATACATATTTAATTGCAAATTCCAAAAATATTAGGCTAATGAAATGGTGTCAAAATTGAAGCCATCAATCAATATCACCCAAAACACAAATAACAAGAATGAAGGTACTTTGCTTTGGCAACAAAAAAAATATTCTTTTTATTCCAAGTTCACCAAGCAATCTGATTTTTCTTCCTAAATAGAGGATAAAATTATAAAGAACAAATGAATAATCACTGTTCAGTGGCAGTCATATTTCTTTTTGTAAACAATGTGATTTAATTTTAATCTTCACAAAGGAAACTGCCTCCTAAATTCTGGAGATTTTGCAATCTCTTTTTGTTCTATATTTTGTGATTCAGTTTTTCACCACCAAATATAATATATGGTGCTAAAATTTTAACTATATAAGCTGGAAGCCCAAGACCAAGTCATAAGCTGATGATAGAATTTCTAAAGTAATAAGTTCTCTGAGGGCTCACTTCAAGTGTCTTTATGCAGCGGCCACTTCAGAAATCTACAGAAGAAATAGCGTCTCCTATGCAGTGGACTCTTATGTAATCTGCAGAGCAATAGGTACCATCGGGCAGTGTACACTTGAGTAATCTGAGGTAAAATTCTGTGTATTCCTAAAGAGCATCCCCTTGTTTATTTATTTATTAACATTGTGTATTTTTATTATATTTTGAAATTCTATTTACCCTTCAAGGATGAACTTACAATTTTGCTTTCTTGAAACAATCTACTTGATGCCCTATCATAGGTAGTGATATCAAAAATCTCTGAACGACTCTAAAAAAAAGATGGTCCTGTTTTTCTAACTGGGCAAAATAACGTGGAAAAATATGTCTTTCGAGGAAATAAAACCATATTTAATTTGCACCTCTCCTACTTGTTCTGTTGTATTGGAAAATTAGCTAATGCAGGTCTCAATCTTCTTTCTTATTATTGTTTTTATTTTCATATACTAATATTCTTAATTTCACCATATTTATAAAATAACAACAAAATAACAACATTGACCACATTTGTAATTAAAATTTGCAATACTGAAGATATATGGATCCAATTATAATCAAATGGTGGAAGATCAGATGCAAGTCATTACATTGAAATATTATCAAGTTTTAAGTTCAATACAGTAAGGAGATTTATCTGGACAAAAAATTCTGACAGCAGAGCTGCAGTCTCCTGAGAGGTTGTGTCAAAAAGAGATGAATTTAGTTTACTACAATCAAAGATAAGGTATATCATCTCTAAATTTGTCTTCCAAATGACCATGAGGAGTAGCAGCAACATTTTCTAACATCAACTGGTACTGCAGCTCCAAACAAGAGTAAGTTGGTTTGTAATAGGAAAGTGGGTGTTTAGCTTCAAAAATTTAACTCTCAAAGCCTCAGGCTTATTGTGCAGAAAAATAAAAAAGGTTATATGCAGATACAAATATTACTATAACTTCATATCAAGAGAGTACAGGAATGTCTAGAGCAAATCAACCGAACAACCACCTCAGTTAATAAACTCCATGTTTTGAAATTCAATTTACCCTTCAAGAATGGACTCACAATTCTGCTTTCTTGAAAAAAATCTACTTGATGCCCTAATGTAGGTCATGATATCAAATATCTCTGAACGACTCTAAAAAAAGGATGGTTTTATTTTTATAACAAGACAAAATAATGTGGAAAAATATGTCTTTGGAAGAAATAAAACCAGATTTAACATTCACTTTTCATACTTGTTCTGTTATATTGGAAAATTAGCTAATACAGGTTAGTCTGTTGTCATTTTTGACAATGTTCGGAAAAGAATGTTTGTAAATCAACATTGTGTGTGTGTGTGTGTGTGTCTGTGTGTGTGTGATCAAAACAAACAATATTTTAAGTAGAAAGCAAAGATTTCTATGGATACACTGTTCTCATAGTTTTCCTAAAAAATATTCTCATATTTCTTAGCAAGTGATGACTTTTAATTTTTATTCTCCTATAAAAATAACTAATTATTATTCTATATTGCAGACATACATTTTTACAATTTGATACCTAATCATAAGAAAAATAAACTCATGTAACAAAATAAGGAATGTCTGTCAGTAAGTGAAGAATAGAGAAAATTTACTCTCTGCAGTTTTAGGACCCAAGTTAAGTCCCAAGAATGTAAATATTGAAAGGCAGAAAGAAAAGAAGAAATTTCCAACAGTTTTAGAAAACATGTGACTAAAGTGGAATGAGATTTCTAAGAGAAAGAATAGTCACTTGTCAAAGATATAAGACAGATTATTTATTAGGTGAAGGCAATACATGCATCCTGCTGCAGTGAACATGGGTGTGCAGATGTTTCTTTGACCTACTGATTTAATTTTCTTTTGACATATATCTTGTGGTGAGATTGCTAGGCAATATGGTAGTTCTACTTTTAACTTTTTAAGGTACCTTAAAAAGGTATTCCTTTTCTTCATACATTGTCAATACCTTGTTATTGGTCATGTTTTTGATTGTAATAATAGCCATTTTAATAGAAGTGAGGTGATATTTGATTGTGATTTTAATTTCCCTAATGTTTTCCAATATAAATCTTTTTTTCCCCCACATATCTGATGACTTTTTCAAGTCTTCTTGTGAGAAATGTCTGTTCATGTCCTGTACCCATTTTAAGTTGGATATTTATTTTCTTGTCATTGGGATGAACTTCTTCTGTATTTGTATATTTAACCCCTCTTCATATATATGGTTTGCAGATATTTTCTCTCAACATATTTCTTTATTAATTAGCAGAAATATCTAGCTGTCTTCCAAACTATCTTCTAATGTAGGGTATTACGTTGCTATAATTTTCTTTGAAAGTCTTTTTTTAACAATAAACATTTCCACCTAAGGTATTTGATTGACAATTTTTAAGTTTAAGGCCATTAGTATGTTAAATTACAGAGAAAATTATTTTAAGCTTTTATAAGTGTTTTCCCACGCTAACTACTGTAAGGAATTCATTATTTATATTTAAAGAATGGAAATGAAAAGAGAAAATAAAACTTGTTTTTTATGTGCAACTTTGAATTAATACCCAATAAAGTAGGATTCCCTCATTTACAAACACTTTCTGAGGATCATGCATGTTTGGGCTGTATTCTTCATTTCCCTACCCTGCTGCATTGAGTCAATGCCTCACAGGCAGTGAGCACTCCATAAGAACAGGTGAATTCTCTAGTGAATGCATGAAGATATGGGCATAAGTACACACAGTCTAAGATTAGTTATAGGAAGATGATCCATTGACTCTCATTGTATCAGCTAAAAGCTCTGATATTTTTATGAATAATTAAATGTCTTGACTTAACAATGCAAAGAGTTAGAATACCCTATTCAATGCCACTTTAAAAAGCTCACTTTTATAAATGTAGCCTTGACCTTCAGTTGTGTGGGAGTCAATTTCATGGGGAAAACCAAGTGATCATTAGGTTAGCATGTTCTCTTATAAATTATTGCTTTTCTCTCTATTTTATGTATAAATATTATTCAAATTCTTCTTCTGATTAATAGGTGGCCATTTGCAGTGGAAAAATCCTTTGACAACCCTAAAAGCTCTGTTTTCTTTGGGTAAGAATTTTGAAAAGACTTTTTCTTTTTAAATGCAAATTGCCACCCACTCTTTTTTCACAAACTTTGATAAACATATTATGGGTAATAGAAATATGTTTATAAGTGTACTGCATAAAGATTTACTTTATGTGTAATATCCATGCAGTTATCAAACATAGCAGTCTCTGAGAGATGTCTTACTCTATAGGATCAAATTCCATTCTCACAATTAACATTATCTACATTTAAATGGAAGAAAAACTTATTTCAAGGATGCCATTATACTGCACTGATGTTATAAATTTATATGTTTTGGAGCTAGATTTGAATCTGAAGCAGTTTTCTCTAAGGCTGAGCTATTCCTTAAATTAACGTGTCTGAACTTTCTCTTCTGTGAATTAAGTTATTATAAGGAAAATTACAAAAAAAATTGGTTTTCTTTCTTGCTGCCATTATTAAGAAACAAGTAGTGCTGAAGTTTACATGTTTTCCAAACACTGGGCGGGGGAAATGAATTACATAAAGTTTCTCTGAATCAAAGCTATACACAAGAGGAATAAGGAAGATTCATAGATATTTTAAATATAGAAATCTAAAATAAGTAATATTTCACAGACTCAAAGTAAAGACAATAAAAAGCAATTAAAATAAACAAGTTTGGGAAGGAGATCTGTATTATACCTAAAGAAGGGGCAGGTTAGAAAGTCAAATTCCATGTCCCTAAAATTCCTCCTTTCTGTGGTCAAAACTCTAGCTAAGTTAGGGAACAATGAGAGCAAGCTTGGGCTAAAAATCCCGATACATATTATCTTGGAGGTCAGTGGCTTTCTCTTGTGTACACTGGGAAAGAGGCAAACCAGTGTTATCTGTAGAAGCTACTTTTCTTGATTGTACACCAGGAATGCTAGTCAAAAAAAGCACACAAAGCAATCTAATGCTGATGATGTCACTGCTTCTGTAATGTAACATAAAAACCCTTTCTCACGATAATGGGTGCAGAATTGAGGGCACTGTGGAAAAAAAAAAAGTGTCCCTCCTTATCCAGCTGGCCACCACTGGATAAAACACCACAAGTGAGAGGAGGTACTGCTTGGCCAAGCACCTTGAATTATGGAGGTGTTGTTTAGCCCATTACCAATGGATTTTTTAGCAACCATTGATCTCTTGTAATCTTTACACAATAAACTATATGCCTCTCATACTGTTGCTGGGCACTTTGGCCTGTCTGCCATCTATCCCACTTCTCTGGCACAAATGGACTAGGAAGAACACAGAATAAAATAAAATAGATATAATATCCAGAATAAAATAAATAGAAATAAAGGACAATAATAACTGTAATACAAGTTAATATAATTGTAAACTAAAGAAAGAGGAGGGTGTGGAGAAAATAACTGACCTACGTGTTATGGTTTGGTTATGAAATATCTGCCAAAGTTTCATGTGTTAAAAGTCTGAATCCCAAAACAACAGTGTTCACAGGTAGAACTAATGAGGAGTGATTGAATCCTGCAGAATCTAACTTCATCAATGGATTAATCTATTTATAGATTAATATTTGGAGGTATTTTTGGAAAGTAGTGGAAACTATATGAGATAAGACCTAGTTATGGAAGGACATGACCTGGAAGGGTATATCTTGTCTTCTGCCCTATACTTCCTCCCTCCCCATCCTCTCTCTTTCTCTCTTTCTCTCTCCCCACCCGCTTCCTCCCTCCTTCCTGGTCACTATGAGGTAAGTACCTTTGATCCACCACATTTCTCTGCCATGATGTTCTGCTTCACTACAGGACCATAGTAATGGAGCCAGCTCTAAGGCCATGAGGCAAATTCCTCCTTTAAGTTGCTTTACCCAGGTATTTTGTCATGGTGATGCACTAAGAAACTTTGGAAAACATTATTTTGCCTCTATACTATAGTATTAAAAGTAAAACCTAATAAGCAAATGTGTTGTCCTAGTAGGTAGTTTGTTTTGCACAAGAGTAAGGGTTAGCAATTGCAAAACTATGTATTCTCTATTCTAGAACTTTAAAAACAAACATTTTGTACACAGTAATGACCAGGTTAAAGGAGATAAACACAAGGAAATAAAGATGACAATAAACCCTATGCATAGAAATTTCAAGTGTCAATATAAATTCAAAATGATAAAGAAACAGATTGATTTTATGTGACTGTGCATTATTTGTCACCCAAGAGTTTTATGATATGACAGTCCAATAATAATGAGTGTATCTAAGAGGTCTACAATGAAAAAAAAAAAGATATTGTTAAAAAAAAAGAAGGGAAACTGCCTTAAAGCAAAATTACACCTAGAAAATGTAAAATAAATGATGCACATAAAATATCACTGTTTAGGAAACAATGCTGATCCGTGTAAATTTTATCAGTAAAAGTAGTTGAAAGTTATGTTAAGAATCTCAATGAGTCTCAGCAAAAGATAGTTTTAATTAAAATACATATAAAATTAAGTTTTCAGTTGGGAAATCTAGCAGACAACACAAAAACCAAGTAAAAAATTAATATAAATAGTAAAGGCACACCATCATGCCATGTCCCTCTTTATGTGGAGGCATTTAGGAAGATATGAAGTCACTCCAGAAGCATTTTGACCAAATTTCCATAAGTTGTATTTAATCATGAAGAACTAAACAAATCCAATAAAGAAAATGTGGTTTATATACATAAGGAAATAATACTCAGCCATCAAAGAAATGAAATTATGGCATTTTCCAGTAAATGGATGGGACTGAAGAAAATCATGCTAAGTGAAATAAGCCAATCCCCAAAAAAAACCAAAGGCTGAATGTTCTCTCTGGAGGATGCTAACTCATAATGTGTACGGGGGTGTTTGTGGAGGGAAAAACAGAAGTACTTTGAATTAGACAAAGGAGAATGAAGAGAAAGGAGAGGAAGTGGGAGTAGGAAATTAAGTAAAATGGGTCAGACATTACTTTCCTATGTTCATATATGAATATATGACCAATGAAATTCAAAATCAGATACAAACAGAAAAAATGGAAAGTTGTATTTCATATATTTATAATATGTCAAAATACATTCTACTGTCATATATACAAGAAGAATAAAAAAGAAAATAATATGAGATAATAATTACACAACTAAAAAAGAAATAAATTCAATTTCCTTAAAATACCTAATACTTCTCAAAAATGTCAATTTCATAAAATATTTTTTAAAGAAGACTAAAACAAGTTTCAAAATAAAAGAGATTAAAACAGCATGAAAAGTAGATTTGCTCTCAGAACAGAGAGAGTATCTTAGTAGGTAAATTTGAATGTTTATAGATTAGATGATGTAATTTATCAATATTATTTTTCTAATGCTTCTATCTGTACTTTCATTTTGTGATAAATTAATATTTAATGGCTATGATATAAAAGTAACCAAAATTCTTTTAATTTTGCAATATTTTTGTTCATCTGAAATTCTTTCACCAGAAGCTGGTGAGAAATACTATGTACAAGAAATATCAGTGAAGACAAGGAGTTATACAAGAAGAATAAGTTTTGAGACCTATTGCATAGCAAGACGTTAACATAATGTATTTTATATCTTGAGAGTAATTTTCAAATGTCTTATCACAAAAAAAGATATGAAGTGATGATTATGTAAATTATTCATTTGTTACCTCTGTTTATTTATATACATTTACCAAAATATTACAGTGTACTCCATATTATGATTTATGTTCAGAAGACAAAAATAAATGCAGAAATACATTGTGAAAAGCATTCACAGAATAGGTAGGAGTAATAGGGTGCTTCTAATAGGGAAAATATACTTGGATTCATATAAGTGGAGGCAGAAATATCTGCAGAATATTTCTTTGGTGAGAAGTGAGAATACAAATTTTACTGGTGAAGATAATAAAGACAGCAAAAATTAGTTGAACAATTGAAACATTTTTGACTTAATTTTATAGACCGCTTATAATACTTGTTGAGATTAAAAAATATAACCAGTATGTTTGTTATAATACATTTAGATAGTTAATATTTCACATACTTAAAAAATAGTGAAAATTCATGAGGAAGAATGAGAATCCAGCATAGAAAACAAGCAAATCCATAGCAAAGAAATAATGGAACTTTACTGAAAAAAATGGATAAATATATTAATCTAAGTAACTTTTGATCTAATTTTAATTTTTTGCTATCCTTTGAAGTCATTTCTTTGGCAGACCTAATTTGGCATATAAAATTAGGTATAGTATTCATCTTAGGAGTATATGAATACGAACATAAATTTGTGATTTGAAGTACAGAAATCTATGCTCTACATTTGCCATATAGTACATGCATATAGATTTAAGTCTCAGTTTACTCTTCTAAAATGATTGTATATGATAAAATAAAACATGAGATTTGGAAATAAAATCAACATATACTTCTGCATGTTGCTTACCTGTTTTTGTAAGCAACTTAGACTTTTTCCTGTCTGAATAACTATATGGGAAATGAGGATCATTGCTGTGAATCACACAGAAGTATTCCTTGTTAGATACAAATATGTTAACTACATAATTATTTTATCATGCATGAAACTATATGGTAAACACATAGAACTAATTACTTTTAATATATGTTTCCTGATGGCAGAAATTATCTTATATTTTTTCATAATTTTTCTATTGATCAGTGTCTAGAATGTGGTATTCAGTGAAGTAATCACTTAATTTCCACTATATATACTTATGTCTATAAAAGTCTATATTTCAAAGTATAAAAATAATGTAATACTTCACAGGATGTATATACTTTAGTATTAGTGAATGCAATGCATTTTGAAATTGTATTATTAATAATATTCTTTTTAATATTTAGAAAATACTTACACTTTTGCTCCTAGCAAAGAGCCTCTGTGTACTTAAATCAATAAATATTGACATATCATTGAATAAAAAAAATGGTTTTACCTCACAGTTCCATTATAATCTATTAGATGTAGGACTTTATATGCCCTATTTCATTTTTAATTAATAAATTCATTAAAGTTATTAAATAGTAACAATGTACGTAAGAATTTTTAAAGTGTTTAATTGAGTATTCTTTTAACTTAAATTTAATACCCAAGTGTCCAGTTTTAAGCTTTCAAGTGTTTCATGTTTTAGCAATTTACAAGGAATATAGATAATTTGACTCATCTAAGCCACATATGGTCTGAGTTTTAGCAAGTAGGTATAGTGTTTACTTACGTAATTTATTTTCCCTTGTAGAATATTTGAACAGAATGTGGATATAGAAGATACTCTAAAGAAAAAGTGTATCTTGTTTTAGTGTGCTTTTTTCTACCTGAGTATAATTTGATACAAGCTAGATATTTTTCTGGGCTGTTCATACTGAGAAAAACTGTATATGAATTATCCAATAATGTTTTTAATACTGTTCTCATTCTACAACATGTGTAAATTTTACTCCCTCTATCAAATAAAATCTAGGTTCCCTGTGTTTCCTTAGTCAAGTTTAGATGTAAATTTGAAGTAACATGAAATTTTCCTATTTCTCTTCTATCAAAATTTGCAGATAGGAATTATATATCTGAAATTGAAGCAATAAAACTATTTAATATAATTGAGGTTTTTTTAAATTTTCCCCAAGCTAATAATATCTGGAATAAAGATAAGTGGCAGCTGTCAGATATCAGTAATATGTGGATTTATCTTATTGTCAAATGTTTCTTAAAATAAAGAAGTTATTATTTGATCTAAAGCTGTTGTCTTGGTGTGCTATTTGTATTTAGAGGTAAGTAAATTCTTAAATTATAGGACTTGTGAATATTAACAATATGCAAACTAAATTTTCTTGAGTGGAGGACATAAAGAAGAATATCTGTCTGTCTGTCTGTCTATCTATCTATCTATTTAGTTGATTTAAGGCTGGGGTTGTGGCTCAGCGGTAGTGCACTTGTCTGGCGTGTGAGGCACTGGGTTTGATTCTCAGCACTGCATGTAAATAAATAAAATAAAGGTCTATGAACAATTAAAAAATTTAAAAAATATTTTGAGTTCCAAAACGTTTTTCTTGATTTTCAGAAGAAAATACAGAGCAGTGTGAAATTAATATATAACATATATCTCTTCTTATAAGAGATAACTACATTTGCTTTCTGATTTTAGCTAAAATATCTACATGAACATTATTAAACTAACCATATGGTAACTCCAAAAACCTGAAAAATAATGTGAGAGGAAAAGATAGGCAAATTTTGCTGGTTAAATTTTCTAAACTGTCCTAACTACAATATTTACTATTTGAAAGCAGTAGTATATTAAAAAGAAAATCATAGCACCATTATTGTATTAAGGGCACAGCAGGTAAGTTTGGGGGATAAAAGACCCTACATTGAAAAAGAAAAAAAAAAGACTCTATGTTACCACATGGCTTCTTAAAGGCCAATATTAAATTCTCTCACAAATAAAAAAATTATCCAGCTGATTCCATAGTTGTTCCATTTTTAGCATGTGGATTCCTGCATTGTTACATCTGTGAGAGGAAATTAAGTTTAGGGCCAGTAACTTTCAGGAAGGGTCCAATGTTTGTTCACGTAACTTCCACTTATGTACCATTTTACTCAAACTAAACCTTATGGTTAAAATGATCTGCAAAGAAAATTAGGAATTCTAGCCATCAGGTGAGCAGCTATGTACACTCCAAACACACACACACACATACACACACATACACACACAGACACACACAGACACACACACACACACACACACACACACACACACACACACACACCAAACCAAATCAAGCCAAACAATAAATAGAAAAGAAGAAAGAAAGAAGAAAAAAAGTTAAGAAGGTAAGAGAAAAATGATTAAGAAGGTAGGAGAGAGAAAAAGAGGATGAACACTGGGGTACAGGTTACAGTTATTGCTATAGTGACACCTGCTACCTCTTATCTGAGTGTACCCACTATATCCTTCTGCCAACACAAGGACTGCTCAAATCCTTTCCAGGGCAGAAAATCAACAATATTATTAGTCATGCCAGAATTCTGGGTAATTCAAAGTACTCCCTTCTCTAGTCATTATGGTCTGATGGTCTCTAGCTGAATGGTCTGATGTCTTTCTGATAAAGAGAAAACATTGCCCCATCTTCAATTTCTGGCATCAATCTATTATATAGCATGGACCTGAATACAGAAAATGGCATTCAAATGTACTACTCAAAACAGAAGAATGAAACAAACAACAGTGAATTATCCCAAATGCCATAGGAAAAGACTTGCAAAATCTATTTGCCCTGGTAATGAAATAAATTTCTACAGTTTATATGACCTCCTATTATTCAGTTCTGTTTGTGAAATCATTATTAATTTCTTTGTCATTCATTACATGACCTCTGAAGTTTCTGTTGAGAGGCCTTTGGCTTGTTTGCTTGTCTTTTGAGAAAATGGGAAAAGGAGGTTATGTTTTCATTAAAAAAAATTCAAATATTCCAACGTATTAGACTTTCATGAAGGAAGTAATATTCCTGGCCCTATATGCATATATAGAAAATCTAGAAGCTTGAAAATAAATCTTAGATGAGTGTGTTTGAAACTATCAATAGTAAAATAAGAAACAATCTAATTAGTTATGCAAAAATTAGATGACTTAGCATTAGACTAATGGATTATATCCTTTCTGTTTTATAAGAAAATACATTTTTATGATAAAATTGATGAAAATTCTATTAGAATTTCCACAGCTCATGGAAACCTCTACCACTCTGAAACCTTAGTAAAACAAATGTATTTCTCATAATCTTCCAAGATTGTAAAATTTTATTCAGCTATAATATGTACAAGGGCTGAAAAAGAAAGCATTGTTGTATTTGATAGCATTCTCAATTTTTGTTGCCATTTCTGAAATTGTATTCACAGAAAATTATGTTCATGTTTCTATAAAGACAGAGATTGTAAAATAGTACATAAGCACACTAATTTGAACAATCTTGAGTTAGGTTCCATAAAAAGTGAGACAGGAAATTCTGTAAAACATACTTTTACTCACTCTATTCAAATTTATAAATCTTTCACAAGTATTCTGCTCCTTAACTTCATCAGTAGGAAAATCAAACTGGAATGTGGCACTCAGATAAGTGAATTCATTCTTAAAACTATTTCCATTTCAGCATCAAGTAAAAACAGTTGAAAGATGAATCTTACCAATGCTAGCACAAAACACTAATTAGAAGCCAGTCTGGAGTGTTATTGTCATGTCTGATGACTCTATTGGATGTTAATAAGCTTTTCATGTAGCATTAAGTTTCTTGAACTCCTATTACTAAATTTCTATGATAAAATTTTAGCCATAGATGAATTTTGAAAAACATTAGAAAACAGCCAAATAATAAATTAACAAGAAGCATGAAATATAAATCTGATGTGGGATTTTTGTTTTCCTCTGTTTATGTTCTTTTCCTTTCAGTTCAACAATGGAATATTTGATTAGTAACAAGTTTAGAATAAGGCTAGAAATCTTGTTTATCTGGCAGCAATCTGTTTGTAACAATAACAATTGAAGTCAAAAATGACAAGCCGTTTTCTTCTATGGAATATTAACTTCCTATTCTATTGAAGATTAGAGAAAAAAAGCTGGTGTGGCATACATCTACCACACAATATTTAATTATTTAATTATGAAATTGTTATCATCATAAAGAATGTTCTTACATTACAATGGTGACATTAAATTGCCTGAATTTTCCTCAGGTTTTCTCTTCATAGAGCATAGCAGGTCTAGATATTGAGAAGATATAAATATGAACAATGATTAGTTATGAACAATATCAAAGTCATCATTAAAAACCGGTGTGCCAAAGGAATATTATTAAGGATGTTGAGGCCTAATCCCATATGATGGAGATTAGGGCTTACTTTTTCTTCTATTAGACTCAAGGTCTCTGGTTTTATTCCTAAACCTTAATCCATTTTTGAGTTAAAAATTTTTTGCATGGTGAGAGATAGGGGTTTAATTTCATTTTGTTGCATATGGATTTCCAGTTTTCCCAGCACCATTTGTGAAGAGGCTCTTTTTTCCAATGCATGTTTTGGGCACCTTTGTCTAATATAAAATAATTGTAATTTTGTGGGTTAGTCTCTGTGACCTCTATTCTGTGCCATTGGTCTACCAGTCTATTTTGTTGCCAATACCAAGCTTTTTTTTGTTACTATTGCTCTGTAGTATAGTTTAAGGTCTGGTATAGCGATGTCACCTGCTTCACTCTTCCTGCTAAAATTGCTTTAGCTATTCTGGGTCTCTTATTTTTCCAGATGAATTTCATGATTACTTTTTCTATTTCTATGAGGAATGTCATTGCCCTTTCAATAGATGACTGGATAAAAAATGTGGCATATATACACAATGGAATATTAGTCAGCAATAAAAGATAATAAAATCATGGCTTTTGCAGGCAAATGGATGGCATTAGCGAAGATAATGCTAAGTGAAGTTAGCTAATCCCAGAAAACCAAATGCCAAATGTTTTCTCTAATATAAGGAGGATGATTCATAGTGAGATAGGGTGAGGAAGCTTGGGAGGAATAGATGAACTCTAGATAGGAAAGAGGGGTTAGAGAGAAAGGCAGGGGGCATGGGTTTAGAAATGATGGTAGAATTTGATGGTCATTATTATCCAAAGTACATGTATGAAGACATGAATTGGTATGAATATACTTTGTATACAACCAGAGATATGAAAAATTGTGCTCTATATGTGTAATAATAATTGTAATTCATTCTGCTGTCATATATAAATAAAAAATTTTAAAAATTAAAGAAAGCATAAGAAGGTTGAATGCCTTATCTCAGTTCACAGTAAAAAAAAAACAGAAAACAAACAAACAAACAAATAAAAACAATATGTAAACCAGGTGCTGTGGCACACACCTATAATCCCAGCAGTTTAGGAGGTTTAGACAGGAGGAGCTCAAGTTCAAAGCCAGCCTCAGAAACTAAGAGGCACTAACCAACTCAGTGAGACCCTATCTCAGGCATTAAGCAACTCAGTGAGATCTTGTCTCTAAATAAAATACAAATTAGGGCTGAATATATGGCTCAGTGGTTGAGTGTCCCTGAGTTCAATCCCCATTACTCAAAACAACAACAAAAAACAAACAAACAAAACCCTAATTCGTTGGTTTATAATAGTGAAGAAGGATTAAAAAAAAAAACTAGGACATAAAACAAATGAAAAAAGCAAGTGTAAAATGTATTTCAAACCAATTATATTTTTGCCATTGTGCTATAAGGGAAACAAAGATGATACATTAACATTTAATAATGATAGATCAGAAAGTCTGAGAGATAGAGTAAGATGGAAACGTATGTAAATATATAGATACAGCTAGACTGATATATACCTTGTTGACATACACTAAGCACTGAGCTATCTATTGGAAACTAAACAGAAGATTATGGTCCTAAGCTCCATATTCTAGTGATAAAAGCACACATTAAATAACCACAAAAATGTATAGATAACACCACAATTAATTTTAAAACTCAATATGCAAAGAAAAATAATTCAGCAAGGCAGTATTGGGATACTGTAGATGTACTGAAGGTCATGGCATTCTTCATATAAACAGTGTTTCAAATTGAAGTGATATTCTTACATCATTTTTATTTTATGTCATAACTAATTCATGTTTTTTTTTAAAAATACTCTATTAGAGCAGGCAGGGAGGAACATGCCCATAGTCCTTGCTATTTGGTGGATTAAGTCAGGAGAGTCATTTGAGCTCAGGATTTCAAGACCAGCCTGAGCAACACGGTAAGACCACATCTTAACAACAGCAACACACACACTGAATTCTCGACTTAAAAGTTTGATCCTTTTCATTTCTTCCTTGTGTAGTGTTTTGATCAAAATGCTTTGCAATGCTGGTTTTCTGGCTGCAAATTCTTTTAACTTTTGTTTATCATGAAAGATTTTTATTTCGTTGTCATACCTGAAGCTTAATTTTGCTGGATACAGAATTCTTGGTTGGCATCCATTGTGAGGGGAATAGGAAAATAAACAAGGAGAGAAATGAATTACAGTAGATGGGGTAGAGAGAGAAGATAGGAGGGAAGGGGAGGGGGGATAGTAGGGGATAGGAAAGGTAGCAGAATACAACAATTACTAATAGGGCATTATGTAAAATTGTGGATGTGTAACCGACGTGATTCTGCAATCTGCATTTGGGGTAAAATTGGGAGTTCATAACCCACTTTAATCTAATGTATGAAATATGATATGCCAAGAGCTTTGTAATGTTGTGAACAACCAATTAAAAAAAAAGTTTGATCCTACAAATTACTGACCTTTTCAGTTGGTATGCTGAATTATAGCAGAAATGTCTTCTTATGGGTAGAGTTTTTGTCAGAAACAGAAAGTTAAAACTATTATTGATACATAAACATATATTTGTTTATTTATAAAGATGTTGTAAATAATTTTGCAAGGTTGAAGACTGAGCTATTGATGAAAATTCTTCATGAATGTGAGATTCTTTCTGACTTTCTGCATTCATCAGGAAATTTCATCAATCTGAGTAATACTATCTATTTGAAAAATGATCGACAAAAATAATTAAAATTTAATTATCTGGAATTTTTTCTCTATCACTTGCCAAACTTCACTGTTGTACCCAATAAAAATGACAACTGAACTAAAAAAAAATGATGGAGTACAAGGTGAAAAAGAAAATTTTATACTAACCTATGATAGATGAAAAAGATTCTTCTTTCATTATTGCTGAAGACTATTATGGAAGTAAAAGGGTACAATTTTTTTTCATGACTATAAAGTAGCTCAGAATATTTTGGGAGTGTTCATCAACATTATGGCATCTCCTTTGGCTATATTCTGGATCTTGAATAGCCCACAAACTCACATGTGTTGCAGGCTTTTTTTCTCGCCCTGTGGCATTCTTGAGAGATGCTGGAACTTTAGAAGACAGGGCCAGTGGGAGGAACTTAGGTCACTGGCAGCATGCCCTTGGAGGATATATTGGGCCCCCATCACTTCCTCTCTTTCCTTGCTTTCTGGCTGCCGTAAGGAGAATAGGCCTTCTCAGCCATGTGCTCCTTCCATGGTATATTGTGCTACCACAGGTCCAAAGCCACAGGGTCAAGTGACCATGGGCTGAAATCTCTGAAAACATGAGCCAGAATATGCCTTTTCTCCTTATAAGTTGTTTAACCAAAGTATTTTTGTCACAGTGACAGAAAAAGGAGTAATATAACTTGATAACACAGAGTATATAAAAATAATTCAGAATCTGGTTAATTTACTCAATTAATTTAAGATCAGGAGAACTTACTATGCCCATGGTTTTTAATTTTTGAAAACTGAATTATAGTCTCATTGAAGATAGGAACACTTGGGGACATTTGAAACATTTTAGGCAAGAAAGTTGATCTTAAGGATTAATGAGGACCCTATAGGGTTTGATAATTGGAGGAGACAACACGAGTCAATTCTCAAGAAAATCCCTAAAAAACTTAAGCCTAAACCTTCAAGGGATCCATATCAACATGCCATTTGAATTTTATAAATAATTTTACTAGTAATCTAACTAAAATAATTGGAAACTATAATTTAAACACTATGAAACATAAATGTATATATTTACAATAATAAACATAACTATGGGCTTATACATATATATAAAATATTTACATAATATACAATATTTTGGGAGGACTTGCTGTGGCATCCTTGAAACAATCACTAATGAATGTCTCACCGATATTCATGTATGACATACTAAAATGAAAATATATTGCTCATAAATTACATATGTGTGAACTTGATAATTGTTTTCAGGGTTGACTTTTATAGATAATGAAGTATTGAATACAAAAGAAAAAAATTGACTCATGGAGCTTTTACTTTACTGGAGTAGTACATACACTCATGTGTTGCTTAATGATGGGGATATATTTTGAAAAATTCATTGTTGGTAATTTTGTCATTGTGACAAAAATATTATTTTGTGAAGAAAAATATCACATAATCACCAAAAAATGTGTCTGTGGGGGAAAACTAAGATTCAAACTGTAGCAATGAAATAGAGAACAGTAGTTTGGTAAGCACTGGAGTCAAAGGGCAGGGTGGAATAAGTTCAATAGAGGATGGCAAGCTGGCTGCAGGGGCACATTCCTGTAATCACAGCAGCTCTGGATGCTAAGACAGCAAGAGTACAAGTTCAAAGCCTGTCTCAGCAAGGCCCTAATCAAGTTATTAAAACCCTGTCTCAAAAAAAAAAAAGATATAAAAGGGGATCTGGAGGTGTGGCTCAGCGATTAAGTACCCCTGGGTTCTATCCCTGGCACCAACAAACAAACAAAAACAAAAGGAAATATGAAAAAGGAAAAAAAAAAGTAATAGGAAATAGAAGTAGATAACTTTTTGGAAGCTGTTTGCACTAAAGTTAAGCAAAGAAAAATTAAAATATTTGCATTTATTCTTAAGTATTAGTACAAATCTGTACAGATAGTGAAAGGCTATTAACATGCAGTGCCTAAAGTACCACAAATAGGTGGACTAAGAGGTCGTTTTGCTTATTTATAGCAGGGATGGACATCAGAATAGCAGTTATCCCTAATTATTTGAGGAGTCAATACACAAGGAGTACTCATTTAAAAAGTGTGTTACATAAATTTTCATAATGAGCGTCCACAAAGTCCAAAGAAATACCATTATCATATTTTACAGAAAGAAGTCAAGCCATAAAAAATTAAGAGATGTGCTAATGTTTACCAGGATACATAGCAGAGAATGCAATTCAATGAGCACATTCTTGTTATCCTAATAATGCATGTTCTTTTCATTGTGCGAAACACTTTTTCTTTTGAGAGAGGAGAAAACCCAAGCCATAATAGTGGAGAACATTAAATAATTCCTAGGCTGGACAAAAACAGCTTGTAAAATGTTTGTTGGAAGTTTGAATCCTGTATATTTATGAGGGTGACCGTGGCATAGAAAGTGACTGTGACACCTGAGAAGACTACATGTATGTAAAAGACATACTGAAAATGAAATGACCAGAGTGGAGACATTAGCAAGAGTCCATGAAAAAAAAAATGCAAAAGTTCTTCTCTTTGTGAAATCACATAGACAGGAGGAATAATTCTAGAAAATAAATTATTTATTCTGAGATATATTTGCATGATGAGAGAGAAGTACTAGCATTCAATTCCAAATAATAAACTCAAGGGTTTAGGGAATATATTATCAGTTTAAAATGGAGTTGGTTAGTATAAAAAACTGTGGGGTTATCCTGGAGCATAGTTTATAATGTGGACAAAAATTTGAGAATATAAAAAGGGAACACAGGAGAAGAATTCTAGTGATTAATGTAGCATTTTTTTATTTTTTATTTTTTTATTGGTTGTTCAAAACATTACATAGCTCTTGACATATCATAGTTCATACTTTAGATTCAAGTGGGTTATGAACTCCCATTTTTACTCCGTATACAGATTGCAGAATCACATCGGTTAGCAAGAGGAAAAGATTAACATTAAATAAATGTAGCATTTGATACTACTTGCATTGATATTCATGAATTAATTAATGCAGTCAGTAATACTTGATCACCTATTCTCTGAGGATTGAGCTAGTTATTACATGCGTAGGAGTGAACTAGAGACTGCAACTGCTCTCAAACCTTTTACAGAAAAATAGACAAAATAGATAAATAAGGTATAATTAAAATATATCACATGGTTATATAAGAGTAAATATAGATATTTTTATAAAATTAATGAATGTAAGCACCTCTAATCTTTATTTGGAGATAGGTATTAAAGAAGGCTTTTTGAGCACATGAAATTTTTATAGGAGAAAATGTTAAAAATTTTTAAATTCAGAACTTTTTGAAAACATAGACAAGAAAGTCAAACAAGGCATAATTTCCAAGTATAAGGTGAACCAATATGTAGACTTTTCTGCAAAGCAATGTGAAATTGTGATGTTTGAAGGAAACATTTAGCAAATCCTTCCTAATCCTGTTAGATATAAAATTAGAAGATTACATGAAACTGGATACTGAGTAGCTTCCTTTCAGATATCAGACAGCTGTCTCAACATGTTAAATTAAAAATCAGTGTCTGGTTAGGAAGCATAAACATGGAATAAGTGATAAAGCTTTAAATACAAAAGGATAATTACAATAGTGATGTGGGAATATAAAGGGATTTCCATGAGAGCAGAAAGACCCTTATATAGTTCAGAATCCAAGAACAGACCATCCATAAACCAGAGACCCTAAACCCTGCCAAAATGAACAAAGACATTTAGACAGCAACAGGCATCAAACATGAGAAGGAATTTCACTTATACAATCTCGTTTTCTTGACAGCAATTCAAGAGCATATTTCCATTAGCTTGGACAAAGACAGTAGGCCTCCTTCCAATGGATGGAGTCACCTAGATAAATGATGTGTACAGAAAATGTCAACTTCTCCCTTTCTCATGTGCACAATTTTTTAGAAACAATTAATGCTGATTTACACTATCAACCACTTATTCATAGTCACTGCACTGAGATGGACACCAAAGCTTGCAGAAAAGACACATACCACATAATTAAAATTGTGCTCGGCTATGCTTTAGGAACACATAATTGACCAAGAATGGTCAACTATAATTAACATAAATAAGATTTGTGCTGTATTTATTTACTTATTTTTATTTTTACATGACAAATTATTATTATATATACATATTTGTGGAATACAATGATAAGTGTACAACATATATTATGGAACAAGTAAGTCAACACATTAGCACATCCATCACCTCACAGACTTATCTGTGCATGTGTGTGTGTGTGTGAGAGCGTGTGTGTGTGTGTGTGTGTGTGTAGGTGGTGAGAACATTGAAAGTTTACTCTTAGCAATTTTTAATTATTTATATTATTTTTACTATAATTATCATGCTGTGAAATAGATCTCAAAGACTTATTAATAGTTGCTAACTAAAACATTATACCTTTGACAATACATCTCCAATATCAACCCTACCACTCCTGTGATCACCTCTAGTAACCATTTTATTCTTCTACTTCTATGACTTTGACTTTTTCCATTTGACATAGGTAACACATGTATTGTTTTTCTGAATCTGGTTTATTTTACTTGTTGTAGTGAATTCCAAGTCCATCCATATTGTCCAAAATATCATGATTTACTGCCTTTTTAAGACTTAATGATATCCTATTGTGTATATATATCATGTTTTATTTATACATCTATTGATGAACACCTAGTATGATTATATAATTTGGATATTGTTAATAATGCTTCAATGAAATGGGACTTCAGACATCTCCTTGACATACTGATCTCAGTTCTGTTGGATAAATACTCTAACTGCTATGAAACTTTTATTATTATTATTATTATTATTATTATTATTATTGCAAAAAATGTTAGGAATTTTGGCTCTTCTTCCGCCTCACCCTTAACACATTCATTTTATCAGAAAATTCTCCCAGCTGTACTGACCTTGCTGGCTCGTTTCACCACTTCATCAGTATCAAACTACTAAGTTCTCTTACTGGGATATTTTACTGAATTGTATCCAAACATCTTTTTCTACTTCTTTTTAATATGCTACTGGATTTGGTTTGCTGGTATTATATTGAGGATATTTACATTCATGTAATCAAGGATATTGGCTTGTAGTTTCATTTTTTATTGTGTCCTACTCTGATTTTAATATAAGGATACTGCTGATCTTGTACAATGTGTTTGGAAGAATTTCCTGCTTTACTGTATTTTGGAGTGATTTAAGAAGAATTGGTATCCATTCTTCAAACATTTGGTACAACTCAGCAGTGAATCCATTCTGTCCAATTTTTAATAGTTTAATGTAAATTATTTCTACTCCTTCCTGATACTGATAACGGTCTAGCTCTTTTATTATACAGAAATAGAAAACAAATTATAGATGGTTGGTTTAGCTGAGAATCTACCATCTGTATATACAAATATCCCTGAGATTCCTTGTCATTAAATTCCATACATTTACATATAAAATTAAATTAAGGAGGCAGGAATTCTTCTTCTAGAACTCAACCAAATTTTGTCTTTATTTGACTCTTGGTTAACTACTCACATATTTTGTGAGAGCAGATGACAGTTACATTATTAGAATTTCACTTTCCTAAGACAAATAAGCTATGTAAAAATAATGTGTCATACCTGTAAATGTGTATGTTCTTATAGCAATAGAAGTCTGTGATTTAGAATATGTGACTGTGGTTCAGAAGAGGTAATAATACCATGTTATTGTATTCAGGGTACTCCATGCTCACATAATAATAATTTTTTTTTAATTCTGTGGTTCTCCATAAGGAATGTTATAATAAATATTTAGTAAATAAAAATATATCAGCCTTTCCAAAAGAAAATTAAAATTTATACTGATATTAGGTTAAAAGTAAGTAATATTAAATAACTAAAGAGACATTTAAGTATCAGTATCTCTGGGGGTGAAAAACAATAGACTAGTTATATTTAATTTATTTCTCTAGCATTCTATTTTATAATAAGACATAAAGAATATTAACATATGAGATAAATGTTAAATATTTCATATACATATTTCTATATTTTGCCAATATACTTTTAAATAAAATTCTTTGTCTGTAGTACCATGAAAAATTATAAAACAAAATTTTAAAATATCAATAAAATATGAAAATATTAAAATACAAATTTATATTAATATAAAATGTAGGCATAAAATATAAAATACAAATATATGAATAAAATATAAATAATTAATATAAAATACATATAATAAAATATATATGAGCAAATACCAAGAAATTTACTTGATAACTATGTTAGTTTTACATTTACTAACATATTGTCTGAATCATTTATTTAATTATTCTGAATTTCAGAATGTCTCTATCCAAAAAAATAAACACAATAACTTCAATCTTTGTGTTGTTCAGTAATATTTCACTTGCAAGTGTCAAAATTCTAATTCAGAATATCTCTAGAGAAAAATGGAAGACTTTAGATTTTATAAATGGGCAGTGAAAGCAGACAAGCTAATATATCTAGTGGGATTTCTCAGTCCAAAATTGATCAACCCTCTCTCTCTTCTATTGATAAGTGCTATTTTTATTCCTAAGTAGGCTATCTTCAGGCAGCAGTAAAGAGTGACCTTGGGAATTCCAAGTTTACTTAATTTGAATTTATCATTATATCAATTAGGTATGCATACTTAAATAAGAGAGAAATAGAGAAAGAGGGGAAAGGAAAAGGTCTCCCTACAGTTTGAGTGGATTACAGAAAAATGAAAATGTTATCATTTGCTTATATGTCAAATAAATGTAGCATATCAATGTACCAATTTGCTTATGTGAGCATTGTAATTCCAATAAAAACCCAAATAAGAAAAGAAAAAAGTTATATGTAAATTTTATTTATTTAGTAAAGAAAACAAAGTATGAATATCCAAATTATTTGCTTTTAAATACCTTTATAATTATTTAACTTTTGAAAATTTAATAATTTGTTATTACATTCATACTTATATATATAATGTATACATGTTATTTTGTAGAATAAAATTTGTAGATTTAAAATATGCTATTAGAGTGATTTTTAATTAAGAAGGTATATATTTTGGATGATAATTAGAATGCAATAAATATAACTAACATATATGAGGGATCATTATAACACATTGATATTTGCTTCATTTTAACTGTTTTTTTCCTCATGACTTAAACCATGGGAGAAAAGCTCAAAAAACTATTGACTCATGTGTTATTTTTTACCATGCATTGAATTATTGACTTTTGAACTTGTTATATATAGAGATACATTCTTATTTACAATCCTTCAATGGAAATTGCTCCTTTTCTATGGCTTCCCTGGTAGAAGTTGTGCTGGAAATTATGTATGTAAACACTACTGCATCATTTTCTTCTAAATTGGCTTACATAAAATTATTTTTAATTAAAAGATACTTTATTAATTATGACAATATTCCACATGAGAGACTTTTTAGAATTTTAAACTTGTATTTTTCTTGCAAAGAGCATCATAGTTATAAGAAAAAAGTCAGTTTTATTGCTTTAATAACTTGTTTTCACAAGTATACAAATGATTTAATTCTTGCCTACTTCAATATATTTTGTCATAGTTATGGGAAAATAAATTTAAATTTACTGTATAAAATAAATCTTAAATTTTCTATGTTGGTATATATTTTCTACCTTCTGTAAATAAAAACAAAGCAATTTACAAACACTATAACTCTGAAAGCTTTATAACTCAAGAAACACTCAATTCTTTACTTTGTTTTTAAAGATTATGATAGAGAAATGCAAAGAAAGTTTTCTTAAGCTAAAGCTTAAAATCTCATGAGGGTTTATTATCCATGCCCTATTAATATTTGTGAAAGTCTCTGCTATTACTTTTACTAAAAAGAAAACAAAAGAGGATTCTAACAGTTCCTATGAAGAGCATGTGCATCCCATACTTCTGTATAAAATTACCAAAGGACTTGTACAGGCTTAATGTTAAAAGAACAGCATGAAAACTAGGAGAATTATATGTTTTAGTTCCAACATTTTTACTGAATTTGCACATAATTCTAAAGGAAGAATGAGTTAATCAGATAATGAAAACTATTTAGACTGTTATCCAAAATTATAACAAGAAAAATAAATTGACATTAAAAAGTGAAATATCAAAATGTATTCAAAACCCTCATGAATTCCTCACATTTAAACCACAGTGATAATATTCCAATCTTCTATTTTTGGATGTGAAACAGAATAGTTTCTGAATTTAGGGCATTTTTAATTCTTTATTATCCCTTTCTCATTCTCTCTATTCCAACTCAAAAGATTATAATCCAAAATTTTTAAGTATTCTTTCACCCAAATCAATGAAGCAGATTAACAAAACCAGATATTAATTATAGTGTAAAACTTTTGTAAAACCACAAAATATATTCTATATGTTCTTATTATACTTTATTTTTGTTTAATCCACAGAGAATAGATTTATACATTTCATCCACAGGGATGATTTTGATTTCATTGAGAATCCAATCATATTTTATTTCACATAGTTTGTAACAAACATTCCACAACCAAGTATTAAGTAGTTGCTCATTTCCCAAAGAGTATCAGTTCCATCTTAACCATATTAATATATAAAAATTTGAATAGTATTGATAGTTTCTGAGCTATTTTATTTCAATTGTCCATTTTTTATGTGCATCTGCCAATAAAACAATTTCATCAGCAATAGAATTTTAAAAAAGATTCTCAAATAAGGTGTGTGTGTGTGTGTGTGTGTGTGTGTGTGTGTATACACACACACTACTACATATATCATTTGTACCTTGGCTATTCTTCTATTCTAATACATATATTTATATCTTTTAAAATTGATTGTAATTTATTTCTTTTTTATTAAAGTATTTATTCTAAAGTATTTGTTATACATGATGGCAGAATGCAATTCATTTCATGTTACATATATAGAGCATAATTTTTCAAGTCCCTGATTGTACACAAAGTATTTTCACATCATTAATGATGTTATACATATACTTAGGGTAATGATGTCTAACTCATTCCACCATCATTCCTACCCCCATACCTCCTCCTTTCCCCTCCATCCCCTTTGACCTATCCAAAGTTCCTCCATTTGTCCCATGCTCCCCCACTTATAACCACAATGAGTCAGCATCCTCATATCAAAGAAAACATCTGGTCTTTGGTTTTGGGGGATTGGCTTGCTTCACTAAGGATTATATTCTCCAGCTTCATCCATTTACCTGCAAATACCATGATTTTATTTTCTTTTAATGCTGAGTAATGTTCTGTTGTGCATAGTTTGTACAGTTCTATTGTGTATAGTTTCCCTATCCATTCATCTACTGAAGAGCATCTAGGTTGGTTCCATAATTTAGCCATTGTGAATTGTGCTGCTATAAACATTGATATGGCTATGTCCCTGTAGTATGCTGACTTAGGTCTTTGGATTATAAACCAAGGAGTGGGATAGATGGGTCAAATGGTGGTTCCATTCCAAGTTTTCCAAGGAATCTCCATACTGCTTTCCTGATTGTATTGGCTGCACCAATTTGCAGTCCTACCAGCAATGTATGAGTGTGACTTTTTCCCCACATACTCACAAACACTTTTTGTTATTTGTATTCTTAATAGCTGCCATTCTATTTTTTTTTTGAGGCTATTGTAAATGGGGTGACTGGAGTGAGATGAAATCTTAGAGTAGTTTTGAATTGCATTTCTCTAATTGCTAAAGATGTGGAGCATTTTTTTCATATGTTTCTTGATTGATTGTATATCTTCTTCTGAGTAATATCTGTTTAGTTCCTTGGCTCATTTATTGATTAAGTTATTATTATTATTATTATTATTATTATTATTATTATTATTATTTTGCTGTTGTTTTGTTTTGTTTTTGGTGTTAAAGTTTTTGAGTGCTTTATATATCCTACAGATTAGTGCTCTATTTGATGGGCTTATGGTAAAGATTTACTCCCATTCCATAGGCTCTCTACTCACCTCATTGATAGTTTCTTTTGCTTAAAAGAAGCTTTTTAGTTTGAATTCATCTCATTTATTGATTCTTGCTTTTAATTCTTGTGCTACGGGAGACTAAGAAGGTTGGGGCCTAATCTGAAATGATGAAGATTTGGGCCTACTTTTTCTACCACTAGGCACAAGATCTCTGGTTTAATTCCTAGGTTATTAATCCACTTTGAGTTGAGTTTTGGGCATGGTGAAAGATAAATCTTTAATTTCATTTTATAACATGTGGATTTCCAGTTTTCACAACACCATTTGGTGAAGAGGCTATCTTTTCTCCAATGTATGTTTTTGGTGCCTTTGTCTAATATAAGATATCTCTGTTATGTGAGTTAGAGTGTGTGTTCTCTATTATGTACCATTGGTCTACAGGTGTATTTGGTGCCAATATCATGCTGGTTTTGTTACTATTGCCCTGTATTATATAGTTTTAAGTCTGGAATAGTAATGCCACCAGCTTCACTCTTCTTGCTAAAGATTGCTTTGGCTTTTCTGGGTCTCTTATTTTTCCTTATGAATTTCATGATTGGTTTTTCTATTTCTATAAGGAATGCCATTTGGATTTTAATTGGAATTGCATTGAATCTGTATAGTGCTTTTGATAGTATAGTCACTGCGACAATATTAATTCTGACTATCCAAAAACAAGGTAGAACTTTCCATCTTCTAAGGTCTCCTTTAATTTCTTCCTTTGGTGTGTTGCCATTTCTTTTTTTTTTTTTTTTTATTGGTTGTTCACAACATTACAAAGCTCTTGACATATCATACTTCGAACAATAGTTTCAAGTGAGTTATGAACTCCCATTTTTACCCCAAATACAGATTGCAGAATCACATAGGTTACACATTCACATTTTTACATAATGCCATACTAGTGACTGATGTATTCTGCTACCTTTCCTATCCTCTACTATCCCCCTCCCCCCATCTTTTCTTTCTATCCCATCTACTGTAATTCATTTCTCTCCTTATTTTTCTTCCAATTCCCCTCACAACCTCTTTTATGTAGCTTTTTATAACAATGAGGGTCTCTTTCCATTTCCATGCAATTCCACTTTTCTCTCTCTTTCCCTCCCATCTCGTGCCTCTGTTTAATGTCAATCTTTTCTTCCTGCTCTTCCTCCCTACTCTATTCTTAGTTGCTCTCATTATATCAAAGAAGACATTTGGTATTTGTTTTTTAGGGATTGGCTAGCTTCACTGAGCATAATCTGCTCTAATGCCATCCATTTCCCTGCAAATTCCATGATTTTGTCATTTTTTAGTGCTGTGTAATACTCCATAGTGTATAAATGCCACATTTTTTTAATCCATTCATCCATTGAAGGGCATCTGGGTTGGTTCCACAGTCTAGCTATTGTGAATTGTGCTGCTATGAACATCGATGTGGCTGTATCCCTGTAGTACGCTCTTTTAAGGTCTTCAGGGAATAGCCCAAGAAGGGCAATAACTGGGTCAAATGGTGGATCCATTCCTAGCTTTCCCAGGAATCTCCATACTGCTTTCCAAATGGGCCGAACCAATTTGCAGTCCCACCAGCAATGTATTAGAGTACCCTTTTCCCCACATCCTCGCCAGCACTTGTTATTATTTGACTTCATAATGGCTGCCAATCTTACTGGAGTGAGATGGTATCTTAGGGTGGTTTTGATTTGCATTTCTCTGACTGCTAGAGATGGTGAGCATTTTTTCATGTATCTGTTGATTGATTGTATGTCCTCCTGTGAGAAGTGTCTGTTCAGGTCCTTGGCCCATTTGTTGATTGGGTTATTTGTTGTCTTATTGTCCAATTTTTTGAGTTCTTTGTAAACTCTGGATATTAAGGCTCTATCTGAAGTGTGGGGGGTAAAAATTTGTTCCCATGATGTAGGCTCCCGATTTACCTCTCTTATTGTTTCTCTTGCTGTGAAAAAACTTTTTAGTTTAAGTAAGTCCCATTTGTTGATTCTTGCTATTAACTCTTGTGCTATGGGTGTCCTGTTAAGGAATTTGGAGCCTGATCCCACAATATGTAGATCGTAGCCAACTTTTTCTAATATCATACGCAGAGTCTCTGATTTGATATCAAGGTCCTTGATCCATTTTGAGCTAATTTTTGTGCATGGTGAGAGGAGGGGATTCAGTTTCATTTTGTTGCATATGGATTTCCAGTTTTCCCAACACCATTTGTTGAAAATGCTATCCTTCCTCCATTGCATGCTTTTAGCCCCTTTATCGAATATAAGATAGTTGTAACTTTGTGGATTAGTCTCTGTATCCTCTATTCTGTACCATTGGTCTACCCGCCTGTTTTGGTACCAGTACCATGCTGTTTTTGTTACTATTGCTCTGTAGTATAGTTTGAAATCTGGTATTGCTATACCACCTGATTCACACTTTCTGCTTAGAATTGCTTTTGCTATTCTGGGTCTTTTATTTTTCCATATGAATTTCATGATTGCTTTATCTATTTCTACAAGCAATGCCATTGGAATTTTGATTGGCATTGCATTAAACCTATAGAGGACTTTTGGTAATATCGCCATTTTTATGATGTTAGTTCTGCCTATCCATGAACAGGGTATATCTTTCCATCTTCTAAGATCTTCTTCTACTTCTCTTTTTAGGGATCTGTAGTTTTCATTGTATAAATCTTTCACCTCTTTTGTTAGGTTGATTCCCAAGTATTTTATTTTTTTTGAGGATATTGTGAATGGAGTGGTTTTCCTTATTTCCATTTCAGAGGTTTTGTTGCTGATATACAGAAATGCCTTTGATTTGTGCGTGTTGATTTTATATCCTGCCACTTTGCTGAATTCATTTATTAGTTCTAGTAGTTTTTTTGTAGACCATTTTGGGTCTTCTAGGTATAGAATCATGTCATCTGCAAATAGTGATAATTTAAGTTCTTCCTTTCCAATTTTTATGCCTTTAATTTCTTTCGTTTGTCTAATTGCTCTGGCCAGTGTTTCGAGAACTATATTGAATAGAAGTGGTGATAGAGGGCATCCCTGTCTTGTTCCTGATTTTAAGGGGAATGCCTTCAATTTTTCTCCATTCAGAATGATGCAAGCCTGGGGCTTAGCGTAAATAGCTTTTACAATATCAAGGTAAGTTCCTGTTATCCCTAGTTTTTCTAATGTTTTGAACATAAAGGGATGCTGTACTTTGTCGAATGCTTTTTCTGCGTCTATCGAGATGATCATATGGTTCTTATCTTTAAGTCTATTGATATGGTGAATTACATTTATTGATTTCCGTATATTGAACCATCCCTGCATCCCAGGGATGAATCCTACTTGATCATGGTGCACAATTTTTTTGATGTGTCTTTGTATCCGATTCGCCAGAATTTTATTGAGGATTTTTGCATCTAGGTTCATCAGAGATATTGGTCTGTAGTTTTCTTTCTTTGCTGTGTCTTTGTCTGGTTTCGGAATCAATGTGATGTTGGCCTCATAGAATGAATTTGGAAGGACTCCCTCTTTTTCTATTTCCTGGAATAACTTGAAAAGTATTGGTATTAATTCTTCTTTAAAGGTTTTGTAAAACTCCGCTGTATACCCATCCGGTCCTGGGCTTTTCTTGGTTGGTAGTCTTTTGATTACTTCTTCAATTTCATCCATTGATATTGGTCTGTTCAAATCGTGTGTGTCCTCCTGACTCAGTCTGGGCAAATCATATGTCCTAAGAAATTTATCGATGTCTTCACTATCTTCTATTTTATTGGAATATAGGTTTTCAAAATAGTTTCTAATTGTCTTCTGTATTTCTGTGGCGTCTGTTGTGATATTGCCTTTTTCATCCCTTATGTTAGTAATTTGAGTTCTCTCTCTTCTTCTCTTCGTTAGCATGGCTAAAGGTTTGTCTATCTTGTTTATTTTTTCAAAGAACCAACTTTTAGTTTTGTTAATTTTTTCGATAGTTTCTTTTGTTTCAATTTCATTGATTTCCGCTCTGATTTTAATTATTTCTTGCTTTCTGCTGCATTTGCTATTGTTTTGCTCTTCCTTTTCTAGGGCTTTGAGATGAAGTGTGAGCTCATTTATTTGTTGGTTTTTCCTTTTTTTGAGGAATGACCTCCAGGCGATGAATTTCCCTCTTAAAACTGCTTTCATTGTGTCCCATAGATTCCGATAGGTTGTGTCTGCATTTTCATTTATCTCTAAGAATTTTTTGATTTCCTCCTTTATGTCTTCTGTAACCCTTTGATCATTCAGTAACATATTGTTCATTTTCCATGTGATATTGGATTTTCCCTTCCTTCTTTTATCATTAATTTCCAGTTTCAATCCATTATGATCAGATAAAATGCATGGTATAATCTCTACCCCTTTATATTTATTGAGGGTTGCCCTATGGCATAATATATGGTCTATTTTTGAGAAGGATCCATGTGCTGCTGAGAAAAAAGTATATCCATTCGATGATGGTTGGTATATTCTATATATGTCAGTTAAGTCTAGGTTATTGATTGTGGTATTGAGGTCTATAGTTTCTTTATTCAACTTTTGCTTGGAGGATCTGTCCAATGGTGAGAGAGGTGTGTTGAAGTCACCCATAATTATTGTGTTGTGGTCTATTTGATTCTTGAACTTGAGGAGAATTTGTTTTATAAACTTCGAAGCGCCATTATTTGGTGCATAAATATTGATAATTGTTATGTCTTGTTGTTTAATGGTTCCTTTTAACAGTATATAATGTCCTTCCTTATCCCTTTGGATTAACTTAGTCTTGAAGTCGATTTTATTCGATATGAGGATGGCCACCCCTGCTTGCTTGCGAGGAGCGTGTGCGTGGTATATTTTTTCCCAACCTTTCACCTTTAGCCTGTGTATGTCTTTTCCAGTCAGGTGAGTCTCCTGGAGACAGCATATTGTTGGATTTGTTTTTTTGATCCATGTTACCAGCCTATGTCGCTTTATTGGAGTGTTTAAACCATTAATGTTTAGAGTTACTATTGATATATGGTTTGTACTTCCAGCCATATTTGATTATTTATCTCGTTTTTTTTTTTTTTAATTGCGTTTGTTTCACCATGATTAGTTTTCCCCCCTCCGTCTGTCTTTACTGCGGTACTTCCCACTGTTGGCTTTGGTTATTGTTTTCCGTTTCTTCCTCGTGAAGTGTTTTGCTCAAGATGCTTTGCAACGCTGGTTTTCTGGCTGCAAATTCCTTTAGTTTTTGTTTATCGTGAAAGATTTTTATTTCATTGTCGTATCTGAAGCTTAATTTTGCTGGGTACAGAATTCTTGGTTGGCATCCATTGTCTTTCAGTGTTTGAAATACGTTATTCCAGGATCTTCTCGCTTTCAGCGTCTGCGTTGAGAAGTCCGTTGTTAACCTTATTGGTTTACCCCTGAATGTAATCTTTCTCTTTTCTCTTGTAGCTTTTAATATTTTCTCTTTGTTCTGTATATTGGATATCTTCATAACAATGTGTCTTGGCGTTGGTCTACTGTGATTTTGTATGTTCGGTGTCCTGTATGCATCTACAATTTGAATATCTGTTTCCTTTTTTAATTCTGGAAAGTTTTCTGTGATTATTTCATCTAGTAGATTACTCATTCCCCTTGTTTGAATCTCTATCCCTTCCTCTATCCCAATGACTCTTAAATTTGTTTTTTTTATATTATCACATATCTTTTGTATGCTTCTCTCATGATTTTTAACCAGCCTATCTGAGATGGCTAGCCTCTTTTCCAGATGATATATTTTGTCTTCATTATCTGATGTTCTAGCTTCTACTTGCTCCACTCTATTAATGATACTCTCATTTGAGTTTTTAATTTGGTTTATGGTTTCTTTCATTTCTAAGATTATGGTTTGATTCTTTTTTATAGTCTCTATCTCCTGATAAAGATGCTTAACTTCTTCCTTTATCTGTTTGTGTAATACATTCTCAATGTGTTCTTTCGCTGCTTGAATTTGCTGTCTTGTATCCTCTTTAAGGTTCCATTCCATCTGTCTCAGGTGTTCCATGAGTTCTTTATATGACCATTTTTCTGGTGGTTCTATATCCTCCTGAATATTTAGGCTGCCCTGCATTGTTTGCACTCCTTTTCTTCCTTGCTTTTTCATGCTGTTCATATTGTTTCTTGTTCTGTTTGACTGCTGAGTTACTGTTTACTCCTATAAATATATTTGAAGCTTGGGAGGAAAGGTATTAGAAGGGATGGGTAGAAGTCACTAAAGAGAATAAGAGTAAGCAGGTAGAATTCAAGGAAGGGGGAATAAGAAAATTAAAAAGAGATGTAAAGACAGGAGAAAAGAAGGATAGAAAAGAATAGAAGATTAAAAGGGATTTAAAGAGAAATAATAATAGTAGAAATGGAAAATGAGATTTAAAAAATAGAATAAAATAAAATAAGATGGATTAAAAAACATTTAAAAAGACAGTAAAAAAAAAAAAAATTATAAATGCAGTCCTAGAGTTCGATTATCTGCTCTTCCAGTGGGTGGAGCTATGCCCACCAGGCCAAGTTTCTCCTCTCAGTAGGCGGGAGTCAATCACTGTGCAGCGGTACTTCCTCCAGGATTGGGCGGGTCTCCCTTCCTTCTGTTCGCTGTGTGGGCGGGGCCTTTTGCAGAGCTGGTCAGGGGTCCTTTGCAGCACTGGGTTGGCAGGTGGAGGGTGGTCGTCTGCAGCTCCAAACCACCAGAGGAGGTTCACAGAGTCGGGCCCTTGGGGCCGGGCAGGCAGTGTTTGCTCCCCCACTCACTGCAAGGGTGTAGGCAGCGGCCGCTTGGCGGTAGCCAGCGGCGGTTCACAGAGCTGGTCTGCGGGGAGCCCAAGCAGCCAAGCAGGCAGCGCCAGCTCCCAAGTTCACTGCGCCGTGTGAGCAGCGGCTGGTTGAGGTTCACCAAGCCAGCCCGGGGGAGGGAGGGGGGACAGGCAGACAGCCAGCAACTGCTCCCAAGTTCGATGTTACGTGTGGGCGGTTCACAAAGCCGGGCTGCGGGGACCCAGGCAGGCCGCTCCTGCTCCTAAACTCGATGCCACGTGTGGGCGGTGGTCGGCTTGGGTTCACAGGGCCCGCCCGCGGGGGTCCAAGCGGGCAGCAATGGTTCCCAAGAACAATGCAGCGTGTGGCCTGCGCCAGCTGCGATTCAGAGAGCCAGCTCGCAGGGCCCGGGCAGGTCGCTCCTGCTCCTAAACTCGCTGCCGCTTGTGGGCGGCGGTCGGCTTGGGTTCACAGGGCCTGCCCGCGGGGATCCAGGCAGGCAGCAATGGTTCCCAAAAACAGTGCAGCGTGTGGCCTGCGCCAGCTGCGATTCAGAGAGCCAGCTCGCGGGACCTGGGCAGGTCGCTCCTGATCCTAAACTCGCTGCCGCTTGTGGGCGGCGGTCGGCTTGGGTTCACAGGGCCCGCCCGCGGGGATCCAGGCAGGAAGCAATGGTTCCGAAGAACAATGCAGCGTGTGGCCTGCGCCAGCTGCGATTCAGAGAGCCAGCTCGCGGGACCCGGGTGGGTCGCTCCTGCTCCTAAACTCGCTGCCGCTTGTGGGCGGCGGTCGGCTTGGGTTCACAGGGCCTGCCCGCGGGGATCCAGGCAGGCAGCAATGGTTCCCAAAAACAGTGCAGCGTGTGGCCTGCGCCAGCTGCGATTCAGAGAGCCAGCTCGCGGGACCTGGGCAGGTCGCTCCTGATCCTAAACTCGCTGCCGCTTGTGGGCGGCGGTCGGCTTGGGATCACAGGGCCCGCCCGTGGATCCAGGCAGGCAGCAATGGTTCCCAAAAACAGTGCAGCGTGTGGCCTGCGCCAGCTGCGATTCAGAGAGCCAGCTCGCGGGACCTGGGCAGGTTGCTCCTGATCCTAAACTCGCTGCCGCTTGTGGGTGGCGGTCGGCTTGGGATCACAGGGCCCGCCCGTGGATCCAGGCAGGCAGCAATGGTTCCCAAAAACAGTGCAGTGTGTGGCCTGCGCCAGCTGCGATTCAGAGAGCCAGCTTGCGGGACCTGGGCGGGTTGCTCCTGATCCTAAACTCGCTGCCGCTTGTGGGCGGCGGTCGGCTTGGGTTCACAGGGCCCGCCCGCGGGGATCCAGGCAGGAAGCAATGGTTCCGAAGAACAATGCAGCGTGTGGCCTGCGCCAGCTGCGATTCAGAGAGCCAGCTCGTGGGACCCGGGCAGGTCGCGCCTGCTCCTAAACTCGCTGCCGCTCGTGGGCGGTGGTCGGCTTGGGTTCACAGAGCCCGCTCGCAGGGGTCCAGGCGGTTAGTGTCCGCTCCTATGCTCACTGCAATGTGTAGGCAGCGGCCATTCGGCGGCCCCCGGCGGCACTGTGCCCCTGCTCTGGGTTGCCGAGATTCAGTATTTTGTGACAATCTAACACCTCCTATTAAACTTACTAGTTCCAGGAAGGTCTCCTTTGAGAGGAAATTTGCTTGAAGTTTCCCAGCAGGGCGCATGTGGGTGTATTAATGAGTCTCTCTGATCCCCTTACCACAGAGGCATTGTATGTGCTGCCTCTTCGCTGGCAGCCATGTTCTTCCCTCGGTGTGTTGCCATTTCCATTGTAGAATTCTTTCACCTTTTTTATTAAATTTATTCCCAAGTATTTTATTTTTTGAGGCTATTGTAAATGGGGTAAACTACTATGGATACACCATTGCTAAATTTCTCTTTCAAGAGACACTGTGGGACACCGGCCTGTTCAGGGCCCAGGCAAACAACAGACCTGGTCCACCCCTTTCCCAATGGGGCAGACTTTCACCAGAGTCTAGCCTCTGGTGCTGGACCACCCCTTCTGACCATTGGACTACTATGGGAGTCAAGATTCAGCCCAAATCGCCCACACCATCCCATGCGGGATCCAGGCTCTCAGTAGGCCTGCTTCACCCTTCCACTGGAGGGGCAGACACAACTAGAGCCTAACCTCTGGTGCAGAACTGCCTCTTCCAACCAGCAGACAACTGCTGTGGGAGGTCAAGCCCAGAGATCCAGATCCAACCACAGTCCCCTGAGCTGGACTCAGGCACACAGCAGTCCCAGTTCACCCCTCCCCAGGTGGGACAGACACCCAACAGAGACTGGCCTTTGGCACAGGACTACCCCTTCCAACCAGCAGACTACCATGGCAGATCAAACCCAGCAGCCCAGATCCACCCACTCCAACTTACACCGGACCTAGATCCAGGATGCAGTAGCATTCATTGAGGGACAATCTGCATGGGTACTACAAGAGTATAGGGAAAAAAAACTGTAATATCTCAGATCCACACTGCAAGAAAGGAAGGCACATAGACAACATGAAAAGACAAGGGAGGAACGTGCCCCAAACAAACCAGGACAATATAATAACAGAACCCATGGACAGCAAAGTTGATGAAATGTCAGAGAAGGAATTCAGAGGGTTCATAATTAAAATTATCTGTGAGTTAAACAATGCTCTAAATGAGCAAATATAAGCAAAATTGATCACTCCAACAATGAGATAAGAGAGCAAATAAAGGTAGCAAAAGATTACTTCAAGAGAGTGATAGAGACTCTAAAAAAAAATCAATCAGAAATCCTTGAAATAAAGGATACAATAAATCAGATTAAAAAACTCAATAGAAAGCATAACCAACAGACTAGATCACTTGGAAGAAATGTCAGATAATGAAGACAAAGTATTCAATCTGGAAAATAAAGTTGATCACTCAGTGAAGAAAGTTAGAAACTATGAACAGAACATCCAAGAATTATGGGACAGCATCAAAAGACCAAATCTAAGAGTTACTGGGACAGAGGAAAGCACAGAGTTCCGAACCAAAGGAATGCACAATATCTTCAGTGTCAAAATTTCCTAAGCATCAAGAACGAATTGGAAAACCAAATACAAGAGACTTATAGGACATGAAATGTACAAAATTACAACAGATCTACACCAAGGCACATTATAATGAAAATATCTAGCATACAGACTAAGGATAGAATCTTAACAACCACAAGAGAGAGACTCAGATCACATATAGGGGGAGACCGATTCAAATCTCAGCAGATTTTCAACCCAGACTCTCAAAGCCAGATGATTGTGGAATAATATATACCAAGATCTAAAAGAAAACAATTGCCAACCAAGAATCTTATATCCAGCAAAAATAAGCTTTACATTTGATGGTAAAATAAAAACTTTCCATGATAAAAGTTAAAAGAATTTAAAACTAGAAACCCTGCCCTACAGAACATCCTCAGCAAAATATTCCAAGAAGAGAAAATGAAAAACAATAATGAAAATCAGCAGAGGGAGGGATTACACTAAAGCAAAATCTAATCAGAGGAGAAATTAAGTCACATTAAATACCAAAAATAAACCAAAATGACTGGGAATGAAAATCATGTATCAATAATAACCATGAATGTTAATGGCCTAAACTCACCAATCAAAAGACATAGATGAGCAGATTGTATCAAAAAAAAAAAAAAAGACCCAACAATATGCTGCCTCCAAGAGACTCATCTCAGAAAAAGACATTCACAGACTCACAGACTGAAGTGAAAGGTTGGAAAAAATTATACCACTCACATGAGCTGCAGAATAAGCAGAGGTTTCCATCCTCATATCAAATAAAGTAGACTTCAAAGTAAAGTCAACCAAAAAGGATAAAGAAGGACACTACATACTGCTCAAGGGAATCATACACCAACAAGACTTAACAATTATAAATATATATGCCCCAAATAATGAATCAGCTATGTTCATTAAACAAACTCTTCTCAAGTTCAAGAAATAGAATAGACCACAGCACAAATAGACCACAGCACAATAATTTGGGGTGACTTTAACACACCTCTCTCATCACTAGATAGATCTTCCAAACAAAAGCTGAACAAAGAAATATAGAACTAAATAGTACAATCAATAACTTAGACTTAACTGACATATATAGAATATTCCATCCTTCAATTAGAGAATATACTTTCTTCTCAGCAGCACATGAATTCTTCTCCAAAATAGACCATATGCATACCACAAAGCAACTCTTAGCAAATATAAAAAACAGTAGAGATATTACCTTGCATTCTATCAGGTCATAATGGAATTAAGTTAGAAATCAATGAGAAAATAGGAAATAAAATTCACTCTGACACCTGGAGACTAAATAATATGCTACTGAATAAACAATGGGTTACAGAAGACATCAAGGAGGAGATTAAAAATTTTTAGAGGTGAATGAGAACACAGGTACAACATATTGAAATCTCTGGGTCACTATAAAATTAGTTCTAAGAGGAAAGTTCTTTGCACAGAGATTATTCCTTAAAAGAAGAAAAAGTCAACAAATAAATGACTTAACACTACATCTCAAAGCCCTAGAAAAAGAAGAACAAATCAACACCAAAAGCAGCAGAAGACGGGAAATAATTAAAATCTGAGCTGAAATCAGTGAAATTAAAACAAAACAAACTGAAAAAATTGACAGAACAAAAAGTTGGTTCTTTGAAAAAATAAATAAAATTTTTAGACCCTGAGCCATGTTAATGATGAGAAAGAGAGAAGTAACTCATACCAATAACATACATGGTGTAAAAGGAAATATTACAACAGACACTATAGAAATACAGAAGGTAATTAGAAATTATTTTGAAAACTTGTACTCCAATAAAATAGAAAATATTAAAGGTATTAACAAGTTTCTAGAGTCATACAATTTAGCCAAATTGCATCAGGATTATATACACAATTTAAACTGATCAATTTTAAGTAAGGAAATAGAAGACACCATCAGAAGCCTACCATCCCAAAAAACCCAGGACTGAATGGACACACAATTAAGTTCTATAAGACCTTTAAAGAAGAACTGATACCAATACTTTTCAATTTATTTCAGGAAATGGAAAAAGAGGCAGCGCTTCCAAATTTTTACAAGGCCAATATCACTCTGATTCCAAAACCAAGCAAAGACAAATCAAAAAAGAGAACTTCAGGCCAATATCTCTAAATTCTCAATAAAATTCTCAATAAAATTCTGGCAAATCGAACACAAAAACATATCAAAAAGATAGTAGACCACAATCAAATGGGGTTCACTCTAGGGCTGCAAGATTGGTTCAACATACAGAAATTAATAAATGTAATTCACTACAGCAATAGACTTAAAGGTAAGAACCATATGATCATCTGAATAGACGCAGAAAACGCTTTTGACAAAATACAGCACCCTTCATGTTCAAAACACTGGAAAAACTAGGGATAACAGAGGCATATCTCAACATTGTAAAATCTATCTATGTTAAGCCCAAGCCAACATCATTCTAAATGGCAAAAAATTGAAAGCATTTCCTCTAAAAACTGGAACAAGACAGAGATGCTCTATTTCACCATTTCTATTTCACATAGTTCTTGAAACACTGGTCAGAACAATTAGATGAAAAAAAAAATAAAGAGATACAAATAGGTAAAGAATAACTCAAATTAGCACTATGTGCTGATGATATGATTCTATATCTAGAAGACCCCAAAAAATTCCACCAGAAAACTTCTAGGACTAGTAAATTAATTCAGCCAAGTAGCAGGACACAAAATCAACATTCATAAATCAAAGGCATTTCTGTACATCAGTGACAAATCCTCTAAAAGGGAAACGAGGAAAACTATCCCATTTACAATAGCCTCAAAAAAAAAACTTGGAAATTAACTTAACAAAAGAGATTAAAGACCTCTACAATGAAAATTACAGAATGCTAAAGAAAGAAATTAAAGTAGACCTTAGAAGATGCAAAGATCTACTTTGCTCTTGGATAGGCAGAATTTATATTGTTAAAAGGACCTTTCTACTAAAAGCACTATAAAGATTTAATGCAATTCCAATCAAAATCCCAACGACATTCCTCATAGAAATAGAAAAAGCAGTCATGAAATTCATCTGGAAAAATAAGAGACCCAGAGCAGTTAGTAATCCTTAGAAAGAAGGCAACACTATACCAGACATTAAACTCCACTACAGAGCATTAGTAACAGAAACAGCATGATATTGGCACCAAAATAGACTTTTAGACCAATAGTACAGAATAGAAGACACAGAGACTAACCCTCATAATTACAGTTATCTTATGTTTGACAAAGGTGCCAAAAATGTACATTGGAGAAAAGATAGCCTTTGCAACAAATGGTTCTGGGAAATCTGGAAATCCATATGCAATAAAAAGAAATTAAACCCCTATCTCTCACCATACACAACACTCAACTCAAAGTGGATCAAGGATCTAGGAACTAAACTAGAGACTCTGTGTCTATTAGAAGAAAACGTAGGCCCAAATCTCCATCATGTCAGATTAGGCCCCAACTTCCTTTATAAGACTCCTATAGTGCAAGAATTAATATCAAGAATCAATAAATGGGATGGATTCAAACTAAAAAGCTTCTTTTCAGCAAAAGAAACAATCAGTGAGGTGAATAGAGAGTCTACTAATTGGAAAAAAAAAAATTCTTACCACAGCACATCAGATAGAGTACAAATCTCCAGAATATATAAAGAACTCCAAAATCTTAACACCAACAAAACAAATAACCCAATCAATAAATGGGCCAAGGAACTGAACAGACATTTCTCAGAAGAAGATGTACAATCAATCAACAAACATGAAAAAATGTTCAACATATATAACCATTAGAGAAATGCAAATCCAATCTACTCTAAGATTTCATCTCACACCAAGCAGAATTGCAGCTATTAAGAATACAAACAATAGGTGTTGGCAAGGATGTGAGGAAGAAGGCACACTCAGACATTGCTAGTGGGACTGCAAATTGGTGCAGCCAATATGGAAAGCAGTATGGAAAATCCTTGGAAAACTTGGAATGGAACCACCATTTGACCTAGCTATTCCACTCTTCAGTCTATGCCCAAAGGACTTAAAAACAGCATACTACAGGGTCACAGCTACATCAATGTTTACAACAGCACAATTCACAATAGCTAAACTGTGGAACCAACCTAGATGCCCTTTAGGAGATGATTGGATAAAGAAAATGTGGTAGGTATACACAATGAAAATTATTCAGCATTAAAATATAATAAAATCATGGCATTTGCAGGTAAATGGATGAAGCTGGAGAATATAATGTCAATTGAAATTAGCCAATCCCCAAAAACCAAATGCTGAATGATTTCTCTGATTTAAGGATGCTGATCCATAATATGCTGTGGGGGGAGGAGGGATGGGAGGATTAAATGAACTCTAGATAAGTCAAGGAGGAAAAGGGGAAGGAGGGGAAGGAAGGGGGTATAGGGGATGGAAATATGGTGGAATGCTATGATCAGCATTACCCTAAGTACATGTATGAAGACATGAAGAATGTGAATCTACTTTGTGTACAACCAGAGATATAAAAAATTGTGCTCTATATGTGTAATATGAATTCTAATACATTCTGTTGTTACCTATAACAAATTAAAATAAAAAGATAACATTCATATATTTTTAACTATAATTCACAATTTTTAATAAAATATAAATATGTAATTTTATATAATAAAAATGTGATATATATACAATGGACTATTACTCAGCCTTAAAGAATGAAATTATGGCTTTGCTGATAAATGGCTGGAGCTAGAGAATATCATGCCAAGTGAAGCCAATCCCTAAATCCTAAAGGCCAAATATTTTCTCTGATATATTGAAAGTTAATTCACAATGGGGGAAAGGCTAGGGAAGAATAGAGTTTAATAATTTTACTAAAAATAAATTCTTACTACACCTATACCAACCTGCACAATAATACTAGATTAGGTAGAGGGGAGTGAAGGGAGTGAAGGGAGTGTTTGGGGGTAGGAAAGAGAATGGATCAGACATTATTACCCTATGAATATATATAACTATATGACTGGTCTGATTCTACATCTTGTATAACCAGGAGAATGAGAAGTTATACTCCATTATATATGATGTACCAAAGTGCATTCTACTGAAATGTATAACTAATTAAAACAAATTTTTTTAAAAAATTAAAAGAGCCACTGAGGGTCTTCTATAAACCTATTTGTAGACATAAATTACATTTTTCTTACTCAATTATTTTCATTAGGGGCTGGGGATGTGGCTCAAGCGGTAGCGCGCTGGCCTGGCATGCATGTGGTCCCGGTTTGATCCTCAGCACCACATACAAACAAAGATGTTGTGTCCGCCAAAAACTGAAAAATAAATATCAAAAGTTTTCTCTCTCTCACTCTCTCTCTCTCCTCTCTCTCTCCTCTCTCTTAAAAAAATATTTTCATTATTTGAGTCTTAACAACATTTTCATACAGAAATAATTGATATATAAATTAATAATTAATTGATGAAGTATTAATTAATGTACTAATTAGTACATTTTAAATGAATACAACATGAACATTATACTAATTCTACTTTTGCTGACCCCAGACATACACTTACAGAGTGTATTTGATTCTCACTGCCTATCCTGCAACAGATATAATAAGATATGAATATTCTTGTAATCATGTGTAACATTAACAACACACTATTGTTGGAAATTCATTTTTTAATTTTCCATTTGGTAATACAATTTGTATCTAATGTTAAATAGAAGGGTCAAATTTATGCATTTAATAACACCAGTTGATGCTTTACTCTTACAACTGGTATCCAAATCTGAGTAGCTAATGAATATGTGCACTTTTCATTATTTCAACTCTTTATATGACATTTACATTCTTTCTAAATGTAAATACATACATAAATACATATGTACATACAAATATGTAAAGTTTATGAGGGTGTTTTTAAATTTAAGTTCGTACCTATAAAGGATTTGTTATATAAGTTTATTGCAGTTACTTTCTAGTGAATTTCAATAATCATAAAACTGATATTATGAATTTTGAAAACTGCTCAAGGGATTTTTTTTTAGTTTAAATTGCTTTCCAGCTGCATCTTCACACAGCAATATTTTATATCAAGGTTAGACACATGTCTAAGGTTATTGATTCAATTTAAAAATTTTATTCTGTGCATATCAATAATAATTTTAAATGGAATCATAAAATATTTAAGTTCTTTAACCTCTACAAAAGCCTCATGAGAATTTAGAATAAATGACTTTAAATGACAGAAATTAAACAGAACCGAATCAAGAATATAATATACATGCAAATATGACTTGAATTTTTCAAATGTGGTTCTATGGAAGAGATAATAATATGTGTTGTGGGCCAAGCATAGGTAATATAATCTGTTTTTAGATAACATTTGTTTCCAGATTATTTCTTGGGCAAAAGAAATTTGGAAGGAATAAAAACCATAACAAATAACAATCATAACAAAAAGCTAACAGCCAAAATAAGTAAATAAGATACAACTCTAAATTCCCTTAAACTAGAGACATCATTGCAACTTCCTTTCTGTTCATCATAAAGTCTAAAAGAATCAGACTTTTATAATCCTTCTAGTGTCACCATTTTTATTACCTCAGGAATATTAAATTCATATAACAAATGTGTCTTATATTGTATCTTAATATCCAAAGCATCCTGCGGAAATTGTACTGCAAGTTTCCAAGTAAAATTATGAACATTTCAGTGTTTGCTGAAATGGAACTTAAAGTCATGATGTCTATTCCTTTGGTGAGTAATGTGGAAACTGAAAATTAGTGTTAAATATGTGTAATTATATACATATATGCAAGGCACACAGAATTAAACATATAACCATGCAGAAATATAATAATAAGTCTATGGATCTTAAAGAGGCACAGTAAAACACCCTGTCACTGAATGCCCCACTTCTCTTAAATTCCTACCAAGTTAAGGGAATGAAAAACCAGAAAAAGAACATCTAAATATATATTATTCTGAAGAACACTGGATTGTTCTTATGCATATTTGCAATAAAGGCAAGATAATGTTATCTGTAGAAAGCGACTGCCTTGCTTGCACACCAAGACAGTTGTTCCTTGGGATGCAGGTCACATGAGCAACCTAAGAATATTAATGCTGATGATGTTACTGTTTCTGCAGTCTCACACATAAAACCCTTCTCTCAGAGGCACCCGCCACAGAACTGAAGGCATTGTGGAAAGGACACATGTCATTCTTCCAGCCTGTTGCCACTGGTCAAAGCACTGTGAGGGAGAGAAGGCTGTGCTTAGCGAAGCACGTTGAGTGATGGAAATGGTAACTGCTCAGCCTGTCACCAATGACTGTCACTAACTTTTCTTTTAGCAGTCACTGATCTCCTCTAAGTTTGCCCCAAAAATCACATGTCTCCCTTACTGTCTCCAGGAACTGTTCTTGGCTTGTCTGCAACTTATCCACCACCCTGGCATAACTGGGATGTGGATATGACAATAGGTTATAAAGAAAATTTAGGGCTATTTTCTTCTTTTCCTTTTCTGCTCTCTTCCTCTCCTTTTTTCCCCTTTGGGAAGCCCCCCAATAAAATCTCTTGGTTGAATCTCAAAAAAAAATTTAGACAATTTGCTAAATAATAGATACTATATATGTGTATGTGTGTGTGTATATATATATATGTGTATATATATATATATATGAAATTATATGTGTACACACATATATATATATTTTATATGTATTATACAGTTTATTTGGGAGTTTAAAATGAATTTAAGGTTAGTAATTGTACTCTAGAGAAGGCAGAACATTAGGCTTTTACTTAAGATATTTCATCTTAATAATATAAAAGGATGTTTATATTAAAATTGAATTATAAAAATAGTAACCTACATGAAGAATTATATTATTCCCATTCAGAAAATATTTGTAAATCTAGGTATGATTATTTTACAAAATCCCTGCACTCATATTTACTCTAAAGGTATATATTAAATATTACCATAATTTTAAAAAACTCACTGCTTTGTTCAAATGTGGTGTTTGTGTGTGTGTGTGTGTGTGTGTGTGTGTGTGTGTGTGAAAGAGAGAGAGAGAGAGAGAGAGAGAGAGAGAGAGAGAGAGAAAGAGAGAGAGAGAGAGAGAGAGAGAGAGAGAGAGAGAGAGAGAGAGAGACTAGACACTGGAAGATTGTAACAACTTTGAGAGAAAACCCAGTCCCAAGAAACAGATCCAACTCAAGTTTCAATCTTGTATGAGTGGAAGGAACACATTTTATGATATATAAGTTCACTGTAATTATTCTAACCATTTCAAGTTGACCATGTTGTTAATACAATCATGGGCTGAGGTTGTGGCTCAATGGTAGAGCACTTGTCAAGCATGTGCGAGGCACTGGGTTTGATTCTCAACACCACATATAAATAAGTAAATAAAACAAAGGTCGATGAATAACTAATAAAAATATTTTTTAAAAATACAATTATATATTATTTATGTTGTATTAATGTACAAACAATGTACTAATAAGGGTGACAAATATGTCAAAAATAATAAAGTATGGCAAAGTTAGAAAAATGAGGCTAAAAGGAAAATGCAAAAGGCAATATAGAGAAGGCCTCAGCAAGACCATTAAGAATCTGAGTGAAAGCAATCTGGATAGGGCAGTCCTGGTTTACAATCTTAGGGTGACTGCAACCCACCCTTGTTCTAACCAGTAAAAAGAAGAAATGTTTCCAGAAATTTAGGGATGGAATTGTGTAGGAAGAAATGACATGAACTTCTACAAGTTATTTTCCTTTTGCTCTTTGACTCAATCTTTCCTCACATGTACATTATAACTCTTTTTTTTGTCAAAAATCATATTATACTTCATTTTGAGAACATATATACATTCATTGTATAACTTGGATAGCTTTTAACATTTCTTTGAAAATTCCATTGCAAGTATAGTTTTAGATTCATGGGTGCATGGTCTTTTTTGAATATTTCTCAATCTATTAGTTAGAGATTTCTATTTTAATTCTAAATCCTCCCCTGCACAGACTGCTACAACATTCTGCTTCTCAGCTGCTCTTTTGTTCATATGGCTGTGATTCTAGCTTGATCAATACTATTTACAATTTGACTATTGGTAAATAGGGAGGGTAAATATATCACTATTCAAGGTTATACCTTATAAGGAAATTCTGAATACACCATCATTACTTAATTCAGCATTTTAAATCTTACTGAATCATCAGGCATAGAGCAAGTCTCTGTACAGCAATCCTGGATATGGCCTGCCATAATGTTGTCTCTAATTGGGGGAAATTGTAGATCACTGAAATTGCTTCCCGTTGAAAGGTCTCCTGATTTTGCACCCATCTATAATCAACTTTATTGCTCAGGATGGAAGAAATCAATGCGTGTCTGTCTCCTGCTTCCTTTGGCTGTGCCATTACTTGAAGTGATTTTTTTCCAAATCAATTCACTATCCTCAGTAAGCTAATTGGGAAGTGTGAGCCTTGGCATATAGCTTCTCTATAGTAAGCAGGTGAGTAAAAATCAGGTTTCAGGGCTTATTTCTTTGAGGCAGAAGTAAACAGAACAGCTGCATTTCTCCTGCTACTCACTGTGTATCTTACTGTCTTCATGTTTTTAAAGATAAGATCATGTGTTAAAATTAAGTTTTCTAATATACTTTTATCAGAAAGAAATTGTTTTGCATATTTACACACTATTAATTAGCTTTCTCAATAAGCAAGGTCATTGAAACTTTGTTATACTTGAACATTTGAATGGCCTGAGAGGCAGGATGAATAAAACTTTTCATGAGTTAACACTTTTCATTTGTTCATTTTATTTTTTTTATGCTATTCTATATATCAGGGTGAAAATAGTGTGTCAGTGTGCTGGGAGTAGTTTTGCTTCCTTATTTTTGGTACTGGTGAGGCTTATAAAAGCAACTCTGAATAAACTAATTTAAAGCTTAACTGAAAAATTCTTGTTAGGATAAAATCAACATCAAAAACAAAAATAAATAACTCACTTCCTTCTTAGTATATCTATGGCATTAGAAAATCACATTTCCACATTGGATTTTGGAAAGCATAAGCCTATGACTTCAATTTCAATTATATTGACAATTATTCTGCTTCAGCTCCCTTATCCTTAGCACAGAATATTTTTTATTCTACTTACATATAGATGCAGACAGAGCCACAACAATGCTGTTTTTTAATCTTCTTTTAAGGCTAGGGTTTGAGTGAAGCCTGCTGAGGGAATTCTAACATATTGTTCCATAGGTAATTTATGAGAATAGAAAATAATGATAAAGTTGAAATGAAAAAAATACTAAGGAGTCAGAATATGATATTGTCTATTGTTTTCCCAGTCACCTCTCTAGGCCTGAATAGTGGGCACCATCCTCTCATGCCCAACGAATTTGAGGAAAGAAGATGGCATTGCCAATATATTTCATACCTACAAACTCCATATACTGTAAAGTAAATTTCAAGTTAAGAAGTTAAAAACATAATTTGTTACAAAAGCTGAACTGTCACTTACTATCTTAAGAGTTATATATTTAAGATTTGGATAAACTAATATCAAACAATGTAAGATCAATTCTGTTACAAATAAAATGGTTCTTAGGAATGTTTTGCCTTCAGCATATTATGTTTAAAAATCCAAACTTGCCTGTGGTGTTTACAATCTTTTCAAACATGATGAACTATTGAAATAATACAGTATATTTATTCAACAAGAATGTATTGATCATCTATTCAGTATTAGGCAGTACTCAACATTCCAATCCTTGAGGATATAACAAGGAACTAAAGCAGACAAAGTCCCTATGGATTTCTTCAGATAAGACCCACAGCAAACATAAGCACAGCAAACATAAGCACACGCGTGCACGCGCGCACACACACACACACACACAAACACACACACAAACACACACCTCCAAGCAGAGTACTACAGCTAGAGAGAGTCAGGAATTATATTGTTTAGTGTGCACATAGTGTTGTTTATGTAAACTAATTCAGTATCATTATGATATATATTGGAAATTGATCAAAAGACTCACAAAGTACAATATACTCATATTTTCTCCTTTCTAATTTTGAAGAATACAAAGCTGACACTGAAACACACAAATAAGCAGCAATCCCATGAAAGATATGACTACACTTCAGGTGGTGCTTTCAGTCCATCTACCTGCCATGAACTGCTTTGTCTCCAACAAGTTGGAAAAAAAATAGAAAGACAATGTTAGTAGAGCAAAGCAAAGACAATTAGGTGAACCTTAGTTGGTTCAACATTTAATTCCTAGAATAATCTTGGCCCTGATAATTACTGAATGAATACTTTCTAAATTTTATTGAAAAAAAAAGTGGAAGAAGATGATAAAATGTTTATCACCACTTTCCATGATAACAATTTTGTACTGAATATGCTGAAATGAAATTTATATTTATCTGCTCATTTAAATTCTACTATTAATATATTTACATTTCAAACTGAGATTCATTTCTCTCCCTTGTTTTGTTTTGTTTTTTCCTTTTCCCCTCAAATATTAGAAGTGTAAATATATGCTTAAATAAAATGACCATTTGGTCTTGTTTCACTATACTCCTGGACTAAAATGTGCCCTTTTCAACAATTTATTCTATCAAAAGTGTAATTTGTAAATATTACATATATGAGATTATAAGAGCATGTACAAAAATATGTGTTGAAGGCAATTACAGTAATAAATTAGATTGTAAATTTAGTTCACTGTTATAGAATCTTGTAAAATCAGGGTTCAAATAAAAAATGATAAATCTGAAAAAAAAATCTGTATGTGTGTATCTAGACTAGTATATTCATGAATGGGCAAAGAAATATGCATAAGAATATTTGCCATTCTATTGATCTCCGAGAAGAAATGGAAGGTAGAGGTAGAGATTTGAATGTTTTTTTTTCTCTTCTTCCTCCTCCTCCTCTTCCTCCTCTTTCTTCTTTTTCTTCTCTTATATTAAAAACTGAATAATTTTTGTTTTCATTTTAACTTTTTCTTTATGATGATAAAGACATATAAAATAAAATCTACTATATTAATGCATTTTTAAGCACAAACTTCTCTATTCTAATTTCCCTAGTTCAGCAACACTTATAACCAGCATAGGTCTTTTTTTAAAAAAAATTTAAAACCAAATAAATTAAGCGTATATTTTCAAAAATCCACAGTTTATGTATTTATTATATTCTTGTTACAGAAAACTATTTATAGAATATTTACCAAATAGTGTATAAAGTGTCACTATATTAGCCTACTTCTGAAATGATATTTTTTACTAAAAAATAATATTTTGTCATCATGAAAAAAAAATTGAATTTATGATTTTCATGTACTTTGATCTCTTAAATAGTTTTTCTAAAGGCAATCTGTCCGTGACCAATTTAGTATACAAGGCAACTGGCAATCATGCACAGTTGATCATTGATTTTCTCATGTTCACGTTTTTATTCCACATCACCAGTCCCACTACAACTCCTACACTCAAGCTAGTACACCACTTCATACCTATTTCTTCCATATTCATTTGTTAAAAAAGAACAAAGTGACAAAGCCCAGCCCTGCATGCGTGGTGGCATAATTAAGGGTATGGGTATATTATTACCAGGTATGTATTTCTCGCCTCATAACACTACCTAAACTTTGCCCAAAATAGAAGAACAAATATTTGAATAGGTCTAAAATTACAGTCTCATGTGCCCAATTGTTAAAGCATTTTGTACTCAGCAAGCTGTACTCAGATATTTTTCACATTCCACTTTGGAGATTGTCAGATCTCCCTTTGGACTGAGGTACTTACTAAGATTTTCTTATACCTATTTCCTTTATGTCTTTGTTCTTAATATATGAATGTTTAATAACCACTCTCATTCTTGTTTATTTTGTAAGCACCTCTTTAACTATCATTCTGAATGGAAGTAAGTATATACCATATTTGCTTGTTCTCATATGTCTTAACTTTTTAAAAAAATGTCCACATCTCCAATTATAAACAATTATCTTACTTTACTACATTGAATCTTACTAAGTTTCAGTCCCTGTGACAGGGCTTGCGTGTGGCAATTCCTTAAAAAAGTAAATTTCATACATGTAGGTTTTTTTTATATCACCTTTTTGCCCATTCAATACCTTCCTCAAGTTCAAGAAAATTTTCTGTCCTTTATAGTATAAATTTCTGTCACTATTCACCAGATGAGTTTGTACATCCCCATACCTTTACTGTGAATAAATCCACACTACTATTGGCAGAGATTTTACAGACTGATCAAAAGAGGGTATTCTTGCTGTTATCTCAGATTATTGAGGACTGAGCCTCTAGTTTCTAAACTGTATCCAGGAGAGTTAAGATGAAAGCTGAGGTTTTACGATGAAGTGACATACAAATGTATAGTATCTAACTTCAGTAATTTATATAAGTTTGGTGGTTTCACTTATTGTGAAAGTGAAACAGGACCCACAATCTTTGGCAATAATTGGCAGAGATTTTAAAGGAATTAAATTTCCTTACAACTAACTCATTATAACATTGTTTGCATTGTTCTACTTTCCATATCATGGTTCTCTGCAATCAGTTCTATCTGTTTGCCGACTGACAGACAGACAATAAATGTGTTTCCTCTGCTCATTATTTTCCCATCACTTTGGGTCAGAACCTCTCTCGGGCATTTCACCCCATTCATCTGTATCCCAGATCTGTGCCCAGAACTGATAGTTATCAGAATGTAAAACTACAATATAGATGATTTCCATATTCAGTGCATGTTTACACATTGATTCACACGGCTACCCTTCCTAAGATTTCCAGCAACTTTTTGAGTAAGTACTTTGTGTGCTTAAAATAAGCCACCAGTTTTCTACTGAAATTGGACCACTAACAGATTTATGTCCTAGAACTAACACTGTCAGATCTTGGTTTTTAGAGTTTCTGAAAAAGCAACAAAGTAACATAATTCCACTATCATTTACTTCTAAAGAAGTTAGTCAAAAAGTCTATTTGGGGCTATATAATCCAGACTACTCACAAGTTAGTCATACATAACACTGGCTCTCATACTGCATTCAGTCTGGAGATTCTCAAGGCCTAGATCAAAAATGCTATTTATGTGACTCAGAGAGACAAAGTGTAGGATTTGCAGGCTGGAGTTTCAACAACAGTTGATATGGTAGAGGTGTTGTTTGGTGAGCCATAAGCACATTCAATGCCTAAATTACTGGATACACTTGAATTGTGCCTGCAGTGTGACTTTTGGAGCTGTGATATATTCTGCCCTTGCCAATATTAGCACATCTCCCTGTTGCCACTGAAAAACATCACAGCTGGTACCTTCATATTTGTCTTGGACTGTGATACAAACCTACGCAGCACCAGCCAGGGTGAAAGGATTGCTCACGCAGATTCTGTTTCCTCAGGGCCTGATGGATCAACAGGAAGCTTTTGTATGGTTTAACTCTAGAGGATAGCACTGGTCTGTTACAAGGTTTGTCTTTGCTTCTTTGTTAATCCCCTGAGATTATCAAAGGGTTAATCTAAAAGATGTGCATTTAAGGCCTTCTTCTTTTCCTTAATAGTATTAATTTTTTAATATTTTTAAAGTTATGCCATTATAGATGGAGGCATAAATTATAATGAAATTATACAATTCAAATGTGCTATTTAATGAATTTTAACAATTATGGACACATTTATAAACATACCTAAAATGAAGTATGGGACATTTCTATCATGTTATTTTTTTTTCTTGTGCCCCCTTTCTGTCTTCCCACCAGAGATGAGCACTTGCTAGTTTTTGTCAATGCAGAGCAGTCATATTCTCAAACCTTTTCTGTCAAGGACCAGCTGGTAAATATCTTAGGCTTCTGTTGGCTACCTATTTCTATTTCACATACTTTTTGTTCTTTACATGATTTTTTTTTTTTTTGGTACCAGGAATTGAAACCAGAAGTGCCTAACCACTGAGTCACATCCCCAGCCCCTTTTCTCATTTTATTAGTGACAGGGTCTCACTGAGTTGCTTAGTGCCTCATTAAGTTGTTGAGGCTGGGTTTGAAATCACAATCCTCCTGCCTCAGCCTCCCAAGCCACTGGGATCTTTACATGCTTTTTAACAACGCTTTTTAAAAAGGCTCAATTCAGTGGCTATGCAAATACACAATAAGGGAGCAGAGTTGATATGGCCTTCTGTTATAGTTTGTTGACTTCTGTCATGCATAAGTTCTGGCTGTCTTTAAAAACCAGGCAAATGGGATGATATTTCTGGATATTTAGCTTGATATGTTGTCTTTTCTTGTTTATCTACATTGTTCCACACATTAAGACTTTATTCTTTTTATTTCTGAGTAGTGTATTATTAATTAATGTTGTTGTTGTTATTATTATTATTATTTTGTACTGAGGGTTGAATCCCTGGACATTGTGCATGCTCAGTAATGCTGTACCCCTGAGCTACATCCCCAGCCCCTGCCATTAAATTTTCATTGATAAATTTTTAGCCCTTTGATAAATATTTGAGTTGTTCCATTTGGAACTATCTGTGGAATTGCTAGGTTATGGGGTAGGTTACGTATAAACTGTGAAACTCTGATGTTCAATTGTCCAAAATGATTGTATCACTTTCCACTCCACTGACAATGCTCCCCACCCCTTTTCTTGTCAAGGACCACAGGTGAAATACACATGACATTTCCAAATCTGGAACCCTATTATTAATTGACTGGTTATTTGGCCAAAATACTAGCTGGCTCTCAAATAGAACACTTAAGTAGCAACAGAAAATTCTGGAAGCATCATCAGGATGCTTTACTCTAACAAATGCTCATTATATGATCAGTACAACCTAGATTTCTTTTAGTGACACAGATGAATACTAATTTAGACAAAGCCTGCCCATGGTGCCCCTGGGCAACAGAGCTCCTTCCTAGGTATGTATAGGATTAAGCTGTACCTGAAACTGTCACTGAGGAACTGTACAAGGGGCAGAATTAGGGAGGGAAGGAGGGAACTATCTCATGTGAACTCTTTTCAGAACCAGCATGAATCATGTGTGGCAGATTGTGCTTTAGGAGAAATATTCAACTGAAGTACTGATCTAATATCCAGGAAAGAATTAATCACTGACTCCATACCTCAGTTCTGTTTGCTTCAGCCTTCATTTCTCACATCTCACATCAATCACATGGCCCCCAAAAAACTTCCAAAAACGTGCTTATACTCTGTTTGTGATCATATCCCATACAGTGCTACTACATTTCCCATTCTAAGAGTAGTGATCAAAATGCCTCAGAACTTGATACTTAAAATATGGTACATGAATCACCAACACTTTTTGTTTTCATTGTTGAGTTCTACCCCAGACCAACAGACCCAGATTCTCTAAAAATAAAGACTTCAATATGATTCATATATGTATTGATGTTTCATTAGCACCTTTATAAAATATTCACAAATGTATACAATGATCTCCATATTCCAAAAGTTCAAACATACCAGGGCTTTAATTGTGCTTGGTACAGACTTGGAGTGTTCTGTGTGCATGGGGTACAGAGTGGAGCCTGCTTTCATCTAACTTCTCTATCCTTCCATTTAATTAAATGTACCCTGAAATCTCACAAGTAAGGCATATTTGTGTCAGTTTGAATCTGTAATAGGTTTAAAGATTGCTAGAAATGACCTCTTAGTTATACTTAATTTTTTTCAATTAAGTTCATTCTAGAATAAAAGAAAATGTGTGCCCAGGAAGATGATGTAAATAAATAAGTAAACCTAGAGTTCCATGCTCCCCTCAACTTCTCAAGTGCATGATATAATCTACTTGCCTCAAGGAACCCTAGAGAAAAGGGGTTAAAGAGTGTTTCATTGTCTTTATTCGGTTATGAGAAAAAAGATAGCCTCCAGTAAAATCTCACAAAGATGAAGAACAAGTCATGACTTATACAAAATGAACTATTTCAGTAAAAAAAATGATCTATTTCATCTCTTCTAATTATTATTTACTTTAGAAATTTGCAGCACACTATGTTTCTCCAGATCCATACGTTCCAGCTCTATTTTTCACAACAAATAAAAACAGACAAGATACACCCTACTGAAAGCATCAAATTGGCAATGATTCTGTATTTTTTTAGTGAATATTAACAGTAATAGTATGTTCACAAGTATATTTGATTGAGATAGATTTTCAAGTTTTCCTTCTTTGCCCCTCTCCCACATCTTTGGCATAGAAAGGATAGGTTGCAAATCAGCAATTAGTTCTTTCTTTCTCACCCTGCTCCCCCACTGTATCCTCAGATATCGGGCACACCTGGCTGTGGCTACCCTAAAGCCTAATACTGATCACTCCTGTTAATGACTTATGGGCAGAGGAAACTGTTACATGTTCCCATTTAAGAACTTCAATCAACTTCTTTTGCCCTAATTTGCTCAGTCATGCTTTGTCCAGCACTCCTTGTATCTAATAATGTATTATTAAGTATATTATCCAGAGATCTAAGAGTTGCTATACTAATGAAATACTAAAACTAATAGATATACAAGTGGGTGTTTTTCTATTTAATAAACCCATTATAAACAATTGTTCTAAGCTTTCTTAGAAGTCTGAACATTCTAATGCTTGGTGACATACCCTTAAAGGCTCGTTTTGTATTGAGTTCTAATACCCACTGGGACATTTTAGCTTTAAAACTTTGAGTTCTCCGGCAAATTTATATTATTTTCCATGGATCAATATTTCCCCTTTAGGAAACCAAGTCATTGCTTGGTACAAAACCATGATGAATCTTAAATCCTTAATAATGGGAAACCAGGTGAATCTGAAACTAATCTAACATGATGATGATCCACCAAACAATAATGCATGTGTAGTGGAAATCCATTATGAAGGTTCAAATTATTATGCATTACTAATGATCAAACACACAAATATATAAGTGGAATATAAAATAGATACACAAGTGGGTGCTCTTTCTATTTAATTACTGGATTAAAAGACTGAAAAAAATATTCCAAATAAGGAATGTGGTTGTGTGTATGTGTGTGTACGTGTGTGTATGTGTGTGTGTGTGTTATTTATATGTGTGTATAAACTAAAGTTGGAATAGAATAAGTAATCAAGTTGAATAGGCTGGGACAGATGGTTCTGAGCAGATGACTCAGACTCTCATGACACAACCTCCTGCTGCATCAGCTCCCCATCATTATCACATGTATGTGGCCCCACACATATTAAAAAAGGAGGAATTCCCTAATCCCTGATATGAAGATTAAGGGAAAAAGACTAAGCCATTTTATGGAGTGTGCTGGCATCAGTTGGAAGTGGACTCATGGAATATTTCGGATGGTCATAGAAATGGCATGAAGGAAAGAAAAGTGAAATGACCCAATTGGAATAAAATATATCCAAATAACCATGTTTCTTGGAAAGAGGTTCAGTGTGGTGGACAGAATAGTACCCTCCGAAAAGGTCCACATTTTTAATCTTAGAAACTTATGTATATGCCATCCTATATGGCAAAAGGGACTTAGAGGATGTGATCAAATTAAGGATTTAGAGCGGGGGGAATTATCCCCATTTCCCAAAAAAGTCAATGTAATCACACATGTTTTCATAAAACAGAGGCAGGAAGTCAGAGAAGGGAGATGCTACAAAGCTGGGAATGAAAACAGAGAAATGGACCACAAAAAGTCTCTAGAAACTGGAATTGTCAAAGAAAGAAATTCTCTCCTAGAGCTTCCAGAAGGAAAACAGTACTGTTGGCACTGGGCCGTAAGCCCTATAAGTCTCATTTCATACTGACTGCTAAAACTATAATAAAATAAATATGCATTGCTCTTAAGAGAATAAATTCAAGGTAGTTTGTTTCAGCAGCAATAGGAAAATACAGGAAGCCAATAATACCTGGTTGGTTGGCCAAGCACTTGAAACAAATTTGTTTTCTACTATAATGTCATCCCTATTATTTTGGGGCCTGACTTTATTCTTTAATTTTTCTCTTTATGGGTTGTGTTTTTCAGCTTATTTTTATGCTTGTTTTTTTTTAAATATATAATCTAGCATTGACATTTTACCTCTCTGAGTTCTGGATGATTTTTATATTCCTATACATGTTCTTGAGTTTTGTTCTGAGAAGCAATTACTTGACAGCAGTTTGATTTTATTAAAGCTGGCTTTTAAGGTTTTAGGTAGATTGAGTATGCTCTAAGTTCGAGCTCATTTTGGTGCACTCCTGAGGGAGTTTCCTTCTGGGAACCATATCCATTTGTCCATAGGATTGGGAGGTCATACTCACTGCTCTAGCTAATGAAACAGAATATACTTGAGAAATAGTAAAAGAACTTATTTGGGGTATTATTTTTCCAGCATCGTGCAGATTTAACAAAGTATTAGCTGGTCAATACTGAGGGGGAGAAATTGAGGGGTACCCTCCACATATCTATTTAGCGTTCTCAAGGCAACAATCTCTGCTCCAGTATTATGACCTGCAAGTCAAGCTGCCTTAGCCTCCACAGACACCCAGATCCATCTCTTTAACTCAGAAAGATCATGAAGCTCCCCACTGACTTACCTCCTTTCACTGAGCTGGGTCCTGTACTGGTCTATTAACTCAGGTTCTTTCTCCTTATGGGCATTTTTAATAATGCTAATGATTGGGGAAGTTGGATGGTTGATAGGTAGAATGTCAAATATTTACATGGCTGAACTATCACATGTTTTAAGAATGAACATTTTACTAAACTGAAAGATATGAAAAAAGAAACTGGATGTCACTAATTATAGCCATTTCTTTCTTTTTGTTTTATTTGCTGTTTCTTCAGGTGCCAATTCAATTCCATCTTTTTACTTATTATCTGGTAAATAAACAACTATCATTTTCTTGGCTAATATTTATTCCACGTATGTTTTCAGGAAATATATTTATTTATTTCTCTGGGCTATAAATTTCTCTGTGCTCCTGAAATTTTAGAGTAGCAACTATTTAGGTTTGGAGGTTATAAAATTGTATGGTCCTCAGTTGTCATTTGCTGATGGTGAAGTATTTAGAAAATCTCCTATTCTTAATTTCTCTAGTTTTTAAATTGGGGAGATAATGCATAACAAGAACATTTTATTTGATAGCTATTAGTAATATAGGTACAAAGATTGTCAAAGCACTAATATTGTGAAAAAGTTTATTTTAGTGTTATGTCTATTATTATACCCCAAAAACAATCTTATTTTTTCATTTGAAACTGTCAGTGAGGTGATGGCATAAGGATAACTTAGAGTCTTTTAAACTTATTTAATCTTTATTTTCTTCTCTAGAGACACAAGAAGAGTTGTTTCATAATTTACTTGGCATTTTATAGGTCTCCTGGCAACTAGCCTGATGGAAGATGGAACTGTCTTCAGCATAAGACATAGCCTTATGGACTCAACTTCAGACACTAAGCAGTTGTCATTCCCCATAATTTCTGTAAACTACTGGCATCTAAGCTCAAATACTTTTGTGCACAAAAAGGATGCTTCTCCCTGTTTGAAAAATCACACTTGTACTCTCTCTATAGAGGTCCATCTCACAGTACGTGCAGTTGTACCAACCTGAAATCCATCATTCCTAGGGCTATTGATAGTAGGTGGATCTATGAACTTCCTGACATCGACCATTGAAGTCAATTCTGGGCTAAGTGATGCTATGGTTTTTCACCTGACATTTTATCTTAATTTTTGTGTTAATGTCATTTATAAATGAAATTTTTATCTTAATTTCTGTTTTTTTTAATATATTTTTTTTCTAAAAAACTACTAGATGCCAGTGATCCTGAGCATATTTGAATTCCATCTTCTCTCTCTCTCATCTTCCCCTAAATTAAGGAAATCATTTATCAGAATAAAGAATAACTAAATGAAGCGTAGACTATCTACTTCTCAGTAGTCTTTGTGCCACTCAAATGTCTCATCACTTCTGCTCCCTTATTCTTCCATGATATGGTAAACTTGAGAAATGACAAAGGAAAAGAAAGATGTGCTAGAAGACCATTCAAATATTGAAGAAGGATCCTGAATTTAGATATAAGTAGGAAAAAGGAGTAAAGTGTTCCTCAGTTCAGTTACTCTGTTCTGTTGTGAAAATAAGTAAGCTGTAAAATTACATATTGGTTTCTGTGTGTGTGTGTGTGTGTGTGTGTATTATACACATACATAAACAAATAAATCACTCTATTAAATCAACAATACCTTCACTAGGAGAAAATTATTGCCATTTAATATGTGTAAATATGATTTTGTGAAACTGTGGTCCTTTAATTAGCATCCAATTCAGGATATTTTTAATTATTATGAAAATATAGAACTTTTCTTCTATGTTAAATGCTCTTGGTCAACTGTATATAACATTTAAAATTTGTTCCATTCTCCCTCAGCAATTGTATGTTTATATTGCTTTGGTGTGTGTATTTTATTTTATTTTTGGTAGCAGGGATTGAACCCAGGGGTACTGTCTACTGAGCCACATTCCCAGCCCTTTTTATATTTTATTTGGAAACAGGGTCTCACTAAGTTGCTGAGTCTGGTTTTCAATTTATAATTGTATTGCCTAAGCCTCCTGATGCACTGGGATTACAGGTCTGTGCCACCATGCCCAAATGGTACGTATATTTTAAAATAGCCCTAGTTTTCCATCTCTTTCTGTATTCTGTTTGCCATTTGCATTACAATATCTTACCATCAATGTGTGAAGCATACTTTTCCACCCTTTAATTCTGATATGATTTGGGGGGTTTGCATCAATGTCATATGAAATGTCTATTTGCACCAATACCAATAGAAAAAAAAATGGAAATGACATTTTCCCAGGACCTAAGACATAAAATGTCTCTTACTTTTTACCTGCTCCTCTGCCATCATCATGAAAATAAGTCTGAACCATTTTGCCAGAAAACTAAGACATATGAATTAGAGACAAGTCATAAAAGTTTTCACAGCAAATACCCTGTATGTATGTTCGGAAACTAACATAAAGTTCCAACCCAAATCATCAACCCCTGCTGGCCACCTTCAGCTGACCACAGATACATCCCTGACCCTTTGAAGTCTCCCAACATCAGCAGAATCACACCACAACTTTGGATTTTATATGAATATTGGTTTGTATTCTAAGTTGTTGTGTTGGATTTTATAAAGAAATTGTTTTCAAGTACAATTTCCAAATTCTATTTGTCATTGCTACCACTTTTCCTCTTTCTATAGAAAGAGATTTCACATGTAAATAGAGATTCATGTTAGATCTACTATATATAGAATTTCTGTTGATAACTTACAACACTATTGATATAGATCTAGTAGATCTATAGATATACAAATATACTAGATCTCATGTAGAACATATGTGCTCTAATACTTAGGTACAATTTTTTTAACATTTATCCTATTTTTTCCTAAAGCTTAGGAATATATTAGACCATGATTATAGACATAGACAGTATTTAAAAGGGATATCTAAATTTAGAAATGAGTAAACGAACTTTAGGTAGAAAATAAAAATTTAGATACTCACCTTACATCTGTTATCTCATATGGAATTTATAATGATATGGTACAATATTAATAATTGCATTTTACAGAGAAGTTTCAAAAATGTATAAACTTTTTCTTTATTATTGACATAATAAATGGTTAAGTAGGAAATGGAACTCAATTTTATCCAACTTAATTACCTATGGTAAAAGTTAGTTAAGACATGAATGAACACACGCACACACAGAAGTACAAATCCATTCTATAGATCAGGAAACTAACATAAAAATCTGTTAAATGATTAGGAAAAAAACTGCAATTATATTTGAAATTCTAGGATTATGGAATATGCCATCTGATGTCTTATAAGTTGGTGTTCTCTCCTCATTACCAAATTTTCAATTTTGGGAATTAGAAAAGAGATGATGTAAAATGTAGCATCAAGGATTAGACTTTCAATCTATTGACTTAAATACTCTGGCATAGAGACATTGAATTATCTTTGTAATATGTTAGGTATATTTTTATTGTTAAATAACATAATTTTCAGTCAAATATTTAATATTTTCATACATGAAGATATGAGGGTCAGAGGTAGGAGTGAGTTTTTTTTTAAGATGACTTTTCATAGTTGTTTCTTTGCTTTTTAAATTCTGAGTTCTATGATAATATCATACTGATATTCACTTAAAGTCAATGAAATATAATAAATAACAATTGTAATAACTATTTTGAAATATGGCATTTTGTCCAGTAAGTCCTCTGAGAATATTTTACTAGGTCATTATTTTAGTCAGCTTTTTCACATCCTTGACCAAAAAGATCTGACATAAATTAGAGGAGTAAAGTTTATTTGGGGACTTACAGTTTCAGAAATCTCAGTCCATAGATAGCCAGTTCCATTCCTAGGGCCAAGATGAGGCAAAACATCATGATGGAAGAGTGTGGCAGAGGAAATTGGCTCAGGACATTACTAGGAAGGAGAAAGAGAGAGAGAGAGATTGATTACACTCCCCAAATACAATATATATACTCCAAAGGCATGCCACCAATGACCTACCTCCTCTAGTCACACCCTACCTGCCTTCCATTACCACTCAAGTTAGTCCCCATTAGGGACTAACTTGAGTGGTAATGGAATTCACTGATTGGGTTAAGGCTCTCATAACCCAGTCATTTCACCCCTAATCCTTCTTGCATTGTTTCACACATGAACTTTAGGGGGATACCTCACATCCAAACCACAATAATCATACATCATTTTAAAAATGAACTAATAAAAAAGTTGGTGAAAAGAACAACTGAGCAAATTGAAAGCATGTCGGTAGATGCATCATATATGAGTTTATTTTGACTCACACTTGTGACAGGCAAAGATGTGTTGAACATTGCAGTGAAAACAAGAGCATAAAATCAGCTCACTCAGTTCTTGTATTCTGTATACTCAATTTATAATAGGGTATTCTCCCAAGTTTTGTGATGATGCCTCCAACTCCTCTTTTAGTTAAGAGTTTTATTGCCTCTAGGCTGTTTTCCAATTTGGTTTGAAAATTTTCTGACTTTACCTATTTTGATCCAATGCTAGGAAAAACTTGACAAGTTTTGCTGATTCTTTCTTTACATTTGGGGATTTGGTCCAATGACAGTATCAAGCAAAATGTAAGCATTGCAAATCTATCCAAACAGAAAACATATCATAATAGCTCACAAATAGTGACTGTGGAACAGAAAAATAATGATTTTTGCCCTTCCTTGAACAAGCTAAAAGTGACAAGTAAACATGAGGAAAAAGGAAAGTCTCTAGGCATTTTTTGACAGGAAAATTTAAACACATACTATAAATGACTATAATATGGTGACACCGTTACTCTGCACTGATACACATTTTAGAAATGTCCTTAATTGAAGTGCAAATATAAATATTCATCCATTTCTGAATTATTTGCAGTTATTATTTTACTATAATAGGCCCCATGTCTTTGAACCTGTCATATTATTATGTGATCTCAGTGATCAAAAATATAATTATGTAAAAACCTACTAATGTTGAGAATATAGAAATTTTGGTTTGTAGAAATTTAAAATACTTCAGACTATGTAATTAATGCTATCAGTATATTCAGATATTAATTGGAAAATTGCACAAACTAAAAAGGTACATCTATACCTGGAATAAATATGCATAGTATTAATATATGTTTAGAGTAAATATGAAGTCCTTTATCTTATATATTCAAAAGAATGTGATAATACATCCCCAAGAAGAGGGTAAAATATGTAGGGTATAAGTAATTGAATCTACACTGCTGAGATTATTTTTCAGAAATGGCCCCAATAATGGCAAAGAACTTAGTCCTCCCTTTCTATGTAATCATGTAAGGCAGAAAATGAGTCCATTTTTAAATGGTAGAATCATACTGGGCCATGATTTTCTCTGTTCTGAAAGAATACCTGGTTTAGAATTAGAAGTATTTGGGACTCTAAAAGGCCTCTTCAGAGTTTGAGTGTAGAAAGGTGAAGTGATAGTATTGAACTCATGATTATCAAGAGGTAAGCCTATTTTGTGAGTAATAAGGTACTTCAGTTGGATTTTTATTTAATGTATTTCCATTGAATAGAAGTTTCTTGGACAAATAAGTCCCTGAACATTATGAAGGGACTGAACACTGAAAATGATTAGCAGCAAATCAATCTTTGCTCCATCATCTAAAGCAGAATTTCTTGATATCTAATGCGCTCACTCATGTATAAAACTCAGTAAGGTTGTGGGTGGGCAAGGGAAGAATGGAAGAATTCTGGATTAGACAGAGGGTAGGAGAGGGGTTTAGGAGTGGGAAAGATGGTAGAATGAGATGGACATTATGATCCTATGTACATGTATGATTACATGAATGGTGTGACTCTGCATTGTGTACAATCAGAGAAATGAAAAGTTTTGGCTCCATTTGTGTATGATGAGTTTAAATAAATTCTGCTGTTATGTATAGCTAATTAGAACAAATAAAAAACTCAGTAACATGAACATTTTTATTTAGTAGGCCTGGAATAGGGTCTGATGTTATGCATTTCTAATGATCATTTAAAAGATATTGAGTAATTTAATTTTGTATAGCAAGTTTTTAAAGGATGTCCCCTTCATAAATTGATTAGTTTCCTTATCTCCATAAAATTAGTAAGAACTATTTTATGTTGATCTAAAATTCAGAGATTTAGGAATGGGGATTAGGATTTAACTCAAAGGTAAAGCACTTTATTAGCATGTGAGACCCAGGGATCAATCCCCAGTACCAAAATTAATTGATTGATTAATTAATTAAATAAAATTCAGAGACTCAAACCATAGAGAAATGCTGAAAATCAAAAAATTTTATACACTTCACTTTAGCATAATGGAGGAAAAGTTGACTTTTTTCCCAAACCTTAAGGATATGTGTGTGTGTGGGGGGGGTAGGTGTGTGTGTGTGTGTGTGTGTGTGTGTGTGTGTGCGTGGGTGTGAATCGTCCTATTATGGTTTAAGAGTTGAACCATAGTTCTAAGTGTTATAAATGACAAATTCTTAGCATATATCAAATAAAGGATTGAAAAATTAAAATCGAAACATATTATTACTGAAAAGGTTCATTGAACAAATAAGAGGCTTATTTATCATTTGAAAATCGTACAAAATATTATTCCAGGTTAATAAACTAAAGAAAAATATTAAATTAACTATTATTTCAACATATGTAGAAAATTAATCTTATATCCAGAACCAAAAGAGAGTTGATGAAAGCAATTAAAAATGTCCAGTATTTGTAACTACATGCAATGTTCATGGATTGGAAAATTTAATGTTGGTAAGTCATAGACCCTAATTTTTTTCTGTAGATGTATGCCATCAGCATCATGGCCATTAAGTTTTGCTACAGAGAGATCCATTTTTAGTCATCTTCATTCCAATATGGTTGATTTAAAAATACTTACAGTAAAATTTATTCTTTTGTACTATAAAGTTTATGAGTTTTGACAAATGTATAGAATTATGTATCCCCTAACACAAATCAATATAGAATAATTCAATCTCTCTAAAACTCATGCCAGCAATATTTTTATAGGCAATAAATTCCCAAACTATTCTTTTCTTTTTTAAATCCTTATAATTTTTTTCTGTTTTAGGATATCAAATAAATGTTACTATAAAATATATAGCCTTGTATGTCTGGATTTTTATAACTAGAAAATGCATCAAAGATGCATCATATTAATAGAAACATTAGCTTTTAAAGATATTTATTAGTAACCCATTGTATTACTTTATAACACTAATTTAACTTTTGATTAGTTAAAGGATATTTGGCTTCTTCAGTTTTCAAAAATTGTGAGTGTAGCTTTTATAAACATTCACATATAGGCACTTGTATAAGGCTTGTTTTTTTTCTCAAGTATTTACCTGAGAGACCAAGTACTACATCAAATGAGTTAGGTAAGAATAAATTCATGTCATTAATGTGGAAGTAACATTTCAGTGGATATTGTAACCATGAGAGAAAACAAAGATTATTCTTTACTCTTTATTATATATTATTTTCTATTATAAAACAAAATTGAAGTACAGTAAAAAGAAAGAGAAATATAAACATATATGTACATATTCATATATAACATATATGAATATATGTATACATATATATCAATGATTTAAAATGTAATAGCACCAACAAAAAACTATAAAAGTAATAGGAAAAAATATGAAATTCCCTCTGAAATGTCAAAACAAAAAAATAAAGGAAAATAAAAAGTAAAAAGAAGATATTTGAGAAATACGGAAAATCGGTAGTAGAAGCTGTATTTAAACAGGTAATCAAGGTTTCAGTAGATATCAAATCAGAACCTCTTTAAAATCGTTCCATTACCCAATCCCTTTCTCACAACTTCTCCTTATTTTAATGCTTTCATCATGTCTGAAGTTTTTTAGTCCAAGAGATTTTCTGCTAATATTCCCATAGCCTAAGGCATTAATCCTAGAATCATTGTTTCTCTACAAACCTCTCATGAATCGGGTATAGACTCAAACATTTGTTTTAAATCAAGATAATGTAATTTCCTCCTCTTTCTCAAGTAATTGTTTGTCCCACTGGTTTATTTTACATTTATCATAACTTAGCTCAGTTTCCGATGATCCCACTGGAGTGTAAAATTGAGGTTAGTGGTATGCACAACTACAGTACCAATGTTACAAGAGTTCTTGGCATACACTAAATCCAGACAGAGGGTGGGGGGAGACGAGAAGTAGAGGAAGAAGAAGAAATAGGGGAGAAAGTGAGGAAGGAAGAAGGAAGGGAATAAGGAAGGAGGGAAAGTAGGAGGGTGAGAGGAAACAACAAAGTCAAGATTAAAGAAATCACCATTGCAGACATACACATTGGAACAGATTCAATATTCAAAAAATTCTATTGATAATATTGTTAATTTTTTATTTTCTAATACCTTCCTACCCCACCCCCTGGTACTGACTGAGGATGAAACACTGAGATATTCTACCACTGAGTTCCATCATTGGCCCTTTTTGGTTTTGTTTTGTTGTTTTTTGAGATAGGGTCTCAATCAGTTGCTGAAGCTGGCCTCAACTTGTAATCCTCCTGTTTTAGCCTCCAAAGTCACAGAGATTGCAGGTATAACCTCTGTGCCCAGCTCACCCATTGTTGTTTTCTAATAATTCTGCTCTAATGAAATAAAAATAAGTAGTATATATGTGTATATTTGTTAGCAGGTTTTCAAAAATTCTCCTTACCATTTGTACTTTGTGATTATACATTAAAGGCATAAAAATTATATTTTATTATGTAAACAGCATTGTATTTATTTATCACCAATTTATTTTTAATTGATACACAAAATTTTGCACTTACATGGGATACCACATGATGTTTCAAAACATGTACACATTGGATAACATTTATAACAAGGTAAACATATCTATTTTCTCAAACATTTAACATTTATAATGAAAACATTCAAATCCTTTCAGTTTGTTGAAATTGTTATCTATAGTCACCATACCATGCAATAGCTCATCAGAACTTCTTATTCCTATGTACCAGTAACTTACCACCCATTGATAAACCCTTTCCCATCTCTACCTGCAATCAATTTCTTTTTATGGTGTGTCTATTTGAATCATTAAAAATAAAACACTTGAAGACCCAGAAAGGAAGAGTTTTATATCAATCTGATATTGCTGTTGCTCTCTGAAAATTGCATCAAGTGATAAGTTCAGTTCAGTTAATGATCCTGTGCTTCTTATGAAATAAAAGGAGAAAGGGACAAGACTTTTAGCAATAAAACTTAAAAGCTCAGGACTGTTCCACCACAATCTTATGAATTACTCAAAGCACTTCTGAAGAGGAAACTCATTCTCAGGCTTATGACCTTTCATTGTTTTAATATTTTAGAGCACTTAAATCCGGAAAAAAATAATTTTATTAAGTCATCATTGAAATGAATATTTATATTTCCCTGAAAATAAAAAAAATATCAAAATACTGTGAGGGGCATTGTATTTTGATGATAATTGCATGGAGATTTTTCAGATTAACTATTTGATAAGGGGTCTATGGAAGACAGATCTTAGGCTAAAATCAGGGAGGCTCTACATTGTTTAAAATATTGCAATTATTCCACAGGTAAAAGAGTTTAGGTTAATGATGAATAATTCTCTCAATTCTTGCCACTTCTTTGGGAAAATAATGATAGTAATAACGAGTTTTTTGTTGTTTAAATTGAAAAAAATTGTTAGCTATAGCTTTTCTTTTCATAATTTCCCCTTAGTTTGATGATATTTTATTCCCTATGTGACTCTATGCAAATTTCTGCAACATGATTGAAATAAACCAGTCACACTTTATCTGCTATTTTCCTAAAATTTATCACTATTTAAGTAATCAATATTATTTTAAAAATCATATTCCACGAGTTTTACATGACCACTTTTCAATAATAAAGCAATAATATAAAAAGTAGAAATACAATTTTAAGTTTGATATTAATATTTAATGTCCCTTATTCTAATGAATTTTTCCAATAAACTTAATTAAAAATTGATTCTTTAAGAAGATTTTGTTACTATTTTTCCATTAAAATCAGCAAAATAATCAAGTGAAAGATTGATTTTCAGGGTTCTGAAGTGTGTCTAGCCATATCCACATACACACATCTCATAATATTGAACTTCACAAACACTGCATCTTTTGCAAACTATAGGATTTTAGCAAACCTGTGTTAAGTAATTCTAGCAGTGTCATTTTCCCAAAAGTATGTGTTCTCTTTGTGTCACTTTTACATTTTGATAATTTTTACAATATCTAGATTGTTTCATTGTTCTTATCTGTCACGGTTAACTGTGAACAGTGATCTTTGATGTTATTATCATAATAGTTTTGGGTGCCATAAATCTAGGTCATAGGAACTGGTAAACTTATTTGATAAATGTCGTACTGTTCTGAGGCCTCCATTGACAATTAATACACCTATCTTTCTCCCTCTCCTTAAGCTTTCCTATTCCTGAGACATAACAATATTAACATAAAGCTTATTAATAACCATACATGATCTCTAGGTTTTAAAATTAAAGGAAGAGTCATGTTTCTCACTTTAAATAAAAATCTAGAAATGACTAAATTTGACTTTTTTTTTTTAAACCACACTAAAAGCCAATATAGGCTGAAGGCTACGATTTAGGGGTCCAATTTGCTCAAAAGTTTTTGCACACAAATGAAAAACTCTTGACAGAAATTAAAAGTTCTACTGTGTTAAACAAATGAATGATAAGAAAGAAAGACAGACTTATTGTTGATATGGAAAATATTTTAGTGGTGTAGATAGAAGATCAAACCAACCAAAACATTTCTATTAAAGGCAGGGCGAAATCCATCAGAGCAAGTACCTAATTCTTCTGAGTTCTATGAAGACTGAGAGACTTGAAGAAGCTGCAGAAGAAAGTGTGAAGCTAGCAGAGGTTGGGTTTATGTGGTGTGTGGAAAGAAGTCACATCTCTAATGTGAAAGTTCAAGGTGAAGCAGTGAGTGCTCATGGAGATGCTATTGCAAGCCACCCAGAAGATGTAGCTGCAATAGCTGATGAACAACACCTTTTAAATGCAGGTGAAACAGCCTTATATTGGAAAAATATGCCATCTAAGGTTTTCATAGCCAGAGAGGAGAAGTCAATACCTGGCTTAAAGGACAAGCGTATTCTTGTAGGAGCTAAGGAAGCTGATGACTAAGTTGAAAAGAATGTTCACTTACCATTCTGAAAATTATAGGCCACTTAAGAACTATATTTAATCTTCCTGTGCTCCATAAAAAGAATAGTGAAGTCTTGGTGATTACTGAATATTGTAATCACAATGCTTTGAACTATTGCTCAAAACAAGATTTCTTTCTAAACATAACTGTTTATTGATAATGTACCTACTATCCTAAGAGTTCTGATGAAGATGTACAATGAGACTAATATTGTTTTTTTTAAAGAGAGAGAGAGAATTTTTTAATATTCATTTTTTAGTTTTAATTGGACACAACATCTTTATTTTATTTTTATGTGGTGCTGAGGATAGAACCCAGCACCCCGTGCATGCCAAGAGAGTGCCCTACTGCTTGAGCCACATCCCCAGCCCCACTAATATTGTTTTTATGCGTGCTGACTCCACATCCATTCTGTACTCTGTGAACCAAGAAACAAATGGACCTTTAAGATTCTTAAGAAATACATTTTGTAAGGCTATTGTTGTCATACAGTTATTTCTCTAATGTGCAAAATAAATTGAAAATCTTCTGGAAAGGATACTCTATTCTATGTGACATTAAGAATATTTACGATTCATGGGAGGAGTTCAAAATATCTATATTCATGATAAGATTTTGGAATGAGTTGATTCTAGCACTCATGGATGACTTTGATAGGTTCACGATTTCAGTGGAAGAAGCAATTACCAATATAGTAGAAACAACAAGAGAGCTAGAATTAAAAATGGAACCCAAAAACATGACCAAATGGCTGCAATCTCATTATATAATAAAAGTTTTTGGAAAATTATGTAGATGATCAGGAATGGGAACTTACTCTACAACTATTGAACTAAACATGCAATACATTTTGTTATTTATTTATTTATTCTTTTCAAAATAAGTAAGTTTCATACTGGGGAGGATGAGCAACTATAGTTTGGAAGATGATCCATAAGTCCCATATCTTATTGGCTCCATTCAATTTACCTTTCTGTATATATGACAGGACCTTACATCTCTCATCTTATAAAGCACAGTATGTAGACAGCTGATTCTTTGCAACATGCAGAAAGCTCATTTTATTCCCTTCATTTAAATGATTCTTTTAGGGGAAGAATTGCAACATTATTTTTGGTGCTAAGAAGTTGGAGACAATTTAGTTGTCAATTACTGGAAGAATGTATATATAGCATGTGGTAAATGCAGCAGAAGAAATGAAAGCTTTGCATGCTAATAACAATTTGGATGTTTCTTAAAAGCATAGGGCTTAATGAAATGGTAATAAAATGGTGCCACTTATACAAATTTATTGTATGTGCTCAGAATGGCCACTCACAATACTTAAGAGCATATACAAAAATGGCATTAATAATCATATCAGATGGGCCCCTGGTTGTGTAAAAGAGAAATGGAGTTGGAGTGAGACTACAAGAAATTAGCAAAATGAATAAATAAGAGATGTGTTATGCATGGACTGATGGTAATTGCATACCTGGAGCTAACAAATATAATTAAATCAATTCTCTTTACCTGAGGTCGAAAAAGATAAAAATCAATACCCACAAAAATAAATTATATCACCTTATTTCTTTTTTATACATAAGTAATGAAAAACTATCTAAATCTAAAAGTGAAGTAAAAATCATTAAAATCCTAGGATGTGTTTTTCATCATAATACTAATATTTTAAGAAAAAATTCCCTTTAAGGAAATTTCATGAGGCTTATATTTTTACTCTCTATTCTTTTCCCAATTGCTAGTTTCATAACTCACACACAAACACACACATACACCTTTGTGTGTGTGATGTGTGTCTCATAAAAGATAAATGTGTGTGAACATATCTGATTTTAAGTAGTTAAAGGACAGAATTGTGATATATATATAGGCACATACAGGACTTCACAAGAGTAAATGAAAGAAGATATGTGTATATATTGGGGTAAACACAAGATATACCATAGACATATCTTTAGGTAAATAAGTGATAGAAATATTGATTTATAAAATGCTTTTTTTTTACAGGGAAGGGAAATGATATTAAATGCCATTAAATATTGTACATAGAAATTTAAAATCAAAAATTGATTTTAATTTCACAAAAGCAAATGAAAGAAGATATGTGTATAAATTTGGGTAAACACAGAAATATAGACATATCTTTAGGTGAGTAAAAAATACAAATATTGATATATAAAATGATTTTTTACAGGAAGGGAAAGGATATTTAATACCATGAAACATTCTACATAGCCATTTAAAATCAAAAGGGACCAAAAATAAATTCAAATATACATGTATAGTATAAGCTATGTACTTAGTTAGGCATCAGGGGTACATGATGGATGAGGCAGATTTCTCTAGCTACTTTTAGAACAGGCATTTCATCTGTTTTGATGGGTTTAAGGTTTATATAGCTCATGTGACCTATGCTGGGCTCAGCTGGGCTGTTTCACTTCCAGTTATAAATCTTAAGGTTTGGATTTTTATTGCACATGGGACTGTCTCTTTTGTTTTTAAAGACACACATACACACACACACACACACACACACACACACACACACACACATAGGCTCACATACACAGGCACACATATGCACACACATCTTAAGTATTATTCTAAGTATTTACCTCAAGACCCAGGCTGAAAGTATAGCAAATATCTAGTGGGAATTTTCTTCACAGTATTGGCAGAGGGTCAAACGTGCAAAGAAAAAACACAATTTCTTTAAAAACCTATTGTTTAAACTGATTCATGTCACTTTTACTACACTCTTTAGGCCAAAATTATTCTAACAGCTGAGACCCAAATTGTTTGGGGACGAATATTTCTATTCCACTATTGAGATAAAATATGAAATGGCATGGCTAATATGCTATGGATAAAAATAAAGGCTCATTGCTCAATTTATCATGTTCATCACCTCGGCTACAATTACACTATTCTCATACAGAAAATATATTTACTCCTTAAGTTCTTGCAAAGTCTCATCTACTTATGTTATTAGCCTTGAGGTCCAACTTAATATGCTCTATATTATGTTGGACATAGCTCTTTATGATCTGAAAATTTATGAACATACTAGTTATTTGCTGAACCTACCCCATGATGAAACAGGAACAAAATCTTCACTAAACACTGCCATTTGCAAAGGAATAAAACAAGAATTGCAAAAGAATTACTGGCTTCCAGTTAGAAAATCCTGATGGAGAAATGATTTCAGCTCCATTTTTCCTGGAGACCTGGATTATATCTGATTTTGCCTCAGTTCTATTCCCTAGTACATAGTTTTTCAAAGTTCTAAGCTTATCTTTTGGAAATTGTCAATCATTCCTGTCCTCCAACTTGGCCTGTAATGCAAGGGATAATATAGAATATCTTCTTCATAGCTCAGTAGTGTTCTCCATTTGCTTTCTGCATGTAGAACATGGGGGAGAACTCTTTTTCCTGTTAAACTTTCTGGCTCTCTTTCAATCCAGGCTGACATAAATTTTGCAAATACAACTATTTCACAAAGCTTGTGGTTTTATTTGGTATTTGTCCTCAGTATAGTCAAAATTCACACTGATAGGGTGGTGCTGAAATTTAGTAGTGGAGTGCTTGCTTCATATGTGTAAGGCACTGGGTTCGATACTCAGCACCACATAAGAATAAATAAATAAAGGTCTGGGGATGTGGCTCAAGCAGTAGTGTGCTCGCCTGGCATGCGCAGGGCACTGGGTTGGATCCTCAGCACCACATAAAAATAAAATAAAGATGTTGTGCTCACCGAAAACTAAAAAAAAAAAAAAAAAAAAAAAAATTAAAAAATTCTCATTCTCTCTCTCTTAAAAAAAGGAACAAATAAATAAATACATATATTGTGTCCATCTATGACTATTTTTTAAAAAATATTCACACATTATTTTTCACATATACTTGTTTAGGCTAAGAAATATTCACTAATTCTTTCTTGAAACCATTCTGGCTAATAAAGTCTCTTAGGGAGCTTCGTCATTGTTTCAAAGTCTTTTACCGAAGGTGGCATAGAATAGAGACACCTTTGTTTTGTTCATGCCAATAATCTTCTTTTCCATCTCTTCTCTGTGCTCTCTCCACATCTCCTTCTGTGTTTTTCTTAGAGAGAGTAAGAAATAAGTGGTTTATTTTCCACCAGTATGAATGTGTTTAAAATGTGCTTATATTCAGCTCTCTCTTAACCCTATGTTCAATATAAAAACATGATAATCATATTGTATTAGTTGCTCAATGTCTTATTTAGTAACAAGTATTCAATTGTAGCAGACCTTGCTTAATATGTCCTATATTAAACATTATTTTCAATGAAGAATCTCAAGCACAATGAACTTAGTAAATATGCCCTAAGCCTTTCTCAATCAATAACTACTTAAGAAATTAGTAGCTACAGTCATTGATCTTGATATAGTTTTAGGTACAGAAATTTTTCCAGAAATTTTCATATACTAGCAATAGCTTTGTGTTGTCTATTCTCCTAATTCTTAGTACAGTCTGAAATAATTAACTTTGACTGTGAGGAGTACTAATACTCTTTTTGTATCTCAATTGTGTCTTACCAACATAGGCACAGTTTAGCTAAGACTCTTTTGCTTGTAAATTATCAGAATAGTTAAAACAATTTCAGATAAATTATCTGCACAGAAATCATATGATAAAAATTCCTATGACATAAGATGAAAGAAATTGAAATGATGTGTAAAGTATTAATGTCTCTTTTCTTAAGTTATGAAGCATATAGAAATATATGTTCTTGAAAAAAAAGCATTATAACATGTTGGTTTCTCTATGAATTGTACATTTTAAAATTTTCTCTAATACCTCATCCTGCATGTACTTAATTCTTTCATTACCTTCCACATTCATTGACTTTGGCACTGGGCTCTGATTCTTTCCTCTACCTTTCGTCTCTTGGCATCATGAAAGCTTTCGGTGTCTATATAAATACAATAGTAAACATCCTAAAATCAATTTTTATCTTTTCAGATACATGACCTCACTGTTCTCAAATTCAACTTCTCATCCCTGTGCCAAAAGTCAGCCTTGTAATCATCCTCAGAAATAATAAATCCCAATATCCATGACTGCAGTCGGAGATCTGTATCCATATTTGTCTTTTGTGTGTCACTTTTCTTTCTTTTTAACATCATCAAAGAATTTTACGCATTTACCCTCTAGTAAGCATCACTTTATCCGATACCTACTGATTGGATTTTCTCTTGTATTGAATTTTTATTTTATAGCCAGCCACATAATTTTTCTCTTACTAGCTATCTTTGTGCCATTACATTCTTGCTATATTGCATCTGTTTTCCTCAAACAGCCATCCCAGCATCAGTCCTTAAAAATCCCTGTTTTTTCCTCAGGTATTTGGAGTTCTGAAAAATTACTTTTGGAGAAATGCACACAATTCTGCAGAGAGCTGTCATTAGTCATTGTGAATTTCCAAGCTCATTTTATCACCATCATTTCCAACCCTTTACCATTCTGATTATATAGTACTCAAATTGTAGAGCATCTTACTGTTTTCATTGTTAAATAGCCAGAGTTTATTAATGTTACTATCAATTACCCCAACTCTCCACATACTCCATCTTTTCATATGAATACATAAACTAAATCTCATCATTAGTAAACATAAATTTTCTACCTTCTCAAAGTAAGTCTCTCAATTTTTTCCTTTAACCACACTCCATGTACTCAGAAATTTACTTTCATAAAAACTACTCTTTCCCCTTTATTACTTTTCTTTCCATGAGCTCATTAGTCACTATAAACAGGTATCAATGCCTATGCTGGCCTGAAAAATAAAATGAAATAACTTATCTTTTGATGCTGAATTATTACCTAATAATTGATTAGTATGCTTTGTCACTTTTGAATCTAAAATTTTAAGAGTAGATTCATTTGCCGTCCATTCTACTCACAGCACACAAACTTAAGTACTTCACCATCTGGCTTCACCACAAGATGTTCATTGAAAGTTTTGTGATTTAAGTCATTCATAACATATTAGTTTCTAAGCAAAAATGACACTAAAGAAATAAACTAGTTTATTTGGCCACCTCCAAATCAACCTTTGATATTTTAGTAACCGTAATATACCCCTTCTGTGAACATGCCTCATTATCTTCAGTGACAAACTAATGGATCTCCTCCTGGCCCAAATAATTTATATTAGTTTATAGTTAGTCCTTCTAATTAGGGCTTGATTTGAGAAATTGACATGATGAAACAGAAACAGTGCTGGAGAACTGGCATATAATCATGGTTAAAATACTACAGCTGTCTCTTACAGAACCCAATATAAATCCAGTGTATATATGAAGACCCGAGAATCATGAATACACTCACCCTGGTAGTAAGCATGAAGGATACTTTGTCTTCAGTTTTCTTCTGAGTTTGTTAGATTTAGAAATCTGATAAGAAGTTTCTGTTTTGGGGTCATGCCACTCAAAGGACTCTTATTCAAAGTTGAACCTTTAGAAATAAACCGAACATGCCCTTGGCTTCTAAACCTCAACAGAAAATTGGATTCTCTGCTGTGTCACTGAACTTAGTTCCTGACAAGGACTGCTAGTGTGTTCATTCTTTGTGGTTCAGAAAAGGGCTCAAATTGGGAAAGAAAGAAGGAAATGTCAAGCATCAAATGGAAATCATGGGCACAAGTCTAATAAATTCAAGAGAAGTAATCTGAAGTCTTTAAATAGGAATGCAATTTAACCCTTTTCTATCATGACAATTTTCTTAAGTTAGTGTAAGGTATTTACAATATTCTGAAATATTTATATTACTCTTTTCGAGGCGTCTTATTTCAATTCCTTATTTTTGAAAAATCTGCATTATATCTGAAAGTGTTCTGATCTGGGAGGGATTAACTGGACCAAATAACCTGTCTTTAGTTATATGTCATGCATATTTTTCATGATGTTTATAACTTCAGAAACTATTTTCAGCTATGCTATCTTCTTTGGAAGAACCATCATAACAATTCATACATATTAAACTAATAATATATATGCATGACATTTATTATCCAGATTCCTCATTTCTTTAACATTTTGACAGAGAAACCACTTTCCAGTACATACAGTGCCTATGGCCAAGCTCTGCGCAATGGCTTCCATTAATCTCTGGGAAACCTGGGAAGTTTAAAAAAGATAGCACAATGGATTTTAGAACCTGAGATTTTTCTCAGCAACTGAAAGAAACAAGACAGACTCAAAGAAGAGCCAAGTTTTTCTAGGTCAGCAGCCTGGGATTTCTTTTAGTGTCAGGAATCATTCACTTTGGTAATGCAGTGTCAGCGTAATATCAATGTTCAAAACAGAACTGTCACAGAAAGCATGATTGGAAATAGAACCTGTAGTGAATACGAATCAGGTTTTACCTTACTGGGAAAATATCAGAGTAGATCTACTTGAGGCCAAGAATTGAATTCCCTGATAAGACTTGGAAAAGGAGTAGTTCATGGGGAATTTTAAAAATTCATTTCTTATTTTAATACAGTGTAACAGTAATATATGACTATACACATGAATGTTACTGATAGAAAAAAAATTAGAAAGCTTAAGTGTTATTAAAACATTTATAAATAACTGAATAAACAATGAAAAATTTCCAAAAGTTTGTACTTAGCTATATGAAAGAAACCAAAGTGAATAAAACAATTGTATATCTTATATTCCTTTCCCCATTCTTATACCATTTCTAGTTATTTTTTTCCTCTTTCACTGAGGTCCTAGAGATAACTGAGTAAAATCTCCTAAGATCTAGTTGAATCCCCAAGTTATTGAACAAAGAGATTCCTTTAACTCATGGCCTATGAATTTCAAAGTTCTAAGCTCAATATACCTTATTCCCAAATCAAGTTTATTTCGTTTCAGTTTTTCAAACACTGATGACAATGGGTTTCATAGCTACGAGATAGTATGTGTTTTTAAAGAAAAGTAGTATGATATCTGTGAAACACTATTAAGCATGGAGTTAAAAGTTACCTTTGAATTTTAGATTTAACTTTTTATGGTCAAGTATTGTGGTTTGAGGAAATATCATATTTTCTGATCTTTTTATTTCTTCTTTTGTAAAATAAGAAAATGATATATTTTTAATTCAAATGATTGGTAATGCAAATAAAATATAGCATGAAAAATTCTGTTGATTAATTCAATAAATCACTAAATCATTATTATCAGTTATTAATATTTTATTATATACTTTTTCTTACCAACTCATTTAAGCTATACATAACTTTCACATTTTCTGATACAAGTTAAAGATGTGATCATTGCTCATTATAGCTAGTGACACATGGAAAGAAAGTATACTAGATACACCCACAGATGTAATTACAGGGTTGATTTCAGAGACATTGCCAGGTGGATAGACCACATTCTGGAATAAGAAAATATAATAATCATACATAAATCATGTCACAGTCATCCCAGAAATCATAAATTTTGACATGCTTTTTACTTTTATAGGAACTAATTTAGAAATTAGAGTTCACAATATAATCAAATAAGGGATCTTATATAATTTGTTCTAGCACATAGCACAGTACTTGCTATACAAAAGATATTTAATTTAAAAATTTGCTTATGTGAACCAATGTATAAATGATTAAGATAATAAAAATATCTACATGTCCAAGTAAAAACAATTAGAAACAGCAGAAAATTAGAAAACCATCATTAGCTTCTCTTTCTTCTATCCCGCTGAAATCCATCATGAGGCTCTATTCTACCTTATATATAATCAATCTATTCATTCCTTTCCTTTACCATGGCTAATCTATTGAATCAGCTATGATTACTCTTCCCTATACACAACAATGGTTTCCTAATTATTTCAAATGCACTTACCACACTGTCAACAAAATGTTCTTTATATAATGTGTATCATGTAGGTTATGCCTATGTCTAAAATATCCCCATAACTCCAATAAAGCAATTCCACACCCTTGTGCATTGTGCATATCACAACATCATCCATAGTACTTCCTCATCCTGTGCTCCTTATCTCAGGGGCCTCACTCTCCTGTCATACTCTAGATTAAGCTACTAGTAGATCCCAAATTGGGCCAGGCTTTTTCATCCTAAGTTATCTTAGTATTCTCTTTTCCCTCAGTATCCACATCCTTTCTGAATATCCCCTTTATGTTTTTCTAGATTATCCCCAGTTTCATCCTAAAAAATGATTTCAGATGGTACATCCTTAAATAGTATTTAGATAGTCCCCAAATTCTGCAATCAGCATGGCCATTAATTCAGAAACTGACAAGGGGTCATGGGGGATTAAGTAAAGACAAACAGACACACATAGAGAAAAAGCTGGGGCCGAGTGTGAATTCAAACTCTGCTGGAGGATGAATGACCCAGAGGTAGCTTAGCATATTTATTATATAGGTTTTGTCATCAAAAAGTTATCTGTGAGAAAGTTTCAGCAAGCAGAGACTTGAAGGTTGCAGTGAAAAGTGTGACACAAGGATAACCTGTTATGCCCAGAATTCTATATCCCTAGGAGTTGGTAAATGCAGCCATGGGGCAATGAGAAACCATGGCGTAAGTCACTGCTCTCTACCTCCAAACACTAATTTAAAGTAAATTTAATGTTTTTATTGATAAATGTTATTAATTATTCTTTATTTGTAATATTTTTACTTTTCCCTAAAATGCAAAGATGCATTTAACTAAAAATATATTAAATACTATCAAAGTATGAAACAACAATTTATTTTCTGAGAAAATAATAAAAACTTTCTGATGGGCAGTTTTTATTTTTTTTTTTACATATAAAGCTGTTAACACTACATTTGATATTATATTTATTTATTTTTCTAACTTTAATTTTTTATGTTTAGGTAGACTATTTGTGTTGGAGAGTTGGTCCCCAGGGAGGTGCTATTAGAAGGAGAGGAACTTTAAGAGTTAGGCTTCAGCTGGAGATCTTTACATCATTGAAGGCATGTCCCAAAGATGGTTGTGGGATCCTGCCCTCTTCCTTGTTTCTTCTTCACATCTTGGCCATGGTGTGAGTTGTTTTACATGCATTCCCATAGTTGCACTCCCTGCCTTGCCACATGCCCAAAATCAGTGAGGCCAATCAATCATGGACTGAAACCTCTAAAACCAGAAGCCAAAAACAATTCCATTACTCTTTGTAAATTGATTATCTCAGGCAATGTTATGGTAATGGAAAGCTGACTAACCCATTAGTCCAAAATTTATTGCAATAACAAGTGTATTAATCAGAATTTTCCAGAGGAACAGAAACAATTGTGTGTGAATATATGTATTCTGTTATATAAAATTATGTATAATTATATATATAAATAATCATTTCATTAATATATAATTATAAGAAACAGAAACAATAATATATATACAAATATTTTGTTGTATATGTATAATTCTATATTATATATAATTATACACCTATATAATTAGAAGAGGGTATTTATTAGATTGGCTTTCATGATCAAAGGCTGCACAGCCTCACAATGGCCATCAAAAAGCTTGAGAACTGAGAAAACCAGTAGCTGCTCAGCCTATGAAACTTGATATCTCAGAACAAGAGAGACTAATAATGCATTTATGGTCTGAATAGGAAGACTGGAGACTTGCTGGTAGGATTCCACATTCAGAGACTGAAAAATATGGAGTTTCATGTCCATGTGTAATGGGAGCATTAAAATCCACACCCTAGAGAAGAACCAAGCTTGCATGTGTGCATTAGCTTCCTCCTTCTTCTTACCACTTTTGTTGCATCTGGGCATCCAGCTGTTGCCTGGTGCCACTCACATTCAGGGCAGGGTTTCTTTCCTGTTATTTCACGGCAAAGCATGCAAATCATCTCTGGAAACACCTCACAGCCACTCCGAGAAGTGTGCTTTACCAACTTTCCAGGTATCTCTCAATCTAGTCAGATTAACAACCAAGATTAACCATAAAAACCTATGACTATTATAACATATAAAATATTTGACAGGAAAAAATGCCATTCAAGAAATAGGAATAGAATCTGAACAAAAATTGTGTGTATGTGTGTGTAGTGTACATATACACACTAATGTACTATAATATATTAATCTGTTAATTTGAGTGTTAAAGGATAAAATCATATAAAGTTGTGTATACTTTTAAAATATACTTATTATTTTCATTGCTATGCATTTGGTCAAATTTACTTGCTGAGGAATAATACCCTAATTACATAACTTTCCTCAAAATCAGATTCATTTGTACCACAGAGACTTCATACTTAACTTACTTTTCTTAGAAATGTTTTCTTTTCCTTCTATTTTAAGGAACAGCAAGAATTATTCATACTTTCTTTAGTCATCTATTAGGCAAGTTAGAGAGATCTTTTATATAATAGTGGAAGAACTAGCCATCATTTCTGGAAAACTCTGAGAGAGAATAACTAAACTCAGGACCATTAAAATGGCCTGTGTAGTGCCACTGGTAGGTTGAAAATGGTCAGAATGTGGCAGAGAGCACAGAAGAGTATAGCATTTCACCGAAGTAAAGCTAATGTTACTAATCATGACATTAGGGGTTAACAGGGTGAAATATCTTACATTATTTCAATTCAGACATTTATTAATGATTCTTATGGAGAAAATAAAACACCAAAGCAAAACATGAGGTGTATAAAAGAAACAACTGTGGCTGGTGTTGTTCAGGTGTAACATACCTGCAAGCATGCCCAATGCCCTACATTCAATACTCAGCACCACAACATTACAAAAAAGAAACCACTAAAACAAAATGACACTTAGTGTATGCAAGTTATATATAATTTACCATCCAAATATAGTAAAATTTCAGAGTAAAAAATATTATTATTAAGACAAACAGGTGTAATAGTCCTAAATTGACAGTGATCCAGATAAAACATGATATATTTTCATTCCAATTATGTAGAGAATTCATATTTAATCTATTTTTAAAAAATAATAAACAGGGGTTGGAAATCTTTTAGATGAAACCATAGTAGAACAAAAATTCACTGTGGTCTCTATGATTGGGGAAGTATATACATATTTAAAGTGCATAATTTTAATTGATATAGATAATCTTTTTGTTGCTAGATCAAGGATTGTGAAACTACAGGTCAACCTGTCATCTATTTATGAACAGACATGACTTAATGTTTTTATATATATTTGTGATGACATTTTAAATAATGATATAAGAACCTAATATAACATTCCAGATTTTGCTGTTTGTCCCTAAAATCTTAAACTATTTGCTATATAATCCTTGAAGAAAATTTTTTTCTACCTGTTCTAGTTGAAAAGCAAACACCTAACCTTCAGATTAGAATACTTCATTAGATAACACAGACATACCCAAGCTGTATATTTCACATACTGAAAGTCTACCATGTTTCTGATATTGATATCACCCTCTGTTATGTTGGGGTAAATAATGGGGGGGGGTTCATGTGTGTGTGTATGTATACATACACATATGCAAATATAACAATAATTACATTATATGGTATATATGTATTCAATATATTTAAATTTATTGAACATGTATATAGATAGATTTTTCAAATAATATGTACTTATATATTGCAAATAGCACATCTCAATAATCTACATCCTCTGTTTGCTTCAAGCTTCAATATCATTCATTCTTCATGGCTCAGAACTTCCTTCTATAAAATTATACTATTACATTTTACCTACATCACAAATATTTTTGCTTTGTTTTATACAGGGTCTTGCTATGTTGCTCAGGGCCTTGCTAAATTGCTGATGCTGCCTTTGAACTTGTGATCCTCTGGCCTCAGTCTCATAAACTGCTGGGATAACAGGTATACTGGAAAAAAGCAAACAAAGGAGACACACACACACAATGAAGAGGCAAGAAAAAAGAAGAAGTGTCTGCTCCTCCCCTCAGCCACATTTATTTATCTCAAAAGTTACATAGCTTGTCATTACCATGACTACATTATGATTTAGTCTTCCTTTAATCCCAGGTGCCAGCTAACTGAGATAAGGTCCAGGTAATTATAAACACAGAACCCATTTTCTCCAAGGACATCACCATAGAAACTAGATAGTGCACATGTATGGTTATCTTAATAGCTTCAAGGAGAAACTGTGAGCATTCCAAGCATGGGAAACAGAGGGCCTGTTACCCCCAGGAGTTTGCTCATGAGAGGAATACTTCCCTGTACATTTCCATGGTCAGAATACCTACCGTGTACACCACTGCCCTTGGTCTTCATTTTTCATTTTGAGACATGGCCTTAATAAGTTGCAGAGGCTGGTCTCAAACTTGCAATCCAGGAGGCCTCCTCAGCTGTGAGCAGAGATGAGAGCCACCATGCCAGGGTCAATTCATTCTTATGAACTATAACCAGTACTTTGCATAATAGGATGTCTTAAACTTTTTTCCTTCTATTTGAATTGTCTTTTCCTTTGACCAACATCTCCCAATCCCATGTCTTACATCCCTGACAACCACCATTGTATTCTCTACTTGTGAGTTCAAGATTTTTATATTACACATATAAGTATTATCATTTATATTTTGATAGTTCAATCAATATAGTAACTGCTAAACCTGTTTTGGAGATATTCTATAAATGATATTTCCTGATGTAGTAGAGCAATTATATAACTTTGTACATTTTGTTTGTTAACATGAGCTCAAGTATCTCAAAAATTAATATTCCTGGTGGGCATAGAGGCCCACATTTACAATCCCAGCTACTTAGGAGACAGGAGAAGGAGGCAGGAGAATTGCAATTTCAAAGGCAGCCTCAACTGGGTTCCCTCCCGGGTACTGAAGCAAGAACAAAGGTCAGGCATTTAGTGTAGATAGATGGTCTTTTCTGGTCAGGAGAATGAAGCAGAATAGGGGAAGATAGAAGCTGATTCAAATGGAATGGGACGTTAATACCTACAGGACATATCCCCCTCCTCTCACTGGTGGCTCCTCTTGACAGACCATGTAAAATGGTGAGAAGTACCCCTAAATTACCCCTTTCTCACCTTTTTGCCACAAGGGTGGGATAAAAGGAAGGAAAACCTGGAATCTATAAAACGACAAGATTCACCCCATCCATGGATACCAGCTCTGGGCCCCCTTCTCTGTGGAGAAGTCCCTTACTATTCTTTAAATGAAACTTACTTTTTTACACTTGCCTTGGAATTTCTCTGGTGTTCAGTCTTTAACAGCTGGGGAAATGGAACTCATTTCCAGTAACAGTATAACCAAAAGAAAAAAAATAAATTAAAAAAAAGAGATAAAGACAGAATGAAATTCATTTGTGTCTGGTCTTTAGAGCAATCTGAGAACTCATCATCTATATTTCATGGGGTTATATACTACATTAAATTTCCCTTTTCTTTTTTAATGATTCAGAGATTGTTATTTTAGCTATTCTTGCACATTTCAAGTTTAAAAAGACATACATATGTCATGTTTTGATTACAATATTTGTGAATGTATTCTGTCTCAAAATGCTATGTCTTACTAAAAGAGAACTTAGAACTTAGGAGCAGAAATGTAACCTCAACAAAAGTAGAATAAAATAAATATTCTTTAGCATAACTAAAGACCTTCAACACTCTTCATTGTATACTTGATGCTTCCCTCTAGAGTCCAGAATCAGCCATATTTCATATCAATCAGAAGTAATGAAGCCAGATTTAAAGACAGGTAGTCAGTGTAGAAGAAGTAAATTGGGTCAGATTGAGAAAACAGAGGCCACTTTGAGTATGGGAAATTGAAAGCTTCCTCTGGGAGATCAGAATGTTCAGGTCTACAGAGCCCTTTGATACTACCCCAAACCCAAAAGGTTGTAAGGAAGCAACTGCTGAGCAGACAAAGAGCTACTAATAAATGTCCCCTGTGCTTCCACTCCCTTCCTGCCTAGCACTCCATCTAAGCCCTTCCAGCTCACCTGCTCATCCCCTGGCCAGTACACCAACATCCCCTCATCTCTACGCAGGAGGAGGGGAAATTGACAAGATAAGGGAGAAGAATTGCAGGAGAACAGGGAAACTTTAAATGTATAAAAGGGACAGGACTTCCTCAAAGATAAGGGAGAAGAATTGCAGGAGAACAGGGAAACTTTAAATGTATAAAAGGGACAGGACTTCCTCATCTCACAGATGCACCTTTGGGTCCCTTCTTCCACCCAGGAGAAGTCTGTTTTGCTATCCTTTAAAAAAGTTTCTTACTTTCTACTCTATGGATGCCCTTGGCATGCTTCTCTGGTGTTATACTTCAACATTTGAGGAAGAAGCAGGAGTCATGAAGGTAATCCGAAAAGGCAGCATCAGTAACATATTTTAATATAAAATAATACATTTTCCCATGGTTCAGTATATAAACATTTGCCTAGAGTGTAATAAAGATAGAGTCACTTTCCAATTCATAAAATGGATATTATGGTAGACAACATAAGTGAGCTTAAAAATGGTAATGTAATTACTTAAACCATTCAAGAAATCTGGCAGGCAAAAATTATTTCTGGAAATGCTAAATTCTTTTTTCTGATGCAATGAAGTAGTAATATTTAAACTTTAGTAAAATCACTTAGAGTGCACTAAATTGCACAATTAATAAAAATCTGTAATGTAAAAACATATTAAAAGTACTATGATTAATATTTATATAGCATAAAGTTAAAAGAAAGTCCTGTATAGGAATTTGTATGGAATGCTAAAAAAAAAGAATGTATTCAAGGAAGTGTGATATTAATCAATGCAGATCAAAATGTTTATTCTTCAAAATTATTCCAGAAACTTATACACTTGCAAAGTTTATGGGTCCAAATATGTGTGGAGTGTTTGGAACAGAAGAAAATAAAATAACTAAAGAATACAGGAATTCTTTTTTTTCTTTTAGAGCCACTAAAAACAGAAAAATAAATAAATTTTGAATGTCTTTTTAATATCAAGTTTGTACATTTATAAAATGTATTTAACAAGTATATTTGAACATTTAAAACAATCTTAGAAGCATAATTAAAATTATGAAGAGGTAATTATTAATAACATGAATAATAAATCCTATTATTATTTAATTGAGCTACTGCCTAATTCAAATTATTATTATTTTTTGCTGTGTACAATTGTCATGTTAAATTGATATTGAGAATGTCTCAAATATTTTTCTTAAAACAAATGATGCTCTTTAAACTAATAAATGCCATGCTGTTCAGGGATTACATTCTTTTTATTATGGCAACAGAGCTCAGAGAATGCTTTCTTACTCCTCAGATATACTAATTTATAAGTTTGCTTTTGTTTCTTATTATATCTAAACACTATCATTAGAAAGCAACTAGAAATGACACTTTTCCACATATCAAGACAACTACTCTAACATCTATCCTTTCTCTGTAATTGTGTTTCCCTTAAAGAACTTATTCTCTTTGATCTTACAACAATTTTTAGTGTACCCATTATAGATATTCACTCTTTTCTCCTTATGTATGCTTTCAGCAACATTTTGCTTATATCTATGTTTTTAATGTGCCTTCCCATACTGTCTGCATTAAATCCTGAGCCTAACTCACATAATATTTTAGGGACACTTATTTCCCAGGCTCATCCTACTCTGGGGAAAACAAACATATCTTTAATATATGATTTGATGATAATGACCTTGATATTCTCACAAAACATTAGGAAATATGTGTAACTAAGTTCCAGCTTCTTTGAAGTTAGTATATGATAGAAACAGGAGAAAAAATTTTCAGGTGCGTATTTTCTTTCTTATAATCAATTCTTAACAAAGGACTATGAAACAACAACAGAACAATTGTGATGTCCACTTTGGCCATCCATAAAGGTCTTGAGGAGTTGAATACAAAAATAGGTAAGTCCAGACCACATGTAAAAATAAACCACTAACTCTCAAGTACTGTTGCAACCCGTGGAAAAGGGCAAGTCATACTTTTATAGCTTTTAGATCAATATAGCCAATACTTGGTCAATAACTAACAGCTTCTCTGATTTTTGCCTTTACTTCTACCTTGGGACCAATCAGAGAAAGCAATTTATGTACCTTTAACCAATCACAGAAGATACCCTGCTTATAATTAGCCAGCTTCAAGCTTCACCATGAAATACCTAACCTTTATTTTTCCACAATAAAGTTGCCACATTTTTCTATCTTTAATTTCTATCATATGTAAATGATGGTCTGTCTCTTTTTCCAAGCTCTAAATAAATACTTGTTCCCATTTGGGTTGTCTTCATTCATTTTCAGTTTTCCTAGAGGTTTCAACAAGATGTAATGTATATGGCTCTATTTGGCCCATCACTGTGGACCACAGACTTCAACTAGGTGTGGTACCCCTGGAAATCCCTTGTGCCTTGTGGTAACTCAGTGCCAGGTATGAACTCTGCTCTCTTTGCATTGATTTTCTTGGCTATTTATTTTCAGTTTGGTGTTTGGTTTTGATTATTTGTTCCTATCTGTTTGGCATTCTTGGTAGAATCATGTCATTTCTTTTCTTTAATGTTTCCTGTCTTTTATGTTTTTGCTTTGTGTTGTGCTTTTGGTCAGATTAATGAATAGCAAAGTGGAACAGATTATACATCATCTTACTGAATAAGATAGTTTTTTTTTTCTGTAAGGTTTATCTTATGAGAAATAATAATACCATGGCCTATGAAATTAGTCTTTTGACTTTGATTGGACAGCTAGTATCCCTGGTTCAGTAATATCTTACAAGGTTTATTATTAGTTTTTGTTTGTTTATTATCATAGTATTGATAACCCTGGCTCATTCTGTTCTACCCAGAATCTTACATATTTTTATGCAGTTGTCTCATTAGATAATTGCCATGATGTCATAAGAAGAAAAAGGTCAAGAAGATCTTGCAATATTGTTGAGATGACCAATAATATCTAACAATGAAGATCTGGATCTCTAGGCTTGCTAGAACTTTTCCAACCTTCCACAACTGAGAAAATGACCAAAAGAAGAAGGGGGAACTAAGAGGTTTAATATACAAAGTTACAATGATCATTCTATATATAAAAGTAGAACTTTCATCCACAATGTCTATAGCAGATACTCATGTAGCAATGAGCAAAAAAAAGAGCAAGGTCTTGGTCCATAACTTATTGCTTCCCAATTTTTCCTAGTTTCCCAAATGAACACATGAAAGTCAAATATGATAATCAATCTTGTCAAACACTCCACCTCTATTTATCCTGCTTTCAATTTTCTTGTGCCCAAACCTTCTAATCCAAGCATACCTGAAGCCATTTTCCACTAGAAAGCTTTCAAACTCTGTTGCCTGCTATTGTTTCTCTGTCAAATGTAGGTGATAGTGATTAACTCCTTGCTCTTGCAAGGTCTGAATAAATAGCTTTTTCTTTTCTCTTTGGGGTTTCTTATTTCTATTACTTATTTCTTCAGTATTCAGCTGGCAATCATATAGTTTAGGGAAGTCTTTTTAACCCCTTGAAGAGAAGCCTAATGCACATAAAGAATGTTAGAATTATTTTATTAGGAGTATGCAATTAATGCTGACATGCTAACTCATATTTGAGCTAAGAGTCCACTGTAAAGTCAGAGCTACATATATTCAATTTACAAGTAATACAGGATTTCATGGTCAGTCTTACTTTATGACATAAAATAATAGAAGAATCAGAAATAGGAGTTTTGATTATTCTTACTGAGTTATTCTGTTTTTATTGGGAGACAATAAAACAAACATATATATGGTGGGTATATATTGGATAATTGAGTATAATATAGACTTTTTTCCCACAGTTCAGCTATTGTGAATTGTGCTAGGATAAATACTGATGTGGCTATGTCCTATATATACACAATGGAATATTATTCAGCATTAAAAGAGAATAAAATCATGACATTTGCAGGTAAATGGATGGAGTTAGAGAATATAATGCTAAGTGAAGTTAGCCAATCCCAAAAAACCAAATGCCAAATATTTTCTCTGATGTAAGGATGCTGATTCATAATGGGGTGAGGGGGCAGAGCATGGGAGGATTAAAGGAACTCTAGATAGGGCAAAGGGATGGGAGGGAAAGGGTGTTGGCATGGGGATAAAAAAGACGGTGGAATGAGATAGACATCATTACCCTAAGTACATGTATAAAGACAAGAATGGTGTGACTATAATATGTGCACAACCAGAGATATAAAAAAATTCTATTCTATATTTGAAATATGAGTTATAATGTATTCTGCTGTCATATTTAACAAATTAGAATAAAAATAAATAAATAAGAATATAGACTTTGTTTCCACCTGACCAGTACAAAATGCAATGAACTGTGACCCTGTATTCCTGGAGTAAACATTTCTTACTGTCAATGTTTTCTCTAATTATAGAACATTGAGAAGGTCTCTGAAGTGGAGTAGGAGAGATTAAGAAGTCCAGTGAGATGTACTTGTTTACTTAGAACTTTATATCAATTTTTTAAAATGATTTTTGAGTTAGTATATTCCTTCTGACATTGATAGTTAATTTATAGGCCTGCAGGCAATTTCCCATCCTTGTACCCTGAAATAACTCTTAAGCATTGCCAACACTGGACTAGTCCCTGTCAGTCTTGAACTCTGTGGTTGGTAAGGAAAACTCTAATGATGGGATAAGGCTGGCATGATTAAAGCTGTTCCATAGTCCCCAGTGTCCAGTGATTTCTGACTTTTCAATACAAAGCTCTTTCTAGTGTGCCTGTCACTCCAGGGGACTGTGTACTTAGCAAAATAGAACAAACTGATATGTACAATGTAAACAGCATCAGGCAAATAAAAAATAAGAGGTATGTATAATTGTGTTATTTACATGAATCCACTGGTGATTTTAAAAACTTAAATTCAATAGAACTTCTTCTAAAACCGATGTGTTGAGATTTATGTAACATTTATCAGATGTAACTTCCATGTATCACAAAGCCTTTTCTAAAACTAGAAAAAAAATAATAGATTTTTCCACATCCTTGAACAATCTTCACCCCATGAAAACCAAAGATATATGTGTTTAGTGAACTTAATCCCCTGAGTGTATTTCCATAGATCTTTTCATTTATAGCTGAAGTACATGTTAAACTTTTGTGTAAGTTAAGGGGCTAAGAAGTTTTGAAAACTTTTTTCTCAGATATAGAAATCAATAGGCTTTCTGTTTATGGGTATGGGATTCAGCAGAATCCAACATTTCTTGCTAGTTGCATTCCTACCATGAGTTAGACATTCAAATCCTTTATAATGCATTTGAGATTTTAGATTACAAGTATATTCTAATATAAAAATTATTTTAAAATTTATAAATGTCACAACTATAATAATCCATTAATAATTTACACTACCTACTGGATGATTACAAGTCATGTGGCCAAGGTGTGCCAATCACAGAATCTTTCTTTTCTAGATAGTGATAAGTCCAAGAGACTGTGACTCATTGATTTCCCCTGAAAATTTTCAAAATGATATAAAAGCTTCATTTTCTCTCTAGTCACAATATTGTATAGATATATTTACATGGCACAACATAGCCATCATTCCAAATTTATGCAATAAGAGAAAATGAAGCAAGTACTGGAAAAGATTCAAAAGTAAAATATATAGAGAGTCCCAGAAGTATCAATGCAATACTTCAATATACTGTTACACAAATGCCTTCTTTTCCTAGTCATGGCAACCACTACACCTTCCATTATTTTCTTAATGAAAAAGGATAGGATTATTAAACCTGACAAATACAAAAATCAACACCTAGTGAAGAAGTGTGAAAAGTTGCTGAAAAAACTTGCGGCAGAATATGACTTTGGGTTTCCTTTATCCTTATTAAGTGGTAATCTTTGCAGCTGGCTCAATAATTGCCTGTTGCACTTTGGAAGCTCAAATCATGTAACTGTTGAAGCTAAACTATTGGGAAATTTGCTAGAATAAAGTCAATATTTTAGATTATTTTAGCTACTTGTTTTATACATGATTACACAAAGTTTCAAATTCACAAGAAGGCATGCACTGTTGCATCTATAAATAGACCCATCCACACAAACTCAGGTATATGGTGGAATATACAAACTACAACTGAGGTGAAATTAAATATATAAATGTTGCAGAAAAGCACAACAAATTGCCACTGTTCTGTAAATAATAGTTCCACCCCTTTTTGTTCTTTTAAGCTATTAATAAATGAATGGCTTTTGGCAAAGCTTTTGCAGATGTAGATGAGAAAGCTTGGGGATTAGCTCCAGTGTGTTGAGTGGAGAGATCATTACCTTCTTGGATTTCTTTTTGGTTTGGAGCATAGTACTAATAAGAGGACATGATCCCTGGTGAAATCTATTTGAAGGGAGAAACAGATTTGCTGTGTTTGTTGGCCTCAGGTTCATTCCTACTCTTGGCCACATGTTTAGTTTAGGATTTTAGATCAATTCGGAAAGAATGTGGATTAATCAAAGGAAGGACATTCTCCCAAACAAAACAAAGCAAAACAAATTCAAAGCTCATGATATATTTGTAGAAGCATATTTGTTTGTGTCTAGTATGAAATACAAGGGCACAAAAAGTAAAACCATGCAGTAATCAAAGCTCTACCAGAACTCTAAATATGAAGCCATGGTAAAATGACAGCACCTACAAATGTACCTTATTCATGACTTAATCACTGATGAGTTGTTAGCATTCTTTCCATTTCCATTTCTACTCTAAGGAGACAATATGTATGCAACAAGATTTAATACTGTCCTTTAAATTAGTTTAAATTATTAATAAATTTTAAGAGCAGTTTTGTTTACAGAAAAATCGAAGACCCTGCAAAGTTCCATTTTTTCAGGATTTCTGATGGTTCTTAACTTGCATTGTTGTGCTACAGTTGTTACAACTGATGAGTCCACACTGACATGTTACTACTAACCAAATTTCACAGGCATTAGGATTTACTACATATTGCATTACAGTTCCTTAGGTTTTGACAAATGCCTAATGCCATGTGTCCAGCATTGCAGTATCCTACAAAAAGAATAGTTACACTGCCATATTTTGCCCTTGTGTGCCATCTAATCATTTTTCCTCTGAAATAATAGTTTCCTCTATTCACTCTTGCCTTTTCTATGTTGTTTATTTAGAATTATACACTATGTCCATTTTCCAGATTTTTTTTCCACTTAGAAATACACATTTCAAGCCCCTGTGCATCTTTATTGGCTTGGCAGATTTTTATTTACATCCTGGAATAATATCCCATTGTATGGATGTACCACAGTTTATCTATTACTCTATTGAAGAGCATGTTGGTTGCTTTAAATTTGGGGCAATTATGAGTAAAACTAGTATAAATATCTATGTTCAGATTTTTGTGTGGACACAAGTTTTCAATTCATTTTAGTAAAAGCCTTGGAGCATGGTTGTTGGATCATATGGTGGGATGATATTTAGCTTTGTTAGAAACTGCCAAACTTTCTTCCAAAGTGTACACACTGTTTCGAATTCTGACCAATAATGAATGAGAGTACCTCTTATTTCACTTCTTCACCAGAGTTTGGTGTAAGCATTCTAGAATTTACTATTCTAATAATTGTGTATTGGTATGCCCTTTTTTAAAATTTGAAATTCTCAAATAGCAGATGATTTTAAAAATTTTTATTGTTTTTTTTAAATACATGACAGTGAAATGCATTACAATTTTTATTACACATATAGAGCACAATTTTTCATATCTTTGTAAATAATGTATGTTCATGCCAATTCATGTCTTTATACATGTACTTTGTTTTTGTTATTTTTTTTGCATTACAATTCTTATTACATATATATACCACAATTTTTCATACCTCTGCTTGTAGGCTGAATTTTCATATGCTTATTGGTCTTTTGTATATCTTCTTTAATGAGCTATCCCTTCAAATCATTTGTCTCTGTTTTCTTGGGTTTATTTGATTGATGTTTTAGGTTTGTTGTTTGTTTTTCTGTTTTAAGAGTTCCTTGTGTATTTTGTGTAGTCAGCTTTGATCAGAAGTGTGTTTTGTAACAATGTTTTTCCTCTAGTCTGTAGGTTGTGATTTTCTTTTCTTAATAACATCTTTTGCTTGGGAATATTTGAGAGAGGACTCTATGAAAGATGAGAATCCTAGAGATTAGACAACCCAATGGTAGATGGAGTGCAGGTAACAATGCTAAAGGCCAGAATGCCCCAAAGTCTGGGACACCCCAACCAAATGGTATATTCAGAGAGACAATGGGACACCTCATGTCTCAAATACTCTGTCTTCTCTCCAAAGAGGTAATTATACATTGACATCCTGAGATGACTCTTCCATTAAATCTTAATTAATGGGGTTTATGTTGAAGCAGAGGAATTAAGAAAAGGACACTGACTTTATTCTGTAACATGGCTTGACCCAAATATAAATTATAGAATGGACACTCGTCCTGTAAATGGGAAGGAAAATGAATAGAGGTCTATCAAGCTTTTCAATCCTCTTCAGACTGTTTAAAAATGGTCATTCAAGGGTTATTATATTAAACCATTATTCTCAAAATCACTTGGTGCAAATGGACAAATGAACATCTTTCCCTTCAGAGAGTTCTAAAGAAGAGGACACACAGCGGTGATATTTGACATGGATCCACCTCAGTATGACAAGGTGCCACCTGAACATTTGATTTCATGGTAACTATGATGGGTAGATTCTGCCTTGTCCATCTCCAACTGTCTAAGCCTCCCCTGTGTATCCATCCTGTGTCTCATGATAAATATCAGTGACAGGCTAGGTTTGGGGCTCTGGATTTCTAAATTTGGCATGCACTCAGTTTAGTGAGCATCTGTATCTTTCTTATCCCCTATCTATAGGGATCCAATACCTGGTCTTCCATGACACATGACTAAACCAGTCAGGGTCACTCCAGGTGAACCTGGGCTGGCATGAAATAATGACAGAAAGAAAGAGAAATATCTTTTTCTTTGGGTTCTGTGATGGCCTCTCTGACCCAGCTCCCACAAAGGAGGCAAGGCAGGCAAGAGAGAGAGGGAGCACACCTTAAACCCAGGTTTTATTGGGGGAGACTGTTCCATGGAACATTCTATCCCATAGAAGGCAAAAGGGTAGGATTACAAAAAAAACAAAGAGGCAGCCCACTCCAACTGGGTAATGCCCACTTCCAGAGCTGTACCTTTTTATCCAAGTGGAGGTAAAGACCACTTGCATTGCAGGGTACAATACCAGTCCAGTGACTCTTTACTCAGGACTTAAACTTGTGTGCATAGCTCCGGTTCAGGGTGGCTACTGACACTGGTCTATGAAAAATATAAAAACAGAGGGTCTGTCTTTGTGTCTTTTCCATGTCTAGTCTCACAAGACACTTCCTTTTCTGTTTCTTGATTAAAGGGGATATCTGGAACATCTATGACTTTCTGAAAAGAAACCTGTAAACCCCAGTGTTGATTCTTGCACCAATTGACAGTCAAGATTCTAACAAAGAGTTCTGCAAATAGTACTTTATTAACCAAGCTTTGGAAAGCTCAAGGATGGCTTTTTCTCAAGTTGGATACACATAGAAAGTACTCTTTTCTCCACTCATTAAAGTCTACCTCTGATTAAAGACAAATTAAAGGATTTATTAACTAGATAGTTCTCCAAAATATGATTATCCCAGTCATTTAAAAAAGAAATTTTCTTCTGTAAGTGTGTCTTCCTCTATTGATTACTTCTTAAAGTGGGAAAAGGTATTAACTTCCTTTAAAAAGGTATTATCTTTTCCCTTACAGTGGGAAAATTTAAAACTTTCATTTACTGGACCTTTGATACACCCTTCTCAGAGATGTTTAGACTAAGTTCTTTTGTGTATGAGATGTACAATTTCCACTTGTTTTGACTAAATCACACTTTTGGAAGTACAGATTTAAAATTAAGGATTTTTAGGACTAAGATGAACATATAAACCATCTAGCTTTTTTTTAAAAAAATGACAAATAGTGAATCTAGTTGGAAGATATAAAATGTTTGTTTCTATTCTTGTGTATGCTTGTTATATATGTATATTATTGTATATTGTGTCTACATGGTATTGAATTGGTTTAGAAATAAAAGAAAGTTGATAAATTGAAAAGACATGAACACAAATGCCATTTAGTCCCCAGCACAGGACTTAGATACATTTTTAACAAATAAATTAATCTAAATTTATTGTGTATCCAGACACAATAGTGCATGCCTGTAATCCCAATGACTCAGGAGTCTAAGGCAGATGGATCACAGGTTCAAGACCAGCCTCAGCAACATATTGAGGCCCTAAATAACTTAGCAAGACTCTGCCTCAAAAAAAAAAACAAAGAGAGGCCGTGTGGCTCAGTAGTAAAGTGTCCCTGGGCTCAATCCCAGTACATAAGAAAATAAAATAAAATTTGGGGGAAGATAAATGTAAAGATGCCTAAAAATTTTAACATACATTATTATTTGGTAGATTATTAGCAAGTGGGATTGTAACTATGTTTTTAAGATGTCTAAAGTACAATGTACATTGTTCTTAGTGTTTTATGTTTAAAGGAAAAATGGCTTAATATGTTATCTATGCTTGTCTGACATCTTGGTTTTCATTCATAACCTGAAAATAGCTGCTAAAGATGGAAAACATCGTTTTTCCCATAAATTTGATACATATATGTGAATGCATTGATTAGAGAAACATCTGAATCATCTGTTATTTAAAATACTAAAACATCAGTTTCTAAATATAAATTCAAGGACTCTTAAATTCTTAATTATATTTGTATTTATATATAGATATATGTGGGTCTAATAATGTATTAATAAATTGCTTATATAAAAATGTCTTTTGCAAAGCATAGATTTTTAATTTTAATGAAATACAACTTGTCCTCATTTTTTATTTTTCTTTCAAGCATTGTGTTTTTACCAAAAACTAAAAACTCATTGTCAAACTAAAGATCTCCTTGGTTTCCCCTATTTTATATTCTGGAAGTTTTATAGCTTTGTGTTTTATATTTAGAACTCTAATCTGAATTACTTTTTCTTAGTGATATTGCATCAATATTTCATTAAAAATAATGAAAATATTATCTTTACGCATCATATATATCATAATATAATAATTATTACTATTTTCTTATTTTTGTGACCACCTAGTTGTTTGAGCTCCATGTGTTGAAAATAACCTCTTTTCCTTTTAAGTGACTTTGTTCCTTTGCAGAAGATTAGTTCACTAATTTTATTTATTTATGGGTTTTCTATTCTGTTCCATGGCTATTTTTTGCCTATTCTTTAACAAATAACTGACCATTTAATTTTTTACTATGATTTTATAATAAGTATTGAAGAAAGATAGTGTCTTATTGATTTGTTCTTAATTATTCTGATCTTTGTCCTTTTCATATATAAACTTTATAATGAATTTTTCAAAATCTGCAAAATAACTAGCACAGATTTTGATTAGAATTGTCCTTCCCTTTCTATTTTTAAAAAATATTATTTTCTACTATTAAATTGATTAAATTTCATTGAATGTTTTAAATAATTTCTTATAATTTTAGTTCTTTAATCCTTTAAGATATTCCTCTTCAATATTTTTTCTTCAAAGGACTTAACTTACAATTGACAATTAAAATGAATTATAAGGTGCACAGTTTGCAAATGTAAAAGTTCTCATAAAATATGGTAGATTGGGTCAGGCACAGTGGCATAACCCAGTTATCCCAGTGGCTCCAGAGGCTGAGGCAAGAGAACCACAAGTTCAAAGCCAGCATTAGAAATGATGAGGCACTAAGCAATTCATTGAGATCCTATATTTAAAGAGAATAAAAATATAAAATAAGGCTGGAGATGTGTCTCAGGGGTCTAGTGCCCTGAGTTTAGTTCCTGTTACCAAAAAAAAAAAAAAAGGTATATTTGAAAGAATGTTACACTACACATTGAATTTTTGTGTCAATAATCCCTGAAGTCCTGTTTTTTTTGTTTTTCATTTTGTTTTCTTTTTATTTTTATTTTATTAATCCTCTGGATACCGAAAGATTTTATTGCAGCTTTAAAAAGAAATAAGCCTAAATTATCATCTTAAATATTCCACTTAAAATTGAAAATTGAACATTAACTACAGTTTTTATATAAATTTTTATTCTCTAAAATGGCTATGGTAGTAACTATATTAAAAGTTTGGCATAAAACTTAAAGTAAGACAAAATACAGGAGGACTTAATACATGAAATCTGGCTTTCAAAAAATATCTTCCTTTTTTCTGCTCAATTGTAACTACCAATACAGACAAAAGTACCATTTGGTTTTGGACAAATATGCTATCTCTAAAGTATCCATAGCAAATTAAAAATGATGTATGATATGTCTTAAGGTTTTTATTTTTAAAGTCAGAAACCCAAAATGGAATGTACACGAGTACTTGATAAGAAATAATATTGCAATAGAAGTCTATTGTATTAAAATACAAGTGTGAACTTAATCCTGTGGTTTAATATTCTTTCAGGTGATGCCATAGTTTAGTTTATTGTTTGATGTAGCTTCACATGTTCAATAATAATAGTCTGTTACTTATGTTACTTTCTTCCTAATATTATTTTAGTATAATATCAACTTTCCTCAAACTTTTAAAAAATTATCCTAATATTTCCTTGTAATAATTTCTAACATAGAATTAAACACATATGTCCAAAATCTCTGTTAATAGCTCACTTTAACTGTGGTGAGTAATTTTTGCCTTCTGCTATACTTGTATGCTATCCTTAAGTACCAAATAAAACCAATCTTCCAATGGCAGCAACTCTGAAAAGTTGAAAAAAAATTTCCTTATCATAATATCTACTCTATCCCAAAAAGTGATTCTCATAGGATTTATTTGATGGGTTTTGAAGTAGTTTTGCATGATGGAAACTCTAAATCATATATAGATAAATGTTGCATACAATGTTATAAAATAAATTGAGCTGGAATTTTCATATAACATCAACTCCAGGCAACAGAACTTATAGTGTTCACTCTATTATAGGTTAAATATTGCAGGAAACAGCAGATTATAAAAGTTATTTGGATATTTATGAAATCATGCTGAAAATTATACAATGAGCATATATATATAATTTACATAAAAACAAATAGTTGAATTATTTGAAGGTTCAAGTTTAAAAAATAATTATGTAATGTAGAAAGTATCAAAACTTTTCATTATTGTTTTAAAAAAACTTTATATTTTGCAATAATTATTTTCAGGAAGGTTCAAAGAAATGCATTGTGGGGTCTAGGGTGGGGGCTCTGGCTCAGCTGTAGAGCGCTTGCCTAGGATGTGCAAAGTCCTGAGTTTTATCCTCAGCACAACATAAAAATAAATACATAAAATAAAGGTATTGTGTCCAATTAAAAAAATAAATATTAAAAAAATATATTTAAGAAATACATAGCAGGGTCTATGTACCCTTTCTCCAGCTGCTTTCAATTAATATTAATTTGCATAATTGATACAACAATGTCAAAATCAGAAAAATAATATTTACATAATCTGCATGACTTATTTAAATGTCACCAGTTCTTCATGAACTTGTGTTTGTATGTGTATGTAGTTGTACAAAATCTTATCATGTGTGTGCTTTTGTACAAATATCACTGTTATGGTTTAGGTATGTGTCCAGAACAATAGAGGTAGAAGTCTATTGACTGAAACATCTGAAACCATGAGCCCTAAATACATGTTTCCTTCTCTACATTGTTCTTGTCAGGTTTTTGGGTCACAATGGCAAAAAAGCTGACTAAAAATATCACAATCAGATATTGATCAATACCAACACCATAATATTCCCTAATTCTAAATAATTGTAGCCACAGTCACCTCCACAACTCCATTATCAAAATTACTCCATTTTTCTGTCAGTTCACAGATATCATATTAATCAAATCAGGCAATATGCATCCTTTCAAGATTTTTTTCACCCTTCAAGTAAAAAATTTCTTAAGTCTTATCCAAGGAATATTAATGTATCATTTGGTTAATTCCTTTATATCGTCAAGAAGTTTTCCATAGTATGGATGTACCCATGTTTGTTTAACCACTCACCCAACAAAGGACATTTGGGGGGTTTCAGTGTGAGGTTTTTATGAATAAAATTCTAATCTTATTTCTCTGATGCAAATTGCTTAAATCCATGTGCTAAAATATAAGTGCTTCTGAGTTTACCTCTGTATGGAAGAGGAGGAATAGTTCTGAGGGCAAATACTCCACAGCCTAAATACAATGCCCCTCAACTTCTATCTGAACTTCTGCTATTTCCATCAAGCTTTTAAAAAGGAAATGAGCTTAGGTCACAAACTCTTGGACAACTTTCACGCTCCATTCCTTACTTTGTGGGAATGTCCTCTCTCATTCTCCATTTTCAGTTGTACTTTTTTTCCCTTCTTTCTATCATACCTTGTATTTCCCCAAAAGCAAACCAGTCTTAAAAAAAAAAAGAAAAAGAAAGTAAGAAAGAAATCCAAAAAAAATCAAGGTCTATAAACAATTCTGTGTTATGACTAATAATAGAAAATAGACCTTGGATAACAGAACATGAACTTGAGTATATAAAGGGAAGAAAAATAGAGAATAAAATTAGTACTAATTTGTATAAAATTATTCTGTGTTGTGTGAACACTGAAAAAATTCAAATTACTTTGCATAATATACACTAATATGATGCCACCTATAGATTCATAAACCCCAGTAGCAATGAGCATGATTATCACCCACATCTTTGTTTCTTATGCTAATCTGATAAAACAACCTAGGCTTTCTTAAAGAAATAGTTGATTCTAGCACTAGAAAACGAAATATAAATTATGACCCTGTCTCATTTTTACTCAAGAAGTAACAAATATTCAAAACAAGCCAACGAACTATATTTTGGGGTACTCTTCAAGGGACACAGTAGATACAATAACTAACAAAGAAAAACAGAAAATAAAAGATTATACCTAATATACTAACAAAGAAAGTGAAAGGAAATAATGAAAAATAATTAAGTCTTATAAAATCATAAAAATAGAATAAAAGACAGAGGAGCAAGAGAAACATATTGTGAGATTAATAGACTTCACACCACCTACACTCACTATCAAATTAATTTTACGTCATTTAAATATCCCAGGTAAAATCTGAGAATGATAGATTAGATATAAAATGTCAAATAACCACTGTACACAATAATTTAAGTCTGTAACATGAAGTTCTATAGATGCGGAGCCATAATTCTCTAGATAACCTTGTTATTTTAAAAAGAAAAAAAATAATATGATGGTAACATTATCAATATTTCAATTTAAATGAAAATCTGTTGTCAGGGAAATAATTTGTAACCTGTATTATAGATGTGTGCCAATCGCTTATTATTAAGACATCTATTTAAATGAAGAAGGGACCATGAAACTTAAATATGAAGGATATTAAATGAGCTCAATTTCAAAAAGACAAAAATGCTAAGTTTGAAATTATACTGTTACATTTTGAAAAGGTTAAATGAGCCATTTCTAAATGGTTCTTAGAAGATATATGAAAAGAAATAACAAATAATAGAGAAGAGTCCTGAAAGTAAGTGAAAATTAACTTACCAAGCACTGTATGATGCATGAAAGTAGAGAAGGGGGCTAATCATTTTGGCTATTACCAATAAACTAGTAAGTTAATTTCTCATTCATTTTTAGAGTTGTCTCATTAATATCTTAATTAAATTCATAATGGAATTTGATGAGGCATTATCAGGTTTTGATGCAAGATGTCTTTTATGTGCAATTTGAAGAACCAAGGAATAAATGTTCATTTTAGATATGATCTAGTAAAAACATTATGTAATTTGGGAACTTGCCAATCCATGCTGCCATATGAACAGCCATGTGATTTTTTCCTCTACGGCTGCTTCTTGATTTTTTTTGGTTATTATAATCTCTGGTTTATAACAATATGATCATTTGAGAATTTCAATATTAATACTTTCCTTGAGGAACACAGAATAAGGGTTTCTGATTCTGCACAATTTGAGGTTGATTCCTTGCCCACACTATTTGCTTGTTACCTGAATGAGTTTGGCTTCTGAGCTTCATCTATATAATTGCTCAAAACCACTAACTTCCCTGAGTTTAGAGGTAAAATCTTTCTTGGTTCAAGCATTACCTTCTATTATTGCCTCGCCTTTCTGGCTCACCACTATTTCTAGCAATCATCACTATCTGTAATCGCCCAGGATTTTAAGCAGTCTTTGAAAATTTAAACCATGATGCATATATAGGTTGATATGGAAAAAGTTCTGGAGTTAAAGCAAGTGACATTGTTTTTCAGATTGGCCACAGAGAGCTGAGTTAGATGAAGAACTAGAATAAAGATCAAGTAGTGAATCAATATTGTTGCCCAAACTCTAAGAATCATTTATATCATCTCAACTCCACACACTGTCTTGAGATCTGGAAGTCTAGCAGGAGACCCAGACATCTCTCCTGGAGAAGATGTGGTCACACTCTGAATGCAGTGAGACTGTGGGACAATTTGACTCTGAACTTCACACACACAAAAAAAAAAAATTCTTGGTAGTTTCTTGGATAAAAGCAGTGTTTCTTGTCATCCGAATAGTAAGTAGGTTCAGCCTCAGCCTATAACTGAGAAACTCAGACTTTCTTTCCTATAGTTCTGCCAGTTTTTTATGTAGATTTCTCATTCACTTTGTAAGAGCCAGTTGTTATTAAAGTACAGTGTCCTTTGTGGGGGAAGAATATCCTGACTACTTTAAAAGCTTTTTTGCCTTTGTCAGATATCAACTGACTAAATCTATATACCTCTGTTTCTGGGATCTCTATTCTGTTTCTTTAATCTTTGAATCTACTCTGTTGCCATCACCACACTGGCTTGATCATAGAAGCTTTATATTGTCTTAAAATTGTGTGGTAGTCCAAATTTATTTTTTTTCTTCAGTATTACATTGATTATCTTACATTTATTGTATTTCCATATAAACTAAAATAATTTTGTCAATAACTACAAACTAGCTTGTTGAGATTAATTTGGGATTATATTGAGTCTATAGTTCAAATTGGGAAGAATTTTTATCTTAAATTCAGCTTACTAATCAAAGGACATTATATGTTATTTATTTCTTTTATGATTTGTAGTTTTCAGTATACGGGTCATGTATAATTTCTTTTTAGATGTTTGTGTTTCACTATTGGTATATTTAAAGATATTTTCAAAATTTCAGACTTTAGTAGCCCATTGATACTATAAAGACACCAGTTGACTTTTATACAATAATTTTTGTATCCTGTGACATTAATATTCTCCCTTACTATTTTCAGGATCATTTTAGAGATTGATTAGGTTTTTCTTCATAGGTAGTCATATCTTCTGAAGAAAAATAAAATTTTCTTCCTTTTTCTTAGTTTGTATGCACTTCATACATACATAAATATATATACATATATATATTTCATTATATATATAATGCATATGTATATATGTACATATATGTATTGTATGTATGTATAATGATATACATATGTGTGTATATATGTATATATGTGTATATATATATTTCCCAAGCTATTATTTCCAACACAATATAGAAGCATCAGAAGAAGACACTGTTGCCCAATAATCTTGTAATCTTGAGAGCAAAGTATCTATTTTTTCATCATTGTGTTTAATGTTAGATGTAATTTTTCATAAATGATCTTTATCATTTTGAGGATGGTCCCTTCAGTTTTCAGTTTGGTTATAGATTTTACTGTGGATTTGGTATTTTCTGTGTAGCTTGATATAACCATATGTAGATTTTTGTTGTTCAGCTGGTTGTCATTGAACATTTAATTCACTGATTTTTTAATGTTAAGTCTGTTTTGCAAGCCTGGAATACATTTCACAGTGTACAATGTTTATACATTGGTGAGGCACTGTTTCTGTGGTTTTTTTAATCTGTGTTTATGGGAAGATAGTATTTAGTTTTCCTCTCTTATAATGTCTTTATTTAAGTTTGTTATTAGGTTATTTCTGGCATTATAGAATAACTTAGAGAGTGCTCCCTCTGTGCATTCTGGAATATATTTTGGACAAATGACATTTATTTCATAAAAGTTTAATAGAGCTCACTAGTGAAAGCCTCCAGATATGATGCTTTCTTCTTTTGAATTATTATGTTTTTACTAATCAGTGTTTTTGATAGGTAAAGAGCTAGTCAAGAAATTTAATTTCCTTCACATGAGTTTTGGTGGTTGGTCTTCCTAAGAATTGGACTATTACATCTAAATTATCAAATTTATGGCCACATAGTTTTTTGTAGTATTCATTTACTAACTGTTTATGTTACCAGCCTTTTATTTTTATTAGTAGTAATTTAGGCTTTTTATGGTTTCCTCTTGCTGCCCTATCTAAAGTTTTATCAATTTTACTGTTTATGTTTTGGAACCAGCTTGCAACACTGATGATTTTTAAAATAACTTCTGTTCTAATAATTATGGAGTAAAGATAATATGCATGTATGGTAGGTTTACTGATTTATTTATCTTCTTTTAAATTTTATTTTCCCCTACTAATTTTAGATTTAATTCATCTTTCTTACTTTCTTTACCTAAGGTGAAAACTTATGATAGATACTATAACCTTTTTAAATATGAACAATTCTGAATTCCCCAAATATAATTAGCCTTTAAATAAGAAAATATTTAGTAGTGCACTAATAATTATTTGAAGAAAGAATTAATTATTTTTGGAAGCTTATTTTCCTTTTGATAACTGCATAAAGAGACATCTCTGTACTTTCAATAATTGCTTTGACATATTGATTAATTTAGTTCAAAAATATTTTTCTAAAATTCCTTCAAGAATATATGACTTTTCTTCTCCCATGTCCCCTTTATCTTTCTTCTCCTTTTCCAATTCTCATTTATTAAGTACCTTGGCTTTTTAATCTTCCAAATTTTTTTCTCATGTTTTATATTTGAATTTTGTCCAAAAACCATTAATTAAATCAATATTCCAGTTGACAAAATAACTGTTTAACTGTGTCATATCAATAATCTAACAATCATTGCATTTAATATTTTAATGACAATATTTTACTTTTAGATCTCTATTTCATAGTAGATTATACATTATGGAACTAAAATAGCTTTTATCCTTGTTTCAGCATTAGTTGTGCTTATTTTAGTCTTCCCCCTCTGATCTATTGTCTACACACCTAGCTGCTTATTGCTTTTTGCTTTCCCTTCCCTGTGTTGGAATTCATCAAGTCAACTAATTCTGGCACATGTGCTTATAAAAGTAACAAAGACACTTTATCTGTTCATTAAAGACACTGCTTATAATATTGGTCATAGTCTTTTTCTACTAGAAATGGAGTAAAGATGCTACATGTTATAAGGTAGGTTTACTAATGATAACTTGTTAAGAGATCACCACCCCTCACTGATACCCATGTTTCCACTGACTTACATAGGCAGTATATAAAGTCACTAATGATACAAATTCATATACTTGGGGAATATGTAGAAATTGTATAATCTATGTGGCAATTATGAGTTTTCAGTGATTGTCCCCCTTGGTGGTATCTTTACAAATTCACATTATCATGTCAAATTAATAATCATTCACTCAGGATTAGATTGTGGAATTGTACATTTGTTTAGTTATAACTATACAAATAAAAATGACTGACTTAATTACTAATAATAGATTAAATAGGATGCAAACCTAGAACTTAAGGAAAAAAATCTGGTTTATTCACTTGGAATAGAAAGAGTATAAAAATACATGATGACTAATACTAGTTCCTCCACATTGTAAATATACAACCGATGGCAGATTTAAAAGATGGCCACGTGTGCATGTTAAACATATCAAAATGAAGTCCACTTTTATGTGTTATTGTAATGCACCAATTAAAAAAGAAATCAATTTAAAAAGATGGCTGTGGTGAAAATGATAATGCTTGAGATGAGTTAAATATGATTTAATATTTCAAGTATGCTTGACATGTTTTCATAAAAAGAAAATAATTTTCAATAGAGTTAACAATTTTGATAATTTCATATTGGACTCGTGTCATTTAAGAAAGCAAGGAAAAATCTTTTTAAATAATCCTGCAATAGAAACTGAAGGGAAAAAAAAGGTTAATCCTAAAGAGCGTTTTCTAAGACCTCTATAATTCCTTACAGATCTAAGTGAGCAAGCAGCATCACAAGGCAAGCTTGCCATATTTAAGCACTTGAGTCTGAACTAGTGACAAACAGAAGTGTAAGGCCCCATTTTTTTTACTTTTAAAATGCTTGACACAAGTAAAAACAGACAAAACAAAACAAAAACATTTAAAGGAGAGTGTAAAAATGTATCATAATAAAGGAGAGGCAGCACAATGCAACCATGGTTCTTAGATCAGGAACACAAAGGTTTTAAGAGCAGATACTGCTTAACAAAAAATAAATGGAAAAGCAATGAAGAATTTCACAGATACTTTTTTTTTCTTGGGAGTGGGGTGGGGTGCTGGGGATTGAATCCAGGGCCCTATGCATGTGAGGCAGGCACTCTACCAATGAACTATACCCGTGGCCTCTCAGACACTTTTGATGCAGTCTCTCAGAGGGAAAGAGGCAGATTCTACAACACATAAAGGATAATTTTTCAGGAAAGTATGTGTGTGTGGGTGTATGTGTATCCCTATTTATAATTTAGAATCTAAGTTTCTTTCAAAAATTTTCTGAATACTAAAATTTCAAAATTTTAAATCCCTAATGTGTGGCTGAAGCTGAAATATGCTGAAAACAACTTGTCCTACTTCAATGAAAGTGAAGTCATACCATTTCTTTAAATAAAGTCAGATCAATAAAAGAAACTATGTGCCATGTTGAGCTTTTTCTCTGAACTTAAAGGGCAAATGAATATTTTTTTTTGTTTCTTTTTGTTTTAGTTTCTTTTGTTGTTCTTTTTGGCAGAGTTTCATCTTGACTTTCTAGTTCCATATTAAATAATCACATTTTACTACTTTAAACTACAATGATCTTATTGGAAAGATAGATACACAGTACCATAAGAGACAGCCAACAGGATACAATTAAATAGGCGGTGAAGAAGACTGAGGACTTTTCTTACCCCTTACTACACTATTCAGAAGCATCACATATTTCTGCAACAATATAGAGCACTTGGGGTAATGGGATATCTTTGTTCATAAAGGCAGCACTGAAGAGAATGCCAACATCCTCTAGATGCATTGACTTGCATTGACTCTAAGAATTAAATGAAATGCTATTAAAATAACTAATTGCTAAACTGTTATGGGATGGCAGGAAAAGTATATTTATAGGTATATAAAATAGAAAAATTATAATACCTCTGAATTTTTACTATTGTTTTCATTGTTCTTGTTAGATCAGATCACAATACCTTGAAGAAACTTTAAAAACTTATTTTGTGATACAAAGTTCTGTAATGCAATATTAGGGAATGAAAATGATAAAGAAGAATGATAGGGTATAGTACACACTAACTTTGAGGAAAACATCATCTTGGGAATAGAAAAAAAACGAAAACAGAAATATAAATCTGAAAATGAGGTCAGACATTTTGCTAGTGAGTCCAGGCTCCAGTAACAATGTTTTACAATAATTGCTTATTCCTGACAGCTCTCAGCAGCTGACGAAAGTCTACGTTTTCCCTTTTCCTCATAGCTTAGTCCCTGATCTGTAACCTAAAAATCCTTTAATTAAGTAATTTAAAAAACATAAATGTCATCATTATCAGAAATTTTCTGAACTACACACATCTATAAAAAGATGTACTGTTACAAGGAAATTATTAGTTTTAGTACATGGTACACCTTTTAACATACATCAAGGACAGCATTTAAAAATAATCTCAGCTCAAGAGCATAATGAACTTGTATATTGTGTAAATATACACTTAGTCCATAGATTTAAAGTTAGCTTCAGTTATATTATAATATTGGGATTAAGGGAAGAGGTCATTTATATTTTATAAACCCAATATTTTATCATTGTATTACAATAATTTGCTTATTTTACTATCTTCTCTAAAACATTTTGAGATTGACCACTTTAATATTTACCAATCTATTATTTACTGATAAACATTTTCTTACACCTACATTAGGTTGTTTTTAATAAAATAATACTCAAATATAGCACATATAAATATTTTATGAATATGCATGAACACAGATTCATTAGAAATTAATCATTACAACTGAGCATTCACAATCAATGCATAAACATATATGAATTTCATTATTCTAATGAAATGACATTTCTTAGAACTTTAACCCCATATTTTAATAATAAAATTCATGTAAATGTGCATGTGTATTTATATATGCACATATGTGCACATATGCACACATTGACATACTTTTTGTCATATTTCTTGATAACATAGAGTAGATGTACTGATTTTCTAAATATGAATAAAACTGATTCAGATACTAATGGTAAGAAAACACATTTTATCAACTTAAAATTAAGCTTTAAAAGATCAGTGGTATAATAAAATAACAAAATGCTGTGAAATCTAGCAAAGAGAAAAAAAATTTATTAGTATGGAAGTGTCAGAGAAATATTCACAAAAGTGGTGACTTTGAAAGATAAGAATAATCCAAGTGTATGGTGTGTGTGCCTGCTTGTATCCCGGGGGAGTTATGTGCATTTAAATGGCAAATAAAGGAATAGCAAGCTAAATTATTAGCAATTGTTCGAATAATTAGTCATTTTGACACAAGTCATTTTATAATTATAAAGAAAATGACTGCTTTAAAGTTAAGCACATTATTCTATTAACTGATGTCTAAACATCTCTACTTTTAAGAGAGTCTTCTTAAATCTCAAAGTGGTAAAAATCAGATTACAATTTTAGCAGTTGTTATTCATAAAAGTCCAATTGGCACTATAATCATAACCATGAAATTGCAATAGCATCCTTCAGATGAGATTATACACCCTTGCACTTATGTATACAGAAAATAAAATAAAGTGCTATGATAGTAAAAGCAGAACAGATCAAAATTAGAAATGATTGATTTCAAATTCTGATTAGCTTATGTTTGAGATGAATAAAAATCTGTAATGTAGAAAGATGCTAGAGATGAATACTAGTCATTCTTCCACTGATTATTCCCCCTTTGCTTTAATTATGGAGTTAGAGAAAATTTGCAATAGAATTTGTTTGATATTGCTTCTTATTGAATGCTGTTTTTCAAAATGCAGTCCCTGGATACTCAACAGATTTTGAATTTAAGATAGTAAGCTTATTTTAATATTTGGTTAAATTAATGAAAATCTTAAAAATCAAATACAACATACTGCATCTAACTGATCATCTTATAATTACTTCCTCACAATTTTAGTATCTAATTTTATTTATAATCACTTTGATATCATAGAGTTCTATTTTAACTGCCACTACTTACTTATTGAAGGAGAACATTAAGAATAAACAAAGGAACAGAAAAAAGAGGGATTGGCATCCTGCTTGGGTTGATACAGACCTGCCTTGACTTACACTCAGCTCTATGTCCAGAGTCAAGATCCTCCAGGGCAAGTGGGAGTCAGGGGTTGATGGATTAGGACCTGCACTGTATCTCAGACATTTAATTTTAAAAAAGACATCAAGGCTGAGGATTTTCCATGCCAATGTGAAACTAAGAAAATGTAATATTTAATCATCTTGATATCAACTTATGACCAATTCAGAGCATGACTTTGCTACTACCTATGGTACTGAGATAGAAAAGGCTAGGCATTGAGAGCAGAGAAGGGGCAGTGAAGGTTATCAAGAGAGCAAGCAAAGAACAGCCATTCCATTTTAACATGCCCCAACATGTTATAGAACAGCTCCTCTTTCTCAGAAATGGCATACATTTTCATCTCACGGAAAGCAAATGCATAATTCATAATCTGGCCAGGGACCAACATGGGACAATTGAAATATCAAAAAACAATCAATTTTTGCAGCCTTTAAAAGCTGAGGTGTTGTAAGACTTAAGTGGCAAGACCCTTCTCAGGTATGCTGCTCTGGGAGTTCTGCATCTTTCTTTCCCTTATCTATTTAATAAAATCTCCCCTTCCTTACCTCAGCAGCATTCTCGGTGTTCATTATTTGAGTCAGTAGAACTGGAACCAGATCTCAACTCATCCAGGATTCCCAAATCCTATGATGGTAAGTCATTTGTACCTCATGCTCTTTGCCTTCAGTATCCTTTGGAGGAAAACTGGGCACTCACCAGCCACTTAAAAGTGATTAGAGCAGCTGTCAGTCTCAAGTCTTGGGTAAGGTGTCTCAGTTTCTATGGTTCCAAATCACCTACCCTATGGATCAGGCATAACCCTACACCATTTCCTACTTTTCTGTCCCAGCCTGGAGTAAGTAGGCAATCGTCCCTGATCATGACCTGCCCTTGAATGCAAGGATTTGGGTGAAGTTGAGAGTGAAGAAGAGTAACCTCTGACTGAGGCTCCTCTTCGGTGACTCTCCAAAATCCCTCTTCGGAGGCCATTTTCCACCAGTCCCTTGAAATATCCTGTTGTGGTTGGTGGATCATGGTGCTGAGAAATCTTCCTCTAGGTGGGCACCTCCCTAGGAGCCACCTGAACCTCCTCCCTTAGACTTGATCCTCCTGAGTGCTTCCCTAATAAATAAAAGTCTATCCACAGAAAGAGATATATACAATGAAGCGTGGCTAAGGCTAGGTCCACCTGGCACTCCTATCTGCAGAAAAACTGGGACAAGTTTGACCCACAGATGCTCAGAAAAAAGTGCCTGATATTTTTCTGTAGTCAGTTGTGGCCTCAATACAAATTCTCCAATGGAGAATCATGGTCACCAAAGGGAAGTATAAACTTTAGTACACTCTTGAAGCATAGTTTTTTTTTTTCCCCCATAAGAAGGAAGGAAAACAGTCTGAAGGTGCCCTATGTTCAGGCTTCTATTGCTCTGAGGGAGAATCCCAAATTACATCAGCAGTGTAAGACAGACCTTGCTAACATTGCTGCCATGATGAAGTCTAAGACTAAGGAGACATCTACCAGGGTAGTACAGTCAGAGAAATCCCAAGGATTCCCCAATCCTACTAACCCTTGCCAATAGTCCCCATGTCCTCCCTACTTAGGACTCGCATTGTTCACCCCTAAAGAAGGATAAAACCTACTGCCACTTTGGGAAATACCAGGAGAGGAGTTTGGGCCAACCAAGGTGAGATGATATGCATCTCAGTCATGCCCCTGCAACACAAAGTAGGGACAGATCTAATTAATTATCCATGTAGGGCACAGGTAGCTCCTAGGAATAATCATGAATGGGATATAAATGATAACAGAATGATTAGAAAATGAGATATTTTTAGGCTTTGGTCTTGAATGTCTCAGAAGATCAAAGCAGAAGCCTATCAATTAATATAATATATCTGAAATCCATCAGGGCCCTCAGGAGAACCACCCAACCTCTCTGGAGAAACTCAGGGAGGCATTGAGAAAGTACACCACAATATATCCTAAATTCACAGAGGGCCAAATAATTTTAAAGGATAAAGTTATTATTTAGTTAGCCTCAGACATTAGGAGGAAGTTAAAAAAATGGCATATGTCCCTGATCATTTCTTAGATGACATCATCTGGCTCGAAACATCTGTCTTTTACAACAGATTAGAAGGAGAGGAAGGAAAGGGAATGTAGAGATAGAAGGAAAGCTGAAGTACTGGTCATGGTCCTGCAGGGTGCAAGCTTCTTGGGTGATAAAGGAGGTAAATGGAATGGACCCCTAACAACAAAAGAAAATGATTTCTGCTGTGGAAAGGAGGGACATAACCAATGGGAATGCCAACAGGTTGAGTCACCACCATCAAGGCCTTGTCCTCTCTGTAAAGGTAATCTCTAGATGAATGAATGTCCCCTGTGGCACAGGTTTATAGGGCCATATTTCCCCAACCAGGTCTAAAGGGGACCAGGGTCAACCTTAGTGGTTCCTGAGCATCCCATTACCACCCATAAACCCTAGTATGATTCTCAGTAGGGAATGAAAGGGCCAGTTTCCTTCTGGACACTGGCACCAGCTTCTCTGCACCTATGTCTTACCCTGGACCCCTTCCTCTGATACTATGACTGTGGAGGGGTGTCTGGATGTCCTATCACTAGATATCGTACTCCCTCATTATGTTGTGAATGGGATGGGGTGATGTTTTATCATGCATTATTGACAGTCCCAAGTGTCTAATCTCTTATTGAGAAAAGATATACTCTCAAAACTTCAAGCCAATATCACCTTCAATGTGGGACCCCAGGGTCCATTATGTCTAGGTCTATTAGAATGTGATATACCCCTGATAAAATCTGAAGTATGGGCCACTGAGGGCAAAAGCAGATGAGCAAAGAGTGCAGTACAGGTAAAATAATTTTGAGGACTCTTCCATTTTCCAATACCAAAGTTAGAACCCCTTGTACTCAGAGCAAAATTATGTTTTTTGGAGATCATTCAAAACCTTAAACAACAGGGACTTCTAGTGTCTTGTAATAGCCCTTGCAGTACACCCAATTTAGGAGTCCAGAAACCAAACAGGGAGTGGTGCCTAATCCAAAACCTTAGGATAATCAATGAAGCAGTCATCACCCTTTATCCTATGATGCCCAACCCTTGTACTTTGTTTTCTGAGATCCCAGCTACCTCTGTTTCCTTTACTATATTAGATTTAAAGAATGCCTTTTTTCTGTATATCCCTAGCCAATCAATCACAATATCAATTTGCTCTTTAAGAATTAAGCAGTGGATGTCAATAAACCTAGACAGTGTTACCCCAATGATTCAGAGACAATCCCCACTTGTTTGGGTAAGTCCTGGCCAAGGACCTAGCAGAACTCAAGGACACATCATCTGTAGATGTCATCCTTCTATGGCTACCACCGACGTGTAATGTCAAATGGCCACTACAGTGCTCCTGAATTACCTAGCTGATAGAGGGTATATGGCTTTTAAAAAGAAAGCTCAACTATGCCAACCACAGGTTCATTATTTGAGTTACAAGTATCTTAAGGAATATGAAGATTAGGGAAAGAGAGGATTGTCACTATAGGATGATACCCTCTACCCCAAACCATATGACAACTTAAGATATTTTCTGGGGATAACTGGATAGTGTAGGCTTTAGATCCTTAGGTATGGAGAGATAGCCAGACCCTTTATCAACTCCTTAAGGAAGCCAAATCCTTAGGGGACAACAGTCCTAATATGGGAACCAGAATATGTTAAAAGTTTCAAAGCTGTAGGAGGCCTTACTTCAAGCTCCTACTCTCTTCCTGCTTACAGAAGAAAAATTTAAATTGCGACCTAAATGGGAGGAATGGTCTTAGGGCAATAACACAAAGGAATGGGCCAGCTCAACAGCTGGTAGTATAGCTTAGCAAAGAGTTTGATAAAGTATCTTAAGGATAGCCCCACTCACCACTGTGAGTGGTGGCTGCAGTAATCTTGTTGATCCCTGAGGCAATTAAGATAACCCTAGTAAGGGATATTACTGAATACACTTCTCATGATCTTTCAGAAGTTCTAAATGCTAAAGGGGGATTATGGATCTCCCATGGTCAACTTATAAAATCCCAGGCTTTGCTCCTAGAACAGCAAGTGCCTCAAATAAAAATTTGCTCATGTTAAAACTTTCCTCTGGAATCATTAGAAGAAAACCTGAACATGACTGTCAACAAGCCTTAGACATACATTATTCAGCCTGGGGAGACCTCCAAACTTTTCCACTGTCCAATCCAGATCGTACTATGCATGCAAATGAAAGTTCTTTTATGGAACAAGAAGATCACAAAGCTAGGTATGCCATGGTAAATTGATATGATACCTTAGAGGCACAATTTCTGCCCCCAGTTACAAATGCACAACTTGTGGAGTTAATAGCCCTAACTAGAGCACTTGACTTAGGAAAACAACAAAAAGTTAATATTTATACTGATTCTAAGTATGCTTATTTAATCCTTCATGCACATGCAGCAATCTGGAGGGAAAGGGGATCTCAAACAGCTGGAGTTACTCCTATAAAGAACTATGAGCAGATCTTAAAATTATTGGAAGCTGTCCATCTACCTAGTAATTCACTGCTGGGGACACCAAAAAGGAATAGATAAAATATTAGAAAGTAATAGGTGATCTGACCAACAAGCTAAGGAGGCTGCAAAGGGAAAATTGTGTTAGCCATCAACTTTAGCTCCTCTACTTTGGAGAGGACATCCTCTGGATATAATACCCCAATATACTCAAGAGGAACATGTTTTATCTAAAGGAGGCACTCTCCTTCGCTCTGGATCCACAGACAGAAAATAATAATGTTTGCCTACCTGCTAACTCCTGATGAAAAATTCTACATACCCCAAATCAGTCTTTCTATTGGGGAGAAGAAAATACTCTCAAGCTAACTTGAGAGTTATTTGAAGGAAAAGGCATACCTCCAAATGTTCATCAGCTGTTAAGGGCTTGTAAAATATGTCAAAGAAAGAACCCACTCAGAATAACCCACAGAATGACTCCAGGAGTTCAGAGAGCAGGAAACATCCCTGGAGAAAATTGGCAACTTGATTTCACCCGTATGCTTCAGAACAGCAGGTTCCAATATCTGTAATTCATGAGAGATACCTTTACTGGGTGGGTTGAGGCTTTTCCCTCCCAAACTAAACAAGCAGGAAAAGTGGTAAAGGTTTTACTACAAGATATTTTCCCTCAATCTGAATTGCCCAACAGCCTACAAAGCGATAATAAAGCAGCTTTCAAGGCACCTGTCACTTAGGGAATATCAAAAATCTTAAGCATAGAATATCATCTTTATTGTGCCCAGAGAAGTAAGTCTTTAGGAAAGGCAGAAAATGCTAATGATATTCTAAAGAGGCATTTGAGGAAACTCACTCAAAAAGCTCATTATTCTTGGCCCAAGATGCTTCTTCTAGCCCTCCTAGGAATCAGAAATATCCCAGGAAAATTGGGACTTTGTTGGTTCATGAAAGGCTAGTGACTCACCAGAGACAGAGATTCAACCAAGAGATTTTATTGGGGGGCTGCCCAAGGGGGAAGAAAAGGAGAGGCAGAGAGAGGAGAGGAGGAGGGTAGGGAGAAAGAGAAGGAGAGCAGAGAGAGGAGAGAAAGAAGAGGAAGAGGGCAGAGAGAGGAGGGAAGAAAGAGGGCAGAGAGCAGAGAAGAAGAGGCCAGACAGAGCGAGCTTGCAAGCTTGGGCTTAGGAAGGGTTGCATGGATGACGTGGCAGGTGCTGATTGGCAGGGTGACTTAGGAACTGCGAGCAGACACTGCGTCCAGCAGGGATTGGTTAAGAAAACCTTAGAATTTGGCACTCTTCAGCTTGGCGCCCTTTCGGAGAGGAGGGGGAGAGGTAAGGGATTCTGTGATGTTCTCAGAGAGGAAACTTAACTTCAGCGGAGAGTCTCCCACACACTCAACAGTTCAAGCTCTTATATAGGACATCATTCTTAAAAAATGATAACCTTAAAGATCAATAAACTGCTGATTTGGTATCTCATCTCACAAAGCTAGACTGAAATCTGTAAATATCCCACAGATAGGCCGATTATTTCTCCCATACTTGTATGAACCTAGAATTAGTAATGGTCAAGACCATATCCCCAAGTTCCCCTAATCTAGACCCTATCTGGAAGGGACGTTTTTGTATGACTTTATCTTTCCCCATTGCAGTAAAATACTTGAACAATAAAAATTGAATCCACCACTCCAGAAATAGCTGATAGATATCCAACTCTAACACTGCACTAGATGAATTTAAACCCTTATCAGAGAAATCTCCTCCAGATATCTGTAAATGAACAGAAAATTTCAAGTTCCTCTTTAAATGAGCTAAATGATATGATTAAATTCATTGGTCTCTTCATTTCAATACCACTGGCTTTACTACTTGCTATTGTATTAACAGTAATAGCTTGGCAGGACTGGAGCCCTACATGCAGAATATTTCTGGCCTTTACCTGTCTAAGCATAATAACTTTGTTTTATATCCTAGAGTGGCTGCCTATCCTATTATGAGTAGACCATATTACTTTTATGCCCCTTTTTTATTGTGAAAATTACCATCTCCTTTGCCAGCCAAATGTGCAGGTTCTGTATTAGGTCCATGGAAAGACAATCATTAGTTAATTTCTCAAGACTATAAGTCTGGGAATGGATTCTCTAATTACTGAATCTGTCACCCACTTTACATACCGTTTAGGGTCTCCATGTTTGCTCCTCTGCATGATAGGAAATTAACCCTCTCCCTCATCTCAGGACCAACTAATCTAAGACCTTTACATATTTCTTTTCAGACAGAATGATCTTTTCCATGTGTTGAGTTTATACCCCACTTCAACTGCTCTAAATTATAGGCCAAGCCATTGCCTATCCCTGCATTGATTATGCTCAATTTTCAGGTCAATGTGCCATTGGAATGCTCAGGCAACTGGCAGTAGGAGTCATCATACATAATATCACTCTGCCAAGGCCTAGTGTTATGGCGAAATTATAATAAAAATCTCAATGCGGAGATGGAACCTTTATTCACTAGCTGGTGGGCCGGGAGGTAGCCTGCAAGTCTGTACTCCTCAAGCTCCTTTAGGGGTTAGAACACACCTTTTATAGTTCAAAACCACAAGTAAAGCATGTCAGTACAATAATCATAAGTGGCTCTTGCTATAATTCAAAACCATAAGGAAAAATCATGATATTTAAAATCATAAGCAGAAGAGGAAGTGGGTCAAAATGACCCTAGTTGGGTAAAATTTAAAGAATGGTTATTGGGCTGGGTTTATGGCTCAGTGGTAGAAGGCTTGCTTTGCATGTGTGAGACACTGGGTTTGAGCCTCAGCACTACATTTAAATAAATAAATTAAATAAAGGCATTGTATCTATCTACAACTAAAAGTAAAAAATAGCTACTAATGTCTAGATAATCATTAATATTCTATGTGATTAGGATACATTGAACAAGTAGAGTATACAAGAATAGAAGCAAAAATTTTGTCATTTTGCATTGCCAATATGTTATGCTAAGCAATTGTTGGCGGGTACAAATGTGGGGTCTTCCCATGGGAGAAGTATTTCTTACATGACATGGAGTCTCAGGGTAAAATGGAGTCTGGTTATTGCCAGTATAGCTTGGCCCACACCACTAGCAAATTCCTATGATTAATTTTTATGGGAATAGGAATCATTATAGGTCTTATTGTGTCATGAGCTATATTTGCTCAACATCAAGTCACTCTCAAAAATCTCACAAATACCCTGGAAGTGCCTGCAGAATATACTGGGCTAACATGGTCCCAGATAATTATCTAGCCTTGGACTACTGACTATCAAGTGAAGGAGGAGTTTGTGCTGTAACCAACAAAACTTTTTGCACATGTATCAATAATTCAGATACAGTTGAAATCAACATAAAACACCTATAAGCAGGCAATATGGCTTCATTGATATAACAAGGCAACTGACCCCAAGTGGCACTTAGAGTAGCTGTCTCTTGATTAACTTGGTTTCTCCCTTGATTAGGCCCCTTATTAATTCTCCTTGTGCATATAATCTTTGGATTCTGCATTCTCGATATGTGAATTCAACTTATTCATGGCAGGCTGGAAGCCATTAAACTACAGATGGTAATGGAAATGTGTCTGCACATGAACATTACAGATGACTTTTATTATGGACCTTTTGATCAACCTAATGGTCCCTAATGGGAAACTTGACCTGCTTACCCCTCTTTGCCTCCTCTCAGCTCCAAGTAGCTAGAGCAGTCATCACCCAAAAACCCTTACAGCAGCAAGGGTTTCCTTGTCAGAGGGGGATTGAGGTAAAAAAGTATAGCAGTGGAGAGTGGGGAAGAGACAATGAAGGTCAAGAAGAGGGCAAGTATGAGAACAACTATTTTAACACATCCCAACATACTATAAAACAATTCTTGTTTCTCAGTAAGGATGTAAATTTCCATCTCTGGAAAAGTGACTGCATGATGTGTAATCTGGCCCATGCCCAATAGAGGACAATTGAAATATCAAAAAACACTGGAGAGGAGCTTATCAATTTCTCCTTCACGTCTTTGAAAGCAGGAAGGCTGTAAGACTGAAGTGGCATTCTTGCCCCTCCCAGGCAGACTGTGCTTAGAGTTCTGAAACTTTCTCTCACTGGCCTTTTTAATAGGATTCCTGCTGGCTGGCTTACCTCATTGGCATTTGCAGTGCTCATTCTTCAAGTCTGTGGAACATGAACCTGATCCTGACTCCTGTTGGTAAGTTTCAGGCGTTTATAAATGGACAGGGGACAAGCTGCAAAGTGTGAGGACACTGTGGTGTCTTCCTCACTATTTTTCTACCATGGTTTCACTAACCAAAAATTCAGTTACAAATGACTAAGAACACATCTTATCCATGGAATACAGATGACAGATTTCTCTAGGAGGAAATTGTTGAAATGGAAGGTCAAGAGGAAGCAAAAGGAGCAGGCAATCAACTGATAAAACTCTTTGATTACTTCTTGAAACTGCCCTCCAAACTGAAGCCACTTGGAGGGGAGGGAAGTAACACAGAACAATTAAACAATCAGCTCTTTTCTGGTGTTTGAGGTGAAAACAGAGCCACACATTAAACTAAAAGCCACAATGTAGACTGTAAGTGGCTCTTGAAACACAAGAAGAAGGGGAAGAAAATTCACAAAATTTCTATGAAAAATTAACTTGTAAATTATTGCATTATCAGTGATTGGGAGAAAGAAAATCTTCTTGGACTCTAGCAGCAACCTCTTCTAAAAATTCACTTTATTTTTCCTAGGCTAGAAGAATATGAACCAATTCAATCAAGCCAATAGTGAGCAGAAACAAGAACCCTATAGCTAACCATAATTTCCTCTAATAGTACTTGCTTGCAACAGTTTTCTCAGTTTGATTATAAGTGGAACTATAACTCACTGTCAAATATATCTTGGCTTAGATAATAACTTGCATGTTTTAGTTAATAAATTTCTTTCATTTAATAGATTTCTTGGGGGCATACGTAGTATTATCAAGCAGAGGTGTTGATTTATAGCAGTGGTTATCAAAGTCTAGTGTATCAGAATCACTAGATGGTTCACTGAAACACATGTGTCAGACCTCAATCTCAGAATTCATAATTTAGAAAATATTCACTTCTTAACAATACCTAGAGTGATGCTGATTCTCTTGGTTCAAGGCCCAAATTCTAAGAACCACTGCTCTAGTGTATTGATGGCCATGTTTGAGGCATTTAAAACAAGGATTCACCATGAAAAAAAAAATTCATTTTGAATCCAGGCCATTAAATGCAAGATTCTCTTATTTATTTTTAATTTTTAATTATTTATTTTTATTTTTGATTGACATGTTATATTAGTACATATTAATGAGCACAACACATACATAAAGTGCACACTCATCAAATGGGGGCAATTCTCGTTTCCCTCTCCATGTCATTTCTTCATGTTTGAAAGCATCCAGCTAGTCTCTTCTAGATTTTTCATAAAACATCTAATAGAGATTATGAACTATGCTGTGTAACACCTGCATTTATTCTTTACTCTTTTTTAGTTATTTCTTTGGTACAGGGATTGAGCCCATGGGTATATAAACACTGAGCCACATCTCCAGCCCTTTCTTACATCTTATTTAAAGACAGGGTCCCTCTGAATTGCTTAGGGCCTCTCTAAATTTTTGAGGCAAGTTTTGAAGGAAATCCTCCTTCCTCACCACACCCAGCCTGCAAAGATTCTTGATTGTTTTCCACCTTCCCTGAGGGAAAACATAAGTGATCAAAATTTTATGGAAGAATGTAAGTCTCTAAATCTTGATCACAGTCTTGCTGTCTATCATCACCAACTCTTAAATTGTAAGGCACAATTCTGGAAAAAAAACTATCTCTCTATTGATCCAGAATATGGCTGTTGTTTTGTTTATAGAAGTATTTAATTTATACATCTGTAAATTCTAAAATACTTAATTTAAAAAATGTCTCTCCAAATTAATAATTAAGGTCATAAACCTTAATGACAACTCTACTTGTCTTGAAATATGAAGAAATTCTCTGTGTTTGTTTTATTTTTGTGCATGATTTTCCCCCACCCCCAAAATAAAACTGAATTCTTTGAGGTAAAGAGTTATGTCCCTTTAATCTTTTTTTAATTTTTGTAGCACAAGGTATTATGCCTTTGGTATAATATATATTCAATGAAAACTAGATACTAGTTAAATTATGAATTAAGCTTAATAAACTATAAAATGCAAGAATGGAAATTGTACTGAATATTTACTATGTGTTAGACATAAGATGATGTTTTATGTCTTTCATTTCAGTTTCTCAACATAGATTTTATGTTTGACATTAATATTGCCTTCATATAAATAGATATATCAAAGCTCAAAAAATAAAGTAAAACAACATGAAACAGAATATTTAAATCAGTTATTTGCTCATGCTAGCTCCCTTGTGCATGCTTCACCTCTCTCACCTCCACTGCCTTTCTGAGTATCTAAGTAAACATCATAGTCATAAAATTGTGGTAAGGCAGCCTGACTTAAGGTAAGATTCTGGGCAAAGGCAAATTAATATGTTGCTTGCAAACATTTTACTCCTGATTTTATCTCACTCTCTCTTCATAGGAAATGAGTTTATAAATCAATTTAACTCAGCTTGTTATTTCCCTATAACAATAGGAAGGGTCAAAGTGTATGAAATATGCAATATTTAACTAGCATTTAAAATGATTAAAAAATTTCTGTTTAAGGAGAGATAAAATAGCACTCATCCAGAAAAAAGATATTACTAAAGGCATAATAAAATATTTGAATCCTTATTGATATTTAGAGGTATGTATTACTCATATATATGATATATACACACACATGCATACTGTACATGGACACACACATACACACACATAGATTAGAATGTATCCTCCAAATTTCTTCTTTAAGTTTTACTGCAAGAACAAAGAGATAAATCAATCAATCAATCAAGCAAGCAAGCAATATTCTTTGCCAGTTGAAGCAAAATAAATTTTTTCATCTTTATTGTATTGGCTTTAGGCAAAAATTGCATTCATAGTTTCATTATGCCATCCCCTCTTTTAATTATGCCAGAATGAGAGATTCCTGAGAGAAGGCTTTGGGTATCAGAAGAAAGACTAGTTTACGTAGAAGAATAGCTTTATAAATGAGTCCAGGAGTCAAAAAAGTGTACGTGACTCTAGAAGCAAAGCATACCTTCTAGCTCTGTGTGGAATTTTTTATCATTTTTCAGGAATCTACAAGAGAAAGTGCCATCCTAAAACCCTCACCTCATTTCACTCTACTACTTGTGCTTTCCTAAAATAGTTTTAAGAAGAAATATTATTAATTTAACAAATATTGCACTGACCTAATAAAACTCAAAGAAAGGGGATGTATCTCAGTGTTAGAGCACTTTCCTAGCATGCCTGAGACCTTGGGTTCAGTCCCCAGCACCACAAAAACAAAAACAAAACAAAACAAAACAATAACCTCAAAGAAAAAAACATAGAGACTTAATTTATGGTATGTAAAAACAAAAAGCATATAACTGGTCATTCATGTACTTAATTTCCTCAAACAGGCACTAGCTCAAAGATTATATATATAATCTTATATTGAAAATTATATATGTATTATAGAAATATGAATCATTAAGATGAAACAAATGTGGAGATTACCAGGCTGTGTAAAGGTTCAATGCTTTAATTTCTCTGTGCTGTCATGAGTTGGCAGTGAGGTTGCAGATTTTGAATGGTTCAATATAATAGGATGAAACAAGTGCCATGTGTTTAACATTCTGTCTTTATTTTAAATAGTGGACTTTTGTTGACTTCCCATGAGGCCAAGAAAACACATACATATGTTCCCCAAACATTCTCAACCTTCTACCAGCTCCTTAGCAGAATTAACTTGTTAAGCATGCATGAATCATTCTTTGGTTGAACATCCTACAGATAGAGGAGATTATTTAGTGAATTTGACTGAAACCACAAGGAGCTATTTTTAGGGGAAAAAAAGTGTTGAAGAAGCATGAAGGAGAATTTAGCTTATAGTAGTTTATAAACTAGGGATTTAATAAATACTTTATAGTTGAAGAAGACATAAAAATGTACAACAAATTGCTTTCATTTCTCCAATTAACATTTAGTAGAATTTCTCAATGAAATAAACTGGGTCAATCGTACACTATAAATTTGACTTTCTTAATTGACTATCATACTATGAATGAATTTATATGAATTAAATTGTGGAATTTTATTTTTTTGAAAAATCATTCATATATACTCTATGTATATATAATTGCTCATGGTATAGCTTCACTATTGTTTTGAGTGTGCAGTGTTTATAGTGATATCTGTTGTTTCATTCAGATATTGACAATCTGTCTTGCTATTTTTTTCCTTCTCAGTTTTGCTAGAATTTAAGCTTACAATTCCTTTTAGAAACACCTCTTTGATTTACTAATTTTCCTCTATTTTTACACTTTCAATTTCATTAATCCATGCTCTTAGTTTTATTATTCTCTTTCTCTATGTACTGCTTTAGATGAGTCTAAAAATTCTGTGTTGCATTTAAATTTTATTCATTTCAGTAGTTTTTGTTTGTTTGCTGTTTGTTTGTATGTTGTGCCCCTTGAGATTTTCTCTTGGACTCTCAAATAATTTAGAATTATGTCATTTTGGTTTTAAGTTTTGGCATTTTACCAATTATCATTCTGTTATCAATTTATAGCTTAATTTCTTTTTGAACACATATAATACACTATTATATTTCTTTTAAATTTATTGAGGTTTGTTTGATAGCTTGTCTGGAGAAACTTAAAAAATGTGTATTCTTCGTTTTGGGGGGTGAAATATTCTGTTAATGTCAGTTTTATATACTCATTGATGAAGATGATTTATGTTGATGTTTTTGTTAATATTTCTGTCTGGTTATGTTATGAATTGTTGAGAAGAGTTATTGAAGCCACCAAGTGTAATTGTGGGTTTGTGTATTTTTTCTCGCAGCTCTATTAGTTTTTGTATCACAAAATCTGCAGTTTTACTATTTGGCAAACAGAGTTAAGATGAATGTAACCATTTTTTCATTATATAACTTAGTTTCTCAACATTTTCTTTCCTCTGAAGTATTCTTTATATAATATAATATATAGACATGCCTGTTTTTCTATAATTAATGTTTTATATTTTATGTTTTTCCACACTTTTATTTCAGTTTTCCTCAATTACATTTAAAATGATTTTCTTTTGATAACATATAATGGTATATTTTTCAATCCAGTCTTTCCATCTGCATCTTATAATTTATGTATTTTTAATAATCACTATTTTTTAAATTTTTTGAATAACATGTAATAATTGTATTTATTAATGGGATATGACATTTATATTATCACACTTACATATAGCATGCACTAATTAAATCAATGTGATTAACATTTCCATCTTCTTATCATTTCTTTATGTTTAGAGATTGTTACCTTTAGATATTAGTTGTTCCCCAAAAGCTTATGTGTGAAACATTTAAAGAAGTTTTAGAGGTGAAATGATTGGATTACGAGAGTCATAACTCAATCAGTGAATCAATCTCTTGATAGGGATTAACAGAGTGGTAAAAGTAGTGAATGAAGGAGGTTGGTCACTGGAGGCATGCCTTAGGGGTACATATTTTGTCTCTGGAGAGTGGAATCTCTCTCTCTCTCTCTCTCTCTCTCTCTCTCTCTTCTCTCTCTCTCCACCCTCCTCCCTCTCTACCTCCCTCCTTCCCTCTCTTTCTCTCTGCTTCTTGATGCCCATGTCCTGATACTTTCCTCTAAAACACCCTTCTACCATGCATGATGTTCTACCTCACCTTGAGCCCTGAGGAATGGAGTCAGTTATCTATGAACTGAGACCTCTGAAGCTGTGAGCCCCAAAATAAACTTTTTCTCCTTTAGTTGTTCTTGTCAAGTCTTTGGTCCTAGCAGGAAAGAAAGAAAGAAAAAAAGAAAGAAGGAAAGAAAGAGAGAGAGAGAGAGAGAGAGAGAGAGAGAGAGCGAGCAAGCTGTCTAAAACAGAAATATTGATATCCTGTCTCTTATTTTTTTTAATTTATTTTATTCACAGACCAACTTTCATTGCAAGATTGTACAAAATAAGAAAGACATAAAGAGAGAGGAGTCCCAAACCATGGCTGACAGATGGCCAAAACCTTTAAATTGACCAGTCAATATCTTTCCCAAGAAACTACCTATAGAATCAATGCAGTATTGGCCATGTCTTAAAAGGAGCAATAACAGATAAAAACAAAACAAAAACAAAGACATACAACTAGAGGAAATTCTCAAACCCAAGACTAACAAACATGAGAGCCTAGATAGAACAGACCAGAAAGGTGTAAATATACCTAGGTTCTCTAGTTCTACTTATGACTTCTACAGCAGTGGAATCATAGATGTCCCCACAAAGAGGGACCAGATGTTTCCTCAAAGAGGAGCCAAATGTGTGAAATCAAGGGTTTCAGCATGAAACCGTTCTCATCCCTGATGCCAACCCAATAAGGAGGACATGATTTTGAGAAAAAGGAAAAAAAAGTTTTATTGCTTTGCTAGCAAAGGAGAAACATGGGACACTCCATACCCATGGCTGTGATTCTTGAGATCCTCTCTTCTATATTTTCAAAAAATACATAATAGGTTACTATAAACTATAGTTATCTTACTGTGCTGTGTAGCACAATAACTTAGTTTTTTCTATGTGTGCTTTGGTATCAATTATCCATCCCCACCTCTTTCCTCCTTGTGGTCTCATACTTCTCAACCTCTAATAATCATTATTCTACATTCATAGTGACTTTTTACAGCTTCCATATATGAGAGAAATGTGTGATATTTGTCTTTCTGTGTCTGTCTTTTTTCATTTAACACAATGTCTTTTAGTTCTATTCATTTTGCTACAAATGATAAGATCTCATTTTATATATAATATATAATATATATATATATATATAATTTTCCATTATATAAGCATACCACACTTTTTCCCCATTCATCTGTCAAGTATTCCTCAAGTTTATGTCATATCTTAACTATTATGAATTGTACCACAATAAACATGGAAGTGCAGATATGTCTTTGTTATGCTGATCACTTTTGCTTTGGGTATTTATTCAGAAATTGAATAACTGGATTATAGGTAGGTCTAATTTTTTTTTCTTTTTTGAGAAACCTCTATGGCTTTTCTTTAATGGCTATACTAATTTACATTCCCACCTATAGCATGAAAATTTTCTTTCACCACATCCTTGCCAGCATAATTTATATATTAAGACTGCTTATATTTAATGTAATCAATAATGTGTTAAAGCTTAGGTTTACCATTTTGGTTTTTGTTTTATGTTTGCCTTTGCTGTTTTCCATTTTTCTGTTTCCTTCTTTTTACTTTCCTATTGTTGAACATCTTTTAGACTTCCGTCTATTTACTGGCTTAATTATCAAAGATCATGAAAACTCTAGGATCAGATCACAATATGGGGAGAAAATACAACAAAATAAAATAGAGATCAGTAGAGACTTACAGTTTTAGGTATAAGTACACCAGATTTTTAATCCAATTCTAGACTCAAGCAAGGTATTATCTCAGCTGTATTTATTTATTAATTTATCATTGCACAGTAAAACACAAGTACTCATAGGTAGTTATCTCACAGGATTATATTCATCATTAAGTGAGGTAAGTGTGAAGACCTTGGTACATTATACTTACTGTTGTATTAACAATTGCTAATTGCTACATAAAAACTTACCACAAATTTAGTGTCTGAAAAATATACACACTTATTAGCACAAAGTTCTGAAGGTCAGAAGTCCATGGCTGGTTCACTGCTTAGGTCTTACAAGATTGAAAATAAGGCATTGACTAGGCTTTCCAGAGCCTACTGGGAAGATTCCTATTTCAAACCCATTCAGGTTGTGGACTGAATTGAATTTCTTGTAATTCAGAAACACTTGCTTCCTTGCTATCTGGCAGCTGGCAGATACGCTCTGCTTTTAGAGACTACTAATTTTCCTTGTCAAATGATTCTCCCTCTTTGAATATCTGATGTTAATTATATTCCAGTTTCTGTTAAGGGCTCACTCTAGATGATCTTCCTTTCTCAAAGTCAATTATTCCATGGAACATAACCTAATCATAGGTGTAAATTCTTGATCAGAGTTCCTGGGGAACAAGCAGGTGTAAGGATCTTTGGGACTGTCTTAGTGTTTTGTTCAGTGCCCTACTAAATATGAATTATTAATTATAAATATAATAAAGCTTAGTGTAGTTTAGACTGTATATAAACAAACAACCTTGAAATTATGTGCAGAAAAATATATTATCGTATTGAAAATTCTGCACAAATACATAATTAATCCACTTTTGAGAATTATAAAATCTCTATATGCAAAAATGTGTAAATTCTGTTTTTGAATGCCTCAGTAGCAATAAAAATAACATCAAAAGAAGTGAATCTTCCCACATTTCAGCATTTGAGTTATTTTGTGATATAGTCTGAATCTTGAGTTAACAGAAAATATAAGACTCCTAAGAGAGAGATAATATGTGGAGGAAAGAATTAGAAATAAGCAGAACAATACTAAAGAAGCACTGACCTATCATTATTCTTATTTTTATGAACAGTTAAATCAATAAGGTCTACTTTGCAATTAAGAGGAATGAAGTATTGGGGCTGGGGCTATAGCTCAGTGGTAGAGCACTTGTCTTGCATGTGTGAGGCACTGGGTTTGATCCTTAGTACCACATAAAAATAAATAAATAAAGATATTGTAGAAAAAAAGAGGAACAAAATATTTTAAAACAGAATGCATGCATATGCATACACATACAATATTTCTAATATCTTTAAAACTATTTAAATGGTTTTATCTTTAATCTTAAATGTAAACATTCATTGTTAATGCTTCCTAAATTTTAAAGTAATTATTTCTTTTACACAATTTTTAAATGTAGAAATTATATAACCCACATAGTCTGCTTGATTACTCAGTTACTTATTCTGGGTCAATGATGATAAAATACTTGACACCTTGAAGGAGGTTCTACATTCACAAAATAATGAATAATTATGCAAGAACTGAAGATAAGCTATCTGGGGGATTATCTATCTTTACTGTATAAAAAGTTCTAACAGAATTCTGTCACTACACTTATTAAGAAACTGGGGAAATGAAACTAAATCTCAAGATTCAGCTGATGTATGCCTTTTCAGTGTGCCATAAGGCATAAGGTCATTACCATAAGGGTATAACTTTTGTTTTTTAAGTCAAATTTCCAAAATGATTCATGCATGGTACTGCTTTAAGCAAACCACTTATTTCTTCAAAAAATTATAGGTCAGTTGTTTTAGTCAGATTTTCTTTCCTATGACAAAAAGACCCAACAAGAACAATTTAGGAGCAAAAATGTTTATACTGGCTCATGGTTTCTGAGGGTCGGTCCAGGATCAGCCAGCTATAGAGCTCTGGGCCCAAGGTTAGGCAGAAAGTCATGATAGAAGGTTATAGTGGGGGCAGAAGCAGCTCAAGAGATGAAAACCAGGAAGGAAAGAGAGAGAGAGAAAGAGAGAGAGAGAGAGAGAGAGAGAGAGAGAGAGAGAGAGAGAGAGAGAGAGAAAGTTCCATTGATCAATTACAAAATATAAACCCCAAAGGCTTGCTCCCAGTGACCTACTTCCTCTAGTCAAACCCTATCCGCCTGCAGTTATCACCCAGTTATTCCGTATCAGTGAATTAATCTACTGACTACATGGATTAAATGTAGATTAAATTAGATTAAAGCTCTAATAATTTAATTAGTTTACCTCTAAAAATCTTTCATTTTCTTACACATGAGCTTTTGAGGGATAGCTTATATCCAAACTATCACACTACACCTCTCATTTCCAAAACTTCATGTCCATCTCACAATGCAAAATACATTTAGTCTGTTTTCAAGAGTCCCTATAGTCTTAATAGTTTTAGCATTGCCTAAAGTCCAAATGCAAAAATCTCATCTGAGAGAAAAGGAAAACTCTTGGATGTTTGCCCCTGCTGAGATCAAAATCAAGTAACATATATCTAAACTGTAATGGCACTAAGTAAACATCCCCATTCCACAGGGATAAGTTGGGGCATTGACAGAAGGAATGGAACCAAGCAAGACTAAAAATCCAGATGGGCAAACAAGTCCTGAAGCTCCACATCCAGCATCTAGGGCACATGGCATCCTGAAGTTCTCTCCACAGGGCTTGTGTAGCCCCACCGTTATGGCCAATGTCTTGGTTTATTTCTACTGGATTCTTACAGTTTTCCACAAAGATTCCACATTAATAGCATCTCTTAATCTTGAGAATTTCCACTACATTTTTGGTTTCCTTTTACAACTTTATGCATCACCTTCTCAAGGGATACCTGCAGATATTCCAACCCTTATATGCTTTGTGTAATCTCCCAGGCCTTCCTTTGAAATCTTGGTGGAAGCTGCAGTGCCCACCTACATTCAATATCACGCAGTCCTGTGATATAAGCATCGTATGCTTGATGCCAAGGTCTAACACTTTTTCCAGCAGTAGCCAAGCCTCCTGGAACCATGATGGCAGCAGCCACTGAGTACCCGAGTAGCTGAGCACAGTAAAACAACTTACTATGCCCCCTTTTCTAGGCAGAGTTGACCCTATTGTCTCTTCAAAGAAAGGAAATTTTACTTTTATATACTTGAGCCTGAGATGGGTGTGCTCCTGCAAATTCTTGAAATGTTCAATTCTTGAGATGCTATTAAGCATCTTTTCTATTGTTTCTGAACTCAGCATCTCTTAGGCATCTGTAATCTCTTTAACAATGACAGTTTCTTTAGCTCTAGTTTTACTCAGACTTTCCTGACCAAACTGTAAGTAAGTTTTTCAAATCTGTAGACTTTGCCTTCTGCTACTGATTATCGCAGTAACCTTGGTAAAAGCCACCAGCAATAACTATGTCACTGTTTAAATGCTTTGCTGCCTTGAAGTTTTCTCTACCAGATTAATTGGCTCATTGTCTTTAAATTAAACCTTACAGAAAGCCACAGGACATAGGCAAAATTTAGACAAATTCTTTGCCACAATGTAACATGAAAGACCTCTAGTCAAATTTCCATTAAGTTGTCCTCCTCTGAAACTTCTTGAGTCCAAGTCTTATTTTCTACTACCGGTAATGAAAATAAAAAGAGATGTAGAGACAAGATGCAGGGGCAAGAAAGATGGCAGAATGGCAGAGAGGCCAAGCTACCAAGCTTTATTTATATCAATAGGTTACTTTAGGTCATTGGCATCATTAGTACATATTGTTTATTATATTACTAGGCAGATTACAGATTTAGCAACACTATGCAGCCTCTTCCTCAGTTACATCCTAAGTTGCAATGCACAATATTAGGAACTTTGTGTAGCTCTCAGGAAAGTCCATTGTATAAAGTTACTGTTACGTGGACAGGTTTGGGCTCAGTGAAACATTGTGGTTGTCTAACAAGAGAGTTCTTTTATTCCCAGGAGCTGTGTGCCTGAGATCAAGGTCTAGGCTGATAAGACTCTCTAGCACGGAGCCTCCTCATGCAGGGTATGGTTATAACAGCTAGACATAGCACATGTCTTAGTTATCTTACTAGTTTCTAGGAGAAACTGCAGGGCATTCTAAGGGTGGGAAACAGAGTGCCAGTTACCCCCTCCCCTCTGTGAGTTGGTTCACTAGAAAAACGCTTCCCTGTATATTTCCACAGTCAGAATTCCTATAAACTATCAACATTCTGGTCTTGTGAGCCCAAACCAGAATCACCCATTTGGCTCCACCCAAACACCTTCTAATGCATTTCCAGCTGGTGTCTCTACATGTTTCATTGTGTCTGCCATCAATCAGCTCCAAACATTTCTGAACCACGTGGTCAGGCTAGTCACAGCAACAGCCTTACTTCTCAGTACCAATTCCTGTTTTGTCAGCATTTCGTCACCATGAGTGAAAGATCTCACAAGAACAATTTAGAGGAGGAGAAGTTTATGTAAAGATCATGGTTTCAGAGTTTCCATCTATGATCAGACAATTCCATAACTTTGGGCCTGAAGTGAGGCAGAACATCATGGCAGAAGAAAGAAGTTCAGGGTATGGTGAACAGGAAAGAAAGAGAGAGCTCCTCTTACCAGGGATAGAATATAAACCCCAAAGGCAAGCCTCCAGTGCTTACTTCCTCCAGGCATACAATGCCTGTCTACAGTTACAACCCGGTGAATTAATTCACTGTTAATCATATTGATTAAAGTTCTTATAATCTTATCACTTCACCTTTGAATATTCTTACGTTCTCTAACATATGAACTCTTGGTAGACACCTTAAGATACAGATCCTGTGTTTATGTCTTTGGCGAAACTGGTATCAGAAAATGATACAACAAGTGAGGATACCCACCAGAGAGTAATGGCTCCAGGAGATAGTGTTGAAAACTGCCACAGCAATAATTAAAGCAAATTTTTGTGTTCTAAAACAACAAACTTGCCAAATGCTCCTAAACCTCTTACACTGCTGATTTAAGATTGTTTTTTCCTTTAGATATAACCCTGATTTTCATTGTAGGTTGATTTGATGGATGATAATGGTTCCAGTGAATGTAGAGAAGAAATATGTTTCAACAATACACGAGGATGGGAATTCAGCATCTGAAAATGATCTCTAATAAGAGCTGAGACCACAATTATTGATTAAAATGTCTTACACATATTCCCCTGGTAAAACCAAAATATCATACTAAGTCCACAATGGGAAAGCCAAGAAAAAAAAAATCCCTCAAATTTGTTCCTAGTTTGGGTTGGATATTTTCATAAAATTTGGTTGAAATGGAAGATCACATAATCAGTATAAAATTGCCAGAGTGACTTAGATTTTATAGTTGCTGTTTTTTAGAAAGAAATACCAACATGATTACTCTTTGAAATTAAAGGTAAAATGAGGTTGTTATATCACATTTACAGCTCAAGATTAAGCAAAATCTAACAAGCTTTAATATGCCTGACAAACTGTTGAAGCAAGTCACCAGAACTGATTTACATCAGAGCTAAGATGATTCACGAGATTCAGGTACACTGTGTATGACCCAGTAAAATTTTTTGTTTTTTAAAGGGGAATTACACAATTCCATGTAGTATTTGTTATCCAGACTACAAGTGGTTTCATACCACTGTACTCATGCTTCATATGAGACCCTTGGGACATGTATTCATGGAAAGAACTAAAAATAAACAGATCAACAGTGACAAGACAAAAAAAAACTAAAGGAAGACTCTGACTTTGATTTATGGCTACATAGATGCCAGTTGTGGAATCAAAAGAAACAAAATGTTTTAAGTCAGAATTCATGCATGTAGCATTTTAATTTTTTTTTCTGCTTAAAATGTCTCAAGTATTTATTTTTAATTCTGAGTTAACATTTGCTACTGATATATCTTAAAATTTAATCTAATAATATCATTTAAATATTTTTACAGGTATAGAATTTCCTGAACCTGTGTGGACTATATGAAAAAAAGAAAAACAAAAGAATTGAAAGTTCAAGCATTTATTTTATAATCTATAAGGTGTGTGTGAGTATGTATATATGTATATGTAATATCTTAAAATATTACTCTACTTTGATAATGATAGAGAGGTAATGAAAAACACCCCAATTTTTCAGAGAGAGAGAGAGAGAGAGAGAGAGAGAGAGAGAGAAAGAGAAGAAAGAAGGAGAAAAGGTCAGAGAGGAGAGAAAAGAGTGAAAAGAAAATGGGAAGGGCTAGAATAGGAAAGAGAAGAGAGAAAAGAGGAAAGAAGAGAGGAAAACAGAGGAGAAAAAATAATAATTTTGTTGCAGAAACTTTAGTTAGTACTTCTGCAGAAGATGAGATTCTCTGGATACGGTTGCCCTTAGCACAAGCCTTTAGGAGCAGCAATGATTGGCAGGACAGGCCATGGCCATGAGCACATAAAAGATGCCCCAGAAATATTTAGAAGGATTATTTTGACAGACTGCAGTTCTTATATCTGAGGTTATAGGAAAGAGGCCATGACATCCTGGTTAATCCTATTATGAAACCCTATCTGTAAACACAGTTGGGGACGCCTGAGAAACCTGGATTGGACTCAATCATTGTGCAAAAAAAAAAAAAAAAAAAAAAAAAAAAAAAAAAAAAAAGCCTTCCTCTCTTGGGTCTGTAGAAAACTGATTCAAAAAGAAAGAAAAGAAGATGTTGATTGCTGACATCTACAAGCTGCTAGAGTAGATAATGGTTGGCCCATTTAATCATTAATTCTCACCATCCTAATTTAACTATTCCTAAACATATAGGTTGGGCCTTTTTCAAGACATTTAGAAACCTGCTTCAGTGACAGTTTTAGAAAAGTTTTCACGTATTTAGACTTTGTTAATAAACAGCATTCCTCCTTCCTGGCTCTCATCCAGAATTTAAAGTAAACCTGGAAATTAATGGTAGAGTCACTTTTACACAAAATAGCCTAACCTGAACCCTCTACAAAGGTAAGGACAGATTATGATTAATTTACCTGCTTTTTTCTTTTTGCATCACTACAGTACTTTTGGTTTGTCAGTGTCTTGCTGTTCTTCTGATTTTATAGGTGTGGGGCCTTGGTTTGTTGTTTTGGAAGCCTAGAGGACTCAGCATGCTACTGAGGCTTCAAGCTCTTATCACCACAAGCAAAGCTGTCAGTTCTGAAGCACTGCTGGGAAGGAGACTCTCAGGTAAAAAGGAATGCAAAACAAGCACTTCCCAGGGACCAGGCAGGTACTCTACAGAACTTATTAATGAAGGATTAAACATATAAAAATAATGCTTTCAGTCCCTAAAGTTTATTTACCTCAAAACTACAGGATTAAAAGTAATCATGTTGGAACAGTTTGAGAGTTAGAAGAGTATTTTGTTAGCTCAGCTAATAAATACTTTCATTTTGTTCATCTTACCTTAATCATATAAAAATAATATAAGCAAATAAAATGCACATATTTTTAGTAACTTTAAGTCCTTTGTAATAAATGGGAAAGGTGATAAAATTTTTAAACATTGAGGTAAGTCCTCTTAAATATCAAATTAACTTAAATAAAAAAATATATATGTAGAGGAGGAATGTTACTTAAAAAACTATATAAATCTAAAATAGACTCTAATATATTATTTAATTTTTTAAAACTTTCATCTTACCTTTTTTTTCATAGCAGGGCAAAAATACGAGAACCTGCTTCAGTGACAGGAGTATGGAGTATGGAGCTTTTGATGTTGAGCAATCTGTGCCTACTTTTGTACGTGAACTCATTTTCTCTTATAACTTTAAATGTCAGCTTGTAATGTGAGCAAACAGAAGTCCAACAATCAAGATCAAGCCCTGCCATTTCTTATGGCTTTTTATGGTGAATTTGCTATTGAATAAAGTAGGAAGATGGGGAAATTCTGAGAGTAGAAAAGAATTGGAACAACACAGAGTTAAACCTCCTCTCTCCCTTTTCAATTAAATTATTTCATAGTTTCTCACCAGCTATGTTAACTTTTGTATATTTCCATTCTGAGCACTGATATTCTGCTGAAATGGCAACTTTTGGGCTCTCAGAGTATAATGATAGAGGGATGAGCATGGAGAAATCACTGGTGTGAGGTCTTCTTCCACTTGTTTATTTGCTTCTCCTGCCATTTTCGTGTTGTATGCCTTACAATCCTGGACTGGTATTGCTGTGTCCTTCTTAGGTTATTAGTAGAGAGGAATAAACCTTTCACCTGAACTATTTGCAGCTCTGGTAGCCCACCCTTCTTCACTCTGGGCTGGAATGTTCTTTTTATTTGATAATCTTCCTTTTATTTCCCACAGCCTTCTTTACATTTTTGTTTGTTTGTTTGTTTTATTCAAGTAAAAGATCCTTTTCTGTGGCATTTCTTGGGTAGGGCTGGAGTGGTGAAAAGAATCTGCCCTCCTTCCTGGTCATTTAACCGTTTATTGATTGATCCCTTATACGTAGGAAATATATACTCTAAGCCTGTTTGGGACTTTTTAAAATTAATTTTATATTTTGATTATTTTCCTATAACATTAAGTATTCTTTGATCACATCATCTTAGTTTCTTATAATACCTCATCTCTTTTCGGTGAAACTTGGTTTTGGCAATCATTTCAAGGTTCTTTGAAAATAACAATGGAGGAAACTGTTTTGCCAAAAGCATTACTCAACACTTCTTAGTATTTGAGTATAGTAATGATTTTTTTAATGATGCATCTTCCCTAGACAAAGGCCACAATTAAAAATATAAGCCTACTTTAAAATTGGCAAACTCAAATCCACTTCAATATAATAAATTAAAAATATTTCATCTTTTCTATGAAGTTCATTGTAAATTGACTTACAATCATACCTGGACACATTTCCTTGCTCTCACTACAAGATAAATATATAATTTTTCCAATTACTGAATTTGCTGATCTCAATATATACCACATTAAAGGAAAACAGTTTTTCACCCACCTGTTCTCTCTGTAGGATAGAGATCATGTTTGAATGACCTAGTTATTAATAAAGACTGGAACTTCAGAGTCTTATATTTTAGATTTATAGAGTTAATGAAATCAGTTCCCACATCTAACACAGTATAGAAATTTGAACAGTTCACTTAAACTTGGGAGTGTTGGTTTATTTTATGTAATATTATTACATTTTCTTTAAACTGTTATCACACAGGGTCCTAATAGAATAATAAAGATACATTTATCTGAAATTCTGAAGATAATTTAATGAAAATTGTATTTAAAGAGTTGTGGGAGGAGTTAAGAGAACAACAACAACAATAAAAACATGAATTTTCCAATGTCTAGCTATAGTCATAATCTCATTCCTCATTAGGCATGAAGAAATCATAGGGAAGTGAGTTAGTATATTCCAAGGTAGCTGGAAACACATCAAGTCCACTACCAAGTCCCCAAGTCTGCTGATTCTACACCCTATACTAACTAGAAGCTCAAGGTTAATGACTCCTGGTGATGAAGTCTATAAAGTTGAGCTGTAAAACCACAGAATTTCAAAGAGAAGCCCTAAGAATTGATCAGGATTTAAGTGAAAAACTCAAGAGTTGTTATGGAAGAGCTATGCCTGATATTAACTATGAAGAACTGTACTATCATTAAAGATCTGATATAAAATTATAGGTCTGTTTTTGGTGTTGGCCTCTCCCACTCTCTGTTTCTGCTTCCACTGCCATAAAGTGAGCAACTTTGCTGCTCCCATGCTCTCCGAGTGATGCTTTGCCTCACCACAGTTCCCAAAACAATGGAGCTAAGCAACAAAGGACTGAATGCTCTGAATTTTATCTTGGCATTTTGTCATAATGATGGAAAGCTAATTAACACATCCCCTGAATTATTAGGACAATGATTACGTGACAAATGAGCATGTATGGAACAAAAGACAATGAGTTTGATATGAACTGTGTATACTTAAACAATAGAGAAATTTATTTTTAGCATCATTAACATAAACCATAGACAAAATATAGTGATTATTTTATAGATTATTATTACTGAATTCATTCTCTAAATATAGTCCTGGAATAATGTTATAAAATGGGAGATGAATTTCACAAAAATGTCAATCATAAAGCATCACTCTATAATTGATTTAACCACTAGCAAATTTAAAAATGTACATTATGAATATACAAACTCTATGATAATCTTGAATTCTTATATTTTTTTCCCTGAAAATGGTAGTGGCATTATCATAATTAACATTATGGTAAATATCCTAAAAATACAAACTTAAGAGGCTTCTGGTTATTATGGATTCCTTATCATTTACTATTTCCTATGAGTTTTTCTGTTTAAAAAAATGTATACATAGTATACTATAATACAACGAAATAAACTTCATAAATCTGGTTCACTTATGAACCTACTGTATAGTACTGGGTCAGCCTCATAGTGGACACTTAATATGTAGAATGAGTAGATGAATGAAGCAATGGCATGAAGTATACTTTTGGATATCTGAGTTAAACTTCAGGTAAACCTGATCCAGGCAATTGAATGAGAATTTTGAAGATTCTAAAATTAATACAGAAATTTATATAGAAATGCAAGGAAACTAGAATCATGTTAAGACTTATTATAAATGAGCAATAGCCAAGGCAGTGTGATATTGATATTAAGGTAGAATATATATATATGTAATCAGTTGGATGTATGTAGGATCCAAAAATGCATTCATACAATTATGGAGGATGGCATCAGACAAAATTACAAAAGCATGCCAGTGGAGTTTTTTTCAATAACTAGGTGAGATATCCATATGCCAACAATATCACAACCACAAATAAACCACTGATTGATATATTCCAAATATTTGCAAAGCAACTGAAAATGAATCATCTGCCTAAATATAAAACAAAAAAACAAAAATTTTGACTTAAATTTGACTTTGAACTAAAGATTTTTAGATTCTACGCTAAAAGCATCATCCAGAAATTTCATTCCACTTTTAAGAGAATTAAAAGAAAGGCCACAGACTGAAAGAAACTCTTTGGAAACCATACATATAAAAAAGATCTTGTATTCAGAATGTGAAATTAACTCTCTAATACAACAATAAGAAAACAAATCCATTTTAAATTTTTTTTTATTAATAGAAATTTTGAACAGATACTTGACCCAGGAACATCTATGGATACCAAACGCAAGAAAAGATGCTGGTCATTTGGAAATACAAGTTAAACCCACAGTATAATACCACGCTCTCTATATTAGAATTCCCAAAATTAATAATACTAACTATAATGAGGATTTGGAGGAAGTGAAACTCTCATATACTGTGGTAGGAATGGAAAATGGTAAAACTAATATGGGAAACTTACTAGTTGTTTCCTAAAATTTTAAAGGAAGATAGAAAAAAATGAATGTATTACATTTTATTTCATTTATATAAAACCCTGGAAAGTGTAAACTTATATATAATGATTTTAAAAATTACTAGGTACTACTGCATAGAAAAGAAGGGATGGGTTAAACATTTATGAAAATGGGTATTATATTGTGGGTTTAACTTGTATTTCTAAATATGTGTTTATGACAGTAAATTCACTTTGTCTCTGAAACTACATCAATAGGATGTATGTAGGGTTTAAGTTCACACAAAGTATAATTTTTCCAATATTTCCACCCTACAAAAGGCAGAACAAATATTCAGTTGTACTATGTTCTGATTTTGAATTAAAATGATTCTTATTCATCATTTTGACAAATTTTTGAGCGCTTACTATGCTTAACTACCAGTCTGGGCACTGAAGATATAATATTTTTAATAACAAAGAAGAAACAAATCCATATGGCAACTGTTAGGCAATATATACTTGCATGGAAGACAGACAATAAACACTTTAGAATAATTGGAAGAAAATCATTATTAATGATAAGAGCCTTTATAGAAAGAATCCAGGGGAGAAAATAAAAAGTATGTGAATATGTGATATTTAATTTGAATGGTTAAGAAAGACCTTTAAATTTTCAGCCTTTGAGCATAACTCTTAAATGTGCTGAAAGAATCAGTCATGTACCTAAATAGTCAAAGAGCATTCTGGAAATGGATTTGAAAAGAGTAAGTATAAAGCCCTTTCCTGCTGTCTGAAAAAATAAAAAGAAGGCCAGTGTGGCTGATGTATTAGTTTTCCTGATACATTATAGTAATAGAAAGAAGATTGATATGACTGGATTGATATGAGGTCAGAGATATAGCAATGAAGATAAAAAAAATGGATGAGAGCCTAGGAAGTATTTAATGTTACTTTATGGAAAAGAATTTTTGAGCAGAGAAATAGTGTAGTCTGATTTACCCTTACAAGACTGCAGTCTTCTTTATAAGGTGGAGGACTATCTCTACTAAAACTCACTCTCTTTCTCCTACAAATTGTTGCTTTAATGCATACTGTGATCATATGAGTACAACTTGATTATGGTGACTATGTCAACCTAATGTTCTAAAGACTACTAATACCTGTTTTTATCTTATACAGCTTCTTAAAAATATCAGTGTCTCCTCCCACCCCAAACATGTACTAGATGTGAAATGTTTATTCATTTGGAATCCTTTCAGCATTGTACTAATAAAAACTTAACTAAAACTATCACAAGACTAACAAAGGGTGTGGTTTTATTGGACCACATGAACATAATTAACATCACATTTATATCTAGTGGTTTAATGGAAATTCTCAGGGTTTTCATCTCTTTCTCTATCAAATTGTTTGCCTCTGTTAACTTCATCATTAAGAGGTTCTCAACAACTTGTTTGGGACCCCAAAATACATTCCAATATCTTAGTGATTCAACAGCTTACAATATCTTAATCTTCAGGCACATTGAAAGTTTCTCATTGCACATGCTTGGTTAATCCAATATTGAGCTCAGTTCTTTGTCAAAGAGGATGAGTTGTCTACCTGATGGACAATATCTCACTTCTGTGATATGCGAAAGGCAGATCATGGTTATAGTCTCAGGTCTGAGTCACATATCACTGTGACTTCAGTCATTGTAAATTAAGGGATGACAGGTTATGAAAAAATTGCAATTATGTAAAGAAGTCATATGAAGTTTTGACCTGCCAAAAGCTCTCAGTATCAAAGTCTAAAATGGGAAGTATTCAAGGGAGGAATTCAAGGGCAAGTGCAACTAAATCAGAAAATAGATAAAATGCCCTGCTTTATGTTAGATGAAATAATCTTGCATATGGGTGGAGTAGTACTTTAAATCTGCCAAAACATAACACATAATATTCACTCCATGTGGGAAACTTACCTGACCTCCTGTTAAGTTTAAAAAAAGAAGTGTGTATAAAAATGTGTGTGTGTGTGTGTGTGTGTGTGTGTGTGAGGGTGTGTACATATGCATGTTTATAGGTAAACATAGTCTAAAGTATTTCAATATGGGTGTTTGTATAGGTATATATACATTAGTAGAGGTTGTTCCTTTCTTTTATTAAACTCTAATTTTTGACACACAGGATACTCACTAAAGCTTTAGTGAAGTATTTCTGCATCAATTAATGTGTTAAATATATGAGTCACAAGTGACACAAACTATAAAAATTATTTTCAATGTATTTATTCATATATATATACATATATGCATATTCAGTAGGCTTTCCTCTTTTAGAATAATAAGCTAAGTTCCAAAAGGTGATACACTTTAAAACTCCCCTCTATAAATCTTCTCTTTTATTACATTCACTTTTAAATTCAGAATTTAAATAAAAATAATTTTAATGTTAAATTTAAGTGCAGGATCAAAACCAGAGTTTAAAACAAATATGTATGTGTGTGTTTTAATAATATTTTTCTTCTATTTTTTCTGTTTCTCTCTACTCAAGGGTTGAAATATTCTTAATTTTATTTTGAAGTGCCATTATATTTAGATAAACAAGATTTGCATCATTTTAATAAACACATTCACTTTTTTACTTTATATAAATGCCTTGTGACAACTGTTTTCATCTTCCTACATTACTTTGTCCAGACACAAAGGGCATCTGCTGAAGGGGATAATCCCATCGCTAGCAAAAAATCTGGCAGGATGCAGTTTGTTTTGTTCCACATGCTGTTGACTAAGATTCACTGATTGTACAAGAACTGTTTAATGTTTCAATTTCTTATGCATGAATTTCACACAATCAAATCTAAGTCAGTGAATATTTCTGAGTACCAGATAATGAAATGAAATGAAAATGAAATCTCGTAGTTTCTCTCTACTAAGTACCATAAAATCACAATAATACAGTCTATGTTTTTCAATGGTAGATTCATGAGAATCAAACTGTCCATTAAAAGTTCAAATTTTTATTGTCAATGATTCAGTAGGAATTAAATGATAAATTTCATGGGATGGACATATAACAATATTGCCCTGAAAGATGTATTTTTATCAAAGGCATACTATGACCAAAGCAGGAGAAAAAACAAAGAAAGCCATGTTTATAAAACTTCATTTCCCATGCAAATATTCTTTTCTTTAAATTATTTTTTAGTTGTAGTTGGACATGATACCTTTATTTTATTTATTTTTATGTGATGCTGAGGATGCAGGGCTTTGCACACGCTAGGTTAGCGCTTCACCACTGAGCCACAACTCTAGCCCGCCCCTTATACAAATATTCTTTAGAAGAAAAATTAATACATTTTTTCATTATTGTTGAGTGCCTGATATTTTAATATGCCTGCCACAAATTACATATATTTATGATTAAAAAACAGAAATACATGACCAATTTTTTTATAGATAATGGAAGAAAAGAAACTAGTTTTCTATTCTGTGAACAGATTTCCCTTGCCTTAAAACATAGTACTTCCAGTCTCTGTGTTCAGAGCACAGATCTGTGACTAATACACAGACAAGTGCATTGCTTGTGATGTGACCTTGCTCTAAAGGATCCATTCACATGCTCTGTCTGTCAGGCATCCTTTCTGAGCAATCTCAAGATATGAGCTCAATTGGCAAAAGGCTTTATTGTGGAGAACTTTGCACATTGTTCTCATCACTCTTAAGGCATTTCAAAGCCGGTGCAGCTGTAAAATTGTTTTATCTCCTCTTCTTTCCCCCAGTAAGGATTAGTTGAAGTCAGGGAGTGTTACAAGCCTGATAAACCTTTGAGTGCTTTTACAGTGCACCTGGAATGAGTCCAAATATTTCCACCTCCAACATATCAAACTTAAAATATCACAGAAAGCTCAAGTGTTTCAGAAATCTTAAATCACCTTCAGGACTGAAGTGCTCATTCCTCCAGCTACTGGTAGTGTCCTTTCTTAGCTGAGTCCCTCTGAAGAAATGACACAGTTTTAGAGAGTCAGCCTTAGGTAGGTTACATCTTCTTCTGGGAGTTCAGTGTCCATCCAAAGACTGACCAACAGAGAACTGGGAGGTGGCTGTGGCCAAGGGACTGCAGCAAGATGCAATACTTTCACTTCTGCTCTGGACAATTTTGAAGGACCAATTCAGCTCCAGTGGGATTCCCAGGGGTTTCTGTTGCAATGGCATGCAGCTCTAATTATCCCCCTGCCCAGCGCTGTACTTTTATTCTATCACAGATGTTATTCCTGGAAGCAATTAGCTTCTGGCATGTGAAACTCTACAGCTAAGTCTATTTCCAGAGACACTGACTTGTAACACAACTCAAAGAATTTGATTTCTCTCTTCTGCCCAAACATTAAAAATGAAGAACGTTTTTTCTTCACTAGCTTCATTATGTGAAATTATAGTGGACAGAATAAAAAATTATTTGTCATTTTGGAGATGGTATTTTCACAGGGACTAAGTGTGCACTTTAGCCTTTGATTAGTCTTTAAATTATAGCACAATATCTGAAGTATATAATAAAGAGCTAATACTGAGATTCTTTTTTTTACACTTGTATATATTTAAGAGCTCTCTTTTTCTTAAAAAAATGATGAGTCTCACCTGTGTTGGGGGGGAGATGGGGGATTGGGTTCAAAATCACAATTATATTAGACTCAATTATGATATCCTTTTATAGCATATGCCTATAAAACACGCCTTAATTTTATCAAATTTCACTTTTATATCAAATTATAAAATCTCCTGCTACATATTAATAATTTGGCTTCAGGAAAGATTAAATTCACTATATCATTGGACATTTAGGAGCATATCCATTTGACAATATTAATTACATATATATATATATATATATATATATTGTTTTTGTTGTTGTTAAAAATCAGTATGTCAAACAAAAATATGTGTGTAAATCTATTTCTGTAGTCAATTTTGTTACTTCACTATATTTGTCCTATTTTAATGTCAATATCACTCTTGGGAAAATAATGTATAAGATATGCTGGGATTTGAATGTATCTATTCTAATTAGAAACAGAAGAAATAGACTTAGAGAAGATTAGGAGACCAGTTATTCCACTGACAGAGAGAGAGAGAGAGAGAGAGAGAGAGAGAGAGAGAAAACATGTTGAGATAATTAGTAACTCCATTTTGAGTTTTCAGGAATTAATGTCAATTCTAAACATATGTCTGCAATACCATAAAATTGGGTGTCCACCTTTCCCAATACACAGTTATACTGATAAATGATTACAGGTCCTTTGGAAAAGACCAGGAAGAAAACTTACAATACAAATTTCATCATCATAGCAGGATTTTTCTTCCTATTAACTGGTTCTCCTTCATAAAAGAGACTCTGAGTCTTAAATAAAGAATTGTTGGGGCTGGGGTTGTGCCTCAGTGTAGAGCACTCGCCTAGCATGTGTGAGGCACTGGGTTCAATTCTCAGCACCACATAAAAATAAATAAATAAAATAAAGTTCCATCATAAACTAAAAAATATTTTTAAAAATTAAAAAAAGAATTGTTGGAGATCAGGATACAGCCCAGTGATAGATCAAGTTGCTTAATATTGGCCAGATACAAAGTTCAATCCCTAATAACATAAAAAAAAAATGATTGATGTCTTAGAATCTTCTGTAAAAATAACTAGATATTCTACACTTACACAAATGAGGAAGACTTCTGGAGACTGCCTGTATTTTCAGTCCTAACTAATGAAGAACATCAAACATCTCTGCTGATGAAACCATTCTGCTTACTGTTCCAACTCTGCTGATAATTATGATAATCACAATTACCTCGTCTCTGTCAAATGTGTGTTTCCTATGTGTGTTTCCATATCACTAAAATTCCCCAAGTATCTTTCTTAGACATTCAGTAAAATTTTAATTTAAATATTACCATTATATTGACTAGTTAATTATTAATTTCTGCATTATAAAGTGGTTTCATATTCTATTTTATCTTGGCCTGTAAACACCTACTTTTCTCACTACCTATCACTAGGGAACTAAGTTGTGGGCTATTTTCAGTCTATTTCTCTATGGTTTTCAGATCATTTCTTTTTCAGCCTTAATTTCATTGAATTGCATATAATTTTATTTTATACCTATTCCAAAGTAATTTATATTTGTTGTCTTTTTAATTCTGATATTTTCCTATGAATCAAAGATACAATAGACTGAGTACATTATTCTATCTTGTATCTAGTTAATAAAAACAACCCAAGGTTAAATTTTTATATTTGATCTTTCCTACCTCAGTGAATTTTAATATAAACTTACTTTATATGCACTTATTGAAATGCACATCAAACTGAAATACATCAATAAGCCAGCTCTTCTTATTATAGCATGTCTTATATATACTATAAAAGTCAGTTATTATTATTATTAATAATATTATTGTACTACATTTTCAAAAACAAATTATCATTTCCTTTCAAAGTTTTCAATTCTAGCTCCAAAAAGGAATATAAACTTCAAAACAAATTTTGAGTAGATTTGCTATAAAATTGTGGCATGTATCTCTGCATTTTGACCACCTATTTAAATCCAAAAAAATGAAGTCATCATAGATAATTTATAACAGTTATCATTGTTACTAACTCTTTATTTTCCACATGCCAATCAACAATATACCTTAGAATAATATTTGGAAGGAGGAGGGAGAGAAAAATAGAAATAATAGAACATGTTAAGTAAAATAAATATTATATCTGGCATCAAATTATTTCTTTATAATCATTATATGGTTTAGGTATATAATTTGAAAATATTTATTTTTATCCCATAAAATTAAATTATTAGTATTTTACATCATATTCAAATTAATGAAATATGACTACCACATATATAATCACTATATACAACACTTTTACATGAGTATTCTATTTTCTCAAATATTGTTATTTTGACACTTTAATCTGTCTGAATTATGACATTTTTCCTTTTCAGGTCTCTTATCTTGTCTAAAACCTTCTGATTTCATAGGATTTATTTTCTTCTGTTGCGACTTTTGTAAGTTGCCATGCAACTTAGATACTCTATTATGATTTTTTATTTGATCTATTTTCTGTTATTTACTTCACATTACTAAACTTACAATATTTATGAAAGAAAATAAGCCCATAATGTCAGTGAACTAGGATAATAATTCTCATTCATTATATTTATAAATAATTAAAATTAATCTTCATATTATTTAGACTGAATATTCATTTTGATCTCAGAATTGTAAAAATTGAAAAGCCATTACTGTGGAAATATATTATGATTGTCATATAATTATAGTAAAGCAAGACTTTCAGGGGACTAAAAATGCACATCAAACTGAAATAAAGGTCATTTTTTTTGTTGTTGTTAATTATTGCTTCCTTACTTGTCTTCCAGAGTCTCATTTTTTTCTAATAAGCAAGATTCATACACATGTTTGTAACTATAGTATTCTTAATAAAAAATCATACAGGTTTAATGTGAACTGATAATCTAAAAGTAGATCAATGTCTTTTCCATGGTCAGAATATTGGACTAGCAAATAAGATCAGAAAACAGAAAAATTTTATTGAAACATTGAGAAGGAATAAAAAAGAGGAGGAATTTAAAAAGAAAAGATAGAACCAAAAGAATTGAATTCACAGGTTTCATAGCTGGATAACATTAGTACATTTTCTCAATCAAACTTAGGTGCTACATATTTCTGATATTATCCAACATTCTATGTAAGTATCATGTAGCAGTGCCCATGATACCCAATGTTGTTTTAAAACAATCTGAATATCAAACCTGTATATTATTAAGCTAATTTTCCAGAGCTCCACTGTGAATTTATTTATGAATGGAGAAACAGGTCTACAGAGACAGTCCATGGAAGGGACATTAATTTATTACACTATTTCAGTTATAGCTATCTATGAGTATTCATGTGCTCAAAACAGCATACAAGGAAATTTGTGTTTTGTAATCTCAAAACTAAATATATATATATGTGTATATACATATATATATATATATGTATATACATATATATATATATTTGCCCATCTCTAAAAATGGACAAATAAGCTAGAAATAATGTAGGAGTCTCAATGTCTTCCTAATTTCAGCAGGAGTATTTATAAATGTATCAACATTGACCACAAATTACTCACTGTCAGCAGTTGGTTACATCAAGGTGTAAAAGATTAAGAGGTGGCTGAGATATTTGCTATGTCCTCAAATTAAACTCAAGAAGTTACATTTTGTGACCTCTGCTTTGTAATTTTACTGTGCTACGACGATTCTTAATGGTGATTTAAAGAGAAAACACTGGTGTGATTAAAATGAATGTATAAGGGAGACAAATAATAATGATAAAAACAACAAAACCATATAACAAAAAGAGCACTCACTTCTGCTCTCCACAAATTTTGTTATATCCTAATTTAAATGGAATGGAAAAGAAAATCTCCAAAGCATGCTTAATTATTCACTTAGTCACCTGTCTTCCTGGTTAATTTAAGGACTCTTACAAGAGGATACAGATATTTTCTTGGCATTTATGATGAACACTATTTATACTGAAAGCAGAATTGAAACTGGCAACCAAGGCATACAAATTGCCCAAGTCTAAGCCATTGAACAAAACATGTCAAATTACCATAGGAATCTTGCTCTTCATTTTCTTCCAGCCTCCTCTTTAGTTCTCTCATTACTCTTCCCATTTATAATTAATGTCATGTTTGTAAAAGCAAACATAGTAAAAGGAAAACCAAATTCAATAGAAATGTCTTATATTAAAAATTTAAATAAATCTTTAGCTTCTCCTCTTTTCTATACCTAGTATGTAAAGTCATTAAACAAAGTGGTCCTATAAAAAAATTCCACAAAGCAGTGTTAACCTTTGTTAATTTGTTATATATATATTCCAGTTCTTTCTGGATTATATGATAGTTTACCAAAGAAAACACTTTGTAGTTGATGATCTGCTAAACATTTTTATTTCTGAAAAACATGCTATCGCAGAGCACTGTGGAAATCACCCTATTTATAGTGTCTGGTCTGCCACATCCTCTGGCTATGGTTTATGATAACAGGGGTAGACATGTGCTGAAACCAAGAACCCTGATTCATAATCTGGTGATTTGAAATTGCATGTAACAGATTCTTGTTTCTTCTGAGTATTTTTTTAAAACCAAGGTTATTTAAATGTGACATACCATCTTGCACCATTTGAAATGTTCAGATTGCTAAGAAAGATGTGGGGAGTGAAATTTTGACATCAGACCTTAAGAGGAACCTGAAAGTTTTGTTCTCTAAAGTCAAGATGGCATCTTTGTTCCTCATTTTCAGCTTTTTGGAGGTCAGAATACTCTTGTATTTATCTTGGTAGATGTCTGTTATGGTTTGGATATGAGATATGCCCCCCAAGGCTCCCATTTTATTGCAGGAGGTGAAATTATTGGATCATGAGAGTTGTACACAAACTGTGTGGATGAAGGATTAATAATCTGAAAGACTGCTGTATTTAGTGGTAACTGTAGGTAGGTGGTGTGTCACTGGAGGAAGTAGGTCACTGGTCACTTGCCTTGGGTATTATACCTTCTCCTGGTATCTCTTTCTTTCTCTCTGTTTCCTGGCTGCCATGAACTAAGCAGCCTTCCTTCACCATGCTTCTCCACCATGAGGTTCTGTGTCAACTTGGGACCACAACAATGAAGTCAGTCAACCATGGACTGGGAGACCTTTGAAACCATGGGCCACAATAAACTTTTCATCTTCAAAGTAGTTCTTGTTGGATATTTTGGTCACATTTTTAAAAGATGACCAACATAATTTCTAATGAATTGCATGCTCTCACTTGAAATATCTCAAATTTCTATCTTGAAACAACATAGCTGAAATGGTATACATTTCACTTTAACACTTGCTTTTATCAGCTTTAAATAAGTATTGATTGTGCTAGGGGAAATTAGTAACCTTGAGTTAATGTGAAAGCTGTGTTTATACTTGAAAATCTCAAAAATAACATATTTCATATTGAGAAATATCTCAGTAAATACTCTTATATGCAAATACACATAATTAAGAAAATGGGCATTAATTAAACACAAGCTCACACACCAAACACAATAATTTTTCCTGACAATAGAGGTATAAACAGAAGTTTAACCATAGGCATTATCAGGATTTCTGTTTAAGGACTTATTTAGATGTAAATGTATTCAGGTCTTGGTTAAGCTGAGCAACGAAGAATACTATTTTAACCTATTCACTTATAAAATAAGTTGATTCATGTGTTTGTTTTAAGGAGGTAATTAGATATTTCAAAGGAAGAAATTTTTCCTATTAGGCAGTCAAGATAATAACCTACTAAGAAATATATTTTTTGACAGACCTAGAATTATCTTTCTCTTTCACAAGATGCCAGACCAAGGGACATGGAGCCACCAGGAAGAGACATATTTCAACAGACTTGATACATATTATGTTGAGGAGTTAGAATGATTTTGAGTAACTTCAATTTAATAACTTATTTTTTTTCTTACTCAATAATCTTTATTCAATGTACTAAGATAAAGCAAGAAGTAATTGAGTGTGGGAAGCCATTCTTGCACGTGATTGGGCACCTCCCTGATTGGGTGTGAGGCGTTCTGGCTGAACTGTGTTGGAACCAATCCCCACCCTCTCCAGGTGCTAGAGCCTGTCCGTTTGGGAGTGTGACTGACCATTGGCCCTGAGACCAATCACTGACCCTGACCTTGGAATGCTGTCCCCTTCGACCTTTATTGGATAGAATTTTCCCCTGAATTTCTTGTTCCCCAATAAAAGGCCCATCCTCTGGCGTGCTCTCTCTCTCTCTCCTGCTAGTCCTGAGTAAACTTGTTACTTTGCTTTGACCTGGTCAAAGAAAGGTAATTGAGTCTTGTGTGTTTATTTTGATCTCACTAGTTAACTTCTATGCTAGGAACCTCTTGTATGAAGCCAGCGTGCTGGTCGCAAGGCAGAATTGAGAAATGGTGAAAATATACAAGAGTAAAGTTGGGCTCTGGAGATTTAATATATAGCTTCTATAAATTAAGCTGAGTTCATAACTTCTTTAAAGTGATGTACAATTCAATCCTTTTTCCTTTTTTCCTGAAATAAAGTTGTATGTATTGGTACAATTGTTCAGCTTCATTTAAAGATATTCCCCTATTTTATGAAATCTTGTTACATGTTTCAGCTTATTAAGGTCTCACTGTATTTTCACTTTGTTACAATAAATGTAGTACAAATTTTTATTTCATTCATTACAAGTGATGATCAATGTATTTCGGTGGGTTTTGCATGAAGCATACTGGAGACTCAGTAAGATCTACTAGGTAAAAGTATCAATGGCTGGATTATGAAATGAATGAATGGACAGAAAATTACTTATTATTATTTTATCTCTTCTTCTAAAATTTTCCTATTCAAATCCTTTTACTTCTGAATTAATTAATGAACCTTAAAATATGTTAGACACATATGAATTTGAACAGTCTGACTTTTAATTGTGTTTACATTCATGCCACATAGAATTTAAAAAGTGTTTCTTTTCAAATGTAATAATTTATTATTATTTTGTTTCTACACTTGGAACATCCCATTTTCACTGAGACTAATTGTAACATAAAATTAATTTTTGTTCTTCTATTTTTTCATATTAAAACAATTCATTATTAATTAAATCACATTATTAAACCTATCAAGCTTTTAAGAAGCCTTAAATAAGTAATCAATTTCTAGGACTCTCTGATCAAAGTCTTCCAGAACAGTCATATAAATGACTTTCCTATCTTGCACCAAATTTTAACTTCTATATGTATCTCTTAGAAATTGGATAGCCTGTTGTCAGAGGAATTCTTTTCTATTTTCTATTCCCTAAACTCATTTATTATATATGGCAACAGAAGAAGTTTCAGAATTCCAAAGCACAGACATCAAACAGGATTTTTAACCAGTTTCCTTTAAAATTCTACAGAAACTTTTTAAATGAAATTTAGACATTAACCTTACTGACTTTTGAGACCTTTTCTGTTGAATTTTGTCTTTCTTTCAGAAACTTAAAAAATCAAGACTGCTCTGTTTTGGGTGGAACAGATGAAGCCAAGTTCATTCACAGACACCTCCCAGAACTCTTTTAGAGTGAAATGACTTTGCCATTTCATGAAAAAAGCAAGATGATTGACAGCAATCACATGCAACTCCAATTTTTTATGTGGGGTAACAGTATCAGACATTCTAATGCTTCCATAAAAATTTATTTTGTAAATATCTATGCATAATCTCTTAAATTGTAAAAACAATACTCAATGATTTGTCAGGATGGGACTATAGAGCTGGAGCACTGAGGAGTTTTGTGTTCTGTGATGGAAACAGATATCACAATTCCCATGGCTCTGGAGTCATTTCCATCACACTGAAATGCCATTTTATTAAAAGCAAAAAAGTCACCAGTGCACTTGTGATATGTTGAAATAAAAATACTTGGTGACTAGATGCTAATATTGCTTTCCTATTTATGCTGCACACATTGACATGTCTTGCTGCAATTTTTTAACTTATGAAACCATTGCTCTTTGTAATTTTGAAGGATTCTGTTAATGGCAATCATAAAACGTGCCCTTATATGGAAAAGAAAGGTTGTTGCTTCTCAGCATGTGTTAAAATTATATATATATATATAATTTTTTAAAATATGACTATATATACATATATAAAAAGTGTATATATATGTATGTATGTATATATATATATATATATATATTTTATGACAAAACAGTTGCAGATTATAGGCTCTCTGTGTAACTGCATCTACCTATAGATTTGCACAAGAATAATTCGAATGGGATTTTCCCCATTAGTGAAAGAAAACAACCTTCTGCAGATTTTTTCATATTTTCTCAATAACTTTGGTTTTTTTTCACTCTCAATTATAACATTCACGTCATTTCTCTTGCAGATGATGACACATCCATTTCTTTTGCTTGATTCATTGATGACAAAATAGAGTAGTAGACATAGACACTGTGAATGAATAGTGACTAAAAATGGATTTGGAGTAAAAAAAATTATTAAAACTCTCTTTAAAGTAAGATTTTCCTTCCACAATAAATAAATAAAGTAAATGAGTACACTTACCTTAGAGAATCTTAAAATGATATGTATTTAAAGCTCTTGGCCAACTATGTGAAACATTAAACAGTGAAAGTTCCAATATCTTCACTTTTCTTACCAATCTTAATGATACATAGGGTTTACAATTTCTCAGAGATTAATGAACTGGCCATTAAACCTAAAATAGAAAACAGTACTAATATGGCAATTATGAGAGAAAACGAGCACAAAATACTCAAGAAATAATAGTCATAGGGTACATGGTGCTATATTTGATAATATTCTTTCATTGCCAGTATTCAATGAATTGCTAAGTATGGTAGATTTGTGTTATATTAAATTATCACTAATATTTGACCAGTATGCTTTATTTTCACTATTGCTAAAGTAAATTGGCCACCATTGTCTCATATGTGGTTTCAGTTTCAAATTTCAAATGGTTATCCTTGAGGACACAGACTTCTGTCAATATAAATTTTTTTGGTATTTATTTATTTTTTACTTATTTATTGCACTACTGGGGATTGAACCCAGGAATGCCTTATCATTGAATGATATCTATCCCATTTTACTCTTTTTCTTGGACAGGACATCACTCAGTTGTCCAGATTGGCTTCCTGCCTCAGTTTCTCAACTCATTGGGATTATAGGTGTGCACCACTGTGCCTGGCTTTCAATCTTGTTTATTTTGACTTTTCATTATAGTTTATTCTGACCTTTTCAAAGATTTATTTTTATCTACACATAGTAAGTACATATTAATATGGTACAATATAATCACTTTGATTCATGGATAATGACTTACCTCCAATTTTATGATTACTTTATGATGAACATACTTAAAAAGTCTTCCCTTCTAGCTAGTTTCAGATACATAATTCATTACTTTAGCTATATTCACCAACTTCTGCCATAGAACACCAATTACTCTTCCTAACTATAACAGTGTTCTGATTGACCAATCTTTTCCCGTTCTCCCACCCTGCCCACTCTCCCTGCCTTCTGTCAAAGACTAGTTTTTCAATTTCTATGAGATCAACTGTTTTAAATTTCACATGTAAATGGAATCCAGTAAATACTTGTCTGTCTGCAACTGGCTTATTTCATTTAACATAATGCCTTCCTTGTCCATCCCTACTGTTGTATATGACAAGACTTCATTTAGTTTTTTGGTTGTATAATATTTCTTTGCATTTACAACATTTTCTTTATCCATTTGTCTGTTTATGGGCACTTCTGTAGTTTTAAATTTCTGGCTATTATGAACAATGCTGAAATCATAGAGTAGTGCAGGTGTTTCTTTGACATGTCCATTTCATTCTCTTTTGTATATATACCTAATAGTGGAATTGCAAGATTATGTGGCTATTTTTAGATTTTTTTTTTAGTAACCTCCATACTGTTTTCCTTAATAACTGAACTAATGTACATCCCCAGTGGTCATGCTCTCCAAAAATGTTTTTTGTGTCATGCCTACCAAATGTGTCCAATACTTCCTTTAACATTTTGGCTTTCCAAGTATGAAAATATCTACCTAGCCAAACCCTATCTCACGGTCCTCAATATTGTCATGTAAAGAGAAAGTTTATAACTGTTTCTCAAATAACAATGAAAATTTCTATCTCGAAATTTATATTAGATTTTTATGCAGAGATATCATTGACTTTCTCAATCATTTACATAATTCATTCTTTAAATTTAATTTGTAAGTTTCTACTGTATTAGTAGTTTTATAAAATTGATTTGTCATTTTTACTTTACTATATTTGTTAATAGTGCTTCAAATTTAGCTTTGTATCCCCTACTATATTTTTAAAAAGGAAAGAAATTCATAGATAGAGTTGAATTTGGGGATTGAAATGCAATAAAATAAATAAAATAAAATGACCATTTGAGTCATGAAAAAACAAAAAACATTGAGATTATTTAAAAATAATTTTAGTAACAATGCTGTAAAATTAAGATGCTACCAATAATTCAAATATATCTATTTTTCCAGCATTTAGAACAAATAATGAAACTAATCACCAAAGATATAAGCATATGTATATTATTATATAGGCAGTATATATATCCATGTAAGGTCTCAGAGTTATTTCCTTTTATTTGGTGCTAAAATTAAGAAAAGTCACATATTACTGTTACTGCATCTTTTTAGTTATTGTTTTATTTTTTGGCTGGAATGGTAAGTAATTTTGTGTATTAATTTATTAAAGCATTCTGCTTAACTTACATTGTACGCTCCTTAAAATTTATATTTTAATATATGGAAATATATTGATACACATATTTTATTTGATCAACACACTATTTTCTTAAGTTTTATAATTATGAACTACACAAACAAAAATATTCTACAAAGATAACATCAAAAAGAAGAGAAATGAAACAATTCCATTGAAAATATAGTAGTCTATGTTTACCATTGAGGATCAAATTTCTTTTTTTTTTTTAATACTGTATTCTTTTTTTTTTTTAAGAGAGAATGAGAGAGGAGAGAGAGAGAGAGAGAATTTTTTTTAATATTTATTTCTTAGTTCTCGGCGGACACAACATCTTTGTTGGTATGTGGTGCTGAGGATCGAACCCGGGCGGCACGCATGCCAGGCAAGCGCGCTACCGCTTGAGCCACATCCCCAGCCCAGAGGATCAAATTTCTTGATTGTCATATCTTGGCATTTTTCAGCTTTATTTCCTAACACAAAAATTTATTATTCAATTCATCTTATACATAAAACATTTTGAATTCTCATTCATAACATTTTTCAGCTACTTAAAGTGCAATTTTCTATATATTTATGTCTCTCTCTGTGTGTGTACACATATAACATGACTATGAATCATAGATATGTATATGGAGAAATACTATTTTTGTATTTAGGTGAATGTATTTGTATTGTATGGGTACCATATTTGGATATATTTTTGCTATAAAATGTAAACTTAAAAATGAAATATGATAAAGTTATCTGAAATTAAACAGTTAATTAACAGAAAAATTAAGGTCGGGAAAATATTATCTGCTGCTCCATTCATTTTTCTGTAATAGTCTTTAGATATCAGATATTGATAAGATTATATGGGCAAGATCATCAACATTAAATGTATTTGAGAAGTTCAGAATATCAACCATTTTTTCCCCTCCTTTTTTTTCTTAACTCTCTTTAACTTAGTTTTTCTTTCACTGTTTGCAAACTATAAAATCTTTCACCACCTCCTTTCTCATCTACTAGAGCTACCTAAATAATTTGTTAAGAAAGTTCATAATGTATTCTCCAACGTTACGTAGTCTTAAAAATCTGAGACAAAGATTTTCAACTCTTTATGCATTATTTCCATTTCTGTGATTTGCTTTCGTTTATTTTAATTAGAACACATGTAATGTGAGGTAAAATTTCTATATTTCCATATTGAAAATTTTAAAGGTCTTAATTACATTGCTTATTGTAATACAGAACTATATATATGACAGAGAATATACATAATATATAATATACATTATTTTGAAAATTTAGGACATGGTGTCAATTAAACAGTGGAATTGTAATTTTAAGGCCAGCCTCAGCAACTTTTGTGAGACCCTTTCTCAAAAATGGTTCAACCTCCATCACTAAAAAAACAAACTCAATGGTGAAGCACCCCTGGGTTCAATCCCCAGTGTTGAAAAAATAAATAAATAAAAATAAATGGAAAATATAACCAACTAGTTGATAACACTTTTATGAAACAAACATATATTTTCTAAAATAACCTATTAATGTTTGTCTTTTGTTTTAGGTGGAAGAAATGAAAAGAAACTATGTTTTCCTAAACATAATATTGTACAACTCAGTGAATTTAGTTTGATAATTATAATATTACTGAAAAATTAGAATGTTATTTTAATTATTTATCTTTCTCTGTGTCAGTAACTAGGTGTCAGCTAGTTATACCTAGAGGATAGTAGGCATGGTTCAGCCACCATTCTTTAACAAAACGATTGAATCAGAAATATGGCTTAGCAAAGATAATCTGGAGACTTGCTGAGGCTGTGAATGGGAGATATTAAAGAATGAAAATAATAACAAGGATTCTGGAAAGTATTCCCATTTCTCTCTCTCGCTCCCTCTCTCTCTCTCTTGCTCTGCCTCTCTGATTGATATAAGAATCTCTCCATATGTCTATCCATCTATTTAGAAACAAGTTTTATTGGAGAAACAAGTTTTATTTAATTGCTTTAAAAAGCAATTTAATATTACAGCTTTCTATATGACAAGGGAGGGAACAGGCACCTTTTCCTCTGAAAAGGATCAGAAGACATGTGTTCTTCCATGTGAAATCATTGAGATCTGAACTATGTGCCATCTGAGAACTGAGGCAATTTACTTATTTTCCTTCTGTTCCTATATCTCTATCTAACAGGTAGCAATTAATATTGTAGCTTCTTTGTAGCATTTTTTTGTTAGCTTTAAATAAATGGCATGTAGAGATAGCTTACATATGTAGAAAATGTTCAACAAAAAGAGCAATAACTTTCATCTTGCCATTGTCATCAATCTTGTGGTCCTTTTCTCACTGTATTGTTACAACAACACTGTAGGATTAGAGAGATTTAATTTTAATCCTTGACAATATCTTTGATTCTCTGTGATCTTAAGTGTGACAGCTAGTCTTTCTGGACTTGGCTTGTCATAAATCAATTGATAATTAATGGTTCCTTTTCTGTACAGATGTTTGAAAAGTTTTATGTAATTTCAGCACTCTGTTTGGTGACATACTTGGAACACAGTCAATCGTAGCTATTTTAAACGTTATTACTAACAGCCTCCTAAATTGTCTTCATGACACCTGTCTTCTGCAGCTTTCCCTGTTATTTTCACTTCCATCAGAATTTTCTTTCTAAAAAATAAATTTACTCTTGTCACATTCTTTAGAGTTACCTTTAGGATAAGAATACAAACAAAAAGGAAACTAACATAAATATAATGAATTCCTTTTGTTAGGCAATAAGCTAAACATACTATAGAAGTTATCTAATTTAGTCCTTCCAATGATTCAATAGAGGTGATTGTTTTCCCAATTTTAACTGCTAAAGAAACTGACAGAAGTAAGATGAATCATGTTTGAGTGACATCATCCTCTCTTTCTTATTGAGACTTATGAAGAATCTGTCAGTGATTCTCTGCTCCTTGTAACTTAGAACTACCATGCTTTAATGCACTGAAAATAAATACCAAAATTAAAGAAGTATCATGTTCCTTTATTAAGGGAATAGTTCAATAAAACTCTAAGTGTCAGCAATCTGGTATAAGGTTAAAAAATTTTCGTTTTAATATCTACATCAATATTTCTGAGAATAACATTAAAAATTATATAACATTTAAAAATACTACCAACCCTTCACTGAAATAAACTGCACTGCTATATTGCTTTTTTTGGTAAAACAAATACTTAGGATATATTGAATTATAAAATAATTTTTAAGATTAAGCTATAAAGTATAATAATATTTAAATAGTTTAAATTTAATGAAAATATTTGTATCAGATGAGTAAGTATGAACAGCATAACTAATTGTAAGAAAGATACCTGAATAATAAAGGTGAGTAGTTCTACCAAATATTTAACTGTATCATGATACTACAGTAAAACATTATACTATGAATACAAGATAGCAGATATGAGAATAACAGTAGAGAACTAGAAAAGTTTCTAATACTTTTGAAAATGAATCTGATATTTTCATTTTAGAACTTGAATTTTTATACTATTAACTTCATTCTAGAAATCTTGCCTAAAGTTATAGAAAAAACAGTGTGATATTTTATAGATGAGTGCATGCTATTGTATTATAAGTTAAACAATAGAAGATTGCTTTTGTGTTGTATTTTTTTAAAACAAACGTTTGTCAATGGGATCCCTTAAGTTGACATATCCTATACAATAAGAAATTTGGAAAATTTTTCCTGGTGGACAATAATTTGATTTTTGTTCTCCTTAATTTTCCCCATGACAGTTATTTAGGCTGACATCTAAAAATGTTATTACCACCTTACAATATACACATTAAGCCAGTTTCTATGATTGTGATGTTAATTTTTATGTCCTAGCCTAGATTCAATATTGTATCTGAAACTGTGGCAGAGTTGTAGGTATTGTTGAAGAAAGGGGAAATAAAGTAGAACACATTGTATGTTCAAGCTCTTACATGACATTAAGGACTTTGCAGTAGAAGAACAAGTTGTAGGTAAATTAAGGACTTTACAGCAGAAGAATAAGTTGTAGGTAAATTCATCTCATTCACCTGTATCTATAGTAGAACTGAATGAGCATCTCAATAAAGTTTCTTCGAATCAAGGCACAATTAGTGAAGGCTGACAGTAATACTTACATAATTTTTCAATTAGAAATGTAATTAATATATATGTATGTCTGCAGTAAATATATCAGCATTTCAACTGTTTTGCAGAAATATGATTCCAGTCTCATCACAGCGAGAGCTTTAATAAATTTGTTATAATTCTTGAAACACTTATTATAAATATTATTTAATTCATTATTAATAGAGGTTATCTAGTTTGTATTCCTTCTTAAAAATGGAATTTTAAGCAGAAATTGCATATTTATACTTATTCTCATTTTATTTTCAGGTTTACATCTATAAGAAAACAGGTTTTTGTGAAAAGTAATAAAAATAAAAATAAAAAAATAAAAAGTAATAATAAAAGTAATTTTTATTACTTTTAATAATGCAACTTTCAAAGTACAGTAAACAATTTTTACTTAATAGTGATTAAGTATATATACATATTAAATACATTTAATATTATACATATATTTTTTGTTTTTAAGTATATACATATATACAGGTATGCAACATAGTGCAATATTTTTGATGCCCTAGAATACAGAAGTGTCTAGGGAGATCTTCATATTAAATTACACTAAATTATACACAGGTGAGCTGAAATGAATATATTATTTCTCTCAAAATTATATAAAGCAATAGAAGTAACAAAAGTTTCTACAATTTTTAAATTAATTTAATAAATAGCTATTATCATTAAAAATAGTGAGGTACTAAAATTAGAATTCAAATTCATATTTGTATGACTTTTCAAATATGTGAGCTCTTTTCATTTTTGCACATGAGTCCAAAATAACAATGAAAATACCTAAGTCCACAACCTAAGACACCAAATTTCCACAGGAACTAATTACATATTTATTCTGTCTCTATTCTGTGAAAACTCCTGCAAATGACTGAAAACTTTTCTAACATAGAAAATTATATTATATTTACTGCAGACATACATTAGTCATAAGTAAATATTAATATTTTTAATTACCTTTATATTTTCAATTTGTAATCTCTTTATTGAATGGGACATGAGCACATTATCTCTGCCCACATGTGGCTAAGAGATATGCAACAGAGCAGCAGCCCTGTAGGGCCTGTTTTCTAGGGGTTCCACAATAACAAACTGTGTAGCTGACAACAGAAATTTATTCTCTCACAATTCTAGCAGTCAGAATCTGAAATCAAGGTGTGAGCAAGGCAGTGCTCCTTCTGAGACTCTGGATGAAATCCATTCCTTTCCTGTTCTTAGCTTTGGTGGTAGCCCTTAATCCTCAACTTTCATTGGCTTACTGCCACATCACTCCAATCTGCTTCTGTCTCCACAGTTTCCTCCCTTCCCATTATCTTGTTATAAGATCATCAAGCATATTGGAAATGGGTTCTCTTAATGCCCTCATCTTTACTGTGTGTGATAAAACAGAATGAATTCTACCATCTTAGCCATTTTAACTGTACAGCAGAGTAGTATTAATGATTCACATTGTTGAACAACAAATTCGTAGAGCTTTTTCACCCAGCAAAAATGAAATTCTCTATCCTCTGTACAACAATCCTTCTTTACCATTTTCCTCTAAGCTCTGGCAAACACCATCCTGCTTTCTGTTTTTTATTTGGATATCTTATATAAGTGGAATTATATGGCATTGATCTTATTATGTCTCACTTATTTTACCTAGCATAATGCCTTCAAGAATCACCCATGTTATAACATATAAAAGGTTTACCTTTTCTAAGATATTAATATTTTATTATATGTATACACTACAATTTATTTGCTCTTTCATAAAACAATGGAGATTTAAGTTGCTTCTACAACTGACATACTAAAAATATTGCTTCAATGCATGCAGGTATGCAAATATCTGTCTTGAGATTCTGTCTTTAATGCCATGTGATATATACCCAGAAGTAGGATCACTGGAATATATGGTAGTTGTGTATTTAATTTTTGAGTAACTTCCATACTATTGTCCATTGGAATTGCACCATTTTATATTACAAACAGCAGTGCTTATGAGTCCAATATCTTCATATCCTCACAAACATATACTTGGTAACCACTAACATAGTTTTATAGTTTCTACTCGTTTATGCTTTTCTTGTTTAAATTTTGTGATTAAATCAAACGTGTTCTCTGTAGCAACAATACATCTCACTATAGTCAGAATGACAATTATCAAGAATACAAGTCACAATAAATGTTGGCAAGAATATGAGGAAAATGGTTCACTCATACAGTGCTGGTGGAACTGCAAATTAGTGCAACCACTCTGGAAAGCAGTATGGATATTCCTTAGAAAACCTGGAACCGAACCACCATTTGACCCAGTTATCCCACATCTTGGCTTATGCCTCAATGTCTTAAAATCAGCATACTACACTGACACAGCTACATCAATCTTCATACCAGCTCAATTCATAATAGCCAAGCTATGGACCAACCTAGGTGACTTTCAACAAATTAATAGAGAAAGAAAATGTAGCATATATACATAAGAAGAATGAAATTATGGCATTTGTAGGTAAACAAATTAAGCCGGAGAATATCATGCTAGGTGAAATAAGTCAATCTTAAAAAAAAACCAAAGGCCAAATGTTCTGTGATATGTGGGTGCTAATCTATAACAAAAGAGGGTAGGTATAGGAAGTATAGAAGTTCATTGGATTAGACAAAGGGAAATGAAGGGAAGAAAGGGAGGATGGAAATAGGAAAGACAGTAGAATTAATTGGACATGACTTTTCTATGTTCATATATGAATACGTGACCAGTGTTACTTCACATTATGGACAACCACAGAATGGGATCAATATTGGAATAGATGCACTCCATGTATGTATGCTATGTCAAAATACACCCTGCTATCACGTATATTTAAAAATAACAAATAAAACAAATAAGTTTATATGGATATGGTACTCAAATCAGCATATTTCCTGCTGTCAGTGACATGTAATGAAATAATGTTTCTGATTTTTAAAAAAAGAATCCATATTTGTCTGCATATTTCCCTTTACCAGAAAGTTTATATGTTCGTGTGCTTTTTTGTTACTGTCTATAATTTTTTTGTTTCCACTTGAAAGACTTCCTTTAGCAATTCTCATAAAGTTGGTCTGGTGGTAATTAACTCACTCATCTTTGGTTTTCCCAAGAAAGATATTAATTTTCCTTAATTTTTAAAGAAAATTTTTGTTGCTGTTCTCCTCTGCATTGGCAAATGGTTTTTAATTGGTGCTTGCGTATACTTTTTTTCTTTCAAAACTTGATATATCATCTCTGACCTAAATTTTTCTTCTGAAAAATCCAACAATAATTTTCTGGAAGCTGCATCATATGAGCTAAGTCAGTCTTCACTTCTTATATTCAAAATTCTTCATTTTTGAATTTTGATAGTTTAGTTATAATTTGCCGCAGTGTGGGTACTTTTGGAGTCAGCTTAGTTATTGTTCTTTAGCTTCTTAAATTTGGGTATCCATTTCCTTTCTCAGAAATGAAAAGGTTTTGTCTATTATTATTTTTTTCTAATAAGTTCTCCTCTCCCTTCTCTTTCTCTTCTTCAGGGATATATGCAAAACATATATTTATCCTTTCAATATTGTCTTATGAGTCCCTTAGATTTTCTTCACATTTAAAAAAATTATTTTTGTTCCTCTGTAAAAATAATTTCAAAAAGCCTATATTTGTGTTTAATGATTCATTCTTCTGCTTCATCAAGTCTGTTACTGAAAACTTCTAGTATATTTTTCATTCCAATTATTTTATTCATTTTTTATAGTTTCTTCTTGTCATTTTTAAATTGTACATGCATTTTCCTGATTTTGTTTCATTTTCTGTCTATATTCTCTTATAACACACATAATTTCTTCAAGAGAACAATTTTAAATTTATGTGAAATTATTGATAAACCTGCAAAGACTTAGAGTTGGTCTTTGGAGAGTTGTTTTGTTTATTTAATTTATTGGTGTTTCTATGTTTCTTCATGTGTCTTGTTATTTCTGTTTTAATTTTTTTTTTTGCATTTGAAAAAACAGCCACTTCTTCCAAGATTTATGAACCAGTTTTTGTACAAGTTACAAAAAAATAGCCACTTGAAATTTTGGAAGACTCTCCCATCTTTTATGGGAGTGCTTCTTTCCTGAATTTGAAATATTTTTTTAAATATTTTTTTTAGTTGTCATTGGCTCTTTATTTTACTTATTTATATGAAGTGCTGAGAATCGAACCCAATGCCTCACGCATGCTAGGCAAGCTGTCTATCACTGAGCCACAATCCCAGCCCTTGAAATGTGATTTCTGAATTAGACAGGTTTGCTTGGTTCTTTTGGAAGATCTTTCCCTTCCTCTGTTGCCTCATTGCAGTACTTTAGATTATTTAATGCTCAAACAAGCCCTTTGAGTTCTCTCTTGTTCTTAGCCAAACCATTTTTCCAAGATATGACATTACCTCATAAGTGTCCTGAGACAGGTGAGACAAATCATTTGCTCAGAAGTCTGTCATCTCCCCCCCAAGCAAAACCTAGAATATTAGAAGCATATCCACTCTTCCTCCTAAGAAAGTTGTCATGAATTACATTTGTCCTGCTGGCCTGGGGAAGGAATTAACACAGGTGAAATAAACTGGCTTTTCTTACCTCTTTAAATGAAACTGTGGATACCTTGGAGTAGTGTGACTTCATAACTGATTTTTGGAGTTCTCTTAAAGGATCTTTGGGCCATATAAACTTGTTATGTCAATGTTTCTGTGAGAAAGTAAGGTCTGGGACTCTCTATTCTGAAATGTCAGACACCACTCATGAAAAATATTTCGTTCTAACAAAAAAGTCAGCAATAGATTATTCATATAATAAGGCGACTTCTATTCATTTTCATTCAAGTATAATTTCTTAAATGTGAGTTAATTGTACCACAAAATTCATTTTATAAAAAATAACATCCAAATTTTTAAATACACTTTAACCTCTTTTATCTTGTGACCCACTGAGTAATTACAAACAATAACATCAAGATATTTGTGGTAGTGTTTAAACATCCTAGACCTTTTGGTTTTTTTTCAAATTGAAATAGTTTCATAAAATGTGAAACATTTATTTTTCAATATAGAACAGATAAAGATATCCAATTATAGTGATACCCAATCTCCACATTTATAATTCTATTTTCTCAAAAATTTTAGTTTGGTCAAATATTATTTTTTCTGAGCCCTGAAATAAGGGAATCTGATGAGCACATTTAGGATTTTTATATTCCAAGGTGCTCGATTGTAAACCAAAATTTCAAAATAATAGAACTATGGAAATTGGGGCAGGATAAAGGTTTATAATCTCGGCAGATGAGAACAGCTATCTTGTTCATTCCTGGAATATCAGACCACAGTGAAGTTTTCCTTTGATGTTCCTATTGTCTTTCTATTTCTTTTTCATTTTTCTGAGGCTCCCCTCACCAGATTTGCCATCCTCTATCTACCCTTCTCATTTAATAGAAACTTCATGACTCACAGTGCCTGACTTATTTTTTCTCTCTTCCTAGCTTAAAAGCTGTCATATTATTTATATATTGATATTCATTTTCCTAGTATACCATTATTATATCATGAGGTGATCACAGAATACATATTTTCTTTTATACTGAATGTTTTCACATTCATCGTACGATGTATATAATACACACATTTTATGATTGCAGGTTTGCAAAATCTCTTGCCTGAAACCAAGAAGTAGGGCACTGGCTCTGGCTTCCCTAATAATAAGCAGATTCATATTAACTGAATTTATACTTCATCACATTCAAATTAGAGTCATAGAGAAAAAAACAACATTTGCTATATGGCACATGCTGTGGTGATAATAGATTTTGGGCTGAGGAAAATTAAGAGGTATTGTCTCATAACTTTGAACATTAATTTTTATCTTATAAGCTGTTTCATAACTGCTGTAGTCATACTCTGAAATGCTTTCCTAACATAACAGTGAGAGCTGTGGTGTTAACTATGGAAATTAATTCCAGTTGCAGATTTTGATTAGATTTTGATTTTTGCAAACATATTAAAGTCTCTGAACCATTTTTAGATTCTGAAGTTCTCATTTACATATTCATTTAGAACAACTTTTTCTTCCAAGCTATGTGAAGAGCTTATAAGTCATCATGCCCACCCTTCCATCAAAAGAAAAGAGTTCAACAAACTGAAAATCAATGAGCCTTCTTAGATGCATCACAGAAAAGATGTTCTATGACCAAGTGATCTTCTTAAAACTGGAAAGGTTGGCAAATACAGAGGATCATAGCTCACCAGGAACAGAAGATGCTGGAGCAGAAACAGTAGGGATGGTTGTGACAAACCTTTGCTTTGTATGAGGCAACCTGAGAGGAATAAACTCCTGAGAATTCAGCTTTTCTGTTACTGCAGAGAGTTGTACCACCAGGAGCTCTTCCAAAATTAATGGTAAAACTCTGAAAAAAATCCCTCGTGTTTCCATAAGAGGCAAGGAAATTCACTTTTGTGGAATATGCTAATGGTAAAGAAAATGATTTTGAACTATGCTCAGGGCATTTGTTTTTCTCTGCCTGCCTGCAGAGGAAACCATATTGTCAGCACCTGTGACAATTGCCGAAAGCCCCTCCAGTCCCTTCTAGCTTTCTCATGTAAAATAGGAAGATTTGGGGGGGGGGGGAGGGAGTTGAGAAACTTGAGAAGATCATAACCCAGTGACACATGCCCACTTAAACAGGATTTCCTAAGATTATCCCATGCTTTTCCTCTACCCATGAATTGAGATAACTATGGTTAATATGTTACAGTTTGTGAGAATTAAATTCTGTGTGTCAACTTGCATAAGTGTGGTGTTTAGTATTTTGGTCAAACAACAGTCTAGATATTGATGTGAAGGCATTTTTTTAGATATGCTTAATATCTACAATCATTTTATTTTAATGAAGGAAATTACCCCCAATAATGTGGGTGGGTCTCATCAAATCAGGTAAAAACTTCATAACAATAACAAGTTTTCCAGGAAAAGGAATTCTATCCCAGTACTGTACCATAGAAATCCTGCCTGAGTTTCCAGTTTGGCAGAGGTATGATTACATACTGACTTATGAGCTGTGATCATTGTTGCTATATGGTTAGAAACACAGAAAGAGCACATTTCAAAATTTGGCAGTAAAGAATTATAGGGATGAATTATGTGTGTTCATATCTCTGAATATGTGCAAAACTGAGAAGATATTTGTGTCTTCTTTGAATACTCACCTAAGGAGATTTCCACAGAGGGGGATATTAATAATCATATGGACAGAATGACCCATGGATATCTTTCTTCTGAATCTCAGTTGAATAATTTTGAGCTGTATTTCTATGGCTTCTCGAGGCTTTCAGTGATGTTGAGGTAAATTTGCCCACAGTGATGACCATCTTAACAATATCTCATTGTTTTGACATTTTCTCCTTCCCTCTCTCAACTCTTGTCATTTTCCCTCTCCTGTTTCCTGGAATGAAATCCTAAAATAAACCAGTGCCATGCAAGCTCGTACCTCATTTTTTTACTTGCTGAGGGAAAACTAGACTCAGGCAGTTTTCCATGGAGTAAGGTATTTTTCTGGTCAGTAAAGAAAACAGTCATGAGTGAGACCAGGTCAGACCAACAGAAGAAAACATCCATTCAATCTATCTATTTGTGAGAAAAAAAATAATAACTGTTGTGTACTATTATTTGAAGTCAGTAATAGTCAGGATTATTTTTTTCATATTATTTTGTTGATGTATGCCCTCATCCTCTCATTCTCTGATTCTTCTGCAGCATGAATATTTTTGGCCAATAAACTCTTCTCTCTGGTGGTGGTGAGGATGATGATGATGACAATACCCTCTTTTCAATGGGTTTTGAGTTGGCTTTATCTCTTTTATACAGTAACCTTATATTGAAAGCAAAAATTGAAACAGAACAAAAACTTTAAAAAATAATTTAAAAGACATTGTCTTTCTTATTTAAGAAATTTTAAAAAGTTTATTCAAGTCTCATCATTCATATGAACTTTAAATATTTTAGATGAAAAAAAGAAACTTGCATAAAGAATATTTTAATAGTATGGGAAGATAAAAGGTATACAAACAATATTGATGAAAATTTGGGAAAATAAACTTTGCAAAATATTTTACATTAAACAGAGGAAACATTCTAATTTTGTAGAAAATGTTCTAACAAGATAGTAATATAATAATTTTTAATGTCAATAAGCATACTATATGAAGATTCATTTGATGCTAACATAGAGTTTTAACTTCTAAAACTCCAAGAAGTTAGGAATTTATTTTCTAATTCCCAAAACCTTTAAATCCACAATGATTCAGGGAGTAAAACTACAAAATAAAAATTGATAACATAAACCATAAGTCTTTTCATGAAAAAATGTATAGGACTAGGTTGATAAGTAAATTATATTCTATAAATTTCTAAATGATGGGTGATTTTAAGAGTACCAACACATATTTCACACATAGGAAAAATAGCACTATATAGAGTTGTCTATAAAGCACAGTAAAATAAAAAATTTATTATAGAAGTTATGAACCTAAAACCTTTTCCAATCACAAATTTCAAAGCCAGATTAATATTATATATTTCTTATTAAATATAATATAATACATAAATTAAATGAAATCTCATTTAATATATTACTTTGAGTGTTGTCTGCTTCATATTTTGTTTAATAGATGCATTCCTGATATCACGTATATTTATATTTTTTTATTTTTTAAATTTATCTGATATTTACTATTCTATATGAAATATATAGTTTTAAATGTTATTATTTGTTTGTGTATATGTGCTGGTGAAAATTGAACAAAGGTTTCATGCTTGGTAAGTGGTCTACCACCTAAGCCACATCCCCAGCCCTCAATTTTACTCTTGATAGATAAGATTTTGTTTTTTGATTGAAGCTATTACAAATAATTAGCTAGGCACATTCTTATATATGAATGTTAGTGTTAAGCATTCTTAGCAGTAGAAAAAAATCATATAGGTAAATTAAAATTGACTAATTCAGAAGCCTATGTTTATAAAGTTTAAATTTGTTTATGCATGTATCTTAACATGTTAAGAATATGTTCTGGACAAGCTAACTACAAAATTTCTCAAGGAGACATGTTATTGCTCAGCAAAACTTTGGAGTAGAATTCAAGGGTAAGACTGCAAAAGTCAGGATCAGGGTAAATGTTCAGCACTTTCTTTTTCTTTAATTTTTTTATTAGTTGCTTAAAACATTACAATGATCTTGACATATCATACATTTGATTCAAATGGGGTATGAATTCTTATTTTTCCATGTGTACAGATTGCAGGATCACATTAGTCATACAGCCACATTTATACATACAGCCATACTAGTTCTGTTGTATCAGCACTTTCTTTTGAGCATATGAACCTAAACTAGTAGTAATTACCAGTTACCAACTGGCAACTGGCCTTACAGAGCTGTTGGAAAATTCTGATCAAAACTAACTATGCTATTTAATCACACATTATCTATAGTAAACTACATATTTACAGATTTGTCAAAAGTACTTGTGCCCCACATCTGCATATTCCTGAAAGTTTAGACATTGTTTTAGTTTACATTTTATTCCTAAAATCTTTATTTAGTTGCCATGAAAAATAAAGAATAATCAACAGAAATGTTTGAGAAAATTGACTCACTTAATTGAATAGTGAGACATAATTATTTCTAAACAATTTCTTAATTATTTTTCAAAATGAATTCCCTTCAAACACGAGGTTTATAGCGACAGAGCATAAAGTGTGAGGGCCAGGAATTTGCAAAGTTTGTAAATGCAAGAAAGAAAACCAATGAATGTGAGAGGTGCAAATATCTGTGAAGAAATGTTGTTTTCTCCCAATTTTGACTTTCACTGGATGTGTGGAGGGGGTTTAATGAAACACAATGAGACACAAGTAGTTTGGACAACATCTGAAGTTGCCAAAATTTTTTTTTTCTAATGAATATTTTATGGCTCTCTTACTGTTTTCTGACTTTTAAGCTATTTAAATTTTTTCTGTCCCTGATATATTTGTCTACCACAAACATATTTGCCTGAAAAAGTTAAACAGGTGTTCTTTAACAGTGGGTATGTATGTATGTATTTTTGTAGTACCGGGGGTTGAATCCAGAGACATTCCACCATCAAGCTACACGTCTGGCTTTATTTTGTAATTTTTAATTTTGAGGTAAGCCCCCACAAAATTGTCAAGGGTGGCCTGCAACTTGTGATTCTCCTGTCTCAGCCTTTCCAGGTATTCAGGATTACGTGCAAATGCCAAAACATTCAGTCTTAACAGTAAATTTTAGAATACTTTTCTTTCAGTTTTTATTGGTACACAACAATTATACAGAATATTGAAATTCATTGTAGCATATTCTTACATGCACATAACACAATTTAATCAATTACAAACCCCATTTCATCTCCTCGACTTCCTCTCCTCCCTCCCCCAATTCCCTTTGTCTACCCTAGTGGTCTCCCTTCTGTTTTCATAGGACCCTATTTTGTCCCCATTTTTTTCTATCTAGTTTCCATGTATGAGAGAAAAATATGACCTTTGACATTTTCAATCTCCTTTTCTGGTTTATTTTGCTTAACACAATGATCTCCATTTTCATGCTAATTACATAATTTTGTTCTTCTTTATGGCTGAGTTGAGCTCCACTGTGTTTGTGTATCACATTCTCTTTATCCATTCATCTGTCAACAGACACCTAGTCTGATTCCATGACTAGGCTATTGTGAATTATGTTACTCTAAATATGGGTATGGAGGTATCTCTGTACTTTATTGTACTGATTTTTAGTTGTTTTGAATTGATACCAAGGAGTGTATAGTGTATTATATGGGAGTTCTATTCTTATTATTCTGAGACTCTTTACTAATTTCCATAGTACCTGTAGTAATTTATATTCCCACCAATCTGTGCATCCCTATTTATGTTTATTTGTATTCCTGATGATTGAAATTCTAACTGTAGTGAGATGAAATCTCACTATAGTTTTGATTTCATTCCCATGATGGCTAAAGATGTTGAAAATATTTTTATATTTTTGTTTGCTGTTTGTACTTCTTTTTTTTAAAGAAGTGCCAGTTTAGTACAATTGCCTATTTTTTTGAATGGGTTATTTTTTAGTTGTTGAATAGTTTGAGTTCTTTATATATTCTAAATGGTTATCCTCTGTCCAAGGTGTAGCTGCCAAAGATTTTCTCCCAATTTTTAGGCTCTGTCTTCTTGCTACTAATTATTTATCTTACTGTAAGAAGCATTTTAGTTTAATGAAATCTAGTAATATATTCTTCGTATTATTTCCTGAGCTATAGGTGTATTGTTGAGGCAGTTGCTGCATTTGCCTACATGTTGGAGGATTTCTTCTAGGTTTTTTCTAGCAGTTGCAAAGTTTCTGGTCTTATACCTGGGTCTTGATATGTTTTTGAGTTGACTTTTGTACAAAGTGACACATAAGAATAAACTTTCAATCTTTCATTGATGGATATCCAATTTTCCAAGAACCATTTGTTAAAATAAGTTGTCCTTTCTCCAACATAATTTTTTAGTACTTTGTTGTGAACCAGGTAACTGCAGTTGTGTGGGTTTGTCTTTGGTTCATCTATTCTGTTCCATATGTCTATTTTATACTACCAAGCTGCTTTTGTTACTTTGACTCTGTTATATAATTTAAAACTGGATATTGTGATGCTTCTAGCTTCACTCTTTTTGCTTAGAATTTGTTTGATTACTATGGATCTTTTGTTCTTTTCAAATTTTAATTTTCTTCCTAGTCCTGAGATGATATAATTGATATTGTGATGGGATGCCTTGCATCTGTAGATTCCTTTTGGTAATATGGCTATTTTAACAATATTATATCTGCCTATTTATGAACATGGAAGGTATATCTTCTGATATCTTCTTTGATTTCATTTTTTAGAGCTTTTAGAGTTCTTTTACATTTTCTGATAGATTTATTTTTAAGTATTTTTTGAGGTTATGATATGCTTTTCTGGATAATTTTATAATTTTATTTGCATCACCAGTTTATATACTAATATATAATATTAACCCAGCAACTATTTCCCCCAAATAGTGTTTTTAAAAAAAAGGTCAGTACTTTATAACCCCTCACAATTATTTATCTGATTCTGAGTCCTGTAATATGTATATTTTACCTTTTAACTTCATTGAAAAATGTCATATTTTATTTCACTTATGTAATTTCCTCTTCTTATTTATGTGGTTAAAATTAGGTAGCTGGCCAAACAATTTAGATTTTAGAGTTTTCACTTCTATTTTTAAATTTAAACCATTACAAGTATCATTACAAACCAGTAATACTGTAAAACATTTAATATTGTAAAACATTTATGATTCTGGCATAAGACTTTTTAAACAGACATTGCTTTAATATGTCTGTGTAATTTTGGCTGATAAGAATATTCACCAACATAGATAGGTATCACGATGATACTCAGCTTTTACACTTTTATGTCACAAGTTTACAAAAAACAGTAAGCTTATAAGATGTTAACAAAAATAGCAAAGTTCTGCAAACAGCAACTACATAGTCAATTAATGACAGAACAATATTTCAATTATAGCAGCCACAGCCTATTTTTATGACCAGAAATTAATATACTCAAAAAATATAATAGGAAGCAGACTTTAAAGTTATAGATCTTTGTTGGAAATTTTGCAATAATAGTTGTCACTAAAATTCTATGTGACTCAAATAATCACATACTTATTACTTAAACATGGTGTACCTTAATAAAATGTGCTATCTTTTCTGGAAAAAAAGGGAGAAAACCCTTGCTGTGACTTTGAATTTCTAGAATCCCAACCTATATTTGCAAGACTACAATGAATTTTAACAAATATCCCAGAAGTATGCAACAATTTATTTCCAGTAATCTAATACATTGAATAGAGGTATAAAGAGCATCTGTATGAATGTAAAACTTATTTTAAATTTATTAATAGTTTTCATATGTATAAAATAAAATTCACATCACTTTCATTATACTTTTATTAATATATTTAACATTTATCATTTATATAGCATTAAAATATTATAGAATGTATCTAAAATGTAAATAAAATAGCATAGAAATTATGTTCAGTGCTTCAGTTTTCTGTTTTCTACTTTTAAAATCCACAAAAGTAACTGAGTGTAAGAAAATGATAGCTATAAATTTTACTAAATCAATATGTCAGAAAAGAACTCATTCATTATGCAAAATTTCTCAAGACAATATTAGCTTTAGGGATCAATCTCCAAAGTAATGGGTAAATGTTCATTTCTAACTTCTACAGCACACATGAAATAAAATGAAAGCTATAAATTTTAATTACTGTGATTACAGAATGTTTTGTCTTTCTAAAAGTCTTTAAAAGGCTCTCTGCTCTATTTTCCTCTATTTCTATGTCATTTTTGTAATTTATATTGATTTCATTTTCTTGTCTTACCTGTGTTCATGATCTATCTAACTATGAAATATATTGCAAATTATGTCCTCAATTATTTAGAGAGATTAACCTTTGGGAGAATTCATTTTGAAAATACAGCATCATTGGCCAACTGCTCACCAATATAGTACTTTTCAAAGCCTCTTTGGAGCTATTTTATAAACATTTAAAATTACTACAGAGACATTTGATTTATTTTAAACATCATACTTCTAAAAGAGGCAAGAGAAACACTAAACTGTATCATTGAAAGCAATCTTTTTAAAAATAGGTTACTTTTTCATTCTGATATTATCAGTAAAATTTATGTGAAAAGTTTTCCATATGCATAAAGGGGAACACTAATATTATATATAAGAAAGGTGGTCAGAAGTGAGTGAAAGTCAAGATAAACTCCTTGGGGACAGCCAGTTGGCACCATTTATTTGATTGTGAACCTTGCCAAGTCAAGTACTTCATTTTTATCCAAGGATCTTCAACTTTAAATTAGGGTTGATACCTTTTTCTAAAGATTGAGAAATTAACGAACACACACAAACATATACAAGTATGCCCTTTTAGCTTTTTTGCTATTGTGACTAAAAGACCTGACAAGAGCAACTTTAGAGGAGAAAAGGTTTAATTTGGGGATCATGGTTGTTCACAGACAGCTGTCTCTATTTCCTGGGGATCCAGATAAGGCAGACCATCATGGTGAAAGAGTGTGATAAAGGGAAGAGGGAAGAAGCTCACATAATGATCAGAAAGTAGAGAGTGAGAGAATCCACTCCCCAGATTCAAAATATATGCCCAAATGTCATAGCCCCAAGAACCCAACTCCTTCAGCCACACCTTCCCAGTCTTCAATAACCACTCAGTTCATTCCATCAGGGGATTAATTCATTAATTGGATTAACAATCTCATAACCCATTTTCCTCTAAACCTTCTTGCTTGTCTCACACATGAGCTTTTGGGGGACAGCTCACATCCAAACATTCCACCCACAAAAACTTGTGACCATCTCACAATACAAAATACATTTTGTGCATTTCCAAGAAACCCATAGTCTTAACAGTTCCAAGATTGCCCTGAAGTTCAAGTCCAAAGACTCATGTGAAACTAAAGACAAGCTCACATCATGAGTTCTTATAAAAATCAAAAGAAATTTACAAGTATCCAATATATAAAGGTACAGAGTAAACATTTCCATTCAGAAAAAATAGGTGCATAGAAAAATGGGATAGGACCAAAGCAAGACTGATATCCAGCTGGACAAACAAGTCCTGTGGTTCTGTTTCGGGCAACTGGAACACATGGCATCATGATGTTGGGTCCAAAGGCCTTGTGTAGATTGGTTGCAGCCCAAGAAGTTCTTATGTTAGCTCATTTTGGGGGGCAACTTTTTGTTGTTATTGTTTCATAGGTCTTAGTCCATAGAAAGTATGCAGGTTGGCCCCATTTCTTGGGACTCCAGATGAGGTTTGAATATCATGGCAGAAGAGTGTGGTGGAGGGAAGCAGCTCACATGATTAAGAAGCAGAGAGATTCCACTCTCCAGATATAAAATTTATAACCTTAAAGACACACCTCCAGGAACCCACCTCCTTCAGTCACACCCTACCCACCTTTAGTTACCACTGAATTCCATCAGGGGATTCATTTACAGACTGTGTTAAGACTCTTGTAACCTTTCTCTTCCAAACCTACTTGCATTGTCTCACACATGAGCTTTTATGGGACACCTCACATCCAAACCATAACACATGTATACACACATACACACACACACACTCGCGTGCACATAGACATGCATAAACACACACACACACACACACACACACACACACACACAAACACTAGCTGTTGATTTACTTTATGCTTCTATAACAAAATAACTAAGCCTTGGTACTATACAATCAGAAGGATTTTCATTAGTTCACAGTTTTTGAAACTGAAAGTCCAAGATTGAGTGGCTATATTTGTTTGGGCCCTGATTAAGACCCCCTTATATTCATCACAACATCATAGAAAAGAAAAAATTGAAATGGTCATAAAAAAAAAAAGCCAAGCACATGGTGATTCCTTGCTTTATAAAATTTCACTCTCCCAGGAACTAAGCAGGGGCCCAAGAAAATTGCAATAATCTTTTATGGTGGCAGTGATCCCAGTCTTATTATACCTCCCACTAGGCATCTCTTAAAGATACCATGGGCTATTAACATTGTCACACTGAGGACCAAACCTTCAGTATATGACTCTTCAAGGGAACATATTCAAACAGTATCCAAATTAAAGAAAATTATAAAAACAAACATTTTTATATATTAATTACTTCTTGAATGATAACATCTATCATTTTCTTAAATATATTTTTTAGTTGTTGATGGACCTTTATTTTTAATTTATTTATTTATATGCAGTGCTGAGAATTGAACCCATTGCAGCAAGCGCTCTACCACTGAGCCACAATTCCTGCCCCTAAACTCTATCTTGGTAGAAGAAATATTCAGTTACTTGTGAGTCTTGCTTCATTATAGGTTGACATGAATGCTTCATATTGTTCTCCACATTATTCACTTCAACTTAATATTTTACATTTATTTCATGTAATCTTGCTGAATGTTTAAGTGGCTTTAAGTTCTTAAATGGTATAATATAAATTTGAATGAACAAAAGTTTCTCTTCAATACCACAAAACCCCTTATTTTATTAAAAACCTGTATGAGTTTAATAAAAGTAAAAAATCACTGACCTCTTCTTAATTACCAAATAAAACCACATATAGCATTTTGTAACAGAAATTAGAATTAATACAGAAAATCTTTTCTGTATACTCATTAAGCTCCAGTTATTCATAAAATTGCAGGAAAAAGAAAAAAAATACATTCTGGAATATCTGAGTAAAATTGACTTTAGTATGTGATTGCAATTTTGTGTTTCTGTCACTCTAAAAATTACTTTATTATTATGTGTGCAAGCATGTGCAATTGTGTATTTTATATTAAAGTCATTGAAGTAATCCTGCTTTCTTTGTTTTGTTTTTAAATGTAAATAAAACTATATTAAGTTGCTTGATTAATATTTTAATCTATTTTATGTTACTCTAACAAAATACCCAAGGTCAGGTATATTATAGAGAAAAAGAGATTTGTTTATCTCATAGTTTTGGATGTAGAAAACCATAGTATCAGCATCTTCCCAGTTCTGGTGAGGACCTCATGGAGGTGGCATCAAAATGGTGAGAGTGTATGCAAGAATGGCTAAGAGTTCATGTAGAACAGAGTAAAAAGAAGGCACCAGCATCACTGCTCTATAACGACTTATTCTCAATGGAACTATTCCAATCCCATAATAACTCTAGTAATCCCTCTTGAAGGTGGTGCCCTCCTGACCTGATTATATTCCATGAGGCCCAAATTCTTAACCCTTGATCATCTCAACACTGCCACATGGGACCCAAGCTTCTACCACAGTTCCTTTTGTAGGCACACCTGGACCATATCCTAAATCATGCAACAACTATATAAGATCCTTTATGGAAACTATATTATGTTTTACCAAAGTAGGTTTTGAGGAAATAATGTATCTCACAACAGAGTTTGATAAAATTTCAGTAGAAATGTAAACATGGACCCTATAATATCAATTTAAACTTTGAGATCCATTACAAAACAAAAATACCTCATGTAAAACTTCTAAGAGACCTAGACAATATGCTATTGTGATATTACAGAATGATTCTAGGGCCTAAAGTCTAAAGTCATACTCTGCTTGGATTAAACTTCAATTCTTTTTTTCTAATCTAAGTTATTAGATATTCTCAACTAACATTTTGTTCCACTTGAAAACAGTAATAGCAATAAGTATCTGTCAGATTTTCTGAGCATTGATAGATGTAGACTACTACAAAATTGCCAGCACAATGGTTGAAAAATAGAAGAATATCAATTAAAAGAGACAATTATATAAATGTTTTGTTGTATCAAATCTATAAATAATTTATATTATTGTCAAACTTTTTATTGTTATTTTAATTATACTTATGAGATATAGTGTGATTGCTTATTTTATATATTTATACACACACAAATACAATGGGTAATGATCAAATCATAATAGTTAACATTTATATTTTAAAATATTTTGTTTTTTTAACATGCAATAATTATGTGTGTGTATGTGTGTGTATGTGTGTGTGTGTGTGTGTGTGTGTGTGTGTGTATTTGGTGAATTACCATGGTGATATTTTGATACATATTTACAATATGCACTGATTAAATAAGGGTAGTTCACATTCCTACCTCCTTATCATGACTTTATATCTTGAGGCTTTAAGCTTCTTTTTTCTCGGTTTTCATAAAATGAAAGTTATTGGGAACTAATCATTGTTCTTCCTGTAGGACATAAGAACTCATTCTATCTAATTTTGTTTCGGTACCCATTACCCAGCATCTTTCTCTCCCACACTTCCTAGGCTCTAGTGGTCTTCATTTAAATTAACATTTTACAAAATAAAAAACCAAATATATATTTTACACAATGCTATTAGTTACCTTTTAATATGTGTTCCTGTAATAATTTTTATATTCAGTTAATTAAGTTCGCAATGCTTTTGCAATCATAGTCATATGTTTCTATGCATTACTTATTCATCTAAAATATTTTTGCAATTATTACTCTGTTCTCCACCATGCAGATTCTTTTATTTCTTTCTGAGGATCAAATGTATAATCTGATTCATGTGGAATCTAATAAAGTTGATCTCATAGCAGTAAAGAGTAGAATGGTGTTTCCTATGAGATGAGGTGGTTGTGAGGAGGGCTAGGGAAATTTTGGTCCAAGGATATAAATTTCAGTTAGATAAAAATAATAAATCCAAAAGGTCTATAATATAACATGGGGACTATAATTAATAGTATATTGTATACTTGTAAAACACTAAGAGAATGGATATAAATTACTTTCACTACAAAATGATAAATATGTGAGAAAATTCATATGCTATCTGATAGATTCAGTCATTCACACCATATGTATAGTTTTTAAAGTCATGATGCACTAATAAATACATACAATTTGTATTTAAATATAAGTAAGTGAATATTGGTGAGGCTGAGTGAATATCTTCCAGTATCATGATTCCCTAGCTTTGAGAAAACACACTGCACAGACAGCACAATATGCTCTGTATTAGCAGATTTAGAGATCTTCTGACTCCCAAATGAGAGTTCCAAATATCTCAATCACATCTGTGTAGAGATTAAATAATCACAGAAATGAGGATGAGTGTATAAATAAAAGTTATGGGAACAGGGAGCCTTGTTGCTGTTAAAACTTCCTCCTTTTATAGTCCTCTGAAAGAACACAGCCAGGCTTATGTGACTACCTCTTCTTTAGTGCAGCCAAATCATATCAAACAGAGACCATCCATTAATTAGAGGTTACTCAAGAATTACGGATTATTGATCAATGGCACATTATTGACAAACAGGCAATATGTTGTACACAGAAGCAACTCATATTCAGCATATTGCTATACATTTCTTGAAGCAATATGCAGGGCTGAGGATAAAATCTTAACAATTTTCTTCAATTTACTAAATATTCCTTAAGTTCTTGCCATTGTAGCAAGTTCTATAGATGTGACTGTGAAGAAGATAATTGCAGAAACTGCTTTCATTGAACATTCAATCCAGTATGGTTGCCTCACAAAAAAATGCCAATAAAGACATATTAAGGAAAAGGATGAATGACATAGCATATATACAACAAGCTATGGAAAATGTCCTGAAAAAGGAATTGCATTTATAAAGAGATATACTATCACAAAAAATAAAGTTGTAAGAAGGAACATTAGAAAAAGGGTACTAAAACTTAAACATTGAATTACAAAAAAAAAAAAAAAATGAAAGAAATCACAGAAGACCTAAATAAATGGAAAGATATCCTCATGGACATATAGATATAACATTACTAACATGGCAACAGTCCCCAGCTAGATTTAAAAATGTGCATTATCCTTATCCAAATTTCAGATGTATTTATTGTAGTAATTGAACAGTTGATCTTAAAGTCATGTGAAAATGCAAGGGTTCATAAATTGCCCAAAACAATCTTGAAACAGAACAGTTGGGGTATTTCCTAATTTTAAATTTTACTACATGCAATACTATAGTAATCAAATTAATGTGGTGCTGTTGTAATCATATATTTGTTTTGGGGTGTGTGTGTGTGTGTGTGTGTGTGTGTGTGTGTGTGTGTGTCTGTATTTATAAAGAAAGAGAGTTGAGAACTCCAAAATAAACTCTTTATATCTAATTAATATTCTTCAAAATAGTAAATGGGGAAGGATTTGTCTTGTTAACAAATTTTCCTGGAAAATTTGATATCCTGAGGTAAACGAATAAATTTGGAGACTTATCTCATTCTATAAAAAATTAAAGTAGATCACAAAATCAATGTAAGAGCTAAAATTATAAAACTCTTAGAAGAAAACATAGGAGTAAATCATCACCAATTTGAGCTGAACTTTAGTTCCTTAGATAAAACACCAAAAGCACAAATTATAACTAAAAAAAAGGATAAATTATACTTATTCAAAATTAAATAATTATGCTTCATGGATACCATTAAGGAACCAGGAAAGATAACCCAAAGAATAAGAGAAAATATCTTCTAATTATATATCTGTATTTAGGAAAAAAATCCTAAAAATCCTAAAAATTCAAAATTAAGAAAAAACAACCCAGTTAAAAACTGGGTATAGGATCTGAATAGGCAACTGTCCAAGGAAATATGCCAACAGCCAATAAGCATGTGGAAATATAATCATTAACATTAGGAATGTAGAAAAAGAACTATTAAAACCACAATGAGATATCACTTCATACCCATAAAACTAGCTCTGTAAAATACTGATATTAAAAATATTATTGATAATGTGAAGAAATTAGAAAACTGAGTGTATAAGTTTGTGAAATCACATTGGAAAACAGCTTTGAAATTTCTCCAAAAAGTTGAGCATAGAATTACCGTATGACCCAACACAGTCACATCTAGAATTATACCAAAAGCAATGAAAACATATTCCACACAAATCTGGTACATTAATATTTACAGCTTTATCTATGAAAGTTAAAAAGTTGAAGCAACTAGACTGTTCATCAGAAGATGAATCAGTAAACAAAATGGTGTGTATCCACACAATGAAATATTATTTGACAATACAATAAATAAATGTTTCATACTATAGGGATGAACCTTGAAAACATCATGCTGTAAAAGAAATGAGTCATTAAAGACCATATCCTGAATGAGCATTCATATGGAATGTCTAGAATATGGAAGTCCATGCAGAATTAAAATAGACTACTGGTTTCTAAGGGCTAAGGGGAAAGAAGAATGGTGAGTGGCTGCTAAAGGCTATGGTTTCTTTTAGTAAGTGATGAAAATACAAATACAATTAAGTGGGGTTTGTTGCACAACTCAGTGACAATGCTGAACAACCCATGAATTCTACACTTTAAAAGAGGGAATTTATGCTACAAAATGTGTTTTACTACTTGGGGAGTAAAGTCTGTTCTTCCATGAGCCCTTATATTGTTTTATTTCCTCTTAAAATGAAATCTTTTTTTGAGGACTAAAGCTAGTCCATCTGTTTATTGTAAATAGTCTGCAATATATAGTATTATATGAGCTAGAGTTACTTTAAAGAATGGATATCAGTTAATTAATCAATTAAAAAATAGTCTTTTAATTATTCATCAATGAAAGCATGAAAACGAAGACTCCCAAACCTTATGTTTATGTTTACTAGAGAGTGAGAGTGCAGAGTTAATGGTAGACTTTAACATTCTACTTTATCTGTATTATTTTACTTTAATAACCTTACATAGCTGAAATTTATACAAAACCAATTAAATTATAAAAAATACACCTTAGAACATTTTTAATAACATTGTTTTATATAGGTTTTGCCATAAGAATATTTGAGATAGTCAGAGCCATGATTACATCTCTGTTGCAAAGTTTAATTAAATCAGCCTCTTGGAGAAATTAAATAACAAAAAAGACACTGTCATGGAAGAAGAAATCCAAAATAAACATATTCTTGCAACATATTCACCCTATTTCAGGGTCACATGAACCTCTTCATTGCCCATTAGATTTGAACCTAATATTTAAATTTAAATCTAGACATGGTTCATTTCTTCTGCCTCAAGGTAGGGATTAAGTTGCTTTATTAAAACATTATCTTTTTATGGGATTTCCACATAGCTCATTATATTTGGAACATGATTTAATGTTATTTCTGTGACCTTTTTCCTTTTACCATTCAAAGACATTTTGCCATTGTATTTTAGATGATAAAAAAATAGGAACTTCTTATTAACTTTGTGGTACACATTTTTAGTGTCTCAATTATTTAACACTTAATATAATAAAGCACATTACAAATACCATAAGAGGTTTGCCTCCTATCTATGTAAATGCTATAAGATCTTAGGATCCTTGAAAGGCTCATATTAAATATTATTTCAGTTTTCCATGCCTCGAGCAACTTTGACTAACAACTTTTCTTTCAAGTATATTGTCTTGGTAGACAAAGAGTCCAGCTTAACTTACTTTTGATAAATGGTATCTTTTCTTCTGAGGAGCCCAAGTGTTATACTCAGCTTTTTCACTGCTCTGACAAAAATACCAGACAAGAAAAATTTTTAGAGGAGAAAAAAGCATATTTGGTGCTCATTGTTTCCGCAGTCTCTGTCCATAGGTGGCCATTTCCATTGCTCTGAGCCTGAGGTGAGGCAGAACACCATGGCAGATGGGTGTGGTAGAGGAAGGCAGCTCCAGACATGACCAACAGGCAGCAGAGAGAGCATGCCTTCCCAGGGACAAATTATACACCCCTAAATCAGAGGCTCAGAGACCCACCTCTTCCAGCCATACCCTACCTGCCAATGGTTACCATGCAGTTAATCCCTATTGGTGGATTACCATGCTAATTAGATTAAGGCTCTCATAACCAAATCATTTCACCTGGACACTTCCTTGCATTGTCTCACTCAGGAGCTTTTGGGGGTCCTCATATCTAAACTATAACACCAAGGATACTTCCAATTTCCTTGCCAATTTTACAACTTATTGCTCCTAGTTAGCTTTCCTTTTCTAAATGAATGGGATATAGTATAAAGAATCAGAAATATTTTATGTCTCTGAAAAAAAATATGACAGAAAGCTAAGGATGCTGTAGGAAAAAAATGATACTGATGTATTTTCTAGCTTCTTTCTTTTCTCCTTTCATGAAGGACTCTGATTCCAGTTTTGGCTTTCCTTATTTCCCACTTTTGGACAAGCTAGTAAAAGAGCCTGCATACTCATCATCGGACTCCAGTAAGAGTTTAGACCACACAACCTCCTACCTGTGTGTAGGAACCTTCAACCTATATCCTATCCACAAAAATAAAAACAAATACAAAAAATGCCATTCAGTCTCCTTTCTTGTTCAAAGTTACTTAAAAGTCAGTTTAGCCAAATAGACTTGCTCTTCTCAGAATGATTCAATATGCAAGTTCAAACCTTCTGATGTCTTCATAGTGTGTCTGGTGATGCCATTTTTACTTCCTAAACCAAATCTTATGTGAGTGTTCATCCTGTGATTTCAGGGTAGCTATAGTGGTAGTTATACTCTAAGTATTAAATCCTATTGCACTCAATATACCCTATTTCTGTACTCCTTCCTAGAATAGTAATCATTTCATTTGAGAAAAGTAGAACTGACATTTTTAGGATAAGGAATGAGAGTATATTTTAAAAAGTGAGAAGAAAGAGAGACCTCCTGCTATACTACACTTAGGCCAGTTCACAGGAAGAGGGAGCATTTAGAATGCTGTGTCTGGAAAAATATTGAGAAACAAAAATGTCTGTTATTTTTATCATAACTTAAAAATAAGTCTTGGGAAGTTATAGAATTTGCTTTAAGCATATTGTATGAGGGTGCTAGACCTACAGTAGCAGACCACCAAAAGTTGGGTGGTTTAAACAACACAAATTTATTTTCTCACAGTCTTGGAGGTAAAGTCAGAGACCAAAGTGTCAGCAGAGTTGGTACTTTCTGAGAACTGTGCAAGAAAGATGTTTTCTGTTCCTCTATCCTTGACCTTTAAATTCACATTATCTTGTCTCTATTCATATCTGAGTCCAAATTTCTTCTCCTTATAAGGCCACTCATTTTATTGGATTAGTACAAACCCTAATGACCTTATCTTAAACTGATTACTTCTAAAAAATCCCTGGGTCCTAATAAGGTCACATTCTTAAATACTAGAGACTTCCACATAGGTTTTCAGAAACACAATATATTACGAAGAATCTGTTCATTTTCTTAATGCTGATATTACGAAATACACTGTAAACACATTGTTTAACATATTTGAATTATCTATTTTGCAGATTAATCTTGTTGGAAGGGTAGAACTCTACACAAACTACATTAGATTCTCAGTTCTACCTCTTGTCCATCATAATATCAAGTACTTAATTTTCTTTTTCTAAAAATCTTTATAGTCATTTACTTACTTAGTAGGATTGTCTGCCTTGCCAATACTGATTACAAAACTCAGTTGCTTTCCTGAGCTTGCTGCGGTCTGCCTTTATTTTTTTCCCCTGCTTTTAATATCTTCATTATTTAGCTAGAAAAAAAAATCCTAATATTTTACAACCTATTTTCACATACATTATATTATTTAATATTAAAAACTTATTATTTTTACATATCAAGAAAGAGTGAAATAAAACTGCCAGTGAGTAAGTATTCATTCTAAGATTTAAAAAAAATACATATATCAGATTTGGGATTCAAACTCTTAATTAATTCAATAATTATAAGAGTGACTTGGTAATAATTGTAGGTTCTGACAACAAAAGTAAAAATTAAAGCATAATATCGGCTAATATTGAATTTTATGTAATGTCACTAGGTATAAATAAAGTTCACAGAGGTAGGTCCAGGAATGAACAACAGAAGTCAACAATAGTTGAAATAAATTTTAATACAATATCAAGATAAGTTGAATGTCAAAAGAAAAACAAAAGCAAAGGAAAGAGAAAAAATGTGAGTACTATTTCCACTGAAAATGGAGTTGCTATACAAGGACGTGTGAAATTACTAAAAAATCAATAAACAAGTAAATAAAACGAAAATCTACCAATAATTAATAAACTGGAAAATCTACTATGAATAAATTAAAAGCTATGAGAACTTTTTCAAGAATGTGAATGAAATGTCAATTAAGCAGAGTTTACAAATTCATGAAATAGAATTTTAGGCTAGAAGAACAGCCTGTGTAAAACACTAAGGAAGGAGAATGATGGGCATGTTGAACAAAAGAGCAAGACCACCAGTCACTGGAGAAGAATGAGCAAAGGAAGACAGTAACAGAATCCAATGTAGGTGAAGAATGATGATCTTTTTGCACTCTGTTATGGTTTTTTATATTTTCTATAGTGAGATGGGATACTATATGTTTGTTTTGCAGAATCATCCTTGCTGATATTAAATAAATATACTAAAGCAAGATAAGAGCACAAGTAAGGAAGTAATCCTTCTACCTATTTGGCATAGGTTTGGGCAATGAATTTTGTCAGATGCTGAGTAACCACAGTGTACGTGATGAAAAATAACTAACTTAGAAAATAATTTCAGGTTAATTTATGCACAACAGAGAATTTATGCACTGAATCTGAGAAGTAAGAGAAAAGCAGACTCAGTTTAGACTCCCTGTCCAGTGAGGATAAAGTATGCTTCCACTTTCAAAGAAGGAGGAAATGGGAAAAGAGTTGATTTGGAGTGAAAAACATCCAAAACATCTGGCTACATATGTTAAAACTCATATACATTTTATAAGACAATGTGTACAGGTCATATGTGCCACTTGTTAGGAATGTGAAATTTGGGGAACCAATCACAATTAAGGATATCACTTTTGAAGTCATACACCATGCAGCTGAAGGAGATCATCTAGGAGGAGGGTGAGGGAGGATAAAAGCAGGTTGGGAAATTGAGCTCTGAAGTAGTCCAGCATTCAAAGTTAGGGAACAGGAAAGAAATCCAGAAAAAGATACTGGGGATAAAACTGACATGGCAGGAAGAAGTATATCTGAACTGTATAATATTTTGAAATGCAAATGTAAAAAGTATTTTGAAAAATAAAAAATATAGAGAAAGAGACAGACTGTAATAAATTCAGAACGAATCTTGAGAGATACAAACCTGGATATGAAGTAACTGGTGAGTCTGGGAAAAAAATTTAGGTGAAATGATAAACAAAACTGTTTGACTGGAGTAGGTCTAAGATAAATTGTCTAAAACAGACCTAAGTACTACATTTAACATACTACTGTTTCCAGGTGAATAATGGATACAGTTATTTACAGTGTTTTTTTTTTTTTTGACATGAAAGATAACGTTAAAGTCCTACATAATGTCTGACTAGAGTGTGTTTGGTAAGAATGGCAGTGATTCAGTAAATGTGGGAGGGTCATGATGATACACAGGGAAAAAAAATGATCAAAGTAGCCAAATATATGATTAGGAAAAAATGAAGAACTCCATAGCACAGTAAGTTTAGACTCTAGCAGCAGGACTGACTAATCTACCATAACCATGGACAAGCTAAGTATTTGACAAAGATGCAGGTGTTTTCATAGATTTGAGACAGAGAGAGAACTAAATATTATACTTTGATTGTTTTATTTTCTCAGTAAAATGATAAATAAGGTCAGTATATGACAGTGAAGAGCATAAAGTTTTATTTTGTTCTAGTTTTTTTGTTACTCTCTAGGGAACAGGATGAAATATAAAGAGGTCAATAGAGAGTTTGCAGAGTAATTAATATCATTAAAATTTTCTGTCTTTCCAGGCATATTCTCTTGTACAGTTGGTGAAAAGATATATGTAGGAGAACATTTTTCAAAATAAATAATTATAGAAAAAGGAATATATATATATATATATATACATATATATATATATATAAACAATATGTATGTATTTATGAACAATTACAGTGAAAGACCTTAAAAACTCAATTAGTAAAGAATGAAGAAAGAAAAAGAACTTGGGAATGGTGAAGAGAAGTGGATAATACTAATTAGAATGCAAATTTCTTTGGTGGAAGATGTTATGGAATGGTCAGAGATCACAAGATTACAGTTTAAATATTGGAGGAAGTGAAGTTTGTGTTCTGATCTAAGTTATGACCCTGGAAATGACAGCTGAGATGGGATGAAAGGAATAACTTTGAGGTGAGTTAGTGACAGAATTGGAAACCCAGAAATGTTAGATGAATTATGCAAATGGATACTTTAATAACCATGACTCAAAGTATTTTTCTGACAATAGCAGGCTAAGTTGTGTCAGACTAATCTCCCTAATGGGAATAAATACAGAAGTTTAGAAAAATATTTCAAAAATCCATTTGAAGACAAGACAGCTTTCAAGGCACTGAGAATTAGGAGGAGGGCAAGATCAATGAATATGGGAACATCAATGATGTCATTTTCTCTTTTTATATAATTGCCTACTTAGGTTTCACATTCATAAGACAGAAGAAACAAAAATGAGGTGCAGGTATTTCCAAAGTGAATCATCATTGCTAGACTCTTTCCCACAAACAAAGCTGTGAAAGATTAGTTAGAAATTCACAGGCCCTTTTGTGTGTCTGAATATAACTCTATTATCAAAAACCTACTTCCAGTAATCACAAGTAATCTTCAAATATTTTTCTCTACTTTTTAAAGAAATAAAATTTACCATTTTAATTATTTTTAATGTAAATTAATTGGCATTTGATACATATACAATATTGTGCAGTGATCATCACTATCAAGTCCTTGAATATTTTTATCAACCTATAAACAAACACATGTTCTTCAAACATTTTCTCTTTTTCTCTCTCTCTTCCCAGCCTTTGGCAACTTCCAATCTACTTTCTATTCTTATGTTATACCTTCTTATTAAATGCATTTCTATGTAATTGATTCTTTAGATGATATTGTAAATTGGGAATTACTTTTTGAATTTCCTCTGCAGATGAGTCATTATTGAGGTTTGAGTTTGTGCCTGTAATTTTGCTGAATTTATTAGTTTTTAATTTAAATATATTATACATAATTTTTACAGATAGATATATAGATAGATGATCATGTCATTTGTGAAAAGTGGTAGTTTTATTTCTTACTCCCTGATTTGGACACCTTTTTAATTTATTTTTCCTGCATGACACTGCTTACTAGAACTGTTCATACAATGTTGAATGGTTATGGTGAAAGTAGACATGACTTGTTCAGACTTTAGGAGGAAGATTTTAGTCTTTCACTAATATGATATTAGCTATTAGTTTTTCATAACTCATTCATGGTGAGGAATTTCTCTTCTATCTCTAGTTCTGAGTTGTTTTATCAGGAAATGTTATATGAGATTTTTGTCAGCATGTTTTTTTCTGCATAAATTTTGATAATCACTACTTGCCTTTCATTCCATTGATGTGGTGTGTTACATTGACTAGTTTTCACATGAAAACTTACCCTTGCAATTTTACTTGGTCATGGTCTATAATCAATTTAATATATTGCTTGGTTTTGTTTGTTATTTTTTCATCAATTTTTGTAATGCCCATTGATGTACTGATTTCTTCTTCCATGATATATTTGATGATCCTTAAAATCAGGGTAAAACTGGTCTCCCAAATGTGATAGGGAGTGGTCTGTCTTTCTTTTCTGAAAGAGTTTGAAAAGGATTGATATTAATTTTTCTTTAAATGTTTGGAAGAATTTACCAATGAAGCCATCAGGATCTGGACTTTTCTTTCTAGGGGCATAATTGATTATTGACACAACCTATCTTCTTGTTATAATTCTACTCATATTTCTCAAATCAATTTGGGTATTCTCTTAAGTTTTTTATATTTTTTTCTGGGGGAAATTTGTATCTTGTCAGTAACCTATAATTATACACTTTGACTAACTAGAATATGCAGTTTGGCTCTTCTTTCTCATCACAAATACTATATTTATACTACTTTTCAGACAATGAGAATGGCTCATGCAGTTGAAACTCAAATCTTAGACTTTCTAGTTTAGTATCCCAAAGTCACCTGAATTTCTAAATGTATCTTGGCAAAGTATTTGTTGTTAAAATATCAATTTGTATCAAACCAAGAGATTCCCAAACTTTCCAAACCAGAAATTTACATGATAACAACAAAACTATATATGAATATTTCATTGATAGTAGACACATGTGTCATATACAAATATACAAACTCGGAAAATAACAAAAACTATGTAGAAATCCACTATGTGTATGTGTGTGTGCCTATTTGTGTATTACTGTATACTGTATATGTGTATATTCACTTGTGTATAAATGTGTATGTGAGTATGTATATATGTTTGTACATGAAACTACATGTCAGATCTCAGAAGTAATGCAGGGAAATGGACAAGACAAAAGAAGAGATTCATGTCTGCCAAGAGAAAGAACTCCCCCTAAAACATCTAGTATCGACAAGTAAACTTCTAAGCAAGTACTAATTGATCCATCCTGTCACTCAAATACTTCCATTTTCATTTTCAAACTCACACTTTCTAGATAGCTTATTGTAGTTTTGGCCAAAGTATTTAGACGGGGGGTGGGGGTGGGGGGAAGCATAGTAGAAAGGAATGATGGCTATTTCTGTTTTCAGTGAGAACAAATGCAAGAGAAGCAGAAATAGAAGCCTTCTCCAGTAGTAAATAAACCAGCTATAGATACCTAAACTCAAGTATTGTGTAGTGCACATTGCAGGAAGCAAAACTCAATGCATAATACATTGATATATATAAATTCTTGAGCAGAGTCTAAATTTATTTATGTGAAACATAAAATGAGGTTGGGAGTATCCAATCTGATCCCAACATTTGAGAAACCAGATAGTGTCCAACATATGCCCAGATCCACAGTAGTAATTATGATTATTTAGGAATTAAATTTTAATGTGATTTTTTTCATTGTATCTATATTTTAATGGCTATTAGGATATTGCAAACAATTTTAATGCTTAAAAAGTAGTTCTTAAAAAGTGGGATGCATTTGTAATCTTCGTGCATTATTTGTGTGTTGCAAAATCATTTGAAAAATAGCTAGTATTTTTGTTTTTCACTTATTCTGCACTTACTATATGATCTAGCAATCCTGCTGCTGAGTATTCACCCTCAGAAAATAAAGACACATATTTACACAAAAATATGTATGTGACTGCTTATAATGGCTTTGTTCATAGTTGCCTAAAATTGGAAATGACCCTCTTTAACTAGTGAGTAAAAAAATAAAATAGGTTTAGTTATATTTTGTTAATTCTGTTCATGAACAACATTAAAGAAATGTTGATAGTCCAGTGGTTCCAGTTGAATGGAATCTGTGCTGACAAAAGACATTAGGAAAGTAACCCCAGATAAAGATTTTTTTTTATTATTGCCTTCCTCAAAATTATGTTTCCACAATGAGTTAAGAAAATATTAAATCAATTCCTGATTTATGGGTGCAGTCCATTTCTTTAGAAATTTTATTATATTTTGTTTCCAGGTACTTAAAGAATTTATAAAGAATTTACCTATGTCAAGACATATAGTATTTTATTTATAAACTTCTGATATGATAGTAAAAATTATAGAGAAAGATTGGTACTTCTTTAGTTCGTGTTGTAGAATAATAGCTTCTGGCTGCCAGAGAAAACTTAAGATTAAACAGAAGGCAGATTGAAGTTGATATATTTGTTTTCACATCGGGAAAAATTTATAAGAAGGGAAAATCATATTATACTGATTTCATTTCTTTTGTAAAAATATGTATCGGGGATTTTTTGTTGTTGTTGTTGCTTGATCTATGCTGATACAGTAGTACAAATAAATCGTTGTGCTCTTGCTCAGAAATTGAATTCTGATTGACTTGAAGCCCAGCAAAAAAAAAAAAAAAAAAAAAAAAAAAAAAAACACTAGATAGAAAATTTAGGGTTGTAGAACTTTCTTTTAGGTTTTTTTTCCCCCTAATCATACATCATTAACTGTTACTTTCATTTCAAAAGCATTCCTTTTAACATGCACTTAATTTTTCCCTATTGTAAACACCTATATAATATTCTACATCAAAAATAGTTTTACCTCCCTAATCAGTACTGTCCTTTCATTGTCTTTCTAAAACAAAACGTGTTTAAGTCATCACCATCAACCCTGAAAACAAAAGAAACAAGCCTATAGAATGTATTTGCAGTTTCCCCGCTTTCTTCTCTCTAGTGCATTGTTCTGTTGTTGACATTTATTTTTTTAATTACCACACAATAATTGTACATATTTATTGGGCACAGTGTGATATTTGATACAGGTATATAATGTGTAATTATCAAATCAGGGTAGTTAGCAATTTTCTTCTCCATGAACATTTATCCTGTGTGTCTGTGTGTGTGTGTGTGTGTGTGTGTGTGTGTGTGTGTGTGTGTGGTGGGAACATTTAAATTTTTTTTCTTTAGTCTATATAAAATATACAATAAATTGTTGTGGACTTTAATCACCTTACTATGCTGTAGAATACTAGAAGTTATCCTCCTGCCTAATTGTATTTTATCACCTTTCATCCAACCTCCATCTAATTCTGCTATTCCCTATCCTTCCTAATGTTTTTATGTCATGTATTTTAAGTGCAAAGGCACAGATATGATCCAGTTTTACAGTTTGTATTACACTTTTCAGTAAACAGAAAACAGAAAATAATAATGGGTAAGATATAATTAGTTTTAATAACCTAAAAATTAGTGTAAGTATTGATAGATGCAATCATCTATAATTCTTCTGGGAAAACTCCTAGGTATTTATGTTACCATAGTTGAAGAAAATGATTAGTGAAATGGGTCCATTTGCCCACGTACTCCCTTATATTCACAGGGTTTGCGATGTGATTTTGAAGCAACTTCTATTAATAGTTAAAGTCTATTTCTGTACCTCTCAAATTGTGAATAATTGTATGACTTTCCTTAGTCAATAGGATGCAGAGGACATAAGAGTGCTTCAGTCCCAAGAGTAGTACTCAAGTCTTAGCATACTTCCATTTTCATTCTTGTACTCTTATTTTAATAAGAATGAGCTCTAATTAGTTTACCAAGCATTAGACCTCATGGAACAGTGGCAACTCAGAATAATAATCCCAACTGAAGCTACATTTATGTGAGGATATCCAGTTGGATTCACCAAGCTAAGCCAAGACCAGAGACCGCAAACTCTCACAAGTAACAATAAATGTTGTTTATTTTACGCAACTAAATTCTTTCTAATTGATATACAACATTACTGTTAGTATAGAAAAGTACCAAGAACTTAAAATAACCCAGGGAATGAAGGTTTTATTGGAGTGAAAATATTCAGGGCAGGATGGGATTCAAGAGAGATTACAGTCTGCTCAAGTACATACAAATGAAAAAGTCAAAGCAAATTTTAAAGCATATACAACTCAAAGTCAACTTTAAAGTATGCTAACAATCTAAAAATTGTTACTTCTCTCATTTTATGTATATATGATACTGGTGTTGAGAATCAGGTTTGAGTCCCAATCCCCTGATGTAGAGATTGAACACCCAAGAAACACATAGACAAGCACAATTTTTTTTAAAGGACAAACAAAGCAGAAAGTGGGGGTAGAGGGAGTCAGGGGGTGGAGAGGGAGGTAGAGACTCCTCTCTGCAGAGGAGGAGTTTTAAGTTTTTAAGTTAGTGCCACAGGGAGTGGCGGTGTCCTCGTCAGCCATTTTATATTTTTTAGGTTTCCTTTGTTCTAATGCCTCCTCCTCCTCTTATCTTGTCTATGTAACCATAAAGTGGACCAAAAGGTGGGAAGGAAACTTCCAAGGGCACAATCAGGGAGAAACTCACAGTGTCCCAGAAGTCTTTCACGAGAACATCTTGTTGGAAGGAACAGTTCTCTGAAGGCAGGTAAATTTGGTAACAGGGAAGGAGGAAGGGGAAGTGTCCTGAAGGCTTTAGCATTTCCTTTGGACCAGCCCTCATCTTCCTGATCCCACCTGATCATTACCTACACCGGCTGTCCTTTTGCCTATCTTTCCAACCCCTGGGGCCTCATATGCAAGGCTATGAAAACCTGAAGCCTTTAAGAATGGAGATGCACATACATTCTTCTACACATCCTAAACTCTAAGTGATCGTATCTGTCTCTTGTCATTTGTAATTTCCTTGTGTTTGGTAGATACCAAGTGGGCCAAATTATCAATTATATGATTGTAGAATTTAACATTGTAAAGTAGTTAAAAATGATGGTGAGATGAGCAAAAGTATGTTTTGATAAGGGGGCATCTCATAGAATTGAGAAGAATAAGCTTGAGATTATATAGGTTGAGGATATGAAGCAATCTGTTTCTGAGTAAATTAATCTCCTCACCCATTAACTACCTACTCTGCTTCCAGGATATATGAGAGGGCTGTGTTGTCTATTCTTAAAATGAGAAAAGATATATTCATACTTATTAAAATGATTGAACCAGGGTCTACTTCTTGAAGTAGGCATTATTTAATTTTCAGATTTTGTTTCTTAGAAAAATTTGAGTCTCTAGAGGTGATAGGAATGCAGCACTCTAATTTACATTTTTACAACTTATTTAATAGATATAAAATAATGTAATTTATGAATATAAGTATAATTCATTTTATTATTTAGATATTACTGCATTTTACTTGTTATTATATAAAATCATATCTCTTCTCCACTATGGTAGCTATGTCAACATTTTAGTTTTGCCTATCTACAGTGTTTATGATATGAATTTCATGAAAAGCTTTAAGTAGATTCAAAATTTTTCTATTTAGAATCTGGTAAGAAAAGTAAAATATTAGATTATTATAGATATAAACATAATTCATTCTGTTTTTTTCAATTAAAATAGCCACTAGCAGAAGATGCAGTAGTAGTATGAGTAATCATTTTAATCTGACCAGATAGATTTCAGTTCAAAGAGATTTTTTATTTGATTTACTTAATTTAATTTACTTAATTTTTTGTTTATGTCAAAATTATTATCTATTTTGTTTTTTAATTAATCAATTCACATAATTTATTTTCTTTCTCTTGTTACTAATTTTAATCCTCTCTTTATGGAATATTGTAATGTTTTCCATAGTATGAAACAATTTGTTTCCAAGTATATAATAACTACATTTATTTCTATGGTAATCAATCAAATGATAGATTTATCTTAGATTGCATGCAGATATAGGATCTTATTTTAAAATATTTGTAAGAAAAAGTTAAAGTTTATTTCCAACCAAAAAATTGATAGTCATAATTATTACTTTATTAAATTTTATATGTATGAAACACAGAAAAGCAACAAGTTTATATCATAGAGTTTGTTATATTAACATTCTTAATTACATTTGCATACGTTAAACCCAACAATAATATTTTATACACATTGTTTTATATAGTTGCTTTTAGTGTCAGTTAAGAATGAAAGAAGAAAACTATGTATGTACACATCTATTATAATTACATACTTACTTTACTTGTGTTCTTTTATCGTTGTTGATGGATGTAAGATTAGAATTTCCATCTGGTTTACTTACTTTTAGCCTAAAGAAATTCCTAAAAATTACATTGTAAAACTGGGTCCATTAGCAACAAATTCCATCAGTTTTTGTTTATCTTAGAATGTCTTTATTTTGCTTTGATTTTAGGAAAATAATTCTGTTGTATATAAGCTTCTTACTGACAGTTCTTTTCTTTGAACACATCACATTGTATCTATTATCAACTACCTTAGTCTGCATTGACTCTGAGGAGAGGTCAGCTGCTAACCCCATTGAAATCTCCCTTGCAAAGTCAATTTTTCTATTGTTGTGTCAAGACTTCACTTTCTCTTTGATTTACATCCTTTTTTTCTATGATATATCTGGGTTTTAACTATTTTAACTTTGAATTTATTGAACTTCATTGATATGTGGATCAAAGTTTCTCAGAATTTTATTCAATAATTATTAAGCAGAATATCTTTCTGGCTCTTTATCTGTATCTTCTCCTGGTATTCCCATCCTGAATACATTGGTGAATTTAAAGTTAATCCAAATTTCACTGAGACTGTTTTTTTGGTTTTTTTTTCACCTTGTCCTCAGCAGTTTTCAGATGATATACTCTATTCATGTGTGTTAGGTATCATTGAGGATTTTTCTGCCATTTCAAAAATACTAATAACACTAGCAGTTAATTAGTTCATTTTTCATTTGTGTATGAGAATTTCCATTTTCTTTCTTTTTTTAACTCTCAGTGTACTAATTGATACTCTCTATATAAATTGTTACATTTTATCATACTTCCTTCTTTCATGGTTTTATATAGTGTTTTGAATAAATTTGATTCTTTTTTTGTTTTATTTTATTGATTCTTTTTAGTTATATAGGACAGTGGAATACATTTTGACATAATTATAAATGCATGGAATGTATCTGGTTCTAATTCAGTTTGCAGTACGTGCCTTTCCCTCCCTCACTCCCTCCCTACCCTCCACTGATGTTTCTTCCATTTGCCCATGGTTATTGATTTTAAATAATTTCTTGTGCATGTCTATGATGGTGAGATTCACTGTGGTATATTCATATATGTACATAGTAAATTTATGTGAGATTCATTCCACCATCTTTCCTTTTCCTATCTCCCCTCTCTTCTTTTCATTGCCCTTTATCTATTAAAGAAAATATTTGACCTTTGGCTTTTGGGGACTGGCTTATTTCACTTAGAATGATAGTCTCCAGGTCCATCCATTTATTGGCAAATATCATAAAGTTATTCTTTATGGAACCAGTGGATCCTGGGTCCCTTATCCACACTTCGGGCCTCTTTTTTTGTTGTTGTTCTTTCTGTAATATATTCCCTGTATTATTGCTTTTTTACTCTTTGACTCTTTACCTTTGTCTACAGCCTGGCTGAGCTATTGATAAAGTCTGAAGTCTGAAGTCCTTGGAATCATTTATTACAGGCAATAGACATGGTTAGGTTCTGTTACTCTGGATAAAAGTGGTTTAAGGAATTCTCTTTGACTTTATTTCCTCCCTCTTCCCCTTGCACTGACTGCCTCATTTATGCATGTATCAGTGCATTAAGCTCTAATAATTGCAGATGGATTTTAGTATTGTTTTCCACAATGCTGTTAGCACACATTGCTCCTCAGTCCAATATAATTATATTTAAGCAGGGATAGTTTTGAATCTAGTTTTGCATTTTTTTTTCACCCCAGGGAAACTTTTCTTAATTATCCTTTTTCCTGGTTCCTCCTTGTGAACCACATAGCCTATGGTTTAAATTGTGCTTAATTAAAAGGATTTATTGTCTTTCAGAGCATTCTTAGTTTTGCACTTCCTCACAATCTCTTTAAAATAATGTCAGTTATTCTCAGGACAGCTTCTGAGTTTGTTTTATGAACTTCCTCTCCTTCTGGAACAATCTTCTGAGAAATTCTTTGATCACCTTTGTGTATTCAGAGGGCCTTTCTTCTCCATGCACATAGGGAGAGGGAGAAAGAGCTCAGCTGTTTCTTCTTCTTCTGATAAGTATTATGGTTCTAATGGATTAGGTCTATCCTTATAGATTGCATTTAACTTTAGTTACCTCCATAGAGGCTCTGTCTCCAAGTTCAGTCACATTGAAGTTTAAAGTTTCAGCATATAATGAGAAGAATACAATTCAGTCCAAAAAAATTACCAGAAATTCACATCATTTTCTATGTGGTCTACGCCAGCATTTAAATAGTAAACTAAAAAAAGGAAGATTGTTCAAAAAAGGTTACTTAGATACAGCTGTATTTTTGTTAAGCATTTTCAACAGTGTCAATTATTTTGAAAAAATGGGTAGGTTTTGGGAAATGGTATGTTAGAGATCAATATAAGACAGTTGACTCATAAATATTGGGAATCAGGTGACGTACTTATTTCCCAGTGCAGGCTCACAATTGGTGAGAAATCTGAAGGTCAGGGTCAAAGCTATTCTGAAAGATAAAATGTTACTCAGAAGGTGTGAAGCATTGAGTCTGCTAACTAAAACAGAAAGAGGCAGCACTGTCAATTGCAGGAGTGGCCTGGAACTGATAGCGGTAGCTTCAAGAGCCACTGTGACCAGTGGTGCATGCTCATGTTGTCATAATTTGTCAAATTTCTCCTGTCAGAGATCATTTCTACAATTTGAAAATATCATGACATTTTGGACTGAATTACGAGACTCATTTCTACCTTACTCTTGTACATCCTGAATGTATGAATTGATGTGATGTATTTCTGACTTGTAGTTTTCTTCTTTTTTTCTTTTTAATGTGAATAATGTCAACCTTTTATACAACCGCTAAGCTCAGAAAAAAAAAAATCCTGTGACTGCATTCAGTAAATGTTCAGTTCTGATCACTACAGTATTATTGTGCTAGAACAAAATTTAAATTTGGGTCATATTTTGGATACTCATGTTAATTGTTGTGAAAGAGTAATATTGGTAATTAAACACAAGTGAGAGTTTTTAAGCATTAATATAGAAACCATTGCTCCTAACCCCACAATGTCAAAATATTTCTGTAGTTGCCATAACATAATTTTCAAAAATATTTAATTCTTATTTTATTGTACCCTTAAGAAAAAGATTAATAATTATATTAAATAACTAAAAAGAAATCATGAGGTAAATAAAGGAAAGGCAAAGTTCATAAATAGATTATCAGTTTCTGCAATATAGAGATTATGTATATTCTTCTTCTTAGCATAAAATTTGCAATATGTATGGTTCACGTGATTATTAAAATATATTACTTATTCCTAATTAGACATTGACTTTAAAGAGTTTTAAGAAGATTTGCTATTATGCAAAATAGAGTTATTTAGTTTTTATTGAGAAAAATATTAAAACCAGTTAAAAAATTCAAATTGAATTTTCACTTAATGCACATAAGTATTTTGAATTTTTGCTTAATTTATTCGAACATATTTTTTTTACTTTTGCTACTGTGTCTAATAAGTTCAGCACTAAAAAACTTGTTTCCATTAGCCTAAAAGTCACTAAAGAATAATTTTTCATATTAAATTAGTGATCTTTGAAGACTAACAATAATCTTCCTTTTTGTTTTAAATATCTTATGTATATTCTTTAATAATAGACTAACAATAAATAACAAAATTTATTGGTCAAATGATATTTATGCTTCATGGTCTACATGATCATGTTCACACCTAATTTCTATAAATGATGCTCAACTAAGTCTTGATCCAACTGAAAAAAGTAAATTAAATATTTGAACCATATCAACTATTTGTAATTATTAAGAAGAATTTTCTGAATTAACTAAAAATATCACTAACAAAACTTCCATGGAAGATATCTATCCAAAATATTGAAATATGACTAAAATAATCATCATAGAATAGGCAAGAGTCAGGGTGCACATGCAGTATATGGGTTTATCCTTTGTTGTCTTCCTGTTCTTATAAAGCCACTAATAATTCAGTCAGGGAGTCTATTCTGATGACCTTATTTAATCTTAATTATCTCACCAAACCCTCATTCCAAAGCATATAGTCAGATGAAATTCCTATCTTCTTAATAACTCATTACATTTAAACAAGTGAACCTTTGGGGAGATGCATTCAAATTATATCAAACCCATAGCAATAGAAAATCAAAAGAAAAGAAATAAGAAGAGCAATCACAGAGAACACTAAAATAGAGCAGGAAAAAATGAATTTAAAGTGCTATAAAAGAGATCATAATGGCATGGGAGCAGAATTAAGCTCATTTTTGAAAGCATATTAAACTTTGAAGGAAATAATAATGAGAAACTTTTTTATCAATCCTTTTTTTCACATATTGTAGTATGCAACTCAATAGCAATTTTACTTTGCTGTAAAATAAAACCATCCAAAGAAGAGTAGTTTAAATATTAAGAAAAAATTGCTGACATAAGCATACATGATTTTTTTCAATACATTCTAAGACCAGAAAATGAGTTGAAGTGATGATGTTTGATTTTTTAAAAATGTATTTCACTATTTCTTCATAGAATTCTTTAAAATGGAAAACATTTGGCAGAAGACATTTGAGTAGGTATTGTGGACATTATAGAAATATGAAGAATAATATTAAAATATAAAGATGGGATTCTCTATATATTACCAAAAAGACTGGACTACTTTAGGCCCCATTATGAATCAAGCCAGTATTTACTTATCTAATAGTGGGCAGAAGACTTATCCTTCTGGGCATCCATATCTTCCTCTAACTCAATGAATAGATGACGCTAAGCAATTTTGACTAGATTCCTTTAACTTTGATAATTTGCTTTTCTTTAGCATTGATTACCTCTCCCTATTGCTTGGAGTTTTACAGTTGTCAAATCATTTGATTTGTACCATTATCATCTGAGAAAGATTTTAAGATTACCATCTCCTATTCACTATTAGGTAAGCTGAGGCACAAAGACTTTAATGTGGGGAAGGTCACACAACCTTCTTGTAAGATAAGGATGGTTTGAATTTTAGTAGTCCAGGTCAAAATATCTTCTCATAATTCCAATTTTGCTCTTGAGGAGTATATTATAAGATGATAATGTTAATATTTTGAAATTAAGTTCATTATGGAAAATTTAAAATATCTGTTTTCTTTTCCTATAGGCAAATTTAACAATTAAGAATAAAAAAAGAATAATACCTTCAACAGCAATTCCAATCTCTTTTTTATCTCTGTGAGATTTTAAAGGTGAAATACCTAAACTAAAATATATGAATGCAATGGGGAGTGGTTACTTCAGATGTTTTAGATAGTTTTAATGGAAAATCATTTTCTATGACAATTCAGTGGTGAATTTGATAAATTTCATGATTTTTTAGCAAAGCTTTAAGAAAATAAGTGCCTTCAGTTAATCTGCAAAACAAGTGTTTTTAGTCTTCAAGAAGAAAAAGAATTTCAATTATAGCAATAAATAAATAAGCAATGACATGTTTTTCTAATTGATCAAATAATTCAAGAAGTTATTGAATAATGTCTTTAAAATTGTACCTAATAAGAACTGATGGAATTTTGTGTCTGAACCTTGGATTATTTGCTTTTTTTCAAATTCCATAATGACACATATATAGAGAATATATGTCTTGAGTACATATATATATCTGACAGGGAAAAAGTAGTTTTAAGAATGTTTTTAACAAGTAAGTATGCTCTTAAAGTTTTTCTTATTGATCAATATACTAAGAGATAATTTTAAAGTAAAACTTATTATACAGAGAAATTTAACCTGCCTGAAAATTATACTTTATAACATTCCTGGCTTATTTGCAAACATTTAAGTAATTAATTTTAGTCAGTACAATATTAGTCTTAAAATGTTTCTTAAGGATTTCTAAATCTATAGAGAATTTGGCTCTTCCTTAAATCTTCCAGGAATCTGGGTAACAAAATTTGTAAATGATTTGATTTTTCAGATTATTTATTTATTTATTTTTGTAGCTCTCTTTTTTTATGCTGAATATTTTTGACAAATTTAAACTGTTTTTCAAGTAATTATATAATGAACACATCCTTATATGCAAGTGTGTGTGAGTGTGTGTGTGTGTGTGTGTGTGTGTGTGTGTGTGCTGATAGCATGTGCTTATAAATTTATTTTGTATCCTCTTGTGAGGGATTATTGATATAATATACAGTTTTGAATTTGAGTCAGAGAAAATGTTATTTTTAATTTACTAATTCAGGTGTGTTTAACCATATATTTGTTAAATTTTCAGTATCATGACTGCATTTTTCCTTTGATATTTATGTTTCCTTCATTGCAGCAGTTACCTGACTTGCATTTCTGTGCTTGTGTGAATAGTAGCCATTTAGTTAAGAGCCATCTTCTACTTGAGACTAGGAGCCCTTTGTGAGAAGTAGTTGAGCATCTTTTAAACTTGACAGTTGCTAAATTCTCACTCTCACTTAGAGCTGGAATATAGTTTTTACCTGTTAAATACTTAAAGTTTTTTAAATGAACGGATTGGAAAATTCTAAGAGGGTATTTTCAGATACTATTTAATAAGATTGTATATCCCAAGAATATGTGCTTTCTAGCTTTCTAACTGATATTTTAGTAGACCAGGAATGTTTCTATCCATATTCTTGGATCGTGATACTTTTTGTATGAGTTCTGTTTTCTCTGTATACATTTTTTCTAATTTTTAAGTTGGGTCAATTACTCCATGTCTGCCATTGTGTTTTGATAGCAGTTTGTTATCATTTCCCCCTGTTTGGGGGACTCTCTTTCTCTAAATCAGTATAGAAATTGTGATTTTTCTCCTTACTTCCTGATTTTGTGCAAATTTTCTTTTCAGCTTATTTTCTTCCAGTATTTCTTACTCAGGTTTTACTATCTCTTCAGAATTTTATTAAAAATATGAATAGAGAACATCCCATCTTTTTCTATGATTAACCCTGTTTAGAGTATGGAATTTCTAGTAATAATATTAAGCAATGTTTCTCAAAGTGTGTTTGCCTAATCCCTGGGACAATATAACCCTAACCCTACTGGTAACCCTGAGCCCTTTAAGGATTATATGAAGTAAAACATATTCTCTTAATAAAATTGAAAGTTAATGTGCTTTTTCATTCTTATCCATTAGCTGTAGTACAGTGAAAATTACAAGAAACTATGTAAAACACCACATATCATACATTTAATGCAGTAGCAGATATCAAAATGCAACTGTTCTTTTAAAAGCCAGGAATTAAAGAGACTTGCAAAAATTTAAATCACATTAACTTTCTCTATAATTTTGGAAAATCTATTTTTAATAAGCCATGAACAATTTATGTTACTGGATATGAATTTATTATTTTAAGATTTTAAAGTATTTTAAATTTATTGGTTTGGAGACTGGGGAATACAGCTCAGCAGTAGAGTGCTTGCCTAGCATATGTGAGGCCCAGGACCAGATCTCCAGTATAGTGAAATATAAAAATAAATAAACAAAATTTCTTGGTTTCATTTCTTTTAAAGATGTCATTGTTTTATGATTTTAAAATGTTTTGATATAATGTTTCTACTTATTTATGAAGTAAAATAATATAATTTTATATATATAAAATGTACAATAATCAAATTAGAATAATTAGCATTTTCATCTCAAATGGTATCATTTTATGTGTGAGAAACCTTCAAACTCTTCTGTAGTTATTTTCAAATGTATAATAAACTATTTTAGACTATAGTTACTTTACCATGCTATAGAAAATTAGAACTAATTTCCCCATCTGACTATATTTTATTAGCTATTATCCAATTTCCTTCCCTCCATATTATAAATATAAATATATGCAATCTATATTATATATTAAAATCTTATATTATATATTAAAATATATATTATATATTAAAATATATGCAATCTAATTATATATTAAAAGCGAAAAGCTTTTCGTGGAACTCAATCATTTTTAAGAGTGTTCAATATTCCTAAGACTAAAAAGTTTAAAAACTATTTTTTATTATTTTTATTCTTTTTGATTATAGAATTTTTAAATATAGGAGTATATTTGTCCCCTTCTCATAAGATGATTTTGATGAAAGTTTTGAACATGATTAATTAAAGGAACATGGGTAAATGGCATTCTTATTTACAGTTAGGTACATGAAATCTGTGCTTGTGAGAGGACAGGAAGATGAAACTGTGGGAGTTTTCACATGTAGTTTCAACTCTGTTAAAAAAGGAAATAACTAATATCCAGGAAATTATCACTTGGTATTGATGTGCCTAACTAGGTAAGGACCCTCAGCCTTCAAGGATGCCAATACATGTCTGCCAACATTCCCTTCATTCATTATTAAGATACATTTTCTTCTTGAAATACCACATGCAGAGAACATACAAAGCTTTCATCATTGGCCTAGATATGTGTAGGCCCTTAACTGTTTCTTCAGTTGAATATTACAGTAGAAATAAAGAAAGAGCCAGATTTCTGTGCTCATAATACCATCTTCTTCAGGAGTCTGAAAACCTGTTTTCACTGCCTAAAAGAAGAATTCCTACTTTGAAGAATATCATCACAGAAGACACTTTCTTGCCCTCTCAGATCTCTCCTTATTCCAGATATTCTGATTTAATAAGATCAAAATTGTACTCACAAATCCTTAGTCAGCTAGCCTCTGCTCTAAGTTCTGACCTTATACATTCTCAAAATAAAATTACCAGAATATAAGGTAAGAGTTATATAATGCAATAATACACATTTACACAGCCTTTTTACTGTCTAAATAGGCAAGATACAAAGGGATATAGGAACTTAGGATTTTAACTAATTGTTTTTAAATTTATTCATAAAAAATTTGTAATAGTTTTCTTCTTCTTAATCAGTTCCTCAATCTTTTATTGGTAATTTCAGTAAACTTTGTATTCTTGGAATTAAAAAGGCATAAATACGAATATGATCATGTTCATGCAACTCAACAATATTCACTTTTCAAAACCATTTAAAGCAGCCAGAAGAATCTGAGCCTTCCCTGAACACATATATATGTCAGATGTCAATAAGCAAGAGTTAAACAACATGTGACTTACTCTATTTGGTTAATAGGGAAAAATTCACTCATAAACAAATCAGTTAAGACGTGCAGCTTACATTTATAATATGCTCAAGGAAAGTGTTAGGTCTTATATGCAGGTGAGAAGAACGTGTTTTTTAAATTTTAGTTTGGTTTTCTTGTTTGCCATCATAGTTGACTGATAGTTGTTATTGTTTATTTGTTTTTGGGAGAATATGCCTGGGGAAAAAGCAAAGTTTCAAAGAGCGATGACCCCAGAACAAAGGCATATATATACTGGAAGAGGATCAAAATATCATAAAAGAACTGGGCACCTTGGTAATCCCAGTGACTCAGGAGGCTGAGGCAGGATTGCAAGTTCAAAGCCAACCTCATAAATTTAGCAAGGCCCTAACCAACAACTTAGCAAGACCCTGTCTCTCTCTCTCTTTTTTTTAAAGGGCTGGAAATGTGGCTCAATGCAGGGTTCAAACCATGGAATCCTCCCCGCAAAAAAATTATAAAGGAGAATGTTAAATGTCACAAGTCTCATCACCTCACTCCCTTAAAAATATTAAATTCAATAATAGTGAACAAATCTGGGTTATGAGCAGCAACAGCGTCTGACATCATCACCATTAGGGGTTATTTTCATAGGAGTGACATCATAATCTTAATTACCTTTATAATTTAGTAATTCAGAATCCTTGGATTTGGTTTGCCTTTGTCCTCCCAGTTGTTTCAAAAATATTTCAAATATTTTATTATGTATAAGAAAATAGCAAAGGGGAAAGGGCCGGTATACTCAGAGGCAGAAAGTGTTGCTATTCTCCAAAATTCTAAATTGAATGTAATTAATATTTACTTCTGAAATTATGGTTAATTTATAGAAACTAAGATTCAAAAGAAATATGGACAGTGTAAGAATTGAAATGTTTCAGGAAATGCCAAATTGATCTCATTTGTTTTTTACTCTTTTAAAAACTGAAAAAAAAGCTTGGTTTTTATATTTGATCATATTTATTAGAAGAAAACTAAAATAATTTTCTTCCCACAAGGCTTTGATACAAGTAATAGATCTAAAGAAATAAAAGAAATAAACATTGGCAGAGTTTTCTAGAATGTCTTAAATGCCAGAGTCCGTATTTACCATATTTGGTCTGCTGGACAGAGGAAAAGGAAGAACTTTATTTTGTCAAATACTATGAGTATTTGATGGGAGTGAGGTAATACACTTCACAAAGTATTTTTAGTATTGTATCTAATGCACAATCAATCATAAAATGCTTCATTATAGTATAAACCAGTAAATACAGTGTTTTCTTCTCACTTAAATTTTTATTTTATACTTATTGAGAGGGCTTTCCAGACTTCTAAAAAATTACTATATGTATTGTTACATGTGTTAAAATATGTAATGTTTTATCACAAATGTATAAAAGGGGAATTCAAGTATTCCCAGGTCTTCTTCATATTGAGAGTCTAACTCCTCTGAGTTACCTTTTAATTCAAGTATATTATTCTGGTTGTCTCTTCAGTGTCATCAGCAATGTTGACAATGCAGCCTTTCTTAAAATAGTGCTTCGTTTTCATCTCCAGGTTTATCCCACAAGGTGATGACTATCTATAAGCCAGAATATGAATACACAGAAAATGAAAGCTACAGCAAGCCTTGACCCAGTGCCTGACCAATTGCAATTGTAATATGCATTCCCACTTAAAGACATGCATATTTTTAGAATTAATGGAATAAAGAGTTTATACCTCTTTCCTTTAAATACAATGAACAGAAGTTCATCTCTTTATATATTTAACTCTTTTCTACTCTTATGCCACTTGGGAAAAAATGTGCCTCAAGTAATCAAATAATAGACCCATAAATAAGTAGAACTCAGAAGTCTTAATTCACTGAGAACACTATCATTTTGTTTTTTAATAATCTTTAATGAGTGTCCTATCTCATTCAAAAATGATGCTGAAAGATATTGAGTGCTGTGAATATTAATATCTCATAATTAGAGAGACACTGCACTAAATAAAATTGTAGTAAACAACTTTTCACAGTGTTTAATAGTTCTTTGTATGATCAGTTTATTTTTTGCTGCAATCTACTGGTTTTCAATTGTAATGAAGTTTTATAAAGCAAACCAGCAAATTGCTTTCAGAATATTTAGAACATATTAATTTGGTTTATAAACTTCTCTTTTTGTTAAAATTTATACTTCCAGATTTTATTATAAAAAAAATCTACTATTTTACTGTTGGGCAGTATTAAGGCAATGTTAATGGTATGGTCCATGGTCTTTACTGAAAATAAAGATGATCAGTTTATATTAATTTTTTGAAAAAATGATATTAAATTATTAAATAAGAATACTTTATATTTTAAAAAGCATAAAACTATAAACATTTATTTTTAATGAGTAACTTACTACATATAAATGCTAACTGATATTTTATATTGATTCAATTTCACAAGGAAAAAATATTTCCAAGTAATACAGTTTGACATACAAGATTAATATACAAGTTTTATTCTACATGATTTTGCATTCCACAAATTTGCATATTCAGAATAATTTCTTACAAGTCTATTATTTTTGCTTAGCAGTCTTATCCATTCTTGGTTAAATCATATGTTAAGTCTATTCTACCATTTGTTTCAAATGGAAAGAACAATAGCAATTATTAATGAACTAAAGGCATAAAGTTCCAGTATTATCCTGCTGATCTGCCAATATTAAATACAGGAATAAATGAAAACATTGAGAAAATCCATGATATTCCCATACCCTTCACAATTAATGTCAACACTTTAATAAGGTTTATATATAAATTATTCCAATTTCTTCCACCTCTTCTTATTCCAAAACTTTAACAACTCTTGCCTAACCTAATTTTCTTCCTTGATTACTATTAATCATCAAATGTAATCACTTTAATTTCTGGTTTCTTGTTTATTACCCTTATTCCCTAAATAGATTATCAGTTTAATATGGGAAGAAACCTTACCTCCTTTCATCACTTGTGATACCAATGCTAACGTTACTGTCTGAAACATAGTTGGTACTCAATTAATATTGGATTAATTAATAAAGGAAAATTACTGGGAATTATAGCTATTTCATAAATTCTTATACATAACTTTCAATTTTATCTTAATCATTATTTCAGAAAGTCATGAGAGTAAATCTAAAATGTGCAGTCCAATAGAATGGCATTCAGCATCCTGACCGTAAACATCATAAAATTTCCAAATTCTGAAACGCTAAGTTCAAATACAAGCTCTCATAATATGTTATGTGTCTTCTTGAGCAAGTTATTTAGCCACTCTTAATTTTCAATTTCTTCATCTCCAATGTGGTTCTCCAAACACTACTTATTATAGAACAGCATAGAAGAGTTACAAGAATTAATTGAAATCATGCATTTAAGGTACTAGTTAGACTACTAATATTAAACAAGTATGATTAAATGGTTCATGTATTTTCATCTATTCCTATGACTTCTAAGACATTATCCCTCACAGTGCATCCAATGGTTAATAAGTAAATTTTGTTTTGTTTTCTTAAAATATAATTTTGGCTTATTCCTCAGATTAATTAGAAATATAACTTACATTACAAATCCTCTATTTTATAGTAGACAATTGATTAAGAATTTAATATCTCTAAATATTAGTTTCTATATAAATAAAATATTATAAAAGACTATAATATGGTTTTTTAATGATTAAATGAGTGATTAATAAAAATCATTTAGCCGTGTCCTATAAATATGATTCATATTGAACAAATGATAGATAATATTATTATTTATTAATTTCTCAAGTTATATGCTTTCTTTTTTTGTAACTTATTCTACTTTGTTATACATAACAATAGAATATATTTTGGCACATCATATACATAAATGGAGTATAACTTCTCATTCTTCTGTTTGTAGCTGTTGTAGAATCACACAGGTCATGTAATCATATATGTACATAGGGTAGTAATGACCACTCATGTACAAAGGGTAATAATGACCATTCCTACCCCCAAACCCTCTCCCCTCATTTTTCCTTTTTATTCTCATTTTTTCATTTATCTGTTGTACATTGAGATCCACATTATCTTCCATAATTCATTAAAATTATTGCATTTCTAAAAAATTAATGATTTGACACTGATTCATCTGACAAAATCCAGTTTTTGCACCATATTAGTTTTGCAATGTTAACTGATCTTTCAAAGATTTAGTTTTTTAAGTATAAAAATGGAAAAGATACATATTGAGGTTTGGAGGAAAATTAAATACAATGGATAGGAGAAAATATCTTATGCACTGATGTTATGTGAAATTATTACACATATCCTCTCTATCAGTGCTGTAAATATACAGCCCATTTGGATCAGTTCTTATTTGTTACATCAAAATGATTACAGAGATAATTTCGAATATGATTGCATATAATTATTTTTTGTAAAGTTATTATTAACTTATGTCTTTATTCTCTAAGAAAAAAAATTATCACTTAAGAATTTTTAATGTGTTTTTATGTAATAACATATCTGATTCAAAGACAATAATAGTTATTAGGATTTTAATTTAAAAATGTTTAACTTATAATTTTCTGTTTAGTATTTAAAATATTCCTTGTAGGTGATAGATATCAGAGACCAATGTGTTAAAAAGAAGTTTTTAACTTATTATTATGAGGTATTATGTCATATCCAAGAATTCAAGGGGAAGTTTGTTTAGGCCTCAAGGAAGAAGGACACAAGAATCACCATGACATTATCCATTGAAGTCATCTGAGTTTTCAGTTCATGTTTTTATACCCTTTCATGAGTTTCTATCTTATCTAGATACTCTTCTATTCTTCTTGTTCACAAAGCAGGTAATATGACTAGCTACACACTACAAACATTTATTATGAGAAATATTTCATTCTTTTTTAAAAGTCAAAAAATGTTGAATGGAAATTCTCATTAGCTCTGTTCAACCAAGTTTGCCACATTTGGAAAGGTACATTCTACAGTTTCTGTGCAAAAGAATTATATCACACATAGAAAATAAAATGCTGGACCTTAAAAGTCCTGACTGTGTACTGCATATCTGTCAAAAGACTATCACATTGATGGTTCAAAACTTGTTTTGGCTCCATCTATAATTTTTATAACCTACAAACTCTAGAATGCATACTTTTAAAAATAGAGCCCCCAATAAAGTGAACAAATTATTTTTCTGGTTGCATAGCTGACATTTGATGTAACATTTCTAGGACCAGAATTAAATTCACCTCAGAAAGTACTCCTGTAGAGTAGTGATCCTGATAGATCTCAGTTACTATAAAGTAAATCAAGCTCACAGCATATATTTATTTTATTACATGTTTATTAGCATAGGTTTAAATATTTCTGAACACTTGATACTGAAGAGTAGGGAACATGCATTTGAAGATCCCTGCAAATGTAAAGCATAATTATTTAGCTAAGGTAATAGATTATTTTTCCCTAGGAAGAATTAATTGGGGAAAATTATAGATATATATCAAGTTAATATTTTTTATACTGGTATATCAATGGTATTCATGAAATAAATACAAACACATATTCTTCTGACTCAAATGTTATACAGAGTAAAAAGTGCAAAAGGGCATGTCATTAGAACAAATACACACACACACATACACACAAACATACATATATATGATTAAGGTGATCAAGAAAGAAACAATGATAGGCATTATAATTCCATTAACTGAAATATAAATAAGGAAAGTGCTATATTTTTGTGTGCTCACATAATATTGTAGATCCTAACTGAAAATACCACCTTAGAATTGGACATCCTTGAGACACAGATATTTATTAAAAAGAAAATTACATAAAAGCCTACTAAAACAGAAGGTTAATGAAAGATTATCAAAGAACTCAAAGAACTAAGTCACACTACACCATGACATATGTTAAATCCTTTCTATCCATAGGGAGTACAGAAGGTAGATAGCAAAAAATATGTGTCTTCAAAAAAATAACATTGCCTTTGAGATTTAACCCATAAATCAAAACATGATTTCCAGAAGATAGAAGTAAATCTTTCTAAAGTAGATTAGCTCTAAGCAAGAGATATTTGAATTAACTTAACTTAATTTATTAACTACCTAAAGAAAAAAATTATCAATCAGAAAGTAAAGCAAATGTGGATAGAGAAAATTACCTTCAGCAAGAAAGAGTGCACTTTACTTTGAAGCAATGTTCCAGGAAGACTGTCTTCCATTCAAATAATTTAATATTCTTTCTCAGACATTTTTCCTCAATGCTTTAAACATGTAATTCATTAATCATCCATCTCCACTGGCTATGATTTTTAGCTTATCAAACCCCTGATGTTTAAAATTTGGTGATTTGGTTTCCCAAATAGCTTTGTGTGGTGAAAAGTAAAACAGTTACTGGAGAACCAAAGTTTTCAGGAATCTGGGCAGTATCCTATATCATCCTAGTATGAAATTTTGTGAATTATTACAGATTGGTTAGAAACACAATCAAAGCAAGGTGCATTATTTCAGTGAGCCACTTGGTGATTTCTGAGTGTGCAATATGAAAAATGAACTTAACCAGTGGTGGAATCTGCCTGCCAAGGGCAGCATGCAGTCAGCCATCCACTTCTGGCAAAACTTGTCAATATCTTTTAGCCAAAGACTACTGGGACATGCTTGTTTTCAAGAAAGTGAGTTTATTACTTATTTCAATGAGAGACAACCCACGAGGAATTATGGGATGTCTTACAAAGCAAGTGCAGATTGAACATCCCTTAATCCAAAATAGTTGAGACCAAAAGTGTTTCAGAGTTTGTATTTTTTCTGATTGTGGAATGTTTTCATGTGACCTATCTAGATTGTGGAATTTAAATCTAAACCTAAATTCAGAATGTGTCACATAAACATTAAACACTTAAAAGGGTGATTTTATGCTATACTTTTACAATATTTTAAATGTCCCTGTGTTTTGAATGCAACCTGTCATATGAGGTCAAGTGTAAAATTTTCCACTTGTAGTATTATGTGGATGTTCAAAAAGCTTTGGGTTTTGGATCATTTCCAATTTTGGATACTTTGTTTAGGAATGGTCAACCTGTATTAAGATAAATCTGTAAAGGATTAGGGCTTTGGTTGGGTAATTTAGCAAAGGGTCTAAGGAAGCAGAGCTTTATTCTAAATTGAGCATTGTCCAAAAACTAGAGAATCTCTATCAATGGTGTCTCAATAACACTTAGTTGTAAAGGAGATAACCTAGAACAAGAATATAATTGAAAAAAAAAAAAAAAACCACCAAAACCGGTAGTTAAACACACAATTAAAGAAGGGCATGTTTTGAATTTTAGGGATTTTGTAATGCTTTTGTTTAAACACTCTGTGCTATAGATTATCCTCAAAAGAAGAATACACTGGCTAGCTGTCATATAAGTTGTAATAATATTGCATCAGATCAATTTCAAGAAATAAGGGAAGAGATAGACCAAACTAATACAAATGCAGTGGCCAAACTATTTGTTTCTTAAGAAGTAATTGATGAAAATATCACATTTTACATATTTCCCTACTTTTGATTGTTTCCATTTAGTGTGTTATAGCCCCAATTCAGCAATCAAATAATAATTTTGTTCCAACAGATTTTAATAACTTAATTACAGATTTTGCCTTCGTAGGTTAGAATTGAGAAAACATGCATATCCTCAAGTATGCATTTTAAGTCACAGGTAGCTCCAAGATTAAGACCTGTTACAACCTGCTTAACTATTACTTTAGACATTAAAAAACTAGTGAAATAATATATACTACATGAGAATATTTTGCATTTTCATTCTAGTTTAACAGTTCTAAAATTGATCATGGTGTTAGAATACCAAGCCCACTCTGAGAGCTCGTAGTTTAGTTTAATTATATGACAGAAATAAGTTTTATTTTTAACTCTATTTAGGTCATTCTAAAATTCAGTCAGTGGTCAAGAATAATTTATTAATGTTTACTTATTAAACCCTTCACACTGGATAGATAGAGGGGACTAAGTAGTTCCATCTTTAGGGAAGACTATACCATTAATCAGTTTGCCTATGTGTAAAACTTGGGAAGATCTTGAGGGAATAAAATGGGAAGAAGTATTTCAAGCCAATTGTGCAAAGAAGAAATTTTGGAGGGCATATTATATCCTAATATCCCTTCCTTTTCTCCTTTGGCTAAAACAAAGGTTAGGTAGTGTTTTGTTGTTGTTTGTTGATAAAAGGCTAGAATTAAGAACATGGTTAATTCTAATGGAGGCAGTTTCTAAAAGGAACTACATTATTACCAACTGTGTGCTTAGACAATAAGATCCCTCCCTGACACTCACAGATTTATAAATATTTGTTTTTGCACTGTGATGTTCAACAGTTAAGATTTTTGTCAGCTCTCTGAACATAGGAAATCTACAACGGCAAAAATGTGTTGCAGGAAAATATTTGTTATTCCTCTGAGTCTGGGTAATTACCATAGGACATTCATTCTTACACTCTCTTTTTTCCCCTCAGTTTATAGATAAAGACAAAAATAAATACATATTTGATTAACTATATTACTCTCATTTATTAAGTTTCAGTTGCAAACCTCATCATGTTATTCTCTGAAATAATAGTATTCTATTCAGTTGAAAAAAGAACAGGGCATGATGTTAAAATTATATACTGATAGATGCCTTGGTTTCTCCTTTTCTTATTACCCCTCCTCCTGAAGCATTTGATTAGTGAGTTGCACTTAATTCAGAATATGGGTAGCCTTAACAAAGCTAAATGAAATATAAATGAGGCAGTATTGCTGCTTGCTGATTAACTTTGTAAAAGAGTTTATTGTGAGTGAAATGCATACCTGGAAATTTCTATAATAATACTCAATGTCATTTTCTCTTTCTTTTTTGTTCATAGATTGGTTAATAGAGTAATATAAAATGGTAAGTAGAAAAGTTGAGATTTCTGGACTCAGAACACTGGCGGGTTAAAACACCTTAAGTATCATGTATTGCACCCACTTATCTGATCGACAAAAGCTGCACATAAAGACATAGTCAAATGAAAAAGGAATCTCCTCTACCTTTAAAAAACAGCTCTGAATAGCACTTAGAGAACAGGAGCAAAGGCATAAATCAGGCAAATGTAGCCTTGTCCTTTAATTTGAGAATACTTGGAAAAAAATGTATTAAAGTCAACCCTCTGTGCTCTTTCAAAACAAATGTGAACCCTTTTAGAGAGTTTTGTTCATGCCCCAATTAGCCAAACTATTCAGCTATGGGAAAATAGTTGAGGATCAAAACTGCTTTGGGCCATGATGAAAAATGAGTGAGCAAATGCACTAATTAATATTGCCATGACAATGTAAGTCACTTCACTGGAGCTCAACTTTAGGATTCTATGAGCAGCAAAAAAGTGATTAATATTCACTATATAAGGTCTTTAAAGTTTATTTTTATATCAGAGAATCCAATTTTATACTTTATAAGCAGAGAAAAAGGTGATACTAGAGAAGTTTATAATAATAGGGAAACAATTACAATGCAATTTGTATACTTTAAGAGAAAATGGTAGATTTTGTTCTTAAGGAAGTAAATACAAAATATTTAATTTTATCATAAAACAGTTAAAGATAAAGTAACATTCTGAAACTATGTATTTTACACAAGTGTTAAGAGTGATTTAACAGGATAGACATTAATCATTATTTTGAAGTTTTCATTTTTATGTAATGTGGATGAATATTGATGTTCTGATTCCATATAGGAAATACGACTTATGGTATTTCAGAAAAGTTCTCTGTTCATTGAGCATTTAGGCAAGTTATTTTCCTTCTCATTTTGTTCTCACAATCCTCAATTTCTCACTCCCTTTCTTCATCATGACCAAAGAGGACATATTAAGATTTTTGTGCCCACCCCACTACCCCCCAAAATATGGTATAATTCTGCTTAAGGAATGAGAAATCTCCCAAGCCTCTTCTATAGCCTTACATTGTCTTTTTTCTATTTCTAATATTGTCTTTATTTGTATCTCTTCCCTTCTCATACTAATAATTAGCTTCAAGTAAAAAAAAAAAAAGGAATAGCAAAACTGAACCCAGGAGGAACAAACAAAATGATAGAAACGAAACATCTAGATAAATCTCATACATTTTTCAATCAAATCAATGTACTACCATCATGGAAATTGTGTTTTCCTCTGTAGTGGATGTTCTACAGTTTTTCAAATCTTTGTTACAAAATAAAAACTATGTAGCTACAAACAGACAAACAAAATGGCTTGGATATCACCTACCTTACTATTTGACCATGAACAATTTAATAATTAAATTATTAAAATATAAAATATGCATCAGTTTTAAAATATATTTTTATATGAACAAAATTGCTAAAATAGTAATTCCCCATAATTCTCTTTTAACAACTTCATTAAAGTATAGTTGATATACCCAAGATTGAATAATTAATATGTACAATTTGATGATCTTGGACCTGTGCCTGCATCCTTAATATCAGCACCACATGAAGGCAATGAGCATTATCTATCAAAAGTTTTCTTGTGTCCTCTGTTTTTTTTTAAAGGAATACTTAATATCAAATCTACATTTTTAACAAATTTTAAGGGTACAATATAATATTGTTAACTTTAAAATTTTATTGTTCAGCAGCTCTCTAGAATTTAGTATATTGTGCACAACTAAAAATATATACCCATTGAGCAACAACTTCTATTTCTTCTTTTTCCCTCTTCCTGCCAACCCCATTCTAATTTCTCCTTCTAAAAATTTGTCCCATATAAGTATATTTTCAATATTTATCTTGTGATAGTTTTTTCCCATGTAGCATAATGTTCTCCAGTTTCATACATATTGTAAATAGTAGGATTTTCTTCCTTTTCAAGACTAATACTCCACTATATGAATATGTCACAGTTTCTTTATTTATAAATCAATAGATATTTGGTTTTTTTCTATATCATGACTATTATAAATAATGCTGCATGAACATGGAAAAGTATGTATCTGTCAGAAATCCTGAATTTAGTTGTTCAAGGTGTATACCCAAAAGTAAAATTATGGAATCATGGTAGTTCCAATTTCAACTTTGAAGAAATTCTAGTGGTTTTCTACATTGGCTGAAACATTTAAATTTCTTTCAACAGTTTACACATTTACAGTTTTTTCACATCTTCACCAACACTTCCCAATTAATAGCCACCTCATTGTGATTGCTTTTATCAGGTTTGAATTGAGACATCATTGTGTTTTTTATGTCCATTTTTTTTTTTTGGATGATTAGTGATGGTAAGTGTCCTGTCATATAGCTGACAACTTGTATGTACACCTTTGGTTCCTACAAGTTTTCTAGATGAGGCTTTCTCTCCCTCTAGAGGTGGCCCACATTCTCCCTTGAATGCATATTCCTTGCTTTACCTAAAAGTTGTCTCTTGAAATTAATGCCATTCTCCCTTGAATGTGCAACTACTTTCCCAAATAGACATCTGTCTCTGCCTGGGGTGGGGGGAGATGGAGCCAAGCTTCACCAATCACCAAATATTGCTTATCTTAAGGAGTCAGAAGACTTAATTAATATGTCAGGTGTTAAACAGTGAATAAAATTTGCACTAGAAAATCTGGTTTTCTCATCAATCTGGATAATGCTCTTTTTTTTCTTTTTTTCTTTTATTTGTTCTTTTTAGATACACATGAAAGTAGAGTATATTATGACATTATACACACATGGAGTATAACTTATTCTAATTAGTATCCCATTCTTGTGATTGTACATGATGTGGAATTTCACTGATGGTATAGTGACTTATGAACATAGGAAAGGTATAGAAATTGGTTTATCTTGATTATGTATGATGGAGAAAGTTTTGGAAGCAGAACTAGAAATGAACAGATTGATATAATTCATTGTATCTTGATTGGAAGTAGACAGCTTTGGTCTGTTAATGTTGAAAGACAACATAATGTTAAACAAATATTCATTAATCTGTATATCATACCCATCTCTGACCCTCTAAATTACTCTAATCCTAGCAGGTTTCCTTTATCAAAAGGAGAATACTTTTCCTAATCACAATTTTATATCTCAAAAATATATTCATATTTTAAATCATTTCTGTAAAAAATAAAACTGCTCATATCAGTTTCATCTTTGACTGATCAGTTTCATCATTTCTGCTGTCACCTCCAAGTTCAGATTCTTATCATCTTTTATATGGAAAAACAGAAACATGATGAATGAAGAAAAATAGGAACTTTTGTTACCTGGCTTTGAAATTTAATTCTTTGAAAAATACTCTTGAAGGATTATTTTTCTTTTGCTTTTAAAAATTCAAATTGAAGTAAAGATATGTCATTAACAATATGTCTATAAATACAAACATCTGTTCTTACTTAATATTTCAAAAATTATTTAATACTCTGACTGATCTAGGACTGTTCTTCTCAATACATCCTCCTTATAATTAAGAAGAACATTTTAGAAATTGGGCTCCAGCATCAAACAAATGAATTTTAATGCACAAGTTAATGTAACTTATGCCATCTTTTTCTAACATAGTAAACTATTTGGCTCTTAGTTTAATCATTTCTAAAAGAGGTGTAGCAATAGTATCTGCAAAATATTATAATTTTTAAATTAGATGTTTATTTTTAAAAAAACTTTGTCCCAGTATCAAGTCAATAGTAATTGCTAAGTAAATGTTTGTTGGTACCTGTCAAGTATCTAATGTCTATTTTATGTTCATCAAATATTGTAAATATTTACTGTTCAAAAATTTTCTAACTAGAAGTTAAATAAGAACTGCATCCTCCTTTTAGAAGGCATGATACTTTGAGACTAATTATATAAATTCTTTATCCTCAGCAGAAGAAGAACTATGTCCACATATAATTCCACCTTGCTGGATATTTTCAGTTCTTGATTCTGTGCTTCATACAGGATTCAGTGGTCATAAGCACAGATTTTAGTACCTAAGTCTGAGTCTTGTATCTGAACTTGAATTAATGACCTAACTCCTCAGAGCTCTGATGTCTCATTTGTAAATGAAGATAATGACTACTTCCTAGGGCTCTGGGGAAGTTTAAAATGAGTTTATATATGTTAGGACCTTTATAACAGTACCTATCAGATAGTAAGTACTATATAAACATTAACTATAGTTACCTACTGCAAAGTTATCAGATATGGTCTTAATTGAAGTATCAGTAATTAACTAATTTGTGAATCCACTCTATAATTGCCATACTAAATTGTCATCAGATATGATTATTCCAGAATCCTGTAAGGTAGGTAGGCTTAACACAGGGGATCACAAGGGTTCCTAACAACCAGGTGTTTTACATTCAATCTCTTCTGGTCTACATTTTAAACTGAATATACATTTTAGATATGTCACTAAACAATTGAATTTTTTTTCTTAAATGCATTTTAAATGTTTAATTTCAATGAAGTAAAAAAAATTAGTATGATTTTTAAAAGACATTTCTAGCTTCCTCCCCGCCGATTACATACTTCCTCAGTTATTCCTCTCAATATATTCAGTATTATTTTTTTTAAAAAAAGACAAAAACAGAACACTATTTATCATTCTCCAAAATACCACAGAATCTCACTCATGTGGAATCTAAACAGTTGATGGCATAGAAGTGGAGAGTAGAATGATAGTTACCAGAAGCTGTGGGCAGTGGTGTTGGGGGCATGGGGACAATTTGATCAATGAGTATGATGTGATTATAGTGAGATAGAAGCAAGAAGCTCTAGGGTACTATTGCATAGCATGGTGACTACAGAAATGAATAAACCTAAATAAACCTAAACTAAACCTAATTTAAGTATTATACAACATATAAAGGTTTTAAACATTGCAAAGTAACTCCATTAATATGTATAATTATATGTTTTTGTGTTTTGGTTAAAAATTAAAAATTAATAAAACACTTATAGTAGTGATTAGGTCTTGTCTATTGCTATGCTGATTATAATTACAACGAACATTATTACAACAGACATTAACACAGTGAGTAGCCAATATTCAAATTACACTTCACTGTAGGATCCTTAGAATCTATTGGTAAACATCAAAAAACTTCATATAAGGTAGGATTTATTTGCTTTTATTTAATATTTTTAACCATAACAAGTAGAAACAAATTATTGTTTCTACTTGTTATGGTTTGGTTCAATTGTTCCAAACAGGTTATGACTGGGCCTGTTTGGAACAATTGAAATATCCTAGCAATTTCCACAAAATTATTGTTTAATATTTTCTAATAAAGGCATTAAAAGCAAAAATGATGAGTTGATATTAAAAATAAGGAGAACATAAAAATTATATTCTATAAGCTGAAATGCTCTAGAAAGAAATCATGCAGCAATCATACATTAAGCCTATCAAGATTTGAGAGACATACCAATTTTGAGGAGAGAAAGTACAACAAAATCCCTACGTAATGAATTATTATTGGTACATGACCTTGTAACTTAGCATTCTTTCAAGCTAGTCACTCTCATTTCATGAACATCACAACCACATTAGGCTAGATTAATAAAACTACAAGCCCAGCATACCTCAAGATTAATATAGATTGAAAATACAAATTGACATCTGACAATCTGAAAACAAAATATGGGAAAGGAAAGGAAAGAAGAAAAGACTGAAAACCAACAACAACAACAACAACAACAAAAACTGTATTGGCCTCTGAAATCCAGGTGTACTACACAGCTAAACAACATCCAGAATTATCACTGTTTCAAAATCCACAAAACTGACTGTTCTTCAGAAAATTGACTTTGATCATAAACAAATAAATTGACTTTATTTGTTTATATTATACTTGTTAAATAGTTTTTTTTATTAAAATACTGTTTAAAGAGGACAGAAACAATTGTACTTTGAGAAGAAAATAACAAGTTGTGCTAAATAAAATAAATAAGCTAAGCCAATTGTTTACATTTTTATTCACTTGATAATGAATATACTAAAGACAGTATAATTATATCATAGTTGGACAATATTTTGCCAAATTGAATCACAAAGCTTTTTAGCTATATCTTTCTTTTGTGTTTTCACTGTCTGTAATAACATTTTTATACTTATTCTACTTTTTCTAATAGTAATTTTGCAAGGAATTTTCGTTGATATCTTTCAATTACTTCATTTATGTGCGAAATTAACTTTCCTGAGCTTTTAGAAGAAGATTCTACCAGATATCTTCACTAAATTTACAATCTCCTTCTACTGGTTTTAAAATACTATTTTAAAATTCAGTGAAACCTTAATGTAATTTTATGGCTTTATGTCCTCCCTATTTCTTATCATGATTTTTTAAATTGACTTTATTGTCCATGACCCATTTAATTTTAATTCTATTTCTAACAATTTCTTCTCAGTGAGTTTCTTTCTTTTCTTATTTTATTTTATTTTTCCTAGAAAGAAAACCTGTGGCTCAGCTTTGAAGTGTCATAGGGTATATGCGTGTTTCAGGGTAAATTTTATCTGTCAACTGGAGTAGTCTAAAGTCTTTATTTGCTAAATTAAAAACAAATTTAAGTGTACCCATGAAGGTGTCTTGTATTAAAGTGTGATTAAAGTGCATAATCAGTTGACTTTAAAAAAAATAGATTACTCTAGATGTTCTGACTGGGCCTGTTTGGAACAATTGAAATATCCTATGAACAAAAGTACAACTTCTCAGAAGAAAAATTTCCACTAGTGGAACACATTTTCAAATTAAGTCTGTCTTCTATATAATGAATTTGTCTTACACCCCAAAATCATATAAGCCAATCCTTTCATTAACATCTCCCACTGATCATCTCCCACTGAATCCTAAAGGATTCAGCAATCTTCCCTTTAAAACTTTGTGCTAATATAAGCTGTTCATGTAGGCTAACTCCTCTTACTTTCAGTCTACACTGCTTTTTAATGCATGTTGAATATTTTGGTTCCTCTGATTATCAGTTCCAATGTCTGCTTCAATTTATTCCTCTGTTTCTTTCTGTGAAGATATTTATACAGTGTGTATCTCATAGAAGGTTTGTCCCTTGAATGTTTGGGTTTTGTTTAAGAAGATAACTAGTAATGCCAGGAGCAATGATATATGCCTGTAGTTCCATTTACTTGGAAGGCTGAAGTAGGAAGATGGATTGATCCCAGGAGTTCAAGACCAGCCTGGATGATGGAATAAAACCTCATTTCAGAGGAAAACTAGTTAGAGTCAATTTTCATTCTCATTGAGATATGTATATGTGTGTGTGTGTGTCTCTGGGTTTGTGTGTGACACACACACACACATACACACACACACACACACATATATATATATATTATAAAAAGTTATCAATTCTGAATTAGTAAATGCTGAACTGTAGAACTCACAATTAGCAGCACCTTAATTCATGCACAAACGATGCAAATATAATGCTCACATTTTCTTTCTATAACATATCAGAACTGTCTTGTGCTTACTTCAAGCTTATTATTCTCAATAGTCACTTAAAATAGCAAAATTACCAATCCAAAGTACAAAAGTGGAAGCACATAGCTGTACATGTAATGGAAAAGGGCCTTGTTTGTAGCCTGAGAGATGAAGCAAGCAGGCAGAGCATTGTGTTGTTCAACCTCAGCTTCGAACATACACTACAGGCAACTCACAGGCTCATCTTCTCTGGGTGTTCATACTTCCTCAAATGAACAAAAAAAATGTACCAAGAGTATTAATTTTAAGGTTCCAAATAAATTTTAGTGAACAGGTGAATTTTCCAATGCAAAGTTGAAAAAAATAAGGAGGGCGGGGTTGTGGCTCAGTGGTAGAGCGCTTGCCTTACACATGTGAGGCCCTGGGTTCGATCTTCAGAGGACCACATAAAAATAAATAAACAAAATAAAGATATTTATTTCTTATAACTAAGAAAAATTTAAAAAATAAGGATTGATCATTCCAGCTTTTTAAGGCTGTCTTGAATTTTGGTTGGGCTCTGTGTTTGTTTTACTGAATGATATTGTTGATGCTACTATTATTCTTGTTGTTAATAGAATTTGGTAAAAACTGAAATTATCCTACATTTTCCCCTTATCTGACCAGAATTTGCCACAATTTTGTTTTTTTCACAAGTGCATAATTTAATAAGATTAGAAAATAAACAACAACTCTACTCCTTAGGTGAATATAATTAAATCTCTTTCCTTGAACTTTACCACCATCATGTGAGTTCTGTTCTTACAATTGAAATCAGTTCCAATCATTTCAGACACTCTCTGTTCTTTGGCCTCACATCATTTATTGATATTCAGCATCACATGGTAGCAATGAGGCAGAATAAGGAAATACATCTGTTGCTGGTTGGCCTTTTGCTCTCCACCCCACTTCTTTGTCAGTTTTACCAAGCATAATGGGAGTCCACTTTATGCTTTGGACATGACTACTCTGTCATTGTGGCTTATTTTAAAACTGACTCTTTTTTGTCTCTTCTCCCTGCTCCTTTCACTAATGTTGGGGGAAACAAGATTGCCCTTCTTTCCAACCTAGGCCAAGATACTTGTCCTTGAGTAAACACACACCACAGGAATGAAGTAATTCAGACTTAGGGATGGCACCAGAAGATCTAAGAAATGACTACCACTCAGGGCTACAAGTAGATTATGGTCCCTAAAAATGCACACCTGGAATCTAGCCTCTGAATCACCTCTTTACAAAGCCTTCTATTTCCCCTGATGATCAGAATCAGACTGTGAGACAAGAGTACCCTGTCTTTCTCCTTCACTGGGAAAGCAATATAATTCCTTCTTTCTTTTTCTCTCAACCACATCCTCATTATCAGATTGGCATTAAGGAGCAAGGACGAAGCTTTCAGCTACACAGGTAGAAAGCAAAACATTCATTGCAACCCATCATTAAGGTAGTAGTGGGAATTGATGCTCTACTTTGAAAACAGAAAAGACATCAGCAAAGACAAAAAGAAAGTTTGAAATTCCACCTTCCTCCATTGGCATTAAAATGAGACAAGGTAGAATGAGGAAGCACTTTTCCTTATTGAGCCTATTCTCAGGCTTAATCTGTAGCTGCATATCCACATGCAAACTGTGGTACAGTGCTACATCTAAATAGACTTTCCGTACAGTAGAACATTTAATAATATTTAGACATTCCTCACATAAATAAAAATATTCAAAACACGTGTTAGTGGTTGAGAGTCAATATTTGCAAACCAGATATCTGTTCAAAGACTTTAATCTAGAATATACAAAGAACTCTCAAAACTCAACAATTAAAAAAGCAAACAATACAATTAGAATTGTTCTAGAGATATAAATAGACATTTCACCAAAAAGGATATACCAATATTAAGTGCAAACATGAAAAGAGAGGCAGTATTTCTAGACATTACACAAATGCAAATTGAAGGTGCAATGCAATATAGTTTTACACTCATTAGGACAGATCACACACAAAAGAAATTTTGGGACAGACTATCAAATACTAAAGAGAATGCATAAAAACTGAGATTCTCATATATTCCCGGTGGTGTTCCTATGAGTACATTTACCTTAGAAAATAGTGGGTGATTTCTTTAAAAGCTAAATGTATACTTTCTATATAACCCAATAGTTCCATAACTCCAAGGCCTTTATCCCAGAAAACTGAAAAGGTAATAATAAGTTTTATTAGCTATATAAATTTGTATTATCCTGAAAGTAAACATGAGTATTCTAGGGCAATAATATGTTACTTATTACCTCATAACCACTGTTTTACCTCTTTCCTAGTTTATCTGCCTTCTGGGACCATGCCAAGAGAGCAAGATAGATATCATTCTGTGCTATAGGTCAGGAATCCATTAAATAGGAATCTGAAAGACTACATAGGAGAAGGATAGCCTCTCTGGCTGTACTTCTAAGAGAAGGAGAGAAAACCTTGCTTCTCACATGGTGAACAAATTTTCCTTGGGATTAGAATGGAAAAGATCTTGAGGTCTTATCCCCCTACTTTGGTCTGCAAATAAGTGTCTCCAGAGTGAAGATGAGTCACTAAGTTTGCATTCCATGAAAACGTGTCCACAGCTGCAGTATCATCTGTTTTGAAATGTAAACATTAACTTTTAGAGAATTAATTCTATCAGTAGCTTTCAAGGCTTCTTCCTTGACCCATGTCCCTGTAAAAGGTATTTGAAAAACCCTACCTATTCAGAAAGAATATAGTAAAAAAAATTTATAAATTTCTTTACAACACAAAATTAAGGTCCGCACAAAAATTTGTACAATAATCATTACAGATTTTTAACAATAACACACAGCAAATAAAGCAAATGCCTTTCAATGGATGATCCATTAACCCGTAATTCCACTGAGCAATAAAAAGGAATAAACCATTGATGCCCATAATATCTTGGGTGACTCCCAAGGGGTTGGTGGGTGATAAGAGTCAATATTGAAAGTTTAAATACTATATGATTCCATTTTTATATCATTTTTGGTATTATAAAATTAGAGATAGAGAACAGTTTAAAGATTACTTGAGGCTTAGGACCAGGGTGAGGTGAAGCACATTGATGTGACTATAATATGATGGAACAGTTAAGTATCTTGATTGGATAATAGTTACACAAATCTACACATAAGATAAAATTGTATAGAACAACACAGACATACACACACACAAAAAAAAATCCACAACTGAGTGCATGAAAAACTGGTATCATGAATGTCTGTCCAATATTCCAAGTCAATTCCCCAGTTTTGAGATTGTACTCATTATACATAGTGTTACTATCTGAGGAAGATTCACAGGAATTCTCTAAAAATGTTTTGCAACACTTGTGAATCTGTAATTATTTTAGAAAAAAGTTTAAAAGAACATATGCTGATGAATTTTATTATTATTTGTCAATGTCTATATGTATAAAATAACATTTAAAAATAAAATATTTAAAATCTGCTTACAGATTAGTGTCAACAGATAGGCTTTTGCAATGAATTTTAGTGATAATAGACAAATTTTGAACCCCAGTTAAAAAAATATTTATCTCAAAAGATGTATCTCATAATTTAGTAGACTTGTATTATAGCAACCTCTATTCTCTATTATTACTATTGTTACATATTGAACTTCATTCATTAAAATTGTTTTTCCCCTCTTCTTGTATCAGTAATGATATGTTTACCTCTATTTTATTCTCTTGAAAGGTAAAGCTTAGGATATTTATTATCTGATGCTTCACACACACACACAAAAATAATCAACTGGTCCTTACACTTGAATATCTCATAATGCCTGTTGTTCCTTTCAAAGTTGTTTTCGCTCAGTTTGGTTTGGTTTTTGGAGGGTGTTACCTTTTCCCAATTGATTTCCTCATGAGTGTTTTCCTAATTTTACTGCCTCAGATGATAAAGTATTAATGTATTAGAAGAAAAAAATAAAAATGGTGTAAAAAAACTTTATCATGAGATAACAAGACTCCTATGTAAGTATTTCTAATTTTGCCCCGAATTTCTCTGATTCTTACAATTGTTTACAATTACCATTAAGGAATAGTTTTCTGACCTTTTGCAAGAGTGAGATGGGTGATATTCAAGGAGTAGCTCAAAGAATTTGCAACAGAGGTGGTGGGATTTAATGTCTTAGCTTCCAATTTTACAGATTCATGCAATGATCCATTCAAAACTGTACTTTATGCTCACCCTTCAAGGTTCTCAGCATTATTCATTTTTGAGCTTTACATGGATTCATCAGAAAGAATCACCTCCTTCTCCTTTACATTATCATCTGGGAGTGCTGTGGTTTCAGCACTTTTCACCCTAAAAAGCCATTATGTATTAGCTATCTTCTTTTCATCTTCTAGAAATGTATCTACATCTCGTATCCAATCATTCTCTACCACTTTCTTTTGTCCATGAGAATTTACATCTTTGCATTTCTTGACAGTATTTTAGCAGAATTCATGATGAAGTGGGTGTAGTTTTTTATAATTACTTTCTAAATTTTATGAGAAATCCTTATCTCTAAATTTAAAATAGCTAAATATATAGGGAAAACTGTATTTGCCATTGTAATTGTCTTCCAGGGAATTAAGACACTGCATTAAAATGGTTTACCAAAAAAATTAAATGTTTTATGTTTTTGCAGCTAACACTGAAACAATGAGCCTACATATCAAATAATTTATACAGGGTCATACCGTCAGTCCTGGGATAAAAATTCAATGCAACTCCTCTTTGTTTTCAAGGTCTTACCAAAAGTAATTTTTACTGGTACCTAAAATTGAAGATTCTAAAAATCTTTCCAAATTTTATATTCACACTTTTTTTAAAGAGAGAGAGAGAGAGAGAGAGAGAGAGAGAGAGAGAGAGAGAGAGAATTTTTTAATATTTATTTTTTTTAGTTTTTTGGCAGACACAACATCTTTGTTTGTATGTGGTGCTGAGGATCCAACCCGGGCCACATGCATGCCAAGCGAGCGTGCTTCCACTTGAGCCACATCCCCAGCCCCTATATTCACACTTTTGAACAAAAGTTCCATTTTTAAGCTCAAACAGTAAGAAAACACATAAAAATATGTAAATTTTAAATAATATATGTTCTACCAACAGAAGTATCATTTTATACTATTTCTTTTCTCATTATTTCTTCAGGAATAAGAATATGCAAATATGAAAAAGGTAAAATAAAATCAGAATAGAAATAATTGCTAGAGTAGACATTCAATGCAGATTTATTAAATTTTTTTTTTAAATGGCTCCTATCTGACTTAATGCCCTGGGGTTTTATGCTATCTTTAAGATACTGCATGAAAATGCTAGAGTGTGTTCAAGTGTAACTGCATGGTCAATTAGGGACAGAATTTTCAGTTCAAGCAGCAAGTTAGAGGCATCTTTCTGAAAACCAACTCTACGAAACCTATCGTCTGAAGCAGTTTTTACAGTATCCTTGCCCCATACACCAAACATATCACACTACTGTTGTAGCAGGATTGAATTCAGTTGCAAAAACTCAAGCAAGGTGGGATATAAAATGTAAAGGGCAAAGGGACAAAGAGACCAAGTTTAAAAAAAAAATCATAACAAAGGGATTTTTTTTAAAAAACCTTGCCTTTGGAAAGTCTTATTTTGATGGATTGGTGTTGCAAGATTTTATGCCCCAGAGCATACAAATGGAAATTTTAACCTCTACTAAAATGATATTAATCAATGTTCTGATATTTTAAAACATTGAAATGTCCTGACTTAATTGAATTTCTTTACAGGGGATTCCTAAAAATGCCAAAAACTAATGGTTGTTGTAATGATTTTAAAATATTTCTATGGGGAAAATTATATTAACATTTGTGTAATTGAACCTAGCAAATGATTGAACATGTGAACATGATACTGTCACTGTGTGTGTGTGTGTGTAGTGTATGTGGTGTGAATATATATATATATATATATATATATACCAAATTCAGGGGACTTGAAATGATAATATTTAGGGGTAACAGAAACCTCTTCCTAAAAGAAAATATCTTAAATCATTGGTGTACAAATTTTAATTTAAATTGAAATTTACTTGGAACTATGAATGAGTAATTCAGTTGATTGGAATATATTTCTAGAACATCCAAAAGCAGATCACACCGTGCAGTTAATTGACAAGCTATTTTTCATACTTCGGTGACCATCAACTACCTTGTTACAGGATGATTTTGTGGAATTTAAGAACAAATTCTTTTGAAACAGTTAAGTCAGTTCTTAGTCTCACAGGGTTAACAAACATACCAGGAAATTGGGAGTTAAAAAGCAATCCAGTCTTTAAGGCTATAAACTTAAGATTAAAATACCAGAAGAGAATAGAGGGACAGGAGGACAATGAGTCAGCTGAGCTTTCAAAGGCTATATGGACAACAGAGAAACCAAGAAGCAAGTGCCAACAAAAGAGACATCATTAAAATCAAACCCACTGAGGAAGGGCAAAGGTCTCTCTTGCTCCAAAACTCAATTAGGAACTTTTCCAGATGATAAGGAACAAATTCTAGATGGTAATGGCAAGCATATGCATAGGCAGTTACTAAAACACCCTATAATAACATTTGCCTTGTTATCATGGTAAGAACCACACCCCCAGATGGAGACCCAGCATGATAGTAAGACATGCATGTCACCAAGAGACAGGATAAGGGAAGGTGCAGGCACAACTTACTTCTGCCTACAATGACATAAAGAAGACCAGATCCTCGTCTACCTCCAAAGATGCCCTAAAAGCTGTGCACCTCTTTGTTTATGTCCATATGGAGTTTCTGTCTCTTGGGTCCTGCCTCCTTTTACTCCAGCATAAGAATAAAAGCATTATTCCTCTGCCTTCTCATCTCTGTCTAAGTCTTCAGATAGCACAAGAACTCACAGAGCCGGGGATGATAACAGTTAAACAGATTTAAAGAAGAAAGAACAAAAGTATAGTGTATAAGAAGTGAAAATAATATTTATCATTTTTTGAGTATTGAATACTTGCTAACCACTGAAGGACTCTATATTTATAGAGTCTTTAATGCTCAGAAAATTACTTCAGGGTAAATCATGTTCAATTCTGAGATCAATTCATTAATATTTGAAAAACTAATATCTTGGAATACTTCAAAACCTGTGTCCTTGTAGTGGTAGTCAGAAATCTTTGGCATTCTTCAGCTCACAACTGTATCATTCTAATCTCTGCCTTTATTCTCACTGTTTATTTCTTTGTCCAAATTTTTCTTTTATCAGGTCATTGGATTAAGGCCCAGGATGTTCCAAAAAATGCCTCATTTTTGTTTTACCTCATTTGTGAAGAAGATTTTTCTACTTAAGGCAATATTTACAGGCAACTGAAATTAGGATTTCAGCACACTTTTACGAGGGGACACAACTCAACACACACATAGAGTCAGTAATGTCATGCTTGGTTTGCATTAAACACCCAAAATTTTACAGTCTTTAAACAACACAGGTTTATGTTACTCTTGGTAATCTATCCTGACAGAACTGCTAGAATCTTGGAGCATTGTTAGACATGATATCAAATAAATGGGAAAGTTTCAGACCATATGCTCAAAAGTGACATAATTGCTCATATTTCAGAGGCCCCCCCAAAAAAGTGGCTTCATACAGCTTGCAAAGATATATACAGAATTTGCACTGAAGTTAAATCTAGTCATATGCCCAGAAGGAACAGAATTTCACCAAGGAAATCATGATAAATGTATTAGAGTTATTCGTGTACACCTTTATTTCAAAATACATTTTATTTTGTCTTAAGAAACAGAAAAAAATAGGATATTACTTCATAATTTAGTGATTTGGGGGGAAAAGTAGCTCAGTAAGATTTTAATATGTATTATCTCATTTGATCATCAAAACAATCCTATGAAATTTAAAGGTTTTTTTTGTTTTTTGTTTTTTGTTTTTTGTTTTTACTTATAGTGTTCACAGATTAGAGAATCAATGTGTAGTCACTGTAATTTGCCAATGTTGCTTAGGTAGTAATGGGCAAAGCATCAGTTCAAAATCAGATTTAGCTTAACTTTTAGAACAGCAATGGAAAAGGTCAACTTGATGCATTTATTGTTTAAATTTTTTAAATTATTTTGAGAAGGTAGCAAGAATTGAACCCAGGGGTCTTTACTGAGCCACATCCGCAACCCTTTTTAATTTTTTGTTTTGATTCAAGTTCTCACTAAGTTACCAAGGGCTTCCCTAAGTTTTTGATGCTGACTTTGAACTCACAATCCTCTTTCCTCAGCCTGCTGAGCCACTGGAATTACAGGTATGCGCCACAGTGCCTGCCACCATTTATTTATTTTTCATATAACTAGGTTGTGGCATAAATAAATAAATAAACACAGAAAAATAAGTAAATTAATTAATAAACAAGAAAATGATTCCATGAATAAAATTTACCATCATTATTTTCAAAATGTCAAGAACAATAATACATTGATACAGATACTATGTCATTATCTATTACATCTGTCTGTGTTTACCTGAGTATAGGTATTCAATTGTGAATTCATAAAAAAAGGAATTTATCTAATTCTTCATTCTGTATGACTTAATCCATATAAACTATGAAGAAAAGCAAAGGTGTGACAGGCAGTCAGATCTATAATTACTTTTTGGGAATGGGAGGTGATTGTGATTTGGAAGGTGTAAATTATAGGCTTCAGGGGTATTGATAATTTTCTGTCATTCCTGGTTGCATTAGGCTACATGTTTTGTTTATTTTTGTTCTTTGTAGAGTTTTCCATATGTATTTTTTCTTAATCAAAAACTTTAAAAATATGGAAATATATAATACAGTAAAAAACAAAAAAATTGCAAGAAAATTTTAGATGTATGTAAAAAAAATGTTTCTCTTTAGTGTGATTGACAGTAGATACTACTCAACCTGGCTGAACTCTTGAATTCCAAAACATAATGAGATTTCAGGCATTTTTGCAGGTAAAAGATTATGGACTTAAAATTATAATTATATAAATATGTGAGGATGTTTGAGTGAGTAAATAAATAACCAAATTTATTCTAATGCTTTTATTGTTTACTCTTGTTTACTCTTGGTAATGTTCATGATCATGATGGCCAACAATATACAAGAGCTATGCTAATTAATGAATAATTTATTTATAAATGAGAAGAATGTGATTTATGAGTGATTCAAATTTTGTCTAAGGAGATATAAGGGGAAAGGCTGGCAAACCTCCTATATCTAACTATCCACTAAGCCAGTTCTTATTGTTTCCTTTTTGCCACTGTATTACTATATACTACATATAACAAACTGGACCTTTACCTAGGAAGTCTTATGTTTTATTCAGAGTTCTTGAAGGGGGTTTTCATATTATCAATTATAATTTAATAGAATGACTGAGTATAATGGAAGAAGCACTATAGGCAAAGGTTATTTTGGAATTAGAACAGTACAGGTTAAATTAGATTTGAAAAACTCAATAGGAACAGTTTAAAATTATATTCAGGGCATTAATACCCACAAGTGAAAATGGACCAAATTACTTACAGGAATCATTGGCGTTTACAAAGGGTTACCAGAGGTTTAGCCAAGTGGGTTTTTTTTTCTTCCTTCAAAGCCTCCTCTAGTGTTTAATTCTCATAGGCCTTTAGAATGAGCAATGTTGCTTGTCAGTAAATTAGCATGTCATTTGTGGAGTTGAACATATGGTTATCGCAATCATAATTAAAGAAATGACTTTGCATAAGGATAAAATTAAATTTTCATAAATACTATTATAATTACAATCCCTGTTTTGAGAAAGGTGTACACAAATTTGAAGTCATCAAGATGAAATAATCAGATTACATTTGGAAATCATTATTCCATGTAACAAAAGTGATGCAAAATAAGCTCTCTGTAATGCTTTTTCTGCAGTGTTATTGAGAAAGAAAAATAAACAAAAAATAACAAACTTTATGCAACATATTCTTGAGTTCATTTTTTTACTGTAGATTATTCATTATTTTTATTCTTCTAACAATTTTTAGAGTTATTTACCATATCACTAATGAGGCTGTTTCCACTAAAATTATTTTTAAAAGAAGAAAAGAACATCTATTGTGTTCTATATGTCAGTTCAAGGCACTATTTAAAATGTACCTAACATCAAGAAATTTATTCTTTGACAACATAAAAATACTCAACTTCAAAACTCAAACACTCACAATTAGACAACTACTTTAAACATTCATCCATAAAAACTTCCCAAGACTTTGAGATCTGCAACTTAGGAGTAAGAAAGGTAAGAAGTGGAAGGAGAGTTTAAAAGTCCTTATTTGACAGGTACTATCATGTAAAGTCTGGTCCCCCTCCCACACATCGCTCATGACCATGCATTTCACAATATATTTTCCAGTAAAGAAACACGTAAAATGGAAATTATGGTCAGAACTTTCTCCTTTTTGAGCTACTTAGTATCCATTAGTGGATACTAAGTATACTAAGTATAGTATCTTATAAGTATATTATATTATCTGTTTGTTTATTTGTTTATAGAAGAACTCAGTGTCAAGGCAAAACCTAAGACTTGACTTGTACTTTCACTTCACCTATGGGAGTGCTTGTGGAAATGCTTGTGGGAGTGCTTGTGCACAAGCCTGATTTACAATTCCTGAAGTTGTAACTTCCTTCAATCTGAGTATATAACATTCAATCTTCCTCTTCTTTTATTATAACCTCTCTAAAGCTCACTGTATTTTCTTTGTTCTTTATATATCTAAAAATTTCTTTCATTCTTTTTTTTTTAATTCTAGTTGGTGAATATTTTCCTAGCTCTTACAAGTAGAAATGCACAAATAAGCAATTTTATAAAGAAAAACCTTGCTCTTCCAGTAAGCAGCCTGAGGTGATCTGTGAAAATTATTTGCTACACTTGTAACAGAAAGCCCACAGAATCAAGCAATCAAGACATTCAAATCTTTGTTTTAATTTAAGAACACCCATGAAACTGCAAAGGCCATCAAGGGTATGCATGTCCAAAAAGCCAAAGTACCTGAAAGATGTCACTTTAAAGAAACAATGTGTGCCACTCTGGGAGATGTGTCCAGGCCAAACAGTGGGGCTGGATGCACTGTGGATGACCCAAACAGGGCGGAATATTTGCTGCACATGCTTAAAAATGCAAAGACTAATGCTGAACTTAGGGTTTAGATGTAGATTCTCTGGTCATTGAACATATCCAAGTGAACAAAGCACCCAAGATGTGTCCCTGTACTTAGGGAGCTCATGGTTAGATTAATCCATGAGCTCTCCCTGCCACACCAAGATTCTTTCAGTTTCCTCACTGAAAAGGAACAAATTGTTCCAAACCAGAAGAGGAGGTTGCAGAGAAGAAAAAAATATACCAGAAAAAGCTGGGAAAAAAACTGTGGAGAGGAATATATCCAGCATAAAATAAATGCAAATAGAAGTTTAAAAAGATAGAAAAAAATCTGACAGCTTAACACTTTTTTTTTAAATACCCATGTAACCATCAAACAGACATGGCATATAATATCACCAACACCCTTGAACCTACATTTTGCATGTTCCAAACGAACACTTTTCTTGTTTCCAGACAATAATATGGTTCTGACTGTATGTTGCTCTTTTACTTCTCTTCATTATTTATATAAGTGAAGTCATACAGAAGGACTTCTCTAATTCTTTCACTCATCATTGTTTGTGGGATTTATCCATGTTATTAAGAGTCACTACAATTTATTATATTTCATTGCTGCATAAGTATCCATTCTTTGAAAACAAAAAAATAATTTATTAATCTTTTTATTGATGGACACTGATTTTGTTCAATTTGAAGATATTACACATAATGTTGTATGAATATTCTTACCTATTATCTCCTGTGTGTATACCTAATGCATATATACCTATGCATATATAATTTATATACCTATTATACTTGTGTGTGTATATACATATACATATATTTGAATAAATACATATATATGTATATACACACACAAGTATATTAGGTATATAAATTCACACACACACACACACACACACAGACACACATACAGATATACCTAAGGCTGTTCATATATACCCAATGCTGTTAGGTTTTGAGATGTTATAAACAATTCTGACCTATACAGTATGGAATATGTTCTCCTGTAATGGATCCTGTGAAATTTGTATCTTTCACATCAAACTCTATTGAAAGGCCATTATTCCACATTCTTGACAGTGCACAGTATTGCCTGACTTTTTCTTTACCCTGTAACACATTGGTTGATTTACATTTCCCTGATTCCTGCAGGTTGGATTTCCTTTTTATGTTTATAAGTGGTTCAAGTCTCTTGTCCCTTTGATTACTTAGTTATGTTACTTTATTTCTCCTATTTTTCTTCTATTCTGAGTTTTTCACAAGATTTCTTGAAATGAAAACTAATATTAAAGAAATTTTACTACTGATGTATTTCAATATTACTCAAGCCAAATCTTTTCTGAATTCATTTAATTTCTTTTTTTAGAATAGTTATAGATGAACACAAGATTACAGAAAAGAAAAAGAATTCTATCTCTGCAACCTTGTGTTTATCTCTAACTATTCAGAAAACATCAACTTTTTGTTGATTTGCTACTTATTTTATTGGTTCAGGGAATGCTTTGAATAATTTTTAGTTTTTAATGTATTAACAGTTGCTTTATGTACTTATATTGTGATTTCTAAAACTATTCTTTGTATGCTAGAAAATTGCAAGTTTAATTGACTTTCTTCATTTATGTTAAAAATGGGAGCTGTTTGATTTTTCTATTTACAAATACATTCTGTTTTTTTGCTTGCCACTTTTAGAACACTCATTGTCTTTTGCTTCTGTAGCTTTATTACCATGTGTCCAAATGTAGAATTTTTTTAATTTATTTTTTTCTTATGTATTTCTAGCTACTTTAAACATTTCATATTAAATTCTTATACTATGTCAAATATCAAATACACTTTGTTTCCTAAATTAGTGTTTTTCCTTGTGGAATTCAGTTATTCTTGTTAGAACATCTCAAATTATCCTCTTTTTCTCTTATCCAGTATTTGCTTGCTAGTCTTTCTAGCTCCTCCTCCTTTATGATGCAGAAATCATTGCAGTCATCTTCCAGTTCACTTAATCTCACTAATCATGTCTAATTCTTAACAAAAAATCTCATTATAATTTATATACTATAGTTTGTTTTAGAATTTAAATGATTTTTGTTTATATATTAACTGGTAAATCATAATTACATTACATTTATGTATTACAATATAATATATATATATATATATGCAATGGAATGACTAAAAAACAGACTTCTTTTTCCAAGTATTTATACTATTTTTAATAACTTCATGTTATCTGCAAAAAGACAACTTTTCATATCCTTGATTCAAGAAACCATAATAACCCTAATGATTTTGCCTAATTGCATTAATATTTAGAATTCATGATGTGCCTACACATTGCCTTATGATTATGTTAGTTTTTCAAAATTATCATATCATTTTCTTTTTCCAGGAGCCTTTGGAATACCAGCAATACAGGATGTTATGGTTTAAATATAAGATATTCTTCAAAACTAATTTTTAAAAAATTTAAGATGGTTTAGAGGAAAAATGATTGGGTTATGATAGCCTTAACTAAATCAGTCAATTTATCCCCTGATGGGATTAAAACTGAGTGGTGACTGAAGGTGGGTAAGATGTGTGTGGAGGAGGTGGGTCGTTGGCAGCATGCCTTTGTACTGAATATTTTGTATCTGGTGAATGGAGTCTCTCTCTCTGCTCTCTGATCATCAAGCGAGCTGCTTCCCTCTACCACACTCTTCTGCTATGATGTTTAGTCTCACCTGGAGCCCCAAGGAATGGAGCCTGCTGTCTACGGTTGAGACCTCTGAAACTGTGAGCACCGAAATAAACTTTTCCTCATCTATAGTTGTTCTTGTCAGGGCTTTTACTCACAGCAGTGAAAATGCTGACTAAAACACAATATCACCTTCATCTAGTTTCTGGCTGTGCAGAGACCTTCAAACAGTTGCGTTTTCTGTAAAAGTTCTGTTACTCCCAATGACCCTCCTCCTGACATATTGCCTTTATATGTCCCTAGGCAAAATGTGGGAGTTGTGAGTTCTAAATTCCATCATTTGTCCTTTAATATCATAAAGCTGTTTTTTTTTAATGCTTCTTAACCATCTATCCTTTTTTTCTATTATTTGTAAGTAACTAAGGTCTTAAGTTCCAGAGTATCCCCAAATGTTGCACTTAACTCATTTTTTTTTCTCCTCACTTTTGGCACAGTAATTTTTCACTATAATTACTCTGCAAAGGCTCCAAAAATGTTTTCTTTTTGTCCAGATTTTGGTTATCCTCAGTGATTGTCTTTGGCCAGTTAATTTGCTATTATTGAAAATAGATATTTTTTCTGGAATTTTTATTTTAGCATTTGTGAAATATATTAATTAAACAAAAATGTACTTTTAAAATACTTTAGAATTGCCAAGCATGGTAGCTCACACTTATATCCCAGCAGCTCAGAAGTTTGAGGCAGGATGATTGTGAGTTCAAAACCAGCCTCAACAATTTAGCAAGGCAGTATACAACTTAGCAAGACCCTGTCTCAAAATAAAAAATGAAAAATGGCTGGGGATGTAGCTGAAGTGGTTAAGTACCCCAGGTTCAATCCATGGTACCAATTAAAAAGAAAAAAAAAACTTTAGAATTTATTTTTTCTCACCATTCTTTCTGTCTAATAATATGGTGTTTGAGGATTTCATATTCTTCTTTCAATATTTAATAAAGTCCATTTTTAAGTTTTCTTTGTCTTCTCTGAATGATCATTTTATTTAATGGTAATCTTTATTTTTTGTGATGTCAGATTTCCAGAAATCTCTGTAACTTTTAATAATTCTATTCTTGTTAGAATATGACTAAGAATCAGTGATTAGTAGCAAATAAACATGAGTTGTCGGAACATTAAATTTTAGAGATAATTCTATGGATTAGATCTACTTACTGATCCTCCACATGTTTTCTTTAAGGTCATTCTGGCTATGGTTTGGCTTAGTTCAATAAGATATTTTGTTGTATTGACAAAAAACCAGCTATCTTTAACGCTATTCTAATGGGTGAGGAATGTACATCTATAGAATTCTTTGTGCCTGTGAGAACAAACATTACCTAGAAAAGGATCTTTCACATATATCAAAAATTCAAAGATTCCAGAAAACAGAAAAATGAAAAGCAAAGTTCACTGATAAAATCTATATAAAAAATTTCCAATTAAAACTGGCCAGTGTTGAACTAGGACGTTAGCATGTTATTTTATCTCATAATAATAGTAAAATTCTTCCAATGTACATACATTTCACTTGGGTACCTATAGGTAAAATCATGTACAGTAAGGGCTTGAAAATCAGTTTCAATCCTACTTTAATCAAAGGTTAAGATGTTGTACCTGGGTGTGATTCTATAGAAACTTGCCTAAGATCTCAATAAAATTAGAAAAAAAGAGAGCAAGATGTCACTCTCCTCTCTAAGAAAACCCACCCTCTCACTGTAGGGTGTTTTTCTTTTCTCCTCTAATAATAGTCATTATACTTTTCCTACAGCTTGTGTCTTGTTTGACTTCTTTTCTTGCAAGAATATAACAGCCAAGAGTCACAACATGACTCCTAGTAACAAGATTGAGATGACTAAACTACTAGTTAAAATTTTCTACTCTTCTTCAATCAATTTCATCTAAACTATATCTTTTCTTAGGAGGCTACAATCTAGGTTGCTAGATTCACACAACAAAACCTAGTTCCTTCCCATGAAGTTCATTTAATTTCTTTGATATTTTTGTTACCATTAAAGATGGAAAGGAAAACCTACTAGTGTTAGTGCAGTTGTTCTGCAAATGGTGTTTCTATCATTACTAATTCTTTTAAGAAACATTCATGTAATGTCTTCCTGAAATTGCTTTAGCTATTTGTAACATAAATTTACATAAAATGTATTTGCCTTCTTTTAAGGACTTCGAAATTTAATGGGAAAGTAAGCTATCAAAATTAATAGTTACAGTAAAATGTAATGTTATTTTTACCATCAAGAATATAGTGTTGTAGAAATAGAGAAGGAAAATTGAACCCTGATTGTATAGCTAGGGAAGTAATTGATATCTAGTTGAATGAGAAAGATAAACACTTTTCTGTGTGTGATAGAAGGTATTTAGGTAACTAATTTCCCCTCAGAGGAAACTTTATAGACAGTTTTCCTCTCTTCATCTCATCTATAGTTTTCCATACAAAGATATTTGATATCTCCTTGTGTAGCTTTCAGAACAATAGGGTATAAACAACTTGTTTCACAGCTTCCTTCACTTATATTAAAACTTAATAGAGCTCTTCAAAGTTATGAAGTCAGTTACAACCTGAATTGTGCTTATAATTTCTCAAAATAGATTGCTACAATTATGCATTTTTTTTTACTTTTCAAAATCTACCTGCTTATTTTTCTTATTTTCTTATTTATTTACTTATATTTTTATTCTTTTTTTGAAGGATTTTGAGAGGGGGAACAATTGTAAACAATGTGTGACCAATTAGATGTATTTTTCATAATTCTTAATTTGAAGTCCTTGACTACAGTCAAATGCCCAGAATATTATTGTGGATTTAACATCAATTAACACATAGTGGCTGCTAATTTATTTTGATACAAGAAATAAAAAGACAAGTACATAGGCAAATACTTAAATGTCCTTGGAAATAGAAAAATTAATATAAATTATTTATTTTTTGTCCTTGTTTATTAGTTGGCAAATATTCAATACATTGGTAGATAAAATACAACAGAATGGAATAACAGTATTAAAACAGAAAAAAAGGGATGAGAGGAAACATTTCATACCACCAACTTTTATTGAGAAAATTCAAAATTACCTAAATATCCTCCAGAGAAAAATCATGAAGAATTTCTAAGAGTGTTTTTAATGGGAAAATTAAAGATTCTAAATGGACACTTTCTATACAGTTTTTAGTTTTTAAAAGGGATATAAAAGTGTACTGTGAATTATTAACATCATTAAATATAAATATTATTCTAAATAGTGAAATATAAGAGCAAAAACTCATCATAAAACAAATATATTTAATAGTATTTTCTTTATACATGTTTTATTTTAAAAAGTAATTGTACACTAAAATAGTGGGATAGTTAAATTTGTGTGTCAACTTGAATGGAATACAGGGTGTGCAGATATTTGTACAAACATTATTCTAGTTATGTAATGAGGTTGTTTTTGATGAGATTATTATTTCAACTCAAAGAATGAGTAAAGCAGAATATGGAGAGGGGTAATTTGGGTGGTATTCTTTAACTGTCTCACAGTAAGAGGCTATGCTTACTCTTGGAACTTCCTGTGCAATGTGGCAAGTCAAGATTGCCCAGTTGCTATGGTGATGCCCTACTTGAGAGGGTTCTGTGGAAAGCACAGAACTATCAGTCTTGACCCTCAGTTCAGACACCAACTTCTGGAGACAGAGAATTATGAGTACAAGTAGATAATTAGAATTGCTTGCAGATGCATCAAACTTCAAGACTGCCTACTTTGAAGAAACTTTTTCACAGAAACTCTTTTGATGATAAAAGCTATCCAATAAATAAGCCAAGCAGGTCTGGGTCATTGTTCCTCCATCAGAGTATGATGTCCCACCTGGTCAAAGCTAACTTTATGTAAGTATTTGTTTGTCTTTTTTAATTCCTCATTGCCCCTCACAAGTTTCTACTTACTGACTGTGTAGTTCACAGCAGTTTGTGCCCAAAAAGGGACCAGACATAGGGAAACTTCAAAGATTAGATGAAGGGATGCTCCTGAGGATGTGCTTAGACAAAGAAAGGTAAAGAGCCAGCATATCCACCTGTAAAATATGGATAATAAAGAATCCAAAGAAGTGGATCTGTATGTTACTATGCTTATGACTGCTTAAATCAAGAGACAGTCCTGTAAAGAAGGCACAGTTTTCACAGTTTTTGAAACTTGCTACTGAAACTTGCTCCTGGTTACCTGAAGAGGGAATGGTAAATATAGAGACATGGGAGCAACTTGGTAATAAACAGCTGTGGGCCCAGGTAAGGTACCCATAGCTACTTTTACTTTATGGTCTTTAGTTTAAGATTGTCTCAACCCATCCCATGAAAGTGTGAAATGTCAAATGACTTTTGACATGATTTCTGGCCTTAAAAATACTGTTAAAGGCTGTGAACAGTTAACAAATATCCTCTTCCAATTGCTCCTTTCCTTCCTTGGCTAGAGCCCTTACCTCTGGAGAATAAACAGGAATTGGAGAAAGGGGCTGATCAGGACACATGCACTCAGGGAAAAGGCAAGGAAGAATTTAAAGAATCTGAAGAAGACCTTAAAGACAAAAGGGAGCTCAGTTCATAATTTTCTAACCTGACTATGACTGTTTCTGCTTCAGGGAAGCAACCCATGCCCAGGACAAAATTAAAAATACCCAGGTCAACAATGTTTTTGCCACTGCAATAGGGTCTCCAGAGGAAGCATAAACTATGGCACTACACCTTAAAAGCATTATTTTACAAAATAAAAAATATAGTTACAATGCTCTATACATGAGGTTTTGCCCTTAAGCTCAAAATAGCAGCTTTCCTTATTTCTTAGTTTCTGCCAGATTTCTCTCTCTCCTAGGCTTGCATTTAAAATGTAAATTAAAGAGGTATTTTTTTTTATTTTTTGAACTCTAAAATAAAATAAAAGTTGTCACTTTTAAATTCAAGCCACCTTGAGACCTTTATGGCTGGCTATCTTATCTGATCTCATACTTTATCATACTGTTTTCTGTAGAAGTTTCTCCCTAACCACTGTAACACTGGGAGAAAAATGGAATGATCTCATATATTCAAGTTTTCTTTTCTTTGAGAATCTTTACCTAAGAATTTTGGGGCTCTCTCATTCTTTCACTCTAATCTGAGCCAAAAAGTAAACTCTGATATGCTAAGTGTTCTGCATGGTTCTTTAATAGAGTAATTAAGAGCTATGTCATTTTCTTAGAACTTTTGTTTTTTAAAATTCTATACTTTTGAGATTATGGCTTTCTGGTGAATTCCCATTTGATCTTCTGCACATAAATTAAGGTATTTTTCTGATCAGTCTTATTTTATCTAACTATAGAGATTTTTACACTCTGTCTTTTTTCAGAGAGCAATTTTTCAAGGGTTGACTCTCAATTGCATTGGAATAATCTCCTTTTACTAAATCCTAAAAGAGATATGGACATGGTATTGTTGGGATAATTTTGATATTGAGGACAAGTATACATCTGAACCTTTGACTTCAATCTACATGCCTGCCCTATATTAAAGTCATAAGGTGAAAGTCTGATAGGTTCTATTTTAATTTCTAATAAGTTAAATTTATTAGAGGCTTTAATAAATATTTATGAGAACCACTTACAAAAACTTACAAAATCATTATTTCCTGTCTGTTTTATGTATGTGTGTGCATTTGTGTATTGTGTTGTGTCTACATATGTGCTTGTGTCCATATGTTATGTACATGGTATCAAATTTACATATATAAAAATGAGAACTCATAAATTAATATTTAAAAGAGTAATGGATACAAATACCTTTTAGTTCATCTGACTTAAAAAAAGGTTCAATTTAAATTAGATAAACATATGGGAGTAAAGATGTCTTTAAAATTACTAACTCCCAAGCACTTTGTTTTAATCCCAGATAACATTTTAGAACCTTGGTATTCTAATGCTGAATTTCAAATCCTATAATAGATTCATATCTAGCTGAAAAGTCACTTGTGTTCTCTTGATCTTATTGCTTTTAGGAGTAGTCATTTTGATATCCATTTTGGTCTCTACTGTGACATACACCATAGCCTTATCCAAAAGCATTCAAAATACTCATTTTCTTATGAATTGGCTCAGAATATGTCGAAAGCCCTGAAAAATCAGGTATATATTGATACCAAGATAGAAACTAAATTCAACGCCCTGGAAGCTACAGTCATAAATATAAGAAATGAGCTTGCTGCTCTTAAGTTCAGACAGCGACTTCACTGCAATGCTAGCTACAAATATGTTTGTGTTACAGCAAGATATAACACTTTTTATAGGATTAGGAGAATGTTTAAAAATCACTTAATGGGCATTTGGCAGAAAAATAATAATAGTCTATACCTTGTGGAGTTATATCACCACATCCAAGATATTGGGAGAGCAGAAATGAACTTGTGGATCCCTCATGTCTTGCTAAATAAATACTTTATGACTTAAATGATTTTAATCCCTGAAAGATGTTAAAACATACAATTAGATACATTTTTTGAATTATGTGTTTACTACTAATATTCTTTTGTGTTATAACAATAGATGTCACATCTTCCAAGAAGAAATCTGACAGTTCCAAATAATAGCTCATCACTTGTGCTTAAAAAATAGAAAAGGGGAGCAGAGTATTTTTCCTAATATGGATGGGCATTTTTAATTTTTTTAATTTTGGAATTAATACAATTTTTAACTTAGACTTTAACTCTTACTTCACATTTTAATACAAAATGAAAGTTCTTCTTGCAAAATTTCATGAGCATAATACCATTGAAGAAGCTGGTATTAGCAACAGAATTAATACTGTTTACATTTACATAGTTGATAGAATCATCTCATCTAGAAATCCTTTAATGAGGAACAATTGCTATCCTCATTTTGTGGATGACTAAACTGATGCTCAATAATGTCAACTAAAATGCCCAAGATCACAAAATATGGGAAAGTTATATTTTATACCTGGACAGGCTGAATGCAAAATCTGCAGTCACAATATGGCTTCCAAATTCTTCCAGACTCTCCTTCAATGGGAACATGGGAGATTACTGTACTGACAGTGAAACCTAGTTGGTTATATGAAAGTACTGTTTGGTTTATTCAGTTATCATGATCATACCCTATCATAAGTTAAAAATTTTCAAATATGAGTCCCTGGATATGATATGGGAAAATAAAATATTTATAATAAAAATGATATTGGTAAATACAACATTTTATAATTCTCTCTTTAATAATCAAAATGTTGATTATTATATTGAAATCTCAAAATTTCTGACAAAGAAATAGTCTACTTTGGAGAAGTCTTTATTTATTTCTTTATTTTAGAATTACTCTTTATGAAGTTTCATGAAATCAGAGAGAGAATGGATAAATTGAGATCATATTTAGTTCACACAAGTGGAGTAAAATTTGTTTTTAATTTATTTTACTTTATTTATTCGAATTAGTTATCTATGGCAGCATAATGCCATTCAATTCATATTATACAAATAGGGCACAATTTTTCATGTCTCTTGTTGAACACAAAGTGGCGTCACACCATTCATTTTTTCACACATGTAATTAGAGTAATGATGTCTGTCTCACTCCACCATATTTCATACCCCTGTTTCTCTCTTTCCCCTTTCTCCTGTTTGCCCTATCTAAAGTTTGTTTATTCCTCCCATTCTTCCCCTGCATCCTCATATGAATCAGCATCCTTGTATCAGAGAAGACATTCGGCATTTGTTTTTTGGGGATTGGCTAACTTCACTTAGCATTATCTTCTCCAATGCCATCCATTGACCTCCAACTCCAAATGCCATGATTTTATTCTCTTTTAATGCTGAGTAATATTTCATAAGTTGGGCTGGTAAGTATATACCACATCCTTATTTAAAACAACAATACTAATAAATATTTGGGAGTTGGTAAAGCTATTTAAATACTTGAACTATTAGATATTTTAATTAAAAAGTTTATAATCATTCACAATTCTTTTGTTTTATTGTTTCTAGAGTAATCTTCTGGGTAAAATAAACAATTTCCCACAGAGTAAAAAAAAAAAAGTAATATTTTCAGTTTTGAACAACACTGCTAAATAATTATCATTTCATTTGTACCACAGAACACATGCCCCTAAGCACATGTTCTTATGTAAACATATAATCACACACACACACACACACACACACACACACAGTACTCTAAAAAAATGCCTCATTATTGCATCAAAACCAAAGAAAGTCTAGTGTTTGCTAGGTACAGACTATGTGGTGCCCAACATTTAGATACTTAATATTATTTAACAATGTGATGGTATTTGGAGGCCTGACCTTGAGAAATAATTAAGAAAATGAGGCTAGAAGCCTTCATGACTTATCCTTGTGAATGAAATAAATGCCTTAATAAGGAGAGGCAGGAAGGTGACTGTCTAATACCCAGAAAGTAGTTTCACACCAGGCACTAGCATTTCAGGTGCCTTGATCTTGTACTTCTTGGTCTCCAGAACTGTGAGAAATATGTGTTCATTGTTTAAGCTAGCCAATCAGGAGTACTTTTTTATATAAAAGGATATAGCAGCTTAAATTGACTAATAAAGTTTCTATAAAGATACCATTCTAGTTATATTTCAAAAAAAGGCATCCAATATATTCCCAAAAGAATTCACCATTTCTAAATACCTGTAAATATGTGTATTGTATTTTAAACTCTATATGTAAACTAAATTTAATAGATATAAAGATACCTCCTAAAAGAAAACAAAGCAAAACATCTTTGCTTTCCCCCAAAAATATGCAGTAAACAAACCATACTTACAAGCTGAAAATTCGTCTTTTGAGGTGGAACCTGTTTTCATTTCCTTATTTTGTTATGTTTTCTAAATATCCTGCAGATTACAGATTGCTAGACAGGGCTCTAATTGATTTACATATGTTGTGTGCTCCTCCCAAACATTAGAATTTATATAATAAACTATAACTAGTACAATGTGATAATTCCACTGATTATTCATAAATTGAGGTTACTTTTTAAATTTTTTTTTTTTTTGCAGGACTGAAGATAGAAGCCAGGAGTGTTCTAACACTGATCTACAGCCACTTTTTTATTTTAATACACAGGATGTCACTAAGTTTTCCATATTGGCCTTGAACTTGAGATCCTTCCTGCCTCAGCTTCCCAAGTCACTGGGATTATAGGCATGTACCACCACAATTATAGACTAACAATTTTAGTTTTTAAATAATTTAATTGAGCAGATAAAATTAAATAGAGTACATTGTGTGTGGGTATGAGTGTGTGTATATATGTGATTATATGTTTACATAAGAACATGTACTTAGGAGCATGTGTTCTGTGGTACAAATGAAATGATAATTATTTGTAATTATTTAGCAGTGTTGCTCAAAACTGAAAATATTCCTTTTTTTTTTTTACTGTGTGGAAAATTGTTTATTTTACCCAGAGGATTACTCTATTTTCGAACCCCATCCTTTGTTATAAAAATGCACATGTATGAGTGGCAGGTCAAGATGAAGTCACCTTATCTTATAACTAGATGCAAATGAACAAGATATCAATCCCCAAATCTTGTGTAAAAAACAAAGAAATAATTGAATCCTCATTATTCATTCTAGAACAGTGAAACACAAATGAAAAGGAAAGTTTTGTGTTTTTTGACAAAGGAATAAGTATCCTTAGGAAAGCATGGAGTAAAACATATCACAGGTACAAAAATCAAATTTATAAAATATCACAACAGATGTCCACCTGATCTTTAGTTTGTACTTAGAATATCCTCTTTTAATCTATAATTCCATTTTCTCATTTGAAATTGTATATATAGGAAAGGCAGCAGAATAAAATAGACATTATTATTGCTGTATGTATATAGGTGATTGTATGACCAATGTGATTCTGCAACCTGTACAATCAGAAAAATGAGAAATTATAACCCGTTTGATTCAAATGTATGAATTGTCAAGATCATTGTACTGTCATGTGTAACTAATAAAAAAAGAAATTTTATATATTTAATATCAAAATTTAAATTAAAAAGACTCATTTACAAAAAAGAAATAGATGTTTGGGCTTTGCTTTTGTGATGTAATCTTGAGATTACCTCAAGGTCTGAATCTTGAGAGCAGTCAATGTAGAGGAAATAAAACATAGTAAAGCTATGATAAGAAATCTCAGCTTTGTGGTGAAACCATGAAGTGATTTAAGAGAACCATACATATATAAAAGCAAAGGAGTTTTGTTTTTCCTTTTCACTTTTTAATTTTTTAAATTTTAATCTCCATTAACATGTATTAATTATTCATATTAATGGAGTTCATTGTAATATTAACACACATGAATCCAGCCAGGCCTGATCAAATTATTCCTTTTGATTTCTAATTAGTTTCTGTAAGTACTCATCCATAACAATAACAGGTCCCAAGACTGCAGTCTTTATTGACTTACTGAGTGATTACATAGTTTAGATTCTATTAGACAGGACAGAAAGTTGGCATCATCTGGTTTTTTGTTTCAATTTTTTATTATATTATCTTTCTTTGGCAGTTTCATTGCTCTCTTGGTATTCCAATATTATAAGAGATAGAAATAAAATTAATATTTGCATCATTTTTGTTTCTAGGTACAATAAAAATTCTTACTAGTGAAACTTTTCATCAAATCTTGGAAAACTAACAGTTTAATCAAATGTTCCAAAACTATGTACACAATTTGAAGGTTCAGTGAAACAGTACATTTTAAATATCAGCACTTGAATTTCATTATATATCAAGCAATATTTATTTTCTGAATACATACAAAGAGAAAAGATATTATGATTCTTTAAACTTTCTTTCCTAATAATATTTGACACTCTTTCCAAAAAGATTTTTTTGTTCTAAGAGCTGAAGAAAATTTTTGCATGTGAATCAAATGATAAATTTAATAAACTGATTTGATACTGATTTTATAACAAAGATAACAACCATGATAAAAATAATAATGGTAAAGAATTGCTTCATCCAAACTGTCCCCTCCTTGATCCCAAGCACTCTTTTTTAAAAATCCTTACTGCTATAATCAAAGAGTATGTCTCCTGAATATACTGTTCAATTGTGTGCAGCAAGTCTAAAACTAATTGTATTTAAATGATTTCAAAATGCAGATGATTTAAAAGTGTAAACATTTGGGCATTTATAAAATTTGGAATATAACCAAAATTACTAATGGATTAGCAGTATATTGAGTTGGTAAATTACTTTCATGGTTCTTCAGCAAGCATCTTGCATAAATAGAAAGCTACTGATTGTCAGTCTTTATTTGGTAATTTAATAAACTCCCAACTCAGGTTCCTGTCTTGAGGATTCCACTTTCCTTTCCACATTAAAGAATAATAAGAAAAAGAAGGATAAAAGAAGAAAAGAAAGCAGAGATGAATGTAAAGCACTTATATTACTTCAGAGGAATTAATTATTCCTAAAATCATATTTAGTATTTGATAAAATAAGCAACAATAATTTATTTTGTTACCATTAAACCAATAAAACATATAGATCTGTATTGTATTCTGTTTTTCATTGGGAATCAATGGTTGTGCAAGTGGTTTCATACTTCTGGGAATTTCTCTAACTGGTGTAAACAGAGCTGAGACAAATGGAAATGACTCAAATCATTTATATGTCATAGTTATAGGCAACTGATCATCATAAAAGTTGTTCTCTCTCTGTTCTTTTAACAAAACTGTAAAAGTTCATCAAACAATGGGCTCTGATGCCAGGATTATAACTTGTATGAAAGTTTTCAGTTCATATGCACATGATATTTGAATTCATAAAGGAAACAATGAACAGAAGGCAAATAATGACCATAAACTTATTGTTGGTCTTTCATACTCAAATCACAATGTCCTTTAAAAGCATATAATTACCTGACCACAAAATGAGACTACTGTAACATAAAAGGGCAGAGGAAAAGGAATTTTCCATACTACATTGGAAATAATCATAGCCAGAAACAAAACTTCTTGGAAGTACTTCCTATGATGCTATTTACATAATGTGTTCTTATTTCAAAAGTGTGGCTTTTGTTTGGTACATAGATGTGGTAAGAGAGGTGGTTATGGGGGGGAAAACTACAAATAGTTGTTGCTGTCAGTGGAAGTGGAGAATACAAAATAAGCAGACAGTGAAGAAAGTTCTCCAAACCTCCAGAGGAGCTAGATGTTAAAAGCAGTAGGCATTTTTAATTTTTGGAAACAGAAAGAACATACTGTGATAATTAAGGAAGAATAGACAGTTAATCATGGGTTGCCAGCATATCTAGCAAAATCTTGGACCACTGCTTTGTTCTGTTATCAAGCATATGGTGGCGATAAATGACCAAAATAATATCTTCCTAAGTTTTCCTACTGTTCATTATGTCCTAGCTCATAATCATTATCCCAGCTGAGAAATTTAACATGATGGTTTTGGCACTTAGGTAATGGATATATCTCACCCTTTGTCTAGAGGTTTGAATATCTCATTTAATATTCATATATTCATGCGAATGTTGTTTAGTCAAATCTTACCAGGTTCTGTTAGACACTAAGGAACAGAGTAGTGAACAACAGTTTCTACTCCTAAGAAGATTGAAATGAGAATCTAAAGTGCTTGGGTATGAATATTTGAACAGGAATGATAAATTTCAATGGCATTTTTCTCTGATGCTGTATGCTACTGGGAGAATATCATAAACTCCTTGAATCTTAAAACAAAATAAATGACACGTTCCTATAGGTTGAACTTGTGTGGTTTACAGGCATTTCTAACCTGGTATCCCTGAAACTTGAGGATGACTAGCAAATGAGGCATTGTTAAAAGACCAATAAACATTCAGTTGCTATGGTGTAAGTAGGAGTAGCAGGGATCTTACTTTTGAATGTAATTTAAAGGAAAGACAATCTAATTAAGCAGTAATATAAATGGTTCTTAAATATAATGCTTAGGTATTAAAAAAAAAAAACCTGTCACTGTTTTGTGTTGGATAAAACCTAAAGCACATGGCATGTTTCAATCAGTATGAAATAAAAACTAATTTAACTGTATTTGTCTATTTACCAGCCAAATTAAAATTGTAATGGAATATAATTAATTAAAAGGTTAATAAACAGTATCTGCTCAGTATGTAGAATGACAGACATCCTGGGAAGTTAGAGAATATACATTTGAAGGCTAAAAGTAGGGTTGTAGGTAATTAACATAAAAAAGCTAAAATCTGACTGGAAGCTGATAGAACATCAAATATAAAAATCAGAAAAAAAATGTCATATTTCCTTGCATTGCATGTGAAATCTCACAAGTGAAATACATACGATTTTTATCATGCACCAAGATTTTTTAACTATTAGTATATATAATACAAAGCAGGGCTATAGCATATGCAACTTCAGTATCTCAGAAAACCTGTCAGATATACCATCAGTCCTTAAATTGCAGATTTATTTATAACAAACAGCTATCCATCAAAGTATACCATGCAAAATCCTTTGTGACTCACTAATCAGAGCAGGATATTTGTTTCTGAGTAGATAGATAGAATTGATATTTGCAAGAGTTTATGCTAAGTGTCAAGCTCGCTTTGTTAACTCATTCACAATATTGGAAATTTTAAAATAATAACCTTGGTTATAATGTCCTTAGAAGAAACATTTCCCATTGCTGTGATTCAGTGATCATGTTGTATATGATTATGTGTAATAGGTAATAGAGAATTGCTGGTTAAATAACCTTTATTCACCGGTTACACATCCACGTTTTTATATATTGCCATACTAGTGACTGTTCTGCAATCTGTATACAGAGTAAAAATGGGAATTCATAACCCACTTGAATCAAATGTATGAAATATGATATGTCAAGAGCTTTGTAATGTTTTGAACAACTAATAATAAAAATTAAAAAATAAATAAATAAATAACCTTTATTTATTATACTTTTATACACTTCAAACTTTTTATATTAAGGTAATTAATAATATTTTAGGTAGCAAAATAAAAGTTAAATAAGGATATTTTACAAACATATAATATAGAATATAATGATACATTTCTATTCATCATTAATTTTTTATTGATAAAGATAATTAAATAATTTTGTTAAGTTGAAAACCCAACAATAAGATTAACAGAGGATATGTCTACAATCTAAAAATATTGAAGACGGTAAAATTACATGTAAATTACAAATAAATTGCATTAAAAATATATTTGTTTTTGGACATATCACCTCAACTACTACATGAATCATTATCATATAAAATGCATATAAAACTATTTACCTCAAGACACATGCCATTGCATTACCTCACTATTTACTTACAACTTTCTTATAATATAAGACGGTCTTGACTTGGATTTTAGCCATATATCAGTTTCTAATGTCTTATCATGGTCCTTTTCCAGAAATTCTTGAGCATATTCCCAGCAAATGATTTAAAACCTTTCCGGTCTATATCACCTGGAAGTCACAAAGTGTGCAAATTTTGACCTTTTAAAGTTACTCTCCAATGACACATTTTTAAACTGAAGACAAAGAAATGAAGGGGAAAATCACTTACTGGAATATTAAATTATCTTCAACATTATATAGTTTTTGATCTTTCTAATAAAGTTTAATTTATGATTGTTTACTTTCCAAAGAGAGTGGGAATAGAACATTAAATTTTACTACTCAGAGCACAGGAAGCAAGCATATATAGAGATTATTTAAAAAAAAATAAATGAAAAAGAAGACAAGAAACTCAAGCACAGTTGTCTAGACTCATTTCCAGTTCTTCTTCCATTCTCCATGGAGCCCACTAAACTTAGACTTTCTCCCCTATCAACCCACCTTGACTTTTCTTGTTAGTCTTTACATTTTCTTGTTAGTCTTTACCTTTCAGTGTCCATAGCATTTGAGAAAACTAAACAATTCCCAGTTGACACACTTCCCTTTCATTGTAAGATACCACGTGCATCTGATTTCTTCCTACCTCACTGGGTACTCCTTTTAAATATCCTTTCCTGATTGTATTCTCACTTTCCCATTCTCCCTAAGGTTGGAATGTTCAAGACCCACTCCTTATACATCATATTTCCATCAGTCCTCATTCCTTGGCAACATCATCAAGCTGTCTCGCCATGAATGTGACTACTCCCACCTTAATACTACCCTAAATGATTTCCCAGAACAATTGCCCATTCAACGTTTTTAATTGTAAGCTTCATAAAATCCTCAATCTTCACTTATCTGCAACTGAGCACTTGCTGCCTAGCCTCAACTCCACCAAATCAGCATTTCATTGTCTGCCCAACTTTGGTTGTGCCATTAATATGCATTTATAAAGAAAAAAAACATGTTTTGGAAGCTTTGAAAGCATTTGTTAATCACACAAAGAAATAAACAGATGTGAGATGAATTGCAGAAGTATGTGGAAGAAGCAGTCATAATATGTCATTTAAATATTGATAGTTCTCTAAAATTCTGAGCGCCACTGCAATTCAAAGTAAAGACTGTTTTGACAATATTTAGCTGGTGTAGAGAAAATAGCAGAGGTAAACTGAATATGAAACAAAAGAGAACACCAACAGTTTTCATTAGAAAGTGACTGCAACTTGATTACAAATGTCTAGTGTTATGGTAAGAAAGAAAAATAGCTGAGGAATAGCAGGTCTAAATTTAACATAAATGTATGTTTTCTGAAATAAAATAGACATTAACAAGTACTACCACACCTACTCGAAGTAATAACATAGACTTTTAGAAAATGTACTAGTGTTCAGGGCATCTTGGAAAGCAACTAGATCAAAGAAGAAAAAAAAAAACATGAGTTTCAGACATGGGAGGCAAGGATATTTTTACAGATTTCCATGAGCTGGTGTTGAAATAGGTTATGGCAACAAAGTGAAGAGTATACAAAGTGAAGAGTATACCTGGCATAAAATTTGGCAAAGCAATAATAGCATGAACAAGAATAGCAATTGATCCTGCTGCTTGTTACAAAGCAAATCTGCAAAAAAATTTGAGTCTATGATCATGAGAAAGAAAGGCAAATTAACAATAAACTCTAATTAAGCATAGTAAAGTGGAGTTTAAAACCCTTATGATGATTTTCGCAATTTATGTGATGAAGAATAGACATTAAATTTCAAGTTGTTTATGAACTGAAAGTATCATTCTTTTTCGCTTATTTAGCAGTGGCACAAATGTTTGATTTCTGAATAAAGGAAAAAATCCTCAAGATAAGATAATAACTAGTAATAATTAGATATGCCTTATCTAAAATGAGTAGGAGCTTAGGAGAAAACAGACCTATGATAAATAACTCCCTAATTCTGAACAACCACCATTGGCAGATGGAACATCAGGAATAGACCCAATGTTTAATGGTTTAATGGTTATAGTCAAGAGTTTAGCCACATAAAAGAACTTAGCCATGCACATGAGCTGCAGGTCTGAGAGTAAACATTCTTTCAGCAAGTTATTCTGAGGCATGGGCATGTCCATAAAGTTTATGGGGTAGCCAATGCAATTATTTCATTCCCAGTTATGCAATGCCCATTCCCAAATCACACACTCTGGATACTCTTGGTACCATTGTAGTATGAGTGTGTGTGTGTGTGTGTGTGTGTGTTTGTGTGTGCAAAGGTGTTCAAGTAATTTCACATTTATTATCACTCAGAAAATATAGAACTGTTTCAAGAAATTGATTTAAGAAATGTAATTATTCTAGTTCCATTGGTCCTGACCGGTACAATATAGCATTGACTGTCATCTGAATAATTGCTATAATCTTCCAACCTGTCATCCTGCTAACTGTAGTCATTCTCTGTTTATAAAAATTTGATCGTGTCAATCATCACAAGCTTGTAAGTCTTTACATTTCACCCAAAATAAAATGTAAATTCCTTATAATTGCCTGCAGATCTTACATGATTTATTGGCTCATTATCTCTTTTATTTCATCTCCTATCAGTTTCCCTCTTGCTTTCTTAGCCACACAGTGTCCTTCTTTATGTTCAAACTCACCCAGCATGATTTTGTACTTGCTGATTCTTCCAACCAAGACTCTTAATTCCAAGATATTAAAAATGTCTCATGTCCTTGTTTCTCTAAGGACTATATTGTATTCAGATTCTCAAGAGGATCAAAACCCATATAAAGTATGTATAATTATAACAGGATTTATGATTTATTAAATTGACTTATATGATCAGAAGCTAGATATTCCCACAATAGCTTCCTGTGGGCTGGAGAGCCAAGGAAACCCTAGTTTTTCAGTTCAAGAAGCTGGAAGCTTCAGAAAAAGAGGGAGTAATGATATAGGCCCAATTCAAGGCTGAAGGCCTAGAAGCTCCCTAAAGAGTCACAGGTGCAAGTCTTCGTTCCAAAGCTTAAGAATCAGGAGTCTCTTGTCCACAAGCAATGATAGTAACGAAAAACACACCCACACCAGAAAAGTCCAGCTGGGGCTGGCATATGCCCACTGTCACACAATTTCCCTCTTGCACTTTTTGCTCCATCCAATACTCAAGCCTATTGGATGGTGCTGCCTTTGACATGACTCCCCCACTTTTCAGCCCTGTAGCTGGCCTACTGGTCCCTTAAGAAGCAGCAGCAAAGCAGTGGAGGGAAGTGAAGTGTCAGCTTCCAAGGTGAGCTGGGCTGTGTTTCATACTGCACTCCAACCCACTTCAAGTGGCAGCCCTGGTGGGTTGGAGTGCAGTATGAAGCACAGCCCAGCTCACTTTGTAGGCACAGAGGTCCTGAAGCTGGTGGGCCTTTCCCAGGGTGAGTCAGGGAAGGTGACCATCACCTAGTGGCAGCCTTGCCCACATGCAGTGGGGATGCCCCCTGTACAAGTATACTCCACACAGTGCTGCCACTCCAGACACCTCACTGAGCATGTGCAATTCAATGACTTCAAATTCCCCACTTCCACAAGCAGGGAGAAATGGCCAGCAAACATGATGGGACTCAAGAATTGACCAATAGTATTAATACTATTCCCAAACCCAATAAGCATAAACTTGGACCACTAACATTTCTTCCAAACCCTAATTAGCATAAGTCAATGAATTGCAGTGACCCATGTGCTTGCTACATGAATCCTTAGACTAGCACACTTATAGGAGAAAATCTGCCATTGGGTCCCCTCTGCTCCTGTTCTTCAATAAATCCTGCCCTGACTCTCACTCATCCTGGTCTGTGGATTTCATTTGTTGAATTCACAGAGACAAGAACATAGAAAGAAGAAGAAACCGAAGTTGAGCTGTTAAGATCTGCTACAGCACTGAAGGGCATGTACTGCCATTAAGAACTGCTATGCTTTTTGGCTGCAGAGGCATGGAGCTTGTGCAGACCCCACTTGCCAGCAGAAGCAGTGCATCAATCTTCAACTCAAAACTCGAGTTTCATGGGCATTCAAGGTGGGTCTTCCTCATTCAGTGACTTGATCTTCTCCGGAGACAACATCACAGATGCACCCAAAAGTGATGCCAATTGTCTTAACTTCTCTTAATCCTACAATTAAGATTAATCATCTCATGTACTCAGAAAGCCATCTTCTAAGAAAGGTTTTTCTGTTATGTCTATAATCTCAAATTCAAGATGGTACAGCCTACTTCTATGTTTTGATTGTCTTCAGAACCATGAAACATAGTTTATTTTTTAAACATATATATCATTTCTTGCTCAATAGAATTAAAAGCTCCATGAGGACAAGAGTGTGAGTTAAATCTGTTCACATATGTATTTTCAGAATCTAGAACAGTGCCATTTAGAGAATAGAAAAAAAAATTAAAGCATATCAACTGAAAAAGGAAAATGACTACAAATATCTTGAATTGTATTTTTAATTTGACCTATGCATTTCCCTGTAAATAACAGAATATCTTGATAGGATATACAGAGCTAAATTTTTATCATTATGCATTTTTACTCAATAGCAAAGGAAAGGTGAGCTGTGTGTGAAACACAATTATAGAGAAATACAAAATCCAGTGGTCCATTTTCAGAACACAGTATTTAACCTTAAATAGGAATTGGGAAGTAAGAAAAGCAGCAGGAGGGAGAGCAAAATGGAAAGTTAAAAGCAGTTAACACTGGAGTGTGACAAATTCACAACTCCTTAATAAACAGGAGGTGAGGGGAAGGGGCTGCCTGACCAACAGAGATAAACTGCAAGATGCACTCATCCCAAGGAGGCCTTCTGCCATAAGAGAACAAAGGGAGGTGGAGACAACCAAATGCACATTTCTTTAAATAACCCATAGGAGACAGTAAATCCTAGGTGACATTCAGGAAAATTGTGCACCCCATTATTCTTAGTCATGAAGGAACCAGGGAAAGGCCTTCGAGCACTAGGGAATAAAATGCTGGTTGTAACTGTTCTGGGACTGCCTGTTCATTCTGACATCCAATCTTGCAAGATCATCTTTAAAAGCCTTACTTTGTCTCTACCCCTGTATTTCTCAATCCATTGCTTTGGGTTTGGATAGGTTAGCATGTTTCTCACATAAATGGCTTTATTTATTTCTGATAATCGTGGACACTATTTTTTTTTTGTCAGAAACCATTCTGTTTTCCATTTGCAAAGGAGAAACATACGATATTCCATTTTATATCATTTTCTCAAGGCAGGAGTTAACTTGTTTTATAATGAGATAATCAAAGGAAAATTGTTAACTTATAAATAAATGTATCCATCTTTCTTTTGGGAAGTAAATTTTTAAAATTTATGCTTCTTAATAAGCTATTGATTCTGGCAGTAATTACTGGAACCCTGTTAACACACATCTACTCCAAAGTAATTCTTCTATATCCCACTTCCATAGATACTGTCATAATATTAGCACACTTCAATTCTTACTATACTTACAAGTCTTACTATTCTTAATTATTTTTTCTGCCTTCAGTACTTATTACCCATGTATCTGTACTACTCACAGAGGCTTCCAAATCATATAAAATTAAATGGACTGGTTCCTTAGTCTGATACACCAGGCATTCTATGCCTATTTTACACATCTCACTTTACTTTCTAATATTCAGCAGGTATGCAGTCTTTGGTCTTGTCTGATAAATCTGAAGTTGTACACTGTCCATATTGGTCCTTCTGCAAAAATTTGCTTCCATCTTGTCTTCTAATGATCATTTAACCATCCTTCAAAGTGAATCTAAAACAATTCTTTTCATATTTATAATTCATGTACAATTTATTTTTCTATATTTTTATTTTTGACATATTATAAGCATCTTTCTCAATACTGTGATATCTTTGTTGGCAGGGACTATGTCATATCATTTTTATAACTCTGGTGTCAGAGTTTTCTTAAAAAATTTTAATTCTATTAGGAAATAATTCATAGCACTTACATACTTATCAAAATCATCTAAAATAATTTTAATAATAAGGTAAAAATCATTACATTTCTAATTTGTTCATTGTTTTTGAGATGTTTTCAATTCTCTTAGAAATTTCTTCAGATTTTCTGCAATTCTGCCTATTAGAGCTGACATTTCTTTTAGAATTTCTGTATGTGTGATGATCCTATTATCTCTGAAAATTATTTTTGAAATTTGATTGTTTTTAGACATGAAAGTTGCTCTACTTGCCTGTTGTGAACTGAAAATGAACCAGGTAAATATACAATGCTTTCCTTACTTCCTATTCATCATTCATGTCTTTTTGTTTTCTCTTGATCCTAGTGAGAGCTGAAATTGTCAGTAATATAAAATTTCTTCAGATGCTCAGTTTTTAGCAATATGAAAGCTCTAAAGAAAATTTAAGTTCTCTTTTTCTTCAATATTTTGCTTGTCTAAATTTTTCCATTCACATTAATAAAACTCACCCCTTCTCCTTGTCGAGTAACGCATGAACACATCCAAACATAAATGTAAACACACAGGGCATGCTCTGGTGCCTTTTCCTTCTATTATCTTTTTCTAATTTGATAACATAATTCTACATAATGTGTACCAATTAGTATTGGGGATAATCTTTCTGATTTAGTTCAGCAATTGCCTCTTGAGCTGCACCTGATTTTATTTCTGATGAGTAGCCTTTCGTTCCATCCAGATGCCCCTGGCCTGTTTACTCAGTTCCTTTTTTTTAAAATTCCTAAGTGAATAGCAGATCAATTGTTTTAATATTTATGTCTGTTCTTCTTTGGAAGGAATTTTCTTTCTTAAATAGTATACATAAATTTTTTAATTATTTGTGGGGAAAAATTATTACCTAACAAAACCTCTAGGACTGTTCCCTAATGATTCCATGCTTATCTTTCAGTAACCCAAGAGCTATAAATGTACTCAGTATAGAAAAACATGTATAGAATGTAAAAATAATATCAATAGCCTACATATTATTAATCTAAACAAGAGGTTCACTAAATAGTATGTTTTTATTCCACTCTAACATTCCCTGACAGTCTCAAAAGTGAATATTCATTTTATCACTATTTATGAAAGTTAAGATTTAAAAAAACAATGCATTTAACTGGAATAAAACTCATTTAAACATGTGAAACTTCTGACAAAAGTAAAATATTGAACAAGTTATTGAGATTATTTAAGCTTTAAAAGTAATTTTCTTGGATTACCTGAGTATCTTGAGCACATAAAAGTTTTAGCTCAATTTATACAAAGTGATCTTAATTCTTTATGGTATTTTGTGCAAAGCCAGGAAAAGCTGTTTCTCTTCTTGCTGAAATAAAAAAAAAATTATACTGAAGAGAAAGTAAAGTCCATATTAAATTTTGTGAGATCTATATAAATTTGTCTTTAAAAAAATTTGGTTGAATCTTCCCTTTCAAAGCAAAGCCAGAGTTATTTTAAGAGTAGGGTTTACATTGTTTATATATATTTTATAATATAACGACTTTTCTATTCCTTGATTATATTTTTTACATATAACATCAAATGTTTTTCTCAAGAGCTCCTGGGAATAGTTTAATAAAATGGAAAGATTCCTACCATTTCTCAGCAAGCAATCTGACTTGAAAATCAGAAGCAGGCAATGATAAAATTAATATCTTCCTTTAATCCTCCTACCCCCTCAAAGAACACTTTTCTATTTTAAGAGACCTGTGCTTTTGAAAACTAGGCCATCAGAATTATCATCGTATATAACATGTAGTGCTACCTCTACCTTCTTACATTTTTGAAGGATTTAGGTTTCTTATACTGGCTTAAAAAATGTTCTTCAAAAATTTTAGACATAACCAAAACTTGTCCTTCTCCTAGTTCTAATCTAAACTCACTTTAGAGTTCTATCAACTCATATACAGAATTTAATTTATATTTTCATTCTACCTGTTTGATGTGCAATTTTACATTTTCAGATTACTTGATAAACTTTAATAGAGTAGTTAAACCTGATTGATTAGAAAGAAGATTCCTTCCAAAAAAAATAATAACAATTCAATGAATGAATAGGGGGAAAAAAGCAAGCAAGATGTTTAAGATAGAGAGTAAAGTTTTGGAACATTATTGTTAAGAAGCATCATGCTAGGTAAATGTGCTACTGGCTTGTTGATTGGTTGGCATAACTGAAGGCTCTGCATCTTCCATATCTTGTTAGAAATGTGAAATTTTAGAACCTGGTACTTTCTGAAGCAAAATATCACTCTAACAACATCTGCAGGTGATCATTAGACAATGTAGTTTGCACAACAGAAATCTCTGGACCTATTTAATGACAATTAATGATGACATGGTGGTAATGACATGAGTATCCCAATTATACCTGCCATAGGCCAGACACTATCATAAGTGGTATATATTGGTTATTTCATTTAGCTCATATAATATCCTTATGAGTTAGGTGCTAATATGTTTTCTTATTTGTAGATTCTCTCATGATTTTGATGACTATGTTGCACTGAATATATAGGCATCAAGAGAATTCATTCTAAGGAACTAGGAGCATGTCTCTTGTGCATAAATCTTACCTTGAAAAGTAGTATGTTTCAGAAGACAGAAACAAATAATTTGTTCTGTCGGGTATATTATTTTAGTTTTTATTTTTTTCTAAATTTTTAGATAATCGTAGTCTGTTATAAGCAAACAAAACAGAATTAAAATAGATACAAAAAAAAACCAAACATAAACAAAGATTGGGATTTGAGAAGTAAATGCTTAATGTACAGAATGAATTTTCATTCAGCTTCAAAAAGGCTATAATTAAACTAAAAAACATTGCTTTTTTATCTTTTATTTTTATTAAATCTAGTCACTCTTGGAAGCAAGGATTGTATAAAGGAGAGAAATCCATTAACCGTAAAAATAATTCTTATGTCCTTTTAGAGGAGCTTGTCTGAGAACAGTTTCAACATTAAAGAAGTATTAATAGGCCATGTTGTTTTAAATAGGATGCAGTATTGAAAATTGTGTTTTCAGTTTCTAGTGATGAAAGTGAATAAATGCTCTTGACTTGAAAGAATATGAAATTATAAAACCCAGATGCCTTGATTTGAGTACCGAACAATTAGGTTAAATCAAATTTAGACTTCTCTGTGCAGATTCCCTAAGTTGTTATTGGTACACTTTTCGTGACAATGCATTCTTTGAATCCTTTGTCTGAGGACTCCCTTGGAAGCTGCTCTCAGCCAGAGATACCAAGCCCTGCTCTTCTTAGAACTCCTATTATTATCACTGCTCCCATATCTCAAGTGATTATAAGGATTGAGGAAAAATAAAAGAAAAACTTTCTTATGACTTAAATATGCAACTCAGTAGTTAATATAGAATGACGTGATTTTAGGGAAAAATGGAAGAGATCAAATCCTCCAGGAACCTTCTTCCAATTTAGAGATAACAAATAGTCCTCCTGAATCTGTCTAATCCACACACCAAATATGTCACATGGAAGGCACACTTGAGGAGACACAGTATGAATTCACACAAAGAAGTAGAAGATAAACAAGGCTTTCTTCCAGAAGAATGTTCCAGAAGCATTGGTGTGTGCTGTCATTCAGTATGACAATGTTAATCATCTCTTCATAAGCGATCCAAGGCCTTTCTCCCATTTCGGGAGCACTGACTAATACGAAGGTAAAGGTAAAAAATGGCGTCTTTTCAGTGATTTTTTTCCTTCTCAAAAACCTGTTTTCATGGCCCAGTGTTTGCAGTGCATTCAACCTCCATACCTCTTTTCTATACGTGTTCTGATTTCCTGGCTTTTACTTATGAATAAATGGAAGGTCTGAAGAGCCCCTCTGCTGAGCAGGCTGACTTTATAAGGTGATTTTCTATTGACTGAGAGTCTGTCCTTAAGGAAATTTATCCTGTCCCTACCACAAGTCACCTTCCTTAGAATTTTTTTTTTCATATTTTAGAGATCCCTTTGTCTAAAAGCTCATTTAAAACAGTGTAGCCAAGTGGAAAGAGGGTTGAGCCCAAAGACAGGAAAGGAAGATGCCCCCCACCCCCCCCACCCCCCCACCCCCCCAGGACTCTGCATACTTATTCCTTGGCCCTGAACTTTTCTGTGTGAGTTAGAAAAATAAAATAGTCTTCTTTGCTTTCCATCTCATCCCTGCTTCCCAGTTCCAGCCTATTTGTCCTTCTTTTGTTTTACTCCTCAAGGATGTTTGAAGGATAAATTATGTATTATTTTTTTAAAAAAAGCAAATAAAAAAAAGCTTTGTGTAAGCACTTTGATGTTCCTAGATAAAAACAGAGAAATCAATGTATTGCTAAGAATAGGGTCTTTTTGTTGTTGTTGTTCAATGAATAATAATAAAAATCTGGGAAGGGGCATTGTGGGGGAAATAATGGCTTTATTCAAGGGTCCACTGTGTCCTGGTTTATGTGCCAGGTACCTCTGTACATTGTTTCATTTTTTTCTTTACTACAACATTGTGACACAAGTATATGATACCAATTATATAGACAATAATGCCCAGAAGTTTTAATTATAATTTTTATTGATTTTGCTAATTCAGTGAAAAACAATTAAACCCTGAAAAATGACTAAACCCATGTGTTGGTTATAATCTGTTCTGGAACTACATAGAGATGGTGGTTGTGCAGCATTTTGAATGTACTGAATGCTTCTCAATTACTGACTATAAAATGATTAATTTTGTTATGTGAATTTCACACTAATAAGAAACTATTTAAAAGAGGATTTATTAAGGTTATTTTCCTCAGTAATATTTTATATTAAGATTAAAAATATCCAAATTATACCCCCTAAATCACCTCATTATGAAATTCTTAAAGCATAAATAAAAGAGAGAAAAAAAGATGTGAAATTATATTTTCATTTGCAGTGTTATCCCAGTACATAACTCCAGTGTGGAAAACTCCACATAATTCTGTAGGTAAGATACAGGTGCTCAGTCCAAAGAAAGTAGAAAAGACCATTCCATTTATTTTCCCCAAGCCCTAAATCATGTTTCAAGTCTTGATCCTAAAGAAGCCTGCAGAGAAAATGAAATAAAGAAGGCAGGAAATGGATTTTTGTTTTTATGTGTTTAGAATTACAAACATATTGGGTACAGTGTGTTATTTAAATACATGTATGCAATATGTACTGATCAAATCAGGGTAATTAAGGTTTCTGTCTTCTTATCATTTCTATGTGTTTGAAGACTTGAGCTTCTAGTCACTCATTAAATATATCATGGTTTATTGTGAGCTGTAGTCAGTCCACTGTGCTACAGAACACTAGAACTTAATCCTATCTACCTGTGTCTGGGTACCTGCTGTTTTAAGATAGGATTTTTCTGACAAACGGATATGGTTTGAATCATCCTTCTACCAATTGCCAAATAAATCTTTGGGGGGAATACCAGGGATTGAACTCAGGAGCACTTAACCACTAAGCCACATCCCCAGCCCTTTAATTGCATTTTATTTAGAGACAAGGTCTCCCTGAGTTGCCTAGTGCCTTGCTTTTGCTGAGTTTGCTTTGATTTCACTATCCTCCTGTCTCAGCCTCCAGAGCCACTGCCAAGCCCAAATAAATCTTAAACAAGCTATTTTAATAGCTTCAAGTTTATTTTCTTGTATAAAATGGGAGTAGTAGTAATTCTTTTTTTGGTAAGAATTTTTAAATAATTAAATGCCCTAATATATGTTTATGTATGTTCATGATATTAATGGAGTCAATATTAGTGACTAGTGATGGGAAGAACAAGCTGAAGAGGAAAGATCCATCTAATGATGGTCTTCCAGTGCACTCCTCAGTCCCTTGTCCCTCCTGGCTGGAGGAGCTAACAGCTTCTAAAAGGACTATGTTCCTTCAGAAAACCCACCAAGCAGCTCTTTTATTTCTCTTCTTTAATAATGGAGAAACAAAGCAAATGGAGACTTTAGATTTCCGTTCCTGAAAAGTACCATATTTTATATCTTTTCTTTTCTTTGAATTTTGGTGGATTTAACAATGTAGAGCCCTGCTACCCCAATGGGAACTCAAGCGTTGATTTTGTGGTAGTTTGTGTTCATTTACCATACAATTATGGTACCCTTTTTCCCTCTTGCTTGGCATGCCTTGACCTTTTCCTACATCGCCCTCAGTTTAACCACTCTCAACAAAACCCATTAGCTGACAGAGTACTAATTAATTCATTTTAATAGCAATATAATTTTTCATAAATTAAATATATTTTACTTTATTCCAATATCCCACTAGTTATAGGCATTGATTTTCTTCCAATTTCCATTCTTAACAAAATAGTTCTTCTGTAAGTGTCCTTGAACATACAAAAAGAACTGAATATGTACAAGGACATATTCTATGATACATATTTCTTTGATTGAAATTATTGGGTCAATGTGTTTATTTTTAGAGGGTGTAATAAGTGCATTTTTACATGAAAACATCCTCAAAAATGAGGAGAAAAACTTTGTTTTTCATAAATATTATTTATCTATATTTTTAGATTTTTCTGGATTTCCAGCCTGTAGTTAATGGACATTTTATAAAATAATTGTTGCAATTTTAGATCCTGTGTATGAAGTAATAATTATCCAATATAATCATAGGTAACCTATCAGACATTTCTATGAGACACATATTAAAAACTTAACATATGCACATGAATCACAAATTTCAGTAAAAGATCTAAATATTCTAATCTGTATTATTAAAGATTTGGTAACAAAGAAACTGAAAACCTCCAGGTAAAAAATGATAGAAATTAGGGTTTAAAACAGGAATGTTTAGACTAGAATATTTTTTACCTTCTGTTTATTCAATTTTATTCAATAACTACTCTCCCATTTCCCTCAGGATATGTATAAAATATAGCCATTGCATTTGCATAAATATCATACATTAAATGATAATCCATAATTTTTTTGAAAAAAAAAATGGTCTGAGGAAAGTATTTTTTCAATTTACCAAGAAGCCTATAAATTCTCAAAAGGGTTTAGAGGGTCAAAGTTATTTGACTAGTTACAGATGATTTCTTCAGCAAGGCTGACAGAGAAAACAAATTGAAAAGTGAAGGACACACTGACTGACCTGAGGAAGACAGACATGATGTTGTGTGGCAGAATTCCATATTTAGTATTCCAGGGGAGTATGGTGCTCAGTGAGCCATATTTCATAACCAGTAGTGATTGTGACAAATGTTGACTAGCATTCAGATGACAAATGACATAAAGAAGGACTAAGAAGTTTCTTCTGCTTTAATACTAGGGGTACTGACAGAATGAAACTTAGGAATACATTAACAGTGTACTATCAATGTAATTTAAAAAGAATTATATTGGCTTTCAACAAAGGGTCACTTCGACCCTCACAGTAATAGACAACTCTAGCCTTGAAACAATATTCTTTCTGTTTAACTCTCTTAGGTTCTTCCAAGGATTGCAGTTTTATTAACATTAACTTTGGGTAGGGGGTAAATTTTTATAGCAGTAATCAAATTTTTCATCACAAGTAAGAGATTTTGTATTAATGGATTTTATTTAAGATGTAAATAAAGCTGTTAGTTGTTGAGTGATATCATATGGGCATATTTGTCTTTGATGATGGTACAATGTCAATAGAATTTAAACAAAAGCTTTATTAGTCATCTTGTCAAATAAATATACAGTTGCAAATCAAGTCACCACAAAACATATGTTCAGATAGTTCTTTGGAGGATTTTTATTCATTTGGCAATAGTGTAAATGATAAATGTGCTTCATTACAGGGTGTCGTGAGTTTATTCATTATAAATACATGTTACTTCATGCTCAGTGTTATGCTCAGTTGATTTGGTAAAGTGATAAAATGAATGTAATTAAAATAACAAATATTCTTTAGCAAACCAGTATAGAAAACCAAGATACCTTATTAGTAATCATCTTAAAGATAGTGTGTCAATCAGCTTTCTGTTAATATAACAAAATACCAGAGATAACCAATGTATAAAAAGAAAAGCTTTATGTGGTAACAGTTTTGGAGCTTCCAGTCTATGGTCACTTGATCCTATCATTTTGGGCTCTGGCAAGGCTGCACATTATGGTGGGATATGTAGCGGAGTAAAGTTGCTTACTTTGTGGCAAAGAGGCAAAGAGGCAAAGACAGAAAAAAAGAAGGGCTTATGGTCCCATGATCCCCTTTAAGAGGGTATCCCCAAAGCCTACATAGCTCTATACCCAATCTGTTAAATATTCCACTACCTCCCAATACCATATCCCTGTGAACCAAGACTCTATCACATGGGTCATTGGGGGACCTTTAATATATAAACTGTAGCAGACAAAATAATTTTATAATATAAAGTGGTAGACTTTAGGCTATCTATTCTTTCCCAAACAAGAACAGACCAATTTTGGACAATTTAATTATATTTCACTAAAAAAAAAAAACTAAATAATTGAGTGGAAGCTCCTTAGGAAGTGGATCAAAAATTCAAAATTATAAGAAAATAGTGTATTATAGTAGAAATTTTACAGAGTTTTCAAGTTCCCCTTGCTTCTATTTTGTGGCTTGAATAAAAATTACAGAGCATCTTGATTTCATTGTGACTCAGCCAACTACAAGGTTTTTATTTTTGTATGAGGTTTTGTTTGTTTGTTTTTTATTTGTTTCATCAGAACAGAGCCCACGGTAGAGCCTTGAACATTCCAAGGCACTGAGTTTATGTTATTGTTCAAAATACTGAAAAGAAATTGACTCTGGACTTGAGTCCAAATTCCTTAGAACTTCAAATAAATTCCATAGTCTGATACCCTTGCTGTGGACACACCAGGCAGCATATCCCTTTGCTTTTGCTGACTATCACAAGGACACCGCACTCTGCAGGGAAGGTATCCTAATAAATGCTTTGGACTGATCATCCTGGCATTTAGTGCTTCTTTCTATGGAATCCCAACTAGCCCTGTCTCAGGACAACTGGGGACAATCCCTTCTGGAAATTCCCCTGGGGCCTCTTGGGTAATAACTAAAGCCCTAAGTTCAGCAAGAGGAAACACAGTTTGTATCTGGCCACAGTACAACCAGTGGTTTGTCATTTGGGGAAATAATTTAAATACAACCCTCATCCTACACTGTGTTGCCTGGCCTACTAGCCAGCTGATCCTGGGGATTTCCTTTGTCACAGCTGGAGGAGTACGTTCCAGTTCAAATTCCCCTGAAAGGTATTTAGTCTCAGTATCTTACAGTCTTCCAGGTTCCAAATTTCTGAAGACAATGCCAATAAACAGATGACATTTCATGAGAAAAAATCTGTCCCATAAACTCATCCCACGCTGTGACACCTTAACCCTGTCATGCATCTTCTTAGGATGACTGGCAGACTGAAGAACCACAGATATAGAAAGACAATAGATAGACACAGAGATGATAGAGATAGAGATTGAAATCTTGCTGATATTGGCCTTGTGAGTTTTCCATTTCCCAATAAAATCTATTTCCTGTGACATATGACATTCTGGGATTTACCCAGATCTCTTGCACAATCAGTGGCAGCCCAAAAGGGAGTCACTTGGCACAGATATGTAAGAAAAAAAAAAGTAAATTTAAAGTCCAGCACACTTTACTTTAATATTATATTAAACCTGAATGTTTAATATAGTATGTTCATTGATTGACTTTTATTAAAAAATAGATCCAGTGACCACTGTTTTACACATTCTCCCTTGTATTAGCCAAAAATCTAATGCAATTTTCTGGATTTCTACTTACATCTTTTAAGGGAAAAAAAAACACTCAAAGAAACTGTGAAAATAATATAATTGCTGAAATTTTAAAAAATTGTTATAGTGATCTCAAGAAGGCATCAAATAACAGTGTGTTTAGTGACTCGATTTGGTTGCTTTTTCCTGGATTCAAGTTGGCTATAATTGAGAGAGTAACTTTTATTCTTTTTCATTCTCATTTTATCAGTTTACATAATACTAAATAAAATGTAAATTGATTATATGAATGTTCAAGGCATATAAAACTTTACTAACAGACAACTCAACTTTTAAGCAGTTGTAGATGAAGGCCACACAAGCGAGTGTCATCAGTGTGCCTGGACAATGTGTTTGATTACACAGAGAAATAAAGCTTCAGATATTGTAAAAAATACATAACATAGAGGCAGTTAAGAGAGCTACCCTTATATTTGGAATTAAAAGAAGTAATCTTTTATTTTTAATCTATATAATATTCATCTAAATTGTGTAAGTGTTCAATCATCTATCAACGGATGTTTTTGTATAATTGTTTTTCAAAATTTAGTAATAATCTATATTTCATAAACCCCAATGATTTTTTTCAAATATTATTCTCTATATGATATGCAATTCTGTGCAGCATTCCATAACCTAACTTTACTATTCTCTGAAAATATTGTCATTAATTACATTCCAGACTATTTCATTCTTGCATTTTTCTATGGTTCTTTCTATTTCTTCTGTTTCTTTTTGTTTGTTTGTTTGTTTGTTTATTTCTACTTCTCTGTATCTGACAGCAGTTCATCTTTATCAGATTATTTTAATTTGGGCATTGCTGAAAATCTTCTTGAAAGGGGAATCTGTCACTGACATAAGTTCCTCTCTATTATGGTTTGAATCTGGAATGACCCCAAAGTCTCATGTGCTCAGATGTGGAGATTGGGGGAAGTGATTGGATCATGAAGGCACTGGTTTTATCAATGTATTAATCCACTGATACTCCTATCTAATGGTAAGTGGAACCTAGTTGGAAGAAGTAGGTTACTGGAGGCCTACCATGGAAGGGTTTAATCTTCTTTCCAGCCCCATCCTCTCTTTCTCTCTGCTGCCATCTATTAAGAGCTGCTAAGCTTTCCTCTACCATGCCCTTCTGCCTCACTTCAGGTTCAAAGCAAAAAAAGAGAGCTGATCATGGACTGAATCCTCTGAATCTATGAGACAAAAGCAGTCGTTCCTCCACTAGTTGTTCTTGTAAGGTATTTTGGTATCAGCAATGAAAAACTAAAACACAGATATGCTCCATTTGTCTCTAACATTTTTCTGAGACACTTTGTTCTGGAGATTCTTGGATTCCAAAAACAACAGGTATGATTAATAAGCATCACATGACAAAGAACCAAAAGTAGTCGCAAGCAGCCGTGAACCTCACAGAAAGACCACTTCAAGGTGATGTTGCTCCCCTAAATAGGAGGAATTGCCCTGTGATGGAATCAAGGTTGTCTCCCAAAGCAGAAGCAGCCATCTCTATAGGAACTGAATTGCCCTTCAAGTGATTTTGACCTTCCCAGAGCTTCACAGAACTAGTCAAATCTTCATTAGACATGCAAGCTCAAAGCTTTTGTTATATCAAATAATGAATATCATGTCTCTACTGGCTGGCAAATTTCCACCACAAAGTGTCTCCTTAACATAAAATTGGAAATTCAATAGTCTTCTCAATAAAACCACAAAACATCTTTTAAGTCTTCACTATAACTGTTTTACTTAAGGTAATCCACTCTTTAATAACCTGAAAAATCACTATTCTCAGTACATTTTATATTCATATTTGTCTTTGTAAAGTCTAAATATGTCATACTTTAAGGTTCAGTGAAATTTCAATATTCCAATAAAATATATATGTTTTGACCCATAGAACACTTTTTTCTTCATTTCTGACTCATCAGATCCCAAACGTATCTAAATTTTGTTATTTCATGATATTGTCATAACTATGCTATATATAAATATGTGTCAGGTCTTCTTTTAGAATTTAAGCCCTGGTCAGATATTGTTTTTGAATATAGTTGAGTTTTGAGGACATAATATGTGTTAGGTGTGGGTTAAGAATGCATTGATATCTTCTTTCTATGGGGCCATCTCACGGACCACACTCTTCTAGAAGACAAAGAGCTTTTTGACCATTTTTTTAGTCACATGTGGCACATAGTATAGTGACTTTCTAATCTAGAAATGTAACATCTATCTTTTAAAACAAATGCTTGGAAAAAGTACACATCACACTCCTTATATCAGGTGTTTGTTTTATTTCTTGGTTTCTCTTTAGTTTGTGACTTGTCCATTCCTAAGAGTAGTATCTGAATTTCTACATTCTGAAAAATTCTATGTATTCATGATTAATAGGCTTTTTAACCCATCATTAATGGAGTATTTTTATGATTGAATGAAATAGGCAATCCATTCATAAACATATTATTCATTTTTCCATGTAAGTCATCATGATATGCAAACAACTTATATTAGATAAAGTTTTTATGGTAGCTATTTTTATATCATTTAACTATTATAATGAGAAATTGAGATTATTCATAATTAAAATAGTTCATAGCACTGTTGTTCTTATTTTTTTAAAACACATGCAACTGTGTGGAAAAGTACTGATAACAGTCCATTTCAATTAAGATGATACAGAATTTACATTATCAGCAATATTCAAACAAGAACACTTCAAGGAGATTTAAGTTCTAATTACTTCACAGAATAATTCTGAATTTTAAAAACAAAGGCCATAAAAATGCCAGATTTTTAAAAAATATTAACTATAGGCTTCAAGACAAAATAAATATATTCTGGAATTAATTTTTTTAGCATAGTAAATATTCTAGCATTGTCTGTCTGTGAAGTCTAGAAAAATTTTAACCCATATTGAAAGCAGAAGAGTCACGCAATTGCTTAGTACCTAAAGGTAGAAGGGACCACCATCTGATGTTCAAGAATGTGCTCCAAAAAACAGACTTACAACTGTATCCATTCAAAATCTAAAAAGATGTGAAATAGATAGATATATCCCGGTCAAGAACTCAAATAAATTTTAAAACAAAAGGGTGTAACATAAAGGAGATAGACCAATCTCAAAATGTGTCAGGAAGTCAACACAGGTTTTCCAAAGAAAGCTTGCACAATGTAGTCTCTGAGAAATGAGTTTCTAAATTAAAATGGCACAAAGTAAAAAGAAAATACTATGGGTATGTAAATAATACCTCAGAATAGAACCATCCTAATTCACAAAGAATAAAATTCAGAATCACTCAAAAGTAATGGTTTAGGCTGAGTCTCCAGGTTGAATGTGATTCACCCACCGTAGGCATTAACAGGGATGGCAGAAAGGAAAATTCTGCACTTAAAAAATTCAAAACAGGTGATGAGTGGTTCATACACAAATTATCTGTTCATGTATTTTTCTATCTTTATTTATTTTTATATGTAACTATAGTGGAAAATCCTATATAGTCATCATTAATATGCTATTTTTTATGATATGAATGTTGACTTTGATAGCTAAAATCTCTGAACAAGTGGACTACCTCTCTTCTTTACCTTTTCTTTCTCCCTCCCCTTTTCTCAATCCCTCACCACACTACACACACACATACACACACACACACACACACACACACACAGTATTGTTTGAAACTTTAAGAAAGCTTAAATTGTGGGGAGGAAAAATGGAAAGGTTAAGGTATAAGAGGTGAGCCTAAAATTTGGTGATTTCTTTCCCATAAAACAATGGTCTCAATGTGGGGACTCATGCAAGCAGCATTAGCAACAACCACAGTCTTGGAAGTAATAAAGATTATGATGCTACACCCTGCATCTAAAGATTCAGCAGTTCTGGAGGTAAGTTCTAGCAATGTGTTTTAATGATTGTTCCAGGTAATTCTGATACACATTAAGTTTGAGAATTGTTCTTCAGGAAAGATTTAAGATTTAAGATTTATTTCCCAAAATAGCATCTTAGAATACTTTGGATTCAATAAATATTAGATTTTACCTCAACAAAGAGATACCATAAAGGAATTTTTCATGATTTTAAAGTAATGAAATATTTGTTCCAAATTAGCAGTAACCAGACAAAAATGATAATTTGGACCTTACTAAGATGAACATAATAGTCACCCAAGGACACTACTAAGGGGCAGAGATGAATCAAAGTGGAACAAGATATTTGTATCAAGCATAATTTATAAAAGTTTATACTTAAAATTTTAAAAATTGGTACTCATTAATGAAAAATGGAAAACATACAAAATGGAAAAAAGATAGTCACTTCCAAAAGACAATTACAATTTGGCTATACAGGAGAAGGGAAAAGCATACCTGAGTATGTAGAGGAGACTCCTGAGAAACCACAAATCCTAACTAGAAGAATTGACTTCTAACCCAAGAGCATAAATTCAGGTACTAGTTAGGTGAGTTAAGGAAAGGGGGGTAGGGACAGTCATGATGAATTATTTGTAGAGAAAAGAATTGCTAGAAACATTCAGAAGGCGGGAAGGAGAGTTCAGTGTTTTGAGAAACTGAGAAAAGTTCATAATTATTGTCATTGAATATGAGGAATGGTGTGACTTAGAGAAAAATATGGAAAGAAAAGTAGTAACCTGTGCAGGTGAAGGATTGTGGAAAATGAACTAACAGAAAGATATTCAGCTGGGTCAAAAGGTTGTGGCACTTACCTATTTTATACAAACAGAGCTGCCTACCATGAAAATGGCAATCAGAAAGGAAAGCAGCAGTATGCAATTTAAAAAATGTTATGTGTTTGTGTGTGTGTGTGTGTGTGCATGTGCACTTGTATACATAGGCAGGCTTTGGAGAGAGTGCAAATGTGAGAGGTAATGAAAAAGGAGGAAACAAATTTAAACCAAAGTTTCTGCAGGGTCATCTGGAACATGATGGTGTTGCTCACCAAAACAGTAAATCAAAAGTAAAAGTAGGCTGGGCAGGGTCGTGCACTTCTGTAATCCCAGAGACTCAGAAGGCAGAGGCAGGAGATCACAAGTTCAAGGTCAGCCTCATTAAACTTAGTGAGTCCCTAATCTACTTAGTGAGACCCTCTCTCAAAATAAAACAGAGAAGGGTGGAGATGTGGCTCAATGGTTAAACTCCCCTAGGTTCGATCCCCAGCACCCCCCCCCAAAAAAGAGGAATTAATTAATAAATAAAAATAAAATGTGAAAAATAGTAAGCCATAAAAAAGTACTATTGTGTTCTCCCATATTTTTTGTCTGTTTCATAGAGGATAGAACTGGATTTCTTGACAATTGTTTTGCCTGCTATAATATCTATGATGTGCTTCTGAAAAATATGCAAAACACAATTATATGCTTAAACCTATGACAGGAGTATAATACAAACTGAAGATATTTATTCCAGAATCAAAAGTATATTGATTCTAATTATAGTCAATGGGAGTGAATGGTATTCATTAGAAAGAGGATCCAAAACTTCAAGAAACCAGTGATAATTTTTGGAGGTGATGAAATTTTAAATAGTTTGATTTCACCAATCCAAGATGTATACATACATCAAAACATCATGTTGTATAACATAAATATATACATATTTTAATTGTCAATGGAAAATATAAAAAGAAGCTAGGAGAGAGCTCTGAAGAACATCTTTCACGTGAATATTCATAGAGTGAAAAGGCAAAAGTAAGTTATAGAAGAGCAGCATATTCTAGAAGCAAAGAGGAATTTGGTAGTCATGGATCCCAACCCAAGTTCTTCTACAAGATCAAGACAAAAAATGAAAAACACTTTTGGGAATATTCTGTTCCCTTTATAATTGTGTATTTCATGATGTCAAAGGGTAAATTCATCTGTTTTACCCTAAAAAGAGGAAAGTTGTTGGGGGGGGGTGTATCATTGTTGAAGTTTTGCTACTATGAAAAGGAGGAGAGAGGGAATTTAATATCTGGGTAAACTGAGGCTAATGATACCTTGTATGTCTTAAGTCTTTGTAACAAATGTAATAAACCCTTAAATTGGGAGACATTGAAAGCATTGGAGAGAGAAGGAAAAAGTGAAGAGATTTATGGATCCACACTAAATTGGGAAGTTTCAAAAAAGATGGGATCTGGCCATGGACAAGAGGCAGTCTCTGCATTGTGAGTGAAGGAAAAAGACAAAAGGGTGATGTCAGGGGAGGACCCAGTGTCCAGTAACCTCTTTCCTTAGGTATAGAGACACACAAGTCCAGGATCAAGCAGCCCAATCAATTGTCCTCTACTAAGGCCCTTCTGGCTCTGTTACAACATGGCACATAGCATGTGCAAAAAACAGACTGGTCACCTGGCACAAGAGCAAGAGACTGGGGAGGGGCCAGGCTCACTATTCTATAGCAACTCACTGTCACAGAACTAATTCACTCCTATGATTCCTAATCCACTACATGAGACCAACATTAATCCCTAGATGAAGGGGAATATGATTCAGCACTTTCCACTAGTCCCCATCTCTGAAAAATCTTGCTGCCTTTCAATACATTTACACTAGGGATCCAGCATCCAATCTGAGAATGTTGGGAAACATATCAGGTGTAATATCAAAACAATCATTTCTAGTGGGACCAACAGACTTAGTCTTAATAGATTGAATAAATTTAGTTGTAAAGGGCCAAGGGGACAGAAAAAAAAATTGAATGAAGTATTATTTTGCAAGATTTTTAGGTATTAAAATAAACACAAGCTACTCACTAAAAGTTTTGAGTATAATTTGGTTTCTGTTGCTTTGAACTTTAGAAACAATTGTGGCATCTTCCTTTTTGCTTAGATATGGAAATGCTAAGTCATCTTGAGAGTATTTTCTATTTGGTGAAAAAATACCTCTTTTAATTATGTAAATGTAGAAATAGAAGCAATCCATGCCCTGAGGAATTGGTATAAAATGATTTTTTAAAACTATTTCTTAAGGTTTAACATTTTTTCCCTTTCCCTTAGTATGCACAATTATGAAGATGGCATAGGTATTGAGTCTCTGGTTTAAAAAGATAAACCTACCTACATTGTGGCTATATGATAATTTTCTTTAAAAAGTAATTTAAGGGCAGTAATTCAGGATCAGTAAGGGTACAAGCTTGAGAATCATTTAGAGTATGTCAGTGCTCATTTGAGCAAATTGTATCCTCCAACTTTAACTGTGAAAGCCATGCAAATACTGAAATTTAGATCTCTTATCTATTCATGATTATGTCAATGCTTATATCAAGATAGAAGATAGGGGCCAAAATGAGACATAGATAGATAAGTTATTTCTCTACTGGGGTTATATTTAGAGGATTTACCTCCCTAATATGATTATTTTATTCAACAAATAATTTTGAGTACTTACCAGGTAATAAAACTTCATCAAACACTAAGGATTTGGCAGATGTGTGTTTGGGGGCAGAAAAGGTGGGTGCAATAAAAGTCCCTGGCCTTCTGAAGAAGATTTGGTTTTGGACACAGTGAGCCTGGTACATCTATTAGACATCCAAATCAAAATGTCAATATATACTCTGTTTGAAATGCCTGAAAGCTTTCTTAGGAGAACTTCACAAATTCCAGGCACTGGGGAAAAGGGACCAGGACTGCATTAACATTTCCCTTAGTTTGAGTAAATTGTAGACAAAGCTTCTCTTCCTCTAAGCACTTGACCTTAGGCATTTACATTAGAATACTTGTACGTGTAAATTCTTTCTGTGTCCCTTGGTGAGGTGATGTAAATCTTTTTAAAAAGCTTCTTGCCATTTTTACAACCCATGGTATCACTTTGAAATGAAACAATCTCAAGGAAAGATCTCTCAGTTTCTGTGGAGGTGCAGGGTAGATAGAAGGGTTCCTAGGCAGTTAGGTGTTTCAGTCTTCAATTTGTAAAACCATCTCTTGTCAGGAAGACAGGAGAAAGTTTAATTCTCCTTTGAATAAGGCTAATTAGCAAATTCTGTGGCCTAACTTCCCACTCCCATCCTGGCTCTTCTTCAAACTCCAACCATTTGTTTCAGTGGAGTTAATCTCTGAGTTCTTACTTCACTCACCTACTACTATAGTCTTGAGTAAAGTGTTCTTTGCCTGATTAATTTTCTCAAGTGCAATTTTTGCTTTTACAAAAGATACTCTCATGTATCCACAAACAAAATGGTCTACTTTGTATAGATAATGGATCACATTGAAATGCTATTAATCCTTTTGGGAGGGGTAGTAAGTAAGGAAGTAAGCTCTGATCAAATACTTGAATAAGGTAAATGTTGATGAGCTGCTAGCGTAACAACATTGTGTGCAGATATCATAACACTTTTAATAGCCATTTAAAAGGTACAGGAGTAATTGGAGAAAATACATTTGTATTTTGATTCTGAAAAGAATCATTAAGATAGACCAACACCTAAAAGTAGAAGTTTAAAAGACTTCAACTGACCACTAAAGACCCAGAATAGTAGTTTTAAAACTTGAATTTAAGGATTGCATATTATATATTACCTGTGACTGACACAAAGAATAACTTGATCTTAATGTTATTAGGATTCTATCAGTTTAGAAGTTGCATCAAGTCATAAACATGGGATCAGGCACACATTTTTCAATTACAATATACTTCAAATACTAAGATATGGAAGAAAATATGTTTTCACCATCATAACTAAATAACATTTTGTCACATTTGCTTCATATACTGCTTTTATTTTTCTAATTTATATCATGATATATTGTAGTGGCACCCATTTCTCCACAGAAAATCTTAACTGGGTTTCTCCAGAAACTTCACCATGTATGATTTTAGGACTGTCAACAAAAGAGTCTCCAGGAAAGAGTTCAATGTCAATAAACTTTCTATTTTCCTGTTGCCTTATTTTACTTGGCCACTAGACTGGAAGAAATCAGCACTCCAGATACTGGACACCCCCTTACTAGTTTATAGCAAACATGTATCCAGTACAGTATTTTGTAGAAATATGTAAACAAGGCCTCTGGCCTTGAGCTGGGGCTTCACAGAGTCTATATTTCTAAGATAAGAGAAGTTACCAATTGGGCTCTATGGTAACAGCTGGCAGAGGAAAGGAAAGAAAGGGGAGAAGAAGCTCGCTCCTTCTCAGGTGTTGTCCTTGAAGGGTTAACTTGCCCAAAACAATGAAAGAAAAAGCTACTTTTATGTGAACTTCTGCAGATTGTGAACTTCTGAGCCCTCCCCTTACATGATGAGTATAAAATTCTGAAACTACCTGAACTTGGGGTTCAGGGGATTGATTGATTATAGCAAAAGCTGTGCCCTCTGAACCAGGCAAATAAAACTGTTTTCTGCTATCTTCTGGTGCCTTGCCTCATCTGTCCCTAAAAAACAATATCAAATAACAAGAAAAAGGTATTTTTTGTTCTCCTGTTATTTTTTTTTAATCTGATTTATTTTTTAAAAATTTACATTTCTAAATCAAAATTAAGCATCATTTTGTAAGTTATTGACCACATGATTTTTTTCTTTTGGTCAGTGGGTTATAGTATATATCCTTTGCCTTTTTCTACTTGCTCTCTCTCTCTCTCTCTCTCTCTCTCTCTCTCTCTCTCTCTCTCACTCTTTCATAGAGCTATTCAATTAATCTATGCTTTGTAATATCTTCTCACTGGGCCTTATCTTTTCACTTTGTTTATTGTCTTATAATTTTAATTCATAAAACATCTGTATTTCCCCTTTAGTACTTATTTTATTTTATGGCTAATATCATTCATATCTTTTTGAATAAGCTTCTCTACCTTGAAGATATAAATTATTCCAAATTTTATTCAAGACAATGTAGTCTTTCTTTTCACATTTAATTTTTTATTCAATTAAAATATGTTGTGCGAGTGTGTGTAAAGTAGAATGACAATATGCATATATCACACTTCTTACATTATAACAATATTTCTACTGACAGTTATACATAATTCACTATTTAGACACTGATTCATATCATCACTTTTGTCTTACATTTGGGCTCTTCATATTTTTCCATTCTAATACAATACATTATATTTATTTAATACAAACTTTTTAATAGGTCTTGATACCCGTTAGAGTGTGTTGAATCTCAGGATGGCAAAGGCCACAGCATACTCTTTCCTGATTCCAAAGAGTGAAATCGGAGGACTTGATGGAGAGGTTTTAGACATTTGATTACCTCCTTGGTGACAGTGAGCAAAGATGGAGGCCCACGCCAGGCCTATTAGCAGGGGAAAGGACAGGTTGCTTGCTAATTGTGTAAGTGGCTTATTTTAGATGTTTTATGATTACATTCTTTCACAATCAAGGTCACTCTCTCCAGATCTTCTCCCAAGGACTGAAGACAAGGGGAGTGGCCAGGTGCCCCTGTCTTCTCCCTCCTTACCACATTCTTTGAGAAAGCTGCTTACCTCATTGCAAGCTTTTCCAGGCACTGATTAGTTTTTTACCCAACAGAGTGATTTCTCAATTCTTTTCTTTCTACCTTCTTATTTTTGTTTATTCTCTCCCTCACATCCTATGTGCTTCCTCTTACCTTTTCCTTTAGTTCTTCAAATTTGAATCATACATTCTTGAGCACTTACCATTCTAAATGAATTTTAGAATAATATTTTCAAGTTTTAAAAATTTTCTGCAATTATTATTTCAGTGATATGGATTAATCTTGGAATAGTTTTTGTATTGTGCCATTTATAAAGGTTCTTTCTTAGTTCACTTTTTTTCCCCATTTCTTATAATGCATTTTAGGATATAGCAGAAACTTGTCTGTAAAACTGACAAGAAAGCTTTTATCCTTTTTTTAGTAAATTTACCTCTGTGTACCTTATTGCTATTTTCCTATTAGAGTTGCCACATTTCATTGATTTTGGTGAACATTTTCTTGTATTTCAACCTGCCTCAAATCAAAGTGCATCTTATAATCAATGACATCTTAATATCATTACAGATTAAAAGTAATTGTGATGTATTTAATTAAACATAGTATGATGTGTTTGATGCTGATTGGAAATGTTCAAACTCACTCTTTATAAGAGTGAGTTTTTGCTTTAATATTTTAATCTATATAAAATAATGGGATGTTTAGCAATTAATGACATTGGATGTGATTATCTTTTTGATAACTTAGGATACAGATAATATAGGATTATCTGTTTGGAAACAATATTTTATTACCTATTCAAGCTAATAATATAAGAAACCATGATCAATTCTTGTGTGTGCATTTTGTACTCACTCTTGTCAATCTAACTTTATAAGTTCTTTTGGAATTGTCATCATTAGCACCTAGGGACTTCTTTTCTCCAATCTTGTGATAAGAATGGGGAATTTGCCTTTATTATTTCTCCATTGTCCCCCTTACCCAGTATTTCCCTTTCTTTTTCTGCAATAAAACTCATAACTGCCTGTGTAGCTGTTGCCTAACTCATTCCATGAGACTCAAGTCTGGCGAATACAAGGTTCAGAAAATTCTCAGGTTTGACTTCTGGGTTATAAACTTGAAGGGGGAAAATATGTAGCTATGTTATTTATTATTTGTTCATCTTTTTTTTTTCCTGCCTGGAATGTGGTCCTGATAACTACAGCTTGCATAGTCATGTTGAACCTTGAGGAAAAAAAAAAAAAAGGTCATCTCCATGGACAAATAATCCTCACAAAGGAGTGAGAACTACAGATGAGCAATTCCATTTTTGTGAATAAGAATTATTCATGAATTACTTACTCCTCATTACCTATGATATGGAAAATACTTTATCTTTTATTTTGTTCACAGACTTTCAGTTTTATTATTTTTTATGTGGTTGCAGGTGGATGAAATTTATAGGGATAGACAATTCAGTTTTTAACAAATTTTGTCATTTGTTTTCTCTATATTCCTGTGTGGACTAGATTCTTGCAAGACCTCCTTTTTCCCTCTTTAGAAGATTTGAAACAATGACTTATATTCACATATTGATCATCATCTGTATTTGCAAAAACAAGTCTGTATAGTTGATAACTATCTTTCTTCTTTGGAAAAAATTAGCATATATGATGTTGTGCAGTAGGAAAGAGTTGCTGTAATCTTACTACATTTCTAAAGACTAATTTTATATTATATTTTTTTTTATTTTTGGCCCATATAAGGCAAAGGTGCTAGAATTTTAGGCGAAGTAGGTGGGTTTTATCAGATATAAAATATAAAGCTTCACAAAACTTGGTAGAGCTAAATCCTACACAGGCAAAATTTCACTACAGACAACCCACACAGGCCTCCTTGGTAAAATTGACTTAGAAATTGTGTCGTGAAATATCCACCAACCAAATTTCCCCTGGAGGGATTTTTGCTGATATTACACTGTTTTTTTTTTTTACAAGACTTTCACAAACCTTCCCCTGCATTGACCTTAAATTCCAGGAAAATGTGAATAGAAGTGGTGATTATATCTTTAATGTTTTTGATTTTAAGCAATCACCATCAATTATGTTTGCTATAGATTTTTGTAGAGATCCTTTGTAAAAGTAAAAGTACTTTAATTTTCTTTCTGGTTTTGTTTTCAAACTGGCAGAAGAAGAAAGTTCATGCAAGGCTTATGTTTTCTGTAAACATCTGAAAATTTTGACCTCTCAGGTAGCTTATCTGAAAAACAAACCACTGGACTGTCTGTGTATGGATGTTCTGTCCTTGGGATAGAAGAAGCAGAGGGTGTTATAATTAATTACTATACTTACTAAATGAAGGCTCACCCCAACTAGGATCATGGAGGTTGGGTTGGGGTAAATAAACGTACTAAATTTGTGCCACCATTCTATGCATAACCTTCTAATTTCCTTGTACCTGAAGGGAGAGTTTGAGAGACTTCTGTAGAAAACATTTCAGTAAGCTAAGGTACAGAAACAGAGAAAGGTGAGGTGGCCCACAGTCAGAGAGCTAAACATGTTGGGGATATTTTCCCTGAATAAATAGAACAATGGATTTAGGAGTTGCCGTTCCTCAAACAGGAATTTTGCTATTGGCTGTTAATCTCATTTCTTTTACACAGAAAATAACCAAGATAACTACTCATTTCTTATTTTGCAGTGTACAACAAGGATGTAATAATGAAAAGCCTTGCTCAGTATGCACTTAACCTTAGCTCATTTTATAGAAATCTTAGGAGAACAAAGAACAGAATAATCACTCTGTTAGAGCAAGGTGTCAAGAATGAGTCCTAACAAGAAGTTGAAAATTACAGTACTCGCTTTGTTTTCTATCTAATGAAAGGGATGTGCAAGTTTTTACTGGGGTACTGAGGTAGGAAACCTGTGAAACAGAGCAAGAATGGTAATTTCCAGAAATAAAGTATCATCCCTAGGTATGGTGCATAACCAAGGTAAATAAAGTACCATCCTTAGGTATGTGACATACATGGGGAAATGGTGCCATCAATAGCAGTCAGTTCAGACTGACCCAGACATCATGAAGGGAAGAGTGGTTTGAACAAAAGGTAGAAGTATCTACCTAGCCTTTCAGGCATTGAGTCTTTTTTTTTTTTTTTTTTTTTAAGTGAGAGAGGAGAGAGAGAGAGAGAGAGAATTTTCAATATTTATTTATTTATTTTAGTTCTTGGCGGACACAACATCTTTGTTGGTATGTGGTGCTGAGGATCGAACCCGGGCCGCACGCATGCCAGGCGAGCGCGCTACCCCTTGAGCCACATCCCCAGCCCAGGCATTGAGTCTTTACTTTCAATTCAATAAGAAGAGAGAAAGAAGAAATAGGGCAGAGAATCACAGGTGGTAAATGAAGATGATGATAGTCACCTATGATTCAATATCTCAATATCTGTCTAAATTCTTGAAATGCAAATTATTCAAAGTCAAATTAAAAATCAGATGGGCCTTGCCCCTAGATACTAGCAAAAGGGACTATTGTCAAAAACAAATGTCTGAGAAACATTCTTAACACCCCAGACTAGAGTGGCAAAGTACTGGAAATGTCTAGGTTTACTCATTGCAGACTTAAAATTAGAGAATGTATTATCTAGGTAACTTTGAGATATTTCTATATGAACTTTTATTCTATGAAAACCAATTCTGAACCAAGACATACTGTATACATTCTTAGAAAAGGAAGAATACTTCTTTTGGTACACAGAATTTTACTAGGAACATGAATATTAGGGGGAAATATTATTTTAATATTAAACATTTCTTATTCTTTATTTCCTCCTCCTCATTTTCTTCTTCCTCCTCCTCTTCCTTCTTCATTTTCTTCTCTTTCTCCTCCTCCCTCTTTCTGTAATCTCTCACAATTGCTTTATGTTTACTGCATTGCTTCCCCATTGAGACATAAAATTCTATTCCCTCAGCATAGGGATTTTAAAATAGAAGTATAAACAGGAATAAGATCTACAACAGCTAATAGTCACTAATCACCTTTATGAGTATAAAATGTTTGCTTGAAATTTCAATTTTATAAAAAATAAAATTAAAAACTCATATGTATCCACGTAAGCTGATCTACTTGATTTTAAAGATGAAAGAACTCAAGAAGTCAGGACACAAAGTTTATTCACTCCTTCATTTAGTCATTTATTCATACATTTTCAACAGATGCTTTTATGAGAATCTCTTCTCTACTGGACCCTAGATAGATAATGAGGATCATGAATAAATGGAAAATTTCCTGCCCACCTGGAGCTGGCACTGAGTTAAAGCAGAAGCAGAAACCTTCTTTGAGAAGGTCACCACCTGCACCTGCAGATGCCTGGAGGAGAAGGGAATAAGCCACAGAATTTGCTGAGGGGTAGGAGGAAATTTCAGGCCAGAAAATGGCCAAAGCCTAGAGAGAGGAGCACAGTATGCAACAGCCACAAGATCAGTGTGGGTAGACTGAGGAAAGACATGGTTAAGGGTGTTAAGAAAGAGATGGTAAAGGTAGAGGGAAAGCTTTGTCATAGAGACACTGTGGCCACTTACAGAGTTGGCTTTTAGGTCAAGCAAGATGTAAAGAAAGAAAAAAGAGTTCAGGTTTGGTATGATAAGCAAATTGTTAAATTGCCACTCTGCTCTGTTAGAGTAAAGTGTAGAGAACTGAGGGCAGTAGTAAAGAGGCTATCAGAAAATAAAATAGTAATTCCACTTTTAATTTAGTAATAGTAATCAATTGTCCTTGGGGATATTTATTTAAAATAATATACCTTTTATAGGATTTATAAAATACTAACAATATTATATGTTACACAGATTATTTTATCTTTCTTATAAACAATGGAAGAATCACTGTTACTATTAGTAGTCACTTTCCTAACATAGGAAAATAGTGAAAAGATTGGTTAACATGAGAGTATTCCATAGGGTAGTAATGAACATGGGAATATGGGTGTCTTTCCATATGGTGATCTCATTTCCTTTGGATATATAATTAATAGTGGGGTTGAAGAGTGGGTATAATTAACAGTAATGCATTGCAATTTCAAAATAAAAGAGAGGGTTTTAAATATATTCACCACAAATAAATGTTAGAGTTTAAGATTATGGATATAATGATAATCTTGAGTTGATTATGGGCCAATATAAGCATAAATCAAAAAATATTTTATTTCATAAACATGTGCAAATGTTATATTAGTCAAACATAAAATATAATAAATAAAAAATTTAAATTTAAAATTAAAAGTGATTGAGATGTTATATCTACAGAATCATTTTCAAGACATTTTAGTAATGCATATATGTGACTTTTTAATAAAAAATATAAGGATCACAATATAATAATTTAGTAAGGAGCAATGCTTATATTTAACTCAGAATATTTAATACTAGTTATAATTTACATTTTCTATTTTTATCATCACTTCCATGTATATTCCATAAGCAAGAGTTAAAATTAACTACCATAAGAGAGATTTATTTAACATAATTTATGGACTATTAATTTATCTGAAAGTGTAAAGATAAATAAACTGTACTATTCCCATCTCTAAAATTACACAATAAACTGAGTATAATATTTATATGTACAATCTATTCAAAAGGAAAATTATGCTTTTCCCCATCTCTTTGGATATGCTTTCCATGGCAAACTAACAAAAGAAGCACAGACATTGTAAATTTCTAAGATCCATGAAATTTTTACCAGTGCTATAGTACAGAAAATTACAGACATGGGAGTATTCATTTATTCCAAAGTTTTTAAGCATATAGTATGGGCCAGAAATGCATGTAAATGTCAGATGTATCAATGAACAAACCAACAAAAGTTTCTGCTCTTACAGAGCTTCTATTCTTGAGAAGAAATTCAAAATGAATAATCAAATATATATGTTAATTACAAAATCTCATGATAAAAGGTTAAAGAGTACAGAAGTATAAAATTATGGTAGAATTATAATTTTAGAGATTCATGTGAACATGTGCAGAGTTCTATTATTTTTATTGTTAACAAATTACCCACATTAGCAGCTTCTAAAATAGCATGTATTTATGATTCAATTGTTTCTATGAGCTATAAGTATAGGTATGACTTAACTGAGTTTGCAAGTCTCAAGTCTGCAATAAAAGTTGCATCCAAGCTGTGTACCTATCTGGAGAACTTGGTTGACTTCCAAGCTTAGATGAATGTTAATTAAATCAGGTTTTTTTTTTTTGTGTGTGTGTGTGTGTACGTGTGTAAGATTATAAGGTTGAGATACGTGTTTTCTTCCTATCATCTGGTTTCTACTCAAGTCCTAGAGGACCCTCAAAGTTCCACATGGACCACTTCCTCTCAATCAACAGGGAAATCACTCTCTGACATCTGTTTGTAACCTCTATATTCTCCTTAAAATGTTTCATCTGATAAAATAAGATGCACCCAGGATGAAAACCTATGATTTTACCGGTTGATTTGGTACCTTAATTGCGTATCCAAAATCCCTTCAGCTTTATCATAAAATGCAGCATAATCACAGAAGGGATTTTATTGCTTAGATGCAAGTCGAAGTGTTCTATTGGACCATATTGTATTATTCATATTCATATTCATATTATTCAGCAGCAAGATATAGGTCCCTTCATATATAAAGAGAAGTGATCATACAAGGGAATGGGTTATGAGGGTCCATGTTGAAGTTATGTCTAGGACAGAAGCTATTAAACAAAATTTAAAAGAGGAGGATGGTGTGAACTAGGGCTTGGGCAGTGAGACCACTAACTAGTGGTGAAACATCCTCATGTTAAAGATAAGAAGAGAAAAGTCAAGGGGGAGAGCCATGTTTTCTTTTTCCCTCTAAGAAACAGAAAGAATGAAAGTTTCTTTGACTTTGAATAGAAATACTTCAGAGAGAGCATGATAAGTCAGATCATGTCAGATAAATATCGAAGTGTAATTTTAGTACATATTGAACATAAGATGACTATTAAATATCCCAGAAAAAAATCTCAGATAACCAACTGGACACATGAGCATCAAAAAGAAAAGTTCTGGAAAAGAGTGAAAATTTTGATAATCAACAACATTTAGGTGGTATTTAAGGGCATGAAACTAGAAAAGATATAGGAAGAAAACAGAGATTTAAAATATATATAAGTTAAAGAACAGAGACTTGGGGGCTCTATAGCATTTTATGGTTGATAAAATGAGGAAGACCAACAAAAAAGATAAGGAAGTGGACAGAAAGACAGGAGGAATTCCAGAAAGGAATGATATCCTGGAAGGTAAATGAAGAACTTGTTTCAAAGAAGAGAGGAAACATATAATTGAAAAGCCATTGACACTTCAACAACCTAAGAACTCACAGATGACTGATGTAACTAAATTGGGCCTTTTGTGATCTTACTGAAAAGAACTTTCAGGGGTTGGTAGTAATTAAAACTGGATTAGATGTATTCAAACAGAATGGGGAGAGGGAGACTTTACTTTTAGGACAGTTGCCTCTAATGGTAAAGAGAGAAGTGTTTTGTTTTGTTTGTTTGTAGAATTATTTAATAAAATGAAAGATAAATATTCAAATATTTTGTAGAATGATTTAGTAAAGAAGGAATAATTGATGATGTAAGAGAGAGATCCATTAAGTGTCAGACACCTGCTCATTAATAAAGTGTTCCTGGGGAAATAAATCTAGTACACAAGTTCATAGATTGGTTTATCTATAATCTGTGGACTGTCTATGCACATATAGGGAAGCAAAGGGGATCACATGATCCCAATATAACTTGAAATCAGTCAACCTGGTTATGAGATTTTTGCAGAGAAGTTTTAGTAGTATCGGTAAAAGGAGGCGGAGTTGAATACAACAATGATTGCAATTTACCAAATGTGTTTTAAAAAAAAGCAAGAGAGATGCAAAGGAGTGATTAAGAATAACTATAATAGAGTTACCTTAGATTAGGCAGAGGGAAGTGAAGGAAGGGGAGGGGAAGAAATGTGGAGATAGAAAGGATAGTAGAACAAAATAGACATTTTATATATATATATATATATATGACTTCATGACCAATGTGATTCTACATATACACCCAGAAAAATTAGAAATTATATCCCATATATATCATATCAAAGTGCATAAATGCATTCTACTGTCATGTGCAACTAATTAAAATAAATTTTTAAAAGAATAACTATAATAGAAATGATAGCATATTACAAATCATGATAGACAAATGAACTCAGTTTTAAGTTCCGGAAAAGAAATCCTTAGACATCAAAAGACATATTCTAACTTCAAGTGCCATTAAAGACAGTTGAATAAAAATTGAATTCTCAAGAAGGCAACTAGAGAAATTGGTTAGGACAAAAAAATATGATAATCTGGGAATTTGCACAGGTAAGTTTGGTAATATAACTGATAAAATTCAGGTATATGCAACCATTGAAAATTAAAGATAAAATGTATTATGGGAGAAAAAGGCAAAATGAAGTTACTTATAGAATGGAACAATCATGAAGGAGAAGTAATTTGAATTATATTTTTAAAAATCATATAAGGATAGCAATGAACAAATAGGATACCTCCCTTTGCCTTTTCCAGGAGGTATCATTTTCTGTTAATTTATGTAAAGAATTCAAATTAACAACTGATATTTTTATAGATTTTATTGACAAAGAATATAAACCAGACATAAATTAATACCACAAAGTAAAATATTAATTTTTGGTGCCCTGTATTTTATGTCATCACAGTCAAGGCACAAATTATAAACTATATATAGTTCATATTCAGGATGTGCAGTTTTAACCTGCAACTATTATGTATACTCCTGTCCAACAGAACAGTGTGTGAGTATGGCATTGACACAAGCTCCACAATCTTTGTGGCTTATAAAAAGTAACAAAGGGGCTGGGGCTGTAGCTCAGTGGTACAACATTGGCCTAGCATGTATGAGGCACTGGGTTCCATCCTTAACACCACATAAAAATAATTAAAAGAAAGGCATTCTGTCCATCTACAACTACGAAAATAAATAAATACATAAAAAGTAAAAAGGTTCACTGAAATCAGTCAATCTGATTATGAGATCTTTGCAGAGAAGTTAGTAGCAGCTAGCTGAGTGCTCAGTTTCTGTATCAGCTGGTAGTGTCACTATTCATAGACAGCCAGCTAGCTGGAGGGTTGAGTGCTAACGATTAAAAGCTTCTATCTGGAAATGAAACTCAATTTTTGTGGTTATGTGTTATTACCAAGTGGAAGTCAAATGACCCTGTCTCACTTGAAGAGGTTGAAGAGATGAATTTCTCTTGTGTTCTTAGAAACAGAGGAAGACATATGTATGCCTAACTTATACCTTATTTATTTTATTCCTGATTGATTATGACTGAGATTTATAATAACTAATTATTGAGCCCAGTTGATTATTCTTTTTTTACAAACTAATGAAAATGTAATTGAAAGATGGGATTTTTGAAAGAGTAGATTTATTTTCTCAAATCTTTTGTTCAACTTCTGGGTAAACCCTCACAAGTATATTAAAAGTTATACTAACCAAACAGGTACACTTCAAAAAAAAGGTAAGAATAATTTGTGCATACATGTAACTGAATTCCATATATTCATATACTCTTCAGAAAACTAAGCATAATTCATTCATAATTTACTAAAAGTTAAATATACACTTTGTGCTTGATGATGTAATTTTCAATCTAGTCATAAAAGCAATACTGTGGAGGAATGCATTTGAAAATATTAACTTTTTCCTCTAGTAGGAGTTTTCTCCTCTCAATCTTTTTCAGCCATTAGTTTTGTACTGCCAAATTCATTTAGGAATCAACAGAAGCATGAAGGAGGAGTTATGGAATGCAATTATATTTCTAGCTTTTTTCAATGTTTCTGAACCAGTATTTCTGATTTGAAAAAAAAAAAGAGACATATTCTCCTTCGAAATAAGCACTAAGAGTTGCTATATTACATTTTTTTAAAAAAAGTGATTTAGTATACATGTCATTGGAATAAATCTGTATAGATTAACTGAAGCTTAAGAGGCATTTAAAATGTCTCTTTAGTGTCTCGCATAGTACCAGTGGGTGCTCAATAACTATAGTTATTGATAATGTCAAAGACAGATTGGGCATGGCCATTTAATAGCTTTTCATAGCGAGAGTGGATTTGATGTTTTAAAATACTTATGTTAGCTACATTGAAAATGTATTTATCCTCTTTAACTTGTGAATAGAGAAGTTAGAAATCAGGCTGTATCTACATAAGACTAATCATCCAGACATGAAGTGAAAGTGCCATCATTTATTCTGGCATTTAAAGACATCAGATATTTTAAATGCATTAGGGGAACTATGCTATGCTGAGAAAATTATCCAGATGTTTAAGTCAGGCAAATGTGGTGATGAATCCCAAATCTGACTCTATTTGTGGTATCTGGCACATATTCCTTGACATGTTTGCAAATCTCTTATAGCTCTCAGGTTTTTAGTTCTATTTTGGGATTCTATGTAATAAAGTAGACAAACTCCCACCAGTTCATAAGCATAGTTTTTTTTCTTTCCTTTTAAAAATAAAATCTACTTTTTAAAATAAGAAGATTAAAGAAGATTTGAATACACAAATGATGGTGAATAATGTTCAAACACATAGCTTTATTTCATTTTTGTATGATGAGTTTTATAGCTCAAAATACTGTAAACTTGCAGGAGGCATTGTATTTAGATGAAAGAATGTTGGGCTGAGCTGATTACAGGAGCTCCTGTCTGGGACTGGGTAGAAGAGATGGATTCTTATTCCTAAGTCATTTTGGGGGAGGCACCCATTTAATTATAAAGCTTTCAATAATTGGTTACCTAAAAAATGATGAACATCTTTATGGTAGTATAGATGTAAATATCTGACAATAGAAATCATTAACGTTTTGGGCCACTAAATATTTTTTAAAATAGCAAAATTTGCTAAACCTAGTTCACCATCTCTAATATTAAATTAATGATATAAGGGGACAGAGATCTGAGGATGGTGGGAACACAGATTAAGAGAATAATTCTGTGGGATGGGCCCAATGTGCTGATTCCCCACATACTTTCTTTGCCCCCAACGCAATTTCCCTGCAGCCCTACCTGGCCTAAGTGGTAGGATATGTCACATTCCTCAGCAGTCTGAGACAGGAGCACAGATCAGCAGTCAGTGTAGGTAATGAATGATGGGGGTTGAAAGGGGATAATGATTGGTTATCAAACAGAGAACAATGGGTCATTAACTTCTGGATCAAGCTCTTGACACTCTGGATTGCTAACAATTAACATCCATATCCCTATTCTCAGGCACACACACAGAGGACAAAGAGAAGGCAATGATTTAAAAAGGTGCTGAGGTTGTGACTCATCGGCAGAGTGCTTACCTAGCACATGTGAGGCCCTGGATTCGATCCTCAGCACCACATAAAAATGAACAAATAAAATAAATGTATTGTGTCCAACTACGAAATAAATATTAAAAAATTTTTTAAAAGGGTTCTTAGGGTCTATAAAAGAACAATACGCACCCTCTCCCGCAGGCTTTTCAGCTCTGAAGTCTCCTTCTCCTCGAAGGAGAAGGCTGTCTATCACTTCCTTAAATAAAACTTGCTTTCTACACTTGCCTCAGCATTTATTTTTTTTAATTAAATCTTTAAATTTAATTAAAAATTTTAATTAAATTATTTATTTATTCTAACTTGTTTTACATGATGGCAGAATGCATTTTATTTCATATTGCACATATAAAATACAATTTTTCAAGTCACTGATTGTATACAAAGTATTTTCAACCATTTGTGTCTTCAAACATGTACTTAGAGTAATGATGTCTAGCTCATTCCACCATCATTCCTGTCCCCTAACCCTTCCTTTCCCCTCCTTCCCCTTTGTCCTATCTAAAGTTCTTCCATTCCTCCCATGCTCCCCCACCCCATCATCATTGTGAGACAGCATTCTCATATCAAAGAAAACATTTGGCCTTTGTTTTTTTGGGATTGGCTTATTTAACTTAGTATTATATTCTCCAATTCCATCCATTTTCCTGCAAATGCCACAATTTTATTCTCTTTTAATGCTGTTTAATATTACATTGTGTATTTCTAAGGTGTTCAAACTTCAACACCAGTAAAAAGGACTTGTTCCTGATCTCCAATACGTGTATCAATAACATTAAACAATTTCATCCAAGAGGAAAATTTACAATGCTTTTGACAACTCCTCTAACCTCAATAGTGGACATTGGACATTTTCAGGTAGTTCCATTATATTGTAAACATACCAATTTATACACTATAATACATTCTATTATAAAATACCATCTTGTCCAGTCTTAAGAGAGGGATACTCCAAGTGCTTAATCAAGGTTGAGATGTTTTATATAAAAATGATGGGATCTTTTGATGCACCTCTGAAAAGAAAGTGATTTTTACCCTGCATCTATGTCCGTAGCTCAGTGCTTTCACTAATATATCTTGAGCTTATGAGAACAATTGACTAAGAACATGTATTAAAACATATCCATGTTGTAAAAATCTCACAGAAAAATCTGCCTTGGTAAGATAAATATTTGCTACAGAAGACACTCTTTTCTAAAATTGTCCACTTCCGCAAATATATTTTGTTTTTAAAAGAAACATCAAAACACAGCTTTCAGAACCTTTGAAATTGGCCTGGGGAAAAGAAAATTGGACCTTCGTCTGTAGACAGAAGATATCACATCAAAAACATGTTGGATTGCAGAGCTCAGGCAAATGGGGAAGACTTCATAGTGAATGAGAGTCTTCCTGGGAGGAAAGGGATGTGGATATTGAACTTTTTTAATAGATTGAGAAACATGAAGCTCCATCCAAGAATAACTCATGACTATTAAAATTTAACATTTACTTGGCACTTCCTATGTACTGGCACTGCTCTAAATTTTTTCAATATAAACTTATTTAATTCCTCATAATTACACTATGAGGACTCTTCACTATCTTCATATTAGTGCTGAGAAACCTGAGGCATAGAGGCAAAGTCATATAGCCAAAAAGGTAAAGTGTATCAGTTCAGGTAATTAAGTCCCCGTAGTCTGAGCTTTGAGTCATATTGAAATTGAAATCAGAACTAATAACTTGATCCAAAGTCTAGGACCTACTTGGCTATTGACAATGCCTGGCTATATCCTAGTATGTGACTGTAACTAGAAACAGTTAACTCCCTCCTACATCTCTACCATCCATCCCAAAATAGTAAGCTTTAGGACAAATCTTAGACACATAAGTGTACAGTTGAAACAATGAAGGCCCAAGTGGGAGATGTTTCAAGCAGATAATGTAAGTGAACTTGGGAGATATTTTAACAAAAAAAGGATCAATGGCTACAGTAGCAATAACAACAAAAAAACTATCAGTGATTGTAAAAGATATTATAATATTTTTCTCTATTAGAGATTTATGTGCAAAACTTTGAAGTGGATATGTAACAGGACACATGGACTATTTGGAATAAAGGTAAACTATTTTGAAAATTATTTCTGTGTCATCAATCGATTTGAATAAAGATTTGAATGGTCCTTTAATGATTATGACTTTTGTTTCTTGGAAATGGTTATTTTTCCTCCTAAAATTTGAGTTTTCTGTGGTAAATTCATCTTAGCATAGAAATTATACTTTGTGTTCTTTTCCTTCTTTTTTTAAATTCTCCTCTGCCTAATGTATAACTTTGTAATTGAAGTTGGGGTACCATTTTCCCTTTAGAGTTAAGTATATTTTGTAGTTTTTTGGAATCAAGGTATTTAGCAGGGTAGATTTTTTTAATTCAATATTTTCTAGTAGTGGAAAAATGCTTCCTAAATTTTCACAGTGGAATTGGACATGTGGGTGGTGGTGTTGAAAATCAATTTTCAGGTGCTTTTTCAGTGAAATCAAAGATTGGGTTTGTCTGGGTCAGAAGAACCCCTCCTCCATTGAATAGTTTCTATAGTAGAGTCTTTTTGTTTAAATAATTACCACTTTTATGATCTCAAGCTTCAGGCTACAAGTTCAAGGCTAAGATTGAAGGTAGAAAGGACACAATGGACAAAGTTTTTATTTTCTTCCTATCTTAAGGCCCAGGGTAAATATTGTAAGATTAGATCTGCTTCTAGATGCAATAGGACACTGTAGAATATCTTATTTGAATAATATGCTTGTTTAAACTTCATTCTTCATATTAGACACTTCAATTTAATATATAACACAATGTATTTCTTTTCCAAAGAGAAATTAAAAGAGGACTTTGGTCTGTTACTCACATTCACACTGCATCTTCCTTGGAATCTCACGGGTTTTGATGTACTTTTAGTCCTTTTAGTCACATTCATACTGTCTTATCAGTTTAACCAAATTATAGCAGAAAGAAAGCAGCAAGTTGGAAAGGGACAGGCACCCTTAGAAGCACAACTGAAAGATGAAAGTAGTAGAAAAACAAGTTAACACTTTTGCATTTTAATTAATGAAAATAATGCCTTATGTAGCAAGAAGAAAATGATAAATTATGTTTAGTGGCTTTCCATTTAATAAAGAAATGTGGAAAATAATACATTTTATGTAATTTTTCAACAAACATATTAAAACACATAGTGGTGGTATAGCAGTATTCTGGAAGTTCCCTATTATGAAACATGTTGCTAGCTAAACATGGACAAAAGAGCCTATTGCTTTATAATCTATTATCTTCATATTATCTTTGTACATAGCTTGCGATTGGATTATTTTAAGAATAATGATGATTTTTTGTGATTGTATTATTTTAAGAATAAAGATGATTTTTTTTTAATTCTTGTATCTTTAAGATAAGGGTTAATAAGCTGACAGACATGAATTGAGTAAAAGTCATATGGTCTGTATAACAAAAAAGGAGAGAAAACAGTAGCAACATACTGCAAAACATGATGCGTTGACAACCTATTTTCTCTTTTTTTCTATTATGACAGAGAAATAAGATTATTGAAGGAAATAGTTCTCAGTAGTTAATATTGAAGTGAATAATTGCTCTACGTTGCTTGAGGCAAATGTTTTATTCTGAAGCTTTTTTTTTTTTAATAAAACACATGTTTATAATGTAAAGATACATGGAACACTTTATTAGGGAGATTTTTGGAAACATTTAAAACTCTGATTGTTAACAATTATACCCATGTTTACAGGAGGATAATGTTTATTAGTCTAATAATTGTCTCTTGAGTGCATGCTATGTGCCCGTCATTGTGTAAGTAAAGGAATAAAAAGTGCCCTTTCTAAGGTTAAAATATATCAAATTAGTTGGGCATTAAGAAGCAATTTAAATGAAGTATGCTCTGATAATGAAAGAAGAAAACATTTGTGCGTGAGATGGTATCACCTAAGGGCAACCTACTAAGAGAAAAATAATGAGAATGAAAAACTAAACAATGCCACAAAACTTCCAGATGTGTCCGATTCTTACATCTCATTCACATAAGGAAGCCTGAGTCTATACTCAGCTGTCTCCTCACCCACGTATCTTGAATACCACCCACTTTACCAATTAAGAAAATCCTATAGTTTGTTATGTTAGTAGAGTCTGAGCAATCATAATCTAAAAATCTGAAATTCAAAATATTCCTAAACCAGAAACTTTTTAAAAGTCAACATGATGCCATGGGTTGAAAATTCTACACCATGAATAAATAAATAATTTAATTTAAATTTTTAATTAAATTTAAAGATTTATTTAAAAAAATAAATGCTGAGACAAGCGTAGAAAGCAAGTTTTATTTAAGCAAGTGATAGACAGCCTTCTCCTTTGAGGAGAAGGAGACTTCAGAGCTGAAAAGGGCTCTAGTGTGATAATTTGATATAGGTATGCAATGTATTATCATCAAATAAAGATAGCTAGTATTTGCCAGATGTGGCGTCATACACCTATAATCTCAGTGGCTTGTGAGGCTGAGATAGGAAGATTGCAAGTTCAAGTCCAGCCTCAGCTAAAGAGAGGTGTTAAGCAACTCACAGAGACCCTGTCTAAATAAAATACAAAATAGGGCAGGGCATATTGCTCAGCGGCCAAGTGCCCCTAAGTTCAATTCCCGCTACCCTCCAAAAATAAATAAATAAAGATGTATATATCTTTACATATTATCTTTAAAGCATTTGTATTAACGTATAAAAATTGTATATATTGGGCTGGAGTTGTGGCTCAGCTACAGAGTGCTGCAAAGCCCTGTGTTCTATCCTCAGCACCACATAAAAATAAAAATTTAAAAAGTACTATGTCCAACTACAACTAAAAAATAATTTTTTTAAATCACTAACTTAAATATATATATGGTACAGAGTGATATTTCAATGTATGTATAAAATGTGCACCTTCCTCTATTGCTGCAGTGGAATTCTCCCAGGACACCAAACCTGGCTATATTTCAGGTACAGCCGAATGAGTACTCTGAATTATCTTTCCCTACCAAATATAAAATATTCAGAGGTAGTTGATTGATTTTGCATTCTATTTGTAGAATAAATTAGAGCAAACTGACTGACATTCACTTGTTTTTACTCTGTGACTAATCAATAATATTAGTGGTACAGAATTATAAAAATACAAATCTTATTAAAATAAGATTTCAAGTAGGAACATATATGTGTATATGATATGCCTCTGAAAAGAAACATAAGGCTCTGCATTTTAAACTGACATTGTTGATGTTGAATGAGAATGAAATTCAATGGCCATATCTATTGATAATAATGTCTAGAAAATCAAGATAAAACTCATTAAGCAATTCTATCACAGATATTGGGATTCTGATTGCAGTTAACATGTTCTGAGACTAATTTGTTGTTTATAACAAGGTTAAAAACAATGAGAAATTTTGTCTTTGTTGATTCCATTAAGCATGGTAAAATGTCTAGAGTTATTAAATAGTAGAATAGAGAGTTTAACTAGTAGAACACTGGAAGTGAAAATATAGAATGAGGAGGAAAATGCTCTATCAATCTTAAGGTAAATGAAAAGGGGAAACAAATCAAAAAAGTGTAGATCAAAATAATGACAAATATGAAGGCAGAAATGAATTAAAATGTATCAAATATTTTGATAAATGTAAGTGTACCAAATTCTCCAGTTAAAAGATGAAGATTATGAGACTGGATATCACTATGTCTGATTAATTGATCAACTAAGTTTGAGGTAAAATAAAAGAGCACAGAAAGTTTTAAAATAAAACATGGAAAGTGTATATCCAGAAATACTAACAAAAATAATCAGCAGTGTTGTTTTGATTACATTAAATAAATATTAAGCATTTTAAAAATACTATAGATAGTCCCTTGAGTAACTCAGAGTTATGAGAGACCCTAACACTGTGGATTCTTTGATATGTTGCTTGTTTCGATATATGCAAGCAATATCTCTATGAATCCTTCCCTGCAATGTCAAATCACAAGCACATGAGAGCTCATCCTGAAGCTGAAGGTAGGTAAAAATGAGAGAGGTCAAGAAGATATCTAAGAGGCAGAACATCATCACTCAGTCTAGACTATGAAGTGTGGAAGAAAGTGAGGAGAGAGCAATAGGAAGATTCAGACAGGTGGGGAACTAAACTGGAGCATAATCATCAGAAGATACGTGGCCTAGGGCAGTAATGGGGCCAGTTACAGGGATATTTTTCACTGGAAGAGAAACAAAGAATAGTCAAATATGAGAACATTTAATTTGAGCCAAGATTCTGAAATAGCCTGAAAATGTCCTGGAATGGGAACAATAGCTAGCTTCCAAGAAATGCAGAAATATAACCTTTTTGAATGAGAGTTTTATTAACATAGGCTAAACAGATTTCCACAGATTAAAATCAGTCATCACCCTAATGACAAATATTACTAAAGGCAAAATAAAGCAAAGTATTTAGGCAGAGTCAATAAAAAATGAAAACATATATTTTAGAGTTAAAAATAAACAGCATAGGTTATGCTAGAGTTACAGAAAGAAAAACAAAAGATTTTCTGACTGCATGTCACGTGTAAGTGAACAGAGAGCTTTGGTCCATTAGTCACTCCAGGAACCATTTATTCCTGCTATTTTGTACCTACTAAGTTGTTGCAACAGGAGCAAAGAGACCATGGAAAAGTGTGCATAGGAATTTCAATGTTTCAAGCTAGACATACATGATACATGCTAATTCTGCTTATATTTAAATTGTTGGAACTAGCCATTAGTTCTTACTTGACCCTATATAACTTCAATGATACTGAGCATAGTAATAGGGAAGTAAATAAACATTGGTTAATATCAATGTCCCTGTCACAACTGAACAAGTTTTATGATATAGATATAGAACATAAAATAATATAAAAATTTTGAGGTAAATAATAATTGAGGATGGGTTAGATCAAATATTAGTTCTAATTTTGAATGAGTGAACTGGATAGAATACATTAAAAAGTAGCACATTGTCCCATAATAAAATAAGACTATCTTGAAAAGATGATCTAGAAATTTCTATATTAAAATATTTAGAACTTTTAAGAAGGCAAAAAAAAGATTAAAATAAATAAAGCAAAAACTAATACACTACCCAAAAAAAAAAAAGAACAATCTATCATAATGGGAGGTTTCAAAGTAACACTGTAAATTATCAATATGTCAAGCTAGCAATAAAAAGTCAATGATAGTATATAATATTATATCAATAAAATAATCAATTTTGATCTAATATGCATCCAATTGTTCATGAGTTCATATTAGTCTCAAGCACCCATTTATGAATTAGAACAATTGGTCATTTATTAGGCAATAAACTATATCTCATAAAGTGTGAATATAATGCTATTCTAACCAGTCCTTTTGACAAGTCTGTGAGTAAAACAATATTTTAAAATAGACTGCCGCAGTCTGGCTGGGCACAAAATAACCGAACCACCACAAAAGCCTTGTAGATTCCAACAGCAACTCTTTATTCCCGAACTCTCACCAGCACTCTACATGCACGTTTTTGGGGAAAATACACTCCCTCCACCCGGCTCTGTGTACCAAATACTCTCAGAACCCTGCGAGAACTCAACTGGAACTCTAAAGGAGCAGGTGCCTGAGGCAGCAGGATATGCCCTAATCCTGGAGCCACCCTATTCCAGCAGGATCCACCCTAAACCTGGAGCCGCCCTAATCCCTGAGCAGGGTCACCTTTCAAATCAAAATGCCATGCGTCCTACTTGGCTATGGCTCTCAGCAATAGACTTCTTTAATTTAAATTTTATCTTAAACTTATTTTATCTTATGTAGTAATTTCATGTTACTTATTATCAGTAACAAAACTTTATCATCCATACTGGAATTTACCTACTTTGAAATAAACTTTTTATTTCAGAATGATTTAAACATAGAGTATATTTGAGGAAGTAGAACAGAAACTTCACAGATTACCCTATTATTAGTATATTGTATTTGTATGATGCATTTGTTATAATTAATGGATAATTATTCTCTTAATGATCAACCCTAACTGGTTGATCATTAAGAGAAATTTTATCCAAATTTCCTTGGTATGCACTGACTACCTTTTTCCTATTTATGACTCTGGTCTTGATACTACAATTACACTTTGTAGTCATGTCTCCTTGGCTGCCTCAGGTCTCTCATAGTTTCTCAGACTTTCACTTTTTGACATAGTTTAAGAGTACTGGTCAGGTTTTTATAGAATATCCCTCAATTGGGATTTGTCTGATGTTTTTCACATAATTATACTGGTTTTACCAGTTTGGGATGGAAGGACATAAGCCCTGTGCCCTTTTCCTCACATCATTTCAATGGTATACAATTTCAACAGTATTTATAATCATAATATTGATGTGATGAATTTCATATGTTGAATCAAACTTGCATTCCTGGGATGAATCCCACTTGATCCTGGTGCATGATCTTTTTGATATGTTTTGTATTCAATTTGCCAGAATTTTATTGAGAATTTTTGCATTTATGTTCATTAGAGATATTGGTCTGAAGTTTTTTTTCTTTGATGTTTATTTGCCTGGTTTTGGAATCAGGGTGATATTGACCTCATAAAATGAGTTTGGAAGTGTTGTCTCTTTTTCTATTTCCTGAAATAAATTGAAGAGTATTGGTATTAGTTCTTCCTTAAAGGTCTTATAAAACTCAGCTGTGTATACATCTGGTCCAGAGCTTTTCTTGGTTGGCAGACTTTTGATGGCATCTTCTATTTTGTTGCTTGAAATTGACCTGTTTAAATTGTGTATATCATTCTGATTCAATTTGAGCAAATTATATTTATAATTCTAGAAATTTGTCAATGCCTTCAATATTTTCTATTTTATTGGAGTACAAGTTTTCAAAATAATTTCTAATCATCTTCTATATTTCTGTAGTGTCTGTCATGATATTTCCTTTTTCATCATATATGTTACAGAATAGAGCACACAGAGAATAACCCACAAAATTACAATTATCTTATATTAGACAAAGGCGCCAAAAACATGCATTGGAGAAAAGATAGCCTGTTCAACAAATGGTGGTGGGAAAACTGGAAATCCATATGCAACAAAATGAGATTAAACCCCTATTTCTCACCATGCACAAAACTCAACTCAAAATGAATCAAGAACCTAGAATAAAACGAGACACCCTGCATCTAATAGAAGAAAAATTAGGCCCTAATCTCCATCATGTAGGATTAGGCTCCAACTTCCTTAATAAGACTCCTTTGGTGCAAGAATTAAAATCAAGAATCAATAAATGGAACAAACTCAAAATAAAAAGTTTCTTCTCAGCAAAAGATACAATCTGTGAGGTGAATAGAGAGCCTACATCTTGGGAGCAAATCTTTACCCCTCACACATCAGATAGAGCACTAATCTCAAGGGTATATAAAGAACTCAAAAAGCTAAGCACCAAAAAAACCAAATAACCCAATCAATAATTGGGCCAAGGACTTAAAGGGACACTGCTCAGAAGATGATATACAATCAACAAGTATATAAAAAAAAAGGTTCATCATCACTAGCAATTAGAGAAATGCAAGTCAAAATTACTCTAAGAATTCATCTCACTCCAGTCAGAATGGCAGCTATTATGAAGACAAACAACAATAAGTGTTGGTGAGAATGTGGGGAAAAAGGTATCTTCAAAAACTGCTGGTGGGACTTCAAATTGGTGTAGCCAATATGGAAAGCAGTATGGAGATTTCTTGGAAAATTAGGAATGGTACCACCATTTGACCCAGCTATCCTTATCCTTGGTCTACATCCAAAGGACTTAAAAAACAGCTACATCAATACAGAGACACAGTTACATCAATATTTATAGCAGCACAATTCACAATTGCTAAATTGTGGAACCAACCTAGATGTCCCTCGATACATGAATGGGTTAAAAAAAAATGTGTTATATATGCACAACAGACTATTACTCAGCGATAAAAGAGAATAAAATCATGCCATTTGCAGGTAAATGGATGGAGTTAGAGAAGATAATGCTAAGTGAAGTTAGTCAATCCCAAAAAAACAGAAGCCAATGTTTAATCTGATATAAGGAGGCTGATTCATAGTGGGATAGGGAGCTGGAGCATGGGAGAAAAAGATGTATTCTATATAGGGCAGAGGGGTGGGGAGGGAAGGAAAGGAAGGGGGCATGGGGTTTTTAATGATGGTGGAATGTGATGGACATTATTATCCGAAGTCCATGTATGAAGACACGAGTTGGTGTGAATATACTTTGTATACAACCAGAGATATGAAAAAATGTGCTGTATATGTGTAATAAGAATTGTAATGCCTTTTGCTGTCATACAAAAATTTTAAAAAAAAAATTTAAAAAGATGAAGGTGATATTGGAAAGATAATAGATGCATAAAAATAATAGAGAAACAAACTAATTTCTGACCAAAAATTAAAGGCAAATCAACACAAAAAAATATAGATTTTTTTAACAATTACACTGGAAAAATTAAGATTTCATATGCAAAAACCACTTAAACATAGATCTTAAAATTTTTCAAAAATAATTAAACACCAAACCTAAACCTAAATGTAAAATGTGAAACCACAAATTTCCAGCATAATCCCTAGAAGAAAATTTATGTGATCTTCAGTTTGGGAAGGAGTCTTAAATACAGCCACTAAAGTACAATTAATAAAGAAAAAAGTTGATAAGTTGGAGTTTATAAAATAAATTTTGTTTTTCTGAAAACCACTGTTAAAATAATGACGAAAAAAACAGATTGGAGAAAGTATATGTAAGACACTCATTTGATTATCTATTCAAAATAGATAAGTCGCTGAAAATGAACTCTCTCTCTGTACATATATGTTCGTACATATATATACTTACATATATACTTATATATATACTTACACATACAATATTTCTACTATATTGTGTTTATTTCAAAAAGAAATGGGCAATTGAGTCATGTCTGATTTTAGTAATAGAGAAATAAGAAAATTTCAGAGTATAAACCTTCATTCTATTTCTCTTATTTTACTCTTGATGTGGAAGCTGGGATGATGAGTTAATCAGAGATTCAATTTTGAAAAATGAACGATCTAATTAGTGTGCTTAGTAGGTTGTTGGGTATTTGCATCTGTAAATGAGAATGTTTGAATGGGTAGTGAACACTTGGCCTTAACATGAAGTCAAGTTTTATGTTAGAAATGATTGTACTGAACTGGTTTGACATGGGCCCTCCAGGAAGCCTATAATTGCCATAAATATATTTAGGATACATCAAGTTAGGGAAAGTTAACTTAAGTGAATTAAACCTGCCAATTCTGACAGAAATCCATGCTTCCATGAAGAAATGTATTATGTTTACAGTTATAAATTAAGGTGAAGAAATGAGTAATTTATTTAAATAATTAGGTCCCTCATTGCAATTCTGTTTGTATTATGGAAAATATTTCTTTTTAATTTTTTCTTTGAATTTCATGTCCTTCTTTTAGTACTTTCTTTGTTGCTAGCATTATGTGGGCAACTGCTCTCAAATAATATCAAGTGCTAACTATTTATATATTTCTAAACTGGTTTTTACAAGACAAAAGAAAAATGAGAACAAAAATAATTTATATGTTTTGTTTTTATATAGAGGACTTCTTACACAGTTATACATAGTAATTCACCATAAGAATTATTTATATTGGTTTCTAATAGTTAGCTTTATGTTGGAAGAGAGTTTTTTTCATTTATATAATAGAAATTTAATCTTGGAAAAATGCTAAGAAATAAAATATTCTAACATTCATTTGACTAAGATAAAGGAAAGAACAACCAGGTTAAGAACTATTAATGATTTTTCTAATAATATGGAATTTTATAATGAAAAAGATAGAACAAATAGGCTTTTTCATTCCTAATTGCATTCTCCTTCCATAAAGTCAACTAATTCTCAATCCCTTCAAAGTAGAAACAGTTTTCTCTGTGTAACTTCAGACTTTGAACAGTATATAATTTTCCTGTATAGTGATAAGGAATTCATTTCCTATTTTTAGCAGATGCTCAGAATTTCAATGATTCTTCAAGAGAGCATGATGCCACACATATTACTATCCCTGTGGGGTTCCAAATAAGTAATTACTTTAAGTGTAAATAATACAGGGCAGATATTTTCATGGACACTGGAAGTATAAGTGTTTTAAATAAAATATTTTTATAGAAATTTAAAAGCCAAGGCAAAGACATTCTTTGAAATTTGTTGAAGTATATATGGAATGCAATTAACATCAATCAAAGTATAATTACTTATAGGAAATATAAATTATTTTGGAGAATTTTAAGATGTATTTATTAATTTACCAACGCATTCAAACATATGTTTAACTTAATTGGGTTCTTATTACATACAATGAGGAAGTAAAGAAAAATGGAATAGTTATTGTCCTCGAGGAAATTGAAAACTACTGGGGGGAAGACAGAGAAGAATTTTCCATGAACTATGATAAATGTTGTCATTATTGAGGTACCGAGGAGAAGAGGTAATTCCTTGTGTGTGCATGTGTATAACTATTGCTTGGGGTGGGGATACAAAGTGGGATTTGTCATTGAAGGTTTTTCAGCAGGTAAAAATTGAAGGTGAGCTTCATAGTTTGCATGAGAAATAACCACAGAAAAAGCTAATGGGAAAACATTACAGGCAGAAAAATGAACGTTGCAAAGATCAGGGGCACAAAAGACTATGAAAATATCAGGTGACTGTAGTAGTTCAGTTCCTTATTGCTAAATAAATCTTGTAGAGTCTTCCAGTTGTCCATGTGCCCTAAAGTTACAGCTTAAATCTGTGTGATAAAAGTGTAGTAGATCTAATGCAAAAATGTGCTATTCCTGCACCCCCATTGATTCACAAACTCTGAAATCAAATATAACAAAAATATTGACTATATTAGCTTGTACAACCATTTATCACTCTTAATGTTTCAATTCCAACAAGTAATAAATCATTCTGCGTCTATATCAAGATAATTCCTAGGCTCTACATGAAGCAATACAATGACTAAGAATTTTAAAGTATAAACCTGATGAGGTGAGCTGTTTGGGCCCCAAAGTAGTGATTTATAGTCTTTCCCAACATGTTGTTTTAGAATCAGGTACTATGAATTTTCTTTATATCTTTGGTTTCTTTCCTCCTCTCACCTTTCCACTTCTCTTAGTCCAAAGTAAATTAATCAATATGCATGCATGTGTGTACAAATATGTGTTTATATAAAAAACAGAAATAATCAAGTCCTTTGTTAAACTTGTAAGCATATTTTTTCTATAATAGGATAAATTGATAGATTATGTCTTCATAGTTACTATAAAATTAAATTTTCTTAAAGCAACTAAGTGCATTAGAATTAATGTGTTCTCATTTCTAAAACATTATGTATGTAGAAGTATTTCTAATTATGAACTAAACAACTATATTATATTAGATTATATTAGATTAGTAAAACCAAACTGAAATATGATCCTTCTTTATAAAATTCTCAAGACATAACAAACAGAAGATTTGCATCTGTGAAGTTGGAACCAAAATTCTTGACTTCATTTCTTCTTTTAGGTAGACCTTAGCTGGACTATAACTACTTTAGGAACCACTAGAAATGTCAGTGTCTTAATTTTCCAGATGTGGTCACTATGATTGTGTGGGGTATGGCTTTTATTTATCCAACAGGGACCAAAGAGCTATGTTTAAGATAGTCTTAATCAATGATTGAACTTACTCTGCCTAGGCAATTAGCATTTTGGATTATTAGCTATTGAAAAATACAAAAATAAACAAATATCCTCTCTTTTAGTGAGTCTTCTGCAAAACTAAAATGTTTGTAAATTAATACAGAAAAAAATCATACTGATGCATACTAAATTCTTTAGTAAAACTTCTAAATTATCGCTGGCTTATTTTTCAAAAGAATTGTTTGTAGGGATATGCAAAATTCCCTTTGATCCTTAGTGCTGTTCTAAAAAGAAAAATTACAAAATCAAAGTATTAATGAACATAAAAGTAAATCAATTTACGAATTCAGTTAACTAATTGAGATGCCTGTTTTTCTTTTTAAATTTTTTATTTCTTTTTTCCTTTGTCAGATATGGACAAATATGAATTTTCCCAGAGGCCTGATATTAGTTTTCAAGTATTTATGTAATTCAATTCATCACATGGTAAAATTTTAGAATTCTAGTGGCATTTAATGTCACATTAAGATTTTAATTCTCGGGCTGGGGATGTGGCTCAAGTGGTAGCGCGCTCACCTGGCATGGGTGCGGCCTGGGTTCGATCCTCAGCACCACATACAAACAAAGATGTTGTGTTCGCCAAAAACTAAAATATAAATATTAAAAAATTCTCTCTCTCTCTCTCTCTCTTTAAAAAAAAAATTTTAATTTTCTTTGCCCAAGGCTGGTACAACTATCTATCGTTGCATTCTCTTTCCATAAAGTTTTCATGTGTTTCTTCCTACCTTCCTCACATTTTAAAAAATTTTAATAGAGTATTCTCTTGTGTTGGAGTGAAATGCAATCCAAGAGATCATTAATACATATCAAAGAGAGGAAGTAAGGACAGAATTGATTTTATTAGTGAATGAAAAGCATGCCTCCTTTTTTTATGCAATACATCCTAACAAAAGTTAATAACTGTTTTCTACACCTAGGGTTTTTTCTTTTCCATAGTTGTTGATTTTATAAAGCAGAAGTAATTTATAAAGAAACTAATTTGGTGATTTTTTTAACACTTAAGCTATATTTGGTTCCTACTGGTTGAAAGTTATCAAAAAGTTAAGCATCTATTTTTAAAAGGGAAATTGACGTAATTTATTTTTGTAAGTGTCCCTCCTTAGTTGTTCTCTTCCTTCTGGCCTAAATTTATTCATAAATGAAAGTTTCAGTAAAATGTTTTCTGGGTCATAGATTCCCTCTCAGCTAGTGATTTTCTGCCACTTAATGCACACAGTGGTCACTACCAGTTTAAATAATTGAACTAAGATGTCTATTGAACTTGTAGCTAGACAGTTCCATCTGCCTGATGACTCACTGTCTGTCCAGACAGAGCAGAAAATTGGAGAGCACTATCCATGATTTTAACAAAGGTCAAGACTAGATTTACAGATTTTCCATAAATCTCCTATATCCCCTATTTTAAAAGAGGAAGTAAAATTAAATGTGTTTTCTCTTATAGCTTTTATTTTAGAGGCTAATTCTGGAAAAAAAGTATATATATAAACACTGATGTGCACTTTTCCAATGCTAGGAAAATAATAGGGATCACAACAGCATGTTGCTTTTCTTTCATTATATTTTAATTAATTCAGTAGACTTTTGTTGAGCTAGGCAATATGCTAAAATGTGGTTCATACAGAGGTAAATAAAAAAGGGTTTTGTGTCTTCTAGGAATTTCAGTCTACTAGTATACACATAAACTGCAAATAAGTAGTTAAATTACTCTATAATTTATAATAATATTTAAGCAGACAATTTTAAAAATATAGAGCTGGAGATTGGACCCAGATCCTTGATCATGCTAAGCACCCATTATGTGACTGGAGCCACACCCTAAGGAGATGACACTTTTGATATTTCACCAATATCTATTCAGAATTTAACACTTCAAAGAGATTATTAAAGAATATTTTTATTTATTTACTTTCTTTCTTCTTTTCTTCCTTACTTTCTTTTTAAATTTCGTACCTGGGGTTGAATCTAGGGCTGCTTAGTTATTAAGCCACATCACCAGGCCTTTAATTTTTTTTTTTTTAAACAGGGCCTCAGGGCCTTGCTTGCTAAGCTGCTGAGGATGGCCTCAAACTTGCAATCATCCTGCCTTGGCCTCCAGAATCCTTGTGATTAAAGGAGTGTGCCCAGCTTTGAGAGAATATTTTTGACTAAGGTCTTTCTCTGGTAATTAATGTTACCAATTTACCAGAATCCCATGGAATTAATATACCCTGAAGATGACAGGGATAAATATAAAAATGACCTTTTCTACCTTTTCTTAGCTACATTACCCATCATGTGGGGGTAGAGCTTTAGTTATTCATTAGTAGTAACTTTTTGGATAACATTTTTATGATTTTCCTTTCTTTCCCTGTGTCATTTTCCCATTACCACAAAGGTGTTTTCTGACATGAATTCTAAAATAAATGACATGCACTCAATACTTGCCTCATATTCTGCTTCTGGAAAAACCTGCACTAATATGATTGTCTAAGTATTTTGAAACCATACAGGTTTAAATAACCATAGGTGGCTTAGTTTTTCAGGATGTTCTGAGATATAAGGAAATAATAGCCTGCATGCACCAGATTACGATGGAGAGAATAATTTCCAATATGAGAAGATGTCACTGAAGATTTAAATCAAGGAAATTATTGTGATGCTCAATTCTTAACAGAAACTTCAGTAGGAAAAGAGATTGAACCTATGCATGAATACTCATGTGTAAGAATAAAAAAGATCACTAATTTCCTCCTATAAATGATCATGGAATCTTATTCCTTTAAGAAATGAACTGTGTATAGTCCCTATATACCAAGTATGTGAAATATACTATGGAAGACAGACTAAATCTTCAAGCCTAGTCTTGACCTCAGGTTAAAACAAGATCATTAATTTATACCAATATTCAAGGGACAGAAAAAGATAATGTATATTCAGAGGGTTCTGGGACTCTGGAAGAGGAGAAGCCAATGGACAGGGGAGCTTAAATAAAAAGAGAGTGGTCACTAATTATAAAAATCACAAAAGTTATAAGGTAAGAAAAACACTGAAAACAATGAATTTTGACACTTAAGGAACAAAAACATGTATTCTAATTAAAAAGTTCAAACAATACTTGGGATATGTTTCAACATAATGGGATTAATAGTTATCTGAGTTCCAAATTTATGAACAATACTCATACGTTATTCTCATTCTCTTACACTGTTTTCCAGGTGTAAATTCCTGTGTCTTAGAGTGACAGTATGAATAAATACGTAGGTGTTTTGATGCTCAAAGTAATCATGATTTTGAAACTGTGTATAAACAATATTGTTGAATTTATAATCATTTAGTAAAGTGTCAAAATAAATCACAACCAATAGCTATAAAATATATAACTTGAAATTAATTAATGATAAGTATAAGGCCTAGTGAAATCAATGTATCTAAGCTATTAGTAGATTTCTACATCCCTTACTATATATATGCCAAAACATTAACATTTCAAATTGTTTCTGTGGTAAAAGAAAATAATTAACTCACCAATCTACCATATTTCACTTTTCCTCTTTAAAATAAGCTCATAAAAATTAAGTGGAAAATTCAATATTGTGTGTACTATCCACACATATCTCTACCCACCCACACAACACAAAAAAATAAAGTTGAAATCAAGAACTCTCTCACAGAAAAAGGAAATCTGATTAAACCATTTGATTTTTTTAAAAACATCAGAAATTTATTAGTTGCTCAAAACATTACATTGATCTTGACATTAATCACTCCACCACAGATACTATCAGATTCCCCAGATCTACTCAAGTTTTGCTGGAATTGCCCTTCCTCTCCCATTTCTCCTTCTCTTATCCTTTCCTTCTCCAGAACATCAAAGTCCTGAAGTTCACACTACCAGGACTACAGGGTGGGGCACTTTAACCAGAAACTCCCTTGCTTTACTTATACCTGAGTAAGTAAGAGAACTTTGGATTTCTTGTAATCACTGGCTTTGGTGGTGTATGTTTAAGACATTGGAATTAATAAAAGAGGAGAGAGGCTGAATTAGTCTTAGTCTGTTTGAACACAAAAATAAACAAATAAATAAGCAGAATAGTTATACTAAAATTACAACAAATATATTTCACACACTTCTACAATTGTTGCCTTTTATATAAAAGAGAAATCTATTGATGCTCCATTATTTTTATGAATGTGTTAATTTTATATATATAGAATATATATTATTTACACATAATGGATTATATAATTTGTTAATTATATAATTATATATTAAATCATATATATATATATATTTATATATATATATGAATTTTTTCCTTACCGTGTGCAAACACAAATGGATAACTGGATAAACACAGGTTAAAGTTTCAAATTTCATTCAATGTACCCATAAAGAACAACTGTAAAGCCATCCGATACACCTAAAATTATTATAAAGTTGGGAATAATTTTTTAGAAATTTAAGCAAATATGGATGGATTCTAACATATAGGTACAGTAATCATCTGGCACTTTTACATCTCTCAAATATATTCCATTTCAAGAGTAAGATCTATTTGTTTCTTTTTATATTTAAAGTTTCCATAACAACTAGAAAGTCAATATAAAACTGAGAGATGACAGATAGCCATATATCTATGAGTCTGAGAAGTCCATATTCCAGGGGCAGGTTTAAGAGAAGACTTTTGGATGATTTGAAGGCAATCATCTAGTTTAGAAAAGCAGTAAAGATGACACTTAGAAAAACTATGTGTTCATGATACTTTATAGACTATTGCCTCTGCCTGAATAATCAACCATAAATACAATGTTTCCCAAGAAATGATTCTCACAACTATTTAGAAGATAAAAAACCAAAGAGTAGGTAAAAAAGCAATTCATAAGACCTAGTGAAAACATTTAAATAAATAAACACATAGGGAAAATGCTCCCATAAAAGAATAAATTTAGCACTAAAGACTTCAAGTTATGTGCTTGAGTATAAGTACATCTTTTAAAGTAATTTGTATTTATTCTTATGTCATCATGCAACAGATAAACCATTATCTGGGGATATGAATCACGTGGAAATGATTATACAGTAATCTTTACAAAGAAAAATAGAAGTTGAGTCACAGGGAAAGCTATGAGGCACATCAAGAAGACATATTATATAGTTATTTCTCCTAAAATTAAGATTTTTTATGATTTCTCATATCCAGAGCCAGGAGAACACTGAGATTATTAACTTATATGATACCTGCTGAGGGCCATTACCAAGTAGGAATGACGCATCGAAATTTCCTTGCCAAGCGTACCCCATGCTGCTTAGAGGACATTTGATGGAACATTGCATGCATGCTTTAATAAGGTGACCTTGCTCAAGGACCAAGGCGGATTCGGGTTTAGAGCTGATCAGGTTAAGGTGTTGCCAGTTTAAGATAATGGGTTTTAGGGAAGTTGGAAGTTGAAGATTATTGCTGGGATTAGGGTGTTCCTGCTGCTTGTTCCCATTGAGTTCTCGTGAGATTAAAATGGGATTTGGAGAGAGCCTCGTGAAGTAGGTGAATTGTGCGGGAGACGGCAGAACGCGATTGCCCCTGGACCTGTGTGGAGGCGGTGTGAGAGCTGGAATAAAGAATTGCTGTTTGAACCTACAAAGCTGTGAGTGCCTCGTGATTCTGGTGCCAAGCCGAGACATTGGCCTTGGCAGATACCAATAGTAATTTTTTATACTGCTATTCCATTTGTTGACTTTGAATTTTAATATGTAAAAGAGTAATACATTCTTTTGGCTCAGATATATGTGTAGTGAATAAGAAATTCCACTCATAGGTATGTGTGCATCATTTTCCAGAAGATCAGTTGCTAGAATGATCCTAAAAACATTATCCACCCTTTGGTAAAATCTATCCTTAATAGGTCTAAACGGAAACTCCCAACATATTTCCATCACATTTTCCAGGTATTTGTCAAAATTATGATTAATAAATACATTACAATATATTCATATAATTGAATATATAAATATAAGAAGTAATGAATGAAGAATATGACATATAAAATAATCTCTTGATTATTGTTGAAAGAAACCACATGCAAAAATGATACACTGTATGGCGACAACTTATAATGTTTAAGACAGGCAAAATTAGAATATATAATACTGGTTGTAATGTTTTGGGTGGTATTTTAATCAACTTTCTCATCACTGTGACCAAAAGACCTGAAAAGCACAATTTGAGGAGAAAAGATTATTTTGACTCATGGTTTTATTTTTATTGGTTTATTGGTGTATCAGTCTCTTTAAAATTTTGAAAATTAATTTCTAAACTCTGATACTAGCTACAGGTATATTTTCTATTTTTTAATTTGACTTTATTTTATATTTAAATCATAGATTCTTATGTTTAATCACCAATGTTGTAAAAAGTATCAAACTTTTATGGCTTCTGAATTTGGAGATATAGTTTGAAAAGAGGTATTCTGCATTATCTTTCACTTCATTATTTTTAAGAAGCAAATTTCTAACCCATATGAAGCTCTTTTTGGTGAACCTTTTTTTTCTCCCAATTGATGATGATTTCAGAAGTATATTCACATTCAGGACATTCTGTAAAATGTTTATTTTTTACATTTACATAAAATTATCTGTGCATTTATCTATATAAATCACAGTTTTGAAAGGTTTTTAAAACATCACATTTGATTAAAACTTTTACTTCAAACATAAACACTTGTTACAAGAATGAGAGGAAGTGTTTCAGAGCATGATATGATAAGAGAATTCAACAAGACTATGAACCTCACATACAATATCAAACAAGTTACATTTTCCCCAGCCTTTGTTTCTATACTAACATATAAATGCATAAACACGGATTCCAAAACATCTAGCAAAGAAAAATAAGAACAGATAATTAACTGAGCATATATTTAAACATATATGCATATAGATGGATAGATAAATAGATAATAGTTTAGCAGTTCTATAAATAAAAGAGTTACCAAGAAAACAGAAATAGACAATTAATGACAAAGGAAATAATATGAGGAAATTGAAGATAAATTCATGGTACCCTTTTCATCCTCATCTCTGACGACTGTCCCTCTTGCCAGACTTACCACTCAGCCTCCAATCTTTTTACTATTAACTGCATTCAGACTTCTTTTTTTCCCTGCCATGTTTTTTTTTTTTTGATGTTTCATGACAAATTCTTAGTCATCTTTCAGATCTCTAATGTTATTCCTTTAAGAAGACTTTTGCTTCTTAATAAGTTCTAATTGTAATTTGAAGCTTTGTTCAGAGTTTTAAATATAGTAAGGTGGAAGGATGAACACTCTTGCAATCATGTAATATGTTCCATTTATTATATCCACTGCTTTGGAAGCTCTTGAATTTGAATAGTTTACTTTCATGCAATTAAAATATTGATAATAAACTAAGGTTGATTCCAGGATGCACATCTCCTCTTTAAATCTACAAAATCCTTGAGGTGAGTAAATTTTGCCAGCTTTGCTTTAGGCCTAAGGGAAACAAGTAGAGAATCAAATAAGGTGGCAAAGTCATGCAAACTTGAGAAGTCTCTCTTTGATGAGCTCAGAGAATGTCTGAAGAGCAGCAAAAGTTCCTTGTGAGCAATGAAGTAGACCAGAAAATTTAACTTAAGGGAACTAGTAAAAGATACAATGTCAGATATGAATAGATTGTACATCCATGGAGTCCTAAGGGAAGTGTAAACCAGTAAATGGACTATTATAGGTGAACATCAAAAATGCATGAATTCATTCAGATTATTTTTCTCAATTACCTGTTTGTGCTATAAGTTGCATGGATGATTAGAAAAGCAAATAATCATATTATTTGTAGATGGCTTTATTATTTAGGTAATATGGTTTATTTATTTGAGGGAGGTTATTTACATAATTTATTTATCATTCCTATTTTAGATAAACCCCATCATTAGTGCTTCAGGTTAATAATTTTATGACTATGGTCTTTACCTGAGAATGTTCCAGTCTGCTACAGATTTTTTAACTTCTCATATACAGACAAGTTTCTGCTTCTCTGTCTTGCAATCATCAGTGATAGTAGATTGTTAAGAAGAGTAAATTAATGGGAATTATGAAACATTGCATTTGAATATTAGATGTCAAAGCTGAAAGCCTCACTAAACCTCAGATTTTATCAGATATCTTTAAATAATAGATTTTATCAGATATCTTTAAATAATTGTAAAACTGAGTAAATGGAAAGGAGGAGTTTGGTAGGAGTGTAATCCTATCAGAAGAGTGTACAGCATTCTCCACCAAGATGTTGGCTTGTAGTCCATGGTTAACTTGGTTCATAGACATGTGACAGTTTGAAGATGTCAGACCAATTCTTCTGAATTCTAAGAAAAAAACTACAAAAAAAAAAAAAACCCCACAAAAAAGTCTTTGAAACTAAAGCAAAAAACAAGATAAATCAACTCTGTTTTTCAGTATATTCACCATTTTCTGCTTTCTAATGAGTTAATAAATACTGTATGAGCCTCCAACTTATTGTGGAAAGATGGATGCTATGTTGGGTATGGTGGCTCATTCCCATGATCCCAACAACTAGGGAAGCTGAGGCAGGAGGATTGCAAATTTAATTCTAGCTCAGTAATTTAGTGAGGCCTTGAGCAAATTAGTGAGACCTTATGTAAAATAGAGAGAGAGACAGAGAGAGAGAGAGAAAGAGAGAGAGAGAGAGAGAGAGAGAGAGAGAGAGAGAGAGAGAGAGATGCTGTGCTCTGAAAACTTCTTAAAATTATACAGATTATACCAAGAATCTTGAATGTTTAGATTCTTCCTCCTTTTTGCTCTTCACAGAAATCCTTACTGTCAGGGGACAATTTTCCATGTATCTCTCTCATTTCTGCATATATTTCAAGTTAAAGCTTCCAGCTCTTCATTCTGGATGTTCTTTAAAAAAAATGTTTACATAGTGGACAACCTTAGGAGATAGCAATAGTATCTCCTCAGAAGCAAAGGATAGTCATGTTTACAGGCCATTAAAATATTTGTTTCCTAAGCTCAGGTTACTTCTCCTGTAAAGTAACCTACTGTGTATATAGGTATCATTTGGTGTCTCCACATTACAGTATAGAAACTGGAATTTAGGTAATCAAATATAAAGTTTGATAATCTGTCCACTGTCGTGGTTGTTAGCAATTAATTGCCCTTTATCTCTAATCTACAAGTCTCATGTTGTCTATGATTATAAAAGAAACAGATCAATTTAAATTTTTGAATTGAAAACAAAATCGAATCTCAGAACACAAAGATTTGACAATTATTGCTGAGGGAGTATTAAGGGTTAAAACTGTCTTTAAACATAAAATAAAACATTAACATTTATTAGCTGTCACTTTGGGAGCTTAAATTAATTTTAATCAAGGATATCTATAACCAATTAAAAACAATTGCATATTAAATTTATTAGTCTACATATACTAATAAAGTTTCATATTTATACTACAAATTAAATATCTGTTTTTGTTTGTCAAAAATAGTAACTATCAACTTTTCTAGTCAGATATCACAGTTTTTCTTGGTACAGTTTTCTGTAGGTCTCTGGTATTTCTGCATATTTGACAAGCAGAAGCACTGACAAATATTGTTCTAGACTCTCTTTTAAATTTTGTTTATACAGTGAAATATTCTGGAATATAGATACACTATCTCCTCCTTAAGCAGACGGATAATAAAAATAATGACACCCTTTGAGGCATTTTGCTTGCACCCATTATTAAAAAACGAGCTCCATAAGCTTACTATTCCTCACCTGCTTTATGTCTATATGTACTTGAGCCACACCATGTCATCCTGCCAAATTGGAGAGTAAGAGTAACACAAACCTGAAGTCCATGCTGCTTGATGTGAGCTGAGTGGTCCATGACCAAGGAGTCCCATGCCTCCTCTCAGAATCTCTAAAATTGTGCAAGATAACTTGTTAGTAAGGAGTATGCTAAAATCTTAGCCTTGTCACAGTTATTGAAAGTATTGTTGTGCATCAAGATTTATAGTTTTAAATTATGGCATTCATAATCAAGTCCTCAACTCAATATTTTTCTTACAAAGTTAGACTATTAATTGAAAGAAAGCCATTCATTTCTGAGATAGTAACTCAAATAGCTCATAATTAGCACAATGTTCTCTAAATAATAACATTTTGAGTCATGAAATCCAAATGTGCTGTAAATGGACAAAAAAGATTTTTCAAAATCCAGTTAAGTGTCTCTGTGATTAAGGATTCCGTTTATCTATTTGCCTTGCCTGATGAATTGACTTAATTTCAAAAGTCAGGATGAGGTCAATACAAGACAGGGAAGTGGAGTGTTCAGCTTTAGTTGCCACCATCTAATTTTTATGCTTCTTTTTTGTCTAAAAAAAAAGAAATTACTTAATTATTTCTTCACTTTCTGGAGAACTTTCCTTGTCAAACAAACCATCTGTGACTGATAGAAATTTCTCAATTGAATTCCCCCTAACTATATAAGATAAACAATGTTTTATCCATTATATTTGCCACTATATAGTTTAGAGAATAAAAAGTACAACACAATATAAGGGCATTTTTTTTTCCAGAACAAATTTTAAAACAATGTCCTACTTAATAAATATTAGAAGAAAAACATACTAAAACTATTAAATCATGTGAACTTTTTGTACCAGGGCTTAAATCCAGGGGCATGCTACCACTGTGAAACATCCTCTGCCCTTTTTATGTTTTATTTTGAGACAGGGTCTTACTGAGTTGCCAAGGCTAGCCTCAAATTTGTAATCCTTCTGCCTCAGATGCATCAATCATCAGGATTATGGATGTCCTCCTCCATGCCTGGCTGTGAATGCTATATTATTCTGGAAATTACAAGCCCAGTCTATGCTTATCTCTAAAGTAACATTTTATATCATTCATTTTATTGCCATTGTACCTAGTAAAATGTAGATAATCAATAAATATTGGTTGAATCCTATAGTAGTAATCCAATAACCTAAAATTAAACTCTTGAAAATGACTTATGAAATAAAGCAAAATATTGTTCAGAGAACCCCATGATACGATCCCCAAAGAAAGGAGTTACCAGTAAACAATAAAACAACAAAATGAGCTTGGACTAATTTTACATAAATTGAATAACTGTTGCTGGTAAAAGAACAAGAGGATTTGGGGAAAATGTGTTGATATTTCTAACTATATTATTTGAACTCTTTATATTTAATATGAAATGTTTTCAGAAAAATTAAATCATGGTATTTTAAAAGAAAATAATTTATCATGCTTAATTGCAGGTATATTTTCTTATGGTAATGCTTAATATTACCTAAAGCAAGACATAGTTTCTTAGTTGAAATACATTAAATATTTTTAAGCAAATCTAAAAAAGTTCTAATTTTACATAATAAATATTAAATCAGAAATATAGATCATTTATTCATATTAGCATAACAGATCAGATGTGATATCAAAGATATTATATTTTTTTAATCTTCAAATGTATGCCTTTGCTCAATGTTACCTGAGTTACATATATTAAAAGAGAAAGAATTATTTGTTCAAGGAGTCTAATAGTACTCTTAATTAAATACAATGAACAAATTTCAAAGTAATTAAATGTTCAGATAAAAATGTTATTAAATGCCTGAAAGAGTATACAACACATCTTGTCATTTTATCTGTAATTATTAAATAATAAAATTCAAAACAACAAAATTATTTCAAGATGCAGTACAATCCTATTATTGAAATGAGGGGACAAATTTAAAGGCTTCCACATTATCATTTATAAATCATGTCTCAATTCATTAGATTACTTCTTACAGGTCACTGAATTTCATTACAGAATAAAAAAGTAGTGAGTGACATTTTATCATTTGTTATTTAAGTCACAGTTTGAGATGCTTAAAGTCATTAAATATCATCAATTACATTGTGTGAGTCTTACTAAAATGACCACTGTATTTCTTGTGATCATTGTTGCCATAATGGAGTATCATTCATATAATTAAAAGAATACAATGGAAACACTAAATATGAATAAAAAGAAGAAATTTTATAATACTATCTGTCTTTATTTGTAGTAACTAATTTTGGGAACTTCTTTTATTGAACATATATAAAAGTTGTAAAATCTCTCAGATAATTAAGTACAAACATCATTTAATCCTTTGAATATTTCAGAGGTCTCCCTTGGTAAATTATCTTATTTTCTATTATGATGGATGCATGTTTGTGTCAATTACTTTTAATCACATAATGACAAGACCAAAACTTATGATCCTAACTCAACTAATGACTTAGTTCATTATTTGGAGCTGGGATCCGCTGGGCAGCTCTTTTGATCTCACATGTTTTATTCAAGTAATTTCAGGTCAGTTATCTGTTGAGTGAGGCCATACAGATGTTTTTGGTTACAATCACATTTCACTACACATGATGGTATTAAGGTTGCAAGGAAGAGATAGAAAAGCCTACAATAGGCTGCTTGATGCTAAGGCTCAGAGTTGCACTCTAGCTCTTCTGTGTATTCTATTAGTAAAAGCAAATCAAAAGACTAATTTTTTTTTAAAGTCGAAGAAGTGGGGCATGCAGCAGCATACCCCTATAATCCCCAGTGACTTGGGAGGCTAAGGCAGGAGGATCACAAGTTGACATCAACCTTAGCAAAGTAGCAAAACCCTGACTCAAAATACAAAACAAAAAGGGCTGGTGATGTGGCTTAGTGGTTAAGTACTTTGAATCCAATATTGAAAAAAAAAAAAAAAAGGCTGAAGAGATAGGTGTTTCTTTAAGTAAGAACCAGATAAGTCCCTTTGCAATGATCACAGGTATAGAGAGGAGAAAAATTGTAACTATATATTTTTGCAGCTTACCTAACAATGATATATGAGATGGGAATTTATTACAATAAAATTTGACCTTAAAATTATTAATGCAATTATAATTGCCTACATCCATATAAATTTGAAGATTTAAAATTGTATGTATATAATTATGTAAATAATTATGTATATAATCACATGTATATAATTATGTATATAATCATATGTATATAATTACATATATATACACACAAATATATATATTTGTATATATATGTATATATGTACATACACACACACACAAAAGTAATGTATTACATGTTATATAAGTTAATTTCCATGGGAGAAATTGTTATTGGCACCAGGGCAATTTTAGTTAATGTTTCACAACTAATTTTAATTATTTTGTCCTCATATCTCTCTGTGTATGAATATGTATATCTGCATGAGTGAGTGTGTGTGTATGTGTGTGTGTGTAAAAGTGTGAATGTGTGTTGGTGGATGTAGAGGGAATGAAACATCACACATATAAAAATAAATCATACCTTAGGCACAAAGTATACAATTGGAAACTTATACTTCTTTGGTATTTTAGGGGAAATATTGCACCATGATTGGCGTCCTGGTAGTCTGGTCATATGGGCCAACTCAGGAAAAATTTGAGCCTCAGTAATTTGAGGGTTGGTGGAACACCTCATGATCCTCCTGGGACATGAGCTGATGGAAGGGTCTGAGAAATTGTTCTGAGAAATTGCTCTGAGATTGTCCCCACTCATCTCCTGTAGCCTCAGATTCCCATTGTCCTCCAGGTTCTGATGAGATTATAACCTGTGTTCCCTAGGTGATAACCACAGTTTATAAATGCACTTAGTTGTCTCCTTGAATTGGTTCCTCAGGAGCAGGGGTGCCACAACTTGCATTGCTCTGTCATCTGACTCCTTTTGTTTCAGCTTCTGGGGGGGACAAGGAGCACTGTGAGTTCTTTCCTTTTACTCCTCCTTTTGCTGGCTATATAAGTAATAACTTGTCCAAAAGTGACTTGATGAATTTTACTGCCTACTCTTGTTGTCAGGCCTTGGCTTTGACCTTGGAGCTTCTGTGTACTTGACAGGGATGTACAGAAATATGGCTGCATCCTACTCTCTTAGGCTTCTCTTAATTTTTCTGTTATTTCCTGGAAACTGCAGGTAGCATTTCTCCCTAACAACAGTAGATAGCATACTACACTGAGCTTCTATGAAAGCAATTGGCTTGGTTCCTGGAGCCCTGCATCTTGACAGGGACAAATCCCATGGGTATTGTTTGAAACCACAGGAGTAACACTGTCCTAACCAGCTCTTCAGAAAGATTCTTCCTCATCAACTATGAATCAATATCATGATAAGCAACTTAAACCGTAATGTTATCCTCCTATATATGGTGTGATCTCTGTGCTCTTTCCAGAGGCTAACAGAAATCTTTCTTTTTTTGTGTGTCAAGCACAGACATCCCTGAGAGTAAACCTGCTGAATATTAGCTATAAAAACCTAGCTGCCATTCTCTAAGTCTTTGGGTGTAAATAGCTCCTGGTTTGAAATCTAAGATTTCCAAAGGTGTGGAAATGGATTATTCTCCATTCTGCCCCTCACTATAAATATAAAAAGTAATCTCTGCCAATTATGTGGTGATAAACAAACTTGCTTTGATTTCCAAGCATTACAAGATTGCGTGTTACTGTAAAAATGTTTCTGTTTCAACATGAAATATTGACAGGAATAAATGCATTTCCATGAAATATAGTTAGGCTCCATAGAATTTGTTTAATAATTCTTAATGGGCCAGTCATCAAGCAAAGTCCAAATCAAGGATACATATACTTAATAATTCCTTTAAAACATATCTACTATCTACAAAGAGTTTGCTCTCATTGTTTAGGTTGTCATTATGTCTTATACTTTTAAAAAAATTGTCATATGTTTGCAACGTGTTTTGACCAATGCTGGAATATATTGAGATAATTGTTTATTGAAAAATTTTAGATTTATTCTTGAGATGTAGTTGTTAATATACTACTCTGCTGTACCTACCATATAGATTTTTTTCCAGACTTTTCACTATTATCAAATCCCCTCACATTTGTGAAAGCACATTGTGTTTTTTACTAACATAAGAACTGAGCATAAAATGTACATTGACTCATTTCTCAAACTGTTTCCAAGAATAGAATATGTGCACTAAGATATTTTTGAACATCATGTTTCTTATATTTTAATATTTAGCATATTTATCCCTAAATATCACAGGCTTATAAGTATTATAATATTTTAAGTGACAAATTGGGTTAAGATTAACCACAGTGAACAGGAGAATGCAATTAAATATTCATATATCGAGACTGTCTTCAAATATGTCAGTTTTATTTTTTCTTCCAGAGAAACCAGCAATTTTTGACAGGTGTGAATTGCAGCAATGATGCAATTTCCTCCAGAACATTCAAATTGAGTTTTAAACAAAAGTGATTCATCTTTATTTTTAAACTAGAGCACTCTTGTATTCTAGGATAGCACTGAGATTTTCATCTAGGAAAATGACTTTGTGGAAGAAAAATGTATCACTTTATTTAAGCATACCATCAAATTCTAAATGAGTGAATGCAATATTATGCATATGAAGATGCCTTTTAAGGAATAGTGTGTATTTATGATACATGAAATACTTAGTTAACTCTAAAATTAGTTCTGTGGTTATAAGAGGTTTTGAGTAATAAAAGAAGTTATGAATTCCTCCAAATATGATCATAAATAGTTTTTGAAAATATTTATACTATTTGCTTCTTTTAATTAATTTAAGAATATTTTTCCTGTTTCTAGATTTCTGTCTTTATGCCAAATTCTCTCTTTAGAATAAAGAAGTTTAAAGAAACTCAAATACCTAATTGCCTATTAAATGTCCCAAGGGTAATTTAAATGCTCTAAAAAATTAGAAGAGAATTAAGAGCCATGAGCTGGACATGTTGATAATTCATGTTTACTTTAGCCTTTTCTCATTAATAGCACATTGTAAACACTGACGACACAATGTAAAATGTTCCTGTCACTTTGTCTTTCTTGTCCACAAGTGGTTTATTTCAGTGATATCATTTTATGGTGTCAGCTTTTTGACAGTTGGCATATCTATAAACAGGTTAGCACTTATTTCAATTATCATCAAGCTGTGAACATTTAGAGGCACAATTTTCTGTCATTTTATAAGATTAACAAGTAAAATAAGGAATGATTATTGTTTAAAACAAAGAGATAATGCAAAAGTATCAAAACATAGAAACTGAATATATCATTTTAAGCCTTTAAAACTGGCAGGACAAAGAATATTACGAATAATTTTGGAAGTCACTTATGTCCTTAACTCTTCTTAGAGAGATAAAGGAGTACCCTTGTAACTAATTATATAATTCTTGGCATTCTTCTCAGAAATTGGCAGAAGAGAATTAGAAATGAGAGGAGAAAAATGTTTCTGTAACTCAGATGTAATCCAGATCTGGAGTTAACAATTATTTGTCTAGGATATCAACCATGAGCTAGAAAGAGATCATTCTTCCTTCAGCTGAAAAAGGACACAAAATAAAGCTAATACTCATTATGTCTCCAATGAGTATCCCATGGGCCTGGGGCATTACATCCTACACGATGATTTTTCAAAAAATTGTTTAACAAAGAATTTCAAAAAATCAGATAAATTAAGGTGAAATGTGATTAAGAACTGAAGATCCCTCACTTTTACTTTGCCCCAGTGATATTTTCATGAATCAATGAATTTCACAGTGAGCTTCCTCTTAGCATAGAGATTCTATCAATATCTTGGATTCTATCCTATAAGTTGTCTACAAAGTATTATTTGAAATCAAAGTGAGAAAATGGGTAGCATCTGTATTGTATTTATAATCCATTCAAGTTTGTGAACTCTCAAATAGGCCTTTTTATACATACTTTAATCATGGAAGAAACTCATGGTATGGACAAATAGTGGCTAAATATCTAACTGACTGGCTATGTAGGAAAAGGAATTTAAGCTCAGACATCATTCTATATGTTAAAGTATTTAGAAGTAAGGACTAATGAAATATTTACACATCAAAGAATAACAGCTGAACAGACAGCATGAAACATTTGGGTATTTATTAGTTCTCTGGAGTAGAAAGAATTTCCTAAGTTTAGTTGCAATTAAAAAATAATGACCATTAACTATTAAATATCACTTTACACGTGATAAGAGCTTCATCATTTAACTACTATATTAAAGCATTTTATCTGCATGCTAGCTCTACAAGGCAAAAACTACTGTCAACTCCATTATATTGAGAAAGGAATTCTAACTCCAAAGTTTACTCAAGAAATGGGAAGAATTGACCATATTGAATCAATTTTATTTGAACAAAAAGAAAAATATCAGCAAATATAAAAAAATTAATGTTTTTATACAGTATTTCAGTCACAACACTGCCAACAGTAATGGTTGACTTGTGCTTGTTAAAATCCATAGACTTATGCAGCATAAAGAATGAACCTGGCCAGGTGTGGTAGCACATACCTGTAATCCCAGCAGTTCAGGAAGCTGAGGCAGGAGGATTTCGAGTTCAAAGCCAGCCTCAGCAATTTAGTGAGGCTCTAAGCAACTTAACAAGACCTGTCTCAAAATAAATTATAGAAAAAAGGGTCTGGGCATATTTCTCAGTGGCTAGAAGCCTAGCTTCTCACTTTGGAGTAGAAGTGTACAGATAAGCAAAGGGAAACTAAAATGAACCATATGGTAATGAGTTTGTGTTGGGTAGAATACAAACTCATGTTTACATGAATGTAAATTAGATAGTGACATTGAGAAATATTTCCAGATATGTTCACATTTGTATAAATGCTTATTTTTTGTTCTGTCAGCTAAAAGGGCCTAAATCACTAACAATGAACAAGCCTGAATCTTGGTTTCTACAACAATTCTCCAAAAACTGAAAGGTGAAATCTTTGGAAAAATGATGAGTTCTGGGACCATAAATATACAAGATAAGCCATGAGCATCTTTTTTTGTGCCTGAAAGTAAGAAGAGTTCTTAAAAAAAATTGAACAAGTACATTTATGAAGCTATTTTAAAATAGAACAAATATCAACTGAAAGAACTCCCAATGGGCAAAGGTAGAAAAATTGTGCAACAAAATTTATAAGAAATACTATTGAATTATTACCTAAAGTACAAAATAAATGTGAGTCAAATATGATCTAAATGAAAATGATAATGGAATAGACAAAAGAAATAACTTTCCCACACATAATAATTCCATATAATGTATAAATATTGAGCTCATAAAGAAATCAGGATATACCCTTTCCTGAGATGTAATCTGTTCATAGTTACATCCTTCCAAATATACAGTAATGAAATGGAGGAAAACATATGTTATAGTTGAGAAATCTGATGAACACAACCTCACATAGGTGACCAGACCTACTTCAACATTCATAAATCATATGGAGAGCGTACACACTTGATAGTATGTAATAAAAATGACACTTTACCTATATAATGTTCCTCCCAACAACTCAAAACCCCAGTTTTATTTTGATATAAAGTCATTCTGTAAAGTACTTGACCAATATGCCTCAAAAACTGTCAAGGTCAACAAAAGCAAGAAAGGTGTGAGAAATTGTTAGTGGCCAAAATAAGTCTAAGAACAAAATAATAACTACATGTACCATGTCATTCTGAAACCAAAATAAATGTGTGTTAACTATAAACTAAGAAAATGTAAAGAAAGTATGAACTGTAGTTTATAGTTATGTATTAATATTGGTTCATTAATTATAACAAATATACTATGGAGCAAAATATATATGGAGACTCTTTATATTGCTCTTTTGATTTTTCTGTAAATCTTAAGCTTTTCTGTGAAATTAAGTCTAACAAAAAGAAATTTCATGTGTAATAGTGTCTCTGGGAGGATTGGGTGAGACCAGGTTAAAGGAGATCTCTGAATACTAAGAAACACCATACAAATATGTATAATTCTTTGTTGTAGGAGAATAATTTTTACTTGCTTCTGGTTTCCCGTGTGTATTCATAAGGGAATTTTAAAATTTTGTTTTCTTAATTAGTGGATTTGTAGATAGATTAATTAATTTCAAAAGGGAAAATACATATCCTAAAATTATCTCAAAGTATCCACATGGTAAAAATTTTATTTAGCATTATTACTATTTTGCTGATTTGAAACTTTCCTAGGAAGGGGAGTTTCTTTTTTTTACCTTTTTTTTTTTTTTGTGTGTGTGTGTGTGTGTATGTGTGTGTTTGGTGCTGAGGATTAAACCCAGGATCTTGCTGCTAAACTACATCACCAGCATTATATATTGGGACAGGGTCTCTTTAAGTTGCCAAGGTTGGCCTCAAATTTATAATCATCCTAATCATCATGAAACATGAGCATGTGTCATAATGCTAAGCTCATCTTTAAAAATTAACTAAAAACCTTCCTTTATAATGTCTCATGTCCACATATACAATGTTAATTTACTAAAGCTAAAATAAAATTTGATGTACATTCTAGTTAATTCTCCTTCTGAAAAGCTTTTTAGTCAATAATATAATTTACAGCGCAATCTTTTACTTCTTTCCCCCTTCTCCTCCTCCTCCTCCTCCTCCTCCTCCTCCTCCTTCTTCTTCTTCTCTCTCTCTCTCTCTCTCTCTCTCTCTCTCTCTCTTTAGAATAAGGAAGAATTAATTTTGTATATATTTAAAGAATTTGGATTTATGAATAATAAAAAAATCCAAAATGGGAATAGAAAATGGTTGTACCCTTCTTAAATCAAATTCATTGTTTGAATTTTGTACTACTTTCAATGAAAAGCAGCCACTCAGTAATAAATGAAGTAATTATTTTTAGCAGGCTCTCTAGATTTCTCTAAGATAATAACCTGACAAATGTTTTATTGAAAGAGTCAATCTTCTCTCTAAAGCTTCTGCCCCCAAAAGTAGGAATAGAACATAGAGCAAATGATCAAAAGATATATTTATAGTTCTTAGCCCTTTTTGTGTGTAGAACACTTGATTAAAGGGTTATTGTTATATTTTAAATCTCTACCAAAATTGAAAATTTGCATTGCATTTCTCTTTAAGTTAGTCAATTCTATGTATCTTGCAAAGGCAATGATAGTTCAAATGTAAATCCCATATGCATTCTAACCTAATCAATCGATAGGTAAGGGCCTATGTCTTACCAAAAGTAAAATTACTTATGAAGACCAAGATCAGATATCCCACACTCCCTCTTCCATTTCACTTATCATCATCATTGTCAATTGCAGTGAATCTTGGTCATCATACAGCTAGTGTCTCTTCTACTCATACACTTCTTACTGTTTGGAAGAATATTTTATTTGTGGATTGAGGTAGATTGAAGAAAATCTTCTTGGTCAAGATAGGTTTTCCACATTCTCAGTTAACTTGGTGCACGTGTTGAAATATTTAAAAACACTTGGAAACTGTAGGCGTGTAAGATCTTCATGTCTTTGTGAGGCAACTCTGAAATATCATCCCAGCTATACTATTCATACAGGTTTGATTGAGGTCTTAGTCATACTGCATTGGAGGTCAGCTTCTTCTCATGTCTGATTCTGTCTTCTTCACTTCCATTTTGTGTACTTACCAAAGGTTACAATCCCTATTACTGTTCTGAAAGCAACTTTTCATCAAGGTCATTCCAAAGAACCAGATATAAGTCCCTGAGTACGTTGATGCTGCATATTGAATTAGAAGATCACTGAAGATATTTTAGTTCCACCATTTTTTGAAAAATTACTTATGAAAAGAATTTTGTACTCTTCCTTGTGATCTACTCAGATTTCTCAGTGAAGATGTTTTTCAAATGCTGTCTCAGTCATAAATGACAACCTTCCAAGAGTTTTTGAACTACATAGGGACTCTTAGTATTCAGCCCACAGTATTTGTAAAATTCATTACTTCATTTGTTTCAGGTACTGTTCAGGTCCTTGTGTCCTGATCTGTGACTGTGGCTATCCAGTGTGCAGACTCTTAATGTGTTCCTCTCTAGAATGTAAACCTCTAGCCTTTTGATAAGGTAGAAGAAAATCAATAGACCCATGAAATGGGTTTGAAAGGGAATGTAATGACTGGATTTCCTAAACAAGTTTTCATCAATCCTTATTTAGTTATCAACATTCTCCCATCCCTGGAATAGAATTTACCTAGTATTTTGAAGATTTTTGCCTTAGATACTAGGTTATCTTAATTCAAAGATTTATTTTATTCTCAATTTGCTGAGCTGGTTACTACTCACCCATATGTTTGCCAAACTTTCCAAAAATATTTTCAACATAATGGTGACTTGGAATATGTTTTCCTTTCCTGCATTTATAAATCAATATCCACAAAGAATAATTCTTTGAATAAATGAATAGGCCTTTGATGTAAGAATATCTATAGAGTTGAAGAGATAAATTAATCACTCTAAACAATTATTCAAAAAAACGTAGAAAAAATTCTGAAATTTGGACACTTTCTCAATGTTTTTTTAAGGCATCAGCTCTATCTAAGTCTTAATGATTGTTTTTGAAAGATGATGATGATAAAATCTATTCTTCAGGAGTCTTTAGGCTTTTCTAAAAATAAAAATTTTACATATATTTAATACTTTAAAATGTAAACCAGTAATACATATAAAATATGCTAATTTTCTATACTAAATATCTAAAAGTTATTTATTTTAGGCATTAAGGATCTGAGATAAGCATATTTCTATTTTTATGTCAGAAAATTTAGATATATTATGATAATAGATAATGAATGTTACCCAATCCTTAAACATTTCAGTCTAGTAAATGGTTTGACTTCATATGTCCATCTGCAAAATATAATGAGGTAAGAATACTCTGAACATGCTCAAAAATTGATTCCCTTGGAAAATTTGTGCCCACCATTATCCAAACTTTTAACAATAAACAACAAATAAAATTATATTTTAAGTATTTTATCCTTTTAAAATTTTTTGATACTCAATTTAATTCATTCTGTCTCAAATAATTGCCCTCCCTTCCAGTCCACTGTATATCTAACAGCTTCTCCTCTTAGAGAATTAGCATAGCAATATTTTCTAGACACAGTTAAGTTTGATAGGGTTGTCTATCAGATGGCGGCTTTGTTATACGAATAAGGGTGAGAGAATAAGAGTTCTCTGTGTGATATATCACATATTTTCACAGTCCAAAGGCATAAAAACTAAGGTAGTTCATAAACCTGATTGAATAAACAAAACTATTCTTGTCCCTCTTTTAAGTGTGGATATTCTATGTGCACATTTTAAAAAACAATTAAAATTATGTAACTTTTGTCCAGAAAAAAATAGCCTTAATTCCATGCAAAGTAGCAAAAGAAAGTGAAAAATATATTTAATATAGAAGGTGTACAGCACCAAAAACTGCTATATTTTTATTTCTAAATACACTACAACATAATCTTATTCAAAATTGGCTAAGAGTTTTGAAACACTTTTTCTGACTTTTGAGGCTTAATTTTAATTGTCCAGAATTCCAAGCAATTGGGGCAAAGGTTAGTATTATTTCTCGCTTGATTTATCTAAATAATTATTTCAATTTTCCACTTCATTCTCCACATGTCAATATATCCTTAGGCTATTTCCTTAAGGAGTTATTTGAGGTAGAATGACTTTTCTTTGCCTTTTAAATTAAAAAGTGCCACATTTATATTTTCACAATAGTAAATGAAATGCAGCTTTAGGAATTAGGGAGTTAATATAAGTTTCACAAGTGTAATCGGTTAAACTGGATATCCAACAAATTTCCACTTTATTTTATTACAATTCAATGGCGTTGGTTTAGCAATTTGAGTATCACACATTAGGTTTTCTTGCACACATTTTTCTTCCCTTTCAGTAACCCCTATTTAAATGAAAAAATACTGGTAGATAAAATAATCAGGGCTTTTGTCCATCAATTCAATTATTCTGTTTTAATAATAAGTATGCATGAATTTACATTTGACTAATACATTTAAATCATAGTTTTAGGTGGTTTACTTTTCTATCCTTTCCCTTTATGTTGGTGGAAAAGATACTAATAGTAACAATTTTTCAGCCCAGAATTTCTTCCTCACTTCTAGACATAATACTAATTATGGTAGAGGTTTGTTTTTTCCCAATTCTCACTTCCACATTGTAATAGAATTATATATCCAGGTTCTCTACAGTGTGACAGGAAACAATATATTTCTCTGTCCCACATTGCATCAGGTCATATGACTTGGTGTGCCCTATAGAAAGTTAAACAGTGCATTGCAGAGAGTAACTTTGGATGTGCCTGAGCAATATGACTTGGCTTCTTTGTGCAATTGTGCCATTTCTATGAGAAAAATATCTCTTGTTGCTACTCCCAGAGTGATATATGTGATATATGTTAAGTAGGTCAGACCAGACTCATTGCTGATAGCCAATTTCAGCCCATCTACTGCTCCAAGAATAAGATAAACAAATACTTCTTGTTTGAGTGTGGTTTGCCTTGCACCTTTACTGCAGCAAAAACTTCACTGCTACTAATATGTTAGATTGGAACTTCAGTGGAAATGTATATGAGACTTTGTTGCCTTTCCTTAGTTGTTATAGGTATAGAAATCTCACTCCAAATGAGGCTTAGCTCTGCAAAAGAAAGTAAGAAAGCTATTTCTGTCATTTAGGAATCCTGTGTCATCAAATAAGTCAGAATTTTTACTACTCATTTTACAACACTGCACACATTCCATTCACACAGAAAAAAGAACCCAGTACAATTAAGGAAATCTGAAATATGAAGAAGAAACACATAAATAAAGTGATAAATTAATAAGTAAATAAAACCTGACATCTTCTGTTTCAGAACATTAGAAGACTCCAAAAAGTGGACAAAGGAAAAATAGTTAGGAACATCAAGACCCAAGACTCAGTTGTAATTCCTGAATTTTCTTTTTGCCTAACTTGTATAGCTCTTGAAAGCACCAACATAAGCAGCTCAAGGTTCCCCCAACTTTTACCTAAAGTAAAAGTTTCAGGAAACATGTTGCCTATTAGGACAGAAATTTCTAAGACAAAACAGACTTCTTTTTCTTTAAAAGTGGGAAAAAAAATCAAAGAAACAAAAATAGGTGATTGCATCTCCAACTATGATAGTAAAGTCTAAGGGGAGCTTAGATTTGTAGCATCACCATGCTATATTAAAATTTCCCGACTCCCTGACTTGGGTGTTGTGAGAGAGTGCTACAAGGAAACCAGATACTTCAATCTTGCCAGGCAATAATAAGGTCATCTTGTGATGTCAGAAGAGATTTTATAACAGACCTGGATTTTCAAACCAAACTATCAATAATGAGGCATCTTTTCTCTACTCCATTGATGGTGTCCAAATAGGTCAAGCAAAGAGTTAGACATTTTACTCTGTGCCACTTATTAGTAGGCCACTTTTCCCCAAATGGGATTCAGTAATAGTAATACTCTTAAAACTCTCAGCCACTCAGTATCACTGCAGGCCAAATGGATCCAGAGCCACCACCTAATTCAGCCATAAGAAGGAGACTGCTGTGCCAGTCAGGATCAGCAAAGGTTGAGTGGGGCAGGGGCATCTGTGCCTCCTGGCCATAATGAGGAGCACACCTGCTTTCTCTTGCAGGTATGACATCAGAGGGAACCAGCTAAGAAGAAGCTTTAGATAAGGTCCTAATACCTAAATGTGCAAGTATGAATCAATAATTGTCATATAAAGGACAATAACGATCTCCACCTGAATGAAAGGAAAGAATCAATAAATGACACACAAAGATGATAAAGATATTAGGATTATTTGGCAAAGGTGTTGTAAAAAAGCCCACATAAAAAAGTTGAGATAAGTGTTTTCAAAAATGCTTTGATTTAATGGAAACGATACTCTCAGCAAAGAAATAGAGAATCTCAACAAAAATACAGTAACTGATAATTTAAAAACTTCAGAGTCTAGGCCCAGCACTGCAAAAGAAGAGATAGAACAAAACAATATCAAAAAATCAATGAACATAAAACAACAGAAATTAATAATCTGAGAATAGAGAGAAAAATGATTCAAAACAAAATAAATGCAACTTCAGGGACTAGTGGAACTTTAATAAAAATGCTCAGATAAATGTCAGTAAGGTTGGAGGAGAAATAAAGAGGGTGTGGCTGCAAAAATTATCCAAAGACTAATGACAAAAGCTTTTCAAATTTGGAAAAACATTTAATCCTACAGAGTCAAGATACTGAGGAAACCCAAATAAGAATAAACTAAAAAAAATACACATCAAAACACATATTATAGTCAAAATTCTGAAAATTAGACACAAATAAAAACATTATGGAAAGCAGTGAGAGAGAAATATAACATTTTAAGCATAAGGGAAACAAATACCACTGACAGTGAATTTTTTATTAAAGCCTTGAAGACCAGTGCCTACTGAGAACCCTGTAGCAAGAAAATGCCTTTGAGTGAATAGGAAATCAAAATATTCTCAGAAGAAGTTAAATTAGGACATGTTTCCCCAGAAAATCTACTCTAAAATATGGCTAAGTAAACCTCTTTATACAGAAAGAAAATAAAAAATAAAATGGTAATAACAACAAAAACAACAAAAACAAAAAACTAAATAATGTTGGAAAAGAAGGAAAAAATGCTAACAAATTTATGAGTGAATACAGTAAACTTTTTTTTTTGTTCTCTTGAGTTGTCTAAAGTTTGTTTGACTATTGAAACAAAAATATTTCCTTATGTAGTTACAAATGTATACAGCTATTTAAAATGATTATATTATATATATGGGGGATTAAGCTGACATACTGGTAGAGCAACCAGTATTCTTAGATTATGTTCGATTTTATAAGTCAGTGCAACCTTTAGAGCATCAATGTAAAAGTAATACAGAATGCCAAAGAGAACTTACCCCAGACACTTTTCAAAAATGGCAAATAGGACTTCATTCTTAACTATTGCAATAAGATAGGAAGACAATTAAAATTAGGAAACTGTTAAAACTGATGATGTCAGAGTTTTAAATTCCTGGGGTAAAGTGAACTAGGGAAAAAATACTAAATGGGGAGGTTGGCCAGTGTGATTAGGCTATTTGTGTTTTCTAATGAATTTCAGCTCCTACTCTCCCACATAGAATGAGAGATGATATGTATGCTTCCTTGAAGATTATATTTGAAAAAGATGGCTTTCAGGTCCTTCAGAAAGATATTCTTAGGTTATAAAATTGGCAGGAAACTAAAAGATTTACCTCTTAAGCATGCAAAGAAAAAATCACAAATTTTCTAAATTCCTTGCCCTAAGAAAAGAGATGCCAGTGGTTTGTAGTCAGGAGGAAACTTATTCTATTTTAGTCAAGGTGAGGAGAATGTTAAAGACATTTTGATCAAAAAAAAAAGACTGAGAAACACTACACATTAATCAAAATGGAATTCTAAAACATTGTTCAAGTTGCCCATAACAAGGCAGGCAAACTAGCCAAAGAAATCAAAACAAGAAAAAAGGAGGAATAAATAAAATGGCAGCACTAAGTATTAACATTAACAATTCAATTACATATACATAAAAATTGTGTTCACTAACCATAGTATGTTTTAACTGGAAATCAATAATATAAAGGAAAAAAAGAAAGAAATTCTCCAAACTTTTGGAAACTAAATAACCCATGAGTTAAAGATGATGCCTCAATGGAAATAAAAATCACAGTGAATGAAAAATTTCAACACTCATTCATGATAAAAGCAATCAGAAAGTTAGGAATGGAGATCAACTTTCTCACTTGGGGAAATGGCTGGTGATGTGGCTCAAGCGGTAGCACTCGGCTGGCATGCGTGCTCACCTGGTATGCCCAGGGCGCTGGGTTCAATCCTCAGCACCACATAAAAGTAAAATAAAAGATGTTGTGTCCACCCAAAATTACATATTAAAAAATTATCTCCCCCCCCTCTCTCTATCAAAAAAAAAAAGCACAATGAATTGAATAAAAATGGAAATCCAACACACCACAATCTCTGGGATGCAGCTAAAGCAGTAAAAAGGTAATTCATAGTACCTCATGTTTAGGCTTTTCAGAAATAGGAAAATTCTAAAATCTCAAAGAATAAAGTCTTACCTCAAGACTAGAAAAGTAAGAGCAAAATAAATTCAAAAAAAGTGTGCAGAAGGATATATAAACATAAAAATAGAAATCAATTTAATTGGATTCAGAAAAAAATAAATCAAAGAAACAAGAAAAAAAATATTTCTTGATGAGGAAAAGATCATTGAAAAGATCAATAAAGTAAACCAACCCCCTTTGAGAGAGAGAGAGGAATTATAAAATATTCAAACTCTGGAAACATATCAAGGATATCACTATTAATTCAGGCTATACACTTATCAAAAGGATAATAAGGGAATACTTCAACAACTTCCACACAAATACATTTGACAACTTAAATGAACTGGATAAATTTAAAAATATAAATTATAAAAAATCACTTAACAACATATAAACAATTTAAATAGTTATATAACTATTAAGGCAATTGAAATAAAGTAAAAACTGCACTCTCCAAATCTCCATGCTCAGATTGTTTATCTAGAGAATTCTACCAGCAGTTTAAAGAATGAACATTAGCTTTAAATAATCTCATACAGAAAACAAAATAAAATGGAGAAAACACTGTCCAATTTGTTTTAAGATACTAAAAACCACAAAAAGATAATTCAATGAATGGAATTTATCACAAATATCCCTCCTAAGTATAGATATAAAAAATTTTTAAATATTATTAAATATAATGCAACTATATAAAAAAATAATGATAATATAATGGCTATTTAAGTTTTATTCCAGGAATACAGGTCTGGTTCAATATTCAAATATCATTCAGTATGATTCACCATATTAGCAGAGTATATTTTTTTTAAAGCCACAACATCATATAAATCTGTGTGGTAAAAAGAAAAAAATTGCAGACAAAAAAGTGTCAACACTCATTTATGATAAAAGCAATTAGAAAGTTAGGAATAGAGGTAAACATTCTCAACTTGAAAAATAATCTCTAGAAAAAGCTAGTATAAAAAAATTAAAATTTACCTGCTTATGACCAGGAATAAGATAACAAAATCTGTTCTCATCACTTTTATTCAATTTTTATGTAGGGAATTTTAGGTTGAACAATAAGATAAGCAAAAGAAATGAAGATACACAATCAGAAAAAAGCAAGAAAATAATACAAACAACCAAGGGCCTACAAATGAAATCCTAGGAAATCTAATAAAACAAACAAAACAACCTCCTAGAAATATAAGTTAGTTCAGTGATGTCTTTGGACACAAGATCAGAATACAAAAATTAATTGCATATTTATATACTAGTAACAAATGCATAAATACCAAAATTAAAATACAGTATCATTTAGAATTGCAAAAAAAAAAAAAGGAGCAAAATACCTAAGTGTAAATCTAACAAAAACATACTGTGCTTTTGTGTTGAAGACTACAGAATGTCATTGGAAGTAACCAAGTAAGATCTAAATAAATGAAGGAATCTACTGTGTAGTTGGGTTGAAAGATTTAATATACTAAAAAATGCCAAACTGATAATGCCTGCAGTCTTTTGACAGTAAATATTATTCCATGATTAATATAAAAAAGAACTAAAACATTATTTTAAGTGGCAAATTCAGAGGAGCAAGAAATAGACCAACACAAATTTCCATAACAGATTTTTTGCAAAGGTGTGAAAAAATGCAAGTAATTTAGTCTTTTCAATGAATTGGAAAAAAGTGACATCTTGGAGAAAAGATGAACATAGACCTAAATCTCACATGTTATACAAAAATTAGATGAGACAGTACAAATGTAAAATGAAATATGTAAAACCATAAAACTTTTAGGGGAAAAAAAAGAGAAATCAGCATTTAGGACCAGCAAAGTTTTTAGATTTAACACACAAAAAAGCACAATTAACAAATGGAAAAATTCATGAGTTAGAAAAATAACATTAAAAAATATTTTCCTTTATGAAAAATTCTGTTAAGAAGATGAAAGCAAGCAATACATTTGAGGAAAATGTTCACAACCACATATTTGATAAAGGGCGTGGCTCTAGACATATCATATATATAGTGAATTTTCAAAACTCAGTTAAAAAACAAAAGCAAAAAATGAGAGGAAAAAGAAAATCTACAATCAGAAAGTGGGCAAAACTATGAAGAGAGATTCCTGTGAAAAGGGTGCACAGTTAGCAAAGAAGTGCGTGAGAATATGTCCATTAGCATTAGTTTTAGAGAATCAAATTAAAACATCACAGTGAGATATCATTACACACCTATCGGACTGGAAAACTGAACTTTAATGACAATCCCAGATAATGGTGAGGGGCCATAGAAACTGGATCACTTATATATTGCTGGTAGGATTGCAAAATGGTACAGATACTCTGATAAATAGATTAGCAGTCTACTCTTTAAAAGAAGAATTAATAACATGAGAATTGCTCTCCTGGGTGTTTATGCCAGAGAACTAAAAATTCAGTTCATACAAAAGCTTGTACATAAGCATTTTTTCATAATAGCCAAAAATTGTAAATAGCCCACACATCCTTTCAATAAACATACTATGGCTATCCATATAATAGCATACCCTTTAACGATTTTATGGGATGAATTGTGACCCCCTACAGATGCAATATATTGAAGCCCTTTCATTCAGTACCTCAGGATATGGCTGTGTTTGAAATTAGACCTCTTAAGGAGTTAAAATTAAGACAGTAGGCTTGGTACTAATCCAATCTTACCAATTTCCTTGGAGAAAATTCGCACACACACAGACACCTGAGATGAGCAAGCCCATAGAGGAAAGACTGTATCAAGACACAGAGAAGGCAATTATCTATAAGCCAAGGGAAAGACTCAGAAGATCCCAAACCCTCAGGTACTTTGATCTTGGACTTGTAGCCTCCAAAACTATAAGAAAATAATTGTTATTTAAGCCACTCAGTCTGTGGTGTTTTGTTACAGCAGTAATAGCAAACGAATACAGCAATAACAAGGAACAAGCTGTTGACACAAACAATTTAAATTTAAATCTCCAGAGAATTATGCAGAGTGAAAAAGGGCTAATCCCAAAGAGTTATATATGCTATGATTCTATTTACATGATATTCTTGAAATGCTAAAACTATAAAACGGAGAATGGGCTTGTTCATGCTAGGATTAAAGAGAGGGTAGAAGAGGATGTGAGTGCTAATACAAGAGGAACTCGGGAAATTCCTTAGGTACTAGAAATGTTCTTTTCTCTTGACTGTGTCAAAATCCATATTCAGGTTTTGATACTGTATCATAGTTGTTCAAGATGTTGCCACTGAGGGAAATTCACTATCAGTATACAGGTAATGATATTATTCTATAAAACTGTATATGAATATACTATAGTTCCAAACAAAAAAAAATAATTAAAAAAAATCCTGACAACATACGGATAGTTCTAAAAGCAGCAGAGTAGATTTAAATAAAATCTCTAAGTACCAACTTAGATTTATCTTAAAGACTTGCATTGAGATATCAAAATAGAGTAGAAAATGGAAGAAAAATACACCCTTAGATATGAAAAAATATGACAGGCAAAAGAAAAAAATTAATGAGTTGGAAAATAAAATCAAATAAATTTCCCATATGTAAAAGAAAGGATAAAGATACAGAAAAGAATAGAGGAAATTCAACAGAAAGACGGATCTATCCAATCCAAATATAAAACATCCAATTACCAGAAGTCCCAGAGAGTATTAATAGGGAAAATGAAAAGAAGACCATTGCCAAAGGGAGGAAAAAATGTAATTTACAGAAGTTGAAGAGAGATGAGTTTTCAAATTACTTTTCTGTAATGTGGTAGAGTAATGATTTTTTAAAAATAAATAGATAAATAATCCACACATATATAGTCAAGCTTTTCAGAAATTTCAAGCACGTAGCAAAGGATTTTTTAAAAAGCATTTCAGAGGGAGAAAAACCTTTCCTTACGTAGATCAGAAATCTAATTGGCATTCGAATTCTCATCAGTCACAACTGAATGATGAAAGAGAATGTAAAAATATCTTCAAGTTTATGAAGGGAAATAATTTTCAGTCACCAAATCTATATCCATTCATGTAATCAACTAGGAGACCAGAATAAGTACATTTTTCAAGCATGTAGAAACCTCCCATGTGCTTCATATAAGGAATTTGAGAACATATTTTGAAGTGTCAATTTAGCCAGGCAATGGTTATTTAATTCAACACCCATTTAGATGTTCCACTAAATGTATTTTGCTGGTGCAACTAAATCTCCCAATTTGTTTAACCTGGGTAATTTGGTAGACCTGTTGGAATCTTTTGGAAAACTTTACAAGCAGGGCTCGGGTTTCCCTGAGACAGAGAAGTCATACTTGCGGTAGCAGTAGCCAGAGTCTGTGCCTGGGGTATCACCTTGTGGATTTATGTTTTACCTAATTGCTGAGACAATTCTTTATAATAAATCTCTCCTCCATCCCATTTTCTCCCCTATGTCTTTCTCTTTCTCTTTTTTTTTTCTTTTTTTTTTTTGGTGGAACCATGATTGATAAACCAGCTGAAATAAAAGACATAATGAGGAAGAGGAAAGAGCTGAGAATCAATTATGTTAGTACTAGAAATCAGGATAGCAGCTGGGCAGCAGGAAGAGGGCACCTCAAAGGAGTAGCAGGACTGTTTCTGGGACTGGGCATGAGCACAGACTACACATAAAAATGGTACGGTTGAAAGCTTGGGAAGAAAGAAAGTGATTAAGTTACAAAATGCAAGAAATAAAAGAAAGAAGCCAGGCACAGTGACACAAACTATAATCCCAGCAGGTCAGGAGGCTGAGGAAGGAGGATTGTGAGTTCAAAACCAGCCACAGCAAATTAACAAGGTCCTAAGCAATTTAGTGAGACCCTGTCTCTAAATAAAATATATTTTTAAAAGGACTGTGGGCTAAGGTTGTGGCTCAATGGTAGAGAACTTGCCTGGCACATGTAAGGCACTGGGGTTCGATCCTCAACACCACATAAAAATAAATAGGTTAATAAATAAATAAATAGATAAAATTGTGTACATAATATATATATATATATATAATACACATACATATAGGCTGTGATGTAGCTTAGTGGTTAAGCACCCATAGGTTCAATCTCAGTACCAAATAATAATAAAATTAAAGAAAAAAGATTGAAAATTCTAAGGATAAGGGGGAAAATGCCATTTTAAAAAGTCAAAATATATTCGGAGTATGAAAACTCTACTCAAAGTGGGTTTTATAAAAAGTAATGGAACTGACTTCCATATTTATATATGCAAAGTAAACATTTCAGTAAATAAATAAATATATTATTAATTTTTTTCTCTTCAAAACAACACTGAATGTGTGTGAAAGTTAGGCAAGGAATTATTGCTTTTCATTATAAACTATGAACAATGTGCAAGAATTTTATTTAAAGTTTTTTAAGAGGCATAATAATTTTTCATATTATTCCATTGTCTAATTTCAGTATCATATGATAAACTGTACACAGTTTAAAATGATTAGAAGGAATTTTCTCTAAATCATGAGTTCTAAAGAATACGTTCTGCAGAACAGTAAATTATTTTTTTAAGTTAATAAATTTTGGAAAGGAGATACAAGTTTGGCTCTAAATGCTGAATGAAAGAGTCTTGATTGGTTAATATAGAAATTCCACAGGAATAACAATATATTAGTAAATATTATATAAATATAATTATTATCATATATATAAAATATTTTGAAATCCTTTTGTTGTAGCAAGAAATGGTTATGTAATAATCACCAACATGTCTCTAGATTTGGTTAATGCCTAATTTCTTACTAAATTTTTAATTATAGTACTCATTTTTTTGTTTTAGTCATATATATAGTAAAATTAATTAGTGGGGATATGAAGAAAAGTTTTATTCCTCATTGCAGAATGAGAAAATGCACAATTATTAAATGCCAATTTTTAAAGACTCCAGAAAGATGGAAGAGTGAACAGAACTTTCTTTAGTTTACTTTGATATATGATATAAAAATTAATAGAAAATCTCAATTTATTTTACATTTGTACTAATCCATTTTCAAGTTTCAATTCACTGTGTTAGGCTATTCAATCCATCTTACAAATTGAAAGATGCATGAGGATGCTGACAAATTTTTTTGATGAAGAAATATTCTTTGATGAATTGTTCTGTCCTCCAACCAACATTTTCTAAGTTTTATAATCAGATTGAGAGATGTTAATGTTAATGTTCATAAAACCTATTTCTACTCACATAATCCAATATTCAGAATATTTAAATTCTTGTTTTGATTCCTTTATTAACATAAAATACTTCTTTTGATTGTTATAATAACTGAAACCACTCTTAATTCATTAACAAGAAACTATTATAGTAAATCTTAACTAAATATCAATTTATGTTACAGCTAATTTAATTATAATTGTCAAATGATTCCTTATTAAAAATGCATAAGTTAATAAATATAAATATAATTATCTGAAGAGCATCTCATGATTAATCTTACAACATTTACTGCAGGGCTAATTTCTTTTTGTTTCAATTTTCTTTTACTTTTCATTTCCCTTTCTGATTTTGAATTTTCCCTCCTCAGGCTTTTCCTTCCTTCTGAATTACTCATTTCAACAAGTGGAAATGTGAAATATATTATTAATGAAACAACCTAAATAACTTATTTATGAACATATGTAGCAATTTAATATGGTCTCATGTTCATTACCCATATCTTATGTAATTATATCCTTGTTAAATCTGCCCATTAAGTTATTTCTTCTGCAATTATAAGCAGCAAAAGATAAAATTATTCTTTATTTTTTAAAATATTGAATTACATATGTACATATTTCAATTATATGTCAATAAAGTGCTTAGGTCCCAAAGTGTTTTGGATTTCAGGCTTCTCTGAAACATTTGCATATAAGTAATGAGATATCTTGAGGATGCAACTCAAGTCCTTATATGAAATTTGTTTATATTTCACATTACGCAGCTCATATACATAGCCTGAAAGTAATTTTTTATATTTTTGGTGTGCCTGCATTTTGACTGTGATGTAGCACATGAGGTAACATGGAATTTTCCACTTGTAATATGTTAGAACTCAAAAGTTTCAGATTTCAGAGTTCAGAATTTTAGATTAAAGATGCTCATCCTATATATTCAACTACATATTTTTGAGTTTTGCATTTCTAAATACATGTATACATAAACACTGTATATGATATTTAAGTGTAGAAACTATTGTAGTAAATGAAAAACACTTGCATGTTTAAAGTAAATCCAGATATTTCATTGTAAAATGACAGACTAGATATTTATTGTATCTCTCTCATTAAACTCCATTAGAATAAAATTTTGAAAAGGTATACACTCAGAAAATGTAAGACTTTCCATATATTTCTGAAAAATAAAAATCAGAAGGAATGTGTAATGGTAGATGACATAGGTGAATAACATGTCATAAGGTGATTTTAAAAACTGATCTAACTTGCAGAACATTCTTGGCAAAAGTAGCTCAGGTCAGGAATTAAAAACATCAGGAATAATGGAAAATGGAAGGACATGGGTGTCAACTAAGGGCTTTAGTATGGATTTCCAAATGGGACAATAACTCTACACCCCCCCCCACACACACACACACTCAGGGCATAGTCACAAACAAGGCCATTAATCCCAGCCCACAGCCTCACTCCTGGGAAAAGTAAAAAAATTAGGCACTTTTTCCAAAGTAATTAAATAATTTGCCTTAACAGTCTGAAGAACACTAATGCAAATTGGGAATTGATACAATAGAGCAACGTCTTCACCATTCTGCAATAGCTGGATTCAAAATAATGATGGCTGGCACCCCACCTGTTTCTAAAATGAAATATGAGAAGACATATATCTACTATTGAGGTGCATAGCATTTCCATTGCTTCACCACATAGTAGAGACATTAAAGAGAAAGAACAAGGAATATAAAATGAAAAACAAAATTAGAGAAAACTGATAATTCATAGAACAAATATACACAAATAAAATGAAAACTCAAAAGCCTTATAATTCTATTAAGGAGTCCCATCAAGATTTGAAGAGATATCATATTCATAAAATGAAAGAGAAAAAAAAAAGCTTTTGAAGTTCCAGTGTAGCATGGTGCTCATTTTTAGTTTGATTTAGTTTGGGACCTTTTATGTGTCATTTATCTGGACATATATTTACTTCCCAAGTTGGCCATCAATTCCTTTACATGAGTTTTTCACCTCTGTCTGAGATTTCCCTGTTGTACACATTGGTTTGCTTGATGGAGCTCAAAAACAGATCCTCTAAACTTTCTTTACCTTTTCTTCCTTATCTCCCCCACCTCACCCCAGAGTTGATAATTTCAAATAATGTCTCTGAGTTCACAGATTTTTTTTCTTCTACTTGATCGAAAATACTGTTAGAGCTCTTGGATTTTTCAAACATTTGTTGTACTCTTCAGCTCCAGAATTTCTGTTTTTTGTTGTTGCTATTGTTTGTTTGTTTGTTTGTTTATGACTTCTGCTTTGTTAACTTTTCATTTTGTGGCTGTACATTAGTTTCTTAATTTTGTTTACTATTCTGTGTTCTCTTACAAATCTCTTTGAACTTCTTTAAGATAATTATTTTGAATTATTTTGCCAAAGTATTTATATATCTCCATTTTGGGGGGTCCCCTTACTGGAGTTTTATGAGCTTCCTTTGAAGGTGGTTTTTGTTGTTGTTGTTTTTTTTTTTTTTTTTTTACTCTTCCTAATCTGTACTGTTTGGTTTGATGTCTCTGCATTTGAAAGAGCAAATATCTCTTACAGTCTTTACAGCTTATTTTCAACAGGTAAAATCATTCTCCTGCCAGGTCTTTGGGTTGGTGGGGATTGCCCTTATGGTCTCAGTTAAGTAGGACTGGAGATGAGTTAATCTGGTTGCTTCTGGGTCCACAAAGGGGTATGTAGTTGATGAGTCTATTACCAGAAGCTTGTGAGGGAATGGACTCTTCCTGATTCGTTGGCAGATGAGACTTCCTTCAATATCTTGGTCAATGGGACTGGGACTCAAACAAGAATCTAATTCACTATCTGTTGTTGGATCTAAAGATGATATGCTTGTTACCAGGTGTGTGGAAAGGGTTTCGTTGGGTTTCTGTGTGGGTAACTGAGTGGGCAAGACTGGGCCCCACCCATGGCTGAGAGAAACTCAAACCAAGTCACATGCTGCTTCAAGGTCACAGCTGGGATTAAAAACTGAGGACTGCCTTTGGGTGTATGATATGAAGGGATGGTCACAACTCCAGGCTAGTTTATCAGCTGAACTGAGTAATGAGGACTGTGGGTGTCCTCAGTGGTGAAAAGCTGTATGAAAGTGGCATATGGAGTTCCACAGGTAAAATAAAATGTTTTCTACAATTTTCTATGAGGTTGTTCTGGGTTCTTATGCCCATCAAGGTTTCTACAATTTCTTTACTATAATCTGGAACTCTCATGGAGCTGTTTTTATCTGTATATTATTATTAATTACCATGCCATCTTGCTTATGTTACTCCTTTGAGAGGATTCCTATACAAAGCATACAGGTAACTCTTACCCTGCCCTGTTCAAAGGTGCATATAATGAGACCATTTATCTAATTTGACTTACTTTTACCATTTTTTTTATTTATGTGGTTTAGTGTTATATTTCCCTCCTGAGTTCCTATTTATTCTTTTTTGTATCATTTGTATATAGTAACTAAGCAATTTTTATTTATCTATTTTGGAGGGACTACATATTTTTACATTATTTCTTTTGTGGTGCTTTATTTCCAAAAATATAATATTCACACACACACACACACACACACACACACACACACACACACATATATATATATATATATATATATATTTCCATCTATCTATATATATATATATTTCCATCTATCTATATATATATTTCCATCTATCTATATGTAGATTTCCATAATTTCATAGTCTGCTAGTGTTACAATTTACTACTTCTGATAAAATACAGAAGTGCTACAAATATTAATTCCTTTTGCTTTATTCCACATGTTATGATTACACAGTGTATTGTGTTTTATTTTGAACCATGAGTTAAGGCTATAAATTTTGTTTTCATTATTTAAAGTTAACACTTTACCACTTCAGGAAATTTTTGAAGTTTCTACAGATCTTACACAGCTGTATACTATATCCAGAAACACTAAAACCTAATGACAATGCAACAGTTTTGTTTTCAAAGTCACTGACATTTTTAAACGAAAGAAGAAATAATATTCTCTTACATTTAACCAGGTTTTTATATTTCTCTTGATCCTTTTTTCTACATGAAGTACAAACGTTTTTTGTAGTGAAAGTCCCATTTGTATTTAAGAAATTTCTTTTAGAGAAAGTTTGTTGAAGACACATTATTTTAATTTCCCTACATCTAAGATAGTACAGAAACCTGATTTGAAAGAGGTTTTTTGTTGTTGTTGTTGTTGTTGTTTGGGATTTTTGTTGTTGTTATTGTTGTTCTCTTTAAGTGCTTTAAAGATACTGTTCCCTGGTTCCTTGGCCTCTGTCCTGATGAAAGGTCCATAGTCATTCAACTCGTACTTCCTATGTGTATAGTGTATGATATGTTATTTTTCTCTAGATGCTTTCTTTTTTTTTTTTATTGTTGGTCGTTCAAAACATTACATAGTTCTTAATACATCATATTTCACAGTTTGATTCAAGCGGGTTATGAACTCCCAACTTTACCCCGTATACAGATTGCTGTATCCCATCAGTTACCCTTCCATTGATTGACATATTGCCTTTCTAGTGTCTGATGTATTCTGCTGTCTGTCCTATTCTCTACTATCCCCCCTCCCCTCCCCTCCCCTCCCCTCCCCTCCCCTCCCCTCCCCTCCCCTCCCCTCCCCTCCCCTCCCCTCCCCTCCCCTCCCCTTTTCTCTCTCTACCCCTTCTACTGTAAATCATTTCTTCCATTTATATTATCTTGTCTTTCTAAATTTGTTTATTTAATTTTAGAAGTTTGATTATTATATGTCCGAGTATAGCTTTCTTTACATGTATTCTCTTAGAGATTCATCAAATTTTCTAAGTCTGAAAACATCAAAGTAAACACATGTCAAATATACATTTTATCAAACATTTTACCAACAAACATTTTATCAAACTTAGGGAAAATTAAATCATTTTTTATGTATTTTTCTGCACTAGTCTTTTTTTTTCCATCTCCTTCTGATACTTTGGTGGCATGAATAGTAGACCTGGATCTCTGTTCTTTCTAGTTTTTTCTTTCCCCTCCAGTCTTTGTACTTGATAATTTCAAATCATCAAACTTGAAGTTCATAGACTTTATCCTCTATCATCTTTGTGTTGCTCCTGAACCCTTACTATGAATTTTTATTTCAAGTGTATTTTTTTATTTCTAAAATTTCCACATAGTTCTTTTCTATTACTTTTTTTGCTCTGATGAAACTTTTACAGTAATTTCTTTCAAGAATAATAAATATTACCTCATGGGGAATAGTTATAATAGCTATTTTAATGTCTTATTCTAATAAATCCCATATCTGGGTTATTTTAGATTGTTGAGTATGGATTACCTTTATCTTTGAGAATTAATGTTACTCTTCTGGGTGTTTGTGTGTTGATTAAATTAAGCTTTTATTTTTTTAAAGATAAGAAAAAGCAGAGGTTAGCAAATTTGTATGTAAAATAAATAGTGAAACTAAATAATATATATAATAAATATTTAGGCTTTGCACAATATATGGTACTCTTGTGACATATCAATCTGCCAATTTAGTGCATAACAGGCATAGTGATAGATTGATAAAAATGGATGACTGTGTCCAATAAAGTTTTAGTTACTAAAATTGGAAGCAAGCTGAACATGGCCCATGAGTTTAATGTGTCAACGTTTTGGTGTTTGATGAGGTAGATGTATTTGTCTAAAGCAGCATTCACCCTACTTAAGTTCAAAATACAACTTTGGTCTTGTTTCTGTGATCTATACTCTTGGTATCAGTTCAACTATCAAAATTTTTGCTTTGATACTTTGGGTTTTTCCCTTTTATTGCTACTCAGGAGTTAGTCTGAATCTTGGGCAGTGGTTTAATCTTAGTCCAGTCTTCATGTGTATTTTTTGTGACTGCCCAACACATATACAAAAGGATGACATTTGATAACCATTTAAAATAGGTTACATTATACATATTTGCTATTCTCTTTTTGGTCTGTCCTGTTCACAGGCAATGTTAAGCCCAGAAAACATGTAGGTTCATATGCTTATATATAGAGGTAAGAGATCTAAGAGATCTCATCCTCCACCTCTCTTCTCTCCAGGTTTTTCTTTAGTTCTTTGGTCCCAAAGCAGTGGGGTTTTTCTTGTTGTTATTGTTTGTTTGTTTGCTTAATTTTCAGCTTTAGTTGTCTATGTTACCACCATCATGACAAAACATTCTACCTTTGGATGAAATCTGCAAACGGTGATGAAAGTTGACCTTCCTCTCCCCACCTGTACTTTTTAGAGACCTTGCATAACTGCATTCTGTGTTTTGTACAATGTTTGGGGGTGTAACAGGCAGTTGAGATCGACTGAACTAGTCTTGTTACATCTTTGCTGACACAAACAAATAAAATTAAATTTGAAGCCTCAAGTTTGACCTCTAATCAGCACCCCTAGTGTTGATGAAAAACCATGTGAGCCTCATATTTTTAGGCTTATATTTTCTGTTATGCTGTTATGTGGCAAGTGCATCCTATTTTCAATTGTGGAGAATTTGATTAGGCCACAGGATAGCTTGAACACTGACACCATGGCCAGAATAAATTTAGGGAATAATCCTTTTAAAGAAGCTTATGGAATAATACAGGAAACTCTACTTACACCAAAACTCTTCATAGAAATGTTGAGCCTATGAAAGAATCATCTGACTTTGGAAGTGCTGCTAATTTTTAATTTCATGACTGCAGATACCACATAAGCACATCGGCCAGTATGCAGTCAATTTAATAAAAGCATGTTAAAAATAGATTACTGGGTTAAGCTAGAGGGAACATTTGATCTTAGAAAAGGATTGAAAAAGAAATTAGCAATAAAACATGACATTTCTCTAGGAAAGGTAAAAGATAAGGCATTCACAGCTTGTCCTAAAACAATCTGGCCATTCACAACTGAGAGGTTCTTTTTGGTAGGTATCAAAACCTATAAAAGCCAAGTGGGAGCTATGCATGTCCTCTTAATTGCCTTCTTACCAAGCAATGTGTTACAATAAAGTTTTCTTAAGAAAACTCAAAAAAGAAGTCAAATTTTGTTTATTGATCAAAGATATGATAATCTAAGAAGAAAATGATAATCTACTCAAGATAACTAGAAGCAATAGTGAAGTTAGCAAATATGGGGAACCAAGGATCAATATAAAAATTGACTTTCTCTTTGTGTATTACCCAACAAACCAGGTGGATTAAAAGTTCTGAAACAGCATTATCCATAAGGCATCTGAATTAAAGCTGCCCACATACAAGATATTTAAGAAAAAATTTAGAAGCGTATGTGTCAGACCTGACAAAATTATTGCTAACAAAAATTAAAGATGACCTAAATGAAGAGAAGTTTAGTATAGAAATGGGCTGAAAGAATCAATGTTACTAAGATGTAATTTGTCTTTAAATTGATTTAAAAGTTTAATACAAGCCAAGTGAAAATCTCAGAAACATTTTTCTTTTGAGAAATATGGTCTAAAATTTATAGGTAAATGTATAGGGACCTAGAATATACAAAACAATTTAGGAAAAAATAAAAGTGGAAGAAATAAAAATATGTGACTTGCAAGATGTATTACCATCTACAGTAATGAAGAAAGGGTAGCATTAGCATAAGGATAAACATATAGATCAATGGACAAAACAGAAATTTCGGAGGACTCATAGATATATCAGATATATCGTTCATTGAGTTTTGCCAAAGGTGTCAACATCAAAAGTGAATTGACAACCAGTTGTGGTGGTGAATACCTAAAATCCCAGCTGCTTGGGAGGCTGAGATGGGAGGATAGCTAATTCAAAGCCAACTACAGCAATGGTGAGGCCTTTAGCAACTCAGTGAGATCCTGTCTCTAAATAAAATACAAAATAGGGCTGGGTGTGGCTCAGTGGTTGAGTGCTCCTGAGTTCAATTCCTGTTACCTGCCCCCCCCCAAAAAAAAGGAGTGACTTGACAATATTTTCTACAAATTGGTTAAAACAAGGGGATATGAATGTAGGAGGAACAATGAACATATACTCTGTCCATGGCAAATACAAAGTGCAACTCAAACAGATCATAGATCTAAGTATAAAAAAAATAGAACAATAAAAATTTTAGAAGAAAACATGGAGGAAAATATTTGTGATAATTTATTTTACAAGCATTACTAAATATAATACCAATTGACAAAGCCTGAAAGGAAAAGAATCAAAATTAAAACCTGATACTACTTATACTTTAAAGAAAATGAAAAGGCAAGCTACAAATTTGGGGAAAATATTTGTAAAACAAACCTGTCACTAAGTATAGTATGTTCAGAATATATATTTTCCTTACCACTAGAAATTTGGAATATAAAAAACCAGATTAAAAAGCAATTATTAAAGCATGTGAACAGGTACATCACCAAGTAATATACATGGATTGAAAACTAGCTCATGAAGTGATAGTTATTGTTTTAGTCATTAGGGAAATGAAAATTAAGACTACAATTAATTACTACTATATATCCACTAGAATAGCTAGAATTAAAAATTTTTATAATGCCAGTGTGACTGGTGATCTTCCACAACTAGAATCTTACACTTTGCTCTCTAGAATGTAAGGTGGTACAGTCACTTTGGAAAAAAATAATTTTGTAATTTCTTATGAAATAGAACATACACCTACCTTTAGACCACAATTTCAATCCTAAGTATTTACTCAAAAGAAATAAAGCCTTATGTTGATAAAAGAAAATCTATGCATACATTTTAATAGCAATTTTATTTATTTTTCTATGTTCCCATTTCTATGACAAAAACTGGAGATAAGCAGATTATAAAGAGAAAAGATTTATTTTGGATCACAGTTTTGGATATATGGTCCACTATCACTTGGCCCACTACTTTTAGGCCTGTGGTGTGGAAGTATGTCATGATGGAGGCACTTGACAGAGAAAGCATATAGGAGTAAAAAGGGTCTCATGGCATCTGGGAAACAAAACATAAACATAGAGGTGGGCTGATCACTCCCTTGAAGAGCACTTCCTCAGTGACCACAAGAACCTCCCACTGTGTCCCACTCCTTAAAAAGTTTCCACCATCTCCCAATAGCAACAAGCTGAAAACTAGACCTGAAATATATAGGCTATAAGGAACATCAGCCATGGATATGCTAGGATATGCTGGAACTCACTAAGTTGCTGACCATATGAAACAGCAATGAAACTGCTTAGTCATGTCTGCTTGCAACTGATAAAGAGCTATAAGAGGCACTAGCCATAGACATGCTTAGGAATGACTGGTTACAATTGATAGGGAGCATCTCTATAGACATGAGCAAAGGACATGTGCAAAGATCATGCCCTGTTGCAATTACATCACCTCACTGGACATAACCAATGGATATTGACTTTCACTGGGTGTAACCAACCACCAATGTACACCACCAATTTGGAACTGTATTTAAATTACTTGTCTTGCCAAATTGAAGAGTTTTGCTCCAAGGACATTGGTAAAACTGGCTGTCTTGCTGTCTATTTCTGGATCAACTCCACCATTCACTGATGTCCAGCCACTGGTTGGAGAATTACTAGACAAGGTCAGTGTCTGCTCTTTGGTTAAGAGAACTCACACGGCATCAGAGGTATTTGGGGGCTTATGTGAATTTGTGTGATTTGCTTAGAGTGTTTAATTAGTGTGCCCTGAATGCTTGTTGGGGTGCTGGAACACACCCAACACTTTTTGCAATAATTGTTTATATTTGATGATTGGTGAGTGAATATACAATTGCATTTAAAGACAACCTGCCTCCGAGTAATTATTAATATCCCTGGGGAAAATTTTAGTTCCAGTATAGATTATCTCCAAACCAGAAAAAAGCTAACTGTCTAACATTTAGTGAATAAATAAAAAAATCTGAAGTAAACTCATGGAATGGAGTAGTATTCAACAATAAAATGGTATAAACTACAATAAAAGCACAATATGGGGAAATACAAAAATTATTAAGCTACAAGAAAGAAGTCAAAGATGAAATTTGACCTGTTTCCTGATTCTTTTTTTTTTTTTACACAACAATGCAAAAAAGGGAAATTTGCAGTGACAGTAGCAGGTCGGTAGTAGTTGTGGATTGAGATGGAAGGAATAAATATATATTTTTGGTTGGTGTAAAATAACTTCATTATGTTAGCATATGCATTTATCAAAACAATTAAAATGCACACAATCTTGATAGGTTTTATATATATATGTATATATATATATATACATATATATATATATATATATATATATATATAGAGAGAGAGAGAGAGAGAGAGAGAGATTTGTTTATTTATTTATTTATATATTTATATGTGGTGCATGCCAGGCAAGTGTGTGAACGCTGAGCCCCTACCCCAGCCCTAGCCCCCTTGGTAGATTTTTGTATGTGAATTATACCTTACCAAAATGATTAAAAACAAACAAATAAATGAGACTCATATCATAATTACTCCTTTGCTTCTGTGGAAAAGATCACATGCCTGGAATACTTAATATGGTAAGAAAGAGAGAAAGGACTGAACTGTGTCCTATCACAAACTAACCTCATCTAATTCATGCAATATAAAATAGCCTTTATTTACAATAAACAGGATAAAATATCTATTGTATGCCTAGCATTACACTGGGTTTACAGGTACAGATGTAATCCTTTCTCAGCCCTTAGGCAAAAGAAAAAGACCTAACAAGATGGAATAATTTAAATATCTGGAATACCTCATTACTTGTGGGGAAAAAAAAGAGTTTAATATTCAGAACTACTAAAACAAATGATTGAGCAATGAATTCTGCTGACAAAGAGGGCAAAAAATTTGATAGAGTATTCAAATACTTGAGGTTTGTTCGTCTGTACACTGAAAAATAATTTAAAAAGCAATAGCAATTCCATGTAAGTATATGATATGTTTAAGAAATGAAGAATCACTAAGAATGTTTTTAAAATGGAATATTTCATGGTGATACCAAGTAACTGCTTAAAATCAAGAAAAATACCCTTAGAATTCTCAGAAGACTTTTTGTTTTATAAGATCCCCATTTTTTTCTTGAGGTCTCAATGAACACATTTACAGCTACAACCTAGATATTAACTTGACCCTGGCTCCATGGTTTTCTGGCATAGTCTTAATTGACATTTTTTTTCCTCTGAGATCATTAAGAATTATGAATAACATTTTTATGCCAAGATCCATCTGAGTTCCAAAGGAAGACAAGAAAGTGAAAAGATTCATAGAGTGCTAAGTAAGAAAGCTAAAAAAATATGGAAGCAAAACAATGATGTATATAAATTTAGAAACATCAAAAAATGATGAATATGCACAAGCTTTCAGGCTAAAAAGCATATAACCTACTAAAGAAAATTCTCAACAGAAATGTTAGATTAAAAAAAAGAACAGAGTGCAAACTTCAATCTGCTGAAAGAAAATAACTTTGAGCCTATGTTTTCATTTCTAGCTAAAGTATAATTTAAATCTGATAACAGAATAAATACATAATTATATAGTCAGAAAAATTATATATATTGGTTTAAAATCATGAAGAAATTCTAGTTTGGAAAGAAATGAATTGAAATGTAAATTGTACAAGATTTTAAAGATGTTTTTAGGTCTATATTTGTCTAAACAATGACTACCACAAAAGAGGGAACATTTTTTAAAATCTTAGATTAAAAAAGAAAGGAAATGATGTCAATACGAGATAAGTATGGTAATAACAGTCAGAAAGTAAGAGCTTCTAAGATTTCTTTCATGTTCTTGGTTAAGGCACAGATATTACTAAGATCCAGATAGAAACTGGGGAAGTAAACAGTCAGCTTAACACTTGATAACCAGAACTATCCTCTCCCACAAAATGTTCACATTCTGATAACTGAAACCTTTGCATGGGTTACCTTGTGTAGGAAAAAGAACTTTGTATGTGAATAAATTAAGTAGTTTGAGATACAGAGATTATTTTGGATTACCATGGTGGTTTCATGAATTGCAAATGTCCTTAAAAGCTAGAAGAAGGAGTTAGAAGCCTAGAATACAAGAGATATTTAAAAACAGTTCACTGCTGACTTTGAAGATGGAGGAAGGCATCATGAGCCCCAATGCAGGGAACACTTAAAAATCTAAATAAAGATTGAAATTTGTTAACTATGTAAATTATGTACTATCCAGAAATGACACCAAATATCAAAATTAATGACTAAACATTACTTTTAAGATTAGGAATATTGTTTGTTCAATATAGGAATATTGAAAGCTTCCTCCTTGTCCCTGAGGCCTATGCAATAATAAGGACATGGTTTTGAGTAAAGGGAATAAGAAGGTTTATTGCTTTGCTAGAAAAGGAGAAACACAAGGGACTCCTGTCTCAAAGTCTGTAATTCTTCCTATCAGGAGGGACAGGCAGGTTTTAAAGGAACTTTTCAAGGGTACATTCCAGATGTCCTGGGTAGGAGGTCCCAGGGTGTTACAGGGTGTGTTAGGATTCACTTATTAATTTGGGAGGTATTTGATTCCCAGATCCTCAGCAGGCATCTCCTTCCTGTAGTGGGTGTGCTAAAATAATAATATTATGGCAATAACAACAAAACTACCAGCATAATGAACATTTTAATAGTCTTCACACCCTTTAGGGGAAACTTTCTGTTAACTCTACTTTAGCTTAACCATTAAAAAAACAAACAAACAGAATGCCAGGTGTCATGGGTTCAGGCCTGAAATTCTTGCTACTCTGGAGGATGAGGCAAGAGGACCATAATTATAAGACCAGCCTTAGCCACTTGGCATAGCCTTAAGCAACTTAGAGAAGCTCTGTATAGAAAAGAAAAAAAAATAGAAAAAAGAGAGAAAAGTGTTGGGCATGTGGCTCAGTGGTTAAATTTCCCTGGGTTCAATCCCCCATACTGCCCTCTCCTACCCCAAAATAAATAAATACAATTAGTTAAATGCTTATTTCAAAATCATTTGTGAATCCCTCAGATTATTGTAAGAATTTACCTATTATTTTATTACTGTGAAGATTCTGAAAATACTGCTTACACCTTGAAACTTGAGATGTATATGAAATAAAAAATGAAATTGTCTTTTTGAAGGCCTTTGAAGAGATTACAAATAGTCACTTTCTCTTATTTACTGAGAATCCTCTCTTGTATTTGGGCTGGTACTAGTGACTTGCTTCTAATAATTGGAATGTGGCAAAAATGATGGAATTTAGTTTCAAAATTATCTTATAAATACTGTGACTTCCAACTTGCTCATACTCCCTCTTGACTTCCTTTAAAGAAGGAAGCTGCTATGTGATGAACAATAAGCACGGCAAGGAAGTGAGGATTACCTTCAGCCGGCAACCTGGACCAGGCTATCATCTGAATGTTGTAACACTTCAAATTTCCCATGTCAGTTGATTCCTAATCACAGACGTGATTGCATTAAAATGTGAGGTCTTTGAAGGGTGATTTTATTAGAGGTGGAATTAGCAGCCTTATATAAGAGGCCCAACAGAATAGTCTTGCGTCTTCTACCATGTGAAGGCCTTGCTGTGAATCAGAAGGTGAGGCCTCACCAGACAAGGAATCCACTGGCACCTTGATTTCGGACTTCCCAGCCTCGAGAAGTAAAGGAATTTCTATTCATAAACCACTCCAACTGTAGTAATTTGTTATAGCATCCTAAAAGGACTAAGACATAAGGAATGAAACCCAAGGAATTGAAACTGCCATGAGGAACAGAATCCTCATTCAAGAGGGAGAGTAGAAGTGATGCCTCCCCAGTTTGATATTCCAGGTAATTACACCCTGGGGTTCATGTTTATTGTAGCCTATGAGAGGCTCTGAAGAGAAAGACCCCTATAAGCTTTATCTCTAAAACTGAAATTCCTCCAATATGAAATGGAGATTATAACCATTTTGTTACTGATTTTTAAAGCAATTGGTTCTGCAACAGGTAACAAACATTTCTCTTCTTTGCTCTCACCAGCTATGTACAATGAAGCAAAACACCCCTGCAATATTGTAATACATTGTAATATGTATTTTAGGTGGTACTCAGTTCTTGGATGTGAACTGACTCTCACTCATTCCTTTACAGGTAAAAAGTGAAGATGAAATCCCTTCAGACAGAATCATGTCTTGCATTATATTTTGTTTATTTTATTTAAAATACTGATAGGAATATAATTAAAATGTGATTATGTAGCATGGCTTTAGAAGTTTCCTTTTTTCATTTTTCTAGCAAGTTATCAACATTTTCAATGCCTAATGTTTTATGGCCATATTCAAGTCTGTTTTATGAACTGCTCATGTTTTGTATTTATGGTTAATATGTTTATAAAATACTACATTTACTTAATATTTACAATGTTAAAATATTGATAAATGTTATACTACTGAATAAAGTGTGAGAAAAGACCACATAAGATAGAAAAATCTTGTACCCTTTCTGTAACATTGTAATATGTATTTTAGGTGGCAGTTCTCCATGAAATAGACTCAGTATCGTGGTGATGTAGGTACCTTTTTAGAGATAAAGCATTTTAGACAGTTGCCAAAATTATTTTAAACCTTTTAACTCCCTCCTTTCTGATATAAGAACTGGTGTCTTCTGAAGGTTCTCAGAGAAACCAGAGCCTTTTGGTAGTTTGGGGATTCCTAATCACTGTAGGAGTCAATCTCTTTGTTGGTAACAGCTGATTACAAAGTGCTAAATAAAAGACTTAATTGTCTGTCAGATAACTGGTTAATGGGGAGGCCAGGTTCTTATCACTGAAACCTTTTAAAAAACAAAACAAAACAAAACAAAACTCCTAACAGTTATTTCAACGAATTTAGATAAACAGATGCTATTAAACAGTCTCAACTGCTGTTTTATGCTGTGTTTTAAAAAGTCGTGCCTAGCATGTTGCATTTATACATCTACCCAGTATCAGTAAAAGACCATAAACTTACTGACCCTGGCTGACTTGGCAAAATCAGTCCTCCTTGAGATTAAGCGGAAAGTTACATTTTAAAAAATAATTTAAGATATTTCATATAAGGAATTTATTCCTCTTAAGTATATTAGTTAAACTCTGGAAGTAAAACTTGTGATCTGGTGAGTTGATATTCAACATGTAGCATTAGCTATTATGAAATAAAAATATTGGATATGAATGTGTTTTATAAACTTTGTGATTTTTTTCAAATGTCTTAATATTTTTAAATACAACAATAAAAATGTCTAGATTGACTGTTTAAAAAATAAAAAATAAATATAGAGAATATGGGAAAAATTTACAAGTAAATTAATGAAGAACATACTGTAACCTCTCGATTTGGTTTGTTTTATGTAAAATTTTATGTAAGCAAATGCAAGAAAGATTTATTACTTTGTGACACTTTTGACAAAGACAATAGAAAAGGGAAAGGAATATTGAAGGATTTGGATTCATTGTTAACACTTCATTAAATAAATTGGCAAAAGCATGTAGTGACATCTGTACTGATGATAGAAAAACAAAAATAAGATTTGTTTCAAAATGCAAATTAGAATCATTTATTTCATGGAAAAGTGGTAAGACATGCAAAAGTGACCAAAACTTTCTAAAGAATTATACAGATTCTCAAACTTATATCTTTGTGCTTTATAATATAAGCTTTTCAACTTTTTAATGTATACTGTGATCTATAGATTTTTTTCAATTTCATTGACTAACTCAGGAGATGAGTACAATGTCAAAGACATAAGGAAATTATATATAAGGATATATAATTTGTATATATAAATATGTGATATATATATCACTCTACCACTGAGCTACAACCCCAGCCCATATTTGTTTTAATGATTAGGAAATTCCATTTGTCAAATATTTTTCAAATACAGCTTAAAAATTATGCTTTTTCTTAAATAAAATTGATATACTTAAAATGCAAATATTTGATACAAATGTTAAATATAATGATATATTTTGATAAATTAAGCCCGCAAATCAGAATCAGGCATTTTAAAAGAATGAATTTGTAATTTTTGAGAATATATATAGGAAGGAACCAAGGTTTATATATTTCTACATAGAATTGTTACAGAACTTCGTATATGTGCATGCACCAATTAATACATTACATAGAATTGAGAAAGCATAAAAATAAAATAGCAATAAAATTCCCACAAAGTAATCTTTTACAGTCCCCCACCCCATGTAAAAGCTAATTGGAATTTCATTTAGAATTTATTCTATTACTACTTTTTAACAGCATAGTTATCCTTGCATGTATTCATGAAAAATATCATTTATATTGTTTGATTTTGAACTTTATAAAAATGTCAGTTTCATTTTCCCCCTCAATATCCTACTTCAAACATTATTTTTATTTGAGACTGGTTTTATTTCATCAATGTTTGTTATATTTTATTATATGTTTGTACCCTAATGTTTCCATTTTCTTGTTATTATATTCTTGAAATGTTTCCATATTGTGTATTAAAAATAATGCTGCTATGAGTATCCTCCTGTCATCTGATATATATATATTTTCCCCCCTTGACCATATGTAGCTACAATTGAAGTTAGTGAGTCATAAGTTGCACACATATAGGGTCATAAGTTGGTCACATGTTCAAATTTTTCAAATAGTTTCAAAGTATTTCCTCAGGTGATTGCACCAGTTAGACTTACTTTAGACAAATTTGGGGCTTCTGTTTTTCCAATTCTTTGCATTTTTTTATGGCCTTTCTAAAGGTTATAAAATGTCATCTTATTATAGTTTCATTTTCATTTTCCTGTATACTAATGAGAGGTAGTATATACTCATATATCAATTTGCCACATGCATCTTCTCTTCTGGGAAATGCTTGTGTCTTTTTCTTACATAGGTAGTTTTTATATACATTTTTATTTCATTTATTTTTTATATATACATTTTTAAAGAATTATGAAATAAAATATTTTCATTAGTGATAAGTTATACACTCATTTAGAAAATAAGTTGATTCTACTTTAAGGTAGAACACTCAAATTAAGAAATGTTATGGTTTTGAAAACCATTTTTTAAATAATTTTCTTTGAAGCTAACAGATATGTCAATAGTATAGTGAGGTTCCAAGGAAAACATAACACATAGCATTTCTCATCTTTATGCAAAGGAGAATATTTTAATATTATGTAACAAAACAAAATAAATAATATATGGAGGTAGTTTTAAAATTAAGAAGCAGAAGTAAAATGTAAATCTTGTTAATTTACTGTCAAATATATATTCACAGATTATTGTCTGGGGAGGATTGTACCATGAAAGCAAAATGAATACTCTTGTATTACTGGGTGAAAGCTCACAATTAAGGAAAATCCATAAACTCCATTTCCAAATTAGTTCTTGCACTACTGGCAGTCTATAATCTACAGTGATAGGAGTCTCCTACTGGAGGGGACATTACTTGGCTGCCTTGACAAGAGTTATACTAGAGACAGCATCTGTTTCAGAGGCTTGGTGCAAAGCTTCTAGTTTAATCCTAGATAAAATATTAAATCAAAGTAGTCCTGAGATACCTACTATTGAGGAGCCTCATTGTAATGCACACTAAGTGTTTATAATCCCATCATAAAGTCTTATGGGTAAATGTCTGGAAAGCAATCCATACTGCAGCAGTGTTTGTTCAGGTATTTGTGTCTCTCTTTAAGATGTGATTTGCAGCCCCCAATAAACTTTAAATTGGTGATTTAGTCTCCAGAACGACCCAGGTAATAATTGAGCTAGGCCATTAACAAGATGTGACATCAGTCATGCAGACCTCAGGTGTCCTGCATGCTTTGTAGGACTTTAATTGTAGTGCTGGGAGTCCTGCTCTGCACACACAACTGTGTGAGATGATTGTGTTTCAGAGGACCGACACCCTCCCCCACTAGGCACATTAGCACAGGACTTCCATATTTACAAAACACATCAATTCCCTTTGGAAACTAACTATTATCTCAATAACAAAGACACTGTTAAGAAACCATTTTCTTCTTGAGAGGCAGAGCTATTTAATGTGAAGTTAGGAATTATACTCTGGAGACAGCAATCTTGGGGATTCTATGAGAGAGAAGAAATTAGGCTTCTTCAAATGAATATTTTATTTGGAAGATGGTCTTGCATCCTCACATCACAGTGAACACTGCCCTATAGGTGGTTTTATATTATTCTAATGAAGAAATTTCAGATTTGAAGATATGAGTAGATTACATGAATGGTATCATTTTTGCATGGGAAGCAGTTTTTCTCAATTTCTTTTCTCTATCACCCTGATAAACAATGTGAATTTTTTTCATTTCTTTCTCTAATAGTAAGCACATTTCCTTTCTCTTTTAATGTTCTTGTAAGAAAAATTGTTATGAGGCATGTTGCTAATTGTGCTGATAAATCACACTCAGTGGTAAATAACATTTATTGGAAGTACTAATTTTTTAATTTTAATTAAATAAGCTCATCTTCACAGATATTTGTATCACTACTCCAGGGATGCTTGGAGGTCATTTTAAAGAGATGTTATTATATTTTTCATGGCATTATTAGTGCTATCAAAATTAGATTAATTATAAACTATTTTATTTGTAGCTACGAACAATTTGGCTCTACTGTACCAAAGATGAGGGGATTAAAAATGTTATCACTAGCATTATCTACCCAATTGAGAAAATAGAAAGTAAAGATATTAAAGAGAAAAGCTGATTTTTTTTTTGTACTTGGGAAGTTAACTCCAAATGGAGAATTTCTGTAAAAAAGTAGGTAATTTCAGATTTATTTTGAGGGTGACAAAAATGTTCAAGTTTTGATTATATAGTGATGATTGTTCAACTCTGTGACTGTACCTGAAATCTCACATTTTAAAAGAGTAAACTGAATGACAAGTATATTTTATCTATCTATATCATCTATCTATATATGTCCTCTTCTGTTTCAGTGCCTTCATCACTGAAAGGTACAATCATGGAAAAAATTGTGGCAACAATAACTTTAAAAAATACACTTCTCTTTGACACAATAGTTTCTTCCCCCTATTGTAAAATTCATAGAAAAAATAAATTCTGCCAGACAAGTAATTGGCACAAAAACAAAAGCTAGTTAAAAAAATACAGCTTCATGAGAGAAAAAGGAATTAACTGGATTTTAATATAGTATCAAGCAAATGCATACTTAAAAGTCTTCAATGATACATAAAGAATAGATTGTAATGATTTATCCATATTGCTAAATAATCACCTTCTTTTCTAAACATCTTTGATATTTCTTTAGCAAAATTATTCAGATTTCAATTGTACATGACTTTCCTCAGGACATATCACTTTTTATATAGTGAAATATAGAATAAATGGAAAAGAAATTATTTATATGACCAATCTGTAGCTATCATAATGAAAAAAATTTTCAGAGAAAAGCATGTAGTATGACCAATTATAGACTAAAAATCACACAGCTTAAATGATTTCATAAACTCTCTCCCATATGTATAAATATAAAATTGCTTTAAATATTATATAATTTTCCATTTTACCTACAGGAATATTTTTAAAAGAAGTATATTTTTGTTATGTTGAATGTATTACATTTATAGTTGAAGAATTACATTTACAGTTGAAGATTATTACAAAAATGATCTGTTTATAATATTTGAAATATGTGTTTAGAAATGTAACACTAAAAATAAATAACATTTATTTTGTATATTTTTCTAAAATATTAAAAATATGTTTTTTTAATTTTTTTTTAAATAACAGGGATTGAACCTACAGGCACTCTACCCCTGAGCTACATCCCCAGACCTTTTTATTTTTTATTTTGAGAAATGATCTTGCTAAGTTGTCCAGGTTGGCCTTAAACTTGGAATCCCTCTGTCTGAGTCTCCTGAGGAGCTGGGAATAAAGGTGTGTGTCACCATACCCAACTAACATTCAATTTTTAATGAGCAATTGTGACCACATTATAAAATATATAAAAGGAATTATAAACAGAGACGATAAATGTATATTTTAATTCTGTATAAAAATATATCCTTTAGGACAAAGAAAAAATTATTCTGATTGAATCCTATTTATTCTTAACTGACTTTGTTTCTGATGGATCCATTGATTCTGAAACAATCAGCCATGCTCATGTAAAGCTCTGTACATTGATCACAATATTATCTCTGTAAAGAATATTCTTGAATATCCTTGATATCCAGTATCCATCTGTGGAATTCCTACTTAAAACTGGATCAGTATTCTCCAAAAAGTCAAGTACTCTAGGCTGTATATATGAAATGAATTCATGCAGACCAACATTCTAGCAAATATTATATGGTGGCATAGTGAATTCACAAAAGTTACTGCAAACACAGAAGCCATGAAAATTAATGTTTCACTTTAAAGATTTTGGAAACATGAGGTAGCTGCATTTATGGCTGAAGGAGCAAGACTAGAAATGTCTATAAAAATAAAGGAGTAAGGTGAATAGAGAACCTACAGAATGGAAGCAAATATTTACCACAAGCACATCAGATAGAGCATTAATCTCTAGGGTATATTAAGCACTCAAAAACCTTAACACCAAAACAAAAACAAACAATCCAATCAATAAATGGACCAAGGAACTGAACAGACACTTCTTAGAGGATATACAATCAATCAACAAATATATGAAAAAATGTTCAACATCTCTATCAATTAGAGAAATGCAAATCAAAACTACTCTAATATTTCATCTCACTCCAGTCAGAATGGCAGCCATCAAGAATATAAACAACAATAAGTGTTGGTGAGGATGTGGGGGAAAAGGCACACTCATACATTGCTGGTGGGAATGCAAATTGGTGCAGCCAATATGGAAAGCAGTACGGAGATTCCTTGGTAAACTTGAAATGGAACCACCATTTGACCCAGCTATCCTTCTCCTTGGTTTATACCCAAAGGACTTAAAAATAGCATACTACAGGGAAACAGCCACATCAATGTTTTATAGCAGCACAATTCACAATAGCTAAACTGTGGAACCAACCCAGATGCCCTTCAGTATTTGAATGGATAGGGAAACTTTGAGATACACACACACACACACACACACACACACACACACACACACACTGGAATATTACTCAGTATTAAAAGAGAATAAAATCATGGCATTTACAGGTAAATGGTTAGAGTTAGAGAATATAATGCTAAGCATTATAAGCCAATCCCCCAAAATCAAAGGCTGATTGTTTTCTTTGATTTGAGGACACTGACTCATAATGGCGATGTGGAGAGGTGTGGAGCATGTGAGGAATGGAGGAATTTTAGACAGGACAAACCAGGGAAAGGGGAAGCGATGGGGTATGGGGGTAGGAAAGATGATGGAATGAGATGAATATTATTACCCTAAGTACAGGTATGAAGACACAAATGGTGTGAAAATACTTTGTGTACAACCAGTTTACAATTTACACACTTGGAATACTGTGCTTTATATATGTAATATTAAATGAATTGCATTCTGCTGTCATATATAACAAATGAGAATCAATAAATAATTTAATGAAAATAAATAAATAAAAAATAAAGGAGTAAAGTACCTAATGACAAAGCTTGAACTAAGGAAATTCAATGTCTGTGGGACATTGTCAAAGAGCAACAGACTGTGGTTGCTCTTTTAAACACTTGTATTAGAAGAACAGTCTCATTTCTTTCAAATGGCTTGTCTACAACATTCTACTTATCTTGATTTTATTCAATCATCACACATCTCTTTCCACATTTTCTAGGGAATCCAACTCTTCTAAGAGATTAAATCATTGATAAATAAAATATGTTCTATGTTGAAAATTTATAGATTGGCTTATTTATCGAAGATTTATACTTTGTATATTCTCTAAGATACAGCATCATAATTTTTATTTATTTGCCATATATTTTTAGTATACTTCTAAGAAGGAAATGGTTCCCTGTGATTCTAGAAATAAGTTTATTTGCTTCTAGAAGGGGGTGTTACATCATGAAAGATCATGACAGCAAATGATCAATTTAGGCAGTGACAATATGCTTCTGGTATTACTTTTCTAAGTATACAGACAAAATCTTGAAAAATAATTCTTGGGTTATGCAAGTCTCCATTATTGCTCCTATAGATATTTTCCTTTACAAATTATTTAGAAAGGTTACAAATCCACTGTAACTAAATACAACACAAATTCCTGATAAGATCTGAATATATAGTAAATGAATGAGAATATTTTAAAATTATTAACTCTTTTAAACTATAAAGTTATTCATGAGAAATAAATTTAAACTAGTTATAATAATGTTGTATAGCTATAATTAAAATCTTATTTTTAATCAAAGTGTTGTTTAAATAAATTTACTCATTATGTATGTGACATAGAGACAGAATTAGAAAAAATAATCTAGTGATTTAAAGGGTTAGAGCTATAACTAAATATTTTGTCCATTGTTATAACAAATCACAATTGATTAATTAAATATATTGCCTATTTAATTTGGAATGTCAGATATCATCATTGTAAAACATATTGTGAAGTTGGGACATTTTATAAATTGAATTATTTCTGTATACAATCACCCATTCCTTCCTGAGCATTTATCAGTGAATTTATACCAAACGACATTCAGACTCATACAATAAAAACAGTAGGGATATTCTAGTTTTACTTTATTCTTTGGTATATCTAGGCTCTTCTGCAACATTTGTGATTTTATTTTATTTTTTAAAAATATATCTTTATTTTATTTATTTATTTTTGTGTGGTGCTGAGGATCAAACTCAGGGTCTCGCACATGCTATACAAGCACTCTACTGCTAAGCCACAACCCTAGCCCTTGTGATTTTATTTTTGTTTCTAGGCACAGCCTGACTTAATTTTTAAAAATGAATATCATTTCTCATTTGTGAAGAAGATATGTACATGTAAGTGCTTGCTTTATAAAAGCCCAAACTCTTATTATTATTATTACTTGATTCCACAGGTTTAGGTTGATATACAAATATTACTGACCATCAGTATACCTCAAATATAGACTGCTCTTCACTTTTTGCTACTAAAAGAATTATTTAAAACAAAACAATTTTAATATTTAAAATCCCCCAAATACAAAAACTACTATGTGAGTTAAAGAAACATTTCTTACCAGGTGGATGATTCATATATCTCATTACAAAATAAGGCATTTATTTTTAGATGCAGTAGACATATTTTCATGATTAAGGTTAATGACATAGCTCATTGCTATTCAAAATCTCACTGAGAGACAATTTGAGGAGCAAAGTACCAGTGGGAAACAGCAACCAATATTTAATAGAGTAACACAATGGAAAATTGCAAACTACAGTGTGCTGGTCTTATAGGAATTCTAGATTACATTAACAGAGCCAAGAGCTTCAGCCTTTTAAAATGTGTAAACATAGCATGACTTCAGAGGGGAAAAAGTGGGGGGGAAAAGTTTGAACAAATAAGAAAACATGAAATGAAAAAGCAGCTGGACATCACTTTGCTTTCTGTTCAAAAAAATTTGGACCCCAAGAAAATAGCTTAGAAATCATTTGTGATGATGCATCCCTAATGATAGGAACCAAATAGTGTAGCTATTGGGAAAAGCAATTGACATCTGTTTTCAAGGTGAAATAAAAGACCTGCTGTTTTGTTGACAAAAAGTTATTGGACCTATAACTATCTATGTGCTGGTGTATAATAAAGGGTTTTGACATAAAAATTTACTCAGGCTTAAATTTTCTTACCACATTCAATACAAGGGTTTAAAACAAAAATCAAACTATAATCAAGAAGTTAAATACAGAGACAACTCAGTCTGCAATTTATTTCTACAAATGATTGCTCTGAGTCAAAACAGTAAAAGCAGACTTACTCAAGTCTCATAAAAATAAATGTCCATATTCCATTGTCTTTCCCACTTGTCAAAAATAGGGTGATGGTCACTATGCCAATGAGAAGATAGATCTTGTTCCTGTACTGATAGAAAACCCTAATGAGCTGAAGTTGGGGAGATACTAGGATAACTTTCCATGTGGCCAAAAAACTACTGCTCTGGCTAAGATTTAGAGGGCATGATTCTCAATTCTCTTAGTTCTTAGATTTTATAAATCTGTGTCTATTACCTTTTTGCTTGAAAACATTTAAATTTATGGCACTTTAACATAATAGAACTTACCAGGACTTCCAAGATGTTATTTTTAACTGTCATTCAGTCTCTGCACATCCATTACTCCTACTTTTCAGTCATATTGGATTCTATGCTTTGCAAATAGATTATGCTACGGTTCAAATTTTTTAAAAAATAATCTTCAAGCTTCTAAATAACTTTAAAATTTCACCCGAAACTTCCATTCCCATCTCATGAACATTTACACTTTTCTTATCCCATTTGTAATAGTCAAAGTTTTCTTGTAATTTTATTTACTCTGTGTTCCCTATTTAATGAAGCTCCATAAGAGCAAGAAAAAAATGCCTATTTTGATTACTACTGTATATTCCCCATAACACTACATAATCTTAGATTTAACAGATTTTAATTGATGTCCTTTTATTGGTTTTAGTTGATGCCTCAATCGTAATTTGTAAATTTTTTTAAATCAAGGAATGCAGACATTATGTTTGAGTGTATAGTACATGAGTGCAGTGGGCCCTTCGTTTGCTAATGATATAATTATGATTTAGATATGCCTTGTCCCCCAAAAGCTCCTGTGTTAATGTAAGAATACTCAGAAGTGAAATGTTAGATAATCACAGATATAACCTAATTAATGCATCCTTATTTGAATTGACTAACTAGGTTGTAACTGCAGGCAGGTAGGGTGTGACTTTAAGAGGTTCTTCACTGGTGACACACCCACTGAAAGAGTTCATTTGCAGCCCTTTCCCTGTTTCTCTGCTTCCTGGCTGTCATGAACAGAGCCCTGCTCCTCCACCATGCTCTTCTGACATAATACTGTGCCTTCCTTCAAGCCCAGAACAATGGATTCGGCTGACAATGGATTAAACCTCTAAAATCATGATCTGAAATACATTTTACCTTCTCTAAATTTCTCCTGTTGGGCATTTTGGTAATAGTAATGCAAAGTAGACTAACACAGAATATTTATCCCGTTAGCTGTCAAGATTTTTTGGTGGTTAAGAGATTAAAAGTATAGAGGACATAAAACATACATTTACAGAGTCATATGTCTAAGAATTAATCATAAAATATGTATTCCAAAAGGGAATTCAACAAATGACATTTAGATTTCTGGGTAAGTGTATAATAGAAGTGTATTTATCCTCAGTAGTAATACACTTTGGAATTTTAAAATTTATTTCACAAGGATATTAATCTACATACACCAAATCTAGTCATAATTTATAAGTTTCTATCATCAAACACATACACTTTTTCAAATGAAACTAGTACTTGTGAAAATTTGGAAACCAACTCTATAAAATATGGATAATAAACTACAGCTTAAATGATATACAAATTTAAATAACAATGGCTTGACAAGATAGTCTATTCCTCATCACACAGGATGAGTCTGGAAGTATCCAGTTCAGCTTCCTGGAAGCCCTGGGATCTTTAATGACCCATGTATTTTGTTTCCGCTTTGTTCCTAGATTGCAGTTTTTAGCTTATGGCCTAAGATTGCTAGTCAAGCTTATTATGGTTTGGATTTGGAATTGCCCACACAGTCTCATGTGTTGAAGCTTGGGCCCCAGTACAGCAATGTTCAGAGGTGGGGCTTTGGAAAGTGATTGGGTCCTGAGGGCTCAGAACTCAAAAGTGGATTAATCCATTGATAAGGGCTACTGAGAGGTGATGGAAACTGTAAGCCAGTATCACATGGTTGAAGGAAATAGGTCACTGGGGACAGGCTGTTGGGTCTATATCTTGTTACTGATCCCTTTCCATCTCTTTCTCTGCTTCCTGGCTTCCATGAGCTGAGAAGTTTGCCTCTGCCACACTCTTCCACCATCACATTCTACCTCACCTCAGGTCCAAAGCAATGGTGTCAAGTGACCATGAAATGAAACCTCTGAAATCCTGAGCCCAAATAAGTCTATCCCCCTTTATGTCAGACATTTTGGTCACATTACACACTTAAATGTATTTTCAGAGCCTGGAGTATAGCGTAGTAATAGGGTGCTTGCCTAGCAGGAGAGAGGCCCTGGCTTCTAAACCTAGTACTGAAAGGAAATATTATTACAGTGGATTTAAATATTAAGTTTGTTTTATATTTGCTGTTATTGAATTTATGCCTTTCCTACATATAGGAATATGAGGCACAAGATATTCTGTAGCAGAGGTTAGAAAATCAAGCAGTTTAGATTGAGAATCAATGCCATACATCACAGTTCTGGAATGTTCCTTGATAGGGAGTTATTATTACTTAATAGTTCATTTAATTTTATTCCTCCACTTAATTGTATTACTAATGCAGCTATTATTGATGTTGCTACCACTTCAACTGATACCATTTTTAAGTGTTTATGTGCTCTAAGTAGAATACTTAGGACTAAATATGTAGTATCACTAAATTTCCTTATCAGACCATTTTATTTAGGAGTAAATTATAATTTACAGACTTAGTAAATTAGTAATTGTGGGAGGCCAATCTTACGGGTAACTGAGTTACATTCCCCAGCTGGATGCTGAGATGCTCAGTCACAGAAATGGGTGTGTCTTGCTACAGCCCCATGGGTGAAGCTATGCTCACCTGTTCCTTTGTAATATAACCCCTTGCCCTGTTTAGGATAGAATCTTCCATGGAAGTGCCTTGTGTGTGTCCCCTTCTCTTACTGTGCCCTTGGGTGTGGCCTACCCAGGTGTCAGTCAACCTGCTGACAGTGGACATCATGAAGACAGACTCAGCCCCCTGAAACCTGACCCCTTGCCTCATTTGAATAGCTTCTCCTCAATAAAAGGGGTCAGCGCGTGCTCTTGCTCTCTCTCTTTCTGCAGATCCTTAAGGTCGTCACAGCGACCCCAAAGAAAAAGGTATTTGTGTCTCTTGTGTGGTTATTTCGTGCAGCCCAGTTAGCCCAGTTTAACTAGAGTGACCCCTGAGCCTTTTAGTCGCGAGAACAGAAACCCAGCAATTGGCGCCTAACGTGGGGCAAAAGGTCTTTAAACTGCCGGGACAAAAGCGACAAATGCTGGCTCCTAAGGGGACTCCAATTTAAATATTAAAGAAAGTTAGTGAAGTTGAAAATTCTCTCCAGAAGTTAAGCATGCTTAGGATTGCAGAGTATTGTGGGCAGAATTGTAAAAAGTAAGTGAATTAGACAAAAGGAAAATCTGTGACGTTAAAATGTTTAATACTGGGGTATAATTGTAGAGACTCTAAATAAATATAGTTACTAAGATGATTGATGGGCTATGTTGTTGAGTTGAGTCCTCTTCATGGAAAGCGTGCTTTTGTGGATTTTTAAAAATTGTTTTTATAAATCTTTATAAAAGATTTTTTGGGCGCTAGGATTGTTGCTCAGCAGTAGAGTTCCTAGCATGGGCGGAACCTGAGTTTGATCCTCAGCATCATATAAAAAAAAAAAGAGATTTTTTTGGCCTTTATGTTCTAGAAGTTTGCACTAGGAGAGTGAGAAAAAGGAAGAGAAAATGTGATGTTTACCTGGAGAGAAATAAGTTTCAATTTTCTATTGTTTTTGTCAATTCTCAGAAAGTATGTATGGACCTTTTTACTACTTGATTGTCCTATGAATCAGAATGGCTGTAAGTCAGACCCTGGGGACAAGAGACTTTAGCTGCTGCTGCTTGCTGTTCGCTATGGGGTCCTAGCCCCTGTGGCCAGCAGTGCTTTTAATCCTTGAATTACTTGACTTAAATGCCAAACACAGACTAACTTAAGACCTGATGGTAATGCTAGCGTTTGCTCCTAAAAAAACCTTTGAAGCACCCACGGGCCACAGAAAAACATGCAGGATGTACACGAGCTGCAACAGCAGGTCGCAGAGACAGAACAAGCTGCTACTGCAGTAGGATCTTGGCCAGGCGGGGGGGAATGCAGACAAAATAAAACAAAATGCAATCAGCTAGGAAAACTTGGGGAACTTTTGCCCCCAAAATGGGCAGCGGACTCCATGTTGTTTGCATCACCATGGTAACCATGGGGTGCCTGGTCAGAAGAGCAGGCTTCCTGGTCCCACCTCCCACACTTTCGTGGGCTTCCGATTGGTTCTTCCACAGTCACTCAGACGGGACTTCTAGCCACTAACCTGTACTAGTGTGTTTCAGATTTCTACCAGAGCTGTTCGGAGCCTGTATTTTTAAGAATGCCTACCTGTGAATGCTAACGAAAGATATCTTTTTCAGACAAAATTTAATTCCACAGGTTTCTATGTTGCAGCCCTAAATTTAAGTTAGTTCTGAGTTAAATAACCTGACTTTTCTCTATAGTTGTGTTACTAAATAATGTTCTATTGATGAGAGATATCAAACATGCTTCTTTATATTTTACTTTTAATTTTGGAGGTTATGAGGATGCATTTGCTCGCCACAGGAACAAAGCCAGCAATGTTCCTGTGATGACCAAAAAATCCTTATTCTCATTTCTGACTATAAGAAGTAAATATGTATGCACAAGGATTTTATTTCAGTTACATCAAGTGACATCACATAGAAGAGTGCACTCCTAGTTAAAAATAAATTAAAATGGATCCAAATATTTTAAGACCACGTGGTTACATAAAGTTAATACAATTATAAGTTATGTTCTTATTCTTAATATATATTTTTTAGATATTTAGATAACCTATATTTGTTAATCTATAAAATAATTAGCACATGCCTAATTGATTAGTTAATATATATTTGCCTAATTGTTTTTCTTCAACAGAAAACCCATAATTAATGTTTATTATATTTACATTTGTCAGATACTCTGCCTTTTCAGTTACAGATATTTGAGATAAATGTGTTTACTATAAATTTACTTTTAAGTAAAAATACAATCTTCAAGTAGTTTCTAATTCTGAAAGTTACTGTTCAAACTCATAAGATGATAAATAATTATGTCTACAAAATATCTAAGGATTTTAACTATATTTTCATTGATACTTCTTATCAAAGTATACTAATTTGTTTATAGATTCCAAGGTTTTCAGAAATTGTTCCAAAGTATAACCAAAAAAAAAATTTTTCTAAAAGAAAAAGATGCTTCAACAAAGAAAAAGTACACATGGATCCTAAAAAAAAAAGAAAAGAAAAAAGAAATCATCTTTGGGTAAAACAAGGTCTTTATATTAATTTTCCTAAGTAAAAAAGATTTTTTAACAGATGATGTTTTTTAAACAGATTATGTAAAAAGTTAGAACAATTAAAAAAGAGATTTATATATACTAAACTAACTATAATTAATTTGAGGTTATTTCAGGCTATTTTCCTAATTTAACTATACTAATGTGAAATAAGATTTTGTCCATATTTTGACATGATAAACAACCTATTAAAATGTAAGTGTATTTCTTTAAAGAAATATCCTTATTGCCTAATAATTCTTACTGTTTAAGATAAAGATTAATTTTGGTAAATAAATTCACATTGTTGATTAAACATTAAGTATATTAAACTACTAACTTAATCCCGATTTTAACAATTGTCCTTAGAGACTAAAATTGATTAATTCTAAGACACTGAGATACTAATTTTTACATATTTTGTTTGTTAGATAATTATAAAATTTAAAAAAAAACATTTTATTAAGACTAATGTTCTCCAAATTAAAATTATATATTAATTTTAAACAATAAAGGTTACAAACTTAAAAAAATTCATTGATATTATATAAGTTCTCTAACTAGATATATTGTCCATAAAAAATACAGTAAGATTTATATACTGCTCCCTACACAGAAAATAACCTTCATCATATTTTTAAAAGCAATTAAGAGATACCTATGTAAAGGATAATATTCTAAAATATAGAGATTTTGAGACCTTCTCTCAAAAAGATTGAGGATTCTTTCTAAATTGTTAGGATGGATCAACTATTCTATATTAAAAAATTTTAATAATCAATTAAAGGGAAATCTATTCTTAGTCATTTAAATACTTGTAGTATTATTTATAACTTAAACTAATAATACTACGACTTATGCCAAGCCTTTACTCAAATTTATTAAATAAGGAAAAGGGGGAATACAGGATCCCAGAGACGCTAGATTTTACAAAATACTTTAAAATTTTTTCTTAAATTGTAATATTGAGAGTCTCAATGTTACTGAACATGATTCAGTAAATTAAATCAGATATCAAAGGAGAGTTTAAACCAGTCATCATGATAATGACTGAGAAACCTGGCCCAGGAAGGTCAATTTCCAGCTACAGAGCTTATAGCCATGCAGCTTCACGAGCTTGTCAGGTAAATAAAAATTATGAAAAGACTTATATGGACCCATTTTCCAGGTCCACCTTTAATGTGTCTTGCAGTGTGGACTGGAAAGTCCACCCATGAAACTAAATTAATTGTCCTGACTGTAATGGTCAGTTATACCTATATATTGATTCTATGGTAAACAGACTGTCTGGAAGTATCTTTTGAGAAAAAGACAGTGTTAAAATAACGGATTGTTCTGCATCCATATGGATAGCAGCTATGGACCAGATGTGAGTAATACCAATTAGGGCCAGTTCTGTATAAGGGATCTCTCTTCATCTGTCTCTCTCAGCTTTGTCACTATATTTCTGTTTGTCTGTCTATGACCTGTCTCCTTCCTTCCTGAATGCAGCCCCACCAGCCCAGTGCTGTGAGCTGGGCCCTCCATGGAGAAGAAACCTGAGTTTGCTGATCCTAGGGTAAATGCTGGTGTTTACCAAGGAGACAGAGAGGGCATTATCTATCAAGGAGACAGAGAGCCCTCTTGGGGACGATGCCATGCACACTCCACATCACCCTGTTTGGCCCCGGAGAATGGCTGGTTAGCCAGTGACGGGTAAGATTCCTCAAGGGAGGGACAACCTAAGACAGGCACAGTTGCAGAGGGGCCATCAGGAGAAAATTTGGGGGCCAACAGAGGTGAGGCAAAGAACCTCACCCCCCCACTGGTGCAAAGGCCTAATTCTTCTCCCCTTCAGAGAGAGGTCTCCTGCCCCATGGCTGCTTTGCTCCCCACATCCAGCTCAGATCAGAACCCTAGTGACAGAGACTAGTCAACAGTGACTGCCTGCTCACCACAGCAGAAGACAAATGCAGCTACAGGAATGGGCCATGTCTGGATGCTTTTCTCTTTCTTGGTTCTCATTTTTTTCTATGCTTTTCCTTTTCCTTTCTTTTCTCATCAGGGTTATCCTTTGACAATAAATTTAATAGAAGAAGAGAAAATGTTAGAATAGCCTTCAGTTGCAACTAACAGCTACGAGCATATAGTTTCCTCACAGTATGATTACACTAGGCAGAAGATGATTGGCTTATGGATATTATCTTGCTTATGTAGATTGACAGGCATGCCCCACTCAAACCCTGTAACAGTTGTGTACATTCCAAAAAGAAACTGAGCAGTTAAAATCTCAGTGAATTTGTCTCATCTCCCTAAGGAGTATCACATCTCCATGAAAGCTAAATGATCCAACAGGCACATCCACATGAACTGGTTGAAGAATTCACCAGGAAATTCTATTGCTCTGGTTATGGGGAGGCTTTCAGTTCTATCTTCCCATTCATCTCTCTTTTAATAATTTACTTCAGAAAGCTTCCCTTTGTGCAGATTATATTAACATTTGTTTCTATTTTCCTTAGTATGTGTACTCATTAAAGGATCTAGAACAATTTATCCCATCTCTCAGGAAGCTACACAGACCAAAATCATATTTGAGAGACACTGTCTACAAATATAAACCTAGAAGGCAAGTCAAGTAAAATAAAATGTCTAGCAGTATGGCATTTATGTACATTTATATGTGTATAAAAAAATTATTATTGATCTATCACATAGCTGTCAAAAATGTCATATATGATACATAATGACTTCTGTGGGTACTAACACTTCTGCTTCCCAACTAACTCCATCTCCTATATGCCAATATTTGTTCTTTCCAAATTGTCATATCTAGATCCTAAAGTCCACTTTTCTCATAGTCCACCTTTACTCTATTTATTTACTTCTGGAAGTGTTCTAGGGTAAAAGCATTATTCCAACTGTGATCATTTTATAATTTATAGATTAATGATATTTATTAATTTCAGTTATATACAAAAATATATTTTCCTCTTGTTTTCATGAAAGTACTTTGAAAACATTAAGCATAACATATTGAAATTATATTTAACAGTTTACCTGATGAAATTAACAAAACAAAACACCAGTTTGATGAATTGCAACCTTTTTTCCAGTAGGTTTAGTATGACCACACAGAATTGCCCTCTTGCTGTTTTATTCTAAAATATTCCCAAAAAATTGTTGATGGAAGAGAAGTAGCTGAGTAAAATGAATATTTTATATCAACATATTGAAAACAAAATTTACTATAGTAAAACCTGCTTGATTATTCCTGATAAGGTTTACAATTATTTCCTCTGATTTCACAATTACATATATAAACTTAGTCTGTGTAGCAAAATGTGTTCTTAAAAAGCTCTTAGTAAAACTCAGATCAAAGCACAATTCTTTCATTTTTTATACAATTGATGGACAGTTGAAAGAAATTTCCCTACTTGATATGGCACATAGGTCTTCTTATGGTCCTTCTTTCATACTAGATAGCAGTAAAAGTATTTCTATAGTCAAACTATGTTGGTAAACTTTGTTTAACCAAGTTCACACATTCATTCTTAGGTCTTCTGTTGACTCAACAGTATTTCAATTAGGAGTATGTTTTAAAATATCCTATGTAAAGCAGAATTCTCAATCACAAAACTACAAAGAAAAATTGATAGGATTAATTATAGTAAATGTATTTTTATTCTGTTTAACAAAAGATACAATAAATAAATTTAACAGATGGTTAACCAACTAAGATATATTTTTACTATTTGGAACCATAAAATATATTTTTTGGGAATTTTCAATCCAATTAAACATTTATTGATATATTACTAAATACAATCCCTAAGCTTTGTATTAAAAGACAAATTTAAGAAGATGATTTTATTTTATTAATGTTTTCTTATTTCTAGTAAGAGAGGGTTTGTTTGTTTGTTTGTTTCATGACATTGACCATTTTGCTAGGACAATGGAGCAGTCTTTTGGAAGGGTCCACATGGAGAGTAGCTGAAGCATCTTGCTCATGGCTAGGTGAGTGAGACAGTTAAGAGGTAGAATCTCTAGCTGTATTAATCCCTCAGATAATTGCAGTCCAAGACATTGTGACAGTAAACTATTATAGAATCTGAGCCAGAAATGCCCAGCAGGGGTACTTCCAAATTCCTTAATCATACAAACTGTGGAATTTTAGATGTTTGTTTTTACAAGCTTTTAAATCTTGGGCTATTTTTGGCATAGAAATAGAAAACTTACATGCACAACAGTGGTATTGAAGATGTTACGATCAACTTTGTGGAAGCAAAAATGAGAGTAGTAGGGTCCCCTACATAAACTGATAGAGAAACTTGGTTTTGAAGATAGATAAAACATTAACTAGGTGATTGGAGAGGAGCATGCTATTTACAGGGTATTTCTAAAATGTAATATCATATGGTCTCACATGCCTCAGAAGGATTGGGTTTGAAACAAATTATAAAGCCAATTTTCCAATGTGTCTTTAAAAATCTTTCCATCTTTTTAATAGTTGACAAACAAACTTTTCAACCAACAGTTGAGAAAAAGAAATTAAGAGAGGAAATTATTATCTGAGATTGCTATGCTTAGGATAGAAAGTGAAAAAATACCAAATTATAGAACATTGAATTTCAAGGTGTTACTAAGATGCAAATACCTTAAAGATTCCTACGAGTCCAGAAATAGAAAATGGTTATCTCAACACAAATACCTATTACTAGACAAAAGAAACATGAGTTACAAAGAGTGAGGAAAAGAATGATCATTTCCATAGCTACAGTGTCAAAGATATATCCTAATTTCTTGGAAGGAAGAACAACTTTTGAAAATTGTATATTTTTTGGAATTACATAGATAGGTGTATCTATACATAATCGTATTAAACTGGTCATAATCTGTGTCCTAAGTAAGATTTCATTCTTTATACAAAACATTTCCTCATTTTCATAACTTTTTAACTTAAGTGATCTCTTTAGGAATTATAGGAATTATATCTATATACTCAGAATGTTTGTGCAATATCAGTCTACTAAAATAAGTATTCTCATATTTAGATGAGTACATCCACGTAAGGAAAGTTCATGACAGAATCAAGTATTGAATATTTTACTAGGCAAATAGCCTAATAAAACTGAAAGAAGCAAGAGAACAGTGTATTTGTAAACAAATTAATTTTACTTAATATATCTTTTCTTATCTCAACATAATCATGAAATTTCCTTTTTACTGATTTTTCGCTTTTTATGAAACAACTTTCTGGCAATTTACTACTAATTTAACATTATTCTAAGCTAAACAAAAATGTGTTTATAAGAGTGTGTTTTGTTAGATTTTAGAAGTTATTTGTATGTGTGACTGTGTGAGGATATTTGCATGATGCACAGCTCTTTACACTTATTCTGAAAAAAATTAAAAAGGAGTTTCAAGTATGTGTTTGAAACAATTTAAAAATATTGACTATATGCCAACACCCCTGATGATAAGATGGTGAATTGAAAATGATAAAATTTTGGCACTCATATAGACTACACTATGTACTAACAAAGTCAGACAAAACTATATACAAAAACATAAATATACTAGGAAAAATAAAATAACTACCATGAATAGAGTGCTGAAACAGATACATTTTCAGGAGCATTCTCATGAGAAGTATCTCCCAGGAGATGAGACTTGAGCTGAGATCTGGAGGATGAAAGAAAAATTGGTATTGAGAAGGGTGAGTCAGAGTGGGAGCTGAGAATATTCCAGCCATGAAAACTGCTTAAAGCAAAGATCACTTCAAGAGTGTGGTGTTTTGAGAAGTGGAGGAAAGCCCAACTAGTTTGATCATACTTATCTGGGACTTGTTGACTTGAAATAAGTCCAGAGAGAATAAGAAGAAGGAGAGAGTAAGAAGTTAAAATCGTATTTTACGTGTACTAGAAAGTTAGTGAAGCACTGGGTACAGGAGTGATGTAAATAAGGTAGTTTAAGCTTTATGTTTTACAACATTAACTGGGTCAAAAAGTGAAAGAAAGTAGAGATAGGAAAGGATAAAAAATAGATGGTTTCAAGTGGAGGATAAACATTGCTTAGATGATGGCCGTTACAGTAGTGATGGAGAGAGGCCAATTAATTCAAGAGAGATTTTTAAATGATATAGGAAAGTATTCATGCTTTGATAAATTAAGGTAAAAACATAATTAAATCTGACTCTCATAGGTTTCTGAATTTCAAAATAAGTATTGCTTAATAAATGCATGGGGATTGGTATAAAATGACAATGAGTCTTAAAAGTTGAATTATTGGCATTTTCAACTTTAGCGTTTTTGCATACAACTCTGTTCTTAGTATTGTGTTCATCCTAAAACATTTTTTTTCCTGCCAATTTTACCTACTTCTCTCTTTAAATGTTTGGTAAATTTCTCTTAATTAATAAAATAACTCAGTATCCATATGTTCTCTACCTTAGTCGAGAATTATGAGAAAATGTTCTTGTCAACTTCAGTCTAAGTTTATTATAACTCCCAAAGGAAGGAAGGAAGGAAGGAAGGAAGGAAGGAAGGGATGAGGGGAAAGAAAATGTCAAATGAGAGTTTTTCTTGTTTTTTTTTTTTTAATGCTCTCAAATAAAATGTCCCATTTATAGTCAAGTACATGATTTTAGAGTACTCATTCATGACTTTTCAGTATGTAGACTACTATTCTACAGCCTCCATCTGGTAAGAGAGTCATCACTTGATAGTTGGAGCACTTTCTAAGAGTTGATGTGAAACAGGGTTATAAGCAGCCACTCTATTTCTTAATAATCATTAGGATTCCCATCTATTTTCTTGATTAATGTGCCTTCTTGACACTCCTTGAGTCTCAGGTGTTAGTAATGAATTTATGTTAAGTTTTCACCTTTCTGCGCATTTGAATATGACCCTGAATGTAGCACAAGTCACTGGATGACCAGTATACTCAATGAAATGCAAAATATGTAGAAAAACAGTTGGCAGTACGTGCTGTGTTTCCAATGAAATTTGACTAATGCATGTTAGGCATTATGGACGGCATTTTTAATCATCTACCCTTTTAATACTGATTCATTATAGTCTCTACTTGAACTTGTTGGTTATATTCTTAATTTACTATATTATTTATAGAAGAAAATTGTGAATTGATTGGTAGGACATTTGTTTTAGAAAGAAATAATTAAATAATCTTTTATTATCTATCATAGGTATGATTCCACTGAAAAGCAATAATAAAGTACAAAAAAAGTCTACTTTTAAAAACTGATAATTTATATCTATTCCATAAAAACATTGCAATTTTTGTTTTAAGTTTTGGTATTTTGATCATTTGCTTATTTTTCTACTACATTTTTTGGTCCAAGTTATTTACTATTAGTTGTTTAGTCTATTAGTAGTATCCTAAGCATTTAGTAGTCTACTACTAAACATTTCCTTGATCTTCTCTGGTTTTTAGGCACTTTGAATTTGTTCTTGATTTGTTTTGTTTTCAGTCTACTAGAATGGTGTTTTCATATGTCCCTTTTTTACTACTTAAACTATGCTTAAGAGCACAACTCAATTATTAGTTTTTCAGAAGAAAGTTTCTAGTAAATCCCCATATTATAGCATGAAAATGTATCCTGCATCATCCGCATTGCAACTGAAAATTTGCATTTGTGGTATATGAAACTTGAACTTTTTAAGATCTCTTCTCTATTGTACTTTGAGTCTCTGTGGGTATATCTGTATTTGATTTCCTAATAATTTTAAATAAGCGATGAAAATATACAAGAAGGAGGAAATGAAAGAACATAGAAAAGGAGAAAAAAATCTATTTAACAAATGTGAAGTGATTACTTTGAGCAGGACTCTGTACATTTATAATTAAATTGTGACCAATTTTATGTTAGAGTTACCATGATTCCTGTTGAACAGTATTCCTGTTCATTGGTCTAAATTATTCTCTGTGCTTGAAAGGTGATTTTGGCCCAAAGAGACAATGTATATGATGAAATATAACCTATTGTAATGTGTAAGAGGCTGTAACCTTATATAAGAATATATTCTTGTAGCAAAGAAGCGGAACCTCAGTTAGTCAAAACAGTCAACCTCTCAACCAATCCTAGGATAAAGACTTCCAAATTATGTTCTAGTAAGGTAACCAAACTGCTTCAATCAAGTAATCTCTATATGCTATGTCCTGGATTTTTGGTTATAAAAGTAGCTTACTACATTGCAGCAAGGATCATTCTGAATCATCTTCAATTTGGACAGCTGCCCAGCTCTTAAATATTTTCTTGCTCAAATAAACTTTGTTATGTTGAAATGGTTTCAGTTTTTCTTGTATCATTCTTGTTTTATGAAGCAGATTTTTTAACAGGTAGTTGAACCAGAATATGAAATTAGAACAGTTTAACTCATTTGCTCATCCCTTTTACTTTTATTAAATTATATCTAAAGCTTTTAAAAAATAAAGAAAGCTTGGATGAGCTTCCATTTAAGTCAATCCATTTTATTTCCATAAGACAACTCTATCAATGCTGCGATAATTGTCTGAGATGACCAACTATAAATAGCTCTAAAACAATGGATGTCTCTAGCCTTTTAAATAGCTCTTGCTATTCTCAAAGTGTGTATACTAGAACAACAACATTACTTTCACTACAGTATTGTGAGAAATGCTAAATATAGGTGCCTCACCCTAAACCTGAATCAGAATATGTATTTTATCAAAATCTCCGGAGTGATTACATTCTGAGGAATATCTGAGAAAGCTTGATAAAGTTAATACACAGTAAGAGAAAATTACCTAAATGAATCAACCATTTCTCTGTATCTTTGAGACAGGATATGTATTGATCTATTACTAATACTCAAACAAAGCATAAAATGAGTATATTCATGTGTCTCCATGATTAAGTCCAAATATCCCTAGCCCCTAGAAAGTGAGGAGAACCAATTTTTTTTTTTTTTTAAATCATGGACTGTGGCATAGCATATAACAGTGCAAGAAAATATAGTTTATCCTGGGAACACTCTACTTAGGGCAGACAATATACTCTGGCTCCCTCATACAGTTCTGGATTATTCCTATTATATTTTCATGATTAATAATAATGCCCCATTCGATTTCTAAGATGTCCTGTTTGAGATGATTAAGTTATATGGTCACTCTGTCTATAAATCAACCAAATAACAGACTGATTACCTAAGAATTTTCATCACATAACTTGTCATTCACAGGTTAGTTTTATTATGTAAGTATAATTTTAGAACAAATTGTACTCCTTACTTTGCTCTATCTTTTTTCTTCAGGACACTAAATGTGGTATGGTTTGGATGTGAGGTGTCCCCCAAAGCACATGTGTGAGACAATGCATGAAGGTTTAGAGGAGAAATGATTGGGTTGTGAGAGTCTTAACCCAAACAGTGAAAATTAATCCCTTCATATGGATTTACCGAGTGGTAACTGAGGTGATAGGGTATGGCTGGAGAAGGTGGGAATTGGGGTGGTGCTTTGAGGTACATATTTGTATCTGGCAAATGGAGACCTCTTTCTCTGCTTCCTGATTAACATATAAGCTGCTTCCCTCTGCAGGAGGCTTAATAGTTTGTGCTTTTCAGATCATCACCTGTGAAAGGGAAAGAAGTAAAAAAATCAGGTAGAGTGGGAGGCTGGACTGCAAAAAAAAATCCCATGAGGATCTCTGCAACTGAGATAACCCTTCAAAATTGTCCTCTAGAAAATGTGAAAATCCTTTCTTGCTCTTGATGAGAGTGAGGTTTGGCTTTCATTAGTCTCAATCTTGGGAGAGCAAAAATTTGAATTTCAATAAAGGGTAGAAACAGAAAAAGAAAGAAGGAATGAGGAAGGGAGGAAAGAAGGCCAACTAATGAAATAAGAGGCACTTTTTGCCACCTTCCAATAAGACTTTTGCATGGACTAAAATAGAAATGGATAGAGTGATTTTGCATGACCCAATATTTACTACTAACTCTAAATAATAAGTAGCTCATTCTGGCGATCATGTTTGCCTACAAACATTTCAGATATTTATAATACAGTGTTATATTTGAAAGAGACCCCAGTATGATTCAGTTATGACTCTAAGATATCAGTGTTCTCCAATAGGTTTTAAGGATACAAAATGTCAAAATAGGGCAATATCCCAAGTATGTTTGAAGCTGTGAAAATTTTTATCTCATTCTATTGATAGCTTAGGGGGCACACTCGCCAGGTTTAATTACTTTTAGTTTTAAAGTAGATCATAATATTGGGAGATAAACCACATCTTGAGTAATTCACAGCCGTAAGACCACATTATGATTTATTTAAACTTGAATCATGAAACACAATCTACCTCAAAGCTGACAATCTGTCCTTAACTAGAAAATCATGTTGGAAGAGGATGGATGTAATAAATCAATTGCAAAAAGCATTTTCTCTTTAGGAAAAATAAATAATTGGCAAGTGCTTAGTTTAGATTGGCAACACATTGGACTCAGATTGCCATAAGCAGAGGACGTGTAGGGTTGGTTTGTTTTGTACTTTGTGCCAGGTGCCAGTGTTTGCAGGGAAAATCTGGAGAATTGGAGGAACAGGGAAACTTACTTGGCTGCAGCAATGCTTAGCAAAGTGACTCCTTATCATGCAGTGATGCCACGCAGAAGCTACCATCAAAATCTCATTCTTTTACTACATGTCCCACTATAGATCTTAAGGAAGCATAAGTAGACTTGACTCTCCAAATATGAGTTACTTCTTTTTCTTTCTTTTTTTTTTATTTTTATTTTGGTGATTATCTTTCATTGCTAACTTTTTTTTTTTTCAGGACTATACTTTCCAGAGCATATATAGAACTCTATATTCTTTGTAAGTATAGAAGGATCCTTTGCTGCATATACCTCTATAATACCTCTAACAGAACATCTTTCCTCTTTCATCCTTGGAGATATATTTTGAAGTTTTCATCCAACTTGCAATTTTTAAAACCTACATGTGGACAACTTATTTGTTCTATAGCATTGATTAATTGAAAGAACACACACCTTGGAAGCCCAATTTCTGAATTCAGTGGCCATTTACTAGCTATGACCTTTAAATTGTTATTATATCCCACCTATATGCTCATTTTTAAAATGGGAAAACATGTTTCTCAAAATTCACAACAGGAATAAAAAGGGAAGTAGAAAAAGAGCAATACAGATCTCTTAGCACCCATCCTATAATTTTTCAGGTTATTTATAATCATTTCCTTTGGATTAATGACTTTTAAGGTGGAAGACTGGCTTGGTTTTAAGCAGACCAAACGAGTCCTAAAATGAACTGACATGATTCAAAATGTTCCTTGAGTTTTGGCCTTAACTTCTATGCAAAATGATGAATTTAATGGCAATTAGACAGAAACAAAGGAAAGCATTTCGGGCACAATTATCAAGCAGCTAATGTCCTCAGTGAAGCACAGCATGATTCCTTTCTGTTGCCTTGTTCCGTTCCATTTGGCCAGGGTCCCAATTTATCCAGGCTTTCATGTCCGGATGAAATCAGCAAAAGCCTCATACTTCCAGGTTTTCCCCCACTGCTTTGTCTAATACAACACCTGCTTGCTTAGTGCTTCTCTTTTCAGTCATCCAGAGATTGGAAAGCAAAGTATAAAGGCTGGTTTCTGTTCTGATCCTTGAAGATATTTTGCCTTCCTGTTTTTCTCAACTGTCCAATATGTTCCCTATTAAATGTAGCTCTTCATTTCTTTTTGCTTTTTGTGATTCTACAATTACCTAAATATATTTTTAATGTTGTCCTATTTCTAACCATATGTAAGTGAATTGATATGTCTTATATGAGCAGTAATTGAAGTATTATTTGGAAATATTATTTAGAAATACTTATACTGCATAGAGTTTCATCTACCAAAAGGAAACAGAAATATAGAGCGTTGTACTTTCAATCTCTTTATTCTCTTCTCTATCCTGATTCTCCCTGCTACCATTCCTCTGAATGATATTTCTGCAAGCCATTGTTTTAATGCTTGGGTTTCATCTCACCTCATTAAAAAGGAAAAATATAACTGAGGAAAAAGAGCCAAATTCTGGTTGTATAATTTTTTAAATTTTTCTAATATTTCTGAGAATCAAAGAATCTTGTTTAATTTTAGAATCTTGTAGCATATATAAAGTTTAAATATAGACAAGATCTAACAAAGGATTCATAAATATTAAAATTAAATACACTTAACTATAGATATATAAGCATATAATATATGAAAATAAAATATAGACAGCATTCAAATATTGGAAAAGAGTGACGATAAGATAAAAAAGTAATCTTAGAATTTTGTTAATGATCCTTGTTATATATAATATTTATCATGATACAAATATATGTAACAATATATTTCAAAATAGAAAGGGAAAGAAAAAGAGAGAATGAGTATAAGCCACATCCTGTGCTACCGTGGTAATGCTGAATGAAGAAATTTAAATATGACTTATTACACCATTGAATTTTTCCACACACCCCCAGCATGTAAACCACTATTAGTCATTCAAACAAGAGTTATGGCAGACTAAAACACAACTCCATTTTCAAAAGTGTATCTTTAGATAGAAACATTTTCATTCAGTAGTGACAGAAGTTGGAGCAGGAAGGGTTTCTCTCAGAATTGAAAGCAAAGGAGAGGAGAGAAAATAGATTTTCAAATTTAATCATCTTGATGTACCTTATTCATTAGGTTTCTAAAATGTAAAATGTGCATGGCAGCATTTTGTGTAATGGTTGACAAACATAATAGGCTGCTTTGGGACACCTGTATTTACAGCTATTTAACAGAACACATACCTTGAGTGTATGTGCAGAAACCTGAAAAGCTTAAGTATATTTAGCATAATAAACATTATGTAAGGTTCTAGATGCAGATGTTCTGGCAAAAAATAAAAAAAATAAATAAATAAGCATATTCATAAAACCTTGACAGACAAGTAATTAGAAACTGAAATGATCCTGTGCTGTGGGAACACGGGAGAATACTTTGATTGGCATTGGCTAGCAATTTCTCTCAAAGTATAGATTTCCATTAATAATAAAGCAGAATTAGCTTTGTGAGTGGTAAGAACATGAAGTCATTGCTTCTTAATGCCAGGTGGTAGTCATGGCTATGATTTTATTTTTATAATAATCATTTTGTCTATAAATTTTCCCTATGTTATGTTCCACAAAAAAGGATTATGACAATAAAATAGGTACATGCCAATAAAATAGGTACTTATTTTATTGTCATTATTTCATTCCCAGACCTACACCCTAGTCTGCTCATCTAACCAACATTAAATCCCTATATCTAGCCAAAGACCAAACTAGCAGAGAAAACACCTGAATTCTAGTCCACATTATTTTCTATTGTTTAGCATGAATTGTCCAGAGCATTTTATTTCTTTCCACTATTTCCAGAGTATGAAACAGTTATATGGTGATCTCTCAATCAATGAGAAGATGCCCACTCCATCAGCACCTGTTTCTCACTACTTATTTTCAACTTGCCAAGAATTCAGAGGTTTTCTGCTATGGAGAGCTATTTTCTCAATCCTAATTATTAAAATTACACATGAAATATGAAAGAAATAAATCACCACTCAAATAACTTTTCAATATCTCAGCTTTTTAAATCATGAACAACATACACATATGTGTACACACACGCGTGCACACTCACACACACACACACACACACACACACACACACACACACACCCTGCAAGTGATTTAGTTACTTGTCATAATTCAGCCAGGAATCTTTAGGTATTTTTAGGGCTAATGTGCTTAACAGACATGGAGGAAGAGAAAAATATATTTATATCTAAGTCATTCCCTATAACCATTAAAATGCTTTTAAAATAGAAACTGCAGGAGTTCACATTTTAGACTTTATTCTGCCTTTCAGGTGATATTTCTTTCACACCATCTTTGGGGAAATCTCTTTCCTCCAAAAGAATCTAAGAGTGTTGAGGAAAATTAGTTAAATAATAGTAATCCCATGTCAAACAGAGGTTGGCAATACAATTAAATTATATCAAAGAATATTTGCAGTGGACCTAATTAGAGAAACACATTGAACTAAATTGACATAATTTGCAAAATTTCATCAGATAGTAAGCCACACTTATAAACCCCGCCCTGCTCACAAACTAATGCATCAATATAGACACCGAATACTCATTACAAAAAGGAAAAAATGCATAAATATGTATTTCTGTAAGTTGCAATAACTACAAATTTTAATGTTCACTTTGAAAAAAATTACAATTCATAATAAAATGTTTTAAATGATATTGGACTAAATAATACATGGGTATTACCATCTTCTATAATTTAGCATTTAGGTAGGTGTATAGTCTTGGTAAAAAACTTAAGCCAATCAAGGTAGGTACAGGTTATGGTTTGGATGTGAGGTGTCCCCCAGAGTCTCTTGTTGAGACAATGCAAGAAGGTTTAGAGGAGAAAGTATTGGGTTATGAGAGTCTTAACCCAATAAGTGAATTAATCTCCTGATGGGAGTGGCAACTGAAGGCAGGTGGGTTGTGGCTGGAGAAGGTGGATCATTGGGAATGTACCTTTGGGTTTTATATATTGTCCTTGTTGAGCAAAGCTCTTTCTCTGCTTCCTGATGCCAGGTGCTAGCTGCTTTCCTCTGCCACACTCTTCCACTATGATATTCTGCCTCCCCTTTGGCCCAGAGCAATGGAATCAGCCATCTATGGACTGAGACCTCTGAAATCCTAAGACCCCAAATAAACTTTTCTCCCTCTAAATGTTCATGTCTGTTCTTTTTCATTGTAGCAACAATAACAAAAAAAAAAGCTGAATAAAACATTACATATACTTAATTTTTAACCAATTATCTCTACCTCAAACATTATTTCACTGTGTGCTCTTTTTTTTTTTTTTTGGGTGGGTGGGGGGACGGGTAACAGAGATTGAACTCAGGGCCACTGAACTGCATCCCCAGACTTATTAGTATTTTATTTGGATACAGGGTCTAACTAAGTTGCTTAGCATCCTGCATTTGTTGAAGCTTGATTTGAATTCTTGATCCTCCTTTCTTAGCCTCCGAGCCACTGAGATTACAGGCATGCACCCATGCTCACGGATCACTGTGTGCTTTCTAAAACCAGTATTTCTACTAATTGATATTAATTATGCTTTATTTTTTCTCTTGCCCACACTGAAACTTCTTTTGAAAGTGTATAACACTTTCTTTTGTTAATGTGCTCAAATTTAGTAATGTTTATGAAATAGAAAATGCATCACATTTTTTTTAATCCTGATATCCCAAATGTCAAAAATCAACTATGGGCTCTGAGCAATGGTTATCAATATAACTGTATAAATTTTCAAGACAAACTACCAAAAAGGTTTAATTAATTTTCTATTACTGTCTAAAATTGCTCCAAAATTCAACAGCTAAATGAACATTTATTATATCACATTTTTTTTTATTAGTAAACACTTTTTATTCCTTTAAAATGATGAGCTCCAAGGCAGAGGATTAATGACAGACCTTTGTTGAACAGACTCTGTCACATACTAGGTGCTGAAGAAATCTTCAGTGAATTGAATTTGGTATTGAATGAGAGATTTATATCCAGTGATCCCTAACATGCTACCCCACTTTGACCTGTGATTTTATAGATTTTTCCAAGAACAAGTTAATAAATGAGGAAAAGCTCTTGTAGATATTGATTGCCAGTTTCTTCAAACTCAGGTGAGCCCAGAAAGCTCATAGAATGATGATAAAAGGCTCAATCATCACTAAAGTCCAGTTTCCATTCTGCATGGTTTACATTAAATCAGATGCCAAAACAAAATGACCTACTTTCTCACCCATCAACATCGTCCCAATCAACTTTAAGTCCAATTCTGCTACCTTCAAGTCTGCCAAGTCTTCCTGCATTTTTGCAACAATTATAGAAATCTACTTTGTTCTATATCTGCAATGATGAATCTGGATGTTTATTAGGAGTTAAGAAAAAGCTCAGGAGAATTTCAAGGATGATGTTGTATAGAAGTGGTATTAGAAGACATCTTATCTTGTTCCAGTTTTTAGAGGGAATGCTTTCAATTTTTCTCCTTTTAGAATGATGCTGGCCTAGGGTTTAGAATAGGTAGCTTTCACAATGTTGAGGTATGTTTCTACTATGCCTAGTTTTTCTAGTGTTTTGAACATAAAGTTGTTCAGTATTTTGTCAAATACTTTTTCTGCATCTATTGAAATGTTCATATGATTCTTGTTTTTAGTCTATTAATTTGATGAAGTACATTCATTGATTTCTATATGTTGAACCAACTGTGCATCCTGGGATGAATCCCATTTGATTGTGGTACACTATCTTTTAAATATGTTCTTGTATTTAATTTACCAGAATTTTACTAAGAATTTTTGCATCTATGTTTATCAGGGATATCAGTATGAAGTTTTCTTACCTTGATGTGTCTTTGTCTCATTTTGTTATCAGGGTGGTATTAGCCTCAAATAATTAATTTGGAAGTGTTTTGAACATGAAGGTGTTCTGTAATTTGTCAAATGCTTTTTCTGCATATATTGAGATAATCATATGATTCTTGTTTTTAAGTTTATTAATTTGATAAATTACATTGATTTCTGTATGATGGAATCTATAAAATTCTATTTCATGGAATACTTTGAGGAGTATTGGTGTTAATTCTTCTTTGAAAGTCTTGTAGAACTCAGCTGAGAATCCATCTGGTAGTGGGATTTTCTTGGTTGGTAAGCTTTTGATGGTGTATTCTATTTCATTACTTGAAATTGACCTGTTCAAATCGTGTATGAACTCCTCATTCAATTTGGATAGGTCATTATGTCTCTAAAAATTTGTCAACATCTTTGATATTTTGTATTTTATTGGAGTATAAAGTTTTAAAGTAGTTTCTAATTACCTTCTGTATTTCATACATGTCCTTTGTGCTATTTCCTTCTTAATCTTGTATTTTAGTAATTTGAGTTTTTTCTCTTTTTCTCTTCATTAGCATGGCCAGAGGTTTATCTATTTTATTTATTTTTTCAAAGAACCTAATTTTCTATTTGTCAATTTTTTCAATTTTTTTGCCTTGATTTCATCTTTGATTTTAATTATTTCCTATCTTCTACTGCTTTTGGTATTGATTTGTTCTTCTTTTTCTAGGGCTTTGAGATATGTAGTGTTAGGTCATTTATTCGTTGACTTTTTTATTCTTTTAATGAAGGCACTCAATGCAATAAACTTTCTTCTTAGAACTGCCTTCATGGTGTTCTAGAAATTTTGATATATTGTATCAGTGTTCTCATTTACCTATAAGAATTTTTTTTATTTCATCCTTTATTTCTTCTACTCTCCTTTCATCATTCAATAGTGGATTATTTAGTCTCCATTTGTTGCAGTAGCTTCTGTTTTTTATTTTATTGTTGATTTCTAATTTTATCCCATTGTGATCTGATAGACTGCAGGGTATTAAATAGCTGAATGGATAAAGAAAATGTGGTATGTATATATTCAATGGAATACTACTCAATTTTAAGGAGAAATGAAATTACAGCATTTGCCAGTAAATGGTGGAGTTGGAAAATATCATGCTAAGCTAAATAAGCCAATCCCCTCAAAACCAAAGGCTGAATGTTTTCTCTAATATGCAGATGATAATTCATAATAAGTCAAGGGGCACTAGAGAAGACTAGCATTACCTTAGATTAAGTAGAGGGAAATGAAAAGAGGGAAGAAGAGGGGATGTGGGGATAGGAAGGATGGTAGAACAGAACAGACATCATTACTTTATGTATATAAGTGACTGCATGACCAATGTGATTCTACAACATGTACACCCAGAAAAAGAGAAATTATATCCCATCTATGTATGATATATCAAAGTGCATAAATGCATTCTACTGTCATGTATAACTAATTAAAAAAATTTAAAAATTAAAATTAAAAAAGGAAACTGCAAAAAAATAAAAGAAAAGCTCAGTAGAAATGATCATTTTTTTTCTACTTGGTTATATGAGTGGGCTCAAATGAATAAAAATAACAGTAGCTCATTGTTACATAGCATTTAAGATATAAAATGTACTTATCAATAAATGTTATAACACATAGTTTTTGAGATGAGAAATTCAGTAATGGTTTAGATAGCTGAAAATTAAAATTAGATAGCTAGGAATCAAAAAAGCAAATTAACAACAACAACAACAAAAGCCCTCTATCTCTATCTCATTCCACAATATCACAATCACCACAACTAGGACAGTCAGTTATTCCCAGTCTAGGCTTTGAACATTGAATTATGTTTGGTCTTTTCTGATCATCATCATTGAACCAGTACCACTGTGTGCTTATTAGTACACCAAGACTTTTTATGTTATCACAAACAAGCATATGACCAAGTAATTTCCTTTATAACAAGAAAGTAACAGCAGGTATCCGTGTTCAGTTTTCTCATATACCTGAACACAGAGACATGGATGTCTTTATATATACTCATGTGACTTTTGCAGATTTACTTATGAAACCAAATGTAACATAAAACCCTGCAAAGTTATGATGTAGTCCTGCAAGCTATAAAGTACATTTTGAAATTACAACCAATATGAGAGAAAATTTTCTCTCATAGTCAGAATGCAGCAGGAAACAAAGGCTAGGAATTGAATAAGACCTAAACACAGAATTAAGAATAATTTACCTAAGAATACATTATTCTTAATTCTGTGTTTAGGTCTTATTCAATTCCTAGCCTTATCCAATTTCTAGGCTCCACTGATTTGGAAGTTTTAGTTTTGAAGATTGTGTCTAAAATGGTCTACTACACTTATATTGACTTAGAAGATATGATTACCTCTTGGCCATATAATTAGGCCAAGAGTCAGAAAAGAATATGTTAACTTGTTGATGATTATTATTCATGAGGGTGAGAGCATGAGGGTGTGGCAAATCTAAGTTAGAGGTGTTGGAGCCTGGTTGACGTGGGGTTAGTGGGCATATGGCGGTGCATGAGACTGCTGTCTTCTCTAGAGTGCACAGTCTGCAGGTTGGTGGGATTGTATCTAAGCACAATGAGTGGTGTCTGGTGTGTGTGAGACACTCCTCTGTGAGCCCTTTTGTGGGGTATACTGCCATTGCATATGCAAGAAGTTCTCTGTTGGCTGCTTGGGATTATCTTCAGGAAATGTCTTCTCTAGGTGTATGCATCTGAATGAGAACTGAGTTACCCTGCAACTCTTGGACTTGAAGCAACAGAACTTCCTAAGGGTGCTGGGGCACAGGAGCTACTTCCCTGGTTGCTCTACATTTCTTGCCTTCCCTGGCAGTGCTTATTAGTCAGTCTAGAGGCTCAAGTAAGTCTGTTTGGAGAATGCTGCGTCTGATGGCTGTTTCTATGGGCGTGGGGACACAAGGTGCAGGGCTCAGTCAGCTTTCACTGATTGCTGTGGAATGCTCCCTTCTATAGGTTCCCTCTATAGGTTCTTCTTTATAGCAGTTCAGAGCTCAGTGGCTGTCTGAAACTGTGGGGCCTTGAATATAAGCTTTCTGTGGTGGTCTGAGCACAGAAGCCTCCACTCTAGCTGCTATAGGTCACCAGGATACCATCCCTGTGTGTGGGGTAAAGTGTCAGTTGAACCACCTTTATCTGAGCTTCTAATGGCTGTGACTCACTGGGTGCTACTCTCTTCAGAGTCAGTTGCCTAAACTCCTGCAGAGACTGTGAAGAGCATTGGGTTGGTGTGAGTAATCTCTGGAATTATTTGATCTGGATCATCTCCACCCAACCCTCTTTGTCCTAGGTGAAGGGGGTGGATTTTGGTAACTTCCAACTAGCAGCAATCCCTCTACAAGGACCTGAGACCACCTGTTTCAGGGGCATTCCTTATAGTTTTATTTGTTTCTATCTGTAAGTAGGGAAAAGCTGTACTGATTTCACTCCTTGTAGGGGTACTGGTTAGCTTTGGACTCTATAAAATGGCTGCCATGACCTGCATAGCTTTTCCCTGACAATTTGAGCTGAAGTCTATGACTTCATTGCCTTTTCTGCTCCTGTCCCATTTTGACATGGACTGCTTTTCTTTCAAATTGTTAATAAGGACATAAGCTTATGGGTTTTCCCTCTCCTTCTTCCCCTCTGTTACTATCCCCCTCCCCCCAACTCTACCCTGGTCAGGGCTCAGATTCCAACAATGCTTTCCTTAATTTCTGCTTTAGTAATCAGATTCCAAGTCCCAACAAAGTCTCGAACTGTGGAAGATTGAGTTTTAGAGTATTTACTCTATCACCGTCTCTCTCTGGTCATCTGTTATTTCATTGTTTTGTTTCTGGACTTTGGAGAAGTTGAGGGCTGCTGTCTAGATCTGCTCCACCATATTCCTGTTATATATCTTGAGTTTTGAATGAATTCCTAGGGCAACAGTGTTTCTGGAGGGAATCATGGCCCCATTCCACGCGAACTTTAGAGTCATAGAAACATGAGACGTCCCCAGATATTAAATATTAAGGGAGAATCATAGATATTCAAGAAAATATACAGATTATTCAAACTGACAGATTCAAATCTCCAATAGTGGTATTTATGCATGGTGGAAGATTTTTTTTCTAGTGCTGGTAAAGCTCAGAGTGGCACTTGTGTTGCTTTTTTTTTTTCAGTACCCTGTTGCCTGCAGGATAGTTATCTTGATCCTGCTTAATGTTTTAGCCTAAACACCTAGGTTCATACAAGGAGCATTTTTTTTATCATCCAATAAACTATTCAGTCTCATGTTACATTTCTGTGCTTATAATCCAGTACAAGGAATGTGAAAAATGTTGCCTAAATACAGATTATCAGTATATACTTTTCTAGGAGAGGGCTTAAATATAAAAGGAAAATAAATCTGCTGAAGAGAAAGAAGAAGTTGACACACTCAATATACATTGCACCATTTATCAAATAAATGTGTCTGGAACCTCAAAGTCAAATTCATTGCATGATATAACATAATAAATTATTATGATTGTGCGTTTCTTTTTGAGTCTATCCTAAACTGTTAGAACTTTAGAGAATAGTTAGTATAAGCTTAAATACCATATGATATTAAACATTACACTTATGTATATCCTAAGTTGTGCAAATTTTAAAACTTACTAAGATTCTTCATTCAATCAAGAGCCAAATTTCCAGAGTCATAGTGACTCAGATAATTGTATTTATCTTACTAATGTGACATGCAGGGCAAGGCAGGGAATGGAACACAGCAATGCCAAAAGTTCACATGTAAATTATATATATTTTGATTTTAATCAAGGAAATATAGATAATTTGACTCACTTTAGTTACTTTCTCTGAGCTTTATTACTGTATTTTCCATCAATTCTTGATCTATATAGATCTACTATACTTACCCATGAGCACAATTTTTAATTCACACATTATTTCTATGTGACCTCATCTAACTGTATGGCTTTAAATAACATTGATGTATCAATATTTCCAAAATTTCTCTATAAATCTGTACTTTTCTTTGTACTCCAGATTCATGGATATAATTACAGAGTAGAAGGTAGAACAATATAATATTTTTGGGTTTGAAGAAAAAAACAAAAATAAAAATATATTTCATATGGTTCAAATTAATCAGTATCTTCACTTGGGTGTTATAGAGTCATCTCAATTTTAACATTTTCAAAACAATTCATGATTCCCCACCACTCTAATTTGATGTCAAAGCTACTCCTAATCCAGACTTTGCACCTCAGTAAATTGCTAATCATTTCACATGGTTGCTCATGATCAAAACAGAAGAGGACTTCTTGATTTGTTTTTCCTCACATATCTCTAAGTTCATTGTATTAATGTGCTCCACTTTTGTACTTGTCTACAAAATATTCTGTTGCCATTTCTTTCAATTTTTAAGAATAAAATCCAGTTTAAATCACTATTTCCTTTTTATCAGCTACTTCTTAGGTCTCTTGATTAATATTTCTGTCACCACACTTGATTGCTTTTAGAGGGTCTATTCTACTTTCAGAAGAGAGGGCATTTTTTAAAATGTAATCTGTGTGATGCTATTCCCATGCTAAGAATAATTAATGTCTTCTTATCAAATTTATATAATAAACGTTGATTATTTGTCATGGCTTATAAAGTTCTTCATATTCTGAACCAACCTTATTTCTTTGACATCATCCAGCAAAACTTTTTCCTTTCATATTATGCTCTGTCACACTGTCTTTTTTTTTTTTTTTTCTGTGACATGCAAAGCTAGATCTTTTGGTATTTTGCTGCGGCTCTCTTATTTCAAATTTTCTAGAGTGGTCTCTTGCAATCATTTCTTTTATAGTTCAAATGTCATCACTTCAAGGAAGACCCCTGATAATTCTATCCAAAGTGGCTTCCTTTAGACAGAATTGCTCTCACACATTATCCTATTTTCTTCACAGTGCTTTCTTTAGAATTTGCTGAAGTATCCTGCTTGTTTATTACCTGTTTTTCCCTTGCCTTCTGGAATACATGCTATTTAGCAATTGGCAACTTGTCTATCTTATTTGCTCTTATAAACTCTTCATAGTGTGCTAATGCAATCAATCAATAATGTGTTCTAAGAATAAAGATGTGTATCCTGACACCTAATAAGATGGCAAATTGAAAATGTATACATTTGTTGAAATGGGCATGCACTGAGAGCTCTGTAAGGTAATGTATTTTAGACATTATATATGCATTTTATGGGTATTTTAGCAGAATTTCAGAATATTTAATAATTGCATTATACATTTTTAACCATGTGAATTATTGTTTAAGTTGTGTTTATGCTTTAGAACTTAAATGTCCCCAAAGGTCCATATGTTAAAGGCTTTGTGACCAGTTTGTTGCCCTATTGAAAGGTTGCAGAACCTTTAGGAGATGGAGTCTAGAGGAAGGAAATTAGGTCATTGTGAGCATTTCCTTGAAGGGATTATTGAGGTCCTGGCCCCTTCCTCTCTGTTTTTGTTCCTTATGGTGAGCACCTTTGCTCCACAATGCCCTCCTCACCATGATGTTCTGCCTTGCCATAGACCCAACGTGATGAGACCAAGTGACTGTGGATGAAACCTCTGAAACCATAAGTCAACATAAATCTTTCCTCCTTTTAAGTTAACTTTATCAAATGTTTTGTATCAAGATGGAAGGCTAACAGATTGTAGATGTAATTAAAATGTTTAAATCTAGGTGAGCTATCACTTAACTGCCTTAAAGATGAATTTTGTGTTAATTGAATTTAAGTTGCAAAGCACATGGACTATCCTTTTAAAATTTGAGACATAAAATAAATTAAAATGATTACTTAGATTCTGACCATCAAAGTAGAGGTTGAAATTAAAATAAATATGATTATTGTATTAATTTATTTTTATTTAAATTAAAATTTTAATTGAGGTAAAAAACATAAAATTCAACAAACATTAATGGGGTACCATATGATATTTTGATACATATAAACATTGTGTTACGTTTAAAGCACATTAGATATACCTACCTCCTCCAACATTTATTATTTCTTTATGGTGAACACATTCAAAGTCCTTTCTTCTAATGTTTTTAGCTGAGCTGGAACTGTCCTTCTCTCGATACTTTTGCCTTAGTGTTGATCACCAAAGAAACTTGTGCAAGATTTAGAAGGTGTAAATGAAATGGATTGTCCCATTTGCCCCCGGAAATTTGATGTGAAGTGAGATATTGAATTTCATTCACTTTGTTACAGATCTGCCAGAACACCATCTTGGGGTGGAAGTAACAGTTGGGTCTTTAATATCTGTAGCCTTACTGGATCCCTTCCTTTACCTTTTGCAAATTCTCTGTAGGGTTATTTTGAAGTTTCATAGTAAAGTGCACCACCTTTCACAGGTCATTTATATATTGAGAATTTGATTCTACATCATGTACAACCAGACGAATGAAAAATCATACTCTTTATGTCTGATGTATCAAAGTGCATTCTACTGTCACATATAATTAATTAGAACAAATAAACTATTTTTAAAAAAAGAATTGGAGATTTCAAAATGGTAAAGGATCATTGCTGCTCCAGTGAAATCAGATGCAAGCTTCTGATTTATCTTTGTTTATTTTGGGCCAATTATATGAATTCTGGTTTGATCTTGCTTTTATAGTCATATAATAGTTTATGGTGACTTGAAATATTATTTCCAAAATAAGGAGAAAATGTTGTATATGTCCCCTCCTTCAGATAAGAGAGAGGCAAAATATTTAATGAGATTTGGGCATTTGTAAGGGACAAATATCTCATTTGTTTGCTAGCCTTTTACCAAGTAACCTGAGAAACTACTAGTTTGAGTGTGGAAAGAGGAAAAGAAGCCTCCTCAACTGGTCTAGTTTGTTTGCAAACTGCTCTGACGCTTGACCTGTATGACTTTAACAGATTCAATTTTGCTTCAAGTGTCTGTGGCAAAAAGGAATGCTATATAGAGGATTTGTCAAAAATCTGTATAAAATTATACAGAAATCCTAAAGGTTTGAGTACAAAATAAAACAAAACAAAACAAAAACCTTATGTCACCAACTGAAGATAACTATTCTCTTTTATGAGAGAAAGTTCTGGCATATTACATGGTCATATTAGACTATTAGCAACATATTAATTATGAGAACATATTATTGACTAATCAAACTGAAAACTCACATGACTATAGCAGTGCCTTATTATCAAATGAAAATTATATGAAACTGAGTTCTAAAGATTTGAATAAATGCTTCAGATGTCCATTGCTCATATGCCTAGTATATTGTCTCCTTCCTTTCAATCCTCAATATGACTTCTTATGCCCATTAAACTGAAAAAAAAATTCTAGCCCATTTACAAATGATTCTACACAATACACTGAGACTACATGAAAATGGAGAATTATAGCTTTATAGCTTCCTTAAGGAAAATTAAGGAAACTCACTCAAATGGACAGAATTTTGAGCACAGCACCTGGTTGTTCATTCTACCAAGAAGGGAAAAGCAGCAGATATAATTATCAAAACATATTCATGACAAGTGGTAAATTATTTGGTTGGATGATCAGGGACATGGAAAGAACACAATTAGAAAACTGGTGATAAATCATTCAAGGGAGGAACTATGTAGATAGACTTCCTCTCTGAATGGGCATAAAACTTGAAGATATTTGTGTTCTACATGAAAGAAAATCAGAGAGCATCTCAACAGATGACAATCTCACTAACTGTGTGGACAGAATGATCTGTTCTACAGAGAGATATTAGTCTGTATCCCAGATACTCCTATCCTGCCGCAGTCCGGCTGCAGCAGAATAACCGGAGGGGGGGGGTGATGAATAAATTCTGTAGATTGATACAGCAGGAGAGGTAGCCGTTTATTGTAGGACAACAGAGCTATTTATACATTTTGTACAGCTTATCTTAATTAGCATAAACTAGATACATCAGTCAACCAATAAGGAATCTCCACACTTAATAGCTCACTTTTGTTACTTCTCAAACCACTCCCTCTGGCATTTTGCCAGGCACCATCCAGACTTGTTTACGAACTCTAACATTTCTCTGGTAAAATACCACGTGTTATTTTGACTTGTTTGACAGACCTTAACACTATCCCAGTGGGCATATGAACTTAGTGGTTATGGCAACAGAGATGGATGTTATTTTGGGCTCTGACAGCCAAGCTTGATTTGGCTAACTATGGCTGAGTGAGAAACCTGCCAAAAGCAGAGGTCAATACTAAGCTTGAATATTGTGCCATTTTATAGAGGGAAGAACCTCTTCATTGCTGGCATGATGATTACATGTAACAGCTTCTAACATGGATGGAGAAGTGTTTTATTCTCTGTGGAATACAGAGTGGCTACTCTTGATACTATTTTTTCCTTCTCTGTGCAAAATGCTTTAGACAAACCCATCATACATGGACTTTCAAAATACCTTAATGTTACTTGTAGCATTCAAAGCAGCAACTGTTTCTGAATGAGGAAATCATTTGTAGTAACCAAGATTAGGCCTTGGGTTCATGCTTGTAGACTTAACTAGCCTTTCCATTTACCATTGTTAAAAAGTATTATTGTCTGACCACCATAAAACTGAAACAGCATTTCTGAAAGCATGATCGATTAGCTGTTTGATGACTCAGTTATTACAGTTGAGCAACAAACAACTTGAAGACTACAGTACAACCTTTCAGGATATGGTATATACTCCATATTAGTAACCAACGTAGGAGTTTCTCTCTTAGACAAGATTCACTGGTGTGGAAATCAAAGTTGTTCCTATTTCCCTTGATGATTCACTACTGAACTTTTGCTTTCCTTCTTCAAGTTCCTAGAACTTTGCTACATGCAAGTGTTCATTTCCAGGAGAGAGTGGTTCCCCACCAAAGGACACTAAAGACACTACAGTGGTTTCATAAATTGAAATCTGATTTTGCCACTTTGCCACTTCAGGCTCTTAATGCCAGTGAAACAACAAAGAAAGAGGGTCGTAGTCTACTCCGTGAGATGATTAGGATGAGAGTTACCATACTCTCTTGGGAAATTAGGTTGCCTTTGCACAATGCTATAAAAAAGATAATGTTTAGAATGTAGGTGATTCCCAAGTGCCTTTTAAAAGTCCCATTTCCTGAACATAAGGTCAATTTAAAACCACAAAAACTCAAATTTAACAGAAATGATAATAGTTCAGGAATTTCAAGAATAAACTTTGGTCTTCCTATCACAGAGGAAAAAGAATGCCTGCTAACGTGGTGACTGATGTCAGAGGTTAAGAGTGGGTAGCCGAAAATGATTAAAAATACTGTGACCAAACAGCTGCAGAAACAAGGATTATAGTTGTATTAGGATTCTCTAGTGGAACAGAAGCAACAGGATATGCATGCGTGTAAGGGTAGCTTACATGATCAGAAGTTTTATAGTCCTACAATGACTATCTGGATGCTGGAGAGCCAGAGGAACCTGTAACAACACAGCCTCAAGAGATGGAAGCCTCAGAAGAGGAGTCAATGGTGCAGCACTGGTTTGAGATTGAAAGCCTGAAAACTCTCTGAACAATTGCTGGTGAGAGTCCACTTTCATTAATTTTAACTCTGATCTTAAATATTTCCTTCCTTCTACTGGTTTTGGAATTGGTTTATGCTTCTTTCTCAAGGGCCTTGCAAAGCATCACTAGGTTGTTTATTTGGGATTTTTCTGATTTTCTTTTGTAGGCATTCATAACTGTAAGTTTTTTTTCTTAGAAGTGCCTCATAGTGTCCAGAGGTTCTGATATGTTGCATCATTTTCTAAACATTTTAAAAATTTCTACCCTGATTTCTTCTATCACCTATTCATCCTTCATATATGTATTGTTCAATATCCATGTGTTTGCTTAATTTCTCTAGGATTTTTAGGGAACCATTGTTAAAAAGTATTATTGTCTGACCACCAATTAGAAGTTTTGATTCAATTGATCTAGGCTAAGTCCCAGCCATGGATAATTAAAAAAAATAAATAAATAAAAATAAAAATAGCCCAGGTGATTTTTAAGTAGAGCCAAGTATGAAAACTACATTTATAAACACTTTCACTTTCTCTCTTAGGTAGAAAGTTATCAAAGAATTTTGAGCAGAAATGCACCATAGTTATTTATTTCTAGAGAAAATTAATATAGCAGTAAAATTGAGATTGTCTCTAGGAGCACAGAGGAAGTATAGAAACATTCACTAGAAAGTTACTGAAATCATGCTGAAAAGTTATAATAGTGCTTTTGGCTAGAATGGAATCACTAATAAGTATTTAGATGACAAATTGATACAGAACTTTGGGGTTCTGGAGAGCTCAATATATATAAAGAGAGACATTGCAAAAATAACTTAATGTGTTAAAAAATCTAGGTATAGAATAGCTTTGGACAGTATTATACAATCTCAATCTTTCAACAGTGGTCTATAACAAACAAAAACTTTAACAAACAAAAAGACATCAATTATCTCCTCTATTATTATAAATTATAAAATAGATAAAATAAATTTTAAACAAATACAGAAGATTGATAATTTATACCTGTAGATTACTATTTAAACTAACTGTAAATAAACTCTTTAATGCACTAAACACTATTTAAGTTATTAGGCAAATAAGAAAAGATTACAGTAAAACCTGAACTGTTGATTAGTTTTTAACTCAAGTAAATTTTTGAAAAAATTTGATTAATAAGAAAGATAATGAAATAAAACAAGATTATTTGCCAGATGTTTACCAGTTGCATCCTTTCCAATACTATGGTTAAATTAGGAAAAACACCATTCTTAGGTAAAGTATCTTGAAGTTATCTTTTCAGTATACTATAGAGATACCATCAATGATTTTATTACATACAGAAAGAGTATGAACCCATTACCTTGAGAAAAATAGTCAAGGGGTATGATGTGATAAGAAGCAATGTTGAATCATGAAATTCTTCTATTTGTTTTTAGTATTTTTGAGCTCCTGGGAACTGAGTCCATGAGTGCTCTACCACTGAGCTCTATATTCATTCTCTTTTTGTTAAGAGGGTTTGAGGCATTCACGCTCTCTTTTGCCAGACTCTCTTTCCTCCTGTGTAGGAGCTGAGGCTGAGGAGCCATCATTGAACCCCAAAAAAGATATTTTCTGTCTCTGTGTGATTATTTAGTAGCCAGCTCAATTCACCTGGTGTGACCATGAATGATTCAGTTGTGTGTCGCAGCAATAGCTGATATTGTAAATCTGCAGATCTACCATAAGTAGACCCATGTGTTAATCTTGCATGTGCATACTTCCAAATTAATACATCTCAGAACAAAATCTAAATAAGAACCTCAATGTATAATATACAACATTTTAATTCATTTTTTATAAACCTGGTTTTCATAATTTACATTTTAATCTCTTCCTATTCATTCCACAGCTAATGCAAAACCATGACACCTGATTATAGACCAATAAAACTAACAGGAGATTTTAGCCACATATTCTCATCATCTGTTGGACAATATGGCAGTTGCACTAACTAAGAAGTGAACAGCAAGGGACTGTGGGAGACAGGTTTTTTAGAATCTAGGTGATGAGCCCTGGTTCTTCAGGGACAGTATTATTTTGACATAATTCTGTGGACTGACAGGGAACTAATAAAATAATCAACAAAAAGTACTTAATGTGAATGCATAAATGTTTGAAAGCTATAATAGAAATTATCTATAGAGCACACATGTATGGGCTTCTGGTTATGTAGATTAAATTTTATGAAAACTGAATATCTCTGACTAAGTCCTGCAAAAATGAGTACATCCCACCTACTACAAAGATGAGTAAATGTCACCTATTAAAGTTTTTTATTGCCCCCAATTTTTCTTAGAGTTACAGTTATAGTAAATTTCAATGATTTGAACATTGCTTTTTAAATCAAGAAAAAATATGTCTATGTATCTAAATAAATATCTCTGAATGCCTTGTGTTGAATTTTTATAATGATTCTAATATTTATGCATATTAAGATGCATTAGAGAAATAGAACAAATACGATAGATAGATAGATAGATACAGAGACAGATAAAGAGATAAAGATATACAGAAATAGACACATAGATTTAGGGTAAAAAAAAATTAGTTCACACAATTATGGAGGTAAGCAAGCCTCAAGATTGATAGGGTGAGTCAGAAAGCCAGACACTTAGGAATGCAGATGGTGTTGTTCCAGTCCAAAAGCTGGCAGGCTTATGACCTAGGAGGAGCCCATGTTTCAATTCTAGTTTCAACAAAGGACAAATGTGATGCTCCAGTTTGAAGGCAATCAGGCAAGAACAAGTCTCTATAAATTGGGATCCACATTTGTGTTCTATTCAGGCCTTCAAATGAGTGAATAAAATTGTTAAGCATTAATTTAAAGATGAAATGTGTAATGAAGTATAGTATATTCATAGCTTTTGCTCTTGATATTAGGGAACTGTGTAATGTTTTATCACATTAGGGAGAGCAATTTTCTTTACTCAGTCTGCTGATATTAATCCAATCCCACAGTATCCTAACAGAAACACTCAGAATAATATTTGACCAAATACTAATCAAAACAAGACCATTGTCTAGTTAAGTTGACAGCAAAATCAACAATGGCATCAAGTACCTTCAATCCCATCTGAAAGAGTGCTCAGGACATCATCACCTTGAGAGGAGAGGAACAGAGAGAGAGTGTGCAAGCCAAGAATAGACAGAATGCAGATAAAAATAAAAATCACATCTATAAGTAATTAGATCACAGCCTTCAGTTAATATGCAGGAAACTGGTAGTAGAACCTTAAACTGACCAGTCTAAACTTTTCTTGAGTTAATCTTTTCCTAATGACCAAGTTATTTTCACCAAATAGTGTACTGTCTTGCATTAATAATTTACTGCAATACCTGCTTCAGAAGTGAAAAAGTGATTTATTTTGATGTTATAACAACTTAATTTCTCAAGACCATTTTGCATATTCATCTTGTAAATATCTAAAATTCCAAAACTTTAAAAACTATAAGTAGTAATTTATAGGTGAAATGTATATTGAAGTGCAGTATATTCATAAATTTAGTTCTTAATATTAAGGACCTGTGCAATATTTTATCACATAAAATTTGAATAACATAAGAAAATATTTATTCTCCAATTCACTTCATAATTTTAAGTGTTAGTTCTACATGTGCATTTATGTCATTCTGCAACAAAATAATAAAAGTAGAAAAAAAGTTTCCAAAAATCTGGATATTAATCAAAATTTTAGAAGGGAGCATTTCTGGATTTTGGACTCACGGGTGATTAATATTTTATTTTGCAATGTATTTATTGATTTAAGGGTTATTAGTATTAAATTATTGTTTTTGTAATATATGCCATTGGTTTGTTTATAAGGAAAAGCAAACTAATAATTCCAAGATTAATTTTACATTGATGTTAAGAGAAATAAAGAAATCTGCATCCAAACCCAATTGTTGTTTGTGTTTTGCTTGAATATTACAGTCTAATATAATGAAGAAAACAAGTATACTATTATTTTATTATGCTCTGATATTTTAGTATTGGGGTAAAAAACAGTATATTCATTCTGTAATGAAAATAACTACATAAAATAATTATTCTATTATTTATATTTTTTGGTGCATTATAATTATACATAATCAATCTGGTTCCCCAGTACATTCCTTTTCTCTCCTTTCCTTCCTTGCCCTATTTACTGTACTTATCTCCCTTTTATCATTATTATTATCATTTTAATTATGTATATAAATGGGATTCAGTGTGGTTTATAAATACATGGAAATAACATAATTTGAAAAATTTGAAAAATTATTTAAAATGGTCAAATTTTTAATGTTTTCTATTCCCAAGTGAATAAACTTTTAATTTAAAAAGATTATTTTCAAGAAACCTAGAGGAAATTTTAATTTCAAAGAAGCATTGTTAAAAATAATATTAGTCAGGCACAGTGGCACATGCCTGTAATCCCAGTGGCTGGCGAGGGAGGCTGAGACAGATGGAACATGAGTTCAAAGCCAGCCCTAGAAAAATCAAGGCACTAATCTGTCTCTAAAAAATAGAACACAAAATAGGGCTGAGGATGTGGCTCAGCAGTGAGTGCCTCTGAATTCAATTCTCGATACCAGAAAGATTAAAAAAGAAAAAAAGTATCATCAAATACATTTAAAATTGTACAATAATCTGACCATTCCAAACTGAAGAGAAGCAAATTTAACAAATTCCATTTCCATGGTTAGATTTTATTTCTGTCCAGTGTTTAAAAAAACAAAACAAGACAAACACTTTGACCAAACCTCCATTGATTAATTAATACTATATATTAAGAATACAAAAGTGAGATATATAGATATATAGATAGTCTATAAGTCTATGTCCTATAATAGCCAAAAGTTCATAAAAATGATTACATATGACACTAACTGATGACTCATGTACATATGATATGTGTGGTAAGGGATTACTAAACAGGAGAGTTCTGTCAGGCTTTTTAGTGAAATAACTGGTAGAAAGAGAGAGAAAAAGAAAACAGAATAATTGTACAGTTTGGAGAGTTAGAGGAAAAGAGAGTAAAGCATAAAGAATGTTTTGGCAAAAAGCAAAGGTGTGATGGTAGAGAGGAACCAGGCAAGTTGAAGAAACAAGAGCTAGTTCTACAGGAACTGAAAGAGTAAAATGCTCAACTAATGAGGGTCATATAATCCAGTAGAGACATGGTCTTTATAAAATAAAAGTGTTGAAAATAGCATGATTCAATTGGCATTTCAAAAAGATAATTTTTACTGCAGGGTAAAAACAGGTTTATGAAAGGAAGAATAGACACAGTAGGTCAGCTGGGAGTGTGTTTTAGCAACACAGAGAAGATTGGACTTGGCGGAAGAGCTGGAATTGAGTAAGCATGCACCAGGTACAGGCAAAGAAATTGGGTGCAGTGGAGGCAGGGATTAGGAAGTTGAGAAATTTGGCCTTTTATAACAAGATAGCTTCTGGTCGTATTTGCAGTAAATTACATTTGAGACTGACAAATTTGAGTGGAACACGTTATCATTTCTGAGATTTGGAACTATGCTATTATTTTAGAATAGCAAGGGGATTAATGACAGTAGTTTGACTAATAAAAACTGCAAAAAAAATTTTTTGTAGAATACTTCAGAATAATTTAGCTAGTGATAGAAAGAAATAATTGAAATAAGTTACATACTTATTAAACCTTGACTTTGAGGTTATATTCTTGTAATGCAATAGCTATAAAATAGAAATATACTACATTAGTAATTTAGTATGTAGGAAAATTTGTTTAAAATTTTATTTTATATATTTAATAAATCATAAGTGTGTGACTTCATGACAAACAGAAGTAGGAAACATGTGTGGGATCTGAACAGATAATACCTTTTATTTCATGAAGGAAACAACCATGGTCACTCAGTGTAGGATATATTACAACTATGGAACATACTTTAGAGTTTGTAGAGAAGAATGAGCTACCCATTTTCTCCACTGTTATTGGAGAAAAATCACAGCCATCTAGCCTCATTTTGCTTATTTGTATGGAAAGCAAAAGAACTATGTTTTGATTGATAATTAGCTCTAAAATTTTAAATCTTTATAACAAGTGAGGTGAAAAACAGTGAGACAGAGAGGCACAGCATGTGTAATTGAGAAAACTGCATGATCAACAATATTGTGTTATACCAAGAGATAGACTAAAATCAATTTTGCAGAAAATTGGTCTAGGACTGATTACTCAAAAGGGAAGATGAATAAATAAGGCTAACATCGTCATCAACAATGTTTCTCAGAATACCAGAAATATAAAATGTTCATCTTTTCATTTCTGAAAATTTCAAAAACATCATGAAAACAGAAGCAATAGACAAATTATAAAATAAAGCATGGGAATAACATCAATTTCCTTATTCAAGATAGAAAATTCACCGAGAGAAATAGAATACAAAGGCCTTTAGTGTTAAATGTTTGTCAAAAATATGTTTCATGGTATCAGGTCAAGTCATGACCATTAGTTTGTCTTGTTTAGTTAGTTAAAGATGGTGAACAGAAATCAAAGTATTGAATAGTGTAAAAGAAATGAAAGTGCTTACAAAACACGAATCCACTGAGAATTTGTTGTAGTTGTCAGAATTTAGATACTAGACTCATTTAAACATATATATTTGAATGGTGATTGTAGATAAGTAAATATGCATGCTGTGCAATATTCATAAGTTAGTTAAAATGAGGACACCTGATATATTTTATGGTTTATGACCAGCTTTCTTTTGATATATGTACTACCCAAATTATGACATACGATAATATCTTTCTATTTTGTAGACAAGGAAGCTGAGGTTTGAAGACATGAACCTGTTTTTCAACAACACGTATATGATCTAGACAGTTTATCACCAATTAGATTCATGATGCTTTCTGACCCAAAACTAATAGTTATTTCAGAAGATATTATGTCTGGCTCCATTACTTCTTGTATTTTAGTGTTTGTTTTGTTTTGGTTTTGGTTTCCGCCAACAGAGTTTTATCATTTTTGAATAACATATATCTAGCTATATATATGTGCACACAGTAGTTTATAAATACTCTCAGAAGGATGTGTGTATGTACACAACATACACATGGTGAGATCTGACTCCAAAACAAAACAAAAAAAAGCAGAGAGAGAGAGAGAGAGAGAGAGAGAGAGAGAGAGAGAGAGAGAGGGAGGGAGAGAGAATGAATCGCAAATGTTTTTCTGAGAACTGGGAACACCAGATAAAAGGACCTTGGCTTGACTCTGGTCCTTCTTGGTTTCTGATGCTGATGGCCAGTGTCTTTAATTTTCATCAACATTTAATACTCTTAAAAGACTTCCTCCTCCATTTGGCTTCTGTGACACCATGTTCTCTGAGTTTCTTGGCACTACCTTGGAGGTAGTAGGATATATTACAACTATGGAACACACTTTAGAGTAGAATGAGCTACCCATTTTCTCCACTGTTATTGGAGAGAAATCACATTTTATGTTCTGTGGTGTCCTCTTTTCCCTACTTTTCAATGTGGAAGCAATCCAATCCTCACATCTCTTCATTTGGAGAGAAGACCATCTGTGTGCTCCTGTTGGGGGTCAATGTTGTCCACCTAAAACCTCAATTTCACCTCAGACATTAAAAATAGTGTCATTGTTTAGTAGTCTACCTTGTCTTTTTTACCCCATCTTCATGCAGCCAATCTAGGATTCTACTTTTGAAACATATCTTTACTGACATATTTCTTCATCTGATTTTGTGGTACAATATTCTCTTTTACCTAAGTCTTTAGTTGCTCATTTTTTTCAGTGCTTTTAAAAGGGCTACCTAAAGCAGAATACAACAGTCACTAATATGCCATTATGTCAAAATGTGAGTGTGTAACAGAAGTGAGTCTGCAATATGTATTTGGGGAGTTCAAAACCCAATTGAGTCAAATGTATGAAAGATGATATATCATGAGCTCTGTAATGTTTTGAACAATCAATAAAAAAATGGAAAAAAAGGGCTACCTAAGACACTTTTTCATTATTAGTTTATATATAATCTTCTGTCATTCCATCAGATAGCAACTATTTCTGATAATCCCTGAATCTATGCCTCCAATCCTAAACACTGTTCACATAAAAAATCTATGTATTCATTCTCTTTGGGGGAATATCTTCTTGCATATTTCATAGATACCTAACAAAAAATAATATTCAAAACCCATTAAGTGTCTACTATGTAACTGGCACTAAATCTGAATGATTCACACAGTTAACTCTAACTCCTTTAATAATCATATAACCCCACTTCTGTTGCTATAAATACCCTTACTTGACAAAAACTAAGTAGGCATAGACAAGAAGAAAATATCTGAGATCCACAGCTAGTAACGAGTGTGCTGGATTATAAAACCAGACAATTTGGCTCCAGCAAAGAACATCTGCACAGCAGGTCCTCTTAGATAATGCACAAAAATCAGTCCATCATTTCCCTCCCCCAATCAACTCAGGTTGTCTTCCTGAACTCATTGTCAATAGGAATATCTCCATCTTTGTTTTAGGCAGCAAAGCAAGGCTAAATTTCACCACCACCCACTTTTAGCTTTTCAATCCCATAAATATCTCCCAAGTCACAATGTGCTACCAATTCTAAAGCCTGCTTAAGATTTAAGGTTTTTAAATTTGTTTGTTTGTATTTTACCTTTGTCTATCTCATTTGCTTTGGGCCAAGTCATGAAAATACGTTAATATCTTTCAAAACTTCCACAATTTCTCAACTAATCTCCCTCCTATCAGGATAGAGCAGTTTCTATCCTTTCTCCACACTATACTATAAATCATGTTGATAAAAAAAAAGTGTGATAAAGTGTGTTTGAGCTTTAAACACATTAGCAAATATATCCTCTAGTTAAAGAAAAGACGCAATAAATGTACCATATAAAGTCCACATGATTTGACTTATTCTTCCTTAACTAGTTAAGTCTCTCAATCTAGCAAAGGTTTGCTTCTATTCAAGTCTCAGACTGGAAACCTTTTTCCAACAAGTGATGATCTTGATTCCTCTCCCACCATCTTAAATACAATCCCTGTTCTTCTTGTACCCCATAATCTTCTTTCCACATATTCTATTGTCCATAACCAAGAGTTTACTTTTTTATATCTCTCACTGAAATTCAAACTCAATGTGGTGAGGGCAGTGTCAGTTTGGTTTATCAAAGAATCAGATTGTACACCATTCCTTGCCATTCCTAGTTAATCCTTAAAAAGTGGTGGAGTGAATGAATAAGTGATTATATTCTCTTGTTTCCTAAATTGTTTAAATAATATCACTTTTAATCAAATTTTAAAATTATCACACATATAACTTCTCCAACTAATATGTGATTCTGATACTGTTATTTTATGAATTCTAATTATTGTGCTTTCCAAATATGACCTTCCATTTATGGCCTAATGGTTTAGAAATGGTGTACAATTTTATTGGATATTTTCCTCAATACTAATTTATTTCATTTACTAAAAATATACTGATGTGAGCTCACTTAATATAGGCATTACATTATAAAGGGTATGTTAAATCATCAACCAGACAGTCAGTGTTGTATGTCTTCTATTTTACACTGCTTCTGTGAGCTGGTTATGAATCCAGCAGATAGAGAGTTTAGCAACTGTACATCACTAACTTTCCGTACAACCTTGTCAGTTCAATTTTTCTTTTTTCTATTTTCATCTTCCTTCATCTCAGTGAAATTGCCATAGGCTACTGATCTTGAATCACATTTATCTGAAATTCAAACATAATGAAAATGGGAAATGATGAATGGAAACTAGTCACAGCCATCAATTTAGATCTTAAGCAAATAAATTCTTCAAGTTATGGAACATCAACAGTTATGCCTGTGGTAATAGAAGCAACATGATAAATCAATACAGTGGTCCACTGTAAGCAATTAGTATCCATATTGTACTAGTTAATGATAGTGATTGCTCAAATACCCAATGATTTAAGTTATATTTCATTCATTTTCCTATTTTACCTACTGAAAATTCCAATTAAATTTCATTGTCTCATTTTCAGTATTTTTTAATCAAACTAGAGTACAAAATGCACATCATAAAATAAGAATGAATTTGTAGGCATCAAAATCACACATAATTTAGCATATGCAAAGAAGGTGTCCTTTAGTTTTGGGGTGACAATGGAAAGAACAAAAGCAAAAACCTGAACTCCTCACTCTTTCCCTGGGTAGTAGTCAAGATTAAGTATTAGAGAATCTCCTAGAAGCTGTTATCAAAGCATGTTATTGGGAAAAAAAAATAAGGAAAGAAAGAAAATAAAAAGAACCAGTAATCTTCTCAAGTATGATAATGGGTTTCCTAATTAAACAAACTGGTTCTGTGATTGCTAGACATAAAGAATACCCTCACTCCAAATAGATCTGATATTTCTTTGGATCAAAACAAGCTCACATACACGCATGATCATCATGGTTGCATTCTTTGTTGTTATGACCAACATTTACTGAGGGACAACAATATTTTAGACATTATGGTAAGACTTTAAAAATGACCTGCTTTATTCAGTACTCCAATTTGTATCCATAGTAGCAACATTCAACTATACCAGGTTCTAATGCTAATATTCACATATCATTGTTTCTATTGAAACATACCATACTGATGCTTTGATAAACTTAGGTGCAAATGTAAAACCTTGATTTCTTAATCTCTAAGTCATCAGGCATTTTGAATATAAAAATCTTGAAATATGTTGGGGCTGAGGTTGTGTTTCAGTGGTAGAGCACTCGCCTAGCACATGTGAGGCCCTGGGTTCGATCCTCAGCACACAAAAATAAATAAATAAAATAAAGGTATTGTGTCCAACTATAACTAAAAAATATGTTTTTCAAAAAAATCTTGAAATATGTCAGATTACAGGGCAAGAGATTATTATTTAAGTGGCTTTTCATCTGGGTCTATTTTTCTTTTCAAACCTATCATTTCCTGAGTCACGTCACTCTGGACTAGGTAACTATGGAAATGTACCAGTGCATGCCAATGAGTGTGTTGAATGATATTTTTGTGGTTTAAAGAAATATTCACATATAAGCTGAATATGAGGATAAAAAAATCTAGTTTTTCTCTGCTCAAAATAACAAACATGGGGCTGGGGTTGTGGCTCAGAAATAGAGCGCCCCACTAAGATGCATAAGGCACCAGGTTCAATCCTCAGCACCACATTAAAATAAATTAAGATATTGTTCCTACCTATAAAAAATAACAAACATATCTGAAAGGTTATAAATTAATGTATCAAGAAGTAAAATATAGTTTGTATATGTTATTAAAAAAAGTAAAGCATTTTAGTGTGCAGCATTTTATTCACTCTTGTTTTTCATTCTCTAGAGTATTTTAGATGATTTTTTTCTCACATGTATGCCAAATAATATTTTATCTTCATTATAGTTACTTACATTTTTTTTCAGTTGTTGGTGGACCTTTATTTTATTTATTTATTTACATGTGGTGTTGAGGATTGAACCCAGTGCCTTACACATGCTAGGCAAGCACTCTACCACTGAGCCACAACCCCAGGCCCAGTTACTTAGATTTTGATGACCTGTCAACTCTGCAAAATTCATATAAAATCTTAGAAACTTTTTATAACATTTTGAAAAACTAATGTTCAATTAACAAATACAATACAATAAATTATCAAATGAATTAATCATGGGGAATTTATTTTATAAATGCAAAAATTTAGTACTTTTTATCTCTATTCAAAATGCATTGTCATAAAAAGAATTCAAGATATCCGAAAAACAGATTACTTACTAATTTATATGAAGATGCTACCTTCATATTTTCTTAAATAAAATGCTATACTTTAAACTGATTCTTTTTGTAAAATCAGTCTGTATGTCAGTACAAAGTAGAAAGGACATCTTGAAAAGAGTTAGGAGATCACTTTTCCATAGGATCCCCTCCTCCAATGCCTTGTGGGACTTTCTTGGAGGCTTCCAGAAGTGAAATGCTTCAGAAATTTTGTTCCCCTGCCTGCTCCTAAAGGACCAAAGTGTTCAAACAGTTGCTTAGAAAAGAAGCCACAAAATAACTGCTAAGCCATTTCTCACTCCCTTAAATTTCTGAAGACTTACATGAGATGGAGATGTAGGGTACATATGTTAATTAAATAAATTCAATTATTTAATTAAATGATAATTAAATATTACATTCCAATCAGCACTGCATATGTTGTCCCCTTCTTTTCTTACCTGTTCAGAAAACAATATCCCAAAATGAAGGCCTCAGAAGCAGACCTCAAAAAAGCAAAGTCTCTCTCTGATCTCTGTCTGCTGCTTCCCTTCCTCTCTTTCTAGGTAAACCATGGAAATTAGCATTTCTATTCCCCAAGGCAAGTCACAGAGACTAGAATCTCTGTTTCCCAAAGCAAGCCATGAAGCCTAAAATTATTATGCTACTCTTCCCTCACCTTTCTGTCTCGGACCTGTCCATAGGCTACCTATGACCTGCCCTGTCTCAGAGTAAGTCCTAAGACCCTCATTTCAGAAGGGGTCAAGCCCCATATATAGGAAAGGAATGTTGTACAGATAAGTCAGAAGACTCTGAACAGGCAGACCTTGCTGGATTTCTCCATTAGCATGAGATCATATGCTTTTTGTCCAATCACATTTCTATCTGGTTACCCATGCTTCATAGAATCTAAGCATTAGAGACATTTCTCTGTACCTTTGGGTCTCCAATCTGAAAGCTTCTGTGTCACAAAAACCTGTAATCAAATAAAATTATTATGCTTCTCTCTTAAAAAAAAAACATGTAGAAATAGGAGACTTCATGTTGTAATTTAACACATTAATTTATTATTTATATTAAAATATGGAAAAATAATAAATTGGTATTAGGTTTCAGATTTTAAAAAAATCTTTAACATGCATGTGTTGCAATTTATGGATTTGTTATTGTAGTGGGTATCAAATAGTGAAGGACATCTACAATAAATCACAAATATGTTTTTAGTAGCAAAAGGCTGCTTTAGGTGAATGTTGATATGAATATCTGGTATATTGACCAGTATCATGCTCACATAGATTAAAGGCAGATGTGCAGGTCTGTTGCTTATGCAGACTCCAACAGAGAACAAAATAACAATTTCAGCTACTGTGGAGCTACCTGAGCCATATGAGTTATCTTCATGGAACTTTCATCTTTTCTTGATTTCAGGGAAAATAATTTATAGGATTGGACAGGAAAAATATTTATCACAAACAATGCTACCAAAATCTGACGCCCTTTCATTTTTCAGTTTTGTTTACAGGTTGATAAGATTCATTAGAACAATGGCATATAGTGATATTTATGCCAGTTTTGTGGTGTTCAGTAAGTTCTAGGAAAGTATCTAACTCTCAATTGGTAGGGTGCTTCCTTTAGAGTTCTCTAAATTTTGGCCAGATGGTCAATTGTGGGGTTGCAGGAAAAGGTCTAATTTATATAAACTACTTTTGCTGTGGTTTGGATTATTCTGCCTATACTAGTTATGGTACGATCTAAGCTGCTGTAACAAAAATAATTTATGATTTCAGTGAGCTAGATTGTTAAAAAAAGAGACATTGTACAAGCAAGCAAAGAAGTTAGGAATCTTAATAGTATTCTTGAAAACAATAAAATGAAAGTAGAATCATGGAGTAGAAAAACTGGAGGAAATATTCACAGTGACTTATCAGCAAAATCCTCTCTTAAGAGGTGACATTTAGCTGTGACAAGAACCTATAAAGAAGTCATATATGTAAATATGAGAAGATGAAGCATTTCAAAAGAGGTTCCTATAAGAACAAAGACCCGTGTTTTGGTCAGCAGTTTCACTGCTTTGACTAAAGGATCTGACCAGAACAACTGTAGAGGAGGAAAGTTTATTTGGGTGCTTATGGTTTTCAGAGGTATCAGTCCATGGCAGCGGACTTATTCCTCATGGCTTGAGATGAGGCAGGACATCATGGCAGAAGAGTGTGGCAGGGGGAAGCAGCTCACATGATGATCAGAAAGCAGAGAGAGACTCCATTTGCCACGTATAAAATATACCCCAAAGCCATCCTCCCAATGTCCCACCTCCTCTGGCCACACCTGACCTCTCTTCAGTTACCACTCAATCCCATTAGATGATTTGTTCGCTGATTGGGTTAAGGCTCTCATAAACCAATCATTTCTTCTCTGAACCTTCTTCCATTGTCTCACCCATGAGCTTTCGGAGGACACCTTACATCCAAACCATAACAGCCCTGCACTTTCACATATTCAAGGAATAAGAGAAATCTACCCTCCAGGGAAAGAATGAGCAAACGTAGACTGGTACAAGATGAAATTAAGAAAATATGCAAGAGTCAGATTCCATTTCCCTTGCAGTCTATTATAAGGTGATCAGAAGCTGTGAAATTATGGAAGAAATATGAATCGTCTTACATTAGTAGTGAAAACCTTGGTTACCCTAGAATGGAGGAAGTGGAAATATTGGAGAAGTTTGGAGAAATGATCTGTATTAAAATGGTAGTAAAAACGACTTGCAATGGATGAATTTGGGGCATTTTTTTCTTAAATATTTATTTTTTTAGCTGAACACAATATCTTTATTTTATTTATCTATGTGGTGCTAAGATCAAACACAAGTGTGAGGCCAGCGCTCTACCACTGAACCACAACTCCAGCCCTGGGGCATTGCTTAGATTCAGAGTTGATAGGACTTATTTATGAACTGAATATGGGGTCTAAAAATAAGCAAGAAATTAAAGATAAGACTTGGGTTGGGTCAGAGAACTGAGTAGATTATTATATCACTTTTTTAAAATATGAAAGATTAGGGTAAAAGAAATATCAGTTATGTTTTATCTCTTTACGATTATGTCCTCAGTCATATCCAAGTATCATGTAGTATTTCTGGGCTAGAGAGAAATACTATTTTTGAATACCCTTTTGGAGAAAATATAAACATATAGTAAGGAAAGAACTAGAGATAAGCCTTGCTACATTCCAACAATATCTAGTCCAGAAGAAAAAGCACATTTTGTCAAAAAGGCAGGAAACGAATAGCCATGGAAGAGGTGGGTAAAAACAAAGCATGATGATTAGAAAACCAAGAAAAGAATTATATTAAGAAGGAAGATAGAAGAGGTGGGTAAAAGCAAAGCATGATGATTAGAAAATTAAGAAAAGAATTATTTTAAGAAGGAAGATATAGTCAATTGTATAAAATGCTAGAGAGAGACAGAGGCAAGGTCAGAAACTATAGTTTTGGACAGGTGAAGTTATGGGTGTTGTAGATCAAGTTTACTAGAGTGATCAGAATGAAACACTGCTGGAATAAGTGAAAAACAAAATGGGAAATGAGGACACAGACACAGTGATTTTTAGACAGTTCTTCCAGAGTTGTGCTATGAACAAACAATGGAAGGAACTTGAATCAAAAAGGGCAATTTGCTTTTCTGAATCTCTTCTTTTCCTTTCTTCTTCTCTTTTTCCCTTCCTCCTTCCCTCCTCCCTTCTTTCTTTTTCCTAAACAAACTTCATTTTACATTTTAAATTTGCAAAAAAAAAATAAGAAATTGTTAAGATAGTAGAGAATTCCCACATACATAATACCATTTTCTGTATTAATAACAGATGTTATTAATATTAATATTAGTATGTTATTAATATTAATATTAGTATGTATATTTGCTACCAAGAATGAATTGGTGTTAATATTTTATTGTTACTAAAGGCCATACTTTATTCAGATTTCCTTGGGTTTATTATTATTTTTTTTTAATCTTATGTCATGTTTCAATTCCTGGGTTCCATCCATTACGCTACATTGTACTTGGTAGTTATGTCTCCTTAGACTCCCCTTGGCTGGGATCATTCTTTCTTTCCTTGTTTTGATGGTCTTGGCAACTTTGAGGTACACTGATCAGGTAGATTGCAGACTGTCCTTTAATTGACACTGCTATGATGATTTTCTCATGATGAGACTAGGTTTACAGTTTGAAGAGGAAAACCACAGAGGTAAAGTGACATTCCCTTCACCAAATCAATGAAGGATATCATCAATATGACTTACTATTGGGGATGATAATCTTTAGCTCCTGGTTTTGGTAGTGATTATCAGTTTTCTGTATTGTGTGTTATTCTTCTTTACCTTAATGTCTGTACTCTTTGGAAAGATTTGAGTATGTACAGTCCATGATTAAGGAGTGAAAGTAATGTTCCATCTCCTTAAGAATGCAGCTTCTATTTGTTTGGAATGAGACTTCAAAAGATAATTGTTTGTTTTATTCTCCTCTATGTAATCAATCACTTATTTATACTATCATGGAATATTAGATATTCATTTTACAGTTTGTATTATAATCAATACCACTATAACATTTTTTGGTTTTGCTTAAGCTATTCCAGCCATGGACATTTGCCAAAGCCAATGTCTCGGCTTGGCACCAGAATCACGAGGCACTCACAGCTTTGTAGGTTCAAACAGCAATTCTTTATTCCAGCTCTCACACCACCTCCACACAGGTCCAGGGGCAAACGCGTTCTGCTGTCTCCCGCACCAACCACCTACACCACGAGGCTCTCTCCAAATCCCATTTTAATCTCACGAGAACTCAATGGGAACAAGCAGCAGGAACACCCTAATCCCAGCAATAATCTTCAACTTCCAACTTCCCTAAAACCCATTATCTTAAACTGGCAACGCCTTAAACTCAAGGAGCCGGCTACTTCCTCAAACCTGATCAGCTCTAAACCCGGATCTGCCTTGGTCCTTGAGCAAGGTCACCTCATTAAAGCATGCATGCAATGTTCCATCAAATGTCCTCTAAGCAGCATGGGGTACGCTTGGCAAGGAAATTTCGATGCGTCATTCCTACTTGGTAATGGCCCTCAGCATCTCCCCCCTTCTGATTAATTAAACAACAAGCAATGCGGCTTAGGACCGTGCCTGGTAGGTTGTCCAATTCAACATATGGTTCTTACCCGTCATCGGATGAACTGACCTCTAGGCGTCAGTCCCCTGTCTTAGGTTGAATCCACTGCAATCAGCTCAACCCGTCGCTGACTACCGGTCCAGCATTCAGCCATGCTTGTGGATAGGCCTAAGCACCAGTGGGGGGGTGAGGTTCTTGCTTCACCTCTGTTGGCCCCCAAATTTAACCTTGGTGCCAGTGGGGGGGTGAGGTTCTTGCCTCACCTCTGTTGGCCCCCAAATTTTAGACCATCACTAGTAGAAGGGAGGAAGATTCAGAAATGCCACAACACCAAGCCAATTGACGGCTCCTTTGGAAAAATTGCATCACTGGTGACACCATCAGCAAAGATGTCAGCATTACCACAATTAACATGGGGTGCGCTGGCAAGGAAATTGCATCACTGGTGACACCATCAGCAAAAATATGCCAGCAGTACCACAATTCGCTGCACCAGACGATAGTTCACAATGCATGCAACTGATATATAGTCCAGGCAAGTTCTGCAGGCAGTTCAAAGTGGAAGAGTCTATCAATATGTCCATTTCCTCCCAAAATAAATCAAATCCTTGATTGAGCATTACTTGTTGAGTTATATTCATTGATGCATCAGTTTATACAGTTTACTGTGGTAGCTATCATAGAAGCTGTAGTTTGGCTTTCTTAGTTTTCACCGGCACTGGGATGGAGATGGGAATTCTGGCAATGATGTTAAAGAGACATTATCCTTGGTTAATCACTGTTGCAGATGTAAGAATAGCCAAGCTGGAGCTCTGGATTTGAGTCAAATTATCTTCCTTTTCTGTAGAAATTGCTTTGGTTAACCTCTCTGGAATCCAAATCGGCTGCTGTTCTCCCTGTAGAAACACAAAAACAGAACCCCGACTCCAGACAAACACTGGGTCAGAAGCTTTCTAATATCCTGTTAGAATATCTTTCCAAAGTACCTTAGGCTTATGTACATTTTTCGGATACATATGTCTTTCTGCAGCACTAAGTCCTGATGAATCCAAATTTAGAAAGTTTAGAGTAAAAAAAGGGTTATTTTAAGTTTATCTTTGGGGGATATATACCCCTTAAAGATCCTTTTAAATTTAAGTCTTTCAAAAGCATTCTGCCTTACTTTTTAGAATTATTTTAGTCCTTTTAATTTTTTGATGTGGTTTTAAACCATAGTTGTCTTAGCCTTTTGTATTTTCTATCTGAAATACCTTTACTTGACATTTTCAACCATTTTCTATCTTATTTCTATCTTCTAGTTTTCTTCTAAGGTTTTTATATTTACCCTTAGTTGCTTTCTTCTCTCCTAGTATTCTTTTGTTTCCTATTTTGTGGGTTTAAAATTCTTGTCTTTCTACATCTTTTTTATCTTCCTATATCTTTTTTATCTTTCTACATCTTCTCTTTTTTTTTTTTCTTTACCTTTCTGTACTTCTGTTTTTGAAGTTTTCCACTTCAAATTTTTAATCTTCTTTATCTAAATCTTTTATCTTATTATCTTCCCATTTTCATGGTTTATATTCTTTTTTTCCTCCGTCATGAAGGCATCTTAACCACCTTCAATTTAACCTTTTAAAGCATCTTGCAACTTATTTAGACATTTTACAACTTTTTACTTTACCACACAAAAATTATCTCATCTCCCTCTTTTTGGTTTAATAAGTACATTTTAATAGTTTGATGAGTAAAGCAATCTTTTTTCCCGCCATGAAGGTATCTCAACAACCTTCAATTTAACCTTTTAAAGCATTTCATTTATCATCTATACTGTACTTTTAAATGTACTTTTTCACCACCTACAGCTTCACTCTTTTAAACAAGGCTTAGATTCTGTTTAAATCGCTTAATATTAGTTTACATGGCTGCCCTTCAACCAAAGGCTTTTTTTTTTAACTCCATTAAGAAGCTTTGTCTCAATCTGCCATGTACAAATACCTTTTTTCTTCTTTCTTCATTTCTCAAGCTTTTAAAGTAAGTTTAGTTTCCTCAAAATCTTTTTAAATGGCATTTACGACTTTTTACTTTACCATACAGAGATTATCTCATCTAGAAACATTTATTTAACCTTTAACCTTTTATATTAAAGTATATTTCCACATCTTGAACCTTTTTATATCCCTTTTTAAACCATTAACGCTTTTTATAAATTCACATTCTGAAACAACCCTTCTAAAATTACTCCACTTTAATAAGATGAAATATTTTCATGTTTTCTAAGGTGCTATTATACTGTAATTGAAACCCAACTGAAACTTCTTATATTCTTTGTATATAAATTACACATGATAGAATCTTAACTCTTAATAACCTTGTTTTAGCAAAGACACAGACCAAAGCAATAATAAACCTTTTTCCATTCACCAATTTATGAAAATACACATAATGCTTAAATTTATTACTTTATGGAACTTAATAAGTAAAGAGTACTTGATTTCATATCTAGTGGTTGATATTTTAACATTTTAGCTTTGTAAATTAATCAGATGTCTGTAAAAAAACCAAGATCTTAGACAAGTATAGTAAACAGAACTAGCCATCTCTTTCTTGTTCAAGAAAAATCCTTCTACAGGATACCATGATGGCCCCTTTGATATACTTAATAACTCGTCTTTAAAAAGCCATGGGCTACATTTTTGTATCATATCAACATATGCCCTAATTTTTCTTGGTCTTACTGGGGTGCCTCCTTCCTCTAACAATCTCTCTTCCTCGGAGGCGAAAAACTTCAAACCTTGAGTCAACCATTTTCCCCAGTTTGCCTGAGAAAGTTCTAGGAACAGGCAACTTGAAATAAAAACAAAATAAATCAAAACAAGAACACGTTGTTTTTTGAAATGGTCACCCATTTTTTTGCTCTCCTTCAGGATCGAGCAAATTCACTTACCCCCAAGCTTCAGACATCCCAAGTACGGGCCACCATAATGCCAAGGCCAATGTCTCGGCTTGGCACCAGAATCACGAGGCACTCACAGCTTTGTAGGTTCAAACAGCAATTCTTTATTCCAGCTCTCACACCACCTCCACACAGGTCCAGGGGCAAACGCGTTCTGCTGTCTCCCGCACCAACCACCTACACCACGAGGCTCTCTCCAAATCCCATTTTAATCTCACGAGAACTCAATGGGAACAAGCAGCAGGAACACCCTAATCCCAGCAATAATCTTCAACTTCCAACTTCCCTAAAACCCATTATCTTAAACTGGCAACGCCTTAAACTCAAGGAGCCGGCTACTTCCTCAAACCTGATCAGCTCTAAACCCGGATCTGCCTTGGTCCTTGAGCAAGGTCACCTCATTAAAGCATGCATGCAATGTTCCATCAAATGTCCTCTAAGCAGCATGGGGTACGCTTGGCAAGGAAATTTCGATGCGTCATTCCTACTTGGTAATGGCCCTCAGCAGACATTGAGAAGCACATTGATTTGGTTCTGTGACTTCTTGGCATGTGCTTTTCATTGTTACTTTTTTTTGAGCACTTTCTTACTTTTTGGCACTACAAGATATTCCAGGCATCTTGCATATTTCCTGCTCCATTCCTAGAATCTTCTGTATTCCCAAAGAACCCTGGTTTCTTCTACTGAATGAAGAATGGTATTAGAACTCAAGACCAGGTTGCTAGCTATGTTTGTTGCTAATAGTGTGTTGCTTTTTCTTGGGTACCTCAGCTAAAAGAGAAATGAAATCTATGTGTGCTTACCTACCCCCATGTATATAGAAACTGTAAAAAGTTTTGCATGTAAGTACTCGTATTTTTCTTAAGCTAATCATGAGTTCACACCCACAAGTTCATGATTCCTAAGTTTAAAAAACTTATGTGTTTCATTCTTAATTTCTCCTCTTGCTTATCTCATACCAATCATTCCAACAGGAAAAAAAAACATAGTTATCATCATTAACCACTCACCTAGTTACCAATTCAGTTATGATATACAAGAAGCAAGATATCAGAATAACACCTATCCCTATGGAAAGAAACATTGTCAAGAAATATGCAGTGCTTATTTGTGGTTTATTTTAAAATTTAGAATAAATTTTCCAAATTTACTTAGCACTTTTCCCATCACCACCTCTTATAGTGAGGTTGTTTCATACATTTCTCTGCATCAATTCTGTAACTTTTCAACTTCCTAAATAGTTTTAAATCACAGGCATTAATTTTTGTGATTTAAGGTTCTGTTTATTGGCAAATAAATAGTGCCATGTATCCATGATTATTGTATCAAACAGTTTAAACACTGAAAAATTTCTCTGACCCAGAAATTCAATCTTTCTATTCTTCCCTGAATCCTAGCACCTAGTTATATACTTTTAAAATATTTCTATAGTTTTCTTTTTTTTTCCTTGTCATAGAATCATATAGAATATAGCCTTTCTTAGGGTGATCTACTGAAGAACATATATTTAAGACTCATTTATAACTTTGCATGGCTTGATACTTCATTTTTATTTAACTAGATAATAGCCCATTGTAAGGATATACCGTAGCTTATTTATTCATCTATTAAATGACATCTTGGTTACTTCCATTTTTTAATGAACATGAATAAATATTATAAATATTTGTATGCAGATTTTGTGGGAACCTAAGCTTTCAATTCAATTGGATAAATATGAAGGAGCATGATTTTTCAATTATATAATAATACTATATTAACTGCATATAAATTGCCAAAGTGACAGTCTCATAGGATTTCTACTCAGAAATAATGAGCTTTCTTGTTGGATCATATCCTAGCCAGCAATTGGTAGTATTTTTGTTTTACATTTTAGCCAATGTAACAGTTGGGCAATGGTCATTTATTCCTATTTCAATTTGTAATTCTGCTTTTGTGCTTGTTTGTCATTTTTATACCATTTTTGGTAAGGTACTTGTTCACTTATTTTGGCCATTTTTATTTAACAGGTCTTTTGTATTTTAAAGTTCAAATAATTTTTAAATCAAATATGTTTTATAAATATATTTTCCTAGTTTTTGATTTAACATTATATTTTCGGTAGTATTCAGTCTATCCAGAGAAACAGAACAATAGATAGACAAATGAGTTATAGATAGATTTATAGAGATTATAAGGAATTGGTTTATCCTATTCTCTGACAACTTTAGGGAGAGCATTCTACTATACTTAGTTTATCATTTCAATGCAGAAACACTCTTACATACTCAGAATAATATTGAACCAAATATATGGGTACCCTGTGACCTGGTCAAGTTGACACATAAAATTAATTATCACATTTTCTTAAACATATCTCTGCAAAGTGTTTTTTTTCTATTTTTACTCTTAGAAAGAAAGACTCAAAAAGAAGTGCTAAAAATAAAAAATAAAACAATGTAAAAGAAATAAAAATATGATAAATAACTAAAGGGAGAGGATAGAAGGGCCAGAAATAAACTCATACATATATAAACAGCTGATATTTGAGGAAAGAACAAAGGTAGTTAACAGAAGAAGGGAGAAACTTTTCAACAACAATTGGACACTCACATACAAAAGCAATAAATCCAGATGCAAATTTTACACCTCTTAAAAATGTAAATCAAAAGGGAATAAAATAAAACTGAAGAATAATTCTATGTGACCTTGGATTTGGTGATGAGTGTTTAGTTATAAAACCAAAAGCATAGTCCATGAATGAGAAAAGTGATGTTTGATTTTATTAAAATTAAAAACTCTCTTCCTTCAAAGGAGACATTTCAGCAGCTCGTTGATTTGGAAAAGAAACAAAGATTTCAAATATTGCTGCTATTTGAATTTTTCTGATCTAATTCTCTTCCATTTTATAAACACCATAAAACTCCATAAAACAAGAAAAAAATAAGACAATGATGCCTAAAATTTTTTACTGACTTATTGACAAACTATATTTATGCTGACATTAATTTCTTAAGTATAATTTATGAAATAATTTTATTAATAAACATAATCACGCAGTTCCATAGTTAAAGAGCATTAGAATACATTAGAATATAGTTTGATCTTTTCCTAAGAAAATTTTCTTTTGCAAGGAAGATGAAATGTAAAGTCTGTGACAGTCTTTAAGTAAAAAAAAAAAAAATGCTCTTATTTAATAGCTATGTGACATTAATGTACTTAACCTTTCTGAGCCCTGGCTTCCTTTTCTGTAAGTTTTTGGCAACAACACAATTGATACATTTGTTCTGAGGATTAATGGCAACACATGTATGAAAGGGTCTCTTATCTGTTTGGAAAGTGTGCTGCTTGTTGCCATATAGGAAATCCAGTCTTATTGTTTTTCTTGCTTTTACTTTGTTATGATGCCAGGTGGTACCTTTGTTGCTGGAATCAAATGTCTGGGTCTGCCTGCTGCTTGAAGTAACCCAAATTCTGGAGCAGGGAGGTGGTAGGAAGCAATACCATTTATTCAAAGCCAGCCCTTAAGAAGATACAGGGGCTGGATCTTCAAAGCTCCATCTTGGGAAGCTCAGGAGCACAAAGGGCTTTTAAGAGGACCACAAAGGCTAAGCACTGGGCAGGGTCTTTGTCATCCAGAATGAGTCCTCTTTTTTCTTCTCAGACCAGACTTTGTAATGGACTTTGACCTCCTGAGTCTAGTCAACTAAAATCCAAGGCAAGGCTTCCCTTCAGCAAAAAGGATTAAGGTGTAGTCACAGAACAAAAAACAAACAAACAAACAAAAAAAATGGAGAGCAAAGGACAGTTTCAAAGGTTCCCTTTTTATACAAATGCTTTATGTAGCAGCCATTTGTGGGTAGTGCTTAGGAATCCATATGGGTCTTGTATTCATTCTCACTTATCATTACTAATGTCTTTCTAAAATACTTAAATTGTATAATGTACCTTTGTTGTCTCTCCCCAACTAATTAAAAATCTTATCTAGATCCCAAACCCCAACCTTCTTTTTAGTTACAAAATTATTAAAAGATAGCTAACTTAGTTCTGAGATAGTACATAAAGTCTAAGAAGAAAGTGTTGCTAAGTTACCTTTGTGAAGTCCCTCCATCTAGTGCCCCATCTAATTCTTTCTTCTGTTGTGGAAATCACTTGCAGCAAGAGAATAAGCACCACTTGGAGTGTTGGAGAACTCAAATTTATTATGCAGGCAGACCCAGATGAGCTAGTGCTCTAAAATTCTGGGACCCAAGCAAGCACCAAGGGTTACAAGGTTTATACAGGGCAATGCAAGAGATCAGGTTGCAAGGGCGGAACTGGTTGCTTATAGGGGGGTTTGAAATTAGGGGTTGCTCAACTGGGAACAGTGGTTAGGACAGGGTGGTTAGCTTGTGGCTGGAATTCTTGTGATAAGCAGTCTATCAAAGCAAAACAAAGGCACAGAAACATCTGCAAGTGATTTAGGAAAGTGGCCTTTATGACAGGTAGCAGTTTCTCAAGATAACTGCAAGCTTACCCTCCTTAGAGCTATACTTCAAACCTAGCATTGACATGTTACAATTTAAATGAGCATTTAAACAACACTCTTACAGAGGCCAGTAATTAACATTCTTAGGAAGACCAAAGCTATAAAGTAATATTTCCCTCTTCACTTCAGAAAGTATCTTTGTTCTTCATCTTCAGAGGAATTTCCACATCTAGATCCTCCCTAAAGTTGTGGGAAAGAGAATGGGCTCTTCTTTGGTTCTTTGCCTCACCATCTTTGCTAACATTTTTGAGAAAGAGTAGATTCGAAGCAAGTATTTTAGCACCAAACTCTCTTAATTTATATATCTAAATTGAAAATATAAACAAAAGCAATTAATATTTTAGGGATAGATAAATATGAGTGGTGGGAACACAACCTTATAGGGATAATTCTATAAAATAGGCCCATTGTGTAACAAGGATTCACTTGAGGCTTTGACTATATCCCTTGTGGCTTAGAAAGTTACTTTTTTTTTCTTTTTCCTGATCTTCTCCCCGATCTTCTCTTCCCTGATCTTCTTTTCCCTAACCTTCTCCTTCCTGATCTCTCCTTCATAATCTCATATTCTCTTTTTCATAATTTCATTTTTTTTCTCATCACCTCTTTAAAAATCCCTGTTCCTGCTAATGGGCAGAATCACAGTCTTTGGGACAGGAGGTCCTTGTTTCTTCTTTGCTAGTAAAGCAGTAAACCATCTTTTTTTCCTTTTTCTCAAAACTGTGTCCTGGTTATCAAATTGGCATTGGGGACAAGGACTGAGATTTTGGCAAAACTGTGCCGGATTCCATATGCTTTCTTTTCCAAGTAGCAATTTACCTGAAGCCCTGGCTGGGGTAAGTGGACAGGATATTGAAACTGGAGTTTTGTGATGAGACTAGATTTCCCACTTCAGCAACTTCCTTCTGGGTTCTTGTCTCACAAATTTTGAAGAATAAAATCCATGGACAACCATGGAAGGGAAGATGTATTTTAGCAGGAAGAGAGAAAACTCTAGCTATGCCAAAAGAGACCTGAAAGCAGAAAAACACATTTTGGTGTGCTAGCTTAGGTGCTTATATACAGTTCTGCCAGAGCATGGAGCAAAATCTATGTTAAACAGGCATTGAAAACAGCAGCAAGACCATTGATCAAGTCTATGCAAAACAGACACTGTAAATAGCACCAGGGGTGTGGCTTTCCCATAACTCTCACCTGGGTTCCTCACACTACCACCTTCCCATTTTCCCACCTCTGGGTTAAAGGCATTGACTGGAGGCATTCGCACAGGTGAGCCTCAAGGTTTTTCACATTTGAAATAAGCCTTGCTGGTGCACATTAATATTTCTACTGGTTAGCCTCCAGGTGTAGATTGTGCATTTGAACAAGGGACCTGTCACTTCTGATTGCTGACCATTGATATTCTTATTTAATACATTATATTCCTCAGCAAACTACCTGTTAACTGTAGGAGAAATGCAGACTGAAAATAATGTCCTTAAGAGTAACCCAAGTTACCCTGAAGGGAGAGATTTTTGTGACTCTATTCATAGACCAATCCTGAAACTCATTGAGATAAGGATAATGTCTCCTTACCATAAAATCTGTAAGAATTTATGGTTAAAAATTCAATTAGAGCCAGTCAGCAGAAGCCAAAGTGACATAGAGTTGTTATGGTAATGGAGACTTGAAAGTCTGATGTCATCCTGCTGTAGGTCAAATATCAAGAGGTAAATTTGGTTGGGGCCATCTGGAAACTTCTCTGGAATCCTCAATTGTTAGTAAGCTTTCTTCACTGCTGTGACTAAAAGACCTGATGAGAACAATTTTAAGGAGGAAACGTTTATTTGATGCTCACAGTTTTAGAGTCTCAGCCCATAGACAGCTGGCTCCATTCCTTGGTGCTCCCAGGCAGAACATCAAGGCAGAAGAATGTGACAGAGGAAAGCAGGTCTGGACATGGCCACCAAGAAGGAAGGGGAGAGAGAGATTCTACTCATTTGTCTTTAAATGTCTCATGAATGACTAAAAGCAGGAAACAACACTTTGTATCTCTGTCTACTCTTGCATGCTTCTCCTTTGCTTCCAGTCCCCTTGGATTCTGAGAGCAAGCTCTGATCCGATAAAAATTTTGTAGTGAGTTGAAGTTACTCCCAGGTAGCACCAACTTTCTTATTGCAGACAAGGTCCTGCCTGATCAATCCTGAGATAATAATAGACCAGAGCACCCCTGGTCAAGATCAATGCCTTTGGTTCCAGTTATGCAAGCCTCTAGCCCTTGCCCTCATTTCCCTCTCTATAAAATCTCAAAGACTTCTCAAATACAGAGCTAAGGACTTGGGTTCCTTGTCTTCTGGCTGTAGTTATGCTATTTACAGTTCATTTCATTGTTTTTACCATTACTTTTTCTGTTGGGTATTTGGGATGAGAGGCCAGACCTCATTTGCTGGATCTCCAGAGTCAGACCTCTGTCTAGGACTCCAGTAAAGTTATTGTAGATAAATATGAAAAATTTATTTTGGTATAAGGGTTATCTCAGCAGGAAGACTTAACAAGAATAAGGGTTTTTCTGGCCAAGCCTTGTAATGCACTCTTCTAATCTCAGCAACTCAGGAGGTAGAGGTGGAGAATTTCAAGTTCAAGGCTAACTACAAAAACTCAGACACCAGATCTCAAAATAAAAAATATGAAGATCTGGGGATGTATCTCAGGGATAACATACCTCTGGTTTCAATCCTGTCACACTCGAGTGGACACACACACACATCCCCCACTAAAAAACACCTTTTATGTGCCTACAATATCACTACAATTCATGCAGAGATTTAAAAGTATATTAAGTTAACGTTATCAACATTATAACACACCATATGATTGTCAATTTAGGTGAAATGAAAATATTTCTGGAAACCAAACTATAAAAGCAAACATAATAAAAAACAGAAGACAAAGATAGCCTTGTAATGACTGGTTTAATAAATTATATTATAATTAAAACTATGTCTCAGAAAGAATCCACTAATCCTAGGTAAGTTTATTACTAAATTTGTTAGAGGAATAATTTAATTAAAACAACAACAACTAGCACAGCCCCTTTCTGAAAATGGAGAACTGAGTAATTTCTATTGTATTTTATGAAGCCATTGTGTTACTCTGATATTTCAAATTTACATACCAATCCTAAGAACACTGTAATCTAATCCTTAAAACTTGAACAACAGTTTTGAGAACATTGTAAATTAATATTCTCACACATAAATTTTTAAAACACAAGATCAAGTCAAACAGAGCAATAGATAAAAATGGTCATAAATACCCACCAAGTGTAACACTGAGCATGAATGGATGGGTTCTTTGTCTCTCTAATTCAAATAATAAAATCCATGGAGAGAAGGGTGAGAGCAAAGTAATAGGGTTTGTTATAGAAATAAAAAGAAAGAAAGATAGTAACAGATCCATCCATTTACTAGTGAATGTAAAAGTCTTCCTTTTTTATGGTTGAGTAGTATTCTATCGTGTATATATACCACAATTTCTGTATCCATTCATCTGATGATGGGCACCTAGGTTGAAATAAGCCAATCTCAAAAAACCAAATGTTGAATGTTCTCTCTGACGTGTGGATGTTAACCCACAACAAGAGGGGGAAGGAGAATAGAAGTTCAGTGATTTACATAAAGGAGAATGAAAGAAAGGGATGGGGGATAGAATTAGGAAAGACAGTGGGATGAATCTAACATAATTTTCCTAAGTACATATATGAAGACACCACAGTGAATCTCAACAGCGTATACATCCACAAGACTGGGATTCTAATAGAATAAGATGTACTCTGTACAAATATGTCAAAATAGACTCTACTGTCATGTATAACAAATATATGAGAACAATTTTAAGGAGGAAAAGTTTATTTGGTGCTTTATTTTATTAACTAAGAAGAAAAAAAATAAAAGAAAGCAAAACTCCCAAAGAGGGAGGGGTCCCAAGAGAGTGATACCCACAGGTATCTGGTATTTAGAGGTGGTTTTAAAGCATCTCTAATGGCTCAGCACAGTGATCCGTGGGGTAAGGGATGCCAGCATGGACCAATCAAGCTCTTCAAGCTCCCAGCTTAATAGGCAATCAGAAAAGGATGGGGTGGTGGTTTACCAGTCGAGTGCTCACTGAGCACCACAGAAAAATAGAGAAAATAAAAAAAGGTATTAAAAAGAAACAAGCCAATAAGAAGTACATAAGTTTAATTCCTTATTTACACAATTAAGAGGACAGGACAAACCTGTGGTTTAGCACATCTGTTTGGCAGAGGAAGTTTTTCAGGTAAGGGTAATTCTGGTGCTCAGCTGTTGTGAGGGGTGGGGGTTGCTAGGGAAGAGCTATTGCAGTTGAAGCTGTCAGCAACCGTGACAGGGTGTTGAGGCGAAGGAGGAGGTGTTGTGGTTGCACTGACTGGAGCAGTGACAGATGTTCTCCAGCCTCCTATCTCCTTCTCCGGTAGCATAGTCTCATTTTCTCTTTCCCTTCCCTAATGCTCTCATCCTGTCTGACTGTAGGAGGTCTACCTTCCTGCCTCATTCCCTCACAGGAGAGTTTAAACTTACAATTTTTGTGCACCATTATATTGGAGATCCTTGTTAGTGAAGAAATGAAATTTAATAAAATCATACACATAGATAATAAAGTAGGATGGAACTATAATTTTGGCCATGTCTTGGCACTTACTTCGGCTTCACCATTAATTATAAAGGAAGGAGTCAGGATTTCATAATCAGCAAAATTTAAAAAAAATTCAAGGGAGTAGAAGTATAATTTGTTATTTTTCTAGCTTTCACACTAACATTCTGTCCAGGAGCAATGAGGTCATCAAAGGACAAGGACTAGAGTCTGACTGTCCACTGTCCATGGTAGCTTCATGAATGTCGAGCCTTCAACATGACCTTCTCATGTGACATCAACCCTGACATTACAGATATCTCAGTGTGATCCTTTGTTGCACAGCATTGGAGAAAATTACAAAGAAAAAGCTAAAGAGTAAGCATTCAAGGGCACTAAAAAACGTTGGGTTGATTTAGTAAAGAACAATGAAAACTGAAAGGGAAACTGCACAATAATTTTGTAGGTTGGAATTTCACAGGAATTTCAGATGAGTGTTACAAGGCTCTCAGAATCTGAGAATTAGAAATGTGTTTTGCTTTCTTCTTGTACCATGTTTCTTTAATTGACCAGATTATAAATTGAGTAGGATAAATGCTAATGGGTAGGAAAGTGAATCTGTTACTGCCTCCTCAGAAAATTGCTACTTATCCTAACCAAAAATGTTCATGCTGAAAGCCTTTCAAATACTTAAATTATTCAACCTTCCCTGCTTTCCAGCACATATTAATGCTTCAGTCCTTTTCTCACACCTACAAAAATACAAATTTCCTGAAGTTGCATTGACTTGTGAGTACAATGACTTGTGAGTTAAAATTCCATTCTAGTAATTTTGCTATATAAGATTTTCTAACATGAACCAATCATAACAATAAGAAAAACACGTACATTTGCTAACATCACATTTTTGGCTCATGTGATTGATCTTTCTCTTGGGAATGAGATTTTAATTGGAGTGAAATGATTGTGGCATCACTTGAAATTAGTTCTAAATTCTGAGTCATAATTAAATGCTGGAAATGTATGTTTTATTGATTTATTACAGATGACAAGCTTACCTTTTACTCCCTAGATCTGGGCAATCTAATATGTAGATTATGTGCAATTACATTTTATTCCATGTTTGCATTATTGGTGTGGATACAGATTTTTTTTTTCTATTTTGCATCATTCTTATAACCTATCCTCTACCCTTGATAATTAGGCTCAGGGATTGAATCCTAATTTGAATATTAGCCTGAGCAAAACATAATTAAAAATGTAAATCTGAAAGAAAGCAAAAGCCAGTAGAATATAAAAATCAAATCTAAGTGCTGCTTAGATTATATAATATTGCTTCTTTTTATCATCTTAGGAACTAATTATATACTAAAAAGTTTATGTGCATGAAGGTATCCTTGGATGAATAACACAAGTGATTACAAGGTGGATCCAACAAATGGAGGCAACACAGAAAAAGAATATGTCCTATGTATTAAAGGTTCAATATATTCTAGGCTTAAGAAAGAATTACATCTTTATGTGGTTTAATATGTAGAACAAATGACTAGAATTGACTATAAACTTTTCCTTGGAAGTATATAAAAGTATAATTGGTATGGGATAATCTACCCAGTACTGTTTGAAATTTTAGACCCTATTACACACTATATAATCACTCTCTTAATTCTAAAGTCAAGGGAGAAGGGATAGAAATTTTTACTAGCTATTTGCTACATACAGAGAACCTTCTAACACATATATGTTCACCCAAGTGGCAAATACATTTTTATTAGTACTTCTTACAGATGATGGAAATGAGACATTAAATAGGTTGCCAAGGACCACACAGATAAGTGGTGAGCTTGAACTTTAGTTCATATTTTATTTTAAATCTAAATTTCATTTTTCCATTAATCTAGGGAAAAATAACAATGAGAATTTTTTTTTACATTTTATACAGAACAAAATTATTTTAGTTCCTAGTTTACTTTTCCATAGCCTATTTTAAACTGCTTCAATATGCATTTCAAATTTCATTTCCGATGCCATTATATTGAAGTTTCTCACTATTCCTGTGGAGCAATTAGAAGCTGATGTTTCTATTATCCTTCAGAAGTGAAACCAGCAAAAAAGAAATTGTCTTTTATTTAAAATCATCCACAGGGTCTACACTAAAGCCATAAATTTTCCCAGGACTCCGGAATGGCAGCTTAGACCGAAATCATTCCTTTGTCCATACTAAGCACATAGGAGTTTATAAATATGTATGTGTTGAATTGAGTTATCTCCCTTTATCTGTGGAACAAAATGTTTATTCACCCTGGCATAGTTACTTTTCCATTTCTTCCTAAAAACAAGAATGTATGTGGGATTCATTTTGGTTATTTGATCATACTTTTTGCAGTCTAGAGAAAACCTATCATTAAAGTTTTAAAAAATACAGAGAAGATACAACCAACTTTTATTTTTCAGATAAAATTTCAAGTGTTTCGTAAAAGCAATCCCATGGCTGAAGTCCAGATTTCAGAACTGAAATCATTGTTTTTCTTCTGTACCCCACTGAGTTTCCTTGCTCATGTAGTGTATTATTAGCTAACTAGAAAACTTTCTTTAATGTCCAAGAGTCTCTTTGAGAAACTCTGTTATTGTCAAAGAATACATTTACAAAATGTTCAAAATGCCACCATACTGTGTATACTGTTATAATAAAGAGACTAAGCAGAGCTTTATTACCAATTTTAAAAAGCAACAGTACAGCCAAAATCAACAAACTTAAAATCATGTCATAGAATGTATGGACTATTGAAGCAGTTCTTATTATTTCTCCCTGACAACTTTTGAGGGAAAATCATAATATTTCATCTTGTCTATATCTTACACTGGCAAGATAAATTCAAAGACATCCTCCAATTAATGTATATATGAGAACTAGCTACATTCTAAGCAATGGAGAAGCTTATCAGAGAAATGCCATATTCAATAAAAATTCTAACTATTCTTGCATTATGGACTCATATGAAAAATTATCAAGCTCAAAAAATAAGAAAAGAAATAGCAAAATTAATCAAAGCACATGTACAGTATATGCAATTTACTCTGACAGCAAATACTTTGGTGATTTTTTTTAAAGATCCAAGGAACAGAATTTAAATAGTACAATTTGTGGTAAATGTCAAGGAACATTATTCTGATAAATGTCACTGTAATAATTAGATGGAAATTGTTCTGAGTATTACGCACTATATAATCAGTTTTGATAGAAGGATCAAAGGTGTAAATTTCATGACCATTTGCTGAAGCACTTATCAGAAACTTCACTGGAAAAATAGAGAAGATAACAATTTGTGTGGTAGAATCGCACCCTCTGCTATATGTTTATAGGTATTTTGAATAGAGACTATGTATTTAATTCTTGTTGAGAGAGCAATTATAATGATTTTAAATATGGGATCCAAAAATTAAATTCATTTCTAGTTATGATAAAACAAACACAAAAAGCTTTTTAAAAAAGTTACAGTACAGGGACTACTGAAGAGAGACACTGAAATTTTATAAGTTGCATTATCAAGGAGAGGTGTTAATAAAGAAGGTGGTTACCTCCCCCAACACACACTGAACCAGTACTAAATAGGTAAATATGGGAGACCACAAAGATATGAAAGACACTCTTAAAAAAACACCTTTGGAAGGTAAAATAATTAAAATATGCAACACATAGTCTCATGACTTTTATAAGTAGGAGGAGCTTTTTGAATTATTTGAGGTACTGAATCTTCAGCCATTTATCCTAATGTGCCATATAAATATTGTGTTTCATGATATTGCAAACGATGTGAAACACTGTCCTGGACAACAAATTTTATAAGTCTAAAATGAGAACTATGGATTTCAGGGAGGAAAGAAGATGGAAGAGGTGGTTGGCAGGACACTTACAGTATTCAAGAGATATATCTGCTCCCTTTTGAGTTTACAATGCTTAGTTCAAAAGAGCCGTGCCTGGCTGACATCCTGTCTGGCTTTTCAAGGCATACTGTCTGGCTGCCTGTGTATATTTGAGCATAAACAAGAGGGAAAGGAGGATAAAGTGTAAGGGAGCCAAGGTGATTCTGGAGCACTGTAATTGATTCGTCAATTCAAGAGTCCTACAGAATTCAAGGTCAGTCTAAATCTTAGACAGAAAACCCAGATCAATTTTGCAATGACTGAATGCTTGCCACAGCACAGGCAATCCAAACCCATGTGGGAGAATCTGTTAGATGAGCCAGTTTAGTATATGAATCAAGCATGACTTGTATCTTTCCCTTAATAGAGTACAAAAAATATTTTTAGTATTCCCCAAAGTGACAAAATGTGGTTTAAGAGACTAAACCTGAAGGTTCTAATCAGTAACTATTCAAAAATGAAACAGATAAAAAAGACCATTGATTTTCCAATGCAGAGGTTTTTGTGACCTCATGTTTTATCCTACATAGGAATTGTATTTTACTGCATTTCTAAAAATGTAGTCATTCAATGTATTTCTAAAGTATCCTTTAAGACAGTCACATTCTGAAATTTTAAATGATGTAAACAAATTTATTTTAACTGTGAGGAATATACTTAGGTAAAACTTGTGCTTCTTTTTGTTAGCTGGAAATTCTAGCTAACTTGTCTTGCAATTACTTTTATATCATATTGAGTGATTTCTTCCAAACAATGGTTATTTATTTATTTAAAAATAAATCAAATTTTCAGAAATGTTCTCATAGAGGGAAAAGCTTTAGTGTCTTTTTTATTTTAATAAAATTGGTAAAGCAATAAAATGTTATTTGAACTAACCTTAAGAAATATGAAATTTATTATAATGCTGTCTGATGTGCAAAGTGCCTATCCACATTTTACAGTCAATTTTTATATTTAAAAAGCTTTTTATTTTTCTGAGGCCATCATTCAAATGGTTAACAGAGGATAATTTGTTTTGTTCAGTGAATTCCTGATTGTTGTACAAGGAAAGTTCTCTCACCTTTCATTCAACAATTCATCTTCCTGTGGTGATTTATTTTACTATTTTCAGACATGCTTTATTACCTACAGACTTGGCATGCACCTTTTTTTTTTCTTTATTTCTTTCTGGGAACTGACCAAGCCCTAAGTAGATATACACACTATAGCAAGTTATAAACTTTCTACATCTTGCATTATTAAGGACATTTCTATTGTTTTTAGTTTGCACAAAAATTTTCTATGTGTTGTAATATTAAATAGAAATGAGCACTGAAATATACACACACACACACAAACACACACACACACACAACTTGGGATTAATTTTGATAAATAAGATGCAATTGTATTACATGTTAGGTGACAAAATCAATGCTAAAATAGTATTTTGGGGGATCAGAAATATTTGTTGTTGTATCACAAGTTTGCATTTTCAGTTTGCTTAGTAAAAATAAAGTTCCAAGATGAAAGTAGCATTTATGAGAGAAAAAGAAGAAGTAAAAGATATCACATTATATTTTATGTGCAATTTATATTTTAATGCAGTTCAGATTATAAAAGAAAGAATGTATGATTTTCTAGAATTTGTAAGTTCAAAACATGCATAAAGATCATGTTTTGTATTGTACTTCATTGTCAATAGAATCTCCATGAGTCATCTGTTAATGTACACTACATCATAAAAATTATAACATTTTAAATTTGTGATAAAATAATAACATTTTACCTACTTTATTAACAAATTTCAGCTGCACCAATGCCTCTTCTAAAGAAAAATTTAAATATAATAAATATTCATTCTAGCTGGAATTTTAAAATATAGCATGCAAAACCAAAGATACAAAGTTTTCCAACTCTCACAACTTATTCATTGTTTTAATAATCACAGATATTTTTGAAATACAGTCATGTACCACATAACAATTTTTTCAGTCAATGACAGAATGCATATAAAATGGTGGTCTCATAAAACTGTATTACATAACTAAAGATAATAAGTGCTGGCAAGGATGTAGAGGAAAAGAGATACTTGCACACAGTTGATGGGATTTTAAATTAGTACAGCTATTATGGAAAGCAGTATGGAGGGTCCTCAGAAAGTTAAAAATAGAACTACCATATGACCCAGCAATCTTACTCCTGGATATATATTTGAGCAAAATGAAATCAGTACATCCAAAACACATCTGCAATCTCATGTTCATTGCAGCACTATTCAATAGTGAGTAAGAAATGGAAACAACCAGAGTGTCTCTTAGATGATGTATAGATAAAGAAAATGTGGTACATATACACAATGTGATATTATTCAGCCACAAAAAGAATGAAATCCTGTTACTTGAGGCAACATAGATAGAATTGAAAATTATTATGTTAAGCACAGTAAAACAGGTACCACATGATTTCACCCTTAGGAAAAATGCAAACAAAAATTGATCTCATAGAAGTTGAAAATAGTATAGTGATTACAAGAAGTTTAGGTGTGAGGTAAAGGTGGGGAAATGTTGATCAATCAGTACAAAGTAACAGTTAGATAGGAGAAAGAAATTCTGGTATACTATTGCACAGTAATGTGACTATAAGTAATACTAATATACTGTACATTTCAAAAAAATAGAAGAAAGGATCAGGGGAGTTTTTACCATAAAGAAATGATAACTTTTTGAGCAGATAAGTTTAATCTGCTTTAAACATTACACAATGTATATCTGTATTGAAGTAGCATGTTAAAGTATTATCTTGTAAAATTTTTATGCTTTTATGTGCTAGTTAAAAGTATTTCAATAAAAAGTAAAACTAAGTGAAAAATGAAAAAAAAAAGTTTTATCACCTAGTGACAACATAACCATCTGAGCTCGTGAAAGTATGTGCTACAGGGCTTGCACAGTAAAGTCATCTAGTGCCACATTTCTCAGAACATGTCCCTGTCCCTAAGTGATTCGCACCTTCAATTTAGTTGGTTCAATGGAGCCTATTTACATAAGTAAAATATGTTGATGGTATTTTTCAGAATTTTGTTTCCATAAGATTCTATTTATCTTGATAGAGTAAAAGAAATAAATTAACTACCATTTACTAACTGTGATTAATGAGATTTAAAAATGAACTTGGGTCTAGGAAATATAAACTCCAGAGCTGTGCAGTGTCTGTGGAATTGAGAAGTTGTTTTTCAATTTTGTTTTCTGTAAGATGATCTCTTCCAGCTCTAAAGTTCCATAATTCTCTACCACAAGAATTTGATTCTGTATTTCTGGGTTTATTTTGCATTTATTTCTATCTGCTTTACTTGCATTTAGTTACAATATATCCTGGCTTATCAAGCAAACAGTTGGATGTTTGGAACAACTTTTTAAAAATCTGCTGCTCTCTATGTGCATTTGCTTACAAGTTTAAAATCAGACCTTGCTTGGAAAGGCAAAATTTAGATACTAAAGAATTACATTACAGAACAGCCAATTACTTTTGCACACCAGTTTGATTGATTGTTTCTCAGAAGCTCCTTAGTGAAGATTCACTAGAAAGTGCTGCTTTACTTTTTACTTTTGAAACATGCTATCTAGAAAGTTTGTAGAAAGTCTCATCAAAAAGTTCAATAGGAGTAGACATAGGGAAAGTTGCCCTTCTTTTGCCTGTAAATTAATTTTATGTAAAAAGAGAGAGAGAGAAAGAGAAAGAGAGAGAGAGAGAGAGAGAGATATACACTGGCCTCCCCTTTTGTTAAAGAGGTCTCTGCTAATTCTCCCCTCATCTCTAATGTTCCTGTCCTTACAAATCCAATCGCTTTCATTCAACGTGTTCTATAGCAACTTATGTCAGGTACCATCTGAGGATATTCCAAATAGAGTGTTATGGTGAAATTGAAAGCCAACGTCTCCAACTTTGGCAAGCTAAAGGCAGAAATATGGGAGCCATATAAATGGTAGATGACACTGAAAGCAGCCAAAATCAAGGCAGAGGTAGAGTGAGCTTAAAAGCACACCAAGTAAGAGATATTCTGATTGGAAAAGGAAGACAGCTTGGTGTCTTGCAAGACGATTAAGGGAAAAGTGCTGATAATGAAGAATTTGTTTCACGGTGCCAAATCCTGTGGATCTCAACTAGACTGGATCATTCACACAGTTATCAGGGAATATAGAGAATTTATATTCTTGATGAAGGTGGATGGGAAGAGAAAAACTGAAAAGTATTTTAGTTGAAGATGGATTATAATAGAAAGTCAATTAGTGAATCTAAAACTCCTTCCACAGATTACCTGAGTAAGAATATAAAACAAAATATTAAACTAAGATATAATGGAAAGATGTTTTATTTTGTTAGGTCTAGAAGTATATAAGAGATGAGAGACTTGTAAATAGATTATTTATTCAGAGACAGAATCAATAGGAAAAGAAATGCATAAGAATAGGAATGGCATTGTGTCAGGAAAAGATAATTCTGCAGAAGAAACTAGCCACAAACATGGGAGAAGGAATGCCTAATGATTCCATGTACAGGAAAATGAACACATACGGATAGAAACAGGAAGCTGAGACACTTCATCCTTCATAGATTTTCTTTAGCAAAATAAGAGGCTTACTCAAGTTGTAAATTCATTGTACATTTAAAGACGATGTAGTTTTAATTAAATATATTGCTATAATTCAACAAGTCATGTTTAATATTTCTTCTTTACTTTTTGATATGTGGTTATACTGATAATTGTCTATTTAGCACCTTGTTCCAGCTTATAGACATTAATGAAGGAATTAGTTTCCACTATAAAGAGGTATATGACATGTAATCTTCCAATGAGAGAAAATCTCTGAAAACTGATAGATCATTAACGGTTAATTTTACCAATAGTGGTATGATATTTAAATGTATCTTTTAAAACATTTTATAAGAAGCCTTTTGAAGTTTTTAAGTACAAATCCATTTCTGCAGATGTGATGAAGATAGTATTTTGGAGGTTGTACTAAGCCACAGTCTTTTTAATGACCCAACAATCACAAGATACTCCTCTTATTCCACTTTGCCAAAGATTCTGTCTGAAAAATACATGACAACTTCAAGGGTTAGATCCATGCATATAAAAAACTCTAACTGGTGTATTAAGGAACAAGGGGTGAGAGATACTCAGTTATGGGTTATAGTACTTCCCTTATTTCCTACATATGAATACTGATAAAAGTATATAATAATGTTTCAGAATTTGAGACATATTCTATAATATTCAAATAAGTGAATAAACTTTGTATTATAAATTATGTAATTATGTAATTATGTAATCCTCTTACCTATGTTGATATATATATATAATTATAAGGTAAGACAATTAATGTATTTAAAACTATCTTTCTGTCATTGTATATGTATTCGAATATATATATATAAAATCCTGAAAAAATCATTTTACTTCTGAAAAATCTATATGAAAATTTAGTATTAGGAATACTTTTATGTGTTTCTACTTAGTGAAAACTCTTTCACAATTCCTTTTTTAGCTGGAATCATTGCAGTTTTCTGGATGATTTCTAAACATATCTTTCTCTTCTAGTGACTGATTTTTCAATAGTTTATTTATTGCAAACAACATGATGCATTAAAAGAATAAAAAAAGAAATAGAATGTATATTGCTGTGTTTCACTGATGCTATCATTGACTTTTATTTTACCTGCATTCCTTTAAAAGGCATCTTTTTGTTTTCATATCCATTATGTTTGTTTTTTTAAAAATATATTGCTATAGTATCCAGACAGCCTTAAATAATCTCACATTTATTTATCAATTGAGACCTTAAATAATTTGTGCATTTGTGTATGAGTATATATAGCTTTATTAAATAGATCTTTAAGGGAAGAAAAATTAATTGATGCTTTCCTTACTAAGAAAACTGGGGAGTCGACTGGGGCTTAGCAAAGGAAATGAAAAGGCCCCAGAAACATTACTAGGGACTGGAGCCCTAAGAAAGCAAATAGCCAGTGAAAAATTGCCTTCTTTGAGAAATGTATGATGCATTTCTAGGAAGAGTGATGTCTAACATTGGCTTTATAGTTGTTATTTCTAGCACCATGTGGTAACTGCATCCTGCTATTCACTAACCTTTAGAAAGGTCTGACACATAAAGCCACCTAGTGATAGGGTTGATGTGGGGGAATGAAACAACAATGACTGAATCTATCAAAGGATAACACTATATGAGAAAGTTAAAGCAAAAACAAAGCTGTTGTACAGGCTGACTGGTCAATAAAAATGATAGCAAACACGTGACCTACATAGCATGAAAGAATGTGGCCTTTAGGGTCAAGGACAGATTTTGGAATGCTATATAAAATCTATATAAAATCCAAATGAAGCTCAATGCACCTTATCCCAGAGAAGCCTGATAGGTGGATTGAAAGAGCAGAATAGACATAGATTCCTTGTGACCCCTTTTTGATGTCCTTAATATTCTCTAAATTTGAAAAAGATTGAAAAATCACATACCAAAAAGGTAAAATAAGTCAAACCAAAGTGAGCCACAATAAAAGTGTGGATATTTTTACAAAGCATTAACAGTGTGAATAGGGAGATAAGACAGACAGTGCCAGCTTTCCAGAAAGAGGGGAAGATTTGGGAGCGTTTGAAGAAAGACAAGAACTGAGAAGTCATTTCCTGGGCAAGACAAATATGTTCCAAGGGTAATGGGGATATACAGGAGTGTTGGTTATGAGATTTTTATGGCTATTATTAATCTGCAGTTCCTAATAATTTGTGTGGATCCTAAGGAACATTGATAAGTGTTATAAACACAAATTTTTCTAACATATATTTAAGGCATCTTGAAGCAGAAAAAAAACTCTTAAGAGATGTCAAAACTCTATTCATTAATTAATCTGAGTTCTATTTGGTGTATACTAGTGCCAAGCATTGGAGAAGCAGCTGTGAATAAGGTGTATTATGTTCTCTTGCCTTTATGTTCATTTATACTCAGGGGGAGCTAAAAAAACAATGAGAATGCCGGTTGTTCTCTGTTCTAGTTCCTCTGCATGCCTAACCAATTAATCTCAAACTGAGTGGCTGAAAGCAATAACAAAATGTATTTTTTTTTCACCAATCTATTGTTTGTGCAGAAACTGAAGTGTTATAATGGATAGAGTTGAAATCATCTGAGGATTAATTTGTTTACATGTCTAACTTTGAGTCTGGCTGTCAATGGAAAATTTTCTGGAATTGTCTGTTGAAAGAAGGATACACGGTCTCTCAACAGGGCCTGGGTTTCCTCAGAACATTGTGCTAGGGCCAAAGGTAGATAAGGGAAGAGGGCCAGGAGAAGAATCTTCATAATCTTTTTTGACCTTGTAAATCACCTAGCATTATTCTTTCTGGGGCAATTTATTGTTGGAACAGTCAAATTGTCCCATCCAGATTCAAGACAAGGGAAATAGATTCCATCAGTTAATACAGAAGGGCAAGGTTCTAAAACAATTTGTGAAATGAAATATGACTGTAGTTACATTTTTGGAATACTCAATTATCTATACTCTACTTTTAATTTCAGTTTGATAAACAAAAACTTGATTATAGTATTTATTGACATATTTATTTAAAATCTTTATAATAAAGTTATTTGCATTTCTTTTGAGTTTCATTGTTACTATTATTAGTATTGTTATTGGCTTATGAATTTTCAAATCCCATTCTCCTTTAACTTTTTCTCTGCTATTATTAGCCTAACAATTTGAGTGTAATCTTCAAAATATGGTTTTCTAAAAAGTCTAGTGAAAAGAACTACATTAAATGTTTTGATTATGAATATTTAATTTGCAATACTAATTCAGACAGACAAAGCAATATTTTATCAAGTAGTCTTAGTTATGATTCACTTTAACTTGTGTTGAAAAAAAATCAAACTGTGTCCACCATGCCTGCTCATTTCTGTAAGGATTACAATTTTGCTTTATGATAATTTAACCCAAGACAACTTGTTGACTTCTATAATGGAAATAAAATCTTATCACAAGTAAATAATCTATGCAATGTAATCTTATTTCAATACATTTAATGTGTATGTTGCATATCAGGTATTGTTTCTCTCTTAGAAAGTGTTAGAACAGTTCCAGGTGAAGGACAAAATTTTTTAAAAACTGTCCAAAATTATTAAAAAATTATATTATAAAAGTACAAGGAACATGCCACAGTTGTTCACATTAAAGGTAAGAGTACATTAAAGGAGAAAGGGTCATTGCTGAAATGATTGCGCTAGTTCAAATGACATCATCAAGCCTACACTTTATTTTTTCTTAAAGGTTAGTAGGCAACGGACTATCTCTGCTCTTTGAAAATGTCAAATAAAATGTTACTTTTCCAAAGTGTGAAGCATTGCTAATCTAAACATTGCAAAGATAAATGATAATAAGGAAATAAATTCAATGAATAGCACTAATTAGAAATCATATCATCTTAGAATGCTACAATGTACTCAAAGAAAATTTGAAATAGATTTTTTTTTTTTTTTTTTTATTGTTGGTCGTTCAAAACCTTACACAGTTCTTAATACATCATATTTCACAGTTTGATTCAAGCGGGTTATGAACTCCCAACTTTACCCCGTATACAGATTGCTGTATCACATCAGTTACCCTTCCATTGATTCACATATTGCCTTTCTAGTGTCTGATGTATTCTGCTGTCAGTCCTATTTTCTACTATCCCCCCTCCCCTCCCCTCCCCTCCCCTTTTCTCTCTACCCCTTCTACTGTAAATCATTTCTTCCATTTGTATTATCTTGTCTTACCCCTCCATTACATATTTCTTGATATATCATATTTCACATTTTGATTCAAGTGGGTTATGCACTCCCATATTGCCCCTTATACAGATTGCAGATTCACATCAGTTTCACTTCCATTGCTTTACATATTGCCATCCTAGTGTCTGTTGTATTCTGCTGCCTTTCCTATCCTCTACTATCCCCCCTCCCCTCCCCTCCCCTCCCCTCTTCTCTCTCTACCCCCACTACTGCAATTCATTCCTCCCCCTTGTATTATTTTTCCCTTTCCCCTCACTTCCTCTTGTATGTAATTTTGTATAAACCTGAGGGTCTCGTTCCATTTCCATGCTATTTCCCTTCTCTCTCCCTTTCCCTCCCACCTCTCAACCCTGTTTAATGATGGTCTTCTTCTTGTGCTCTTCTTCCCTAGTCTGTTCTTAATTACTCTCCTTATATCAAAGAAGACATTTGGCATTTGTTTTTTAGGGCTTGGCTAGCTTCACTGAGCATAATCTGCTCTAAAAAAGCATTCATTATTCTTAAATACATTAACTATAATCTAAGGACATTAGAAGAGAAAGAATAGCCAAAGGCTTAGAAATTCAAGTAAAATAGTTGAGTTCAGAGAATACAACAATTACCTTGCTGGGGGGATCAAGAATGAGAAAGTCATAATCCAAGGATACATAATCTTAGTTATTCTGGAGGAATTACGGTTTGATATTTTTTGCTTGTTTTTCTTTTTCATTTTGAGATCTATTTTATCTCAAATATCTCAATTTTTGAGATATATTTATCTCAACTATGTCAATTATCTCAAATAAAGTATAATAATATACTTCATATTACACAATATAAAGAATACAGTGAATAATAATGTACTAAATATTTCAAAAATGTTAAGAGTAAAATTTGTAAGTTTTAACCACAAAAGGAAATGTGAGGTGATAGATATATTAATTATTCCACATTATAATCATAAATTATAACATCAGTTTGTACCCCATAAAGATATACAACTATAATTTTTCTAATAAAAATGAATTTTTAATAATTGGAGTAAATGGAAAATAAATTTATCTTATTCTGGAAAAAAACACAGAATAAATTAACTACTGGTTTGTAAGAACATGTCCTGATAAAATGAATTAGAAGCAGGAAACCAGGTTACAGTCTCCACACTAATTTTATATCAATTAACTTATCTTCCTATACTCCAGTTCGTCTCTTCTAAAAGTCATGTTTGCCATGGACTAATGTGTAAGGCTGCTATGAATTAATAGTAGGGTGTTTATAATTCTTTTACATTCATTTTGAGGCTGCTTCTACTCTTTATATGCATTCTTATGCATAACTTTTTGTATATCTTCTAATGTGTTAATATAAATAATTTATGAAAGTAGATTGGACAAATTGAAGAATACATACATTGTTAAATATAGATGCATTTGAAAGATGATAAGCATATAGTTTATAGTCTATGATACTGACAAGTTGGCAATTCATTTTTACCTAAGAAAATTATATAAGATAAATTCATATTTCCATGTTCCTAGGATGCAAACACAATGACATAAGAAATGTCTTTTTGTTATAAATCAGGGAACTGTGCAGAGAGCATTTTATATCCTATAAGTAAGTCATTTCTGAATTCCTGGTACCATAACAACTCAATACAGGGAACCAAGAGATTAAAAGTGATAAGCAAATACATGAATATCATGTTTTTGGTGCATTCTCAATTAACATATCTCACCTGACCTGCTTATATGACATATTCTTCTTCAAAACTTGTAGAGAAATGTCCTTGTGAAATTAATGGATATACCTTATTACATGATATACTTCAAGCAGTAGTAACTTATTTCTCAGGCAATTGGAATAAGTGTAAAAACTACTATCAAGCAGAGATCTGTATTGATTTTTAGTATTAAAAATGTATCATAGGCTTTCAGTTTCTAGTGTGACATATAAAGAGTAGGAAGGCATCTCTTTCCTTACAATAATTAAAAAGCTAAACAAATTAAAAATTGGCAATTCTGCTTAGAATGTCATAAGACAATTGGTTGCCATAAAAACTGTAGTGACAGGTCAATACAAAGAGAGACCATTTTTAAATATACTCAGAGCTCTCTGCTCTCTTTATCAAGTCCTACTTACAAGGGAAGCTATTTACCACAGGCATTTAACAAAACCTAACCCATCTCTAGAGAAGGGAACTATCCAACCCTAACCGACACTAGCTTTCAACTTAGGAGAAGAGAAATAACCACTTCAGTGGTTATTATAACCACAGTTCCCTATTTTATAACACTTTATCACCATATCAAAAGAGCACTTAGATAACCATAGCTAAAAGTGTTGCAGGCTCATATCTTATTTAAAGAGAACCTAAAGAGAACAGAAATACAGGGGGCATTAAAATCAGGACAGTAGAGGGAAATTTTAGCTACCATCAGCACAGTTACAGTAAACAATAAACACTTTCTAATCTAAATAGATACATAAAATTCTCACACTAAGGTCCTAAATTTTTAAGTTTGTTGTACTCAATATATCATGTTCTTTTTCAACAAAAAAATTACAAGTCACGTAAGAGACAAAGCCACAGTCTGGAGAAACAGAACATCAGATTAGAAATTAAAAATAATTGTGATACATATGTTAAAGACATTTATGAAAAAAGTGGACAACATGGAAAACATAAAACAGCATGTAACAGAGAAACAGAAAATCTAAAAAGGATTAAAAATAAAATGGTAGAATTTTTTTAAAACTCCATAAAAGAAATGAATAATGCTTTTGATTTTATCATTAGTGGACTCACTATAGACAAGGAATCAATAAACTTAAAAATATGTCAATAGACAATTTCAAGACTAAAATGCTAAAGAAAAAAGAAGAAAAAGAATGAAAAGTTTGAGAAAAAAATATTCAAGAATTGTGAAACAATTACAAAATGTGTAACACACACAAAGAAAACATGAGGAGAAGAAAGAAAGAACATTAAAAAGATTATTTAGTAGTAATGGTGGAGAAGCATTGAAGATTAAGGACAAGCATCAATGACATATCAAGCATGCTAAAAGAACACCAAGTAAGATAAATACTGACAAGTATATACCTGGCTATATAATTTTCAATCTAGAGAAAAATCAAGGCAAAGAAAAAGCTTTGAAAGTAACTGGGAATATAAATGAATACTGTAATTACAGAGGAACAGGGGCAAGACTTACATCAAACTTTTTCTCAAAAACCATGATGGATAGAAGAAAATATTTAAAGTGAAGTGCTGAAACACTGAAACACAAACACAATTTTTTGTTCAGTAAAATCATCCTTCAAAAGTGAAGGCAAAATAGACTCAGAAAAAAAAATGGGAAAATTTATGACCAGTAAACATGTCAAGAAAAATCAAAAGT